>NC_134705.1:73540270-74784270 GCF_043290135.1 Rhipicephalus microplus
TGTATTTGCCCTTTTATATTTTTGTTAATTGTTTGTTTTATTTTTTAACATTTCATAACTGCCTGTTAGCACAACTAAGCCTTTCGTTCATATAAAATATATTTCGGCGTCCCCCTCCTTTTTTCCCTGAAATGCTACTGCCACGCGATTCATGGCCGATTTTCCCTGGTGGGTTGAGCCGTTAGTCTTGGGTCCAACCAACCAAGTACGAATAAAGAAGAGGTCGACGGTGAGCATCGCCATGGGGATGGCGGCTCGTTCTTTTCTCAACAATTTGGTGCCGCGAAACCCGAGATAACGAACCTTTAGCTGTGAGACAGAGTGGACTTCAGCAACATCCAACCGCATCTGTTGCGTGCAAGACGTTAGCTGAAGCCGCCATTGGGTGAATCTTTATGTGCGAGGCCTAACCCTGCCCGTGACCCAGACCGTGAAGCGGGACGTGTCGACGATGCCCGTTGATTCAATATGTGATGCTCTGTGACGGATGGCAGGGAGACGCCCATAGTTAACCTGAAGGCGTGGGAGGCCAGTAATTTTTTACGTTTCCCGACACTGTACCAGACATGAAGGCCTTAATCAAAAGGCGTAGTCGCACACAAAAGACCGTCAAAAAAGTCATCGCTAGCATAAAAAGTGTTCTCCATCTAGAACGCCCCCAAGTAAGTGAGTTGCAGAATATTCACCACGTTTGGACAGACCAGTTCGAGCTTCTTAAAGGAATGGATGAAGAGATAGACGACACGAATTGACATCGATCACAGAAGCAAAAATAGAGGAAGCCGATATTTATGTGCGCAAAGTTATTCTGGCAATTATTAGAGCTGAATACAAGGTTGAAGATGCGCTAAAGCCTCAGCAGGCTCACTTGGAAAAAATAAAGCGAAGTATCAGAAGTGCACGCGGAGGTGCTCTCATTGCCTGTGGCACAACCATCTAACCACAGCTTTATCAATTGCGATATTGTCACACGAAAAGTTGACGGCTCAACCCAACGATAGATTGAAGAATGTCTTGAAAGCATACAGACTAACCTTCTGTGACAGGTCCCGTTAATTCGCGAGGCAGTCGCCGGGCTAATTCTAAGGGCCAAAGTATCGGCCCCCCGAACCGCACCACGAAAGCGTGGACAATTTAGAAGTGGTCCTTTTTGGCACCCCAGCTGACGCCGGCTGTGGCCCAAGGAACAAGTCAGAGCCGAGAGTTGATAAACAAAACAAAATTATAATCACAATAATTGCAGATGAAAACGATACATAAATATGCACACTCGAGAATAGTTGAATACAATATGTCACCAATCGAACAATGTACTACACAGTACAATCAGTCACACTCGAAACAACGGACAAAGACAACAATACGCACTACAATGCAGTCGCATGCATCGAACAACGTAGACACTTAAAGACTAAAGAGTTCGAGAACTTATTGAGTCCAAGGTACTTGGAACAAAACACTGAATGATACTCTTCCGAGAATCACTCACTCAAAGTCCAGAGTTGTGGTCGTTCCGCTGCCCCCGAACTTTCTCTTCCAGGAAACCTCGCATCTTCAATTGGCCGCTCTCCAGGCTCCAAACTCCTTCGCCGGAAACACGTCGGCTTCACACATGCAGCTGTTGCCACGCGTCTTCGCTCGACAGCGGTAGACACACACTCTTGCCTGTACCTCGAGCCTTCACCCCTCAGGTGGAAATCCTCTTCTTCTCCCCCTCCGTCACGGAAGACAAAAGGCTTCGCCCACAAGGCGGAACACCGTACGCACTCTGGCGCATATTTTCTTCTTCTCCTGCTTCGTCACTTAAAACAAAACCTTCACCCACTGACGCGGCGGGATACCCAACGCACTCCGGCGCTAACTTCCTTCTTCTCCTGATCTCTCATCTCGGCTGCTCGATTAAATACCTTCCGCGCGAGATTCCAGAAATATTTCATCATATCGTCGGCGCGATACGCAGCGAAGGCTGGGAGAAGAGGTAAGACGATACGGGGCCGTCCGCGACGGATGACGCAACCCGGCATCACCACGCCCCTTTCCATCGAGAAATTTCCAGGTCTTGCTCGGCCGCCGACGCGAGGAGGTTTCGTCGGCGAACCTACGCTTCCGAGGGAGAGAGACGCGCGCCCGGGGAGTCTTTGGATGTTTGTTTTCTTTTTTTGATCGTTGACCTCGCGGCGTCACTCCGGCGTTTCGTCGCGAGAATTCGGCGGCGCACCTTTTTTGAGCGCTCGTTTTGTGACACTGCCCCCCACTTTAAGAATATTATCTCATAATACTCAAAACCACACAAACGAGCGCGAACAGCCCCCACACTCTCAAAGACTGTAACATAGTCCGTCGCTCATGACACGTCACATTCACAATAGATCACTCAATACAATTGCACATTGTAATTCATTCTCACAACACATGAAATATAACCACAGGTACATGAGTACAACACTCCATCACATATTCTAAACAATACAAACGTACGAAGTTCTCTCATCACAACATTTGTACATTACTATATATCACATCACCGTAACAAACATTTTGACTCACTCGACATACAGTTGTGACACAGGATGACAAGAACATTAACACATCATATGGCACTCAGCCCTGCCAAACACATTCCGATTCCTCCTCAGCACCTATCCTGTGTACCTTGAGCGGCGCTTGCGCCATTTCTTGTGGTGCTCGCTCGACCTCTTCTTGTTTTTGCTCGTCCTTTTTCGGCAAGCCCTTTCCAACGACGGTATCTGAGGCGGCGTTTCAGTCATCGTTGTCACTTCCGGCATTGTTAGTGGGTCATAACGTTCAACAGATCCTGTTTGGTTATTCACCCGCCTGTTCATGTCACGACATTGGGCCTGGCTGGCCGACTCCGTCATCTTTACATTGTCGGTCAGCTGAGGTCGAGCCGACGTAAGTTCAGCTGCCCAGCACGTAAACTCATTCAATACGATCATGTTCTCATTCGCTGTCTCTTGCGCCCAGATTTCACCTTGGGCACGAGTGAAATCCTTCACGGGATTGTTCTCTGCTGTATCTCGCGGTCCCTGTGTCAGCGGGAGCTCCATCATCGGGTCGTTTTCCAAACGTTCTGGATCATTGGGCCCTCGCGCCCCGTTATTGTTACCGATGACGAGGTTGTACAGGGGAGTCGTCATGCATAGAGCGGTAACCTTCCCGCTGAAGTACGGGGTTTCGACCTCAATTTCTGCTTCGGGAAGCATCCGAACCGTACTATCAATTAGGCAAACTGGTTTTGTTTTGCCTGTTAAATCACTTTCTCGTACAAAATTTCTCCGCACGATAATGGTGGAGCTACCGGTGTCTTTTAACGCCGTAATCTTCGTGCCCGCAACTTTTCCAGGCAGCGTTGGAATTCCTTTCGTAACACCGGTTGGCTGTTTTGTCATTACAGCACCCACAATAGGAAGTTTTTCCCCATTTTTCAACTCTACTAAACCGTCGGTGACGGCATCAACATCGGATTTTTGTGCGGCTAGCACACAGGGTACCTGGTGAGTTTGACTCGCTCCATTACGACATGCGTCTGCTTTGTGCCCAGTTTGACCACACTTGAAACATTTTAATACCGTAGGGCTCGTAAGGACCGTTCGACAGTTGTTCGCGCCATGACCCACTCGGTTACACAGAAAACATCGTGGAACACTCTCCGGTGCACGCTTCTTTTCCTCGGGAGCCGATTTTTTCGAATCTTCCGGACACTCCTTCTTGACCTTGGCCAAATTTGTGCCACCTTGCGCTTCCAAGAATTGATCAGCTAATTCAAGCATGTCTTCGACTTAGCTCTCCTCTCTTTCAAGTACAGCGACAGGCTTGGGTGGCAACTAGTGAGAAATTGTTCTCTAATTAGGAGCTCTCTAAGCTCATCGTACTCCTGCGCTGTTCCTTAAAGTTCAATTCATCTGTCGAAATAATGGCTAAGTCGGGCGGCGTACTGCATAGCCGTCTCACCATCAGCTGGTTCCCTGTCCGAAATCTGTCCCGGAATCCTTCCACAGTAAATCTAAATCGCTTCAGCAAAGCAGCTTTCACCTTTGCATAGTTGGCTGCATCGGTCGGCGTCAGCCTGCCGTACACACTGAGCGCTTCACCACTCAAGCAAGTACTAAAAGCAGTTGCCCATTGATGTTCCGGCCAATTCTGGCTTCTTGCACCCATCTCAAATCTGTGAAGGTACGCGACAAGGTCGTCCTTCCTTCCATAAAACGCTACGAGCAGCTTGCTTGGGTTCAAGCAGAAGCCATGATCTTCCCGTTCGCTGCTTTCAACTCTAGCGTGGACCGGAGTTTCACTTCGCTGTTGCAAACGGAGCCGCTCGAGTTCCATCTCGTCCTGCCGCTGCCGTTCCCATTCAGCCATCTCCGCTTCTCTTTCTTCTTCAGCTGTCGCTTCCTTGCCTCTCTTTCTTCTTTCAGCTGTCGCTCCTTTGCTTCTCTTTCTTCTCTCGCCTTTTCAGCTGCCATCTTTTCTCTCTCCAGCTCCAACTTCAATTGCTGCTCTCTTTCTTCCTTCAGCTGTCACTCCTTTGCCTCTCTTTCTTCTCTCGCCCTTTCGGCTGCCAAATTTTCTCTCTCCATCTCAGCTGCTTTTTCTTCTTTTTCCTTCTGGGTGACCCACTTCCGTAGTTCGCCGCCAGAAAAACCCATCTTCTCACCAAGACCTACTAACTTTTCGAGACCCATTGTGTCTCGCAAATAAAACCTTGCCGCGTGCAAAAAATATCTGCCAAAATCAGTATATCAGAACACTCTCCTGCAGTCGTTAACGAGAACACTGAGTAACACATAAAGTCGTTCCGATAGCACTATCAACAACTCGAGGCTCTTTCTCACTACTTTGGACACACTGTGCACCAAAAGGTCCTCGTCGCGGACGTCAGATTAATTGTGACAGGTCCCGTTAATTCGGGAGGCAATCGCCGGGCTAATTACAAGGGCCGAAGTATCGGCCCCCCAACCCGCACCACGAAAGCGTGAACAATTTAGAATTGGTCCTTTTTGGCACGCCAGCAGACGCCGCCTGTGGCCCAAGGAATAAGTCAGAGCCGAGAGATGATAAACAAAAAATTATCTTCTCAATAATTGCAGACGAAAACGATACACAAATATGCACACTCGACAATAGTTGAATACAATATGTCACCAATCAAACAATGTGCTACTCAGTACAATCAGCCACACTCGAAACAACGGACACAGACAACAATACGCACTACAATGCAGTCGCATGCATCGAACAACCAAGACACTTAAAGACTAAAGAGTTCGAGAACTTATTGAGCCCGAAGTCCTTGGAACAAAACACTGAATGATACTCTTCCGAGATTCACTCTCTCAAAGTTCAGAGTTGTGGTCGTTCCGCTGCCCCCGAAGCTTATCTTCCAGGAAACCTCGCATCTTCAATTGGCCGCTCTCCAGGCTCCAAACTCCTTCGCCGGAAACACGTCGGCTTCACACACGCAGCTGTTGCCACGCGTCTTCGCTCGATAGCGGTAGACACACACTCTTGCCTGTAGCTCGAGCCTTCACCCCTCAGGTGGAAATACTCTTCTTCTCCCCTTTGGCACGGAAGACAGAAGGCTTCGCCCACAAGGCGGAACACCCTATGCACTCTGGCGCATACTTTCTTCTTCTGCTTTGTCACTAAGGACAAAACCTTCACCGACTGACGCGGCGGGATACCCAACGCACTCCGGCGCTAACTTCCTTCTTCTCCTGATCTCTCATCTCGGCTGCTCGATTAAATACCTTCCGCACTAGATTCCAGAAAGATCGCATCATTTCGTCGGCGCGATACGCAGCGAAGGCTGGGGGAAAGGGTAAGACGATACGGGGGCCATCCGCGACGGATGACGCAACCCGGCATCACCACGCCCCTTTTCATCGAGAAATTTCCAGGGCTTGCTCGGCCGCCGACGCGAGGAGGTTTCGTCGGCGAACCTACGCTTCCGAGGAAGATGGACGCGCGCCCGGGGAGTCTTTGGATGTTTGTTTCCTTTTTTTTATCGTTGACCTCGCGGCGTCACTCCGGCGTTTCGTCGCGAGAATTTGGCGGCGCGCCCTTTTTGAGCGCTCGTTTTGTGACACAATCTGACACAGAGAATACAACATGAAAAACCACCAAAAAACATTGGGAACTTCTAGAGATCTATTTTATGCCTCCAGAGCCCTCGTTAACGTGTAATACTCGTCAAGTTAACAAGAGAAAGGCCACCGTCTTATGCAGGATTACGTCGCGCTATGCACGATTTTTATTTTAAAAGCCTGCTCGTGCTTAGTTAAAAAACAAAGGACATTAGCAACAACTAGCAAAGAGAAAACCGTGTGGGGCAATTCCTGCAAATTATGCAAGGCTAGATCCGCCGGCTACCTACAACATCCTCAACCTCTCAACCTCGGGTGTATGTTGCGGGCGAATAGACTACTATGATCGAAAGTTGCGATGCTTTTGGAAATTCAAGATACCTTGCAACAAATACCAAGGTTGAGTACTCACGAAGGTCGACAATGTTCATTCTAAAGCAATCCTCGATTCCCTGCTTACATGTTACCGTAGTAATGATATCGCAGCCACAGCAACAAGCGGGAAGAAATAAAAGAATAGAAAGGGCGTGAGGATACAGAAGTATCATGCCTGTAAAGTTCATGAATGTAACTCTTCGAGAAAACTGCAGAAATCAAGGAAGAGAAAAAAGCGGATAGTGTCGGCTGCCTCACTGCTGATGACAAATGCACAGACTGAATCATAGTAGCGAATGATGCAACCCAAGCCGAGGTGCAAGAAGAAGGCAGCTGCTAACAAGGTCAATGCAGCCAAGACGAGAAAGCCAAGAAAAAGGTTCCCCCCGAACGGCTACCTAAGATCTTTCTCTAACAGCCTTTATTGCGAATTTTCATCCTGACACAGACTATTTAGAGACAGCACAAGCGCAGCAAGGTTAACACGCTAAAATGAACGAGACTGGGACTAGCTCCGAAAGCATAGTTGGAAAATCAAGTTTAATGAAGTGCCTGGATGATCCAACAAGCAGTGACTTGGAACTCATACGCATACTTGATACCTGTGGGTTAGTGTTTCTCGGCGCCACGCGCACCTGTGTGGGCGCGGATGATGTTGCCAAATTTGTAGAATGACAATACAGCCTGCTCGAGAATTTTCGGGACAGTTAGGTCAATTTGTCGGGACGGAGGTTGTAGGAAATTGTGTGCGGCGCCAACATAAAGATGAATAAGAATGTATTGGGGTCGAGGCAGAACGAGTGGACTGAGCTTTGGATATGTTCAAATAAAGAAGAGTTCGACGGTGGGCTTCACCATGAGGACGGTGGCTCGTCCTTTTCTAGACAGTCACCATACATTCTTTTATACGCTCAAGTAAATTCGTCGCGAACCAGAGTGCAAGTGTTTAGGGTCGCTAGGTAATGCTTGGAGTCTTGATGCTATGTTTAGGACTGTCGATAACAGCGACAAGCTTGCTTACAAAGCAACGTTCATCAATTACCGAGTTCAGCTTTCCAATCCATTTACCAGTGACCATCAGTACCTCGGTCAGCGAGCAGCGGGTGGCTTTGTCACTCTCTGTGGTCGCTTAAGTATTGCATCATCAGCTTTTGGTGAAGCGAGACACAAGCCAGCGTGATACACGTCAGCGAGACACACGCCAGACACACACACCTTCTCGCTTTCACTCTCTAGCAATGAACTCTGTCTCTACCACTACTGAAGCAGTTCGTGCTCTACTCTTTACCGCGGGCGTAGGTTATTCCTTTAGTGGAGGTGCACACCTTGGCGTTTATCTCCTCAAGTGATGGCACTTTGAATAAGGGCATACTGAGTACCTGTGTTGTGATGCCCCTGTAGTGCGGATTTCAGCATACGCTGATACCAGGAATCAGCTAACAGTTCCTTTTGCCACAAGGGTTAAATCTTCATTTTGGCTCAGTAATCAAGATGGAGATGTACACCTAGGTGTTCACGTGAATGCAGCCACGCCAAACTCTGGCCTAGCTGCCAATCGGAGGCCACGGATAAAAGTTGTGCAATAAAGAATGAATTTTTGTTTTATTTTTAAGGTGAAGAGATCGTACATGTTTCTTCCCGGTTTTCTACCACCTGTTTATTACCGAATTTTCTCGTTTTTCTTTCTTCTCTTAATGTGCCCTGTAATTATTCTCCGCTCTGGAGAAGTCAGTCACACGATGTTTGCTTCTCAGTGCTAAATGTCAGCTGGCTCAGACCTCATTTTCTCTGTGTCTTCATATATTCACGCAGGTTTGCATCTGAAACGAGTAAATATATTTCAACAAATGTTGATATTCGTTACTGTTCGCTCAGCTTCGGCGTTGCTTCAGTTATCTGCCTATTTCACTGTGCCTTTTCTATATACGCAAGCGTACACACGAGATATTTTTGTTGTTCATTGTTCATTTCTATGCGCTACAGAGCAACAGAGCCGCTGGCATTGCAACACCTTTCAGTTGTCATTTGTGCCCGAATGAAGCAACTTGTAGGCTCAGCTCGAATTTTCTGCAGCACGCGACAACCCAGTGACGCGTATTGCATTAGCGTGCGGAATGAATTCCTAAAAATGCGTTACAGTTACTTCAGAAAAATACAGCCATGAATGCAGAATTTTTCTATCATCTTTAGTTGAACGTTTTGTCAACATAAGCTGTATACTTTTAAACTTGCTGCTGCTATAAGTCTCCCATAATCTGCAGACAAAGCTTGAAAACATGACTAATCTTTGTTGATAAAATTACTCCCCAGCCACTACGATAAAGGTGCCCCAGCTGATTTCATACCATAATAAAGTTTGAAGATATGATAATGCCACTCATTGCATATTGATGACTACTGCGATCAGTAAATCATAGTTTATATTATGTGTTTGACTGATTTTCTTTGTTGAATAAGAATTAATAACATACTCATCAAGCACTAAATCTGTGCGAAAATACTGTGACGGAGTTGTGGAATGGTTTGCAAATTGTCTGATCAGACAGTTTGTGACTTTCTATCATATATGCGTTCGTGTTTTTCTGTTTAATATTGAAGCCAGTGAAATACAAAAATAAGTAATACTTGTAACGCTGTTGTTTTTGTTTTTGTTTCGCACAACGTGCAGGTTTGATTTGGGAGGTCCGAGGAGCCACCTCAGGACACTTCCCGAAGGATGAGTTTGTTTGACGAAATCCTTTATAGTCAAAAGCGTCAGACCACTTACCAAAATTATGAGTGCCAACTATCTCATACAGTCACCAAGAAATACAGAAGCTGGACACTAGTCAATGAACAAAAGGTCCTAAACACGCAGTTCCTATACACAGAGTGTGTGACGGAACGTCAAAGTATCGGCATCTCACCGACGTCGTTACGTAAGAGCTTCGGCACGAAGCACGGGGTCGATGCACTTGTCGTCATAGTTGGCACCAGCGTTGGGCAGCTACACGAACCGTAGGAAAAGCAACCTTCCTTGGCTGATGATGGACGCTGCACTAGCTGACACCGCACCAGTTGACGCTGCATTAGCCACACTGCTCCCGACGTAGAGGCAGCCGGACAGCCCCGCCTGAGCTCCAGCCCGAATATCGAGAGCTGAGAGCTGTCCACGGGAACAGGAACGTCAGCGCAACCAGGTAGCCCTGGAGCCTCTCAGGTCACCAGACGATGGAGGTAGCAGACGAACTCCGAACGCCCTGATGCGTGGTTCGTCTTGATGATGATGATGATTATTCTTGTTATTCTGGCGCACACCCACAAAGTCTAAAACGTATATGTATATATTTATATATATATATATATATATATATATATAAAACGTATATATATATATATATATATATATATATATATATATATATATATATATATATATACAACCATTAGGTTGTATACGAGGGACCATTGGCCAGCTGCATGACGCCACACAGGCTCATAAATAGGGTGTCCCACACTCGCCGCATGGCTACAGATGGCACTGACTGACACTCCCACGTTTAAATTCAAATATAAACCCAGGAATGTGGCTGCGGGAATAGCCGCCATGATAGCTCAGTGGTTAGAGCATTGAACGCGTTATTCAAAGGTCGTAGGCTCGATTTATGCTCACAGCAAGTTATTTTTTACCCAAGTTTCTTTCTTGCTGTTTATAGTACATTGGTTCTAATAACATCCTCTATGCATTCCTTGGCATTATTGTCAATTAGATCTTATTATATTGTGTGAAAACACGGAAAAACGTACCCTTAGGCATACACCTTTTTCTCTTATTCATTAACGAGGGTCTCGTACTGGCAGACTTGGAGCCGTTAGGTTGTATACGAGGGACTATTGGTCAGCTGCCCGCTCGTAAAAAGTTCACGATCTACGTGACACCACAAAGGCTCATAAAAAGGGTGTTACACACTCGCCGCATGGCTACAGATGGCGCTGACTGACACTCGCACTTTTAAATTCAAATATAAACCAAAGAAAGTGGCTGGGAGAGTAGCCGCCGTGATAGCTCAGTGATTGGAGAATCCAACGCGTTAAGCGAAGTTCGTAGGTTCGATTGCTGCTCACGGCAAGTTATTTTTTCACCCACATTTCTTTTTTCTATTTACATTACATTTGGTCTAATAAGTTCCCCTCTGCATTAAATGGCATTATTGTCTGTTAGACCTCTTTTATGTGTTGCGAAAAAAAGGAAATACGAGCCCTTAGGTATACACTATGTTCCCTTAAATATAAATATATATATATATATATATATATATATATATATACATATACATATATATATATATATATATATATATATATATATATATCCTGAAATGCACACATTGCCAATGTTTCGTCATCGCCTTTCCGTAAACTGTGTCTTTTAAGGCGCAAACTCACAGACGCCCCGTCGCAAGTGAAACTATTAGCTTATAACACTTTAATACGTCCAAAGCTTGAATACGCTTGTATTGTATGGGATCCGCATACTAAGTCTAACATATATTCCCTCGAAAAGATTCAAAGGCGAGCAGTGCGTTTTATTTACTCGAAGTATGGTCGTGCTACATCAGTTACTGAACTAATGCGAGATAACGAATTCCAGACGCTACAATCGCGGTGCCAGCTTCTCCGTCTAAAATTCTTAGACTCACTAATTACCAATAAACTTGGGCTAGACCCATCACATTACGTTACCCCAGTTTCGACCAGGCAAACTCGTCATTCTCATGTCCGATCTTTAACTCCGTATTTTGCGCGGACAGATTTATTTAAGTTTTCCTTTTTTCCGAGAACTGTAACAGAATGGAATAACTTGCCTTCTAATTTCCCCCAAACCTTCGATCTTGATGAACCCAATGTTCAATTCTGTGAATCTTGACCCCCCCCTCCCCATATCGCTTGATTTTTTTTTATGTTTCTCTTCTACTCGCTCTCCTCTTACACAGATGTATTTTAGTGAAGCTGTGTCACTCATGTACTGATCTTGTGGTTGTGTTTGTGCCCCTCCTGCTTGGGCCTTTTTGGCCTGGTGTATTCCACAAAATGAAAAATAAATAAAATATATATATATATATATATATATATATATATATATATATTGTGAGCATTTAGTATACCAATCCTCTTCATCTGTACATTATCCTCATTATCATGTGTTGCTCATGCATCCTCATCGTTGTCACGTAGCATCATCATCTTGGTCCGTTTATCTCAGCTGTCGGCTGCCGGTTCTTCGGGCCTAATAAAGGTCTTCCAAACCAAGACTTCATACGTGGTGGAGCGTGCTGTTGGATCCCCCGTCATCCTCTCGACCACTCTACCCCCTGGAGCTACGTTCAGGTCGCCGCTTGGGCCAGGTGTTCGGAAATATGTCGCACCAAGAAGAGGTCGGTGCTGCAGCCGTTCCCACTCCGCCACCGCGTGCCGCGCCTTTTCACGTCATTAACAGCCTCCAGCGTGAGCCCCATCCCTTCGCTGGTATGCGCGGGGAAGATGTGGAGGAATGGCTGGACGATTTCGAACGTGTCGGCGCTGCTAACCGGTGGGATAACACCTACAAACTCGCTTACGTGTCATTCTACCTCACGGGTGTCACGAAGACGTGGTTCCTCAACCACTTCATCGACATCCCCGACTGGTCAGCCTTTAAAGATCAGCTTCGCCATGTCTTTGGCACACCGGCTGTTCGTTCAGCTCTCGCAATGAAAGCTCTTGCGACTCGGAAACAGCACATCGGGGAGTCGTATACATCCTACATCGAGGATGTCCTTTCACTTTGCCGCCGGGTTGACACCCCAATGACAGAGTCAGACAAGGTACGCCAGCTTCTTAAGGGAATCGGACCTGTCGCATTCAATGCCCTTGCAATCCAGAATCCGGCTACCGTTGCTGACGTTGCGACAACCTGTCAGCGCCTCGAAGAACTTGAGTCGATGCGCCTAACACCGGACAGTGACGCGGCCCGTATTAAGACTGATCCAAACCTACGAGAAACAATAAGGGTGATAATACGCGAAGAATTAGAATCAATGGGATTCACACTACCTTCAGTATGTACCATTCAGCCTTCTTCAACGTCATTGCGGGATGTCATCAGGGAGGAGCTTACGTCCATGACCCATATGGCCCACCTGCAGCCCACTGTCAATCGTACTCTCCCATGGTTCTCGCATGTCGTCGCCGCACCATAGGCACCGTCAGCTCGACGTCGCCACCATTAACGTACGCGTCGGTTGCTGCCACACCTCCCAGAAGCTTTCCCACGAACTTTGCATCACCACCACCTGAGCCATCATCAGTCCCTCTCACTGCTCTCTCTCCCGGTGCATCTAACACAAGCTAGCACCCTCCTTATCAATCGACTCACCCTACGTGCTATTATTGCGGCTATCGTGGTCACATTTCACGCTTTTGCCGCAAGCGCCAGCAAGATGAGCGCCGAGGGTACGAAATACGCGAACGAGACTATACCGCAAGAGCCTTGTACCAGGGCCCTCGTTATTCGTCACCGCCGCGTCGGCCTCCATCTCCGCCAGCATCCGGTGAACTGCGCAGTAGTCTTCGATCAACCAGACGCCGTTCACCATCGCCCTACCGTCGCTCCTCTTCTCCTCTTCAGCCTGCTTCCCTCGCTTCTGATCGGCGTCCGGAAAACTAAGCAATGCAGTTTTTGGAGGAAAAACTGCATTCCTACACAGTACTCCAATTCCCCCAGCGCGCCCTTACAATATGATTGCAGTCTCAGTTGAGGGAGTGGACGTTGATGCTTTGGTGGACACTGGGGCTGGGTTTTCTATTATTCGTGCTGATTTGTGTACCCATCTTCGAAAAGTCACGACGCCTTATGATGGACCAACACTGCGTACAGCCCAGGGAATGATGATTCGCCCTTCCACTCTCTGTACTGCCCGTGTGCTAATCGACGACATTCTTCATCACATACAATTCGCTGTGCTATCTCCGTGCTCCCACGAACTCATTTTAGGCTGGGACTTTCTTTCGTCTGCTTCCGCGGCAATTTGTTGTGCACAACGTGTCGTCCATGTTACTGACACAGACCACTTGCTTAGTGACAAAACCTACAGGCCACTTCGACTCATCACTGCTGTAGACATCGAGTTACCCCCGAACGAACATCAATTAGTCACAGTTTTGTCGAACGACGTCGACTCTGGTGACATTTTGGTCACTCCATCGCCCCGTTGCCTTATTAAAGGCATAGCTCTCGCATCAGGTATGGCTCGCTTCAACGATGGATCAGCTGTCCTCGCTGCTATGAACACCACACCAGATAAAATTTTACTGCCGCAGGGCACTACTGTCGCCTGCGTTGCCGATCTGGAGCCTGTGTGCGTCGTGCCTCTTACCCCTGCCTCCTCTAAAGGCCATTCTGGAGATCATGCTGCTTCCTCGGCCTTTACAGCAGCCATCAACAAGGACTTGACAGACTCGCAGAAGCAGCAGCTGCTTGATTTGTTGCAAAAGCACGCAAACTCTTTTGACGTTCATTCATCCAGCCTGGGTCAGACAACTGCTACAGCACATCGTATTCAGACCGACGGAACATCCATTGTGCATCGTCGTCCGTACCGCGTCTCCCTAGCCGAACAAAAAATCATTGAGGAAAACGTAGACGATATGCTGCAACGGGAGATAATCCGACCCTCAACCAGTCCTTGGTCGTCTCCAGTGGTTCTGGTGCGTAAAAAAGACGGTTCCGTACGATTTTGCGTTGATTACCGAGCACTCAATAAGATCACTAGGAAGGACGTATACCCCATGCCACGTATCGACGACGCCCTCGATTCTTTACAAGGCGCTGAATTCTTTTCAAGCCTCGACTTGCGTTCCGGCTATTTGCAAATCCCCATGCACGAAGAGGACAAAGAAAAAACTGCGTTTGCAACCCCGGAGGGCCTATACGAATTCAATGTTATGCCGTTTGGTCTATGCAATAAGCCCGCAACTTTTGAGCGCTTGATTGACACCGTACTGCGTGGCCGGAAATGGAAGACTTGCCTATGTTACCTCGATGACATTGTTGTATTTTCATCGACGTTTCCTCAACATCTGCAACGCTTGGACGAGGTCCTGACTTGCCTTGCGGGCGCTGGTCTTCAAATTAACACCAAGAAGTGCCATTTCGCCAGCAGATCTATCAAGGTCCTCGGTCATGTTGTGAGCAAGGACGGAATTCGTCCAGACCCTGAGAAAACTGCTGCGGTGCTTCGCTTCCCTCGCCCTGACAAGCCGAAAGATTTGCGAAGTTTCCTTGGTCCCGCCTCTTACTATCGGCGATTCATACAAAACTTTGCCTCCATAGCCGCACCACTACATAAGCTACTTGCTTCTGGTACGCCCTTTCAGTGGTCTCAGGAATGTGAATCGGCTTTCGACAAATTGAAGAGTGCCCTCACGACCGAGCCTGTACTTTCTCACTTTCACGATGGTGCACCGGCCTTCCTCCATACAGACGCTAGCGGCCACGGTTCAGGAGCCGTGCTCCTCCAGCGCGACAACTCTTCGCGAGAGCGAGTCGTTGTGTACGCCAGCCGCGTCCTCTCCACAGCCGAGAGGAACTACACGATCACCGAGAAGGAGTGCCTCGCCATCGTTTGGTCAGTGCAGAAATTCCGTCCCTATCTTCATGGCCGCCATTTCACCATCGTGACCGACCACCATGCTTTATGTTGGCTTTCGACACTCAAGAACTTGTCGGGACGCCTCGGCCGCTGGATTCTACGCCTACAAGAGTGTGATACAAGTGTGGCAGAAAGCATAGCGACGCCGATGCTCTCTCTCGCTGGCCACTACCAGCGGCTCCCCTCAGCGTTTCCGCAATCACTTTCCACAACACGCCCTCGGAGACCACGTCTACGGCGATTTCCTCTCTCGCCTCTATGGACCAGCTGCCTTCGGACGACCCGCACAATTTTTTTTCTCGACAGCTGGCTGACCCATACTGTCCACGTATTATAGGATACCTCACTGGCAGTTCCCGTCTACCTAATGCGAGGCTCCGTCGCCAACTCTCGCAGTTTAAGCTGGACAACTCGGTGCTGTACCGCAAAAGTTACCATCCTGACGGTCAGCGCTGGGTTCCCGCTCTACCCCGATCGCTTCGGTCCGAAGTCCTCAGAGCACTTCATGACCATCCCACGGCAGGTCACCTTGGTTACCACAAAACCTACGATCGCCTTCGAAGTCGGTTTTATTGGCTAGGTATTACCACTAGTGTAGCTCGGTACGTTGGGTCCTGCACTACCTGTAAATCTAGAAAACTACCCACATCTGCTCCAGCCGGTACACTACAGCCTCTTCCGTGCCCAGCCACACCATTCGAAGTTGTAGGCATCGATCTTTATGGCCCCCTTCCAGTCAGTGCTGCTGGAAACCGATGGATAGTAACAGCCGTTGACAATTTGACGCGCTACGCCGAGACGGCATCCGTCACTACCGGTTCAGCTTCTGAAATTGCCGATTTCATCCTCCGTGCCATTATACTGCGTCATGGTGCTCCACGTGTATTGCTCAGTGACCGTGGAAGGGCCTTCCTTTCACAACTAGTGAACGAACTTCTTCGCGCTTCTGGCACAACTCACAAGACTGCCTCTAGTTATCATCCCCAAACTAACGGCCTCACTGAGCGATTCCACCGCACTCTTTCTTACATTATCGCCGCCTACATTCAACCAGACCACAAGAACTGGGATATAGTCTTACCATTCGTCACTTTCGCATACAATACGGCTATTCAGCGGACAACCGGCTTTTCACCATTTTACCTAGTTTATGGACGCTCCCATACTTCACTCCTGGACGTCTCTTTCTTTACCTGCCATGTGGATTCATCTCCATCCTCTTCAGAGGAATACGTTTTACGGCTCGCAGAGAGCCGCCAACGTGCTCGTATAAACACTGAAGCCCGACAGCAAGACAGAAACCTTGCTTATGATGAATCTCATCGTGCTGTATCCTTTCAACCTGGAGACAAAGTGCTTCTTTTGACGCCTATTCGCACACCTGGTTTGTGCGACAAATTTCAGCCACAGTTTATCGGGCCGTACACAGTTCTTGAAGAAACTTCACCAGTGAATTCTCGCGTGACGCCACTTGTAGCCCCAGCTGATCACCGTTATCGAACTACTGAGGTCGTCCATGTCTCCCGTATGAAGCCCTTCATGCGACGTTCTTTGTCCCCTTGACTTGCCGCGGCCAGGCTGGCCGCTTTCACGTGGGGGGAATTAGTGTGGGCATTTAGTATACCAATCCTCTTCATCTGTACATTATCATCATTATCATGTGTTGCTCATGCATCCTCATCGTTGTCACGTAGCATCATCATCTTGGTTCGCTCATCTCAGCTGTCGGCTGCCGGTTCTTCGGGCCTAATAAAGGTCTTCCAAACCAAGACTTCATACGACTCCTAACCAAGACTTCAGACTTCATATATATATATATATATATATATATATATATATATATATATATATATATATATATATATATATATATATATATATGGGAAATAGCCGCCATTGTGATGAGCGAGACCGAGAACAAGAGAGTGAACAAGAGACAACACCCGATCCTGGGCCAGCTGTTCTTATTCTGTCTTCATCTTCCTCTACCTTCCCTTAGCTGCCCACGCGCCCGAGCCCCAGCGTCTTTCTTCGTCTTGACACTATATATATATATATATATATATATATATATATATATATATATATATATATGAGATATAACAGACAGTAATGCCAAGGAATGTACAGGGGAGGTTATTAACATTAATGGAATGTAAATAAGAAGAAAGAAAAGTGGATGAAAAAATTACCAACTGTAAGCAGGAATCGAACCTACGACCTTCGAATCGAACCTACGACCTTCGTTCGATGCTCTAACCACTGAGCTATTACAGCGGCCCTCCCTCCATCCACTTTTTTGGGTTTATCTGTGAATTTAGAAGTAGGAGCGACAGTCAGCGCCATCTGCCAGCGACAGCCAGGCCGCTGTAATAGCTCAGTGGTTAGAGCATCGAACGCGTAATTCGAAGGTCGTAGGTTCGATTCCTGCTTACAGTTGGTAATTTTTTCATCCACTTTTCTTTCTTCTTATTTACATTCCATTAATGTTAATAACTTCCCCTGTACATTCCTTGGCATTACTGTCTGTTATATCTCATTATTATTGTGTTAAAAACACGAAAAAACGAGCCCTTAGGTATACACTTCTTTCCCTTATATATATATATATATATATATATATATATATATATATATATATATATATATATATATATATATATATATATAAATGCACTTTAACACGACAATCGCTTTGTTTCAATTATGTAGTCAAATACCGCATAGCAGACGTCCCTGTGGCTATAACAAGATTTAATGCTGTCAAACGATAAAATTGCTGCCACATTTATTTCTAATCTTAATTTTTCAAGTGGAGCTACCAGGTATCTTTTCGACTGATAAGAATATCGGGGACAGACTAAAAAGAACTCATCTATTTTTTTCATTTCTTCGCAAACCTGATATAACGTTGACGCCTCTAGATCAAATTTATGCAAATAATAATTTAGTTGCGGAACTCTACAACGCAATCTGGTATAAGTAACTTCCAATTGCCGTGTCGCGCACAACTGTCTATTCCAGCAGCATCTTGGATGTGCGAAATCTCAAAATTTCTCTAATGAGTAGGAGTTGAATTCATGCAAACAGAGGTTGCTAAACCATATTGTTGTCGCGTAAGCCGTATCCGGCAAAATCGGGATAAGGGGACCGCTAAAGGATACTGTGGCTAGTGCATCCGCCATGAAATTTAAATATATGCCACGATGGCCTGGTACCCATAACAGCTGCAGTTTTTGCAAGTTTGTCGGTATGAGTTGTCGAAACATGTGCATAAATGGTAAGTTGGCTCCCGAAGACAGAGCAGCACATACTGAAAAAAAGAATCTATTTACGACTGCTTCTGCTTCGCCCAAAGGAATTTTCCGTAGTGCCAGTACAATTGCGAATAATTCTGCTATGAATATTGGTGTGTAATCAGGAAGTCTAACCGAAAAGGATCAGTCAAGGGAACGTGAGAAGATACCTGCCCTAGCCTTTTTCATTCGATACGGATGCATCAGTCGTAATTATGTTGTTCATGATCACGTGTGCCAAGTAATCCTGGAGCCAATCATGTATATATGGAAATGGCATTTGCTTTGCTTTAGAGGGGTAAATATTCTCAAATTCTATCTGAAGATCTAAACAAAACTTACTTGTTGAGAAAATATGTTTGATTTTGACGTTGAGTGGATCTAGCAGCGCTTGAACGAACATTATCTGTGGGTAGTGCAATCGCGACCACCGAGTTTCAAAAGATAAGCTTGGCTCTTTTATAAAAGCATAAAACAATTCTCTTTGGGGCAAGAAGTATAGTTTTAAAAATGTTTAATAGTAAGTATTTTGAATCTATTTAACAATGAAGGCAGACGCGCTTCCATGTATAGCACATTGTTAGCAAAAAACTTGGGAAGTCCAAGGCACAGGAGTAAAGTTTTCCTTTGTAGCGGAATTAACAGTCTCATTTTATAAGTCGCACTGCCCGAAAGAAACACACAGCCGAATTCCATGTTAGGACGTATGTACATTTTATAGATCATTACCAATGTATTTATTCGCAACCCCGTTTTTCTGTTGCTCGTCTTCCTCCGACCACCGCTACGACTCATTGCTTTTTCTCTCTCGCGTGCTTCAAACAATTGCTGCGTTGAACTGGCACTTCAGTCACTTATCGTTCGTTGGTTCTTATCCGTGCCATCTTCTTCCTTCTTGCCGACTTTCAAAATTGTTCACTGTGGGCACTTCAAGTTCCGCTCACTCAATCCGTTTCAAATTTCGGTCAATCCAACCACTTTTGATTCCGTGCCCTCCTTCAGAATACCCTAAAATGGGTTCCCGCTGAGAAAAATATAAATATAGCATTTAAGGTACCACTATTTCTATTGTAAATTGGTTGATAAATAGTCTATAATATTTGTTGCTTATGAGTCATGAACAAAAGCAAGTTTTCCTACCCAAATACACCGGCATTGAAAGCGATAGAGAGTGTTATGCCATCAGTATCAAAAGTTCAGATTCGGCTTCTGCGAGATTGTACAGCCACAATAAAAATAAAATCGACTGTACGAGCCCTCTTTCTTTGTGGTGTGGTTTTCACTAAAAAACATTATTTGAGGCGGTCAAGCGGAATAGTGTATGACCGATTATATCGATTTAAGAAAGCGTGCGCGTCTCAAGTGGCGATTGGCTGCGACCTAAATGACCAAATTTTCCTCGAGGAGAACAACGGTCAAGGCGTAGTCTAGGCGAGAACGATGCTTCCGCGCATAATCCTCCTCCACTTATGCATCCGCTTACCCGCTTTCTGGATCCGTGCTAGGTGGAAACGTGCCTTTAGCGTACCCACTTTGTTAAACGTATCATCCTTATTTGTACTGCATGTCTACCCACTTATAAAGGGAACAAGCATCTGTATATGATGCTCGGACCATTTGAGGCCAACTGCACGAGCACTCCATTGTACTTATAAAGCCCACACGTAGATGCGATGGCAAAGGCAGACATAGGGAGACCAAAGGGGTTTGCACGAGAAAGCCACTGCCGTGAATTAAGGTGCGCTGCCAAGCAAGACAGTCGGACACGACATGTTTAAGGTACTCTGAGTCGTTATACGACAAAAACGGTGAAAGATGGCTGTGCGGGGCTCTACTGGAAATTAGCATCACTGTCTATTACTTCGTATGACCCAGCATACCGTGGCATGACTTGACATAACTTAGCATCGACTCGTGACAAAAGACCAGCTAGGACCCGATCAGCTCTGCTGTGCTGTGCTTTCAGCGTTGTGCCACCAGTGAAGGCTAACATACAGCGTTCCTAGTAATGTATTTTCTAATAATGTAAGCAAAAATGCATAAAATTGTTCTCCTGCAGATGAAAAATTATTACTTCAGAATCGCGCATTGTTTAACTTTGGATGAACAAACATAGGTTGCTCAACAACAACAACAACAAACAACAACAACAGCAACAACATCAACAACAACAACAACAACAACAACAACAACAAAAACAACAACAAAAGCAACAACAACAAAAGCATTAACCTTTCTAAGTCAAATCATTGCCTAACATTTATTCGAAAATCAAATTCTTTATAATTTTATGTAATTAATAAATAAAATTAACAGTAGCACTAGTAGTAGTATTAGTACCAGCATTGCAGTAGTTGTAAATTGACAGAAGTGAGTTTTTGGAAACCCCTAATTATCGATCAGAAGCAGTGGCATACATTTCGAGATAATTGTCCTTTTAACTAAGAGCACCAAGTCGAACAAAAAAAAGGAAGGCCTGCCGTAGTGGTTTAGTGGCTAGGGTACGTGGCTGCTGATTCGCAGTTCGCGGGATCAAACCCCGGCTGCGGCGGCTGCATTTTCAATGAAGGCTGAAATGCTGCATGCCCTTGTGCTCAGATTTGTGTGCACGTTAAAGAACCACAGGGGGTTCAAAAATCCGGAGCCCTTCACTACAGCATCTCTCATAATCATATCTTTGTTTTCGAATGCTAAGCCCACGTAACAATCAAATCAAAAAGAAAAAGAAAAGCGTCTGTTTGACCACAGTATATAGCAATCAATATTTGGCCCAATCACGGAAGAACACAAGAAGCTGTACTGCGACTTTTTTATACGCCGCGAAAGGAGAAAATAAAGGGGACCGACCATCCCTCTTTCGTTTTGTATTGAACCTACCGTACTATATACTTGTCCAAATTGTTGGTCTTGTCCACAACACAGTTGTTGACATTTGAGAAATTTGAGGTGAGAATATGAGCTATTACATAAAATATTCACATGAGTTTAATGACTGACCGACGCGTTCGGTTGAATCTGAGTATGCATCTCTTCTTGCCTTAGCTGTTTCCTTAATTATGTCACAATAGTGCAGGCCTTTGCAGCTCCAACGAGGAATATCACTGATGCCTTGGTTTGTGAGGAACACAGTTGCGGCATTTGTAAACTTCCCGTAAAACAGGATATCTCTTACCTGGGCCAACTAATCCGACTAATCGGATAAGAATCCTCGGCCACCAACACCCCACACGGCTTTGTGGAGGATCTGCAGTGGACGCAGCCGGACGCTGGCGGGAAGCGAAGGATTTTTCTGGGATATAAATAGCCATTCCTGCAAAGATTTCGACCCTGGAAACTCCCAGTGCACCACAAAAAGGAAAAAAATAAACAGTTAGGAAAACCTTGTGCGTGAAGGTTCAGTATTAGTTGAGACGTCCAAAGACTGTTGCTCCACCATAAAGAAAACCACCGATGTACAACACAAACCTAAACATCTGTGTGGGTCACACCTTCATGGTACTTTAAACCACCGAGATAATGTTACCTGCGCACGTTTCGTGCCGGAATTGCGTGCACCATCGGTCACCGCTCTTCAGGCACAACATTATCATGGCAAAAATAAATCATTGTGGCCATTTTGCGACGCCCCCATTCGTGATGCGACTGCCAGATGACCTGCAATGGTCTGCTACTACGATGTGTTTTGTTCTTTTTACTTAACCGTACTTTGTGGATTCATCTGTCAGTTTTTGTCTTGAAATTATACTTGTTTTTTTTTCTTTGTATATTGCGCTGCGAAGGTTTGCATAAATCGGTTGATCAGGTTTGTTAACCCCAGCTTTTCATAAAATGAATAGGTTCTGCATTGTCCCCCTTTACACTAATGTGATCAGAGTGCATTTCATCAACATACAAGAAACACGCCAACGCCCCGCCGTAGGTGTCTAGTGGCGAAGGTACTCGGCTGCTGACCCGCAGGTCGCGGGTTCAAATCCTGGCTGCAGCGGCTGCATTTCCTATGAAGACGGAAACGTTGTAGGCCCGTGTGCTCAGATTTGGGTGCACGTTAAAGAACCCCAGGCGGTCGAAATTTCCGGAGCCCTCCACTACGGCGTCTGTCATATTCATATAGTGGTTTTGGGACGTTAAACCCCACATATCAATCAATCAATCAAGAAACACGCCAACGAAGACTTTGTAAAAGCAAAACTTGAAGGGACACTCAAAATCAAGAAAGTGAAGTATTTATTTTCCTGATGCGCAACTGACCGTTTTTTCAAAGCGTCAAGCACTCTTGTTATTTCGACTGTTTCAGATAAAAATTAAAATCAGTCATCGTAGATACATGAGGAGGTCACTGTCTCTTTACAGGAAAGTTCAATTAGGGCGAATCCACGTCGGCATGAAGTGTGCAGTATGAAACGAAGGCGCATCACGAAAAATAGTGACTGAAACAAAGTATCGTGCTGCACAATTTAGCACCTTGATATGCAACAACTGGTTTTAAGCTACAAACGTGCCCATGTATTTAATGTATGACAAACTGAAGCAAATCGCGCATACAGATTTTTCAAAATCTCACTGATTTTTTATTAAGTTTTGTGTCGTAACACGCAGGTGAACTACCAACACTTCAATATTAGCTCGCTTAACCAGTTCATGCCTTTTCTTGCAAAAATAAATAGACGCATAAAATAAAACACTTTCTGCTGGCACTGCAATAATCTACAAACCTGTTTATGGTTTGGTACCTCATGTCAGATGAGCGCGTAAAGCCAAACATTCTAAATTAATTGCGTCATCAATATTTTAAGAACACGTCTAATCAGATTTCTTTGAATATGACGCCTGTAAGCAAAATTGCAATGTTTAAAAAGTAACAAAATTGGTTTTAGTCACTCTCATGCCCAAGAAAAAGCCAGACCTGCACGGAACGTGCCGCACAATCACAGCCAAAGCTGAAAGAGCAGTCTTTAACCTTGATAGCTTTAAAGAGCGCGTTTCGCAGAAATTTTGGTGTTAGTGTTAGTGTCAGTGTTGGCATTGGTGTCAGCGTCAACGTCATTAGTTGTGAGCGAGAAATATCATTTTTTGTGTGACCGAAAAATTGAGAACCCTGCGAATTAAATGATGAAAGAAAATCTGGAGCCGAGGGGAGCCGAAACAGTGTTTTCGGTTCCTGGTGCAGACAGAACTGCGATTGTCTGCGTGGCAAGCGGATGTTATACCACACGGCCACTCCTATGCTTGTGAAAACAGTGAGAAGAATATCCTCTGCTTAGAAATTCAGAAAAAGTAGCTTTCATGCTTCACTAGCACGCGCGTCCTGTTTATATGCTTCACAATGTAACAAGCAATTTTCCTGTAATAATGCGTGGTCAGCGTTCATTACCTACGGGCATCAGAATATGTGATTATAATGTTCCGTAGTTGGCAGCCGGTACACCCCTACAAAATGCCTTGCCGCGGTAGTCTAGTGGCAAAGGTACCCGGCTGCTCACCCGCCGGTCGATGGATTGAATCCCGGCTGCAGCAGCTGTATTTTTGATGGAGTTGATAATGCTGTAGGTCCATGTGCTCAAAATTGGGCGCAGGTTAAAGAGCCCCAGCTGGTTGAAATTTCTGGAGCCCTCCACTATGAAGTCTCTCATTATCATATGTTGGTTTCGGAACGGTAAAGAATCCCTTCAAAAGGCAAACACGCTACTGCTCCTATTCCCTTAAAGCCACGTAGTGGGTGCATAGCAAATTCTAAAAGGTTTCATGGGCTAAGTATTTGAAGTACGCACTGCGAACAGGATGTCGCTATCACGTTCAACTCCCAATGGCGAAGCCTTCGGGTCACCTAGCTTTTATTTTAACACTCTTTGGGTTACTGCTGCAAACCCTCTCGCAGAATACCCACTACGCCTTCAATGATTGTCAAGTCGGCAGGCATCTATTTGCCATCTTTCGTCATTCTTCGGTGAAGCGTTGTGCGTGCTGCAAAATTGCAAGCTAAATTGTGCAATTATTTTTGCGGTGACTTGAATTTATTATGGCCTGCTATATTTACGTGTTTCCGACAATGCAATTTAATGCGTAACTGAATTGTATATTATCAGCTTACGCTTCATATGAGCGTCAAATCATCATACTGCATCTGGTGGGGCTAGTATTCATGTTGCTCTTGACATGTTATGTAAATGTAAAAAAAAAAACTGGATATATCAAGCAAGTTCGGCTGTTTAACGTATTTCTGTGCATGCATATGTAGGTAACTTTAACTCCACTTCGTAACGTCTCATTCAATTGAAAATTACAAGACAGTCCTACATCCGCATGCTTTGCACAACATCGATTCCCGAGGTGCGCGGGATATGTTGATTTTGTATCTATTTTTCTGACGACCTACAGCAATTTTCATTAGTTAAGTCGTATAGTGGGCCCAGGCAGACCGCAAACACTCAAATTAGGAATAAGCTTCGTGCTACACAAAAGAAGAACGAAGTGCTGCCGAGTGCAGATTGCGAAGGTAAGCGCAGGTCCTTGAAATACCAAGCATGTACAACTATCGTTCCCGTGTCAGCATATTCACACAATTTTAATGTTATAGACTGGAAGTAGAACTGCCATCCACTGCTGTCGTAGCATTACGCAGGATTTCCGAGGTAATGACTTCAGCTGACGACAGTGTGACTGAGCGCAAGGGACCCTTTCCTGCGTTGAGCCCCACATCAGCCGTGTTCACGGAATTTGTAGGACAACCCAAGAGGAACGAGTGGTCCCACAAGCATGAGTTCCCCGCAACTGCCTCACCAAGGAATCAGACGTGAGTTCAAGTTCTACGCCATGAAGGCACTAGCAACACATCGTTCTTGAGTCACACATCTTTTTTAATAATTCATCACATTTGAAATGAGGCGAGAGAAAAATCCCTCCGCAAATATGTGAGGAGGCATAAAATGCTTAGTTGTATACGCCACGCGACAGTGGTCAAGGGGTTAGGGCTCTTGAATGCTCACCTGGTAGTCGCGGGGACCGAATATCGGCTGCGGTGGCGGCAATTTCGATGGAGAAGAAAATCGTCGTGTGCCTATACTTACATTCGGTTGCACGTGAAACAGCCCTAGGGAGTCGAAATTTCCGGAGCCCTTCACTACGCCGGCTCTCATAATAAAATATTATGGTTTAATGACGTTCAATAAAGATATTATTATTATTATTATTATTATTATTATTATTATTATTATTATTATTATTATTATTATTATTATTATTATTATTATTATTATTATTATTATTATTATTATTATTTCAAAGAGTGCGTCTGACAGGCCGGCTGAGTTTTGAAACTGTCTCAGTCGAGCAAGAGTGGCGTGTCCGTCAGGATACTGGATACAAATGGAGTAGAAGTTCAAGTCGTTGCTGGCTGTGCACTTTTCATCTGTTTATAAGTCTCGAGCCTCTGTACCTAGTAACTGTCGACAGGTTAAGGCAGTTGCAATAGCTGATGCTTTGTCACTAGAAAGATTCCATTTCAGAATGCATTAAGCGCTTGAAACCATCCTTTTCAGCTGGCCCAGATGGCATCCCCTCTGCCATACGAAAAGTCTATGGCAGTATACTTGTACCAGTATTGAATGCCATACTTATTAAGTGTCTGCATGCTTCAAATTTTTCTAGCTTGTGGGAAAACTGCTCGTATTTTCCCAGTTTTTAAGTCAGGCTGTAAACGTGACGTCTCGAACTGCCACCCTATTTCCCTTCTTTGTGCCGCATCAAAAATCTCTGCGCTTGCTGTTCACAAAATATTGTCTTTTGATGTAAAAAACTCGTTGATTGTGAATAAGCATGGGTTTCTCGCTGGCAGCTCAACTGTCACTAATCTTGCCAGTTGCACGATGCAAGTCTCAACGCCTATTTCGTAGAAAGGACAGGTTGACGCTATTTACTGTGACCTTAGCAAAGCTTTTAATGCTGTCAGTCATTCGCTGCTTGTGAATAAACACGCACACTATGCTGTTGATTCTTCAAATGTCAATCTCCTCCATAGCTATCGTTCTGATAGATCATGTTATGTTGCCGTTAATGGCCGAACGTCCTGTTTGTGTAAAGCTACTAGTGGAGTTTCTCAAGAGTACGCACTGAGGCGACTCCTCTCTTTATTTTATGGTAATAGTGTTCCTTTTGTCATTCGGAAGTCTTCCTTCCTTTTTTATGCGGATGACATAAAGACAATTAGGGAAATTCATTCAGTTATCTATTTTCGCTTGTTGCAATGTGATTTGTGTTTTTTTTTCTGAATGGTGCAGGAGCAATAGCCGTTTACTAAATAGTTCAAAAGCAAAGGTAATGAGTTTCATTCGAAAAACTGCTTGTGCGCCATTTTTATATTCTGTATATTCCGTGTCGTGAAATTTATGTGAAATAAATGATCTAGGTGTTGTTTATGATAGCACTTTAGACTTTTCTGCTGAAGCTAAAGTGTTTTGCTGAAGCTTTTGCTGAAGCTAAAGACTTTTCTGCTGAAGCTAAAGTTTGCGGGGGTTTTGCACCCCCGGCTGTGTTTGCAGAATGTATGGAAAATTCAGTTCTCCTGTACCCTTCCGAAAATTGTACACAGCGCTATATCTTCCTCAACTTGACTATGCATCAGTGATCTGTAATCGCATTCCTTATTGCAGCACCGATGCTAACGAGTGAGTCCACTAAAACTTCCTGAGCCTTTTCGACCATCGTTTCGCTAGATATGACTTTGGACCTCATTCTAACGCTGCTGGATTATCATCATTGCCATCGCTTTGCTGCCAACGAAATCACGCTGATCTCTTATTTCTTTATAAGCTTGTGCGTGGTATGATATCCAGCCCTGTACTGCACAAGTGTCTTAATATCTGAATCGCGCGTAAGCTCGCCACAGAGAATAGACCTGCTCATGTAACCGCCTGCCTCTGTGAACATTCGGCTATTGGCAGGGTACTACGTCTTTACAGTGCTTACTTTATGGACCTAGATGCTTTTCACATCTCCCAGTCGTAGTTCTGCTCCAAGGGTTGCACTGTACAGAGCCTTGTACACTGTTGAAATTTTTATTTGGCCTGCGCATAGTTGCATATGTGTAATTCTATAACAAATTTTACTTCTGATATTTCAAGATGAGTGTTTGCCTCTGTTTTTGTATTTTTCCGTGCGCCAGTACAAAGGCCCATTGTTGTTCCTGGGTAGAATAAAGGAACGTTTGATTATTATCTGTGTACAATTTATGTGTTCAAGGACAGCAATGAACACTCAAATATGATTTTCCTACCGTAAATATATCATGTTCTGGCTACATTCCCGCTCACGCCGCATATTTGGACCTCCACCATGACAGTCTTCCCGTAAAAATAGACACAGCATTTCGCAATTGACAATGTGGAACGCTGCTTTGCATTATTTAGCAGCATGAGTGAGCTAGGTAACCAATAACTAGTTATGGGTAATTACAAGATCACAGTCTTCAAAAGCTTTGGCAATGACGACACTTTTGGGTATAAGTCATGCTTCCGAGCGCAGCATCACGGCATTCACTGCAACCGATCGTTTCATTCATGAGGGGTAATCTGCTACTTCTACCGAATTGCACCACTGCGCTTTTTTTTAGACGATAGCACAATTTGTATGCTACGTAGCAGTCGTGGTATATCAATCGCTTTCCCAGAGAGCAGTCGCATACAACCGCCTCTTTATTCTCGTGACAAAGACACGTCGATTCAGCGGAATACTCATCACATGGCCCTGTTCTCTGTCTTTTAAGCTGCTTTGTCCAGAGCTAGCGCCTGTACTCTGAAGTTAAGATCGCATATAAAGTGTCTCAAAAATAACTAGAACAGGAAAAAGAAAGTGAATTATGCGAAGCATCGCTAATAGTATATATTATTCCCAGAACACTGGAGTAGTCATTACTAATTTTGATAATTCAATGAGGTTTTATTATTTGCCTTATGTGGGTTCGCAGCTCAACAAGTACCTTATAAATATTAAAATATTATTGTGTCATATGTGGGCATGTTGAAATGACATCTATCTAAACCCTGTGTTTAATAACGCAATAATGGTGTGCTGAATTTTTGGTTCCTAAAAGACCGCGGATTGAGAAAAAATGCTGCAGACTCATCTCAGTTAGGCGCAGTTATCAAAGAAAACTTGTAAAAATGGGTAATGTTTCTTAGATCTTGAAGCCCAAACACAGTTTGCGAAGCGAACAATATGGATGATCGAACAATAGGTACTCTCTGCATACATTACCGACGTTTTGTCAGTTTCCGAAGCTGTCGCCGCCGCAGACGCGAGAAAAGCCCGGCCTCTACAATACCACCAGCAGACACACGCGTGCTTGTCTCTGCTAGCAAAAGCACGCGTTCCTTGCGTTTTCACCTCGGACTCTGAAAAAGGGTATTTGAAGAGGTAGATAGACATGTTGACGACACTGTTGGCTATACGCTTCTGCACAACCACAGCGCTGCAAGTAAATTTAGCGTGGCTTATGACCCTCTCACTGTTTGCAAACACAGGCCCTTGATGACGTTTAATTCCGTCGATTGATGTGCCGTAATTGCAGTGATGGGCAAAGACAGCTTTAGAAAATAGTCTGCTGAATATGTACACATTCTTTCCTTTATTTGGCAAGATATATTGAAATTAATGTTTCTATTAAGCTACTGAAAAGTAAAAGAGATTTCCACGAACCTTCCACGCATTCATTTTGTTGCCACTGCCTTTATTCATCCCTCACCGCAGAGAAGCAGCCATCATCATTATTGAGCCTTCTCACAAGCTTACGCGTGGCCTCGTGGCAGCGCCGGCTCACCAATTTGTTTTTTTTTTATTTTTTTCAGTTCCATTGAAACTTTTCATACTGAAAAATGTGTCCTTTGCACGATACTAGTCGCGCCGCAGTAGTAAAGCTAAGAGGTTCAACAACTTTTATCTGAAAAACTCCAGAAAATATTTTCCTACAATTTTTTACAAGAAATTTGAAAACATCCTTTCTATATCGACGTTAGGAGCTCGAAAATGGGGTGACCGGATGTTTCTTGGGCTACAAAACTTGCAATATGGACATCTTGTTATGTACATCGCTTCAAGCCCGTGAGGAGATACACAGTGAACCACGCTCGACTTGGTCAGTAAAGCTTTGAGTTTAAAATTGCATATGACTACACTCCCAGTGTACAAGTTGGAAGAGTAATTTAACATTGTTGGTCACTTCAAAGACTAATTTATTACATTGTTGAAAATAGCACATATATACGTGCATTCAACATGCCTACATATGTGTAATTGACGTTTAGATAATCAGGTGAGTACTTTTCGAGTTACAGTTAAAACTATGACAAAGTAATGAGACATAATTACCGAAAGAAATAGTAAAGGCTACATCGGTGTATCACAAAAAAATCTTTATTAGGTTCGCTTCGCGTATAGCGGCGTTCCTCTTTTTGTAAGTGATGCTATCTGGTTGTTGCGACACTTTGTAGATAACTAAACGGTCATTGAGATACGCAAGAATGAATTGAAAGTCTTAGTCATACCACAAATTAGAAAAAATAGCAATTAGTACAAATGCCTTGAAAAAGTGATGTGGTAGTGATGTTAGCAGTTCACGTTAGAAGTTATAATTCAAAGCGGAGCGCTTTTCAACGTATAAGCCAACACAATTTGCAGATGGCCCCACTGAATTCGCGTAGCCAGACACTCATTTGAAGTTCAATGCTCTTGTAGCGTTCATTGTCTGCTCAACATTACGATGGTTTGTATTTCGTGGGAAGAGAAACACACAGTGCGCCCATTTCTTTGTCGCTGGCCTCACGGTGCATGCGTTCTGGCGTTTATACAGTAACAGAAGTGGATCATGCTATAAACAAAGAAAAAGAAAGGCAAGAAGCGGTGTGTTAACAAAATGATATGTTAGTGAACATCGATTAGATGTGAGGCTTAATATGTGAAAATGCTGAAGCAATACATATAGGTGCTAAACAGCTAGCCAAAATGCCTGAGAGGGTGTTTCCGAGCTACCGCGGCATCAGCTACCGCAGAATCCTGTATTCACGTCGGTTCCTTAACAGAAATGACGTAAGCCAATTTATCTTAGACACCAGTGTGATTTACAATTATTCTATGTTTGCGATAACTTGTCTTAGCCTTTCGCCTTTCACTTCAACTAACTAAGTAGGGCTGTGCTCTCGGAGATAACATATGTGCGCATATTGAGTGCTTAGTCAAGAATGTGCAGTTATGTCATGCAAATCGCCGGGTTGTATGCAGAAATTGTTTTATGAGTTGGGAGAGAAGAGCCACCTCCTTGATTTTGAATGGGGGATGGGCACTGGCAAATAGAAATTTCGCGCTATGTACACATGGCGAAAAAAAACTTTGGGCGCGGGAGGGGGCGGCATGGGCTTAGAATAATTTTTCCTGGCTGAGCCAAGGGTACAAAGCTGTCTGTTCTGTATATATAGATGCTCTCCGTCTACTGTGTAAAGCCACAGATAGCACGGTAAGAGACACGACAATATAGTTCTGTGCGTGACTGAACAAAGGTGAAATAATGAAGCTAAAGAATTGAGCAGTTATCAAAATTTTATTATCATTCCTTATATCTGCGCCAGGTCCTTAGAACTCGACGGTGCATCATCGCTGCAAAAGTCGAAGAAGTATGAGCGCCGGCACGCGGTAAACTGTGACCTTCCACCACAGAATCAGCCGGAGCTGGACACATCTTTGCCCCCATCAGTGATATCTCTGACCACATCTTCCCAACAGACCCAGGACGAACCTTCCACACTGAGCCTAGACAGTGTGGTGCGACCAGGCTTCTGCAGTCCGTTGATGATGTTGGCGGCACCCGCAGACGTGAGAAACCGTGTTTGTTTTGTTTGCTCCTATTGTTTACGCGTAAGAATCATGAATGTCACTCAAGATATATTTTTAAAAGTGATCCACGTACATTTAGTTATTTCAGTGCTGTACACTCAATTACCTACGCAATTACAAAGGGTGAATTCCGCTAAGAACATGAAACAAAATAAGCGAGAGATAATCGAAAGAAAAACGCGGGACGAGTGGTGACTGTCAACCGAACATATATTACCGAAAAAAACTCCAAACTAGCCAAACTGAGTTGTGAATAATAATTAGGTGTTCGTACTAACTAGCCACGTGTTGCTTTCTACTACATCAATTGCAGCCTATATGATTTTACACTTGTCATGGCGCTGAACATCTCACGCGACGTCCGCGCATGAGGTCCAGGGCAGGGCGGTCTTATTCTGATTAGGGCAAAATACCCGCGGCTCGTGTATTTAGCTTACCCTTGCAGGATCAAGAAACACTTGTGGTTTATTTGTGCGAAGCCCTTAGCTGCAGTTAGTCTAATAATCGCAACATGGTTCTGGGTCGTAAACCAGATAAGTTGCTATTCTTACAAAATACGGCCTAGATTAGTGCTTATAAAAATTATAGCCGAAACATTGAACGAAGCCAGAAATGCTCTACCATGTCCACATGTGAAGCGATCGACTGCTGAAAATCGATTCTGCGGAAAACGACAAGTCGATGGAAAACTTTTCAAAAGGATACTCACAACCTCACATGCGGAGTAAGAAGCGAAAACAAGATTCATACAGGATTTTAGAAAACAGCACTTCTTAATTGCCGGGGATTCCTGGTCCGGGCATCGAACCCAGCATCAACGCCTCTCTGGGATGGTGACTCTAAACATTCGTTTTCCTAAAAAATGAAGTCAACTGTAAACTAGTATTGCCAAGCCTGAAAGATGTGTGAAACTTGACAACCTTTTTTATCTGCTTTCTTTATTCCTTTATTTTCTGTCTTCTGTATTCTTTCTTCTCTACTTGGTCTCGTTCTTAGCCTGGTTTATATCTATTTTTTTTCTATTAATCATTTCCATCAATTTTTTGCTTCTTCTGCCTTGCTTTCTCTTTCGGTCTAGCTCTCCCTGAGCATTAGTTTCGCCCTAGCCCCCTCTATGTATTTTTCTAACAATATCTTCCTGGCTTGCTTTGTCTTTCTTCATTTTCCTTGCCTCTATTGTCATTTTTCTCTCTCTATGCCATGCTTTCTTTTCTGCCGTCCTCCTTACCCCAGCTTTCTTTCTCATTTCTTGGGTGTTCTGCTGGCCATATGAACGTATCTGTACAAACTTTTCAAACTCAAACAAATGCAACATTTGTTCGATGCCTTCAAAACAGGCATTTCTTTTTCAAACACACGAGCTCCGGCTACGTGCATGGAAGTGGTGATAGGGAAATCGTGTACGCCGCAGCAGTCATCACGACGAGTGTGCACGCGTCATACTTTAGGTTTCTGCCTGCAGTTTAGCGTAAATGTCGCGAAAGCGCGCAGTCGACATTTATTAAAATACGGTACATTGATTAGCCAGAGTGCTGTTCATTCGCACCACAGGTAACGAAAAGCAAGACTGAATCACCATTCGTTGACGGTAGCAGCAGATATTTTAGATATTGCACACGCGCGAGCTGTGTCTTCGTGCGCCGCGTTACTTGTGGTATGATGTGACCACTCGAGCGGTACGTACAGTCGTACTCGTGAGCAATACGAGACTACCTTTCAAAGGCTATAGCGGCTAAACTTAGTTGGCAGGTGCAAGAGTAATTATGACACCGAATGCTTTCGCACGAAGCCCACTCTGGCACTGCTTTACGTCACATTTTATGTTTCATTAAAAACATTGCAAGTAATCATTCAATAAACGCCCAATAACTGATATACGGTATATCCACGCGATAATGTGCATGCTGCTTCGATATATATCAGCTTGGTGAAACCTACAATGTCCTATGGTAAACCCTCAACGTTTAGTTTGTACATATACATCAAGAGGCGATTGATCGTATATACGATGTAAGAATGGACAACAGGGTGTGATGTGTTTTTTTTTTTTGGGGGGGGGGGGGAACTCCCGTGCACTGCTACGACGGCGTCAATGAGCAGCAGGCAACCAAACAGCCGGCCTGCTTAGCGTACACACTTCTCCCATAGTGCTCCGCACACCGACGGGGTTTTTTTCAGTTTGCTTTAAAAGGTCTGCTTCTACGTCTGTAGCCGTTAACATCTTAACATGGCTGAAGACGTACTTTTGCATAGCATTTAGGAACACTAAATCAAAATTTTTGTTGTTTAGGTTAGTAAAGCGCCTACATATTTGGGAGAATGGGGCAAATCGAGTGAACAACTCATTGTAACGTTAATATTTGGACACGCAGCCTCTATTAGGAGTGTGGAGTATTAAAATTTAACCAAATTCAGCATCGAAAGTGAAACTTAAACGCGATGGGGCACAACCGCCGTATTCCTTTGACAGTTCCAAAGTGAATGACCGCGCCATTATATTAACCATAAAATGACTTCGTTACGTGGATGTGTGGGCTGCACTCGAAATCATTATCTTTAGCGCTTATATTTTATGAACGCGGAAGTAATATACCTCCGTGATATTTGTCTTTACAGAGACTATCATTCGCGTCGCCTGCTTGATGCTCTCACCGGTGGTTCGGTTTCCGTTTTGGCGTAGAACTTGTATAAAATGCCATAGCCTAAATTGTAAAACGATGCTCATTCTAGTGCTTTTAGAACTACCAGAAGATTTTTATTACATTAGTAGCTTTTTCATTTCAAATGAATTCGCACTGTGGATACTTGCGCACAAGTATCCACAGTGCGAATGCAAAACTGAAGTATAGTACGTTAAAATGAATTTCACAATGTTTTTGTCGATAAAATTGCAGGAGGCGTAATCTTTGTCCCTACTTTAAACCATATGATCTGAAGCGTTGCCTCCGAGATCCTGCGCAAAGCAATTCATTTGTAGAGCAGACGACAGATGACAACTTGCCCTAAAGCATGTTCTTCAGTCTAATGCAGCGATCTTCGTGCCCCAAATGATAAAAATTTGTTTTGAATCGTTTATGAATTCATTCAACAATCGATTCTCTTACCTACCGTGTTGCAAACACATGGCCGTCACAGCAGCTCCATCTGTGTGTCAGTAATGGAGAGGCATCACATATTAGAAGTCTCAGTGCTCTACCTATAAGAGTGAATTAAGATACTGTAGAATACCGTGTTCAAAATAGTTACTCCTATCTGCTAAAACAGCCTTTCTTCACCAAATGCGGTTGCGTTTACTCGCGTTTGAAGCTTAATGTCACTTTTTCGTTCCGATTTCTAGAGTTCTCAACTTATTAGCGCATTCTCGAAAATCTCGAATATTGTCGCTAAAAACAAAATAATGCAACATGTTTTTTATATTACTGTATGATGGCTTTCGGTTGTCTATTTACGAGATTCTAAGAATAACCGAAGATGGGTTTTTTATTATTCAAATTTAAGTGGAGTACCCTTTTGCCAATATGAAAATTTTGAGGCAATATATAAAAATGTACAATTGCCCTACGGCAGCAACAATTTACGTACCTAATTAACACACTATATCCTTAAAACGTGTCAAGTTTTAAAACGCTGCTTGCATTACTTTCGGAGAAAAAAATGGATAATACGTAACTTATGTAACTTATTTTAAACTGTCGAGAAATTAGACATTTTTAAAAGCTGTTTTCTTAAGGTCTACAAACTTCAAGGTGCATGAATTCGTTCTTCATTAAACATGCAATTCAGGTAAAAAATATCTTCCTTGAAACAAAAAAATTTGTCTTTTAATAGCATCTGCAATTTTTGAAAATGAGAGGTGACGAAATTGGTGCCTCCGTGAAGGTCAAGTTTGATATTTCATTCTCGTAAGTTACGTCGTTAATCATAAAACGAAGTTGACGTTCGGGCTACCAGTTGAGAGGTGCAAAAAATATAACATACTCAATGAAATTTAAAATATCAACCTATGGACCCGTGTGGATCTCTCGTAGAATCACCCAGCTACATCCTACGGATGCTATCCTACGAAAAAGGAACCTGGTGATCTATAGATTTAACCTAAGTAATTGGCAACAATGTGACCAAATAAGAGAGAGGGAGTATATGTAAGGGACAAGGAGACGGCATAGAAGCTGATGGTACCAAATCCTATTCAGAAGATGGTATTTGAAATAAAAAAAATGGCCACCGGGAGGACATGCCATGCATGCAATGGCAAGATAACCGCTGTTCATTAGAAGCAGCAGTCTGGGTTCCAGGATAAAGCAAACGCACCAATGCGGGAAAGTTCGGTGCACCACTGAAATTTAGAAGCCTGCGACAACAACGTGGCATCTGGGAGCATAGGACAGCATTCATTGACAAAACATGAAAGAGGCCTATCGGCTTCGGTAGGCGAACACAAGCTGATGATAATGAGACCAATCTCCTTTCATTGAGAATTTTTCTTTCTCGCAGTAGAATTTCCTGGTTCCGAAGAGTACAGTTTCAGGCCTTGAAAGCCTCTTGGTAAAGAAGGAATCCTAAGTGGGCAAAACGGTAATTAGGATAAGCAGAGGTCTCGCAGCTGCCATTGATGTCCCACTCAGCTCAGTGAGACTACTGGGTCCACAAAGCTGGTCGACCAGACTCTGGCAGTTGGAGAAAAATAAGACAGCATTTATAGAGATATATATAGTCAGGCTAACATCGATCGATACCTAGAGATACCTAATAATAGTAACACAAAAAAACTGCTTCGGATGGCCTGCTGTGAGGATATACATGAGGATATATTTCCATTGTGATAAAAACCCTCCGTTATTCCAAATGATGCAGGTGAACACACAGTGGCTAATATTTTGGAATACTTATATCACGTTTGAGAGATCATGAGCAAAGTATTATCTGACCGAAACCGATGAAGCAAGATATCGGTGTGTTTATAATATTGCTACGTTCCATTTCCCAAGTTTTTGTTATCTTCCCAAAACACCACACGATTCTCAGCGCAAACCGCGCCTGCAGTTTTCGAGAAGGTTCCGGACTGTAGTAGATCATTTCGATAAGATCACGCCCACTAAGCGAACGGTACAGATTGTTCTGGAACCTACGCCACCGCCAGCGATAACGCTAGAGCATTCGATGGTAAGAGTATAAATGCCGACGCGCTTCGCCGCTTGTGAGTTGTTGATCGAAGACCAACGCTCAGTTCTCCGCTATCAGTCCGAAACTGCTATCTGTGCAAGACTGCTGCTGTAATTGGACTTTCCATTTACCGGGGCACAGGCTCGCCCAAATAAATAGTTAAATCCCAACACGAAGTCTCCTGTCTTCGGCCACGTCACGACCCCGTGATGTCTGGTGGAGGTGCTGCTTCGTTCATGTACCGGACGCGCCCGTCAAGCCGTGAACCCAGCCCACGTCGCGGAAAAGACACCGACCCCAACCAAGAGCAGCGAACAAGCCGCCGACAGCAAGGTCTCCCACCGGAGTACGGCCTTCTACAAGACAAGGCGCGGAAGACCAAGGCCATGACCTCGACTGCAGCGACAATGACAACCGGAGCGTCCCAGCCCGCGATCGTCATTTATCAACCCAGGGAACCACCAACGTTCCATGGGTCATCGTTTGAAGACCCGGAAACCTGGTTAGAAACATACGACCGTGTGGTCGCCCTCAACCACTGGGACAACGAAGAAAAGCTCCGTCGTGTGGACTTCTACCTGGAAGACACCGCAAGGACCTGGCTAGAGAATCGGGAGTCCACGCTCCGAACGCGGGATGTCTTCTGCGGCGCATTTCTGCAAACGTTCGCGAGCGTCGCTCGCAGAGAGAGGGCCGCTGCTCTACTAGAGACCCGGGTTCAGCTACCAAATGAAAATGTTGGAATTTTTACAGAGGAGATGACGCGCCTATTTCGTCACGCTGACACAGACATGTCTGAGGAGAAGAAAGTTCGTTTCCTCATGCGAGGGGTCAAACAGGAGCTCTTCGCGGGACTAATGAGGAATCCACCAAACACCGTCCAAGAATTAGCATCCGAGGCGACCACCATCGAAAAAACCCTGCACATGTGCACCAGACAGTATAATCGTCGCCTGACTCCAGAATGCGCTGCTGCTCAAGCCAGTGACTCCGACAACCTGCGTGAAATGATCCGAGCGATCGTGCGGGAAGAGCTGCGCAAACTGTTGCCTTCGGCGCAACTTCAAGTGGATTCAATCGCCGACATTGTGCGAGAAGAAGTTCGGCAATCGCATCGAATTCCCCAAACACTGCTGCCCGAGCCAGAAACTATGAGCTACGCCGCTGCACTGCGCCACAACGCTCCTCCCCGTCCACGCCGAAACGCCGCCCCGTGGCACTTCCGTCGCCAGATACCACCACCGCCACCACCCCCACCGACGTCATACCGTTCGCCAGCGGCCCAGCGCAGGGCGCCGAGGAAAACCGACGTTTGGTGCACCCCTGACCACCACCCACTGTGCTACCACTGCGGCGAGTCTGGGCACACTTACCGCCGTTGCCAGTACCGACAGATGGCACTGCGTGGCTTCGCCGTCGATGCACCACGTCCGCAGCCAGGGGAACGGCCACGTGACATTGCCGACTACCTGACAGGAACTCAATGGACACCACGAAGTCCTTCCCGTTCGCCATCGCCCAGCCGCCGCATGTCACCGTACCCCCGGCAGTACTCCGGCCAACGTGGGGCCGGTCTCCTAGCCCGTATCCGGGAAACTAAGGGCAGCAACCGGTGGAGGTGCGGTTGCTGTGCGACGAACTACCGAAGATGCTCCTCCGACGACGACGACGCGACGGAGCTTTCCGAACACAACGCCAACCAGGCAAAGCCCTGACAGCGAAAGCTCACTTACCGAAGGTGGCCTGACGACGCAACATAGAAGCAGCGGAACAAGCCGACACAGCCGTGACCCGACGCCACGCCCTAACTGTAATGCGAGACGGCGAACTAGCGACCTCGACGTTCTTATCGACTACCACAGTGTGACCGCTCTCGTCGATACTGGAACCGACTATTCTGTCATCAGTGGGTCATTCGCCGCGAAGTTAAAGAAAGTTAGGACAGCTTGGAAAGGCCCTGAAATTCGCACAGCTGGAGGTCATCTCGTAACGCCTGCAGGAATCTGCACAGCGAGAGTCACCATTAACGGCCATATTTATCCTACAGACTTCGTAGTCCTACAGCGTTGCTCGAGAGATGTCATCCTTGGTATGTACTTCTTATGCCTCCATGGTGCTGTCATCAACCTAAAAACAAAGTCGATAACGTTATCCGCAGAAGAAGCACTACTGCCGCGCACGCCGTCAGGACGCCATGCCTTGAACGTGCTGTAAGAACAAGTCACCATTCCGCCTCGCTCAAGCGTCATTATTTCAGTCGGCGCTCCTAAATCACCTGACTTGGAAGGCGTCGTTGAAGGCAGTCAGCATCTGTTGGTCACCCGAAATATTTGCATCGCAAGAGGAATTGCAGAGATGCGGGGAGGCAAAGCAACGGTTATGCTCACGAATTTCAGCGATGAGTACAAACATGTGAACAAAGGAACAACGGTCGCATACATCGAAGAAATTGTCGAAGCCACCAGTGCTTTCGCACTCGCCAATTCTGCGGAACCGGCTCAGAGGAACCAAGCCCCTCCCATAGCTTTCGACGTCAATCCCAGACTTCCGAAAGATAAGCAAGAACAGCTCAAGGCCCTGCTCCTGCAATACGAAGATTGCTTTTCGTCGTCATCGAAAATTCGGCAGACCCCAATCACGAAACATCGCATCATAACCGAAGAAAATGCCAGACCACTCCGTCAGAGCCCGTACAGGGTTTCGACGCGAGAACGTGAGGCCATGAAGAGACAAGTTGATGAAATGCTGCGGGATGACATTATCCAGCCGTCCAAGAGCCCATGGGCATCCCCCGTGATGTTAGTGAAGAAAAAGGATGGGACCCTACGTTTCTGCGTCGATTATCGTCGCCTGAGCAAAATCACAAGAAAGGACGAGTATCCTCTCCCACGAATAGACGACGCACTTGATCGGCTCCATAACGCCAAGTACTTTTTGTCAATGGACCTCAAGACGGGCTATTGGCAAATCGAAGTCGATGAAAGAGACCGAGAGAAGACGGCGTTTATAACACCGAACGGCCTCTTCGAGTTTAAGGTGATGCCCTTCGGCCTTTGCTCAGCGCCTGCAACTTTTCAACGCATTATGGATACAGTACTGGCAGGATTGAAGTGGAAGACTTGCCTTGTGTACTTTGACGACGTCGTCGTGTTTTCCTCTAGTTTCAACGAGCATCTTCGGCGCCTTGAAGCTGTACTTCAAGCCATCAAGACGTCCGGACTCACACTGAAGCCAGAAAAGTGCAGATTTGCGTATGAGGAGCTTTGTTTCTGGGGCACGTTGTCAGCAAGTCTGGAGTTCGTCTCGAACCACGAAAAACAGCCGCCATCGCCGACTTCCCGCCGCCCACTGACAAGAAGGCCGTGCGCCGATTTCTGGGCCTGTGCGCCTATTATAGGTGGTCCGTGAAAAACTTCGTCCGCATCGCCGATCCTCTCGCTAACCTTCCAAGGCCGACGTGGAATTCAAGTGGGAAACGCCACAGGAACACGCTTTCCAGGAGCTTAAACATCACCTCCAGACGCCTCCGTTACTTGCCCATTTTGACGATTTCACCGAGACAGAAATACATACTGACGCAAGCAGCGTAGGTCTTGGCGCCGTTCTTGTGCAGAGGGCTGACGGACTTCAAAGGGTTATTAGTTACGCCAGCTGATCGCTATCCAAAGCAGAAGCAAAGTATTCCACAACAGAAAAGGAGTGCCTCGCCATCATCTGGGCTACGTCGAAGTTTCGCTCCTACCTCTACGGCAGGCCCTTCAAAGTTGTGAGTGACCACCACGCCTTGTGTTGGCTAGCCACCTTGAAGGACCCTTCAGGTCGCCTCGCACGATGGAGCCTGAGACTTCAAGAATATGACATTACAGTCATTTACAAGTCCGGCAAAAACACTCCGATGCCGACTGTCTCTCTCATGCGCCTGTCGACCAACCGCTACCCGATGACCCGGATGACGACTACTTCTTGGGAACGATAACTACAGACGACTTCGCTGAACGACAGCGGGCTGAACCGGAACTGAAGGCCCTAATAGAATACCTCGAAGGCAGGACCACCGAAGTCCCTAAGGTATTCAAGCGCGCGCTTGCGTCGTTCTTCTTACGAAACGGTCTTCTACAAAAGAAAAACTTTTCACCGCTTCGAGCTAAGTACCTCATTGTGGTGCCTTCAACTCTGCGACCAGAACTCCTGCAGTCCCTGCACGACGATCCGACGGCAGGACAACTCGGTGTTTCTCGCATGCTCGCGAGGGTACAAGAAGGGTACTACTGGCCACGTCTTACCACCGACATCACTCGTTATGTGAGGACATGCCGGGACTGTCAGCGACGCAAGACACCGCCGACAAGGCCAGCGGGACTTCTGCAGCCAATTGATCCACCTTGCCGACCTTTCCAGCAGATTGGTATGGACCTACTAGGGCCGTTCCCGACGTCGGCTTTCGGAAACAAGTGGATCGTGGTAGCTACCGACTAGCTCACCCGCTACGCCGAGACAAAAGCCCTGCCAAAAGGCAGTGCATGCGAGGTAGCTAAGTTTTTCGTTCAAAATATCGTCCTACGTCACGGCGCGCCGCAGGTCCTTATCACCGACAGACGAACGGCATTCACTGCCGACTTGACTCAAGCGATCTTGGCATACAGCCAAACAAACCACCGCCGGACGACAGCATACCACCCGCAGACCAACGGCCTCACCGAGCGCCTTAACAAGACGATCGCCGACATGCTGTCAATGTACGTCGATGTAGAACACAAGACGTGAGACGCCATTCTTCCGTATGTGACCTTCGCATACAACACGGCGGTGCAGGACACGACGCAGATTTCTCCATACAAATTGGTCTACAGAAGGAGCCCGGCAACGATGCTCGATGCCATGTTACCCAACGTCACCGACGAAGAAATCCTCGATGTGAGCGAGTAACTTCAACGTGCCGAAGAAGCCCGACAACTTGCGCATCTCCGTATCAAGAATCAACAGACGACAGACAGCCACCATTACAACATTCGACGACGCTTCGTGGAATACCAGCCCGGTGAACGTGTTTGGGTGTGGAGGCCGATACGCCGACGTGGACTAAGTGAAAAGCTTCTGCGACGCTACTTCGGATCGTACAGGGTGGTTCGACGTCTCGGCCCACTTGATTACGAGGTTGTCCCCGACGGCATCACGAACTCTCAACGACGCCGATCGCGACCAGAAGTCGTGCATGTCGCGTGCCTCAAGCCGTTTCTTGCGCGTTAACAAACTGAAACAGTGTTTTTTTTTGTATTATTGTTTCATCGTAATTTATTCATTGTACTTTCTTGCATTATTATTGTACCTTCATCTTTAGTTAAAGCATTGGGACGATGCCTTTTTTCAGAGGGGGGGGGGGCAATGCCACGTTCCATTTCCCAAGTTTTTGTTATCGTCCCAAAACACCACACGATTCTCAGCGCAAACCGCGCCTGCAGTTTTCGAGAAGGTTCCGGACTGTAGTAGATCATTTCGATAAGATCACGCCCACTGTGCGAACGGTACAGATTGTTCTGGAACCTACGCCACCGCCAGCAATAACGCTAGAACATTCGATGGCAAGAGTATAAATGCCATTGCGCTTCGCCGCTTGTGAGTTGTTGATCGAAGGCCAACGCTCCATTCGCCGCTATCAGTCCGAGACTGCTATCTGTGCAAGACTGCTGCTGTAATTGGACTTTACGTTTACCGGGGCACAGGTTCGCCCAAATAAACAAATAAATCCCAACACGATACCTCCTGTCTTCGGCCACGTCACTACCCCGAGACAATACGGAGGCAGCAAATCTCCTCTCTCTTCCTCAGCATGCAGTAATATGATCAAGCAAGAACATGCAATTCTTTTTATAACAACCCTCCCTCTCCAATTTGGCGGTAGTCTCGCCGTAGTAGTTGAAAAATGAGCTGGTAGTAGCCGGCGGATCTAGCCTTATGCAAGGCTAGATCTACCGGCTGCGTTTACTATCCCTAACCTTAACATTCATCATTACAAGACGAATCGCCACAACCTAACCATGTCAACTTTACCATTGTTCAGATGTGGAAACAATCTCCTGCTGCGAATTTTTTTGTGTGTGTTGGTCTCTATACGTATTTTGAGGAAATTTGTTTTTCTTGTGTAGTTATCATGTGGTGCAAATCATTCAGTGCGCCTAAAATAAGAGACCAGTTGAACATTTTTCTTACAACTCACATATTGTTACGCACAAGGAGGACCAGGATGTATACGGCTGAAGGGGGCCGTTTATTTTGATCGCGAAGAGAATCGCCGGAGCACCACAACATGTTGATGATCACAGTGTCGTCGTCTTCTTTCTTCCTCCAGCTTGGGGCAGCCAGCATGTTCACCCATCTTCGTTTTCTTCCAAGGCATGCGTAACATTCCTCCCCTCGCAGACGAAGCCCGCCGGGCGAGGTAACCGATTCACCTTGGTGTGTACAACTTCAGTCGAACGACATGGACTGTTTGGGTTTTAGCGGCTCTTCTACCACTTCTCGTGAGGCGACCTATTGTGTATGTGACTTCCGTGATTTTGTTGAGAACGACAAACGGTCCGTCGTATGTAGCCAAGAACTTTTGGCATAACCCGCGTCTTCGTACCGGAGTCCACAGCCACACTAAGTCGCCTGGGTGGTAAGTTACAGGCCGGTGGCGGACGTCATAGCGTACCTTCGATTTTTCCTGTGATGCCAAAGTGCGTAGACGAGCAATACGACGCGCTTCTTCTGCAAGGCAGAGGATTTCGGTGACTGAGAGGTTCTCGTGCGCCGAGAATGGCAAACTGTGTCGAGTGTGTGCCGTGGCGGTCGTGCGTACATCCAGAAAACGGAGCTATAGCCTGTTGTCTCGTGCTTAGCGGTGTTGAACGCGTACGTTATAAATGGCAGCACGTCATCCCAGTTCTTGTGGTCGGATGCCACATACATAGAGAGCATGTTTACAATTGTTCGGTTGGTGCGCTCCGTGAGCCCATTTGTTTGCGGATGGTATGGCGACGAGTGACGAAGGCGGGACTCACTCAATCGAAGCAGCTCTTCTACTATGTCTGCCGTGAATTGTCGCCCAGGATCACTGATGATCACCTGAGGTGGGCCATGTCGAATGATAACGTGCTGCAGCAGGAACACAGAGACGTCGCTGGCAGTTGTGGTTGGTATGGCCGCCGTCTCGCAGTAGCACGTGAGGTAATCGACACATAAAATTATCCAGCGATTGCCCTTAGCCGACTTTGAAAAAGGGCCCATGAAATAAATGCCCACCTGTTGGAAAGGTGTGCTTGGAGGTGGCAAGGGCTGTAGAAGACCAGCCGGAGCAGTAGACGGGCGTTCGTGGCGTTGACACTGTGTGCAGCTGGCCACATACGCCTTGACTGACTGTCGCATTCCTGGCCAATAAAAGCGTTCCTTAGCACGGTAAAGCGTCCGCGCAGAACATAAATGTACGGACGTAGGATCGTCGTGCATCACACCTAAAATCGCTGTCCGAAGGGTTTCTGGCACTACCAGGAGGAAACGTGCGCCAGTGCTGGAAAAGTTCTTCTTATATAGGAGTCCGTTGCGTACACTGAAATGGCATGCCGTAGGAGCTGTGCAAAGCGATGATAGCCTGGTGTCCTTTCGCTGTTCATCTTTGAAAGTACTGAGGTCGGGAAACTTTGGTGACACAGAAGCTACGAGGTGATCGAGGTCATCGGCGTCACACTCTGTAGTGCTCAGTGGCTTGCGCGAAAGGCAATGTGCGTCGGCGTGTCGTCGACCACTTTTGTACGAGACTATGAAGTTATACTCTTGGAGCCGAAGTGCCCAGCGCGCTAGACGGCCGCAAGGATCCCGAAGGTTGACGAGCCAACACAATGAGTGGTGGTCGGTGACGACTGTAAAAGGGCGGCCTTATAAGTAAGACCGAAACCTCTGAATTGCAAATACTATCGCGAGGCATTGTTGTTCTGTGACAGTGTAATTCTCCTCGGGCCTACTCAAGGAGCGACTTGCGTATGAAATCACGTGCTCGCGAATACCATAGCGTTGAACTAGGACGGCACCCATTCCTATGCCGCTGGCATCTGTGTGCAGTTCGGTTGGAGCTGATGGGTTGAAGTGTTGAAGAACAGGCCGCGACGTCAGGAGGAACTTCAGTTGACGAAACGAGGAGTCGCACTCCGGAGTCCACTCGAAGGGAGTATTCTTCCATAGCAAACATGTCAGCGGATACGCGACATCGGCAAATTTAGGTATAAAGCGGCAAAAATAGGAGCAAAGCCCCCAAAAACTGCGGAGCTCCTTCACAGAGCGCGGCACATTGAATGCTTCAACGGCTGCTGTCTTCTGGGGATCTCGACGGATGCCCTCCTGATCGACTAGGTGCCCGAGAACAAGTGTTTGTCGGTGTCCGAAGTGGCATTTCTTTCAGTTAAGAACAAGGCCAGCGTTTCTTATGCAAGTCAGTACAGTATCCAGACGTGAATTGTGTTCGCTGAAGGTGCGGCCAAAGATGACGACGTCGTCGAGATAGCACATGCAAATGCATGTGCTATCATGCATGCGTAACAATATGTTAAGAACAAGCACACACTGCAAATGTGTTATTTCCTTATGCAGACGCACTCTGTAGAAGTCACTATACAGCCAGCAATCCTGCAACGAGTAGAGAAAAACAAAATATTGCCGAAGGCAGGCAAAAGAAATATGAAGCAAAAGTTTTGTGAACGAGAGAAGTAACACACATTTACAAAAGTTGTTTGATTTACAATGTGACGTACTATCCTGCGCAACAAGACGTCCTTGAACTGTTAGAATAAGAAGTGAAATTCTTGAACACGGTGTGTAGGTGGAGTAAACGCGTCCACTCTCTTGTATTCTTCAAGGCTGTAACGAGACCACTTGGCGAAGAAGAGAAGACTGCTAGTTGAAACGGTGAAACCAACGAGAACCCATGTTCAAGAACTTCCAATCTCGTCAAGCTTCCGGGGAAGTAAAGCAAGCTCGCGAGGGGTTGTTGAAAAGAGACCTCGATGTTGCGCCGTGGGACATCTGAGCCCGAGTCGCATTAAATGTTGCCAGACATTCAACAAAATCGTATCCATCCATTCATTGGTAATTGAATTTTGCTCTGAAATTTTGTCACTGTTGGGTATAAATTGATGAATGCAGCTCAGAGCCGCAAACAATGAGAACTTTCTGGCTAATCTACACATTTCTTTTTTTTTCGCACTTAAGTCTTTTTGTTCAATATAAAAAAGTGGGGCATTGGCTTGTGTTCATGAGTGAGGAAGAAAGAGGCGGAGCTAGCTCACCTTGGTGATCGGCCAAGAAGTGAAATGGCATTATTACGTATTGCATTACATTTACACGATAGGTATAATGCTTTTAGCTTGTATTTCAGACAGTTAAGTAAACCTGATGGGCACAATTTTGAACAACTTAGTTAATTCTGACGTTGTTGAAATGACAATGAATTTGAAATACCAGACTAAGATGGTACTCGTTGAGTAGTTATACTTAAATTGCACACATTAAATGCACCCTACGGCAGTACCCCAAGCCTGAGGCAAGGAAGCTTAAAATATTTACCTATATATAATACAGGCCAAACAAATAAACAAACAAGGAGGTAGTCCTCACGGAGTAAAGAGTGTCTTCTAGTGCTACGACTATGGGTCCTCGTTCTTTACACTATTTCCCACTTCGAAAAAGAGCATAAAATACACAAGTTGAAGCATTGAATAACTTTTGTTAGTGCTTCTTGATACCATTTTTTTTTGGGGGGGGGGTGGTTAGGAACTACGAAAACGACACCTTCTATGAAAAGAAGCTGTCAGAAAATTTGTAGGTGAAAAGTTTAGCTGGATGATTTATTCTCTGCATGAGGAAACGTCAGTACTGCATATTCAAGTTAGCCAAGAAATTAATGCGAGAAGGTGCTGAACGCTCAAACAACTATGCTGTTTCAAAATTCCATAAAAATGAGCAGGTCTAGGTCATTTTAATTTGTTTACAAATAGACCAGTTTTCCTTTCGGGCACCCATGCGATAACGTCCAATCTCTAGTTTTCTTCTAATGGGTTCAGTCACACTATCACGAGCCAGGCAACCTACAGAATTGAGACACAAAAAAGAAAAGCGAAGTGCTGCCGACCATAGATTAGAGGCTACAAACAAACAAACAAACAAACAAACAGCAACGGTGAGGTTATCGCTACCTTTTTAGTGAAGCTTCCCAGGGCTCTGCATATACAAATAGCGAATTTAGTCTCACATCTTTAAACACATCTTCACATTGTTTTAAGTCCTCAGTGCAGCTATTTTTCGCTATTATCGCAGCTTCAAGTGGATTTTCGGATATGCCTGCTCCTATGGAAGACACTGGTTTTGAACAAAAGACACCCGCTGCAGCCGCCGGCCCTCCTTCATCCAAGCCGAATGGGTCCGTCAAACAGATGCCGGCTCCCGTGGAGGACACTGGCCTTCAGCAGAAGACACCCGCTGCAGCCGCAGGCCCAGCTTCGTCCGAGCCAAACGCATCTGTGAAACAAATGCCGGCTCTTGTGGAAGACACTGGCCTTGAGCGAAAAACAACCGCGGCAGCCGCAGGCCCCACTTCATCCGAGCCGGATGCGTCCGTGAAACGATTGTCGGCTTCCGTGGAGGACACTAGCCTTGAGCGGAAGACACCCGCTGCAGCCGTAGGCCCCACTTCGGCCGACTCGAATGCGTTCGTGAAGCAGCACAGAAGCGGTATGAAGCCCTCCCGTAACCACGAGATCGCCACATCTGCGTCAGCGAAAGATCAGAATAAGCCTCACTTTTACGCTCTAAAGGTGTTCACAAAAGCACCACAAAAACAGGTGTGCATATCGCAGGATACAATAATTCGGTATGTAGATTTACACCGGTGTCACACTGGCACTTTTAATCGCGCTAAGGGTGATCCAAACGAGTTGTCTTAATCGCGATCAACAATATTTATTTATTTATTTATTTACAGGTACCTCAAAGACCCCAATGAGTGGGGTTTTACATGAGGGGTGTTGAAGCACGAAAGTTACACAACTGATCAACAAACAAAAAAAAAACAAAGAAAGAAAACGAAAACTGCACGGGCGTATCACGGAAGGGTATCAAGCACGCTCTGTTAATAAAAAGCATACTATGCCAACCAACGAAGCATACCAACGAAGCATAAAAAGCATACAATGCCAACCAGCGAAGCAGATAACACCACTAAGGATAATCGCATGCATGACACAAAAATAATCAGTACAGAAGTTTTTCAACGGCAGCTTTGAACAGAGTCGGGTTTGTTTTGGTGACGACACTTTCAGGAAGGCTGTTCCATTCGGTGGCTGTCAGAACAGGAAATGAATTTAGATAGGCGGTCGTGCGTGCACGAGGTGGGCATACTGCTTTTGAGTGGTTGAGGCGATTCGATGGGTGGTGAGCAGTTTTTATGTGGAGGCTTTCGCATGATAACGAGTTGTAGAATTTGTGGAAGAGGCAAAATTGTGCTACGTTACGTCTGAGACTTGGCAATTTAGCTTTACGTTTAAGAAGTGTTACGCTTGTGTGGTATGAATAATCGGAAAAGATGAATCTGGCCACACGGTTCTTAACGGATTCAAGGATGGTACTTGAGTTAGCTTCTGGTAAGTCCCAGACTGCACACGCGAATTCCAGCTTTGGGCGAATAAGCGTTTCGTAGGCCAATAATTTTACTGTGGACGGAGCCAGGTTAATGTTACGACGGAGGAAGCCCAGCGCGCGATTCGCGTCACTGGTAATGTGATTTATGTGGGATCACCATGTAAGGTCATGAGAAATAAGAAGACCTAGATATTTAGTGGACGAGACAGGAAATATAGCGGAGCCACTTAAAAATTATTTGTACGTGGAATAGGAGTGACGCCTGTGGAATGACATGATGGATGTTTTGTGAACGTTTAGCACCATGAGCCATTTGTTGCACCATTCGTCTATCTTCCTTAGGTCTTGCTGGAGTGCTGCGTTATCACTGGGATCGATAATGGGGCGATGAATGACGCAGTCGTCCGCGAACAACCGACTGCTTGAAGAAATATTGTCTGGTAGGTCGTTAATGTATATGAGAAAAAGTAAGGGCCCGAGGACCATCCCTTGAGGAACTCCTAATAGGACAGGAGATAAGGATGAAGAACTGTTGTTAGCGTAGACAAACTGCTGTCGGTTAGTTAAAAAGATTGAAAGCCATGCAAATACATGTTTGTCAAGGTTTAAATGTGAAAGTTCAGATAGCAAACGCTTGTGGGGAACTTTGTCGAAGGCCTTCTCGAAATCTATGAAAATAGCATCGACGGGGACGTTAATGTCCAATTTAGAATTAATGTCACTTAGGAAGAGTGCCAATTGAGTGTCGCAGGAGAGACCTTTTTGGAAGCCATGTTGATTGGGATGAAAGAACTTTGCGGATTTCAGAAAGCTAGCTATGTGCGTGTAAATGATATGTTCCATTATTTTAGAGCAAACACATGTAAGAGAGATTGAACGAAACGCGTTATCTGAGGCTTTCTTGGGGACAGGTACCACTTTTCCTGTTTTACAATCTTGGGGAACAGAACCTGTTGAGAGGGACTGCTGGAAGATATGGCTAAGAATGATGCTAGAGAGGTGTTTGGTGTTTTTAAGAATTTTTGCATTTATGCCGTCGACGCCTGAGGCCGAAGATAGCTTCAGGGAGTCAATGACGTTTGAGATGCCGTGTGGTTGGAATGTAATGCTGGGCACGATGGAGTGCAATTTAGTAGAAAGGGACAGAGGGCCGTCGTCTGGCTCGCGGATCAATACTGAGCAGAATGTGGAGTTAAGGGACTCGGCAACCTTGCAGTCAGGAATAGCAGTTCCTGAGGAGTGAAGCAAGGAAACTGTAGGGTTTACGTGTTTGTGGTTAATGGTCCTCCAGAACTGCTTAGGGTTAGTGTGAATCAGAGCTGGCAGTGTCGACGAGAAGAATGTGCGTTTGGATTTAGACAGGAGTGAATTGAACGTTTTCGATGTTGCTCGATATTTATCCCATGTGCGTGGGTCGGTGGATGTTTTTGCCGCTCTAAATTGCCTATTTCTTTTTCTTTTGAGCCGTTTTAAAGTAACGCTGAACCATGGGGATGCGATCCGCTCTGTTATCGTTTTTATAGCTATGTATTTTGCAATCAGACGTTGCGTTTTATACTTAAAGATTGACCAATTTGTTTCAACCGAGCGAGTTTCGAAATCCAACAAGAACGAATCGCAAAAGAGGCTCAGTTCAGCGTTCATATCGAGATAATCACCTTTATCGTAAAGTGTTATTGTTTTCGATAATTACGGTGGGCGTTTGTGTGGGCAATGAAACGTACCATGAATGATAGCATGGTCACTGATACCATCCAGATAGGTGAGTGGGGAGAAACTATCGGGGTGAGAAGCAACAACCAGGTCAAGTAGATTGTTCGAGTGGTTTGTAGTTCTTGTGGGTGATGTGACCAACTGCGAAAGCCCGAACGAAAGACACGTGTTTATGAAATCGCTTTCGACGCTTTTGTGCGCCGGCGTGATAGCGGGGTTGCACCAGTCAATAGCCGGAAGGTTAAAATCCCCCAAAATTGCAATACGCGTGTTGGGGTGTAGGGTTGAGACCAACTGCAACGCGTCGTGGAAATTGAGTACGAAGGAGGCGTCGGCATCTGGGGGGCGATAGCATACGCCAATTATGACAGGAGGATACGCAGCTGTGCATCGAATAAACAGTATTCCGAGTGGGGAACTAATGACAACACGACAGTACTGCAAACTACGATGGGCACCCAACAAGACACCACCGCCTCGCCTGTTTATTCGATCACATCGGAAGACGTCGAAATCTGGGAAATAGAGCTGTACGTCTGCATTACTTATAGAGGGGTTTAGCCATGTTTCCGTAAGAATTACGAAATTGGAGTCGGTTGAGGTAACGACGTTGCTTAGTTGGTCCCTTTTGGGAATCAGGCTACGAATGTTAGTAAGAATGAATGATATGATACTGTTAATGGAACTGGGAGTTGTGTTTGCTAACCACTACGCATCGCACTGCACAACCTTTTCGCTACTGTGGTCATAGAAGTAGGTGACGTCACCTATCTTTAATTTATCATGCCATAGCTTGTAGCAGGTCCCTTGTGCTTTGCCAAATTCAACCAACTTCTTGCGGGACACGCGTGTATTAGGCGAAAAATCTTCAGAAATAGCAACATACGAGTCCTTAAATTTCCGGCTGGCACTAAGAACCTTATCGTTGAAATAGGCGAAATTCAAAATTATCGGCCTTATTTTAGCCGGGTGAAATGTGCCCAGCCTGTGCGCACGCTCGATGTCCCGTGGTTGGATGTTTAACTTTAGTACGGCTGAACAGTGACTAATAACCTTTTCTTCAGACTGCGCCCACGTTTCGCCTGCACGGTCGACTAGCCCAAAAAACAGCAGGTTTTGGCGACGAGCCCTGTCTTCAGAATAGTCGAGACGGGACGACAAATGAGAAATTTGTTTTGCGTTCATCTCGGCTAGATGCTCGATTTCCTCTACCTGGGTTTTAATGCTCACAAGGGACGCGCAGTCTCCCTCGATTTTAGCTAGACGTACCTTAATGTCCGCGAACATGGTATCGGTTTCGTCGAGTTTGGCTTTCATGAATCTCATTTCGCTTAACAGTGTTGACTGGCCGTTTTTTGAGTTCATTAAGAATTGCGGCTATATCACATGGTTCATCAGCGGAAGGGGCACCTTTTATTGGAGGGCCGGGGTTCTCTTCTACATCTCCGCATAACATCAATAAATCCAACAAAACAAGACCGCAATCAAAAGCGATAGAAGAACAACACTGTGGGCTCGGAAGCACAAGCAAGGCAGGATAACGCGTGCGTCGCACGAACAAAGAACAATTGTTGGGTACCTGCATGAGAAAGACGGTATTCCGGTGAGCCCAAGCCATCGCTCGCATGCCGCCGAGCCCACTGAAATGGGCGCCGGTCCGGGGATGCTTTTTATAGGCTTCGGGCGTTGTCGATGGCAATCCGATCTCGCTTGGCCATTTGTAGAGCATGCGCAGGGCAGGGGGCAGCCAGGTTGACGCGTTTTCCACAGAACAGCGACGTTGCAGCACGTGCCAGAATCGGAGATTGCTGAACTGGTTGTCAGGCGGAACCGGAATTTCCGACGAAGGCACGTGGCGTCCCAGTATCGCGTTGATGGCGCAGCCGGGGGTATCCTTGGGCAGGGCCGGGGAGCAGGTCAAGAACAGAAGCTGCATGACAAAGACGGTATTCCGGTGAGCCCAAGCCATCGCTCGCGTGCCGCCGAGCCCACTCACCACTGCTACACGGCCCAAGCCGTGTAGCAGTGGTGAGTGGGCTTGGCGGCACGCGAGGATTGTGACCACTGCTACACGGCCCAAGCTAATCCGGTTCGAGCTTGGGTCAGATGAAGTGCTCCAGGTGGCAATTTCGTGCCGTAAAACGTGCCACTGATAAAACTTAACGTACGGTATGTCTATAGATTCCTTTATCAATAATGTTATTCGTGCAAGAACCACTCGAACGTCAAAAACTTTGCAGGCCACTGCGATAGTAATTTCATAAAACCATCACTCGATAAAATTTTCCTAGCACGAACCTGTATTGCTCTGTGAGATTCTTAACCTTCACTTTTTTTTCTGATGGCCCCCGCTCGTAGCCGTGAAGTGGCAGCGAAGCGTAAATCTTGTTGTACCCGCCAGTGTTTCACTTCTGGTGCCTAAAGTCTGTTTCAGTCGCTGCTGGTAGCGGTAAATTGCTGCAAAGATCTTTTCATTCGACCACGAAGTTCGCGTACGATGCGACGTAGTCGAAAGGCTTGCGAACCTCATAATCAGTTTGCTTCTAGGTGTGGCAACAGCTCCGAAGAAGCGAGAGTGGAACTAAGCGCTGAAGGACACGGTTGACTGCTCATCGTCTGCTTGCCGTCTGCTTTCCCCTAACTACATGCGGTCCATGCGAATCCTAAATTATGCAATACGTCAGGTATTGTTTCAATTCAAACAGTTTAAAGTTTTTATTTTCATAAACATCTAGCTGTTGTAAAGCGTTTTTATCGAACTATGCTCGATTTTCTTGTATAAGGTGCTTTCAACAAGCTCAGCTAGGGGGTGCTGACGGGAGCAAAATCGCGATCTCACAGGGAGATCGCGATGCGCGGATCGTGATAGTCTTGATTCCGATCACGCCTGATCCTGATTAAAAGTGACCATGCAGCAGCACCTAATCTGGATTGTGGTTAATCCGGATCGACACTGATCGCGAATAAAAGTGCCCGTGTGACACAAGTATTACCCAGCGTAAGCTAACGAAAGCGGTTATGGTTTTGCTTGGGTGAAATACCAACTCAAACAGTGTTTATTCAAATATCCGGTGTCATAGCATTAATTTAAGCATCTTTGGCGCCATTAACGCTTATCGCGAGTTCTGTTAGTCGATGCAATTCTGTGGCCGCGATATGAATGTTGAGACATCGTTCGCCATTTCCAGCACAATCCCTGGCATGTTCGCGCAATTTTTTCAACACGTAGCTTCCAGCTTTTCTCATGTGGTGCAGTAGCTGCTGGGAAGCACTTGTTAAGTTGGTGTTTGTAAAAGACGCAAGATAACTCTGGAGCGAATCCATACTGTCAAAACACCAGAGTACCAAGCAGGTACCCATGTCGTCTTTTGTTTCTTCTGGATTGAATGTGCTCCTCAAGATGGCGATTAGCTCTATGTCAAGTTCACATAAAAGATGCTCACGTGGTCGTATCAAGTGAGGTTGTGTGGTCCTTCAAACAGGGTACTCAGTTTTTAACAGCACAGAAAGCCCACCCACACGTGCAAACTCTTTCTTTACAACAGTGACACAGCCTATTTGGGCACGATATTAAACTCGCCGAGATGTAAAGCGTGCGCTGCAGCTGGGCACAACTTCTTATTCGCTGCAGCTATATACAATGAAACACGTGCTCTGATGGTTTGCTCCGTCTCTTTCGGGCTATTTTCTCGCCGTGTATACGGTCTTCTTTGCCTCTTTTGTGGTGAGATTAGAGACCAGTAGCATTTTGATGACGTACAACACAAGCCCACTAAAGAAGGATAACGGTGAGCCAAAGAAGATAAAAGAAGAGAAATGCTTCGAAATGTTATCACCAATTTAACTTAGCGGTAATTGACATATTAATAAGCCTTTTAGGGGCGAAGCTTCTTTAAGCGGCACCCGTTTCTTCCTCGTAGTCGTAGTCGTAGTGTGTAACTAGTGTTAAATTTTGACCTGCAAGGTGGTGCTGGTAGAGATTTCTCCTGTGCTTTATTGAACAATAAAAAATCCGCGGCGTTCGCGTTAATTAAAAGCCGAATGCTCCTGTCTCTCATTTTCCATTAGCAGCCAATGGCATGTACATTGAGCACTATCTGACAGGAAAAGGTTGCTACGTTACACTCGCTGGGCATAACCTCCTTGGTTTTAGAAAGGTTTAGCGAGCGTTGGGCCGCAGTGCCATAATTACAGTGAACTAGTATATATCACGAACTCGAGGTGGTTAAAGGTGGGACGTAGACTCGAAGCTCAAGCCGTAAGAAAGTGTGCGTGTGCCACCTCTCGTTTATTCCTTGGAATGTCCCCTGGATGGCGGTGCTTCTATGTGGGGAATATGTGATGAAAAGATGCGAGATGGTGGTACTTGGAGTGTTGAATAGATGGACGAACGGACAGGCAGACAGATGCATGCATGGACGCATGAACAGATGCAGAGGCGGATGCATGGACGAATATAAGGAAGGACGCACGAACAAACGCACGCACGGACGGGTGGATGGACGCACGGATGGTCACAAAGACGGAGGCATGGACGGACGGAACCAAGAATGAATAGATGGACGAATGCTTCGCTCCACTCTCCATTATTCACTGCGTGGTTATGCTGACAAATTTTTAAGCTCCAGAATTGACTACATCTTTAGTGTATCATCGAAAATGCGAAGGTATTCATCACTAAACAGATACCAATAGTTTAATTATTCTCAAGAGAATGTTTTGCATAACCGCAATTTATTGCAATACGTTCATTACTTCAACTGCCATCATTTACATCGATCGTTCGAATGGTGCTGTCATTGTTGTTTTGTATGCTTCGTGTGCCCAACGAGCAAATTGATCATTCGTGAAGACTTTTTCTCATCCGCGTGATCACACTGCGATTGCTGGTTAGTACGCAACACACTGATTTGATATAGATGTTAAAACGAATCTGCGTAAGCTGGTGTTCATGAGAGCATTTATTTCACACATATAGTCTGTTCAGCTGAAAATCTTGAGAACTCATATACAGTTTATAATCTTTATGGTGGTGTACCTACTGTGTGTCGCTATGCCAGGCGTTTAGTAAAAATGGTAGACATGAAGTTTCTACAGCAGAGCTGTTGGATATGGTGCAACTCCATTTTTGCAACACGAAAGTTCTTTTTGCCGGAGCCAACCACGGCTCCATGATCTATTTGCGTCAAACATATGACGTTATAGAATATCTACTAATATACTACATAAAAAAACAAGAAGAATTGTTCCGCAGTGGGGAGTCGAACCAGCGACGTCACGCTCTCTTTCTCGCCGCGCTATCTTCTATGCGACATAGTGATATTTTTATATGTACTAAGCCAGAGAGCGACCTTTCTCCGACATCTTAACGCTTAGCCATTTATACACTTCATGTACCGCTGGTGCTCCCCGGAACTCGACAACTTCAGTGCATTTCCATGTTCAGCAGCGACATGGCACAACGGGCGCGTGGTGCGCGCGTGCCATGCTACCCCACCCAGCGCGGGATAGCATGGCACGTAGCGTGGTCAAAGTGCGTATAGATGTTATCTCGCGTGGTGGCTCACTCAAGTGTGCGTTATCTCGGAATTCGGGCGTTTTGTACCACTTGTCTTCACAGCGAGGGTGTCATTTGAGGTTACAGAAGTTAGAGTACGAACGTCATTTCGCTCACTGCCGCAGCCGCGTTTGCGAAAGGAGTGTGGTGCTCACACGCGAAGTAGGAATTGTGGACGCTGTTTGCGCTCGTCCTAAATGTACCTGTCCGTTATTTTGAGCGTCTTTGTTTTCGTCTGAGCAGGGTGCTTTAAGCGTCGAGCTGTGACAATTGTTTGTCCGCACTTGTCCTGCGTATGCTCGTTTCGTGCGTGCTTTGTGCTTGAGGTGTGCACTGCAAGTTTTCAGCTGCTTGTCGTTCTTTGCGTGACATTGCGATTTGCTACTGCAGCATTCATTCCATCGCCTTTGAGGCGAAACAATGCACAGTGAGTGTTCCATCACCTCTTCGAGGGCATTTTTACTATCGTGTTGAACCAATTCCTAAAAATAGGGATCAATTACGTTGATTCGTGCCTGCTTTTTTAAAACAAAAACTCTGATGCCTTGTTAATTGTAGCTGAGGAATTATTTTTGATGTGCTAATTCTTCCAGTAGTCCAGAGAACGCAGGCGGTTAAAGAGTTTAATGCTTTAAATTGACAATCGGGCAAATCCCTTGTAAACACCCATGCCATGGAAACAATATTTCAATAAATTGTTAAAAAGTAGTTACTAAGAGTTGCGACTTGTGAGGCGAGTTAATGTGCACAGGAATAATAATAATAATAATAATAATAATAATAATAATATTAATAATAATAATAATAATAATAATAATAATAATAATAATAATAATAATAATAATAATAATAATAATAATAACATTATTATTATTATTATTATTATTATTATTATTATTATTATTATTATTATTATTATTATTATTATTATTATTATTATTATTATTATTATTATTATTATTATTATTATTATTATTATTATTATTATTATTATTATTATTATTATTATTATTATGTGATAATATTGTCTGGGGTTTAAGCATCTGAAAAATCAACATAATATTACGAGAGACGCCGTGGTAGAGAGCGCCGGAAATATTGACCACCTGGGGTTCTCTCGCGTGCATCTAAATACAGGGGCCTCAAACATTTTAGCCTTCATCAAAAATGCATCCACCATGACCTGTACTCGATCCCGTGACTTTCGTGTCAGCAGTTGAGCACAATCGCCATCAGACTACCATGGCACTTCATTGGCATTGTTGTCATTCCCATGTGAGCAGCTGCCTACAGCTAGAGCGCCCGAGGTGTAGTGTGCTTGTGAAGGAGACGAACACAGAGACTGTAGGACACCCGTCGGCACAACTTCACCACGTGAAATATTCTTTAGTTTTGCTTGATGATACTGCATTGTAGCACCACTAGGCAAAATAGAGTTGAGCCTAGAGCCTATATTAGTTCACACATGTCCAGCGATAAGCGGTTGCGATGCTTATCATATCATGTATGTGAATAATTTGTAATAGGTAAACACATGATGTCACTCAAGTGTTGTAACTCTAGCTTATCCTAGCATGCTTTTGAACTTACCGAGTGAATAGGCCTCTGCAGATGTCCAACTGTTGATAATTTAGCACCAGGAAGTCATCGGTTTCGAAAAACGTTTATCGTTGGTACACAGAATCATCTGTGCTGCGTAAACTTTGAAATGCACTGACATTGTTTTTGTTATCTCGAGGATCGCCAGGTCCAAGGAGGGCGGTGGCGCAACTTCGTCAAAGAAGTCGAAAAATTCCAAACACCTGCAGAAGGACACCGCAGATCTCTCGGCAAAGGATGAGCGGGAACTTGCCGAGCCTTACTCGCCACCAATCGTAATGTCTCTCGCCGCATCTCCCGAAAAGGCGCTTGACCCTTCCAATTTGAGTGCGGCCACTGTCGAGCTACCAGGTACCTGCAGCCCGCTCAGGACACATCCAACGCCTGCAGCTGTAAGAACCCATGTATGCTTCCTGTTGAGTTGTCGTTTATAGCATTCGCACTTCTTAGCTTGAAATTACGGCTCTGGCTGGGTGAATCATATTGACACTTCGCAGCATTTTCGCCATCACCGTGATGTCCATTGCAAAATCCACACAGCTAGCATAGTTTTTTCAGGAGTATGTTATGTGTGCTAGTCAACGCGTGACCTCACTGCCAACGTTCGCGGTTTAAACAGAGATGAAGTGCCAGCTTTCATCACTCGAAAGGCCCGTGGTAAAAGGAGAGGGGGGAGATACAGCGTCGCTGCAGCAGAATATTCGTAGTTCAGAGGCAAACAGCAGGCCGCTCACTCCCTCCTTCCAGTTGTGTTGTCGTCACGAGATATTTGTTTAGCCATAAGTGACGCAATGGCTTTTCTCGCTGCAGCAGCTGCGTTTGCACGGTGCTTTGCTAATTTAAATATTTTGCGCATTTCGATTTATGGCTGTCCCGTTGATTGATCAACGTTGCACCCGCCACAGTGGTGGACAGGTGGCGCTCCCCCAAAAGTACTGGAATTTATTTCTAGTTTGGGCGGCCAAATTTTCTACAGAGGTGGAAATACTCGAGACCCGTTTACCTATACATTTGGGTACACGCTAAACGACCTTACGTAGTCGAAACTTACTACAACCTCCAACGTGCTGTTCTTTTTAATGATATTCTGGTTTCGGGATGTTAAAATCTGCCAATTAATAATATTACGCTTCAACCTTGTGGCTAATCTATTATTTTTGTTCATTTTAACGGAAAGTCATTTCGTTGTGGAAAAAACGTTTCAACCTGAAAGCTCCACAAGATTTTATGTAGCAGTAACTTATCATATTCTTTTGAATTATATATTTTATATAGAACACGTCATTTTATTAGGAACACAATGCAGCAAAGAAGTACAATATTAATTGGCCATATATAAATAACAAAATTTTAAATATACAATTTACCACTCCCTCTTAAATCTCTACGTCCTCATCATGAATATGCATATAAGAGCTGCGCTATTTCGTAGCGCAGGTGTTAGGATGCGCGTAATACCTTGGTACTACCAATGTACTATAGCTCAGTAGATTTTCTGCATAATCATCGTGGAGCCCATGTGTCACCGCGGACCAGGTTGTTAAATAGAAGGAAACGTGCGCAATGCACCAGGACGCTTGAAGTGCAGGAGTCAGTAATAGGTGTGTGTTCTCTTCTTATTTTCTTTTTATTGGAATCAATGATAAAGTGTTATTAGTATTCAGAACAGCCTTTCTTCACAGTAAAGATCCCGGTAGATACAGCATTAGAAAGAAATACGACAAACGGACAAGGAGACGAGCGCTAACTTCCTCGTCTCCTTCCTGTTCTTTTGTCGTCGTTCTGTGCTCGCCTTATATCTACCGCCATGTCATACCAACAAGCCCAAACCGCCACATTTCTAAACGTACTATAAAGATTCAAAAGTGGCCACAGCCATACTATGGAACATGCAGTCATCTCGGTAGCCTTCTTGCTATCACTCAAGATTGCAATATGCACTCATCAGGGTATTTACACCAATATTGGTAAAATGAGACATTTTATCTCTCATATTTACTTCTAAGCATCCCCCACAACGTGTAATTCAATTCACTTAGGTGTCACTTATTTTCATTTTCCTAGAACAAAATAACAAACATAAGGGAATACTTATGCTCGCTGCGAGCGTAATATTTTGTTCTGGCTAGAGCGTGCCACTTTTTAATTGGTTCTGTAAAATGGATGGCCTCTTCTGTCTTTTTCTTTCAAATACTCGCCGTGATGTCTGAGCACTTATGGTGTCACGCTGCTAATCTCGAGAGTATAGTTACTCTACGGAGCTGCTTGGAGCCCGACTTGCTTACATTGCACTCCATTTTTGCTGCGTTAAATTCATCCCTCGTACATGGAGCGGGGCACGTTCAAGGCTGGCCTCTTGTAAATTAAGCTCATTGTAACAGTTGGAACGCTCTGCTACTCGCCTTAGTTCTCAAAAAGCTACATCGGACGTATATAGCTCGTCCAGTGCTTGGGTATAGACAAGGAAATTAAAAAAACACTGGTTTACTGGTCGTTGCCGTTGACATCTTGCCGATACTAACGACAAGACGTCAATACACATGTTGACGCTAGAGAAATAAACACAAACTAAGACTGATGTCTCGAGAAGAAAAAAGTAAGCAAAATACTCGAAAAGCTCAAATATTCGTCACGCTATAGAATTATGTGCTCATAAAGCTACTCATCGAGAAAAAGGCAAATAATGCAAAGAAACTTATGTGTCGCAGCAGCTCGGAAGCCTTCAAAACACACATCCTTCTCTTAGACCTGCTACATAAAACATTCGGTAGTCGCTTAAAACAGCCCTATGTGGTGAGCAAAGGGGGTAACGATAAACAAGCTGGCATGTTCGCACTAATATGCATTTGTCGTGACTACGCTCGGCGAGCGGAAAAACCAACAGCACATCAAAGATTTTTGCGCTGCTATCATTCCTAAAAGAGTCATTTCAACTGCAATCCAGGGCAAGGTAGCACGCACTCACATTTAAAAACAAGCACACAAATATTTATGCGTACCGTTTATCTGATGGACTACAACTAGCCCTATATATGTGCGGCCTCTCGTTGGTAACCATGAAACAATAAAGTGGCCATCAGACACATTCTTCCAGCAATTCATTCCCACGTTTAAGTAAATACTCCGCTAAACATTGGTGATTCTGGATTGCTGTGTCGATCGTTAACTGCGATGGTCTATCACATTATAGTGTATTCTTCCCCACCGCAAACGTTTGCCTCAGATCTACGCATATGCATCTCTCTCGATGCCTTCGCCTCAATCAACTGAGTATCCGAACATACAGAAAATTAAGCTTTAATTTCGCACTGAGCAGAGTTGTGCTCACAACTGCATTTTATTTTCATTTTTCGCTAAGATGCTTCGAGAAAAGGCAAACAAAGTCTTGCTGCACCTTAACATATTGTGCACACGTGATGTACAGTATGCTGTGGGGAGGTGCTTTGAGTTGTCGATTTATTCCTTTCGCACACTGCAATGAGCTAGCTAGCATTGTGCATTCTATAACCGCTACAGCAACCGCCGTGGAACGCATATGTTCCTGATCTGAACTTCAAAGCAACAGTAATTTTTCGTCAGCTCAGAAGTCTTTCATTTAGAGGCTCCACTACATTTATAGCCTAGTTTTCTGGTCCAAATGAGGAAATATAGATAACGTCTCCTTCTCAAAAAGCATGGAATGTCACACTATGTTGGCCAGTGTTGGCAATCTCAGATTAAGAATAGCAAGTTTTTCAGTCAAACTGATTTCGGAGCACGTGGTATCTACTATCTCTCTAGAGAGACAGAGAGTAAAAACTCTATTTGCGCACAACGCGGAGGATTCCAAATGGTCGAGCCCCTATTCCAGGGTTTCGCTGGCCCTAGCCATTATCTCTACCCTTTTCCGCAAATTGTTGCAGGGATGATATCGTACTGCAATAAAGAGGTGTAAAACATTCCTGTGAAAAAAATATTCCCTTGGAACGAAACACCGCATGATATTGTGCCTGGTTTGCGTCACGACACCTCTCGAATACTATATTTTACTGTGTAGTAATATTTCATTGTGATGTACATAGAATCACGGTGGTACAAGCACGCTTCTCGTGTTCAATAATAATTTCATGGGGACTCTTTCTAGAGAGCGATATGACTCGGCTTATTTCAGTAAACTATAGTTCCAATGCTAAAATTGAAGTCACCACTCCAGATTCCACAATTTATTGTTTATAATATATACAACAAATTTTTTCATAACTTATTTATGTGAACTGCAGGATCATACAATGTGAGATTGCAAATGTTCGTTATGTCGCTTTACCTAAAATTATGATGATAAGCACTTGTGTCGCCAAAAGAAAGCAAAAGGCACAAATATTACCGAACGTGATCAAAGTTTGCGAATGAACGTACATGACAGACCTCAAGTTGTATGCACAACAATAAAAATACTTTAGATGATTTTCAAATGACGGCACACGGATTGTACTTTTGAGTGTAACCACTTCACCTGAATTGATAGAAACTTTTTTGGCAAATTGAAAATGCAAGCTCATTAAAACGTTTATCACACTGTTCTAATCTCAATATTATAATCAGGTGGAAGGCACATCCACACCCTCCAGGATGCCAGGTGAACCAGCTTTTAGGGAAGAGAAAGGCGAGGCAAGGTAAGTTGCTAAAGAATTGAAGTTAGTCTTACTGAAACGTATAAGGACACTTCAATTGTGTGAGAGGTGACCGGAAACACTGTTGCAGCGAAGTCTTCAAAATATTACTTACGTGGAAGTGGTCGCACTGTGAAGAAACACTTTAACGCTATCTTGCTCTCACTTATATACCTATATTAGGACAGTCGCATTAACCTAATTTTTTATATACGCCAACGTTTCTCTGTTTCGTTAACTTCACAAACGTGCCAAAAAAAAAACAGAAAGTACTGTTACGAAAAGTACCCTAAAGCACTCTGAATACAATATACTTGAGTACCTTTGTTCTCTTTTGGCTTTAAATACTTACTGAAAATTCGCGCAGTCGCATAGCTGTTTTGAGGATTGTTTATATATGTTATGCCAGATACCTTCGCTTTGTGGAACAGTGGAGAAATTTTGCGTTTAATAGACAAAAAACACTATTTTAACCACTGATACAAGGGTTCTCTTCTAGTGGTATTGACCGAATTGCCAGAAATAATTTTTCACGGAAAAAAGATAATTTGTGTGCAACAGCACAAACGAAGGGAACAAATTCACTGCGTCTGAAACCAGCGCTCCAGAAGTAGCTCTGACGCCACCGCCGCCACACCTAGTGTTGACGATTTTTTAAAATTTGGGTTGTTAAAACATTAGGAGTAACTTCACCAACGTATGATGCTCAATGCATTGTTACCAGTAGTGTAGCCTATCTGCAGTATTTATCGACACACGAATTATTATTGTTATGTACATTGTGCAGAATTCTGTAATACGCTAGCGTGTCCGGATTATAGGCTTTCCGTTCATTTGTTGATTGGCTGGCATACAATATTGTTTCTGCTTTTTCCCGAATGTTCCATAAAACCTTGCAACGATTGCGCACAGAGATGTCCTTTAATGATTGGTATTTGCGCACAGGGTCGTCGTGCCCATATTTTTGGCCGTGGCCATTGTAGCCATCCTCGGGGCCATCATCTTTATCATTGTGGTACGCGGACACCACGCTTTCAAGCCTTCCTACTTGAAAAACACCGCAAACGCAAGTGGCACGGTTACCGCAGCCGAGTGAAACGCTTCTTTCCTGGTTAAAGAAGCTCCTACTGGTGAAAACTGGCAAGCTGTTCGTAATAGTAAACGGCGATTGCAGTGAAGATTCCAAAGGCAGTGGGCTGCCAACTGTATATTGAAGTTAGCTATGTACTAGCAATATTTTCCGAAATATCTTTAAAAAATTGGTTTCTATCAAATAAATATTGATTCAAGAAATATTTTGGTTTGCTGTTACCAGAACCTATGGTTACGAACCGCTAAACACGTGGCCGTCTGTAGTTTCTTTTTTCAGGAGCCCACGATGATTGCTTGAAATGAAGACTAAATGCTTTTTGATGCGTCGCATTTGAAGCATAAACAGCCGAGTGCCTCAACATACGTTGTAAAGAAATGGCATACACGAAGTGGTGGCATTGCCCTTGAACTATACGCAACGTGTGAACCCACTGTCTCAAATCACGAAAAACAATTTACTATGTCAATAGTTGATACTCAAAGGCCCTATTTCAACAGTATTAAAAGGTGCTCCAGACCCAAAATCAGCTCTCATGCGCGTGGGTGTGTGGAATTGCGTAGTGTTGATGTCGCGATGACTTAGCACTTAGAAAGTGATTTCCGTGGCAGGTAGGTAGGCGTTTGGACCGTAGTGGGAGTCCCTTTTTCTATCTGTGGTGGTACGACTGTTACTACATAAGAGCGTACGTTCCCCTATGTCGATGGCGATGAGAGCAAAAAGGTATAGAAACGTAATAAGCCGGAAGTATTGTGAGAGTTGAGTGGCAGAAACAGCGCCGGCATGACCTTTTGATCTACTGCGCTTGCGCTAGCTCGCCTCAAAGTTCACCGTCAATATAACTCATTTGACGTGGGAGACTGGTTGTCGTATATATCTGGATTTCGCTAACAGTGCCCCTATTCAAACCTTACTAGCACAGCCAATGTAGCCTAACTACACATTCACCACCTTCATCATTTTAAAACATGGGTATGGTCCCACAGCTCTCAAGTTTTCGAAATCAACCCAGAACGTGAAAAAATACACCGCGACGCAATCGAGCTTGAAGCAGCGATAGTAGATATAACGACAGAATCAATACCGCTTTCGCAGTTTACCTTCATACCGCCCTCATCGGCACCCACTTTGAAGTAAGAAACATTATATGGAAGGCAGAACACTGCTAGATAAACTTGCATACCACAACTGTTGTATAAAGCAAGTTGCTGGTTATTGCAAGCGTTCATGCGAAGTGCTACTTAACCAGCCATACTATAATAGTTTTTGTACTTGCTGGCTCTTATCTGTCCGCAGACGTTTGAAATCATTGATTCGTTTCACCTTATTCGGGCTTCGTTTGTTCAGTTCGAATTACGTGTAGTAGATGCAATGCAACGCTTCGGGTTGCCTTGAACTTAGTTTGGCGCTGTTTTGCGTAGCTCTAATCATTTCGAAAAGCCACAGACAAGATTTGTGGAAATTCATGTGTGGCGCTGATGGTGGTAAAATGAGGTGGGTAAGAGAAATTTCTGGAACGAAAAGTACTCAAGCTTTTTCATTGACTATCACACTGCCAAATGAGAGGTTGGCTCAGACTTCTTTCTCATTTCGTGGTCACTGAGTCCTGATGACTTAGGATGCTACGGTTGTTATCCTCTCAATACTTACGCCAATGCGTCAATTTTTCGTTTATCTTCTTCTGAGGTTCTAAGTTATAAGAACACACGCACAGAAAGCTCTCCAGCCAAAGTGAAGTATCTAAGGCTGGAATGGTTCATGTTACATTAGCACAAGCCACCTTTAAACTACGTGCGCTCTCCGATTGTCATGCCCTCCTGATAGTAGCACCTGCTAGAAAGTAGCACGTGTTAGCACGATCCATAGAATTGCCGCCTCAAAAGTAACTTTAAAAAAAGAGAAAGACGAAGAGTATGCTTTAGAACGGACTTTTGGCTGGAGTAGGCTTATAGACTTTGAGTCGTCTATTTCTTGGGCACAAGTTCGCCCCAACCACTTCGTTTTATTAAATATTGATTGATATGTGGAGTTTAACGTCCCAAAACCACTATAGGATTATGAGAGACGCCGTAGTGGAGGGCTCAAGAAATTTCAACCACCTGGGGTTCTTTAACGTGCACCCAAATCTGAGCACACGGGCCTACAACATTTCCGCCTGCATCGAAATGCAGCCGCCGCAGCCAGGATTCGAACTCGTGACCTGCGGGTCAGCAGCCTCAGCCACCTTAGCCACTAGACCACCGTGGCGAGGCACGTCGTTTTATTAGAGTTTACTCTTGAATTGTGCGTTACAAACTGGTACACGTACTGTGTATGATTCAAAGCCCTTCTTAAGTGCCGGAACGCAGCCCAGAGCCACAGTGATTTGAATAAGACAAGCTGACCCCAGTTCAATAGCGCTGCAGCCGACCTTTGCGCGGTGAGGCCCCCGAACTTTCACCTTTTTTCAAGTCTATCAAAGTCTCAACAGCTATGAACGGAAATGCCGGCAATATGACAACTCTTGTTGCGCCAGCTAACATTGTTGCAAATCCCCCACTGTCGCTGGAGACTTTTCACGGAGAGGCCAGCGAAGACACAGAGGATCGACTAGAACGATTCGAGCACGTTGCGAAAGCTAACGTATGGGAAGCAGGTCACAGACTGGGACGCGTTTACTTCACGTTTGAGAATAGTGCTTGAACGTGGTTCGAAAACCACGAATCTGCCATGTGGTCATGGGACGACTTTCGGCGGGAGCTGCTCGCAACTTACCCGCGTACAGATCGCAGAGAGAGATCCGAAGCTGCCCTCCAAGCGAGACTCCAGCGCAACAAGGAAAGCGAGGCTAGGTACGTAGAGGATATGTCTCGCCTATTCCACTGAGTGGATCTCATCATGAGTAAAGACAAGAACCTGCGTCACCTAATGCGAGGGGTAAGGCAAGAACTGTTTGCTGGCCTGGTTCGCAGCCCACCGCGCACTGTCGCTGAGTTTTTTTCCGAGGTGGCTGCGATGAAAAGAACGCTGCAACAGCGAGCAAGAATGATGTGCAGCCGAAAGGTGAACACGGCCTTTTCGGAGGCACTGTCAGCAGCTTTTGAGAACAGCATGAGGATGTTGCGGGAGCTAGTACGGTCTGAAGTACGAGAAGAATTCCAGAAACAGTGGCTTGGCCAGAATACTCCAGTGATTTCTCGCTAGCCGATATGATTCGCAAGTAAGTTCGACAGGCAGTACAGGAAACGCACACACAGATTGCATCCCATCTAAGTGCCTATACAGAAGCGCCACTACCGTTTCAGCGAAGTTTGTCCTGCGCAGATGTTTTACTGCGAGCCACTCTTGGACATGCGGACATCGCAGGTACGACCCGTGTGCAGCACCCGATGTATTCAAGTTGAATGCAGCCACTACCCGAAAGGAGACTCAGAGTGATATCTGGTGCACTCTCGATAAGATAACGCTGTGCTACTACTATGGAGAGGCCGGTCATCTTTACAGAACATGTTAATAACGCGAGGTGGACTTCGTGGCTTCCCTGTGGACGCACCTCGACTACGGAATGGTGAGCACCCATTTGAAATTGAAGAATACCCCTCAACTCTTCAAGGGTGACGTGACTTTCAACATCAATCTTGATCAACAACGTCTTCGAGGTATGGTCACCCAGTCGCCGTCTTTCAGCAAGCTCTCCAAGATGCCACTCACCAAGCTCACTTCGGGAAAACTGAAGTCAGCGACCTCGGGAGGCAAGGCCGCTGTCGAAGCTGAAGCACAAAAACATCCATCGCTGGCTGTAACCGACGGTGACAAACTCGGCAACCGGTGCTGTAAAGACGAAGTCACTTCTGATTTGTGCGTGCTGTTGAAGGCTACAAAGTGATTGCGCTGTTGGACACAGGCACAGATTATTCGTTATTAAGCCGTGAACTTTCGAAAACGCCGCGGAAAGTGGTGACGCCATGCAAGGGGCCACAAGTTCGGACAGCAGCAGTACACCTATAGACCCTACGGGAATATGGATCGAAAAATTGGAGTACGGGGTTTTACGTACAGGGCAAGTTTCACGGTGCTGCCCAAGTGCTCAAGAGGATTGGTTATTGGAATGTACTTTTTGCAGGCTAACGTTGCTGTAATTAACTGACGAGAATCCTGTGTCTCATTTTCAATGAGGCATGCAATCGCAACTTCCGACACTGACGAAAACATCTATGAACTCTGTATTGCGGACGACAACGTTGCGGTACAACCAAGACCGTGCGTATCAGGGACGGTAACAAGCACAGCGCTCAGTGACTTCGAAGGAGTCGCCGACAGCAACACGTGCCTAGTACTTGAAAAGGGAGTCTGTCTGGCACAAGGCCTCGTTCAGCTACACGGAGGATGCACCGACGTCTTGATCACCAACTTTAGAAACGAGGTCCAGCACAGTGCGCAGAGAACTGTCATCGCTACTCTCATTGACTTCGCCGAGGTCACGTAGGCGAGTTTTTGATACCTCGACATCCGGTAGAGCAGATATAGATTCTGTCCTCGCATCAATCGACATTGAACCACAATTACTACCCGACCAAAAGTAACAAATTGAACGACTCTTAGGGGAATTCGCCGCATGATTCTTGTTATCACCCCAAGTTTAACGTACACCTGTCGCCGAACATCGTATATTGTGGACGAATTGGTGACGCCTATAAATCTGCCTCCCTGCCGAGTGTTGCTGAAAAAAGAGAGGCTACCGGAAGTCAAGTAAAATAAATGCTTCGGGACGACGTTATCCAACCATCAGCAAGCCTATAGGCTTCGCCTGTGGTCCTTGTAAACAAAAAAGATCAGACCTTACGCTTCTGCATAGACTACGGAAAACTGAACGCTGTTACTAAACAGGATGTTTACCCTTTTCCAAGAATTGATGACAATCTGGATAGATTACGAGATGCGAAGTATTTTTCCTCGCTTGATCTTAAAAGAGGATTTTGCCAAATAGAAGCCAATGACAGGGATTGTGAGAAGACGGAATTTCTGGCAAACAGCCGGTTTATACAAATTCAAAGTGCTCCCATTCAGCCTTTGTTCAACACCTTTCGATGGATGAAGGACACAGTGCCCCCCGCCTGGAATGGCAATCATGTCTCGTTAATCTCGATCACGTTGTGGTTCTGTCGAATACCTTCGAGCAATATGTCGACAGGCTGCGAGCTATGCTCACTGCTATCAATTCAACATATTTGACAATAAAACTACTGAAATTTCATTTCGGATTTTGAGAGCTTCTATTTCTTGGCCACGTCATCAGCTCGGAGGGAGTTCATCCTGATCCGGAGAGGACAGTGGCAGTGTCGAAACTACCTAAACACAGAGATAAAAAGGCTGTCCGGCAATTTTTAGAACTATGTGCCTATCACCGATGTGTAATTGAAAAATTTTCACGGAGCGCTAAACCTCTAACGAGGCTCACCGAAGAAGATACGCCTTTTTTCTGGCTTAGTGAACAGGGAGAGGCATTCACTGAACTACGGAAGCGTCTTCAGAGTCACCCAGTTCTTGCTCACTTGACCAGCAAACGGAAACACATCTCCACACCGATGCGAGCAACTTGGGGCTCGAAGCCGTACTCACTCAGTGGCGAAATTGGCAAGAACGAGTATTGCGTATGCTAGTCGAACTCTTACGAAATCTCAGGCGAACTACTCAGTCATAGAAAAGAAACGCCAAGCAGTCATATTGGCTATCAACAAGTTTCAGCCATAATTAGAAGGTAGACCTTTTTGAGCCATTAGTGATCACCATTGATTGGGCTGCCTCGCTTATCTCAAGTACCCGTTTGGAAGGATTGCAAAGTGGAGCCTACGTCTAGAGAAATATGACGTAACAATCATATATAAATCTGGTCGCAAGCACAGTCATTGATTGATATGTGAGGTTTAACATCCCAAAACCACCATAATATTATGAGAGACGCTGTAGTGGAGGGCTCCGGAAATTTCGACCACCTGGGTTTTTTTAACATGCAGCCACATCTGAACACACGGGCCTACAACATTTCCGTCTCCATCGGAATCGTAGCCGCCGCAGCCGGGATTCGATCCCGCGAACTGCGGGTCAGCAGCCGAGTACCTTAGCCGCTAGACCACTGCAGCGGGGCGTAAGCACAGTCACGCTGATTGCTTGTCTCGAGCACCGATTGAACCAACGGTCTGTACTTCCACAGAACGTGAGCAATATTTTCCTTTTCTTGAAGCACTGACGACATCACAAATGGCGCATCATCAGTAATCTGACCCAGAAATATACTGGTATCGCACGGACACTTTTATTCGCGATCAGTGTCGATCCAGATTAACCGCGATCCAGATTAGGTGCTGCTACACGGTCATATTTGATCACGATCAGGCGTGATCGGGATCAAGACTATCGCGATCTGCAAATCGCAATCTGCCCGAGAAGTAGCAATTTAGCTGTCGTCTGCACCCCCTAGCCGAGCTTGTTAAATCAACAATAAACAAGAAAATCGACCATAGTTCAATGAAAACGCTTTAAACAGCTGGATGTTTATAAAAAAGCAAATTCAAAACATATTTAAGGATTCACATTTTAGGATTCGCATCGACCGCATGTAGTTACGGCAGAAGCAGACGACGAGCAGACGAGCAGCAATCGACCGTTGCCTTCAGCGCTTAGTTAACTTTCACCCCGTTGGAGCTGTTGAAGCCCCTCGAAGCGAAATGATTTAGTGTCGCTACATACGCGCACATCGTGGTCAAATGAAGACATTTTTACAGAAATTGACCGCCTGCAGGAGCGACTGGAACAGACTGGAGCCACAAGAAGTGAAACACTGGCGCGTACAACGAGATTCACGCTTCGCTGCGACTGCACAACTAAGAGCGGGGGCCATCAGAAATAAAAGCGAATCTCATACAGCAATGAAGTTTAGTGCTAGGAAAGTTTTATCGAATGATAGATTTATGTAATTACTATTGTAGTGACATGCAAAATTTTTCACGTTCGAGTGGTTCTTGCATGAATAGCATTGCTGGTAAAGGGCTCTATAAATATACCTACGCCAAGTTTTCTCAGTGGCATGTTTTACAGCACGGAAATGCCACGTGGGGCATTTCATCTGACCCAAGCTCAAACGGATTATCTTGAGCCATGTAGCAGCGGCCATAAAGTTGATCGCGATCAAGAAAACTCCTCAGGATCGCCCTGATCACGGTTAAAAGTTCCCGTGTGACACCGGCATTCCTTCTACTAATCAATTACCTAAAAAGGTACCGTGTTGGTGTTCCACGAGTGTTTCGTCGTGGTTTAGAAATGCCTACGTTGCGGACTAACGTCCTGTATAAAAGAAATTTTCCGCACAATACAACAACATTCCTGTTTCCCATTTTTACAATTTTATCTCCAGAGAACTTGTAGGCCTGCCACGACGACCCATCAACGGGACACTTGGGAGTAAGTAGAACGGTAGCACGCATTGGTGCTATGTATTACTGGTCAAAGTTGCTGAATTCTCTGCAACACTACGTTAGGACTTGTCGGGACTTCCAGAGCCAGAAGACGTCACCGTTAAAACCTGATGGGCTTCTGCAAACTATAGAGCCACCAGGGGCACCATTCGCACAAGTGGGAATAAAATTGCTTGACCCATTTCCTACTTCAACATCTGGAAAGCGGTTTATTATAGTGGCAACTGACTATCTGACCCGATATGCTGAGACGGTTAAGGGAACAGCTGTTTAAGTCGCCTAATTCTTCGAACATTGTACTGAGTCATGAAGCCCCTACAGTGCTGACAACGGATCGAGGAACCGCGTTTACACCTGATTTGATGAAGTCCATAATGAAATTGGCGAACACCATTCATAGAAAAAACATCTTATCACCTATAACCGAACGGACTAACCGAACGACTAAACAGAATGTTTGCTGATAAATCGTTGATCTATGTGGGTCTGGAGCACTGAACATGGGACAAAATCCTGCCGTATGCAACGTAGGCTTACAATACTGCACTGCAAGAGAGGACCTGTATGACGTCTTTTAAACTTGTTTTTGGCTGGACAGTCACCACAACGTCAAATGCAATGCTGCCTGTAGAGGAAATGTCCAAGCACGACCATGACATCGGTGACATTTTACAAAGAGCCGAAGAAACAGGACAGCTTGTACGACATCGTATTGACCAGCAGCAACAAGTCGACATGTATAGATATAATCTGCGACGAAGAGATGTCCAGTACGCACCCGGCGACAGAGTTTGGGTGTGGGCCCCCGTACGTGTACGTGGCCGGTCAGAAAAGCTGCTTCGCCACTATTTCGGTCCCTACAAAGTTTTTCGACGGATTGGGTTCCCTGAACTATGAAGCTGTACTGGACGGACAAGAAACATGATCGCGGTGGCGTCAGCACAAACAAAATTGTGCATGTCGTAGGAATTAAACATTATCATGACAGACAATCAACCGTTGAGAAGACACCTCCCCTTCACCAAAGCTGCTTTCATGAAGAAGCTGTTTGAACGAGTCTGGAAACCATCTCCAGTGAAGCATCGGGATGATGCAGTTTTGCAAGGGGGCAATGGCCCAAGCCATATTCAAACTATGCGTGCTTTCTCATTCTTGCGCCCTCCCGATAGTGGGCATATTGCCAATTCAGAAAGCAGCACTTGGTAGCACGAGCCGTACAACAAAAGCCTCACGAGAGACTCTAGAGAAAGACGAGCAGTATGATTTAGAACAGACAGTTGACTGGAGTAGAAACATACAATTTACGTCACCTGTTTCTTGGGCACAAGTTCGCCCCAACCATTTAGTTTCGTTAAAGTGCACTCTTTTATTGTGCATTACAATATTGCCACGCAATATTGTAAGTATTGTAAGTTCGCAAGTTTTGTTATCATCCCAAAACACAAAACAATCCTCAGCGCAAACCACGCCTGCAGTTTTCGAGAAGCTTCCGGACTGTAGTAGACCATTTCGATAAGATCACTCTTACTCTGCGAACTGTACAGATTATTCTGGAACCTACGCCACCGCGAGCAATAACGCTAGAACATTCGACGGCAAGAGTACAAATGCCGACGTGCTTCGCCGCTTCTCAGTGGTTGACCGGCGGCCGATGCTCCGTTCACCGCTATCAGTCCAAGACTGCTACTGTAATCGAACTTTCCGTTTACCGGGCACAGGTTCGCCCAAATAAACAGTTAAATTCCAACGCAAAGTCTCCTGTCTTCGGCCACATCATGACCCCGTGACTTCTGGTGGAGGTGCTGCTTCATTGATGTTCCGGACACACCCTTCAAGCCGCGACCCCAGCCCAGGCGGCAAAGAAGACACGGACGCTAACCCTGAACAGCGAACAAGCCGCAGGCATAGGGGACTACAACCAGAGTACTGGCCCCTTCCTGAAGCAGCCAGGCAGACTCGGATCCCGACATCAACTACTGCAACCATGACCGCCCCCGTGCAGCCTGCACCACTCGTGTTTCGGCAACCCAAAGAGTCGCCAGCTTTCCGCGGTTCGCCACTGGAAGACCCGGAAAGCTGGATCAAAAGGTTCGACCGCGTCACCGCCTTCAATGACTGTACTGACGATTACAAGCTCCGGCATATGTATTTCGCCTTAGAAGATGCTGCTCGGACCTGGTTCGGGAATCAAGAGCGAAGCCTTACAACGTGCGACGTCTTTCGCGCCAGGTTCCTCCCCACTTTCGCAAGTGTGGTGCGCAAGGAGAAGGCCGCAGCTCTTCTTAAAACGCGCATGCAGATGCCAAACGAAAACGTGGCGCTAATCACTGAAGATGTGATTAAACTTTTCCGCCGCGCTGACTCCGACATATCCGAGGAGAAGGTCCGTCTGCTCATGTGAGGAGTAAAGCAGGAACTCTTTGCTGGGCTGATTAGAAACCCGCCAATGACGGTCGCCGAATTCATTTCAGAAGCATCTACGATAGAGAAGACGCTTGAGATGCGCACGCAACAATATACCGTAGCTTCTAATCTACCAGCTACGCCGGCATTCAAACGCTTGGACCCACTGGCTTGCGTGAGACGATCCGAGCGTTCGTGCATGAAGAGCTGCGAAAATTACTTCCTTCAGCGCAGCCTCACGTGGAATCCATCACGGACGTTGTACGACAGGATATCGAGCAATCGCTGGGCGTTCCTCAGCCTGAAGAGCCTCAGCTGCAAGCCATGAGCTATGCAGCTGCAGCCCGCTGCCATGCCCCCCTCCTCGCGCTCGCCAAAACGCTGCCCCATCGCACTTCCGTCGCCAGACGCCGAAGCCGCCACCACCCCCACCGACGTCCTACCGTTTGCCAGCGGCCCAGCGCAGTGCGCCGAGGAAAACTGACGTCTGGCGCACCCCTGACCACCACCCGCTCTGCTACCACTGCGGCGAGGCCGGACACACATACCGCCGTTGTCAGTACCGACAGATGGGACTGCGTGGCTTCGTCGTCAATGCACCGCGTCCGCAGGCAGGAGAACGGCCACGTGACTTCGCCGACTACCTGACAGGAACTCAATGGACACCACGAAGTCCTTCCCGTTCTCCGTCGCCCAGCCGCCGCATGTCACCGCACCCCCGGCAGTACTCTGGCCCAACGCGGGGCTGGTCTCCTAGCCCGTATCCGAGAAACTAAGGGCAGCAACCAATGGAGGTGTGGTTTCTGTGCGACGAACTACCGAAGATCCTCTGACGATGAAGCCGCCACGACGGAGCTTTCCGAACACAACGCCAACCAGGCAAAGCCCTGACGGCGAAACCTCACTTACCGAAGGTGACCTGACGACGCAACATGGAAGCATCGGAACAAGCCGACGCAGCTCTGACCCGACGCCACGCCCAAACTGTAATGCGAGACGGCAAACTAGTGACCTCGACGTTCTTATTGACGACCACAGTGTGACCGCTCTTGTCGATACAGGAGCTGACTACTCCGTCATCAGTGGGTCGTTCACCGCAAAGTTGAAGAAAGTTAAGACAGCTTGGGAAGGCCCTGAAATACGCACAGCTGGAAGTCATCTCGTAACGCGTGCAGGAATCTGCATAGCGAGAGTCACCATTAACGGCCGTATTTATCCTACAGACTTCGTAGTCCTACAGCGTTGCTCGAGAGATGTCACCCTTGGCATGGACTTCTTATGCCTTCATGGTGCTGTAATCAACCTAAAAACAATGTCGATAACGTTATCGACAGAAGAAGCACTACCGCCGCGCACGCCGCCAGGAAACCATGCCTTGAATGTGCCGGAAGAACAAGTCACCATTCCATCTCGCTCAAGCGTCATTATTTCAGTCGGCGTTCCTAAATCCCCTGACTTGGAAGGCGTCGTTGAAGGCAGTCAGCATTTGTTGGTCACCCGAAATATTTGCGTCGCAAGAGGATTGGCAGAGCTGCGGGGAGGCAAAGCATTGGTTATGCTCACAAATTTCAGCAATGAGTACAAACATGTGAACAAAGGAACAACGGTCGCATACATCGAAGAAATTGTCGAAGCCACCAGTGCTTTCGCCCTAGCCGATTCTGCAGAACCTCCTCAGAGGAACCAAGCCCCTACCATAGCTTTCGACGTCAATCCCAGACTTCCGAACCATAAGCAAGAACAGCTCAAGGCCCTGCTCCTGCAATACGAAGATTGCTTTTCATCGTCATCAAAAATTCGGCAGACCCCAATCACGAAACATCGCATCATAACCGAAGAAAATGCCAGACGACTCCGTTAGAGTCCGTACAGGGTTTCGACGCGAGAACGTGAAGCCATGAAGAGACAAGTTGATCAAATGCGGCGGGATGACTTTATCCAGCCGTGCAAGAGTATGGGCATACTCCGTGGTGTTAGCGAAGAAAAAGGATGGGACCCCACGTTTCTGCGTCGATTATCGCCGCCTGAACAAAATCACAAGAAAGGACGTGTATCCTATCCCACGAATAGACGACGCACTTGATCGGCTCCATAACGCCAAGTACTTTTCGTCAATGGACCTCAAGACTGGCTATCGGCAAACTGAAGTCGACGAAAGAGACCGAGAGAAGACGGCGTTTACAACACCGGACGGCCTTTTTGAGTTCAAGGTGATGCCCTTCGGTCTTTGCTTAGCGCCTGCAGCTTTTCAACGCGTTATGGATACAGCACCGGCAGGATTGAAGTGGCAGACTTGCCATGTGTACTCTGACGACGTTGTCGTGTTTTCCTCGAGTTTCGACGAGCATCTTCGGCGCCTTGAAGCTGTACCTAAAGCCATCAAGACGTCCGGTTTCACACTGAAGCCAGAAAAGTGCAGATATTCGTACGAGGAGCTCTTGTTTCTGGTGCACATCATTAGCAAGTCCGAAGTTCGTCCCGATCCACGGAAAACAGCCGCCATCGCCGACTTCCCGCCGACCACTGAAAAGAAAGCGGTGCGCCGATTTCTGGGCCTCTGCGCCTAATATAGGCGGTTCGAGAAAAACTTTGCCCGCATCGCTGATTCTCTCACTAACTGTGATGAGCGAAGAAAACGATGGCGACGGAAGTGCGGGGCAAGGCGCGTTGGATTTTGAGCCAACTGTGCGCGTGAGGTCAGCCAATCAGCTGATGACATGTGGTGGCCCATCGAGGTGGCGTACCACGATTGGGCCACGTGTGACCATTACATGGCGGTAAGCTTTGTGGCTGGGGATGAGCCGAAGCAGCGGCAGACGGGAGACAGCGGGCCGAAGCGTCGGACGCAGGCGATCCAGGTTCCGGCCAGGGAACGCGGCTGTCCACGCTACTGCCGTCCAACTACCAGCTTGGGTGACGTTGCCGGCACGAGTACTGCATCTTGGGGCGCAGCCTGGCCTGCTGTTCGCTTCCTTGCCGAGGGCATCGCGGATCTCGGCGAGGCGTCTCCACGGTTAGCTGTTCAGCACAGCGACGAACGTGGCCTGGCTAATGGTCACGGTTGCGCCGAGCATCGCGTCTCGGCGCACGCTCTTCGCTGGACGGGCTCGCCATTCCCCGCATGGAGCATCGCGTCTCCGATGCGGGTTGACTGCTCCGCAGTCGCACCCATGCCATCAAGCGCCGGTGTCACCAGAGCGTCGCACATCGGCAAAGGACGAGCGAGACGTTTTGCCGGGCAAGACGTGGGCGTGTGTACGGAGGACCACGGAGCCGGGCAAGGTTCAGGTTGGCCGAAAATCCAGGTGCCAGGGGAGTTGCTGGCTGAATCTAGGATCGGCGAGCGGTGCCGAGCCATACCGAGTGACGCGCCAGACTCGGACGTGGGCCGCAAGCTCATGAGCTGTGTACCCGAGGGTACCTGGCGGTGCCCTGGCCAAGGCGAGGAACGCCGGTGACTGAGCTGCCACACCGCAGCTGTGGCGAGCAGCATTTCAGCACGCCACAGATGGTGCTGTGCTGGCCAGAACCCGCACGTGGAACCGCTACGCCCAAGCGGTGATCAAGAGCTCGGAAACAAGGTCCGAGGTCGCACTGGTCCAGGCATCTCCTAGACGATGCCACCGCTGCTCGAGAGTCGTGAGTCCGCGGGACTCTTCTTCCTCATGTGCCGTGGTGGTCGTCCCGACGGTGCCCACATCACTGACTTTCCATATCCCTTCTTTTGTATATAAACGTTTGAACACGTCTCGCTGTCTGTTTCCTGCGCCGCTGCACAGTAGTGGAAGTGCTCGAACCGTCCTAAACATCACCATTTTCTGGCGTCCGCGACAGGACCAAGCTCTCGCGTTACATCTGAGAGCCTCACATTGTTTGTGTGTGGCAGACGAGAATGGACGACAAGAGAAAGCTAGTTGAGCTAGGGAAGTAGATGGGGCTGAGTGGAGAGGCTTTGCTGGCATGGGTGAGCGCTGAGGATAAAGAAATGAGGGCTCGAAAGCGCTGCTTAGTTTCATGTTACGCTTCCAGAAGAATATCAAGTAAGCTGGACTTGATAAACTCAGCCTCTGTGAAGACCGAGTGAAGGCAGCCTATTCTAGAAGACTGAGTTGCTGCTGTTTAAGAAATCATGAGTGTATACCAGGAAGCACTGCACTGTTTAGTACATAAGAAAATGAAATCTTGTGCAGTGATTGGTTTTTGTTGCCCGTATGCATGTTTAATTTAAAAAGTTATTCTTCTGGACTGTATCATTGTAAAGACAGATCGGCGTTTCCATTAGTGTCATCTCCGGATATTGTTGGAAGTTGCATGTTTTTCTGTCCCTCATCACTTTCTTGTGTGAGAAAAGTTGTTTTGCGGAAACAACTTTCTTGTGTGGGGAGTTATTGTGATGAGTGAAGAAAACGATGACGATGGAAGTGCGGGGCAAGGTGCGTGGGATTTTGAGCCAACGGTTCGCGTGAGGTCAGCCAATCAGCTGATGACCTGTGGTGGCCCATCGAGGTGGCGTGCCACGATTGGGCCACGTTTGACCATTACGTGGCGGTAAGCTTTGTGGCTGGGGATGAGCCGAAGCAGCGGCAGACGGGAGACAGCGGGTCAAAGCGTTGCACGCAGGCGATCCAGGTTCCGGCCAGGGAACGCGGCCGTCCACGCTGCTGCCATCCAACCACTAGCTGGGGTGACGTTGTCGGCACGAGTACTGCATCTCGGGGCGTGGCCTGGCCTGCTGTTCTCTTCCTCTCCGAGGGCATCGTGGATCTCGGCGAGGCGTATCCACGGTTAGCCGTTCGGCACAGCGATGAACGTGGCCTGGCTAATGGTCAAGGTTGCGCCGAGCATCGCGTCTCGACGCAAGCTGTTCGCTGGACGGGCTGGCCATTTACACGCATGGAGCATCGCGTCTCCGATGAGGGTTGACTGCTCCGTAGTCGTACCCACGTCCCCACTCCGCCAAGCGTCACTGTCACCATAGCGTCGCAGATCGAGACGCAACCCGCTTCCGATTGACTGTCACTGCCTCCTGCCCTGCACCTCGGCGTTCGTCGGGGCCCGCATCTCATTGTGAGGTTTTAGAACTGTGCGCCTTGAACTCGAGTTCATTTGTTTCATCGTTCGATCAGACAGTTTTGTTACTTATTCGGCTTCATGGTTTTACTGGTTCTGTGTTCTATGTTTTTCTTTCGTGCTCTGTCATAAACGTCGTGTGTGTTGTTACCGCGTCGTCTCAAAGTCCATTTCTCCTCTCACGACACGCAAAACAAGCGTTGACGAGCCTTGGCACCGATAAAGAATATTTTTCATTACACTAACCTTACCAAGGCTGACGTAGAGTTCAAGTGGGAAACGCCGCAGGAACCCGCTTTCCAGGAGCTTAAACTTCGCCTACAGACGCCTCCGTTACTTGCCCATTTCGACGAATTCGCTGAGAAAGAAATACACACTGACGCAAGCAGTGTATGTCTTGACGCTGTTCTTGTGCAGAGGGCTCACGGACTTGAAACGATTATTAGTTACGCCAGCCAATCGCTATCCAAAGCAGAAGCCAATTATTCCACAACAGAAAAGGAGTGCCTCGCCATCATCCGGGCTACGTCAAAATTTCGCCTCTACCTCTACGGCAGGCCATTCAAAGTTGTGAGCGACCACCACACCTTGTGTTGGCTAGCCACGTTGAAGGACCCTTAAGGTGGCCTCGCACGATGGAGCCTGAGACTTCAAGAATATGACATTACTGTCATTTACAAGTCCGGCAAGAAACACTCCGACACCGACTGTCTCTCTCGTGCGCCTGTCGACCAACCACCACCCGACGAGCCGGATGACGACTACTTCTTGGGAACGATAACTACCAACGACTTCGCTAAACGAAAGCGGGCCGACCCGGAACTTAAGGCCCTTATAGAATACCTCGAAGGCAGGACTGCCGAAGTCCCGAAGGTATTCAAGCGCTCACTTGCGTCGTTCTTCCTGCGAAACGGTCTTCTCCAAAAGAAAAACCTTTCACCGCTCCGAGCCAAGTACCTCCTTGTGGTGCCTTCAGCTCTGCGACCAGAACTCCTGCAGGCCCTTCACGACGATCCGACGGCACTGCACCTCGGTGTTTCTCGCACGCTCGGGAGGACACAAGAAAGGTACTACCGGCCACGTCTTACTACCGACGTCACTCGTTATGTGAGGACATGCCGGGACTGTCAGCGACGCAAGACACAGCCTAAAAGGCCAGCGGGACTTCTGCAGCCAATTGAACCACCTTGCCGACCTTTCCAGTAGGTTGGTATGGACCTACTGGGACCATTCCCGACGACGTCTTTCGGAAACAAGTGGATCGTGGTAGCTACCGACTACCTCACCCGCTACGTCGAGACAAAAGCCCTTCCCAAAGGCAGTGCATCCGAGGTAGCTAAGTTCTTCGTCGAAAATATTGTCCTACGTCACGGCGCCCCGAAGGTCCTTATCACCGACAGAGGAACTGCATTTACTGCCGACTTAACTCAAGCGATCTTGGCATACAGCCAGACAAACCACCGCCGGACGACAGCGTACCACACACATACCAACGGCCTCACCGAGCGGCTTAACAAGACGATCGCAGAAACAATGGCAATAAACGTCGATGTCGAACACAAGACGTGGGACGCCATTCTTCCGTACGTGACTTTCGCATGGACTGTACTAAAGTGTACAGTCTATGCGAAACTACTCATGGACTGTACTAAAGTGCTTATTCGGGCCAGTTGGTACATAATCAACGAAGTGAAATACAGTGTGTAACATACGACAGTGACAAAAACTGTCACTGTCCTATGTTCCGCACTGGTTTCACTTTGATAATGGATATGGAGGCACCTAGTTTGTATTAAACACATTAGCCGCATTACACGTTATAAACATAAATAAATCGTGGCGGTACGCACTGCAACAAAAGTATGATCATCAGGCCCGACGTTTTCAGGTATACCGCACTCACATTGATCCGCAGGGGTAGTTTAAAGCAAGTGTATGCGTGTACTGCCGAATGCTTTCACTCGCCTGCCTCCGAAGAAAACGGGATAAGATACTCTGCCTGTGTGATTGACTCCCGCGAACTGAAGCACACCCTTAAGTGGTACCTGTCGCATATCAAATTTCAGACGTACATCTGGAATTGCTTCACATGTTTATTGCGCTTCGTTTAGATTATTCCGATTATTTGAAACGCTTTTACAATAACTTTTAATTTGAGTGCGCAGAGAATTCGTAGTAGATAAGCCAGAACAAGACCTTTGAGGGCTATCGCCTATCGGTTCCTCCGAAGCCTGGAAGAAAAAAGCAAAAAAATTGCAATAACTCAGTGACACTTTCTACATAAGTGATCTTTATGGTTTATAGTATCAGAAAACACAGCATTACATTCATGTACGACGTGAGTAAAAGTGGTAATCTCTTCCAATAATGTTATATTGCCACCTGTGTTCCACGCCTGTATCGCGGTGTCATGTTCTGATCGTCATTTGTGATCCAAGACTCGTTCATCATTTATATAAGCCACTTATTTTTGGTTAGTGCTCCTAGAATAAAAAAAAACCTATTGAGTAGAATAGCCAACAGTTCAACCTTAGTGACCTCAGGTGATGGCTCGGAGCCCTTCGCCTCAAAGAGCATCCAAGGTCTGCCGGATTGCTTAGATCTGGGCGCTCAGCTGTAGTATTTATTAAACTAAACAATTTATTCAAAGAAGCGATTACTAATTGTGCCTGAATTATTGATATCTGACAGAAGATACACAGTCATATACGCGTCAAAGGCGGCATTAAATTACTTTGACGATGCAAATGAACGTAGCAAAATAAAGGAATAACTATACACTGTTTTTGTCGGCCTAAGCGTACCACAAAATCCCTATATATGTGGCAATATGTACGGCATTTGTACAGCTTCGTCATGTGAACCGATTGAAGCGCGTAGATATCCGTGTAAATAACGCGCGCACTTTATTTTTATTGTCTTTACTTTGAGTCAAGTATGCGCTTGGAGCGACAGGAAAAGTGCAGTAACAAAAATATCTTGCTCTTGGGGGCTCACTCGGGCGCAGACTCAACAAAGTTTTCTTCAGCTGGACTTACACTAGCTTTACCACTCTCAATTTAGCAGTCAGCGAGACTCCACTTGGAGTCTCGCTCACTGCTAGATTGGGGTCATCATAGACTTATGATTGGGTTAGCATGTGACCAGTTTTGATCGTCGTTTAAAGCGCCTTGACGGCGATATGTCTCATATTCAGTTTTGTACTATACGCCTTGCTCTCGCATCTTGTTGTCGCATCTTGAAGTACGAGTTATGAGTGATTGCATCGTGTAAAACACTTTTATTGTAAAACTAAATGAGTAGCGGGGGGAGGTCAAAACAGCCTCCCTCTTCCCATCCCCCCTATGTCTCTCTTTGCAATAAGTATCGATCAGGCGTACCAATGCCGACATGATAAAATAAGCCTTAGTAGACATGGGTACGTACGTTAGATGCTATAAAAGTAATCGTGAGTCCGAACCCGAGTAGTTAGTACCTAGAATCGGCTAAAAGAAGCGCAGTGACACTCACCCAATAAGTGCATTGATCGCTGAGCGCTCACACCTATTCGTACACACCAATGTTTTTCTTAACCAGACTCACTCTGAGACAGGCTCGATAAAATTTTATTCTCAACTGGAGGCAAGAGACTCAAACACCAAAATATTACTCATCTCGATTTGCTTGGACTACCAGCTCGACAAGAGTCTGAGTGAGTGTGATTGACTGAACTTATAACTAAGTTTAATGACGTAAGCATGGGCTCAATATCAGCTGGTACACTTATATCAGAGCTCCTATAACCTATAGTAACTATATTTTCAGCAATGACACGTGGTTATGTCAAAATTTCACGTGCCATTTCTTTAGATCGGAAGTTCTGATGCAGTGCTTCACATTGAAAAAACGCTAAGTATAATTTAATCACGGTTCTGAATAATATGCACCTAATGAAGCAAGTTTTTCCCAGCGTGCAATAAGTAATGCACTTAATGATTTGTAAGAAAAAACTGGGGATTGCATTGCACATAGCTTTTGATTCCACCTCAAAAGCTCAAAACGTGGAATCGCCGCGAGGATATATAGGAAAGTATGTATAGGTTTGCATATATTTCATATGGCGCTTACCAGTTGAAGTGACCATGTCGCTCATTTGGTCGCTGACATCTGAAATGTGAAAGAAATTTGTATGTCTCAGCCTATAGCACCTTCCGTGACCTTACTAGTCACCGGGCATTCCTTACATGGTGAATCACTCGCAAAATACGACGCTGGTTCGAAGTTTCTTTCAACAGGAGGAGCAGAAGTTCTTTCCACGGGAAAATCATAAACGCACCTTTCGCATGCGTCTCTGCAAAAATTGTTATGGCAAAAAAGTGAGTATGGCGAAAAGGACGGCACTCTATTGGGTTCAGAGTTTTTGGCGTGCCAAACTCCTGAGATTCGGCTGGCCTATGAAGAAGAAAACAAAATTGTGGCATGATGCTCAAACAAGAACTCTAGTGAGCACTTCACATGAGCTGCTCACGGCTTGTGCCATCAACACTAGCCACCATTGGCTGACATATATCCTGTAATACTAGCCAATGTGCTTAGAGTATGCATTAGAAGCCGAAACTCTAACCAAGCTTAAGCACTTCACTTGCTTGAGCATGCTCAAACAAGTGTAAGTGAATATTCTATCTCAATATGACTGTAAAACTTTTGGCAAGCTTAAACATGTGGTACAGAACTTAAGTTTGTCCGTGTTGGATCAGTTCCATTTTTTTTGTTTCTATTTCAAAAGGTACGTATTTGATTTCAAAGCTACACTAAACAAGAGCAGAAGCAGCCGTGGTCAGCAAGTGTGTGGTGGTTAACATGAAAAAGCGTAGGCTTAACAGTACGAACTGTGGCATTCTTGCAATTTTAAATGTCGTAGCATGAAAGTGGCCTTTTGTGTTTACTCACGTGCCCCTGTTTCCGAACAGATAGCCCACCAGGCCACCTGTCGCAGCTCCAGTCCAAAAACCAGGTCCCTCCGATGAGCTCCTAGGCCACCCTGTCGGGGCCCGCCCTGAGAGGATGTTCAAAAGAATATACTTAAAGAAATAGCAAAACTGTAAAACACGCGCTAGCTTACTCAATGAGACTGAAAAGATTGAGTAAAGTTTAAGAAGGCTACTGGGCATAATAAATACTGATCAGGAATTGTGTCATAAAGCACACATTCCTAACTACTGTTCAATTCAATCCTTTTGGTATCGACTAGAGCACTCCAAGCACTTGAGTGTAGCTTCTCTAATCCTGTGACACTTACTTCAACCAAAACACGTAACAACGTCTACTGTGGGAGGGACTCATTTTATGCAATAAACATATCTCGTAAAACTGAGTGACAAGTCAATAAAAGATTGCATGAGGCAGATTACTTGTGGGTTCATTACTGTAGTAAAATTATGCCTGCGTGATATGAAAGCAATCAAGTTTGATGGAAAATCACCTACTCTTGGTATTTCAACCTACAAACCAGAAATTCGAATGTTGTGGGTTCAGCTTACACCGGCGAAAAAGGTAATGTTTGTCCACTTTATTTGCGGTCATATCCCGTAAAAATAATTTTGGTACCTTGATGAAACCACAAATTATCTCCCCCATGAATTCCGTCGCTTACTTTTCACTTGGTTTACTTAAAATATTACAATTTAACTCAAGAAGGCAAGACTGGGAATCGCAGCGTTGTCTTTGAAACGAAGCAAGATCATTGTCATTACTTAAACAGCGTTCAAGACCGTACATTGGGGATTGCCTGGGGTGAATAAAAAAAAGAAATGTTGAAACACTCATGAAAGAAGGAAAATTAATGAGAACAATTTGAAATGTACACAAAATTCAACGCCATAAAAGTGAAACACACAAGATCCCTATAATCCTAATGTTCGTTTACTGCGCAAGCACTTGTACTTATCAGTTACACAATGCATGGTTGTTACCGACGTAAAGTTCCGACGAACAACTAAAGTAACGCATTTGGTGTCGCCGTGCAGGCTCCTCCTCTCGCCCATGCTTGGTAGCTTGCTGCTTTGTACGCCGAGAGAGGGTGTGCCTGTGTCTGTTGTTTCTTGCTGGACGCTGTAGGCACACTGCTGCAGCTACGCGAGAGGAAGCAGAGGAGAAGGGTCGTAGTTGGTGCTACTTTAGTTGTTTAGGGACTTTATACTGACAGCATGAGCAGCTCCACAGCGCACCTAGAGAACAATTGTCTTTTTCCTCTACCCCCCCCCCCTCTGCCCACCCGCAATGTCTCATTGTTGCGTGTGTTTTGTACTTAAAGAAATACAAACGCATGCATGACCATAAATAAAGCATGGTTGCACACACATACATAAAAACACACACACACATGCACGCACGCGCACACACACACACAGGTTGAAGCTTCTTTAAGAGTCCTTACATGAGTTGGTTGTCGGCCACTGACTTGCTGAGACGTAGTTTGGGTTGTATGCCGGAGGGTTGCCTCCTGGGTAGTAAGGTGGAGGTGGTGCACATTGCTCGGCGGCTGGGTAGTTTATTAATGGTCGGTAGCCAGCATCGCACGATGTAAGGTTCTGGCGGGTACGGTGGACACTCCCGAATAGATTAGCGTTTCCACAGCAAAGGGAGAGGCAGCAGAGGCACAGGCAGCAGGAACCAAAAACAGAAAGCAGGGAGAAGATCACATTCCATAACAGTGGTATCCCACTGGTGGGTCTCGTGAGAATGTGATGTGCTCTGGGCCTGTGCAGACCATTTCTGAAAGAAGAAAAGTGATGAAGACGCTGCATTCGGTTAACAGTCTACTTTATTTGCGATAAGGAACGTACAAAGTGTATTAGGATGCGAATCCTAATTTGAATCATAACACTAGCATCACAATCATTCTCACTGCTTCGAACTACAAGATCTTAGTGAATTCCTTCAATAGCAGCAATCACGACCGTAGCGTTTCTGATATAGACGACGACGACGACGACGACGACCATGACGACAACGACAACAACGATTTGCTGCGTAATGCAGCGCATACGCTGCTTGGCTGCAGACACGAAAGTCGCAGTTTTGATTACGGTCATGTAGGTCGCACTTTGATGAAAACGAATAGTAAAATACCATGTATTGTGCAACGTAAAATTACGGTAAATAACACTAGGTTGTCGAAGTTCCTTGAGTCTGCGACTATGACGTCTGTCTTAATAAAATCCATGTTTTAATTTTAAAAACCCACACAATACTATTACAGATATGATTACTTTTTGTTGAGATAACCATTCTCTCTAAAAAGGTGGATGATTTCTTAGAACTAGAACGCCCACAAAATCTTGAATAATTGCATAACTATTAATTAAAAAGTTAGTAAGCGTATTTCAAATGTTTTGAGTACCGTGTGTATTCGAAATCACGGCTGTCTACTCAAGAACGTACCTTAATTTGTTTCACCACCAGTGTTACTTAACAGCGAGAAAATCACCATAGTAATTTCTCGGTATGGGTTCCCCCAAGTCTTCAGGCCGTATCATCGCAAGAAGCTAATGAAATGTTTCTTTCCTCAAAAAACATGGCAACGCAGCCAGACCTCATTAGCTATAGTGAATAGAAGTTAGAAGCGTGACACCATTTTGACTTGGCGCGGTAATCACGTTAAACATACAAATAGTGCTCTTCCCGGGGTGCAGCTGGTCTTTTATGGCTTCAGACTTTCAGCTTCTGTTCAGCAGTTTTAGCGAAACTTCATTCATAAATCACTCAAACGAGCATTCAACCTATGCGGACGCATGTGTTGGCTTTTGTTGTGTTCATTTTCAATTAATTCAACTTCCGTTGTTGGGCAGCGCTTGTACTGCCTTCTATTCTCGTGCTGTCTCTAGTTCCTACAGAAAGAGAGAGACAAACTTTGTTTTAGCAAAACGTGGAGCATTGCAAATTGTCGGATCCAAGCACAGGGCTTAGCTAGCCGTTGCCATCATTTTTTTTCGGTTGCTGATCGTCGAAGACCGACTTGGACAGGAATGCCTTCCAAATTTCCTCTTTGTTGTTCATGTTGCGGTGTTAATCATTGTCCAGTGTACACTCCTACGGCAGAGTTGGTGTGGTCCCGAGACTCGGATATATATCTCTGTGTGCTGTGGGGCACAATAGTTAAAACCTGTGTAAGTCCGTGTGTCCGTGCAGTTTCTTTATCAAGAAGCTGTTTTATGGCAAGGCCCTACAAGACCTAAATGGCATATTTCCATCACAGAAAGAAGTGAGAAAAATTATGCATAATCAGAAAATGAAGATGTGTCATCAAGAGTCGAATTCGCTACCTCTGAGCACGCGTCAACAGAAGCGGGGCACGCTATTCACTGCACCATTGTCACACGCTTTGAACACTGTAAAAAATACGCTTTTTAAATATATAACAGTTCTCTCAGTATTATTTCTAAAGTGCAGGAATGCACCATGATCATGGTATTCGTGATTAGCTTGTTGTACACGTCATTTCTGAGCGTCCATCATTCAGCGCTGAAACTAACTAGGCGCTTTTCTACGTGCCGAATTGGGCGAGTAGAAACGCGCCTCATTTTCTATTTTGTCAACGCCAAACAGTCTCCCGGGTGGCACTTTTACCCCAAGCATCGGTGTCGCTCATAGAATTCAACAATACAAAAAAACAGAGTCGCAAAAGGAGGTAAAAAAAAACACACTGGAGTGGAATCTCCCGCAATGTCTTGCCAGCAATAGTGAAGCCAGCTTTTGCCCTCCAAAGATGTCCGAAACATGTTCTTTTCTGGTCATGCCCACATAAAGATCAAGTAGCCTTGGTCAGTAAGTCTAAAGGTAATGGTAATTATAAACTGAAAGAATGAAGTTTCCGATGAAACAACTCACACAGACGATTATCGGTGAGGTATTCTCTAACACAATTTGCCTTAAATTTGAGGCTTAGTGAAGAGCACTAGTAGCACAAGCACCATACCAGCCATAGTAGCGCTTTGAGCACCATCTCAGCCGAAAAGGTTACCACATTAAACTGGTTAAGCGTGCGAGGAAAATCCTCCTTCTCAATTTCGAAGTGCTAAGAGCTCGTCATGCCACTAGTAAGATGACTGCCGCTGCCGCCATCTTAAAATTGGCATGGCTTCACCCATGGGCAAGAATTTCGGCTCCAGCAATTTTAGGGGGGAAGCTCTTTATAGCCGCACCCGTTGGTCCCTCGTAGCCACTGCAGCATGTAACAAGTGTAAGATTTTGACCTACAAGGTGGTGCCAGTGAGAGATTTTTTCTGTGCGTTGTTGAACAATACAAAATAGTGCTCAATGTTCATGTCAATGGCTGCTAATGGGGATGAGAGACAAGAGCATTCACCTCTTGGTTAACGTGCACGCTGCGATCCCCATTAGCAGCCATTGGCATGTACGTACATTGAGCACTATCTGACAAAAAAACGTTGCTACGTTATACTCGCTGGGTGTAACCTCCTCAGCTTTAGAAAGGTTTAGCGAGCGTTCAGCCGCAATGCCATGAATACAATCAACTAGTATATACCATGAATGAACTCGAGGTGGTTAAAGATGGGAAGTAGATACGAAGCGCAAGCCGTAAGAAAGTAAAAGCCGAGTTCTAGTGTCTCTCATTTCCCTTTAGCAGCCATGGGCATGTACATTGAACACTATCTGACAGGAAAAGGTTGCTACGTTATACTCACTGGGCGTAACCTCCTGGGTTTTAGAAAGGTTTAGCGAGCGTTGGGCCGCAGTGCCATGAATACAGTGAACTAGTATATACCATGAACTCGAGGTGGTTAAAGGTGAGAAGTAGACCCGAAGAGCAAGCCGCAAGAAAGTGTGTGTGTGAAACCTCTCATTTAGTCCTTGGAATGTCCGCTGGATAGCGGTGCTTCTATATGGGGAATATATGATGAAAAGATGCGAGGTGGTGGTACTTGTCGTGTTGAATAGTTGGACGAATGGACACAGACAGATGCATGGATGGACGCATGAACAGATGCAGGGGAGGATGCATGGCCGAACGCAGGGACGGACGTACGAAGAGACGCACGCACGGACGGGCAGATGGACGCATGGACGGTCCCACAGACGGACGCATGGACGGACGGGAGCATTAACGATTGAACGGACGAATGCTTCGCCCCACTGTCCATCATTCACTCCATGGATATGTTGCCATTTTTTTTCTGGTTGCGCATGCACCTATGATCTCAAGGCTTTGCTGAGGTCACAGGTGAGATCATATATATATATATATATATATATATATATATATATATATATATATATATATATATATATATATATATATATATATATATATATATATAAAATAAGGGAAAGAAGTGATACCTAAGGGCTCGTTTTTCCGTGTTTTGACACAATAATAATGAGATCTAACAGACAGTAATGCCAAGGAATGTACAGGGGAAGTTATTAGAACCAATGGAATGTAAATAAGAAGAAAAAAAGTGTATAAAAAAATAACCAGCCGTGAGAAGGAATATATATATATATATATATATATATATCGATATATATATATATATAAATATATATATATATATATATATATATATATATATATATATATATATATATATATATATATATATATATATTTAGTATTGATGGACGGTATACTCGGCAGCAACTTTGTCTGGCAGCACAGTCAAGGCTACGAAGGCCAAGCACAAGCACGCCCTTTTTTACTACGCGTCTGCATGTAGTCCACAAACTCCTAGTTTGACATATATAACTTAGAATATAGGAAAATGTAAAAATAAAAAATATAAATATTATGTTCAGGATTGTTCGCATTTTTATTCCAAAGCTTACACCATGCGGAATTTTCATTCTTTGCCATTTATAACTTTCTGTTCTAATTTCTGTTGTCATTTCACCTTTCTCCTGCGCCCGTAAACAGCGATGGCATCGCTCTGTTGCAGCATCTCATCGAAGCCTGTGAGCGAGCCTGAGTGTGTGTTCGGTAGGTGATCTGTGTTCACCGAGAAGGCAGAAACGAAGACAGGGGTGCGTCGTGAAATATTTTGTTTCCCGCATATGCAATCACCCAGAAATAAAGACGTGTGTGAGTGATTTCATCAGCGAAAGTGGTACTCTACTCACCATAACCACCGTGAAAGTGACACCGGGGCTCTGCCAGTCTTCAGCAAGACCAGCTGCTTGAAAGAAAAATGGTGATTGGAAACAGTATCTAAAACAATGAGCTTTTTCATAAATTGCGTAGCATACGTGGTTGACATTTCGGTTGCCTACTATTGTTGATACATTTATGCTGAAGATCGCGTACTGTAATACCTCACCCGACAGCGTCTTCAGGAGGAGTGGTTCTTTGCGCCTTGCGATGACAGCGATTTACAAGGAAAAATTACCAGTGCAAAGCTTCGGTGGGCAACAGATGCGTTCATGTAAGTTACGTTGTTGACTATGCCAAACAGTGTTCCTGGTGGAGTAAAGGTTTCGTTTCCCCAACTTCGACTTACGAACATTAGACGCCCGCCCACGACTGGTCGTGACCAATATTCCTGTTACTGGTCGATGCCTTCGCATCTCATAAAAAATAACGTGATCGTCTCTAAACATCTTTGCATCTCCAAAAGAAGGGAAACAACGATGCTGACCCGCTATGCACAGAAATTTAGGAAATATTTGTGGCCTCTGCGTTGGTTTTCAATCATCCAATGTCTGGTCAGCCGTGCCTTTTTTTTTTTGAAATAAATTTAAACGCTTCAATAAAGGTTCTCGTTTTTTCCTTGTAAAAATTAACGTTTTATTGCTTTCCTCCCAAAATACGTAACGTTTATTTGTATACTGTTCAGACCAAACATAAGTACATGTTTATTGCATTTGCGGAAGCAAAACCTAAACCACCCGCCAACGAACCTGTTGGCGTAGTAACAAGTGTGTGTAAGCTCCACCCACGTAGCTTTTACCGTGCTGCGAGAGAAAGTTATCACCGAGTATATTCGTCGGAATGAAAAATGCATGACTAAAGGTTAATGAGGATGCATCCTCGATTATCGGTGTTATAGTTGTCAAACACCAATAGACGTTGCGCTAGCTCTGTTATATCATGCACGTACAATAATCATTAAACTACTTTGGTAAGGAAACTTTTTTTGGTGTTTTCCCAATTCCTATAACGGAAGGATCAAACTTGTTTTTTGGAACGTGAATTCCTTATAACTGATGTAGTGGAGGAACACCTACAGAATGCACGCTTTCTTTATTCTTCTTGATAAGTGGACTTTACCAAGACGCGGTCGACTTCATTGCAAAATGACGACAAACCTAATTGGGCGCAGCCCCAATGTTCGCTGCGTAAGCTTTATAGTGGAGTGAAAGTTGTGTTCCACGGACCGCTGCTCTCATGATCAATCTGCGCACAAGCATAAACCCACCGCATTAAATACGTTGGCAGACGCGAGGGTGTGTTGGCCTAACAGCGGAAATACATTTGAGTGTATATCGCTCGACACATTCTTTCCTCGATGCTCGACATCACACATTCCAGGAGTATCTTCTTTTGGGGGGCCATTTCAAGAACATTCGCGTGCAGAGGCCCACATTACTTCAAACCAATCCAAACGAAGCAGATCCGGTAGTACACTTGCGCCGGGTACAAGTGGGTGCAGAAAAATTGCCGTAATAAGTACTTCCTTTCTAGCTTGTAGCAAAATATTTGATTTTAGAGCAATGGCAAGCGAGCGCTAGCTTTGGGGCGCGGAGGACGCCATGTAGAATAGTGGCGTGGCCTTGGCGCTTGCGTTGTCATCGCAGCCACATGGTCGCATCCGACGTCCGCAGGCGCGGTTGGAACTGGTGCAGGGGCCCGCCATGCAACTTCTGCGTACGAAGGCACTGGGAAGCGCACAGGAGACGGGGCATGTGCAGCGCTTGTCATTGATGCCAGTTCGTCCTTGATTATCCCTCGCAGGTTGGGAGGAGGTGTGTGAACAGACGCAATGGTAGGGTTGCCTGGAATAAGGCCGTGAAATTCTTCACAATTGTGCGGATAAGGGCCCGCAATTCATGCTTTTTGGTAAAGCGAGCGTCGCAGGAGGCGTGTGGAATGCGCATGGAATGAAGCGCGTCCAGGCGTTGGCATGTAGTGATGACGTCCCGGATGGTAGTAGGATTCTGGATCACGAGAGCAATGAAGGCCACAAAGTTGATACCTTTCAGTAGATTTCGGATGCGATCGGCCTCCGTCATGTCGTTTTGTGCTCGGTGACAGAGAGCCAGAATATCTTCAATGTAGGACGTATACGATTCGTCGTCCCCCTAGATGCGGGTTGCGAGCTTCTGTTTCGCTACTACAGAACATCCTGCAGACGTGCCAAATACCTGACGGAGATGTCCCGTGAAGGCCGACCAATTGGAGAAGTCGCTCTCATGGTTGTAATACCAGGTTTTAGCGACGCCATTGAGGTAAAAAGGAACGTAGCGCAGTTTGTGCGCCTCCTCCCAATAATTACAAACGCTGGTTCGATCATAACTGTTCAGCCATTCTTCGACGTCTTCGTTGCGAAGGCCGGAAAATACCGGAGGGCCTCGATGAGAGGTACTCACGGTGTAGTGAAGCCTAAACGGCTGAGAAGGAGCGGTTGCAGCAGCGGACGCGTTGGGTTCTGTCATCGCTGTTGCTTGAGGGCATAATCGTCGACCAGACCGGAGCTCCAGGGGTGACGGGTAGAGCAGGAGGACGTGGGAACGAAAGCACGCTCCACCACTTATGAGACCACGTCGGGCACGGTGGCAACCAGATTATCTTTTTTAATCCAGACGCACGAGCCAGCGAGACAGCCCGCGTGACATACGATGATGATCACTACAATGGTTTGGTCATACAGATGAAGATGAAGTACATATTCAGCACTCACATTATATTTATTGCTAGTGAACATCGTTGCCGGCAGCACCAGATCGTTGTTTTATAGACCAATAAACTGTTGCGAACGGGAATCAATAATTATACACTTAATACTTCAACGAAATATTTCGCAATTGATACCTAAAATGCTTTAGCAAAAGAAATTGCAATCGTGTAGCTTCATTTTCTTTTCAAGATGTCCTAATACTGATATTTTACTTGTGTGTCAAATTTGGAGTCTGCCAGACGTCTGGTAAGAAATACACTTTTTTCTAGTTGTTTTCTGCGGGATTTCCCTGTCTTTTTGCTTATTGGTTTGTTTTGGATTAAAAGACGGTATATATATATATATATACATATATATATATATATATATATATATATATATATATATATATATATAATGTGTTTGTGTGTGTGTGATTTTTCACCTTAGATTACCCATTGCATGATAATTCTAGACATTATATGACTACTTATATTGTAACATTCCTTTTTTATTATTTGTGATGGGCATATAGGTCCCGTTCAAAATAATCTAGATGTAAGTATTTTTATAGACTTTTTTTCTGTGAGTGTCACAATTGTGCATGTGCCACAATGCATTTCGGAGCAAAAGCATCCCTGGTACCCTGAAGAGTTTTGCTACCAATTAATTTTTTTCTTAGGGGTAGAAAACAATTTATAAACTAATTATCATAAAATCTCACATCGGCGAATCCGCAAAGGTAACAACAAGCATATACCACCCACTTGATGATTTAATGGGTGGCATGCCTACTGTTTTCGACTTCTTAGATCTCAAACGTCCGGTACACTGATTTTGTTTATGCCTGGTCTCTAAGTGTTGAATTAAGGTGCGTTTATTTTAATTATAGAACCATACATGAATTGCTCTCAAGTGTGTGGATTGGGTTTTTCGTTAGTGATTCAAAAGAGGAAACACGCAGCCAGGGCTAGGCGTCCCGAAAACATCCGCGCGTGTTTTCGCACTGCATGGAAGATGCAAGCGCGAACAACTGGTGGCCATGTACGCTTTGCGCGCTCATAAAATGTTGGTTATTCGTGTTATGAGAAGCTACTCTGACTGTGTCTCTTATTATATGTTGTTGTTACACGCGGTGGTATATATTTTTTGCCATTAACCCTCAGAGCCATCTCTGTGTTTGAAACTGTTTCATAAAAAAGAGTCAAAAGAAACGTCGTGAAAATCGCGAAACGTGTCGCGGAACCGCACTAGTCATCAAAACTTATCGATATTGTGAACAGTTCATTGTTAAAAATCCCACCAGTCAAAAAAATTGCCACAATATTCACAAAGTGATTAACGTCAGAGGAGCTTGCTCTTAGGTACATGATAGCATTTCTTGGCTAGAGCATTTTGGTAGGAAGGCTTGTTAACGATCCGGCGCATAATGTGTCCGTCGAAGGTAGCTTTTTCCAGCACAATCTTCAGCCGGCACTGCACACTGTCAGCCACGCCAATGGACACGTTAACAAACACCTGCACCTTTATGCCATACTGGCCGCGGCCATGAGTAGAATGCCTGAAGCTCATAAGTGGGATACGTGAAGTTATAGCGTGTTCTCCTACTGGTTTGATAGCAGGTTGCTGAGGGGGCTTGTGACAATATCGGTACTCTTGCGTTACACTAATCGTAGACACTTGTCACGCGCTACTGAGGGTAACAACCGATGAGAATGAAATGGACATAGTGGTGAGCACGGCCGGGCTTGACTCCACCTGCACGCTCGCTTCTTAGAACCTTCACATCGGGTGTAGTACATGCCTCTCGTCACTCCTTTGAGGAGGACCCTGCGGCACTGCCGTCTTGAGCCGCTCCGTACAGCGCGCGCAACGCCAGCAAATGAGCCTGGGAGCGCTTCTACACTCATCGCGCGTTGAAAAACAATTTACATAATCGTTGAAGACGCACAAATGGTTAGGACTTTGCTCATACCGGCTTGAACCTATACACCTCTCAAGAGAGCACTTTGCTGCCTTTGTCACAAGCCCCAAAGTGCGCGCATGATCCTGGCTTCTTTGTGACAGAAAGCGCAATATCACACACCCCTTACAAGTTCGTCCAGGTACGCTGGATGCTTTCTTCCGTCACAATCTATTTGATGCAAAAGAAACACGGCCCTTTTTTTCTCGTTTCTGCGAATATATTTCAATTTGAATACATTGAATTGTTGGAAATGTTGAAATGTTGAAGTTTGGATTTAATTTAATGTGGATGTATTTCACATGTGGGGTGCTTGCTTTTGCGATAATATTGGAATGCCTTTTCTGTTCTTTCAGCAATTGCTGCCCTTTCCCGCATAATGAACAACTGTGCGACACTTCAGAGCGCAATCGTCTTGTTATAATCTGATATCGACACACGTGATGAGCGTCGCTGTTTATTGTTTTCGTGCAAACGTTTACTGCTTCTTGTTCAGTGGAAGTGTATTGTAAAGTTGCAACAGCCAGATCTGTTTCCTTGGTCTTCTTTTTTGCTTCTGATGTTTGACGTAAGGGCGAAGCTCGTAAAGCAGGATTTTTTTGAGGCTCCTATACACTTGAAACTATGTAGGAAAGAAAGTACTTGAAAAGAGTAGGCATGGCGTTAGGAATAAGTTTTCTGATGCGGAAAGCAGGCACATATTCTTCATCACGCAAACTTCTGCTGCATACGACTGTTGATGCAGACTTGTCGTTGATGGTGAGGTTGTCGTTCACAATATTCTTTTGACACTTGGCGCCCAGTTCAGTATTGTTGGGGAATTGGTGGGAAGAAACAACGGGTGTTTTCCCCGAACGGGACTTGCAATACGGAACCACGCCGATCGAGCGGCCATGATGGAACACAGCAGTACACCTTCACGCAGCTAATATATATTCATGTGCGTAATGCGCGTACTGAAGGTTGAGCGACTGCCTGCTCGGCTCGAGAAATCACTGTAGACTGAACACTGACAATGCACCGAATGAAATGCAGCCATGGTGGGCAAATGTCAGAATAAAAAACCACACTAGAGATAAAAGGAAACTGACAACAACCTGCTTGTAGCATTAAGCCACAAGAAAATTCATGCAGATTTTTCAGGAAAATAGCAGCCCACTTGCTGAAAAATTGTAATGTTGTCAATTTTTGTATCTCAACCTGTTGTTCTACGAACTCGAAGGATAGCGAAGAACTGATTCGCACTAGAATTTCAATTCCGGGGCAAGCGGCTTGCGAGCCTAAGCAGCTGCCTACTTCGTTCGCATTGTTCATGGACGTGGCTTGCAATACAAAGGAATGCAAAAGGGCAGGGTTTAACGGAATCAATATTTCCAGGTGATTTTAACGCCTTGAGACCAAAGGTTTTCTGCTTGCAGAACAGGTGCTTCATTGTTTACCTTTCTCACTAATGATTTCCAGTGTTTTATGCCTTCTTAATGCTTCTCATCAGCCGATTCTTCCGCGTTTTCACGGAGTTTCTGCTTGTATTATCCACGAGCACATACATACCTGCATTAAGCGGCAAGCCGTCTGGTAATATTACTTTTTTTAAGTAGAAGATCTCCCCTCTATTTTTGATTTTTTTTATTACCCACCCTCCTCCTCTTCATCTGGAACACCCATTCCATGGTTTCACATCAACAAACTTCCTTGTACCGTGTGTGCGGCGCAGAAGATGCAAGGTCAGGGTCACTGCACCCCTACCACCGCCGGGTGGCGAAAAATACTAAGAAACTCTCCCATTGTATTCGCGATGGGTAAGAAGGCCATAAGGAAAGATACGCGTGCAGGTGCAGCCTAGCCCGGCTGTGTCTTGAGGAGGTGAGTAAGAGGGATATCGAAAATTGACGGACAGATGAATGAATGTAACCTGGTGTACCCTTTAGATCGGGCAGTGGCTCACGCCACCTAGCCATAAAGTTAAGTACTATCTATGTGTGTTTGCGGATTGAATTTTACTCGCATTTCGATTGTAGTCACCAATAAGTTAGCCTCCTCCTGCTTATTTCCACAAGTTTAAAGTCTACTTTGCCTTCACTGTCCCTAAACCCAAATGCTTTGAAAAATTCGGCGCCGTTATCTTCGACTACAGAGTGAAGCTCTTTACTGAACATTATAAAATGTTCAGCCGTTTTCTTCTCCTCTCTACACGTTCAAGATACCGTGTCTGTGCCTTCGCATTTTGCTCGGTACGTCTTGGTCCGAAATTCTGCCGTTCAGGCCTCTAAGAGCAGAGAACTACCTGAAAATTATCGTAGATCTTTTTTTTGTAATTTCCTGCCTAAACGTTCGGCAGGTTTCCTGTGATGATTTCGTAAGCATTCCCATCTTCCACATGTCCCTCTCTGTTCCCTTTACCTTGTTTTCAACCGATGTTTCCTTTTGGCTTTGTATTCTGCTGTTGTTTAAATACTTGCTTGACAATTCTCGAGTTCATTTTCTCCATTTAGTATCGGCACTCTCCATGTAGAAGTAACTGGAAACTTTTCTAGCCCAACGCTCCTCTCCCCTTTTTCTCGATCACTCCTCAAATTCTATCTTGTTGCTAGCTTCCCTACACTGAAACGATGTGCATCCCATGTCTCTTTGTACCCCTAATTTGCGGTATTCCCGTGTGCTCCTAAAGTAAGTTTACCTATGCCACGTTGTTTAATTTCCAATCTTGCTTGAACTTCTGATTTCATGCACAATACCGCATTTCAGAACGTCGAGCCCGGGCCCATGACACCTTTCGAAATCCCTCCCATAACGTCATATCTATATATTGTAGTTCCACAGTGCCCTAATTTTCTTTACAGCTGCATTCCTGGTGCCCTTAGTCATTACGTATCTTTCGTGCTCTCTTAGATACTCAGCCCCGTTATTTCAAGCGTTACTTTATTTCCAATATTTCAAGCGTTACTTTATTTATTTATTCATTTATTCATAATACCTCAAAGGTCCCTTCAGGAACATTACATGAGGGGTGGGCGAACAAAAAAACTGGTGGGTCAGGTTAGGTTTCATGATTTGAAAGATGGTCTTCAATGGCAGCTTTGAATTGAGGTGATGAGGGCGATATCGGAAGGAAGGGCAATTCATTCTGTGGCAGTATGCAGGGAAAATGAACGTTGGTAGGTGGCCATATGTGCACGTGGTAGATATACAGCATTTTGGTGTCAGTAGCGAGAAGAACGATGTGCAGGAATGATGATTTGGTTTCCTGTAGGCAGCGAATGTAAAAACCTAAATATTAACATTAGACGAGCAGTCTTGCGGCAAGAAGAAAGAGAGGAGAGGCCGAGCTGGGATACTTCCTGTATCTTAGCTCACTGCCTTTGTTATAATAAAAAACCATGATTGCCAGTTTTTTTTCCTGCTGAACTTCAAATTTAACCAATTTCCTTCATTACCACAGATGTCTACCGATCTCTGCATATTTTTCTTGTTAACAGCTATAATACTAAATTATCTGCATAGATCAATGCTAGTAATGCCTGTTCAATGTGTTTTTCTTGCTTGGCAAAAGAGAGGCTGAATCCGAGGAGACTCTCCTCTAATTTGGCTTCTATTCTATGGAGATATAGCATTAATAATAAAGGTGACAAGGAACATCCCTGTCGAAGCCCGCGTTGTATCTCTGTAGGTTCAGATACATATTCTTCCTATTTCATAACTGCCTTGTTACTTTTGTAGATATCCCTTGGAAGATTAGTTATTCTATCTTCCACATCTAGTGTGTCCAGTATTACTTACAAGTCTTCTTGAATCACACTATCGTAAGCTCCCTTAATATTGTTACGGGGAAGATTTATTCACCGAGAGCTGGTCTTGCTAACGGCTTAAAAAGCGCACAGTCATCCAGGCCAACGGGAGAAACTCGAGAGTCCAACCCACAACAACCACGTTGTCGTCTTTTTCATTTGGGTGCCAATTCAGAGGTGTTGGGGCAACAGTTCCATACACGTATCAATATATAGAAATGCCAGACACAGGAACCTGTGTTTTTTCCCGCTATTTCAATACACTGCATCAACGAAAACAAATTGTCCTCTAACCTCCTTCGTTTAAGGAACCCATTTTGTAGTTCTCCCAGCACCCCGTCATTCTTCACCTATGTCTGTAGTCTTTCCTTTAGATCTGCATCACCAACCCGTAAACTACTGATGTCACTGTTATAACGCGGTAGTTGTTTATATCGGCTTTCTCCCCCTTTCCTTTATAGATCATGCTCATCCTGCTTAGTTTCCACCCATTAGGAGCATTACCATTCATTGTTGCTTTGCTCACTGCCTCTCCTAATGTTCGCTTAGAGTTTGGTCCTAGTTTCTTTATTAGCATGACTTGGAGGTGGTGAGGACCTCTAGATGTACTCTTTTCCCTGCCCTTTCCCACTCACGTTGTCCCAGTGCAGCCACTGAGCTAATTGTTCTATCCTCATCTGGTACGGTGATTACAGCTCTTCCTTGATGTATAAATCTTTCTGTCATCATTGTTTTTATATAATCCATAGCATGAACCCCGTCTAGTCTAACTCCTTGAGCTGTAGTCATAAACCACTGTATCATGCTCCTCTTATTATTCAGAGAATTAAGATGGTTCTAAAACTTTGCAGCTGCCTTGATACACTTTTTGTTTACGTCCGCCATTTATTGGGCCCACCTTCTTTCTACTGTTTTCATTGATCAAACTGAATGGTTTCCTTCTGCAGCTGAAAAAGTTGTCCCATTTTTTTGACATCATCTTCTGGTTCAACTCTCTGTTTAGCATTCCTGCATTCCTTGGAGGCTGCCTTACGTCTTACTATGGCTCATTTAACTTCATCACCTCGCCAGCCCCTGGGTTTGTGTCTGCTTTTCCTGGTTGATTTCACTCGTACCTTCGCAAGCTCCGACTCAAACAATGGAGTTATAGTTGCGTTCCTCAACTCTGTTTTACTATCCTCGGTGATTATTTTCTCAAGCTCTTTATTTGCTATTTCTATTTGCTTTCTGAATAAATATTATCATGTAGCTGCTCGTAATGCCAGCTTTCCAATTTCATTTTCTTCCAAAACTCAGCTTGATACGTTTGTGATCACTAAGTAAGCTTCTGGACTCATAATAACCTATGTTCATCACCCTTAGTCGATCATACATTCATGTGACATTATTGCGTAATCTATCGCCGACTGCAGCCTCTCCAACTCCCACGTTATCTGCCCTTGGCCTTTCTCGGTGCTGTTGCCAATTATTGAATCATGCCTTTCACACATATACATCAAGAGTCTGTCTGGTGGGTCAATATATTCATCCATATCTTTTATGTGCACATTCATATCTCCTAAAATTGCACTCTTCTCCAAGATCGTCAATGTCATTTCCTATGCACTGCACCAGTTCTAGATTTTTTTTTCTCTGGCTTTTGCCCCTGTCCAAAAGTATACAAAACGTAGTAGCATCATTTGCACTGCCACTTTTACTTTTAGCCATAAATTTTTCTTGCACTCCGGCTTCATCTTTTGCCAATCTGTACTTTTATGAGTGACGGCCCCAATACCACCCCCTTTCTGCTGTCTTCTGTTCTATTACAATATTACCACGCATAGTCCGGATTGTAGGGATTGTTCCATGTTCTTGAGATGTGTTACTACAAAACCATACATCATTGGCCTCTACTCTCTTAGCTGTTCTTTTATCTCTTCCCACTTCAGATATTCTCTCCACCCTGCATGTTAATATACCCTATGTCTGAATTGGCTCGGCCCTCGTTGCTACGCTGATTTCTGCTCCGGACTCTACGTGTCTTAGATATTGGTGCCAATTTGGAATCGTACCTGTCTATACTACCTGTCAAGGGGTCCCCCTCGTTGTTTTTCTCGTTAATTGCTATCCTGCACCCCGAAAGGCCCACGTGCCCCCAAAAAGGTACTGCGCGAACAAGCCTCCTATCCAAGCAAATTACGTCTCATTGAAAACCACCCTACTTATGCACCTCTCCGTTTATTTCCATTACCTCAAAGCCTTTCTCTCGACTTATCCGCCAGATATTTTGGTTTGCGTTGACCACCGCTCTTTGCAGGTTGCCGCCCCGTGCTATTGTGCATATTGCTACCTGTATATGAGGATAAATGGCGCGCATGTAATCAACCCCTTTCGCCAATAAGGTGGCTAGTCTTGCCGTATCTTCATTTAGGACATCGTTTCAACCACCTGCAATTATCACGAAGTTTCATTCATGAGCTGTAGTTTTGAGTTTTGCGCTCGCTTGCCTCATTACTGTTTCCATCTTGCGTCCGGGGAACGTCCCTACTGCAACCCTCTCTTCACCTCTTACCCTCTGTGATTTCTTCTGCGCATCGACTTAAATTCAAAGCCCCGGCGACTATCGCGTGACGTGACTTTTCAGCTGGAACGTCCTGCACCTGGTTGTTACTTTCATATGTGATGCCGGCTGCTTTGTCCCCTACCAGCCACACCACTACTTTGCTGAAGCTGGATCTTGCGACCATTAAACCGGCTGAACCTGTTTTTTCCGAGCTTGCTTGCTCTATCTTTTCCGCCAGTCTGGTTGCAGGAGCCCTACCGTTCTCTCCATCAGCCGTTTCTTTGTTCACCTTCGCTAGCGCCTCTTCGGTGGACTTGAGCCTCTTTTCGACCTTCGGGTGGTGGCGCACCATCTATTGAGTATTGTTAGAATCACCACAGAGGGGACCGAAGCGGTGAAATCGAGTGGCAACTGAAGCAGTGTGTGCACAGGCAATACTGGTGCACATGCTGGCAGCCGCTAGACAAGGCGAGAGCTTTAGAGGCAAGCTCCTAAAGAGCCGACAAGAATAATGTAATATTAGCAGCAGCAGCAACATCATAGACCAAGTGTTTACGTGTGCAGATCTGCGTTTGCCTCCTGGGTGCGTAGTTGGTATTTTGGGGATCTGAAGCATGATGACTATGGCGTGCCTGGCATAGTCTGTAAAATACGCATTCTGGGAAAGTTTAACGCGACACATATTGCGCCTACATAGATTCCTTTTCGTGTGACATGGTTGATGTCCACCAAGAAACGAAGCTATCCTAGTGATTGAGAAGACAATGGGAGCAGGGCAAGTATAGACTATCACAATGTACTATATCTCAAGCGTCATTCATTTTTTTCTCGCTTGAAGTAAAGCTTTTTAACTTCCTATTGAAATAAACGCCCAGCTCTTGTCCCGACTGTTTAAGAAAACGTGTTGCTTTGTGAACAAAAAACAACAGAAACTACAAACAATTGAGAGTAAAAATACCTGACTTACGCGCCGTTCGATGAGCGACCGCCATATGAAGTCTTTTCCAGATAGTACTCTAGCTGTTGTACAACAAAAAAGAAGGGTTTTATTTACACTATTGAATGAATACCCAATATCGTCATATAAAGAAATGTGAACGTACAGCAGTTCCCTCAATCAGGTCAACCAACCAATGCAGAAATATTAGCAAGGGGCAGAGGCAAATAAAATTCGAGAAGTGGTTAGGTGTCAATCCACAAGTGGTAGCTCAATACGTGTAGGACCACCATCTGCTTATATAGAGGCCGCGATAACGAAGCCTACATGTATCTATGTCCGTCTGTCTGTCTGCCTGTCCGTCACAAGAAACATATAAGTGTTTTGAGACATAACAATTATTTATTTATATATCCCAAGCAATATACAGATAGATAGATAGATTGATAGATAAAATATAGATAGATATATAAATAGATAGATAGATAGATAGATAGATAGATAGACAGACAGACAGACAGACAGACAGATAGATAGATAGATAGATAGATAGATAGATAGATAGATAGATAGATAGATAGATAGATAGATAGATAGATAGATAGATAGATAGATAGATAGATAGATAGATAGATAGATAGATAGATAGATAGATAGATAGGATTGATTGGTTGGTTCATTGACAACTATAATGAAAAGTACAACTTAAAGTTGACCGAAAGCTATATTACATTGAAAACGTTTTATTTAAAATAATTCACATTACTTTGCAATTTCATAATATTAGGCAGGTGATAATAACGTCATTAAAACTCATATTAGCAAACCAACGTCAACCTTTCTTTGAGTTTCCATTGTGTTTTTAAACCTTAATTGCGAATGATGAGCAAACTTGGCCACTATTCATTGACCAGTCACTTTGTGTTTTATCATGTTCCTTTTTTTCTGCGTGTATAACCTATGTAGAGAGTACAGGGAGCTGATCAAAACGTGACGTAAGGCTGATGTTCGTTTGGGAATACGGGCCTAAGAGTAGATACCAGCGAAAACGACAACACTGGATATAAAGGAGGACACCGAGTGGTCCACTTGCAACAAGCGATTACACTGGAAAGCAGGCTTCTTTTACACAGCTGTGCTGTTAGAGCCATTCGCTGAACACAGTAATATAGTGATAACTCTTAGGCACTAATTGTGCGAATCCTTGCAGCAATATAATGCTCTGCACATGCATGCCGGAACAGTTTACAGCTGTATAAACTACGATAGCATTCAAGAGTTATTGATTGATAGAAGTTGAGCATTCTGTGCCCTCGGTTCTGTCCACTGTTGTGTGCACTGGCATGCAGTGTTATTTACATTGCAATTACTTTAACAAGAGTACATAATTCCTTCGTTATTAAGCGTACAATTTATTTACAGCATATTACGTTGAAATCTCAGAGAACATTCTTTACCTTCTACGCTTGAGCTTTTTTAACTTTCATTAGTCTTCTTTCCCGTTCGTTTTGTTCTGCAATCTTTTTTTTCGCCATATCCGAAGTGCTCATGCAATTTCGTAGTCAAAAGTAGTTTGAAATATCAAGAGCATACTTCTAAAGAGACTGGCTTGAACAAATCGGTCCATTGAGTGAACTACCAGGACGAACAATAATAATCGAACTAAATATTCGTTGGTATTCTATTCACACCTACTACATTCCTGGCAAACTTTTTTAGGACTAACATGTCACCCCTTTGTTACAAAAAAGAGTCAACAGACGGATGACACAGTCATCTGCACCCTGATATCTGAGTTTGTACTTATTCTGTGCATAGAGTAAAACATTTGCTGTTTTAACATAGAAGATAAAAAAGATAGATTCGACATACGTGAAGGCATTAAGAGCACACACTCACGCCACAAGATCCAACCAGGATGTATTCGTCTTGCGTATAATCGTATCCTTCGCAGGTTACTTGAAGCAAGCCAAATTTTTGAGACCTTTTCATCTCTGCCTTGCACTCCCACTGTAAATGGAAAGGAGGAGAAAAAGATCATCTAGACGCGAAAAATTAAGCCAATGTGTCAAATTATAGACATCACTGATCCTTGCTTTTTGGCTGTGTTTGGATAGATTTTTTCAAGCATCGTATGCTCTCAAGCTTATCAAAAGTTTCTTTAATGCTCTGTTTTATCAAGCAGAGGAGCACATGTACCACTCAATTTTCAAATGAGCAATGCCTCTATCGTGATGCAATGTTGTAGTTGCCAATAGAAAAGCACTCTTCAAGGGCATAAGCCTATAACAATATCGTCACAAATACTTTCGGAGAAAAACTTTGGCAGGTCCCAGGTACATGGGGAATCGATGTTATGCGAAGCACGAATGAGGAATGGTGATAGGTTACTTTAAAATCAGCACAAAATTAAAAGTTGGAAGCAAATTAGGCCGTACATGACTTCCATGTTATGATTATCATGTTTGGACGTTTCATTTACTTTCGTCATCTATTACCGTAACCTGATACCAACTTTGGAATATATAGAGCTAGCGAAACGGCCGTGGCCTTGCTATGAGCGCAGCATGTAGTGATGTTTTACATGTAATGCATATTATTATTATCATATTTTGGCGCGTCATTTACATTCATCGTCCATTCCCGTCACGTAATACCAACTTTCGTATAAGTGGAACTAGCGAAACGGCTGCGAAAACGCTAGGAGCGTAGCATGTAGTCATGCTTTAAATGAAACGCATAGTATGATTATCAAATTTGGAGGTGTCATTTAGCTTCATCGTGTATTCACTCTCAGTGATACCGAATTCGGTACATATGGAGCTGGCTCAACAGCAGCGAGTGCGTTATGAAGGGCACAATATACTCTGACGCAAAGTTGACGCATGCGCTGGCTGGGCGCAGCAACGCCACGCTAGCAAAACGTGAGCACATTATAACGAAAAGCCAGGCGTGACCACCGCGATCAACGTCTGTCGGCACGGCCCGGTGACAACCGGCGTGAAATGCGACATGCTGCCTTTTGCGCCGACGACGTTACTAAGCACCGCGTCTGCCTCTCTTCAAGACGGAGGGACACCGGTGCGCTCAAATGTGCAAGCGTCAAAGCAACGCAGCGCGGTGTGCGTATGCGAGTGTATGGTGTGCAGATCCACAATGAAGGTCAGTGGGTAGATCCAATAATTTCTACTAAAAGGATGTTGGCACTCACCGTGGCATTGCCGGCGTGACGCAACAAACGCCGGCACGCACGCCGAATACACGTCGAAGTGTATTGGCGCTTTGAGTGTGGCATGTATTATTGTTCTTACATGACACGCATCTTATGGTTATCATATTTAAACCAGTCACATACCTTCATTGTGCACTCACGTGACGCAATTCCAAATATTGTCATATGTGAAGGTAGCGAAACGGCCGCGAGTGCATCATGAGTGTGGGACGTGGACATGTTGCTACATGACACTGTGATGATCATCATGCTTGGACGTGTCATTTACCTATGTCGTCTGTTCGCGTCACGTACTACTGAATTCAGTAGATGTGAAGCTAGCAAAACGGCTGCGAGCGCCTCATGAGCGTGACATATAGTCATGTTGTTGCATGACACGCATCTCATGATTATCACGTTTGCACCAGTCACATACCTTCTTCATCCATTCACGTCGCGCCATACCGAATTAGGTATATGAAAGCTAGCGAAACAGCCACGAGCACATCATGAGTGTGGCATCTAGTCATGGTGTTATATGACACGCATGTCATAATTTTGATGTAAGGGTCTCTCGCTTGTGTTCGTCATGCAGTCATACCATACCATACCTTTGCAACATATGATGTGAATGAAACCGCCGCAAGAGCAGCAAGACCATGACAAGTAAATCATGATGTTTATGACATGCATGTCATGATTTTGATGTCATGACTAGTCAGTTATCTTCGTCGTACAGTCATCTTATATACCAAGTTTGGCATCGATACCGTTATCGAAACAGCCAGGAGATCTGAAAATCGTAGGTGGCTACATAGACAGATAGATAGATAGATAGATAGATAGATAGATAGATAGATAGATAGATAGATAGATAGATAGATAGATAGATAGATAGATAGATAGATAGATAGATAGACAGATAGATAGATAGATAGATAGATAGATAGATAGATAGATAGATAGATAGATAGATAGATAGATAGATAGATAGATAGATAGATAGATAGATAGATAGATAGATAGATAGATAGATAGATAGATAGATAGATAGATAGATAGATAGATAGATAGATAGATAGATAGATAGATAGATAGATAGATAGATAGATAGATAGATAGATACCCTGAAGGTCGCCGAAGTTCGCAAAAAAGTGTAAAAAACATAGGAAAGAGTTTCACAGGCTAACCGCCGTGCAAGTATACTTGCAGACAGATAGACAGATGGTCAACGTTGCAGACTGTCAAGGTGTGCCATTATATGCATCTATAAGACACAGTACATTTAGGCCAAGCATTTGTGATGACGTGGGCGCATGCCCAATTTCATTTTTCCTAAATATTTGTTTTTGGCTTCCATAATGAACAGCCAACAGCGCACGCCCACGGCACTTTGCTTATTTCCTTTCACCCCGTCTAAATTTACATCGCGAAAGTTTCAATTCACAGGTGCACATGTACAAAGCAGCACGTGGTCTTTTAAAACATGTTGTACAGGGTTTGTAGAGTACGTAATGCAAGGAAGGTTCAAAGTCCAGTGAAGGACAACCTTATAGTTAATGATAGGCTGTCTCACTACAGATGGTGCCCTCTGAAGTCCTTGCATTGGCCATGCTGAAGTGAAAGCACGCGGGGGTAAGCTCAGGTTCGTGAACTCATGACTATATTACGTGTACAAGAAAAGTGTGTGCAGTCGTTATTCAAGGATGGTTGCTATAATAACCTCCTGCCCACGTTATTCGTAGAGTGGATGTGAGGCTTTGGCGTCCCGGAACCGTTTTATATTGTCGCATGCGTAAGTGTTGAGCCACGTGACCTAATGGACAATAAGTCTATTGAATTCACGCTAAGTTCTCTGCACCTTCTGCACCTTTTAAAGGTGCGTTGCACCTCGCTCCTCGATTCTCAAATGTACAGCGGTGCCCCCCGCACCACCGTCCCTTACTGCACAGGGTAGGTGTAGCTATGGTGCCACGAACCCTTGCACCTTCTAGCGCGAAGGAAAAGCATTTTGGTGCCGCCTCGCACATTCGCCTTTAACAAGGTGCTTGAAATGGCTGGTTGGTACTGCATTGTAGACGAAGAAAGTGCTTAACAGCGCCAACGACAGGAGGGGATAGGAGAGACACGTGCACTCTGTTCTTGTCTCTTCTATCCGCTGCTGTCGTTTGCGCTGTTAAGCACTATTTTCGTGTCGCACATTCCTTACACGCAAAATCAGACAGCACCTTGAGACACGCCTGTGGTCGTAGACATTCACGGTGTAGCAACGGAAGTTTTCTAATTGTGGACGATTTTGGCGTGCTACTCCTAGGCGGTGATGCCGAACTCTACGCTACCGCAGGTAATTATGCAGATGTGATAGAGTTTTTGAGAAGACCCATCAGGTGCACGACGGAAACATTTCTTCGTTATCCGTTTTTTTAAATTTTCAGATGGGAGAACATTGCGGGTTGTATGCGCGTCGGGCCAACTTGCCCCCACTGACTCGACAAACGGGCGTGCTACGCCTACAACGCCACAAGACCACGCGATGCCGACGACGCAAGCAGCCACTGCATCAACTACCGTGCTTCGTCAGAGTGCTCATAAAAGTCCTGCACGTCGCGACGACCCTGACAAAGTGCTGTGGAGCAAAAGAAAGACGAAATTCTTTAATAATAAATAGAAGAAAATAGAAGAAAGGTGCTTAAATTCGCAGTCACTATAACGGGCCACAACTTCCTCGTATTACCTAGGTGTGTGGTTACCATCTTTGCACATCAGTTGAGGGCCGATTTGGCGCAACACTGCCTCCAGTTCCTCGTCTTCGCTGTCGAATTCATCTATTTCCACAGCAAGGCGGAATTCCTTTATTCTGACAAATCAGGAGCTGCAAATCCGTGGGCGCACAATATACACAACGACTTAACTAGCCAAGCAGCAGACAACAGGTTTCCTCTGCTTGCACCTCAACATTAGATTGACACTAAGTGGGGGCGTTGCTGATGCGTTGCATTCGCATCCCGAAATGGGTGCCGAACACCTACTACGCCTGCTGCACCAGCTTTCGGCATTGGCTGCACTTTTTTGTATGCGGTGCCGAGCAGTTCTTTAGGGGCGAAGCTCCTTAAAGCAATACACACGACAATTTACGTAGCCAAGCAGCAGACGACAGGTTTCCTCTGCTTGCACCTCAACATGTGATTGCCACAAGGGGGCGGGGCGCTGCTGATGCGTTGCATCCGCATCCCGAAATGGGTGCCGGAACACCTACTACGCCTGCTGCACCAGGTGTCTGCACTGGCTGCACCTTTTTGTTTAAGGTGCCGAGCAGTTCTTTAGGGGCGAAGCGCCTGAAAGCAATACACACGACAATTTACGTAGCTAAGCAGCAGACGACAGGTTTCCTCTGCTTGCACCTCAACATGCGATTGCCACAAAGGGGGGGGGGGGGCACTGCTGATGCGCTGCATCCGCATCCCGAAATGGGTGACGAAACACCTACTACGCCTGCTACACCAGGTGTCGGCACTGGCTGCACCTTTTTGTATGCGGTGCCGAGCAGTTCTTTAGGGGCGAAGCTCCTTAAAGCAGCACCCATTCGTCCCTCGTAGTAGTAGTAGTAGTCGTAATGTGTAACCAGTCTTAGATTTTTACCTCCAAGTTGATGCCGGTGGGATATTTCTTATGTGCGTTGTTGAAGAATAAAAAATTCGCTGCATGCGCGTTAACTAAAAGCCGAATTCTCCTGTCTCTCGTTCCCCCTGAGCAACCATTGGCATGTACCTTGAGCACTATCTGAGAAGAAAAGGTTGCTACGTTATACTCGCCGGGCGTAACCTCTTTGGTTTTAGAAAGGTTTAGCGAGCATTGGGCCGCAGTGCTATTAATAGAGTGAACTAGTATATACCATGAAATCGAGGTGGTTAAAGGTGCGAAGTAGACACGAAGCGCAAGACGTAAGAAAGTGTGCGCGAACCTCCTCTCGTTCAGTTCTTGGAATGTGCGCTGGATGGCGGTGTTTTTATATGAGTAGTATATGATGAAAAGATGCGAGATGGTGGTATTTGGAGTGTTGAATAGGTGGACGAACGGACACACAGACAGACGCACGGATGGACGCATGGACGGACGCAGGAGCGGATGCATGGACGAACGCAGGAATAGACGCACAGATGGACGTGCGAACGCACGAAGAGACGCACGCACGGAAGGGCAGATGAACGTACAGGTGGCCACACAGACGCACGCATGGACGGACAGAAGCAAGAACGAATGGACGGACGGATGCTTCGCCCCACTCTCCATCATTGACTCTGTGGATATGCTACCATGTTTTTAATGGAATAGACCTGATATATCAATTGCACACGACTATACAAGACCTAGGCGTGATCAAGCCGCATGCGTGGCACTGAACTGCCCGTCTGTATCGACACATCACCTGTACGTCTCTGCCGTCAGTGCCCCGGTTGTAGCATTGCACGACTGAAGGCTGGTCTTGGCAACCCGCGCTGCCACCACGGCAGTTAAGCTGTGGCACCGGGTGCGACCGACGTCCAGTTGTGTACTGTCCTTGCCGCAAGGTGAGAGTCTGCACGTCGGTCAGCTTCACTCTGTCTCCTGTGAATGAAAGCGTGCCGGGCAGTGATTGCATGTTTCTAGGTATCTTTAGAGGATAGACACAAGTACTAGTTCACAATAGACGCGACAAACGCCACCAATAAGAGAGGCCCACTTTACTGTAATGGTAGAATTACTGTGCTCGGAAAGTTTTTATATTTATATTTCATGGAAGGAGCTCACTTTCATTAGGCTATTTCGGTATGTTTCACAAACATCTTGCAGGCTATATGTTTAGAGCCGGGCTTCGCTTAGTAATCGTAATGAACAATGGGCTGATGCAAAAACACTTCTGCGGAAATGGGTGCTGGACTTACCTGAAAAACAGCTAGATGGGTGAGCAAAGACGCTGAGAAAAACTACTGTAGTGGCAATGTAGCTCATCCTTGCATGTGGCAGGATCAAAGCTCCGTAACCTGGAGGCTCGGCGCGTTCGCGGAAGCTGCAACGTCATGCCAGATATCACCACGCGCTTGGTGGTGTTTTCATCGGTGAGCTGCTCATACAATTTCAGAAAGAAGGCCAAATCTTAAAATGGGAGGGTTGGATTTTCTGTTTTAAGCAGCAGCACACCACTCTTGTCTTGTCTTGTCGCCTAGGATATCTTGGGTCATACCCACATTGGGGGATTGACCACACTGTACCTCATAATAGATATTTTTTTACAACGCTTACGAAAAAAAAGAAAGAGAAATTAGATAGGAACAATAACAATGTTCATAAAAAAAACGTGAAAAAGTGCAGAATAATGCGATAAACCAAAATATATAAAAAATAACAAGAATGAGGGAGGGGGACAAAGAATTGAATATATCTGGCAGTACCACTAGCAGCGTATCCTTTCGGTTGCCGGAATGAATTTACGTAGCCCTGACAGAATAGCACTGTTGCCCACACCCAACTGACTGGCTCCAAACGATAATTGCTTGCTTGCTTGTTCCTTTCTTTTGTGGCTCTCACCCACTAAGGGGGATTGACCAAGAAGCCGGTGGTTAATGCAAGTCAATACCTCTAGATTTTCTAAACTAGGAGAATATGATTACTGTGTTTTGACTGCGAAATTAATTTGGCGCAATGTAAAAAAATAAAAAAGGGGGGGAGAGAAATATTAAAATTTGTTGAATATCTGAGGTGGAATCGTTATAGGAAATTCTCCTGAAAGTTGAACCATTGCAGTGTATCAGCTAAATAATAAGTGGTAGTGTGGCTAGTAAAATTCGAGAGCTGATCGCTGACACAGCAAGGTAATTTTTTCGTGTTATATATGAATTCGCAGAGAGCCCCGCAGATGTTCTTGTCGCTGTTTCCCAATGAAGTTGCCCCAAAAGACAAAATATTGGGAGTGTTCAGTGATATTCCTGTTTTTTTTAATAAAATTTCGAAGCAGTTTTTTCTTTGATTTTTGAAACAGTGACATGTGATAAGAAAATGGTCGATATGTTCAGGTTCGTTACAGCTTGAGCACAGAGGGGATGGCACCAGACCAAACCTGTTTAAGTAGAAATTAAGAGGTGGTACACGGCAAACGATAATAGGGACACCAGTCGCCGGTCAGCTTTCTCGTCTTCCTCCGTCCAGCGCGGCAAGGCTGAAGATTGACTACGTATATAAACATGGTATTGCGCAGAAAACTGCACAAATGAAATAAGACTGAAATTGAGACTCCTTTTCTCACTGCTTTGTATGAACTTAGATGTGAGCACCGATCAGTATATGTAGCGCTTTGAGACAAGCGACACATTTGAGAAAACAAGCACAAATGTTGAAGTTTAAGAATGATGGCACGGTAAATGCGAAAGAAGTTGTCAATGCTACAAATTGAGTAGAAGAATAAATTTCGTAGTGTTTGTTGTTAATTAGTATAGCACGAGTTCTGTCTTGGCGATTGATGTCATAACATGTAGTTATGAATAAGAAAGAATAACAAAAGAATTAAATAATACACAGAATTAATATAAAAAACATACTGCATTATTTTGTGAAACAGGCGGACAGCCCAGAGCGTTTTATTGACCTGATAAACAATCTGGAAGGAATATGACAATTTTTCTGTCTTTTCAAACGGAATATTTCTAAAAGTGTATAATAAAATCCAATTTGGAGTGATTTGCGGGGTTTACCGTTCCAAAACCTTGATATAATTATGAGAGATGCGGTAGCGGAGAGCTCCGGAAATTTCGACCACTTGGGGTTCTTTCACGTGCACCCAAATCTGAGCACATGGGCCTACAACACTTTCGCCTCCATCGGAAATGCAGCCACCTTAGCCGAAATTCCATCCCACGAGCTGCGGGTTCCATCCCACGAGCCGAGTACCTTAGCCAATAGACCACCGCGGTATGGTAGATCCACCTTCTTAAAGTACGTTTTGTTGTGTTTAGTTGCTTCAAGTGTTTTTGCGTGTCCGTTTTCTTAATTGAATGAACTTATAAATCAAATCATTGGCATCCCGGCGGCAATATTTTGTAATCGAAGAACTGAAGTTGGTAAAAGTTTGTTCAGTTGGATATGGTGCGCACATGGTTCACGCCATCACGTTGTTCGAGACGAAATTTTAAGAATACTTTTAACGGTAGTACCTGAACGCTCAACATATGTTTGACTCGTTATTCACCTTGGCACTTATGAATCTTTCAAAATGATGCCACAAAAATATTCACTAAGTTTACCTTCGGCTACTAGTGTTCACTCTAAGTCAGCTTTTATTGCATAATACGTTTCAGCCGCATGAAGCATGCGAAAGATGTTTGCCCAGTCTGTGAATATCTCTTGATTTCAGCAAGTCTAATAGATTCTACAAAAGTACTGTGTGCCACAAAAAAAGCAAGTAATATGTTATGACTCGGAACTGCCATCGCGCGCTGTCTTCGAATTTTACGCAGTGTCCAACTTCAACTGATAAAATCGGTAGAAATGAAACTACTCTTTGACTCTTCATGATTAGCGCACAAGCAGAACGAAATACAAAAGAAAGTACACGACACAAGCGCTGTCTGACAACTGAAAGTTTAATGAAAGAAGCGTGTCCTATACATACAACATAAAGGCATAAAAGAAAACCTTGAACCTCCCCATCAAGCACGCAATCAAGTATGCTGTAGATACCCAATCTGAAAATCTGTTAGAGCGATTGACTTGTGGCTCGTGCACCTGTCTCCTACTTTCATTATTTCATACGCTTCAGTATATAGTGGTTTCATTAAACTCAGCTGCGTAGCCGCACTGTTAGCAATGGGGGGCAAGATGCGTAGAAGGTGTACCTTGCAACGCGCTAAAGTTCTCCTTTGGACGGACATTCAGGCAACGTCCTGTACATGCACCTGCATGGCAAAGGGTTGGAGTACACCACTGCGCTCGCACAGTCAGTGAAACGCTTAGAGTGCCTTATAGAGCAACCTTCAGAACTGACAGTGGCCCGCTTTTTCTGCTCTCCTTTGTCCACTCTCATGCTTGCCAACGTTTGTGTTATAATTAATGGGCACCTTCTTTCATTAAACTTTAAGTTGTTACATAGCGCTTGTGTCGCTTTGTTTTCTTGTTCTTTTTGCGTGTTGATCGTGATCAGTATGTTCGAACTTGCCCAATTCGCTTGTTTACTCTGTGACTATTAGGTCTATTTTCTTTGCAACACAGCGAATTTCGGGCACCTTGAGCCTAAAATTTTTACGCTCTTCCTAGAAAGCCGTTATGCTTGGCTCCTCAATATCCGAAGAACGCATTGCTCGTGGCCACATAAGCAAAAATATTTTTTCCGTAGACCTTTTTCTGCAGTTTGGGAAGGGATGCTGGGCGCTGCCAGATATGGGCTATAAGGTAGGTAGTTTTCTTGGGTGTCGAGCCTTTCCTTACAACCTTCATGGCATTTACCATGTCAACTCGTACATCATTTTAATCAAAGGCGTAAGATGAAGTCTACATCGAGGCAAGAAAGTTGGGGGCTCAAAGCCAGGCAAACTCTCTCCTCCTGCCGTTTAAAACGGTTAAGTTCGAACAAAAACAAGCTTCATAAAAAAGCCAACATAAAAAGGAAACACAAGATGTGCATTTGGCGTCTAGCGACCAGCTGTCTCATAAATAAAGAGCGAAGCAAGCAGTTCGTGGAGAGTGGAGAAGGATCTACTGGGCATCTTTTCATATTAAAAAGCTCCTTCCTTCTATCCTTTCATTTAGAGAACGAAAAAATCAACTAGCTCTGCTTCGCGGACGCAGGTGCAGAGCTAAGCTGGTGGTGTACCCTTCGTGAAGATGACAAACTTCTTTCTTTAGGAAGTCCTTCAGGCATATAATATTTCTTTTAGTATATTTCATAATCAGTATTTCCAACAAACCTTGCTGGTGAGTACCTGCGCCGGTGATATAGGTCTATCTAGACCATACTACTCATGTACGAATGTTTGCAGAGAAGCCTTCCCAAGAAGCTTTGATATGTTTATTTGCGGATATTTATTAAACAATGTTTGTTACCTTTGAAGTGATAGCATAGCCAAAGCCTTCTGTAACCATGAAGTAAGACGTCACAGTGGTGGTTGCGTGCACACCATCTGTTGGCCTAACTGCCACCTCCTTCTTTTCAAGTGCACGTTGGGTGTAGTGGGATTCACCAAATTTCTGGTACACACGTGGTTTTGATGTTCATTTCATTAGAGGCCTCACAGAATTATGTGACACACACCAATATATTGGGATCACTGTTGCCTTTTTTTATGAGACCTGTGGTGACAAGTAGGATTTAGTCCGATATATCTGTGGCAAATACTCATTTTCGACGCGAACAAGCGTTACCACTGACCCCAGACAAAAAAGGCTTGACCAAAAGTGCGATTGTTTATTCCGCAGACTTCGACTGGAAGTAGCATACACAATTAGCTTCCTGCACAAAATACATCAATACAACTCTCTGGAATGCAATTGTGGGCATGCAGAAAAAAAATATTCGCCATATTCTTTTGAAGTGCATCAAATGCGCGAATAAAAAAAAATTAAGGAACAAATTAGCAAGTTCGGACAAACGGCCCCTTTCATTAAACAAATTACTCGGATTACGATATGTGATAGTGCATATACTGATAGTAGAAAAGAAAGATGCGAGTGGAAACGGTTTAAGACAGCGTGAACTGCTGCCAGCAAACTGGGCATTGGCATAATATTTCAAATGGTTTCAGTGTGTTATTACATTTTTATTGTTCATTTTTGGGTACGGTTCAATACTATTCGTTTTCTTATGCAGAACCCATCGAAATGGAGTAGCCGAGGCAATATGGACCTAAACCTCACCACAGCAAAACAGTTAGAACATAACAGTACGATTGATTTTAGGTACAAAACCAACTTGGTGCTCTCATTGGAAGATTACAGAAGGAGGCAGCTTTATGCCGCTCCAGCCCCGCCCTTTTTCAGAGCATCTATAATCGTAAAAAAAATGGATTGACTGTATGATTGATTAATTGACTTATTGATTGATGTGTGAGTGTAACGTCCCAAAACCACCATATGATTATGAGAGACGCCATCGTGCAAGGCTCCGGAAATTTCGACCACCTGGGGTTCTTCAACGTGCACCCAAGTCTGAACATACGGGCCTACAACATTTCCACTTCCATCGGAAATACAGCCACCGCAACCGGAATTCAATCCCGCGACCTGCAGGTAAAGCAAAGTCATTGCAGGATAGAAAGCCCTTAGCGTCACCTCATTTAAGTGCATCACGCATATAAGGTAAGTGTACGCGTCTAGGTGAAACTCACTTGGAGCCATTTTCATGTAAAGCCGCTAGGATTTGTCGCTCTTCCGACAAATTTCCGACATCGCGCGGCATTTTCATTACCTTTTTTGTTTATTACTCGTTCTGTTTGAAGTCGCGTCATGGCCAATACCTTCTATTTTTAACTATTGCGCACATACAATTTGTGGGCAGTGGATAAAGACGACGTAGTTCACAGCTATCTCATGTCGGTTCCTGCGAAGCCTGAAAAGAAAGAAGAAAAACGCCGTTTGGAGGTGCCTCATACTGTATATAATAAATGTCATTAATAGCGATCAAAATATCAAGGAAGATTATATTTTACTTATGCCTGACCTGCGTAGGAATTATAAGTTTCTGCAATAAAGTTCACCGAGAGCCCCCCCGTACAGGCTTACATCAGACATTTCTGGTGCATCAATGAATACTCGTTCGCAGTACAGAATTTGAATGATGGTCCTCTTTCACTCCTGTAGTATAATATATGCAGAATATTATGAGAACAGAAAGATTCCTTAATTCTACAACTTTTTAAGTTATTGCAATTGCCTGAGAACAGGGCACAGCCTTTGTAAGCACAAATGCAAGTGAGCCTTCAAACTTCTTGAACCTAACTGTGTTTCAAGCATTTTTCAACCCTATCAGAGGTAACCAAAATGGCTATTTTCTTCAAGACTGCAAATCCTTAATGTCAATTCAAATGCTTCTCCAATGAAGATGGTACAAGTGATTTTACACAAATTACTGTGACAGGTACATTGTCGAAATCTACATGCAAGGGGATCTGCTTTTGAACTGCAAATAAAACGTGCGTGCAACCGCAAAAGACCCTCCACGTTGCTTCCTAGCAACAGAAAAGGCACGAATGGGCACCACGTGGGTATAATCAACGTTTCTAGACTAGGTAAGTTGCAAAACTCCCCGCGTCAGACTACTCGTCACACGGCGCCGGGACAGCTTCCGGTTTGGTGGCACTGGCGGTGCAACAAGCTTCCACTAGCAGACGAAAATGCGTAGTCGTCGTGGCAAGGCGCCATGGCGGCCGTTTTAATAGAGCTTTGCCAACAGTATATTATCGAGATTTGTTGTGCTGCCGCAGAACCTAATACTGCGCAACTATTTGCGGTGTAAGGCAAATACAGTATTATTATGGCTTTCTGAACAGCCCACAATAAACAATGCTTGATATATATAGCATAACATGCGAGTCTGTCGGTTAGTTGCTAGTTGATGTACGTTCGCAAAAGAGTTTCAGACACGAAAAAACCCATTTACAATGTCTTGCATCCTCTTTTGTGGCTGTGTTTTTTGTTCTTGAAAATAAATTACAACTATGTGGTACAATCTCATGGCATTTTTCTGGTTATGTAGTCAGCTTTTTTTTCATGTCAGTCACATGCTTTAGTAACTTAGACCGTCGAAAAGCTACGCGTGCGGCCATTTTCTTGAGCATGTCTTCCCTCTGCAGCTTTTTGAGTTCTCTAATGAAACCTATTCACACAGCTGCAGCCTAAGCTTTGAGCACAGACCACATCTTAGGATATCGGTGAGCACTTCGTAGGCATTACTCACGAGTCTGCCTGCTGACGCCTTGGGACACCATGAACACACTTTCAGCTTTTCTATGTCCTCCAGAAGTTCGGCCATTCGGATTATGGTATTTGCAGTGCCGGGCAACTTGGCCAAGCAATGGTGACGGCTCCTAATGGTGACTGTCATGTCTTCTGTGACTACAACGCATGTCTCCACAATGGCGCTCTTTTTTAGCCCTAGAAACACCACAATACGCCTTGTCTCGCCATTCTCAACAACTTTTCGCCAGCATGCAGCAGGCAGACAAACATTTTCTATGTCTTGAAGTGAAATGACGCCACTAGTTGACGACATGTCGGGACTTATTTCACTGTCTTCGAGCTCAGTGCTCGCAGATAGTCTATTCTTTTTCGCCGATGATATTCTTGAAAATACACCACTGCTATACAACTTTCGCGTCTTTGTCGCGGGCGCCGCGACAAAGATTAGCGGGCAAGGTAAGCGGGCAAATTCAGGAATATTCGTGGAACGCATCCTTCGACGAGGTCTCACTGTCCTCTTGCGATTTGTACCTTTTTACCATATGACTTGCATGAAAGTCTTCAGGGTGTTTTTCTCATGAAAGTACATATCACACACACGTTAGGTGCTGGGCAGTTTCTTATCCACACGAGGAATAGCGTGGTCCCATACCTTTCGCTGCTCAGGTACACGTGGGCACAAAAGAAATGTCGTGGTGTCTCTCATTTCCTGTAGCTACTCTACAGCCAGGAACGCAACATCTGGGCATGATGAAAACACAAAACACATACAAAGCAGAACAGGGTACGCTGAAACACAATACTGTTCACGCAGAAAGAAGCCTGCACAGATATCAACGCACTGCAACATGCACAGGCGATGGAGGTTACGGGAGTGACACGAGCGAGCATGCAGTGGTGAATCCGGATGCAACAGCAGCGCCACAATTGTCGCTGGCAGCGGCAGCGCCGCGCAATATCACTCAGTTTTGCAACTTACCTAGTGCTAGAAATGTTGAGTATAACCTCGCCTAGCCACTCGTGTGGCGAGGAGTAGCCGCCGCCGAGCCACGTCCACAGACAGAGATAGTCCGCACAGTCACTGGACCAAGCTTCGCTATAGCTGGCGCGACGTCGGCATGGACGCACATGTCCTTACCACTTACCGCGTCTCACAGTGTGCTGCGTATCGGGAGAACAATCATTAACGGTGATTGTATACCACCAACATAGCCCATGAAACGGATACGAAGTGGTGAGACGAGCCGATCAAGAGAGTGTTCCACGTACAGACGAGCAAGTGCGGCGAGGTTAGTGGGCTCTGCCCACTGTTGTGCCAGCCGAGTACGAGGGACCAAAAGTTCAGGCTTCTACCGAGGCTGCCAGTGCAAGGCTGGCACATGTGTCCTTGGCGTTGGAGTTTGGACAGTCTTACAAAGGTTGTGGCTGCATGTGGCTCGACTCTACTGTTTTTATGACAACTAAAGACCTAGAAACAACCAAAAATGCCGGCTGAAGCATTCAGCCGAGCCCGGCTCTCTAGCTTCATATAAATCTAGATCGTTGCTGCATGTGGTGAAAGACAGGTGCTGACCTGAAATGCCGTGAAACGTGTTCAATATACAGCATGGTTTACTCGCCATGCTCGAGGTGGGTTCGAGGCTTGTTCTCTGGCTTGGTATGCATCAAGGTCAGTATTAAATCACATGACTTTACGACAAATTATAAAGACAGGTGCTAACATGACAATCGACCGCATATTATGATCTTTGCGTTACCATCTGTCGTTTGCCGTCTACATATACTCACAGCGGAAAATTTCAACTTCAGCGTATATCGAACCAGTGAAGTGGCCGTGGTTGAACCTTGGGCACAGTATGTAAATTATACGTTACGTGACATAAATGTTATTATTTACTATTACCACTTGTTGTATGATCCTCAAACATTCAAATCATGCAACACCAATCTTTGTGTAGATTAGTCTCGCAAATCAAACGCGAGCGCACCGAGATGACATAGAAGCATAGCACCCATGACTTGCATGTCAATATTTTCATGTTACCACCTGTCATTTATGTTCATCGTACAGTCGTTTCACATGTTACCAATTTGGGTTCACAATAAGCTAGCGGATCAACCGCAACTGCACCTTTTGCGTAGCATATAAAACATAGCTCACATTACAATAGTATTACTGTTTTCATGCTACAATCTGTTATCTGTGTTCCTCAATCAGCCACGTCGTAAAATAGAAATTGCGGCGTGTAATAAGTAAACAGGCAAGCTGAACCATTATTGTGGTGAAACCTCCGAGAGTGCGTGGCAGCGAAGAGAAGACGAATGCGGTATTTTTTTCGTTCTAGTTAGTTTCGGTAGATCATCGTCCTCCTCGTTTTGCTATCACGGGCTCAAGCTTTCGTATGCAGGCCCTTGAATGATGTTCATGTGCCTGCGGTAATGCACGCAAGCGTATAACGTATAGAGGACGTAAACGACAACACTAAGTCCACTTGATAGATTACGCCCACAAGGGATTGCAACGACCACAGCACAGTTAAAAATCACAACTCGGCCATCTCTTTTTGTACGCAGTTGGAACGCGTGATCAGTATTTTTGTTTAGTTTGCGGCACACCACACGTTCTGGCCATGTAATTTCCATAAAAGTACGACAGTCAGACAGGCAGTCGAAAAAAATTATTGTTACACGAAGGCAGCTCTTGACCAGCCGTAGGGGAGACACGGGTGGGCCACTGCCAAGACGAAACAGGGATGTCTATCGGAACGGCCATGTCACAGGCCCACGAAATATCCCTAAGGCAGCCTCCTTTGTCTTAACTACGGCTAATATTTTTCCAATCCGTCTTCATAAATGGAGACTCGCTGCGCTCGCACAACGCAGGGCATCGCGACAGCATGTGGGTGATTCCACTAAAGATCGACACGGGTCCAAAAGTTGATATTTTAGATTTCATTGAGTATTTTATAGTTCGTACACCTCTCACCAGGTAGCGCGAAAGTCAACTTCGTTTTATGATTAACGGCATAACTTACGAGAAAAAAACATCAAACTTCACCAACACGGAGGCACCAATTTCGTCACCTGTCATTTTCGAAAATTGCAGATGCTATAAAAAGACAAATGTTTTTGTTTCAAGGAAGATATTTTTTAGCTGAAATGCATATCTAACGAAGAATGAATTCATACGGTTTCAAATTTGTAGACCTCAAAAAATAGCTTTTACAAATGTGTAATTTTGCGACAGTTTAAAATGAGTTACGTATTCCCCATTTTTTTTCTCCGGAAGTATTGCAAGCAGCGTTTTCAAACTTGACACGTTTTAAAGAAATAGTGTGTTCATTAGGTACAGAAATTATTGCTTCCGTAGGGCAAATATAACTTTTTATATAATGCCTCCAAATTCTCATTTTGGCAAAAATGTACTTCACTGATGATGATGATGATGATGATGATGATGATGATGATGATGATGATGATGATGATGATGATGATGATGATGAATATGATGATGATGTACTCCCCTGAAATTTTATTAATAAAAAAACCCATCTTCAATTTTTCTTAAAATCTCGTAAGTAGACAACCAAAGGCTATTATACAGTAATATAGAAAAACATGTTGTGTTATGGCGTTTATTAGCCGGCACACAGCGAGTCTACACAATGGCGACAGTAACGGCCAAAACACGGGGTCTCCGCGCGAGCGGCGTTCTCTTTGGGCAGACCCACTAGAAAGCACACAAGAGTTCGACCCACTTCAGTGTTCGGCGGCTTCTGTACAATTACCCCGGGGTCGAAGAGGGAGCCGCCTGGCGACCTAACAGCTTGTCACTACGAGCGGGTCATAGTAAGCCTTCAGACGCTCCACGTTGACTATGTCGCGCCCGCGGCGGCGCATGTCCGAAGATTGTTCAATTGGCTCGATAAGATAGTTGACCGGAGATGTGCGCTCGATCACACGGTAGGGACCTTCATATTTCGGGAGTAGTTTGGAAGAAAGGCCAGCTACAGAGGTCGGGATTGAGAGCCATACAAGGGAACCAGGAAGGAAGGTGGGCTCAGAAGTGGCGGAGCCATCACGAATACTCTTCTGCCGCTCTTGCTCATGCGTCGTAAAAGTCTTGGCAAGCTCGCGACACTCTTCAGCAAGCCTGGCGGTCTCGGAAATAGGTGTACACTCAGATGGATCCGGCGTGTACGGGAGTATCGTGTCGATGGTGTGTGACGGGTGCCTTCCGTACAGCAAAAAGAAAGGTGAAAAACCAGTCGTGCTCTGAGGGGCGGTGTCGTAGGCGTAAGTGACGAAGGGCAGTATGGTATCCCAATTCGTGTGGTTGGCGGCGACGTACACCGACAGCATGTCGCCGAGGGTGTGGTTAAAGCGTTCGGTCAGACCATTCGTCTGCGGGTGATAAGCAGTAGTTTTGCGATGGACAGAATGGCACTCAGTGAGAATGGCATCGACGACTTCTGACAAGAAGACACGGCCTCAATCGCTGAGAAGCTCCTGGGGTGGACCGTGGCGCAATATAAATCGATGTAGTAGGAAGGACGCAACATCACGCGCAGTAGCCGCAGGGAGAGCGGCCGTTTCGGCGTATTGCGTTAAATGATCTACGGCGACGATGGCCCAGCGGTTGCCAGTGGACGTCAGAGGAAGTGGTCCGTACAAATCGATACCTATGCGCCCAAACGGACGGTCAGGGCAAGGTAGCGGTTGCAGACCGGCTGGTGACATGTGTGCGGACGGTTTGCGGCGTTGGCAAGCGAGACAGGAGCGAACGAACTGCTGGACGTAGCGGTACATCCCGCGCCAGAAGTAGCGTTGTCTAATGCGATGGTAGGTTTTGAATACCCCAGAGTGCGCGCACTGTGGATCAGAATGGAAGGATTCACATATCTCCGACCGCAGACTGCGGGGTATCACGAGTAGCCACTGCCGGCCATCGGCGTCGTAATTGCGTCAGTGTAGGAGGCCGTCACGAATGGCGAAATGGTGAGCTCGACGACGCAAGGCACGCGTGGATGGCGTTGCGGACGGATCAGAGAGCAAGTCGATCAGTTGGGCGATCCAATTATCCTTTCGCTGTTCGGTAGCGATGATGTCAACATCAATGGCAGAAACAACAACCGAGGATACTGAGCAGAGCACGTTAGCTTCAGGCAGAGGGGAGCGCGAGAGGGCGTCGGCGTCAGCATGCTGGTGTCCGTTGCGGTAGAGGACGCGGATGTCGTAGTCTTGTAAGCGAAGAGCCCAACGGGCGAGGCGGCCTGAGGGATCCTTCAATGATGACAGCCAGTTTAGTGCATGATGGTCAGTGACGACATCGAATGGGCGACCATACAAATAATGTCGAAACTTTGTAAGAGCCCAAACGATTGCCAGGCACTCTTTTTCCGTGACGGTGTAGTTTGTCTCGGCTCTTGTGAGCGTACGGCTTGCATATGCCACAACATAATCAGGGAACCCGGGTTTGCGCTGCGCCAGGACAGCGCCGAGGCCTACACCACTGGCGTCTGTGTGCACTTCTGTTGGGGCCGTAGGGTCATAGTGGCGGAGAATGGGAGGAGACGTCAACAAGTGGTGGAGCTTCAAGAACGCGTTGCCGCACTCTGACGACCACGAATTGAGGGGCCCGTTACTTCCGAGGAGCTTCGTCAGCGGTGATATAATCGTGGCGAAGTTTCGTATAAAGCGTCGGAAGTATGAGCACAGGCCCACGAAACTACGCAGTTCTTTGACGGACGCAGGTTTTGGGAATTCGGCCACGGCCCGAAGCTTGGCTGGGTCAGGAAGAATGCCATCCTTGGACACGACGTACCCTAGGATGGTGAGTTGGCGTGCTGCAAAGCGGCACTTCTTCAGATTTAGTTGCAAGCCGGCATTGCTCACACGTGCGAAAACTTCTCTTAGACGTTGGAAATGGGTGGAGAAATCTGGAGCGAAGACAACAACGTCATCGAGGTAACACAAGCACGTGTGCCATTTCAAGTTGCGCAGTACGGTGTCCATCATGCGCTCAAATGTCGCAGGTGCATTACACAGACCAAACGGCATGACGTTGAATTCGTACAAGCCGTCGGGTGTGATGAAGCCAGTCTTCGGTCGAGCGTCATCAGCCAGGAGTACTTGCCAGTACCCCGAGCGCAGATCGAGAGAAGAAAAAAGTTGGGCTCCGTGAAGGCTGTCAATTGCGTCGTCGATGCGCGGCAGTGGGTAGACATCCTTGCGAGTGATCTTATTAAGCAGTCTGTAGTCCACACAGAACCGCACAGAACCATCTTTCTTCGCAACAAGAACAACAGGAGACGCCCATGGACTGTCCGAGGGCCGAATGACGTCGCGTCGGAGCATATCGTCAACCTGCTCGTTAATTTGCCGGCGTTCAGCAGGCGACACGCGGTATGGACGTTGCCGTAATGGTGGATGGGCACCAGTGTCAATACGATGCGTAACAGTGGACGCGCGACCGAGAGAACTTCGCCCGACATTGAAAGAAGAACGGTATTCTTGCAACAGGTCTAGAAGCTGGGAACGCTGCACTGACGTAAGGTTGTCATCAATGAATGGGCCAAATACATCAGGAGATGATGGGTCAGAAGTAGAAACAGCAATGATGGTACGTGAATTGGGACAACGCGAGTCTTCGGGTACGTCCAGGACTTGTGCGTCGTCGACTGCTTCCACTCTGCCGAGACATTCCCCTTGAACCAAGGTAACAGTGTACGGGGATGGGTTGGTCAAAAAATAGCGGCGTTGCCTTGGGTGATTTGCACGGTCGCGAAAGGTACTAGCAACCCTTTCCTCCTGGAAGCACGGTAGGATGGCGAAACAAGTGCAATTGTGTCGGAGAGACCGGTGCAGTAGACCGATACGCCCATCGTCGAGCTTGGAGGCACTATAGTATCGTCTTTCAGAAGAATCTTGTTCAGTGTCGAGGGACCGTCTTCTGGCGTCAAATGCGAGAAGGGCGAGAGTTCAATTTCGGCGGCGGCACAATGAATGACGGCGTCGTTGCGGGAGAGAAAATCCCATCCCAAGATGACGTCATGAGAGCATGCAGGAATGATGATGAATTGGGCGACATACAGAACGTCCTGAACGACAACGCGAGCTGTGCAGCCTGCTGTAGGATTAATACGATGTGAGCTAGCGGTACGAAGGGACAGTCCAGAAATCGGCGTCGTCACTTTTCGAAGCAAGCGGCAAAGGTTTTCGCTCATAACTGATACCGCAGCTCCAGTGTCGATAAGAGCAGATGCATGAACACCGTGCACAAGCACGTCAATGACATTAGATGGGCGGCTCTGAGGGCTTTCACAATGCGATAGCGTCGCAGTCCTTGCCTCTGGGACTGCGACGACTAGTTTTCCCGCTCAAGAGCAGAAGAACTTGGCCGCATGGGAGACAGAGACCGACGTCGTGGAGACGGCGACCTTCGAGCAGACGGACCTGGGCGAGACGACAGTGGCACAGACGGTAGTTCCTCGTTATACGAACGGCTAAGGTGGCCAGCAACAGGAGAAGTGGGAGCCGGCTGTAGTCGAGAGCAATAACGGGCTACGTGACCGGCGTAACCGCAAGCAAAGCAGATGGGCCGTTTGTCGGGTGTGCGCCATCGGTTTGCCGGGGTGGGTCTCGCCCGGAACGGTGTCTGGAAAGGCTGCATGGTGGGCTGAAAATGAGGCTGAGGGGTTGCGCCAACATATGCAGCCGGCATACCCGCTGCAAAGGACGGAGGTCGTGCGGCAGCTTCGGCGTAAGTCACTGGTGCAGGCGCTTGAACGACTGGAGGCGGCCTTGCGACCACTTGGGCGTAACTTGGGGGTGCAGGGGCCGGAAGTTGTTGTGGGTGGTACGCAGGCATGACCTCCGCTATTTCCTGCTCAATTGCTCGGCGGATGGGTGGAAGAATGGTTGGGGCCGATTGTTGAGCAGCCGGTGGGTGGGCAAAGGGCAGGAGAGAGAACTGCCGCGCGATTTCCTCACGTATGAAGGACTTGAGATCTGCCAGCAGTGCCACTTGATCACAGCTCGCTTCCAAGCCTGCAAGCTCTGCATCTCGTGATGTGGAGCGACGGGTCATCGAACGCTGCCGGCGGAGCTCCTCGTAGCTCTGGCACAGCGTGATGACCTCAGCTACTGTGCCTGGGTTTTTGGCAAGCAGCATCGTGAAGGCATCATCGTCAATGCCCTTCATGACGTTCCGGATCTTGTCTGATTCGGACATGCTGTCGTTCGACTTCTTGCACAAGTCCAGGACATCTTCAATGTAACTGGTGAATGACTCACCGGCCTGCTGAGCGCGTTCGCGTAAGCGCTGCTCGGCTTGCATCTTGCGAACGGCAGGGCGGCCAAAAACGTTGGTGATAGCAGTCTTGAAACCGGACCAGGTTGCAAACTCGGACGCGTGGTTGGTGTACCACAAACTTGCAACGCCCGCAAGGTAGAACACCAAGTTTGTCAACTTGCCGTCCTCGTCCCATTTGTTGGGGACGCTCACGCGCTCGTAAATGGCGAGCCAGTCCTCCACGTCAGTGCCATCGGCGCCCGTGAAGATGGGTGGATCGCGGATCCTGGGGACACCGGGACATGGGGGTGGCATGGGAGGAGGCGTTTGCTGAGAGGCGTCGTGGGACATGGTAGATTGCAGCGTACGTGAGCGTAGTTCCAAGGGCATCGAAGGGGATCGTAGCACTCTCCACCAATTTGTTATGGCGTTTATTAGCCGGCACACAGCGAGTCTACACAATGGCGACAGTGACGGCAAACACGGGGTCTCCGCGCGAGCGGCGTTCTCTTTGGGCAGACCCACTAGAAAGCACATAAGAGTTCGACCCACTTCAGTGTTCGGCGGCTTCTGTACAGTTGCATTAATTCGTTTTTAGCGACAATATTCGTGGTACAAACCAGAGCTTTTCGAGAATGTGCTGATAAGTTGAGAAATCTAGAAATCGAAACGGAAAAGCGGCAATAAGCTTCAAACGTGAGTAGACGTGACCGCATTTGATGAAGAAAGGCTGTTTTAGCAGATTGGAGTAACTATTTTGAACACGGTATTTTACAGTATCTGAATTCACTCTTATATACGTAGAGCACTGAGACTTCTAGTATGTGGTGCCTCTCCATTACTGACACACATATGCAACTGCTGTGACGGCCATGTGTTTGCAACACGTTGGGTAAGAAAAATGAATGTTGAATGAGTTCATGAACGCTTCATAACAAATTTTTATCATTTGGGGCACGAAGACTGCCGCATTAGACGGAAGAACACGCTTTAGGGCAAATTGTCATCCGTTGTCTGCTCTGCAGATGCATTGCTGTGCGCCACATCTTGGAGGCAATGCTTTAGATCTTATGGTTCAAAGTAGGGACAAATATTACGCCTCCCGTAATTTTATCGACAAAAACATTGTGAAATTCATTTAAACGTACTATACTTCAGTTTTGCAGTCGCACTGTGGATACTTGCGCACAAGTATCCACATTGCCAAATATGCGTACATTCGCATCCAATATCAGGAATACGGCTCCTATCCGCTGTGCACGCGACGCGCAACACAGGGCACTGCATTGCCGCCTCTGCTTTTCAACTTAGCTATGGTACAGATCTCGGCCCGCTTAGCTGCTGTCGGGAGGGTAAACCATGTGATTTACTTTGACAATATCATTCCGTGGGCCATAGAGCGATGTTTGGGAAGCATGGAGGACAGCTTGCAAACCACGGCCTATATAATGCCTGAATATTCAGTATAATTTGGCCTACAGTGTCTTCCACAGAAGCCTGCATTCGTACACCTTCAGCCGTAGACGAAGTGCACTTCGTTCATTACCCTTTCTCTGCATAGTGGATATAATAATGAGGTACAGTAGATCCATGTGCTTAAACAAATCCACATTCACAAACACTGCACGGTCCAAATAACGCTTCACAAGCAGCGCAAGATCGGACAACAGGTGGTCCGCATAGTTTACCGAACCTCCAACAAGCGGGGAGTTTCCAAAAGCAAGGATGCACTTCATCTCGCACATGCGTTTGTAACTAATCGCACCTTGTATGACCCCATACCGCACATACGGAAGCATAACGAAGATTCTTTGGGTGTCGCCATCCACAAAATCTTCAAGAGAGCCCTAGATTTCCCGATCACTATTTTCAATGCAAAACCTCTTGCCTTGGGAGTGGTAATATTCTACCGGAAGCTCCGGGAGGCTCACCTAACAAAAGCATACATGCGCCTGGCGCAGACCCACTCAGGCAGACGACTTCTAGAGCGTCTACACATTGGGCGTGAATTCCACACAGACGAGCCAGTACGATTGCCCGAACATTGGAAATGAACGATCCATGTTCGCCTCTTTCCCACCAATGTCGTGAATCGCACACTCACACGGTCGAGAGGCACGAGCTCTTGCTCTCCGGCGACAATTTGGCTCCAAAAAAACGTATTTTACACGGACATTGCCAGCCCTTACCGCGAAGATTGTTATATGGCCGTCGTAGTCCACGAAGACAGGCCGTTCGCTGTTCTATCTTTTCACGCACCAATACTGAAGAGGTGCAACCTATGCTGAAAAGGTAAAGATAAGTCTGGCTATTTCACGCGAAATTTCTAAAAATAAAATATCAGATTTCGAAGGAGCTTGCCGTAATTTTAGATTTGAATGGATCTCGCGCCTAGCTGAGAATTGTTTTTGAATGTTGTCCACGGGTATTTCACCCCTTTCTCCGCTCACTAACCTTGACTGCTGTCCAACAGGGCTTCGCAACCAATGAGGTGGCGCGCACTGCCGCCCACGCACTTATTCTGCAGGCCACTGCCTCACCCTCCGACGACTCCTGGGATCCAAAAGAGACCGTTTCCTTCCTAAGTTATAGAGAGATAAACATACACTACCCGGACTTCCACTGCTGTTTACCTCCACCCGACAAAGGACTCTGGAAGGCGGACAAGAAAATTGTTCTCTGACGAGCACAGCGCTACTGTGTCCAACAGTGCCTAAGCGCATCGACTCTTGCTTTTCCGGCTTCTGCCAGTACTGTGCTCAGGTATGGCTGAAACCTACAGCATATGGGTTTGTCAGCTCACTCTTCAACCCAAATCAAACCAGAGAGGACTGGGAGGTGGCCCTGCTAGATTACCAGGATTTTCCGCCCAACAAGCCATGGTCCAGCGTGCCAAGACAGCGGCCACGACCAGTGGTGTCCCAGACTAGGGACTAAACCTAGTACTGTAGAGAAGCTGACCCACTGAAAGCTGGTTTCCCTCGCAGCCTCTCAGTTTTAATAAATTTTTACTACCAGCATCGACGTGCGCTTAAAAATTGTGGGTGGTCGAGAGCGTACAGTGAGAAAAAAGTGTGTTGGGAGTGGGTGGAGGAGCAACACCACCTGGTGTGTTGGGAGGAACCGGCAGCTACTGCGGGTGAGAGAGAGAGTGACGTCAACGCGCAGCTGCAACTTGACCTAATCGGCATCGTTCCAACAACTCCGGCGGGGAGCATGCGTTGCGGTGCGTTTGAACAAAGACACGGACGAACAGCGTACACAGACTAGACAAAGAGCTGCTTCGAATTTAAAAAGAGCTTGCCGTGGCACATTGCGTTTTCTCGCTATTCGTATTTAATGCAGAGCTGTAGCGGTTTGACTGTCAGCAGCACCGTGCTAACGAACCACGTCAAACGCGATAGCATATACAGAAGCGACTCAGAGAGGCAGGGACACGTTGTTGCACTTGAAAGCAGTGCATTTGTGTTGAGTAGAAAAAATCCTGTTTACAAGATGGTCATATTCCTTTTTGCTCAAGATACCAAGTTAATCTTGTGCATAATAATATTTCCATGTACATAGATAAGCACAATGTTAGCGATACCGGTCGATTTGAAAGCGAAATGCGTTGAACCCTTTCCGGGATTCAGCGATACAAGTTGCATCGACGTTTCAAACGAAAACAGACGAAACTTCAAAAGAGAGAAAAGGCGCCAAAGATGCTTACAGCCAGTCTCGCAGGGGGTAGTTTTGGCGTCTGACTTGCGCAGCGTCTGCTCGCTTGAAAGTCTGGGTGTTGCTTAGCCCTGCTCGTAGCAGACGACACCACGGGTGTTTTATATATGGTAGCACGCACGCAGCTGGTTGTGTTCTGGTGTATATTAGCGGAGCCAACACTTCCGCTGATGTTATGCCCTCGCGGTGAATTAGGGCGTTGACTAAATTCCACTTATATTGAAAACGCGACAAATGGGACGCACGCGTAACTACACGAGCGGCAGATAGTGTTCGCACAGGCCAGAATAGTGATGAATTATTTTGCGGTACTGCTTCTAGACACCCTCATCAACCTGCTCACCATAAGCACTGAGAGAGGAAAGTGTAAATTATAAAAGAGCGTTTGCAAAGCAGTCGGTAAGTGTCTTTGGCCATTTCGGCGGACTAAGCGGTCGGTAGTAGGATGCCCACCAAGGGAACGGTTTTTTTAGAGGCGAAGCACACTCTGGCGCACATCAATTCGGTGTGCGGCGTGCACAACCCGTACTGCACTCTAAAGCAAAAGGGTGTTAAAAGGTTGTGTGGTTCGTCCTTTTAGAGGCTAATGGGGCTGCCGCTACCATTAATCTCTTTAAGGACTAACGGCACGGGGTCTAACAGTTAGTCTCTACAGACGAGCTCAAGGAAATAACTTTTAGTCCTCACGTTTACACCTTAGTTAGTAACCGTTAGTCCCACAATTCACCTCAAAGAACTAACATTGAGTCCTCACATTTGCACCTTCCAGGGCAACTGTTCATTCCCACATTTACACCTTACCGGACAACTGTTAGTCTTCACAGTTGCACCTCACTGGACAAACGGTCGATCCACTCAAATACTCTAATCAGATTAACTTTTTATCCCCCGTTCAAACATTGTTTTTGTTTCATCTCCACCAGGCCTAATACTTTTTTCGCCTGTTTTTCTGGGCAGTGAACAACAAATTGTGCAGAAAAACACGCGCTAAAAAGTAGTTAGCCACATATTGTAACAGCTTTCACAGTCACGGCAACAACGATAGACAAAAGTGAGAAATAGAAATCTTTTATTTTTCTGCATACACATGAAGTTTCTCCATTTTGTTCAGTGAATTTATGGTGAAGTGTACAAGTCCAGTCTCGTTGTCACATCTTGTTCACTCCTTGTGGATCTCCACCGACGAAAGTGATAGACGACAGGCATTGAAAACGCCAGCGCACGCAGCCTTCTGCCTGGCGTGTTTCCACGGCTGCACGTACAATAATATAGTAAAAATGGTTGGACACACGTGACAGAAGATGAAGACGCACGCATATGACAAGTACGTGCACGTTAATATAAAAACATGCGTGTAAATATTGACACACACAAATAGCTTTAACTTCACATTTCGCACAGACCTTCTCAAGCTGCTGTGACGAAAGAGATGGATGACAGGCATCGCAGACGCCAGTGCACACAGTCTTGTGCCTGTCGTGTTTTCATGGCTGCACGTACAATAATATAGTAAAAATGGTTTGGCGCACGTGACAGAAAATGAAGACGCACGCATATGACAAGTACATGCAGGTTAATATAAAAACATGCATGTAAGTAATGACACACAAATAGCTTTAACTTCACATCTCGCACAGTCCTTCTCAAGCTGCTGTGACGAAAGAGATGGATGACAGGCATCGCAGAGGCCAGTGCACACAGTCTTCAGCACGGGCTGCACAATAAGTATGTAAAATAGTGAGTCACACGTGACACAGGATGAATACAAATGCATATGAGAAATACGTGCAAAGTGAAATGAAAGCATACGTGAGATATGACATGCTAATAATTTTACCGTGGTGGTAAATTATTAAAAGCGGCGGCCGCAGTCACATCTCCGCGAACCACCGTGCCGCTAACAAGTGGGCGAGTCCTAAGCGAGCGACACCGTCCAACTCGAGCAAGCGAACGCGAGACCAAACACGGCGCTGCACGCGGAGTGTCTGCCGCCAGCGAACTTCGAACAGGACAGCGAGCGTTCGATTGGCCGCCGCTACGAACACCACCGAAGAAATCGACGGTAATGCGGCGCTTTTCTACAAACTCGGGCTAGTGCAGCGCGGAAACGCGAGTCCGCCGCCGTGGCCAACAGACGGCGCCGAGCTGCTTTCGACCGACTGACAGGAAAGCCAACTGTAATGGCGGCCAATTTTCAGTGAGTTCCGACGCTAACGAAAGCCCCGCCAGCCCGTGCTACATACTACAACCAAGCTCTTTACGAAAACTCGCAACGTGTTTTTGACGACTCCCAACACAGCGACGAGGTCTCAGTTCAATATCGTCAGCCCGGAGCTCATCGCGGCGGTGAAGACAGGTGAGCACTCGATGAGTGAGCGTACGGGAGGCGACGGCAATGGCGGCCAATATCCAGGCGATCGCAAAGCACAGGCGAACTGCAGACGCCGAAGCTGGCCTTTGCGATGCATTTCGTTCGTGCGATATACAACACGACCAGGCCCGTTGCCGGCAAGCGCAATCCGTATGGCACATGCGACAAGTAGAGTAGAATAAATAATGATAACATATTTGCTTAAGATTTCTTCCAGGATGTTTATATATTCTTCATCGACGCCCTGATTCCGCAGTGTCTGCATGATGGCTGATATTTCTACTGAATCAAACGCTTTCTCGTAATCTATGAAGGCTTTGTATAGTGGTTTGTTATATTCTGAGCATTTCTTTATTACCTGATTGATAGTATGAATGTGGTCGATTGTTGAGTAGCCTGTTCGAAATCCTGCTTGTTCCTTTGGTTGATCGAATTCTAATGTTTTCTTTACTCTGTTAGCAATTACCTTTGTAAATTGCTTGTATACTACAGAGAACAAGCTAATTGACCTGTAATTCGTCAAGTCCTTGTCATCTCCTTTCTTATGTATTAGGATGATGTTAGCGTTCTTCCAAGACTCTGGTACTTTTCCCGTCAGGAGACACCTCGTAAACAGGGTGGCTAGCTTTTCTAACACAATCTGTCTTCTATCTTTCAGCAGATCTGATGTTACCTGATCCTCACCAGCAGCTTTGCCTCGTTGCATGCAGGGAATCAACTGCTACCAAAGTGCTTCATAAAGAAAGCAACAGAATACCAATAAAGAACGGTGTAAGGCAGGGGGACACAATCTCCCCGATGCTATTTACCGCGTGCTTACAGGAGGTTTTCAGATGCCTAGAATTTGAACAGTTAGGGATAAGAGTTAATGAAGAGTACCTTAGTAACCTGCGCTTCGCCGATGACATTGCATTGCTGAGTAACTCAGGGGACGAATTGCAACTCATGATTACGGAGTTAGACAAGAGAGCCGAAAGGTGTGCTTTAAAATGAATCTGCAGAAAACGAAAGTAATGTACAACAACCTCGGAAGAGAGCAGCGCTTCGAGAAAGGTAATAGTGCACTTCAAGTTGTAAAAGACTATGTCTACTTAGGGCAGGTAATAACCGCGGAGCCGAACCACAAGATTGAAGTAACTAGAAGAATAAGAATGGGGTGGAGCACAATTGGCAAGCAATCTCAAATTATGACAGGTAGATTACCACAATCCCTCACGAGGAAGGTATATAACAGCTGTATCTTGCCGGTACTTAGCTACGGAGCAGAAACCTGGAGACTTACAAAGAAGGTTCAGCTTAAGTTGAGGACGACGCAGCGAGCAATGGAAAGAAAAATGGTAGGTGTAACCTTAAGAGACAAGAAGACAGCAGAGTGGATTAGGGAACAAACGGGGGTTAAGGATATCATAGCTGTAATCGAGAAGAAGAAATGGACATGGGCCGGGCATGTAGCGCGTAGACAGGATAACCGCTGGTCGTTAACGGTAACTAACTGGATTCCCAGAGATGGCAAGCGGGTTAGAGGGAGACAGAAAGTTAGGTGGGCAGATGAGATTAAGAAGTTTGCTGGTATAAATTGACAGCAGCCAGCACAGGACCGGGTTAACTGGCGGAACATGGGAGAGGTCTTTGTCCTGCAGTGGATGTAGTCAGGCTGATGATGATGATGATGATGAGGAGGAGGAGGATTTTCTTAAGAATCCAGCGCTGATATCTGCCCTGAGTCGCACTGAAGTATATATCCGATAGGCCTGCTGTCATCTCGGTCACCTATTGGCCTTCCCAACTGTTGCTGTCGTGTGTTGGTCGTGACTGTCTTGAAGCCATAGATATGCAGCGCGGCATGGTGATGTGTCGAGACTTGCTCCAGGCTTCATGGGTGCAGCGAAACCTAAAAGCAGCAGCCCACGCTTATCCAAGCATACACACAAGCACCACGTCGTAATTCCTAGATCGTCGAATCCAGGCAGCCGTGGTGGAGCACTCCGAGCGCGGTGCAACGCGAACCATAGCAAGCAAAATACGGGGAACGACTAAGCCAGTAGAAGAGGAGAAGGACGGCTAGTCACCCTGGCAACACTTTTCGCACTGCCTGCAATCCCCGTGCGGTTCATCCCTTTAGAGCGTGTTTGCAGGCTAGGTGATTTCCGCGCGACATGCTTCCCTCTGTAGTTGCTCCTCAATAGCCTATCCATTCATCGCGCGCGCCTATTGGGCTCCGTTACTCTTTTTTCGGGTAATTTTGCCTTAGAGTGTGCTCTTACGCAACAGTTTGTCCAAGCACTGCCAGAACGCGCGTTCCGGTCTGTGTAGGGGGGCTGGGTAAAACTCTGTGGACTGCCCTTTTTACACTCCTTCAGCAACCTCGTGATGGCGTCGGGGAACGAGATTGTGTAGACGCGTGTTTCGACCACTTGCGCCGGCGTGGCGGGTGATGAACGCGCGTGGAGGGCTCCAACAAGAGTTCGGGAAGAGTAACAGGAAACAGCAGGAACTGTACTGAATTATTGGTGTGTTTCACTTGCAAGAAATTGTTTCCATTGGGCAAGGTGAGCGTAATGAACGGAATCTCAAGCCAACCCGTACGCTGTTTCACATCCTACAAATGGTTGCCTTAATGGGAGATATATGTTTTCTTTTTTTTCTGGTCGTGTACACTGTTATACGTCACATTTTTGACAGAAGTATTTCACTGAATGTGTGGTGAACCCTAGTATAAAGCTTACGAATTGAAAAAAAAAGTGCGCGATGTACCTTCTTCTTCCCACCTGCCATGCTTCTCTTCATAGGTTCCCGCGGTTTCTTGGCGACGATAGAAAATAGAAAGCGCTCACTGCGTGCGACAAATGTTTTTACCTGGACTCGCACTGGAAATATCATACATTTTTGCGCCAGTCACTTGTGAGACAATAAGCTTCAATAGCGAATACATTCAATGGCTACCTGAATAAGTGTTGCAGAGTTCTTTAAGTACTCGATATGCATAAAATTTTAGTATTTCAGTTAGCTCAGCTAAGCGCACTATGTAGTGCTAAATTTATGCGCATTTATGATTGTCGGTTCACCAGTACTGAATGACAGTGAACACGAAAGTATGCTGCGATCATTTTGACAACTATATATTGGGGCCTTTACGAACCCGCAAATCCAAAAAAAACGCACGTCTGATCCACTACTTCGGAATTTCATTACTAGGAAAGCGCGCTATTGACAAGTTGTGAACGTGGGCAGTTGGACATTGTGGCAGAACCATGGAATAATTTAAATGCATTCGTGCTTTTTGGTTGGTCAACAATTGTGAAACCGGCAGTTTTGAACACACAGAAAGGCACTTTCTCATCAGCCAGGCAGCCGCGGCGGCAGCGCTGAGTGCCCCGTTGGGAAAAATATAACGTTTTTAAAGACGATTATCTTTTTGGGACCTTCCTTGGAAACATTTTGGTCTGTCTGTCTGTCTGTCTGTCTGTCTGTCTGTCTGTCTGTACGTTTGTCTGTTTGTCGACCCTAACAATACTTCAAACGGCTCCAAACGGCCAATCCCATCCGCAGCGCCCAGCAATATTGCTCAAGGTTTAGCCTTCGTATTTGTGCGATTGTCAATTAAAAAGCAATTATTGCATATATCTTAGGTGCCACAACAACAGTTTGATGTTTTGTATGCCTGCCTTTATACTAGAAGAGGCACACACAGGTAACTCTTAGGAACGTAGCGTTTATTCGCGCTGCGATGACAGTGCAACGCGATGCCCAAAAAGGTGTTTTCAACGCTTTGCTACGCCGTCACGGTGGTAACACCTGCCCGTCGCTTTGCGTTCTACACCTTATCACCTCCGAAACTGGCGCGCATCTTTCTCCGCGGGCTGCACGCCTTCGTTTTCGAAGATAACTGCCAAATGACACTTGTGTCTAACGTGCCTCGATGCGCTCGTTCACCTTCGCTACACGCTCGAGGCACTCTAATGCAGCGCCTTCTGGATACCATTCACCAATTTTCTTGCGCAGAACATCATATAAACGTTTTTTTCACTCTCTTTCGACGACATTTGCGGTGTAACATGCAGATTTGGAACCAAGATTTGTTCTCGTTATGTCTTCAACCAATGTAACTAAAGAAACAATGTCACTAACTAGAATGACTAGTCTAAGATGTCGAGTTTACTTCCGCACTCTGTAAACTCGCGTTGACTACAGGTTCAAATGATTTGGTGTTCAACTGTTTTGTACAGAAACGTACCTTTTGCGCTATAACAACAAATATTGAACTTTACGTACCAAAACAATGATATGGTTGTGAGAAACACTGAAGTGTAGAGTTTCATACATTTTGAACAATTTCGGTTCATTTAAGTAAGCCTAAATCAAAGAACGCCAAAATCAGGCACCCCCGCCCCCTCCTTAGATATCCTGTCACTACGGTCGCACTTGAATCTCTTGATCTCCGGGTCCATATTCGATTGCTATAATATGTCGAAAACCGCAGAGGGTGTGAATATTGATTCTAAGTGATCGCGAAACTCTGTTTGAATAGAATGTGGTAGGTGTCAAACATACGTGTAACCGTAATTATTTTATAGATGCAAAAGGAATCGCTTTTCACAAACGAATCAGCCCTGGAGAGCTAGGTATCAACGTGGGTTACGCTGCTATAACCTTACCTTTGAGAAAGGGCAATTAGACACCCACCCCTATGTAGCAGGAAGCCACAAAGAAATCCGCACGGATTTCTCAGAAAGAAAGGCCTCTTAGTTGCCAAAATATTCTGTGAGCAAAATATATTTTTTTTTTAAACAGCAAGAATATTTTCTGCTCAGGCACAATAATTCCTTCTTAGTTTATTCCCCCATCTTGAACTTTTTCTAGATCTTAGTTAGAAGGTTGCCAAATACATATTGTCTGGTTAAGCTTCGTTCTTTGGCGATAAACGCGTAATGCTTGGCATCCCACGACCATATTTCCCCCTCATATAACACGGACGGCCACACTCTGACAACCTGAAATTAACTCTCATGTTCTAGAAAGAGCTTCATTCTAGGGGCTGTAGCTGGTCTGGAATTCGAGAAAGAATCGGATGAGACAAGCTTTGCTGCTCAATGAGGCCCTTCAGCAAGTCGCACAGACCCGTGAGGACCTGAATTAAGAAACCCACCCACTCTCAGTCTTATACCTCAGAGTAAAATAATTCCTACTACTCTGTTTCATCACGTGGCACTTGAGGTGATATGCCACAATGCCACAAGGTGGTGTTACTAAAACTGCTCGTACATTGATGGCCTGAAAAGCCTTGACATATTTTCGAGCATTTTCGCCACTCTCGATGGATTGGCTTAAGACAAGTTGGCTCCAATATTTTAGGGTGTAGTGAGTAGTATGGTTGTCGTTTGCCCATATATTTAATGTCCCTGTGCCAAAGCCCGTAAAGCCTGTGTTCGGTACAAAATGGACCAATCTAGCACGCCATCGACTGGTATAGTGTTGACAGCACTATACCTTACAGGACAAATTACCATGTACTTAAACTTATCCTTAAAAGGTCACTTTTACAAGGGCGATCTTCCCTGTAGCTCAACAAATGTTCGACTTGTTTCAAAGTACGGCAAAAAAGGCATTCAATTGGGTGAAGTGCGTGAGAAGTGACGCTGGTCCGTCACAGCCTCAACCACATAAATAAATAAACAGACAGTATACCACAAGAAGAGTTCTGCGTGTGAGAAAATCCCGTGACCTGCGGGTCAGCAGCCGAGTACCTTAGCCACTAGACCACCGTGGCGGGGCTGCGTGTGAGAAGTCGTCATACAAAAGAGCGCTAAATAAAAAGGACACATGTATCCAGAAAGTGGATGCTGAAGATGGACCGAAGCTAAGTCGTAAGGCTCGTAATGTATGCGTTGAAGCCACAGATTAGTATAAAGTATGGACGTATAGACGCCCGCATGCACGGATTGACGGAAGTACAGACGCACGAACCGATGGCCACGTGGGGTATTCTTAAACCACATGTGCCCTTTGTAGACGGTTTTGCGCACAGATCTGCACTTGTGAGCCAAATGTGTACTGTGCACGGACGGAATCAAACCAAATGGACACCTTCATGTCTTCAGAAGCTTCGCTTTTATACATTTATTATCTGCCAGATTCGAACCACCAAAATAACATTTTTTGCTTAATTAAACGTTCGCCATTAACGATGACATCTATAAACGTGATTCATCAAATTCTTGGCGTAACTAAATAAATAAACTATGCAATAATTTATAAAACTAAGCTATTATAATGGACACCTTTAGTATAAATAAAGTAACACACTCCACATCACTGGATGTTTTTTTTCTGAAAGAAAAATTGATTTGCGCAAAAAACTGGCACTCTTGCTAACTCTACTCAAACTTGCAAGTCTTCAAATCTTCATCGCTATTTTTATTCTCGGCTGTGGTGCCAATTTTTTCCAGATAAGCCTTTAAACAATCCGGTGGCAAGTTGTGCATATTATCTTGATTCACGAGCAGTTCGTAATATGTGCGCCCTGAAAAGCGAAAACAAGGTTAGTATAAAAAAACTGCGTTTTTGCATAGGTTGTCACAAACCTGAACGCAAAGCGGAGATAGGTGGCATTTCTTTCCTGTTCCATGCTTTCTGTTTCTCGGTTTTTATGTCTCTCTTTTACCCTGCTTGTGCTGATCACTTTGTTTCACGCTACTAATCTTTTTTTTTCTTTTTTTTGATCTAGCTCCCTCTTTATTCCCATTTTTTTCGTCTCCTTTATTTTCTACCTTTTTATCTCTCTCTCTCTATATCGTTTTCTCTATTTATTTATTTCTATGATAATACCAACTGTATGAACTCTTGCGATGACTTGCGATGACTGATATTCGCGAACTCTTGGGTGCGATGACTGATATCCACGACAGATATATGAATGTGTATTCATAAAAATGTCGTAATTCACCCACAAGGGCGAACCAATCAATGCGATACTAAAAAGTTCGAAGGTGACGCGAAGAACGGCTACAAGATCGAAGCATGCAGAGCGATGCCCAAGAAGAAAGTACGCACAAGGAGAACACACACAGGACGAGCCCAAGCTATCAACGTTGGTACCTGAAAAGTTTACGCACTGCTCAAACACAAATAACGCAGGAAATGTGTACTCACAGGTTTAAACAGAATGATCGTGAAGTAAATAGTATCACTATTGTTACTTTAGTGTGTCCTTGAAAAGGGCGCTCTTTTCGTGAAATGAGAAACTTTGCCTTAGGAGGCTTGGTCGGGCGACCAAGCCTCCTAAGGCAAAGCTCACGAGTAGGCCACCGGGCGTGCCCTTCTGGCCATATCGTTGGAAAGCTGAGAGCTGAGACCACGGTAATATGCCTCAAGATCGGCATATCACCAGCGGTAAAATTGTGTATATAGGAAGCTTGCCGTTAGTACGAAGGAGGAAGTGCGTTTTTTGTGGCTGGCGCCCGCCACGCGCTGCCGATTGAATCGTCACGACTTTGATGCCTCGCAACGGAAAAGAATTTACTAAATTACAATTCTTTGTGCCGTCTCTTACACACACACAAATATATATATATATATATATATATATATATATATATATATATATATATATATATATATATATATATATATATATATATATATATATATATATATTGTGGGCATTTGTAACTTACATCGTCATCATCCCTGCATAATCACAATCACCATCATCCACTTGTCTCTTTGCCCTCATTGCCACTCTGGTTCATCATCATCGTCATCGTCTGTGTGCTGGCTCTGCCCGTTCGTTTTGCGAGGTCTTTCCTCAAATAAACGCTGTCGCAGCCAAGACTACCAAGACTTCGTACGTGGTGGAGGTGGATTTTCGGTCCTCTGACCTCCCGCAGCCCGCTATACCCCCTGGAGCTTCGTTCAGGCCGCCGCTTGCTCCCACAGTCAGGCAGCATGTCCCAGACCGAGCCTGCCGGCACTGATGTCATCAACCACGCACCGCCGCAAGCTGCTCCTCCTACTTACATACACGGACATCAGCGGGAACCCCCGCTCTTCGCTGGTAGTCGTGGAGAAGACGTAGAAGACTGGATCGACGACTACGACCGCGTAAGTGTCGCTAATCGGTGGGACGAGGCCGCCAAACTGCGTTACGTCCCATTTTATCTGACAGGAGTCGCAAAGACATGGTATTTTAACCACGTCATTGACTTACCCGACTGGGCTACCTTCCAGCAGCAGCTGCGGCACGTCTTTTGGACACCAGACATTCGATCCACCGTCGCGAAGAGGACACTCGATACTCGCCGACAACATCGCGGTGAATCGTACACTTCATACATCGAGGATGTCCTCGCACTCTGCCGGCGTGTCAATAAATCCATGCCGGAATCGGACAAAGTGCGCCACATATTGAAAGGCATTGGGCCTGTTGCCTTTAATGCCCTCGCTGTGCCAAACCCAGCTACCATCGCTGATGTCGTTGCGACATGCCAGCGCCTTGATGCGCTGGACTCCATCCGCCTTCAACCAGACATCGGCGACCACCACTCCACGTCAGATGGCCATCTGCGTGACCTCATCCGGGACATTATACGCGAAGAATTGCGGTCCATGGGCTTCACACCTCCTACACCGCGACCTACTCAGCCTTCGGGAATGCCCTTACGTGACATCATCAGGGAGGAACTTACATCCCTGACTGGCTCTGCACCCGTACAGCCACCTGCTTCTCACCCTTTAGCCACGTACCCTCAAGTTGCTGCCGTGCCTCCCAGCGACGCCCACGCGACATTGCCACGTCCATCCTACGCGTCAGTTGCTGCCGCTACCCCTGTGAACTACCATTCCGTGCCCCCTGACCCTTCGGCCCACCTGACCGCGCTATCTCCAAGTGCCCCGAATGCCTTCTATTCTCCACCGTGGCGCTCGTCTCGCCCTGTATGCTTCTACTGTGGCTATCGCGGCCACATATCCCGTTACTGCCGGAAACGCCAGCAAGATGAGCGTCGGAACGATGTGCGTGAACGGGATTTGTACAACGGGGCGTCTTATCAAGGTCGGCGTTATTCGTCTCCCCCGCACCGGTCTCCATCTCCTTCTGCATCGACTGCACCACGAAACAGCCGAAACACGAGACGCCGCTCGCCTTCGCCCTTCCGCCGTTCAACTTCTCCACTTCGGCCCGCCTCATTCGCCTCTGATATTCGTTCGGAAAACTAAGTAATGCAGTTTGTGGAGGAAAAACTGCATTCGGAATTAGAACTGAAATTCCTCCATTAGGCCCGTGTAACATGGTTTCTGTGGAAGTGGAAGGAGTGCGAGTCGATGCTTTGGTGGACACAGGTGCGACATTGTCTGTGATACGTGCTGATTTGTGTGAACATTTAAGGAAAATAATGACGCCTTACGATGGTCCCACGTTAGTTGCTGCCCAATTATGAGCTGGGACTCCTTTAAAGAGAAGATTCGCGACCTTTTTGGCGACACTATTCAGCGGCAGATTGCAGCGCGCAAATACCTGGCGGCGCGAGCGCAGACCTAGACGGAGTCGTACGTCGCGTACATTCACGGCGTCATTGACCTATACCGCCAGATTGACGAGCACATAAGTGAGTTTGAGAAAGTGGCCCATGTGCTGAAAGGCATAGCAGATGACGCGTTTAATCTTCTAGTATATAACAACGTCGCAACCTTCGACACCATCAATTAATAGAGCGACCGGTTCGAAGAAGCCAAGAGCCACCGTATTACTCAGCGAGTCACCCAGCTGCCCAACACGGCCGCAACCTCATCGTGATAAGCCGCCCGCCAGTCTCCCACGTATGACAATGTCACACGCATTGTTCGTCGGGAAATCGAAGGCACCTGTCCGGCTCCTCTTCAGCCACCCGTTTTCGCAACGCTCGCCTCAGACCAACAACCGTCGTCAGTGGCGTTATTACAAACTCTGGTGAGGCAGGGCCTTCCATCACCATGTCCCTTGACCGCCCTGAAGTCCTGTGTTACTCCTCAGGACAAGCTCGCCGTTTACCTCCAACAATGCCCTTCCGTAACCATTCGGAATGGTGAACACCCGACGACCGGCCTATTTGTTTTTCCTGCCATTAGTCTGGGCATGTTTCTCGCTATCGCCGCCGCCGTTTGTCAAACCAACCACGTCAGACTTTCGCTACATCTGTGCACTTGCACCCAACGACCCCTCGACGTTCAGTCGCCGCACCCTTCAATTTCTGTTCGTCATCATCTTACGAGCCCTCCACTGACGCCCCTTTGCCCGGTCACCGCCGCTCCCGCTCCCCGTCGCCGCTACGTCGCCAGTCCCGCTCCCCGCTGCTTCAGCGCTTTTCCTCGCCGAGCTTCTCTGGACGATCTAAGTAAGAAAACTAGATATTGCAGCTTATAGAGGTGAAGCTGCAATACCAATGATGGCCGAAATTCATCTACTGACGCTTGCTACGCACCACAGCCTGCTTGAAGTACAAGTCGGCCGTGTTCCTGTGACCACCCTCATTGACACAGGTGCGCACCGGTCTATTATGAGCGCTTCTCTACGCCGCCGCTGGCAAAAGATTATGACGGAATCTACGACCCAGGCAATACGTGTTGCCGATAGCGGTACTGTGCCAGTAATCAGAATGTGCACTGCTCGAGTCAGCATTGCTGGTCGTCACGCCATGATGTTTTTTCCCTGCTAGCCTGTTACCCTCAAGAGCTCATACTTGGCCTTGATTTACTTTCGGCACACTCGGCTTTAATTCACTGCTCGCCTAGTACCCTCAGCCTCAATCTTTCAATTTTTGTCGACTACTCTGCAAAGCCCACCAGCCGCTTGAGCCCAACCGCTTTCGTTCGACTGCCACCTCGAGCCGTCACGTACGTGTCTTTGTCATCGGCTCCTCCCGTTCCTGACGGCGATTATATCGTTACGCTGATTTCTGACGTTCAGCTGACGCAAAGTTTTACTGTGCCTATACCATCGCAATCATAGCGGGTAACTGTGTGTTACTTCCGCTCCTTTACTTTTGTTTCAGCCCTCAAGTGTTGCCCTGCCAGGTGTCTCTAGCCCAGCTAACTGCCATAGCAGAGGACGATGTCAGTGTTGTCGCTCTATCTGCTCCTGATCGAAGCGCAGTCTCACGGTCACCCAGCTCAGACGAAGCTATTTTTCGAAAATGATTGAATTGGTGCTTTGACCTCACCAAACCGACGCTCTCTGCTTGGTTTTCAGCTTATACATTCACATTTTCGACACCGGCGATTGTCCCTTGGGCCAGACTAAAATTTTCACTCACCGAATCAACAGTGGTGACTGTGCGCCCATTCACCGCCGGCCGTACCGCGTGTCAACGTCCGAGCGAGTAGTGATTCAAAAAGAAGTGGCCAAAATGCGTACGAAAAAGAAAAATGACCAGTTTCTCGAGTGGGAACACATGATTAGCATGCGGAGCATATATTGCCGCAGGAAATTACCATTGCTCCGCGCAACGTGGACGTTGGGAACCAGAAAAACGCTAACGGCACGACTACGAGCGACGAAGCCAGCCGCAATGCATGAGCCGGCCCTGCATGCGCCCGGTACTCCGCCGAACAGCCAACGTGCGTGAAGAAGAAGAGAACGAGGGTGCTCGAGGAAGAGGCTCACGAGGAATACCGCCCTTGGATCTTTTTGATTGCTGTGTGTCGTTCACTTTGGGCACAAGTTCTCCCTTAATAAACCGTGTAAATAGAACATCGTTGTAGTGAGGCTGCTACATTCGTTACATTTTCTGGTGGAGGTGCTGGGTAGATGATTCCAACCCCCACGAGAGAACGAATTCCAAGCCTTAACCATCCACATGCCGTGGAGCTTACGCCGGTTCACCAACGCATCAGTCGCCGTATTCGAGGGGATTCACCAGAATTTGGACTAATTCCCCCTGTGACAAGGGCATCAGCGACGGAAACAAGAAACGCCACCACCATGACTATCCAAGTTGCACCATCACAGCTCATTGTCAGCCAGCCCGTCATACCGAAGGTGTTCTATGGTGACCCGTTCGAGGACGCCGAAGACTGGCTGGATCATTTCGAGAGGGTGGCGAACATAAACCAATGGAACGAAGCAGGCAAGTTGCGCAACGTCTACTTCTCTTTGGAAGACGCAGCACGAGGGTGGTACGAAAACCACGACGCGTCTTTGACGTCCTGGGAAAAGTTCCGGCGGCAACTACTGTGTACGTTTGGCAACAATGATCGCCGGGAAAAGGTAGAAGCAGCTCTTCGTGCACGGAATCAACGCACGAATGAGACTGTCGCTATGTACATAGAGGACATGTCCCGCCTGTTCAAGCGAGCTGATCCCAACATGACTGAAGACAAGAAGGTGCGTCATCTCATGCATGGGGTAAAACAAGAGCTGTTCGTGCAGCTTGTTCGCCATGCGCCGCGCACTGTTGCTGAGTTTCGGTTGGAAGCAACAACAATAGAAGCGACGCTGCAGCAGAGAACCCGCCAATACAATCGTGACGTAGCCTGCACATCAGCAGGGGTCTTCTCGGCAAACGTTGTCGATAATATTGACACTCTGCGGGAGCTCGTCCGGTCAGTTGTCAGGGAGGAACTACGCAAGCTGCAGCCACCCGCTTCACCGGACCTGTCTATTGCAGATGTTGTCCGAGAAAAAATTCGGCAGGACATACGGGAGCCGCAAAGGGATGCACCACCGACACAACGCGCGGTAACTTATTCTGAGGTGCTCAGGCGGCCTGCTGTTCACTGTGCGCCTATCGAGACACCTGTTACTTACGCACCGACAACACGTAGCCCGCGCCATATCGTAGAGTGAACTGGCAGCGCACCTCTTTCGACAGAGACAAGACCTCGGAAAAGCGATGTATGGCGAGATGCGGAACGTAGGCCCCTGTGCTTCCACTGTGGAGAGGCTGGCCATCTTTACCGGTTTTGCCGATATCGTCAAGCTGGTCTTCGAGGATTTCGGTCAACGCACCGTGTCCGCGAAACGGCGAAAGGCAGTGCGACATCGAGAAATACCTGTGCTCACGTCAGAGCTTCGACCTGCATCGTCGTCACCAACCGTGGTCACCATCCCCTCTACATCAGTGCTCGCCAAGCCCACGTTCCATTCCGAACGCACCTAGGCATCGTTCACCTAGTCCGAACCCGGGAAACTGAAGTGGGCGACCTGTGGAGGCGGGGCCGCTGGTGATGCGAAATACGAAGATTCCACTGCGACACCAGCGTGACGACGACGACGACTGTCTCTAGGTAAAGAAGTGCAGTAATGAGAAGATAACTTCAGACTAGCCGTCGGTAATTGACTGGCTAGAGCTCATGGCTTTAATCGATACCGGTGCGGATTACTCTGTGATAAGCTACGATTTAGCGAAGTGCCTCAGGAAAGTTCAGACCGAATGGAGTGGACCTCAAGTACGTACGGCAGGCGGTCACCTTATTATGCCTCTCGCAGATGCGCCGCAAGAGTTTAGATACAAGGTTCCACTTTCGTTGGTGACTTTGTTGTCCTACCCATATGTTCGAGAGAAGTTATACTCGGAATGAAATTCCTGCAAGCAAATGGTGCCATTATTAATTGGCAGAGGTCCAGCGTATCATTTTCGACGGAACAAGCTATAAACGTAGCTCGAGCAGACGAGCAATACACCACTCCGCTGCGCATCGTCGATGATGATGTGAGTGTACCGCCGCAGAGCAGTGTAATGGTTCCAGTCAGAAATGATACGTTTGGTGACTACGAAGGTGTGGCAGACAGCAACATGGAAGTTTTCCGGAAAAGAGGTGTTTGCGTGGCGCGAGGGATTATCTAGCTACGAAACAGGTATGCAGACGTCTTCCTGACAAATTTTGGGAACGAATTGCAGCACATCAGAAAGGGGACAGCCATAGCCTTTCTTTATGAGGTTTGTGAAGCCACAGAAGTATGCAGCCTTGAAACAACGTCAACGGATATGAAACCAACATCTGATGTCTGCGACGTAATATCCGTAAGTCCCAATTTTTCAGTGATCCAACGTCAACAGCTATACGACCTTGTACGGGAATTTGGCAGCTGTTTCTCCAATAGTTCAAAGGTACAACGCACAACCATTGCAAAACACAGGATCGTTACAGACGAGACAACCAGGCCGGTACGCCAGCACCCGTGCCGCCTTTCACCAAAGGAGAGGGTGTAGCGACAAGAGAGGAGGAGACGTGAGATGACGTCGAAGGCGGTCGATGGGGCCTTGCCGATCTCGCCACTTTATTCCTGGCCTGAAGCGGAGCCACGTCGGTTACCAGCGTCCGCCACGCCAGGCGTGTCAGCTCATTCTCATTCTCGCGCAGCTCGAGCTCGCGCCAGCTGCGCGAGAGACGCGGCGCGGTGATGGAAAAAATGACGATGGTGATGATGGCACTACAGGGCTCCCCCCCTAGCGCTTTGCGCGGTTTGAACGCATATGAAAAAAAAAGAAAGAGGGCGACAAATGCTATGTACATGAACGGCAGTCCATAAAGTGTTCCTTTGGCAAGTCCAGTTTGTCAACGTGTAAGGGCCATCAGTAGGCAGCGGTCTCTGGCGGGCGACACTGGGAGTTGCGCAGAGGACGCAGGAGGAAGTGCCGGGTCGCTGTGCTGGCCAACAAGCGGGTCTCACGGTGACCTGGTCGGACAGGCCGAGAGTGGACCGTGTGTCGTGAGGTCTTGACAGGATGGTGGGTGACAATGTTGGCGCTGGGTGCACAGGACACTATACTGCCGCCTGTCGAGATTAGCGGTCCCGACAGGGCCCCATGATGGTGGTGGTGGTGATGGTGGGCATGCGCCAGTATCTGCGGCTGGGTGAACGTCGGTATCTGCACCAGGGATTGGTGCTGGGCTGCCTGGAACGCACCCAGTGTGGGCTGGGCCAGCATGGTCTGCGTGGGCAGCATGGCCTGCAGCTGTTGCAGCGTCAGTGGCTGTCCCGGGACTATGGCAAACGAGGGGGGCGACATCATGCGTGGCAGTGCCAGAAAGATGTTGGGCCTTGGCCCCAGGTTCTGTGGAATGACAAGCGTTGGGGTTCCAGGCGGTCCTGGATGTTCTCCATGGGGCCTGGGCCCCGTCTGAGGTCCCAGGGTCAGGCCCGTGGCATGGGGTGGCCGCAGGGTCAGCTGGACCCCCTGTATCTGTCCCAGAGAGCTCTGGGTCTGCCCCAGTGCGCCTTGTATCAGAATCGGGCTGTGGCCCAGGGCCGGAATGTCCTGGTTTAGCAGGAAAGTGCCGTGCGCAGGTCCAGCCGGAAACATGCCCGGCTGCGCTGCCGCGGGGTTCCCGATGAGCAGCGGACTCCCCGTGTTGAGCCCCATCGCGGCTCCGCGCTGCACCGTGGTCGCAGGGTGCGGCGCCGGTACAGGCGTGGGCCGCGTTGTGGCCTTGTGCTGGGCCGCCCGGGGAGACTGGGACCGGGTGGTCGCCGCTGCCGAAGGCGTCGTCATGTTCGCGCTGCCGCTCGACAGCTTGGGCAGGATCTGTGGCTGTTTCGGCTGGATGAGCCGGCGGGCACCAGAGGTGCGAGAGTTGGGGCTGGCCGAAACCACCTGTGCGACGCCGGGTCTCGACGCAGGTGCCTGCTGCGGCGCCACGGGCAGAGGGGCGACGGTGGCAGCTGCTTTGGTGGTTGCCGGTGTCGACGCCGACGATGAGGGCAGGCTCTGGCTCCGCGAAGACACGGCGCTGGGGCCCGTCGTAGACCACGAAACAGAGACAGGGACATGGGCGGGGAGCGGGGACGCCGAGTGTGGTCGGCTGCTGGCCGGGGAGGTGCGAGTGGAATGTGGCGAGGCACCCGGCAGGCCATTGCTGGCACCAGTGGCAGGTGGCGGAGCGGCAGGGGGCACCGTCGAGGAGCTGACCAGCAGCTGCGGCGAGGAGGAGGAGGCCGAGACGTCTGAGCTGGTGGTCGCGGAAACGGCGAGGGCCACGGTGTCACGTGCCGTCGCTTGCTCTGCGTGCGCTTGCGTGCGTACCTTGCTCTGCGACGCCGGGGAAACCTGCCTGGTGCGGGTAAACGGAAGCGGACGGTATGTGTTGCCGCTGCGGGCGAGCACTGCAGTGCAGAGGGCATCGTAAGGCTGCGTGCTGGTGCTTGAAGTGGCAGCGAGATGGCGCAACTCTACCGGTAGGGCGTCGAGAAGAATGGCGTGCATCAGCAGCTGGTCCGTGATGCCATTCACCGCAAGAACGGCGTCGAGTTGCATAAACCATACCTTGGGGTAAGTTGATTGGTACGGCGGCACTGGTGGGCAGAGTTGCGGGAACATGGCCGCGGGCCGCTCGGCGAAGGGCGTGTTCTCCGGGTCACCAATGTAGCGGCGAGAGAAGAGGAGACGTGAGATGACGTCGAAGGCGGCCGATGGGGCCTTGCCGATCTCGCCACTTTATTCCTGGCCTGAAGCGGAGCCACGTCGGTTACCAGCGTCCGCCACGCCAGGCGTGTCAGCTCGTTCTCATTCTCGCGCAGCTCGAGCTCGCGCCAGCTGCGCGAGAGACGCGGCGCGGTGATGGAAAAAATGACGATGGTGATGATGGCACTACAAGGGAAATTATCAAGAATCAAGTAAGAGAGATGCTTGCAGATGATGTTATTCAACCTTCTAGCAGTCCGTGGGCATCTCCTGTACTACTTGTCAAGAAGAAGGATAACACGCTAAGCTTTTGCGTCGACTACCGAAAATTAAATGCTGTGACCACACGGGATGTATATCCCCTCCCGCGTATGGACGACACATTAGACAGACTTCGTTGTGCCAAGTTCTTTTCATCACTACATCTGAAAAAAGGATACTGGCAGATCGAAGTTGATGAACATGATCGCGAGAATACTGCTTTTGTTACCCCGGACGGACTCTATGAATTCAAGGCTCTCCCTTTTGGTCTCTGTTGTGCGCCGGCAACGTTCCAACGCATGATGGACAGTGTACTTGCAGGATTGAAGTGGCAGTGTTGCTTAGTGTACCTTGACGACATGGTCATCTTCGCCGCTACATTTGAGGAGCATATCAAGTGCCTGCGAACAGTGTTAGAAGCAATCTGTTCGGCAGATTTAACCATCAAGCCAGAGAAGTGCCAATTCGGTTTCGAAGAGCTTCGATTCCTTGGGCACGTTGCTAGCGCCCACGGTGTGCACCCTGATTCCGAAAAGAGAGCCGCCCTTGCAAGGTTCCCGGTGCCAGCAGACAAAAAGTCAGTACGGAGATTCCTAGGTCTCCATGCTTACTACCGACGATTTGTCAAAAATTTCTCGCAGATTGCAGAACCTTTGACGAAACTTCTGAGAGAAGATGTACCTTTCCAGTGGGAAACAGAGCAACAAAGCGCCTTCAACGAATTAAGAAAACGGTTGCAAAAGCCCCCAATCCTTTCTCATTTCGATGAAACAGCTGACACGGAAATACACACAGACGCCAGCAACATCAGCTTAGGATGCATCCTAATACAGTGGCATAATTGCGAAGAAAACGTGATAGAATACGCCAGCCGGACTCTAACAAAGGTGGAGACCAATTATTCGGCCACAGAGAAAGAATGCCTTGCCGTCATCTGGGCAATCAGTAAGTTTCGGCCATACTTGTATGGTAGACCATACAAGGCAGTCAGCGATGAGCGTGCCCTTTGCTGGCTCGCCAACCTCAAGGACCCGTCCGGACGACCAGGAAGGTGAAGCCTCAGACTGCAAGAATTTGACATAACTGTGGTATACCGATCTGGCAGGGAGCATACCGACGCCGACTGTTTGTCACGGGCACCTGCAGACACAGCACTAGCAGACGAAGAGGGCTTTCCATTCGTGGCTGTTGTCGAGACTTCTCAGATAGCTTAAATTCAACATGCGGACGAAGAATTGCTCTCGCTCATCAAACACCTAAAAGGAGCTGACGTACAAGTACCTCGTATATTTTCTCGGAGCCTCGCATCGTTCTGCCTCCGAGAAAATGTCCTCAACAAGAGAAACTTTGAGCCCAACCGTGAAAAGTTTCTTCTTGTCGTTCCCGCAACTATGCGGCAAGAAATATTACAAGCGTGCCACGATGAGCCTACGTCTTGATAATTGGGGGTCAATCGAACGCTTGCACGAATCAGTCAGCACTACTATTGGCCCAAGCTATTGTCTTCAGTGCAGCGCTATGTCAGAACATGCCGCGAGTGGCAAAGATGGAAAGCGCCTCGTGCTAAGCCAGTGGGCCTTCTGCACCCGATAGACCCACCAAAAGCACCCTTCCAACAAGTTGCCATGGATATCATTGGACCATTCCCGACGTCTTTACTTGACAAGAAGTGGATCGTTGTAGCGACTGATTATTTAACGAGATACGCGGAAACAGACTCCTTGCATCGAGGAATGGCAGCTGAGGTCTCCAAATTCTTTGTACGGAGCATAGTGTTACGGCATGGCGCTCCAGCTGTTGTAATCACCGATCGCGGACCGGCTTTCACGGCGGAACTCATGGAATGCCTGCTGAACATGACCCACGCTGTTCACGGGAAAACTACCGCATATCACCCTCAAAGCAACGGCCTGACTGAACGCCTTAACAGAACTCTAGCTGACATGATATTGTTACGACCTCAGTAGGCGTCTGGGGGTTTATTGATACACGGTTCGAGGGACGAGCCGTATCGGCGCAGGCAGATGATGATGATCTTCTTCTTCCACACCCCTTGCTTCTTTTTCCTTCTTCGTCCGGCACATACGTGGCGTAACATTTCCCCCCTCGCAGACAAAGCGCGCCGCGCGTTTCATGCAGTGTCGCGTTGACTGAAAGGCTTCAGGCGAGCGACATGCGTGACCTCTGTCTTTCTGGAACGTCTCCCGCTAGCTGTAAGACGTGCGATGCGGTAGTCGACTGCGCTCAGGCGGTCAAGGATAACAAAAGGTCCGATGTAGTGCGCGAGCAGTTTTTGGCACAAGCCACGTTTGCGTAAAGGCTTCCACACCAACACGAGATCTCCCGGAATATATGTGGCCTGCCGGTGCTTGCTGTCATAACGAACTTTCGATCTGTCTTGCGAGGCTATTGTACGTAAACGAGCAAGACGACGAGCTTCTTCGGCGAGACAAAGAGTTTCTGCTAGGGAGATTTCTGATTGGTCCCGATCAGAGAAGGAAAATATTGTATCCAGAGTATAACGGGGGGGTCGAACATAGAGGAGGAAGAACGGGCTGTAGCCGGTGGTCTCATGTTGGGAAGTATTAAACGCGTATGTGACGAACGGCAAGACATCGTCCCAGTTCTTGTGGTTCGAAGCAACGTACATAGAAAGCATATTCACCAGTGTTCGAATTGTTCGCTCGACGAGACCATTCGTCTGCGGGTGATAAGGCGTCGAGTGTCTGAGCTCTGAGCCACACATACGGAGAAGTTGTTCGACAACGTCTGCCGTGAATTGACGTCCACGGTCACTTATGATGACGCGAGGGGGCCCATGACGCAGTATGATAGAATGGAGAAGGAAGGACGACACTTGACCAGCAGTCGCGGATGGCAGGGCAGCAGTCTCGCAGTACCGAGTAAGATGGTCAGCACATACCACAATCCATCTGTTGCCTTTCGATGAACGCGGAAAAGGGCCCACCAGGTCAATGCCAATTTGTTCGAACGGAGAACTGGGAGGCGTCACAGGTTGTAGATGTCCGGCCGGAGCTGCTGAGAGAGATTTGTGCGCCTGGCATTGCGCACAACTGGCCACGTACAACTCAACTGACTGGCGCATACGTGGCCAGTAGAAGCGTTCCTGGGTACGGTGAAGAGTGCGCGTCGTTCCGAGGTGACCTGAAGTGGCGTCATCATGCATGGCGTACAAAACAGATGACCGTAGTGCCTCTGGAACCACCAGCAGGAAGCGGGAACCGGTGCCGGAGATGGATTTCTTGTACAGTAGACCATCACGGACGCAAAAGCGGCTTTCCGGAGTGGATGCTTGTGCGATCACGAATAACGGATTCAAACTCACGTCCTTCCGCTGCTCAGTTTCAAAGGTGGCCTTATCCGGGAACGCTGGTGCTACGGACGCAATCAGATGATCGAAATCGTCAGCGTCGCAAACTGTAGCATCAACTGGCATCCTTGAAAGGCAGTCTGCGTCCGCGTGTTTCCTGCCGCTCTTGTACGATACCGTGAAGTTGTACTCTTGCAGCCGGAGGGCCCAGCGTGCTAGACGGCCTGACGGATCCCGAAGGTTGATAAGCCAGCACAAAGAATGATGATCCGTAACTACTTGGAAAGGACGACCGTATAGGTATGAGCGGAATCGCTGCACAGCGAAGACGAGTGCAAGGCATTCTTGTTCGGTCACAGTGTAATTGCGTTCCGGCTTACTTAAAGTACGACTGGCATATGCGATTACGTGTTCCACTTGATTACATCGCTGTATCAGGACTGCACCTATGCCAATGCCGCTTGCGTCGGTGTGAACTTCAGTCGCCGCAGAAGGATCGAAGTGCCGCAGGATAGGCTGCGACGTGAGCAAGAACTTCAGTTGGTTGAAAGAAGTTTCACAATCAGGAGTCCATTCAAAACTAGCACCTTGGCGGAGAAGACAGGTCAGTGGAAAGGCAACTTCTGCAAAGGCGGGAATAAATCGGCGAAAGTAAGAGCAGAGGCCCAAGAAGCTCCGAAGCTCCTTCACTGAGCCAGGTGGTTTAAAAGCTCTAACAGCCGCCGTCTTATTCGGGTCGGGCCTGATGCCATCCTTGTTGACGAGATGTCCCAGCACCAGTGTTTGTCGAGCTCCGAAATGACACTTCTTTGCATTAAGAACCAAGCCAGCATTTCGAATACATTTCAAAACCAGCTCTACCCTTTCGTTATGTTCACTGAATGTACGCCCGAAGATAACAACGTCGTCAAGATAACACATACAGATGTTCCACTTCAGGCCGCGCAGAATGGTGTCCATGAATCTTTCAAATGTAGCGGGCGCGTTACATAGACCAAAAGGCATCACGTTAAATTCATATAGTCCATCCGGAGTAACGAAAGCCGTCTTTTCTTTGTCCATTGAATGCACAGGTATTTGCCAATAGCCTGAGCGTAAGTCTATGGACGAAAAGTAGGATGCTGAATGGAGGCAGTCTAGAGCGTCATCAATGCGTGGGAGAGGGTAGACATCTCTCTTTGTGACGGAGTTTAGACGGCGATAGTCCACACAGAATCTCCAGGTACCATCCTTCTTTTTGACTAGAATCACGGGAGCCGCCCAAGGACTCGATGATTCTCGAATGACACCCTTCTGCAGCATATCACGCACTTGTTCATCAATTATCTTGCGCTCAGACGGCGACACTCGGTAGGGTTTCTGGCGGATGGGCTGTGCTGTTCCCGTGTTTATCCTGTGGAGAATCCGAGACGCGGGAATCGAGGGCGCATGGTCATGGGAAAAATCGAAAATCGCCACGTATTTCGACAAAACGTCCAGAAGCATGCGGCGTTTGTCAGTAGTAAGTGACTTGTCGATCATAGGTAAAAGTTTTGAATCGGCCGTAGAAGTATTGGCTGAGGCCCCACCTGGAGCATCACTGAGGGCAGCCACTGCCATCGGTGAGTATGTTTTGAACTTGGCAAGCTTCAGTCCTCCTGGTAGAACCACCGACTCAGCTGAACAGTTTACCGCCCATAGTCCTGTGCGTCCTTGAACGAGTGACACTATGCAATGCGGCACCAATGTGTTCTTCTTAATGCAACTGAGATGAAAGGGCTCCACTAATGCGTCGAACGCACTGTCACTGTTTTCAATGCGTGAAGAGTATACAGGAACACAGACTGCAGAGAATGCCGGCACAATGCTATCTTCACTGACCCGGAGCGCACCGTGCTCCCTGTCTGAATTCTCTAATAGTTCTCCAGGGGCAGCATCACATATGTACACCTCTCCATTTCTACAATCAACAGTGGCGCCACACATTCGAAGGAAGTCAATCCCCAGGATTATGTCGTGTGTGCTCCTTGGAAGAATCGTAAACTCTGTGACAAACACTTGATCACCCAAGCACACTTCTGCGGTACAGACACCAATGGGACACAGCGAGTTACCACCAACGCCACAGAATGTTGTTGCCTTCTCCCACAAAAACATCACCTTTTGTCCTAAACGGTGTTTAAAAGCAGCACTCATAATCGAAACTGTAGCACCAGTATCCACCAAAGCCATCGTACACACACCATCAACAAAAACTTCTACCTTGTTCTTGAACATCAACACAGACGGGGGTATTTCGTTTTGCAGCAAGTCACCAGCGACCTCACCCCCATCGGCCGCACTGTTTAGTTTTCCTGATGTGGTGACGATGGGCGGCGCCGTGGCGATGGAGACCGGTGGGATCGAGGCGCAGGAGGTGGCGTCACACTTCGATCAGAGGCAGGGGAGTTGTTGCGCCGGTGTCCGTGCCAGAAGCTGCTGCCGGGTCTTGAGTCGGTGGGCCAGTGTCCTTGAAAAGGTGGGACAGCAGGTTTATCGGTCAAGCTTGTCCACTGATCATAGCGTGGTATGCGCGAACGATCGCAATACCTCGATATGTGACCAGTCAGACCACAGTTGTAGCACACAGGCGCAGGACGAGGTCGTCGCCGTTCTTCGAAGTGTTCACGTCTGCGAGCGTTCGCGTAAGCCCGAGATTCAATGAAATCAGTTGTCGGTGGGTGGTATGGGCGTACGGAACGGAAACGTTGAGGGTACTGTGATCGCTCGTAAAAAACCGGACTTGACTGCTGAATACGCCGAGGCCCTGCAACCTCCGTTGCGTTGACGGATGGATGTTCATAAACTGTAAGCTGTGGGGCAGTGGTGTCCTGCGGGAAATAGGATGGAGACGTGGCAGCTGCCCGTTCACGTGTCATTTCGCCATGTCTGAGTAACTCTTCCCGAACAATTTGGCGGATGGTTGCCGAAAGGTCACCAGTTGAGGCCGCTTCTATGCTGGCTACTGAGGTGACATTTGCCAGACGACCAAACTTAGGCGCTATTCTGCGCTGCTTCAGGGTTTCAAACGTGCGGCAGTGCCGTACAACGTCAGACACTGAAGTCAGGCTTTCCCTGCTAATAAGGAAGTTGTAAACATCTTCTGCAATTCCCTTCAGCAAATGCCCCACCTTGTCCTCTTCCGACATGCTGGAATCGACTTCCCTACACAGCCTCAAAATCTCTTCAGTATACACGGTGCAGGTCTCACCGGATAGCTGGGCCCTCTGTGCAAGACTCTGCTCGGCAAGCTTCTTTTTTGCAGCTGAGTTGCCGAAACACTTCTTGATTTCTTCAACAAAGCGTTCCCATGTTGTCAGAATATCTTCATGGTTCTCATACCAAACGAGGGCAACATCAGTGAGGTAGAAAACAACGCGTGACAGTTGGGAGGCAGCATCCCATTTGTTGCAGTTGCTTACTCGCTTGAAATGTTTGAGCCATGAGTCCACGTCGTCATTGGCCCTCCCGGAGAAGGTTCGTGGCTCTCTGTGATACGGCCAAGAACTGCTGGGGACTGGTTCCCGAGCTTCTGTTTCGTCAGGCATGATGGCCAAAGAAGGAGGCAGGCCGGCGAGGCGACGACTCCGGCGAAATCCGAGGGGTAGCGGTCCCGTCGTTGGTTCCTATACCCAGCACCTTCCACCACTCTGTTACGACCTCAGTAGGCGTCTGGGGGTTTATTGATACACGGTTCGAGGGACGAGCCGTATCGGCGCAGGCAGATGATGATGATCTTCTTCTTCCACACCCCTTGCTTCTTTTTCCTTCTTCGTCCGGCACATACGTGGCGTAACAATATCTATGTATGTGGACGTCGAACACAAAAAGTGGGACGAAACTTTACCATACCTCACCTTCGCCTATAACACCGCCGTACAAGAGACTACCAAGATTACCCCGTTTCAACTAGTTTACGGTCGTGTAGTTACCACAACACTGGACTTTATGTTGCCTATAGATCAAGATGACTACCCTTCTGATCCTGATGACTATATAGAGAGAGCGGAGGAGGCCCGCCAATTAGCAAGGTACCGATTATGTCACCAACAACGAATCGATGCCGACCGCTACAACCGAGGAAGACGTGAAACACGGTATGAAGTTTGTGACAAAGTGTGGATATGGACCCCAGTACGACGACGAGGCCTGTCTGAAAAACTCATTTGTCGATATTTGGCGACTCAGCGACCTCATTTAAGAAGTCAAGCTTATAGGACATGGGCATTCTAAATGACGCCATCCCACCGAGCGTGTACACATTGTGCGCATGAAACCGTACCACGACCGGTACGAGGACTAGCCACACCACTTGCTTGCTTCACAACGATTTCCCTCTTACAAACCTTCCGAGACGGAAACGCTGCATACATTATCATTGAAAGCATCGGGGTGATGCCTCTTGAAAGGGGAGATAATGCCACAGGAAATTACCATTGCTCCGCGCAACGCGGACGTTGGGAACCAGAGAACCGCTAACGGCACGACTACGAGCGACGAAGGCAGCCGCAATGCACGAGCCGGCCCTGCATGCGCCCGGTATTCCGCCAAACAGCCAACGTGCGTGAAGGAGAAGGGAACGAGGGGTCTCGATGCAGAGGCTTACGAGGACTACCGCCGTTGGATCATCTTGATTGCAGTGCGTCGATCACTTTGGGCACAAGTTCGGCCTTAATAAACCGTGTAAATAGAACATCGTTGTTGTGAGGCTGCTACATTCGTTACAATATGTCGAACTGCGATAAATGTGGTTTGTAATTTGCGACATGCGTGTGTGTTATGAGTAAACACGAATGAACATGAGTGAACACGCACGCACGTATGCTGCGAAAGACGATGTTTATTGATGAGGCGCTTTGGGTATTTTGAGCAGGATGGCTTGATGATTCGTAAAGTGAAGGGTGAGTGGGTCTGGTTGAAGCGGTCGAAGGTCGAAATTCGCAAAGACGTGGTTGATGCACGTTGGCTCGCCACGCCGCTACCACGGCGTGCTCGCGCTCGCGGGCGGCATCGATATCGGCCTCGCGGCGTCGACGCTTGCACGCGGCTTCACCGTCCAGATTCTATTGTCGATGCTTACGCCTCGCAGCGGCTTCACGTTCTCGAAACTGGGAATCTTCCGCTCGACGTTGACGTATCGCAGCTGCTTCGCGTTGGGGATCTCCTACTCGACCCTGACGTCTCGCAGCTGCTTCACGTTCTCGGAGCAGGAGATCTTCCGCTCGACACCAGCGTTTGCATTCCGCATCGCGAGCTCTTCACAGTGCGGCCTTGTTTACGGACGAAGTGTTTTCGGAATTTCTCGCGGTACCGCGAACACAATGGCTGACGCTATTGGAAGGGACGTCAGTAAGTGTATTTGCGGATTTGTTAGCATACACTTTCACCAGTGACATCAGACGTGAAGCGACTGCACAAATCAACCAACGAAGGGTGGCGCGCTCGGCACTCGGCTATTTATAGAGAGCGCCGGCCCCGCCTTGCGGCCCCGCCTTGCGCATAAAGGTCGCACGGTGCGCTGAAGAAGAAGCGAGCTCAGCGCGCGCTGTGTTGAGAGGAGGATGGAATGCACGGATGGCTGGCGGAGAAGGAGGGGAGGCTGCGGACGGCGACGGCGCATGACTAGCCCATAGTATAACATGCTCCGCATGTAAAACGTATTCCAACCATCATCAAGCCTTTATGCATCTCCCGTGGTATTAGTAAAAAAGAAAGACCACTCAGGGTGATTCTGCACTGATTATCGCCACCTCAACAAAATTACCAAAAGATATGTGTACCTTCGAGCACGCATTGACGATGACCGCGATTGCCTCCATGGCGCCACCTTGTTTTCATCTCTCGACCTCCGATCTGGTTACTGGCAAATTGCTGTAGATGACATGGACCTAGAAAACACCGCCTTCGTTACCCCTAACGGTCTTTTCCAATTCAAGGTCATGCCCTTCCGTCTCTGCAACGCCCCAGCGACCTTCGAAAGAATGATGGACACGCTATTACAAGGATTCGAATGGTTGACGTGTTTGTGTTACATAGACGATGTTATCATTTTCTCACCTACCTTAGCAACCCACCTTGAACGCCTTTCGACCATTCTATTCATATTTAGACGGGCCGGCCTGCAGCTGAATTCTTCCAAGTGCCACTTTGGTCTTCGTCAGATTACCGTGTTGGGTCACCTTGTTGACACTGCTGGCGTACGACCAGATCCGGCGAAAGTACGCGCTGTGACAAACTTCCCAGTCTCACGCTCTTTCTATGATGTTCGCAGTTTCGTGGGCATCTGCTCCTACTTTCACTGGTTCGTTAAAAACTTGGCGGCACTCGCACAGCCAATCACCGGCCTTCTCAAACAAGACGTCCAATTTCGTTGGGGCCCTCTTCAAGCTGATACCTTCTCTCAGCTAATCACCACTCAAACAACACCTTTTATTCTTGCACATTTCGACCCCGATGCTCCTACAGAAGTGCGAACAGACGCGAGTGAGCACAGAATTGGTGCAGTTTTGGCGCAAATTCAGCGGAGCAACGACCGTGTAATTGCATATGCAAGCCGTCTGCTATCAAAGTCTGACCGCAATTACTCTATAACAGAACGGGAAAGTCTTGCCCTTGTCTGGGCGGTTTCCAAATTCCGTCCTCACTTTTATGGCCACTCTTTCTGTGTCGTCACAGATCATCACGCGCTGTGTTGGCTTTTTTCTTTGAAGGACCCCACTGGACGACTTGACCGTTAGAAATTACGCCTACAGGAGTATTCCTCCTCGGTTGCTTATAAGTCTGGTCGTCTCCATATGGACGCCGATTGCTTATCCCACTACCCTGTTGATCAGCCCGATGACTCAGACATCGAACCTAGCCTCAGCGTCATGTCAATGTCCCAGATTTTCAGAACGCTGATGAACAACGTCGTGATGCTTCCCTGCGACAACTTATTGACCGTCTCGAATCTGCTCCGAACGACGCGTCGCTTCACATGAACGTCCTCCTGAACAACACGCTGTACCGTCGAAGCCTCCAGCCAGATGGGCCTGAGCTCCTTCTTGTCGTGCCAAAATATTTGCGTTCAACCGCGCTGCATGAGCTTCATGATGAACCAATCTGGTCCTCTGGGTGTATTTCGGACGTACAACCGTGTGCGTCGCCACTTCTTTTGGCGTGGTCTCGCCAGGTCCGTTCCCCGTTACGTGCCTTCCTGTGATAAATGCCAACGTAGGAAGCGACCTACTGCGCCCCCGGCTGGACATCTTCAACCGATCTCCATCCCCCCCCAAACCTCTCTTTCGTGTTGATAAAGATCTTCTCGGTCCTTTTCCGGAGTCGAAATAGAGCAACAAGTGGGTCGCTGTTGCTATAGGCTACCCGACTAGGTATGCCATCACTCGAGCGCTCCCCACCAGCACCGCTACTGAGGTTGCAGACTTTTTGCTCCACGATGTCATCCTACACCGTGCCACTCCTCGCCAATTACTCACGGATCACGGCTGCGCATTTTTGCCCCGAGTAATCGACGATCTTCTGTGGTCTTCCTCGACGCAGCACAAGCTGATCACATCCTACGATCCCAAAACAAATGGCCTTACGGAACGGCTAAATGATACCCTCACGGACATGCTCGCGACGTATGTGTCCTCCGACGACCATGACTGGGACCTGGCGCGACCTCACGTGACCTTCGCGTACAATTCTTCGCGCCGTGACACCACTGGTTATTCACCCTTTTATTTGGTCTATAGCCATGATCTGACACTACCACTCGACACCCTACTTCCGACCTCTACAACACCGTCAACCGAATATGCACGCGACGCTAACATGCTCACGTGCGTTCCGACCACGCACGTCAAATTGCCCGCTCTGGACTTTCGGCATCGCAAGCCACCCAGAAAGCCATCTACTACAGTCAGCATGCCGACGTTCACTCCTCACCCGGTTCTCTTGTTCTTCTGTGGTGCCCAGTTTGTCGTGTTGGCTTATCAGAAAAGTTCTTGTCTCGCTGCATGGGCCCTTGCCATATCATCCGCTAGGTAACTGACGTCACCTATGAGATCACTCCTGCATCCAAAACCACAAGCCTGCCTGCAACGACTCCCAGTGATGTTGTGCATGCCAGCAGGCTAAAACCTTACCACCTGCCTTCTGAAGACCGTAATTATTGTCCCTCGAGGTGGTGCTTTTACCGCCAGGGGGGTGGGGGGGAGTGATGCTACGTAGCTGACATATCAGCAGTCAGAAGATGATAACGAAGAAGGGGTCTGTGGGTTGTGCGTGCGGTCCTCTACCTTAGTCGATGCTAAACGCATCAGTTTCAATATACATTCTAAATAGACACACCTCATGTTATTTCTACGTAACGATAATATTAGTTGTTCACGTTACCTTTCCTTAACTTTAACTAACGTACATTCACGCTAAAGCGAGTTCAGGTGCTCTACATAGTTATCTACGTTATTAATCAAACGCTCTAATACGTAATCGGTAACTTCCTATATCCTTGACGTACAGTTTGCTAACAGTACACCTCACTTAATTAGCATTATACGGTAATTATTGCAAATATTGACAATTCTATTTGTGGAGGCACATTTGAGTAATTTTATTTGGGTTAGTTCAGTTGACATGTGCTCTGTATGACACTCCAGATCATCGCCATCATTAGATTTATAGTGCACGTAGCGAGATACGTGCTACCTTTTGAGAACACAAAGTGACTGAGTACTGCATGTTTCTGGCTGAAAGCCTTCATGTGGCTGAGTTAATGAGTACTTATTGCTTAGTAACCCAAAAATGTACATTAACGAAGATTACTGCAACGTTCAACATTTTATGCCGAAAGCCCACGTCATGTGGTTTACCACACTTTGTCTACACATCAGGGACATTTCTGTGTAGCTCATCGACGCTACATTTCTCCGACGTTTCCTGCACATGCTACTCTCTTCTCCTGGATGCAGTTTCTATACCTTATATATGTGCTGTATACTTACTGCTTATAAATTCTGGACGTGTCGAACCACCTGCGAATCCCACGTATAGTATGTGACATCGCCACTGTAGGGTCATGAAACATTTTACTCGACCTTCGTAAGGCTACGAAGAGATTCTGTATATAATCTTCAAAACTTTCAAATGAGCACCTATTGTGGCTCGAGGCATAACTGTCTATTGTCGCTTGAGCTGCGGCAGCAAAACACTGTGCTAGCTGATGCTGTTGAACTGAGCCGAAACGCTTATCCAATACTGACTTTTTAGATCGGGAAACCATCATTTTCTTTAAATAGATATAGGTGTTTCAGTGTTCTCACGACATTTTTTTTCTTCATGGCCACCATGCTGTTGATCAAAAACCTTTACGAAGCCCGAGTATCATGTTCATTTGTAAATATATCGGGGCACAATGAAGCACAGGTTGCCAGAGTCAGCGCTCCTACACTTTCACTAACAGAAGCGGGCGTGCCATTTCTGGAAGCCAACGAAGGTGACGGGCCTCGAGATAAGTGGGTGCCAGAGTAGTCTTTGCGCATATTTCCTTTTCTTCTGTTTCTTCCCACATTCTTTGTGTGCATATATTTTCTCAAGGTCTGTGAAATACACTTTTATCGCTCTTGTGTAGTCCGTATCGTTTTTGTTTCGTTGATTTTTTTCCTTATAGCATGCTAAAATTTACATGAAGAAATCGCTAATATGGAAACCACACGAATAGAACCGAAGAAAAAAATATACAGGTGAAAATATTAATATAAATGCTTACTTTCGATTTCAAGACTGTCGTAGATTTCGTCGTATTGCAGAACACCGCAAGAGTCATTATCAGTTTTATATAGCAGCCATTTTTCATCTCGATCATCTGCATACGCAAATGAAAGGCTTAATTAAATGTGATGTATATTTGAAACATATTAGCACAATCACCATCAAATTACAGTCATCGACTAACCCATTTTAACCCGAAAGTGTTCGATGCCGGCGTCCACCAAGGTATCAGTGATGAACTTCTGTCACAGATAAGAGGTTGCTATATCAAAGCTACCAAATGGGCAACAAAAACACTCATAAAAAATTATGAACTATCTCCTCGGAAGAAACCCTGATGGGATGCGAAGCAGGAGCGGTGCGCATGGCGTCGACCCGGTTTAAAGGGCGCCGACCTGGGTGCTGGAGGAACGGTTAAAATCGAAACCCGGTGTAGCGTTTACTCGAGTATAAGTTTGTTTTAGACGCAAAGAAAAGAGAGGTGGGTCAGGTTTCGTGTAAGTTTCATCGCAGATAAACGAGCTGAAAAAGCGTTCAGTCGAGCATTACGGGCGGTGGAGAGGGATAAGCGAGAGAGAAGTTTGTAGCGAGTGGGTGGAGGAGCCCGCAGCTGTGGGCGCTGCGAGCTCCTCCAGCATGGCGTGGTTGAGGGAGAAAATGACGTCAGTGCGCGCTCGCAAGGGAAGCGTGATATCGACGCGCAGCTGCGGCTTCACCAACTTGACAATGCTCCAACACTTGTCTCGAGAAAATATTTTGTGGTGCGTTCGTACGGACGCACGTATGTACGGCGTTACACACGTGAGTCAGAGCTGCGTTGCATCTGTAAGCGTGGTCACATGGTATCGAGCCCATGGATTCAGGAGATTCAATGAAAAATGCTCGCAGCTCTACCGACTGAGCTATTGCGGCAGTCGCTGGTGCCTGCACGAACATGCCTTCTATCCTTCACACATTCTTTTTGGCTCAGTGCTATCTGTTGGCGATGCCGGACGGCGCCGCCGTCTTTGAGTGCTCAATAGAAGTAATGTGGCGTGACGCGTTAAAGTATGCCGCCCACGATGGCACGCGCGCGCAATCTTGTAGGCCATGGTTAAAGCTTCTCGACAGCAGCAAATAATTCTCACCGAACGATCCCTGGATACTTGCCGACGCAGTTAGGTTCAGTGGCTTTCGCTCGGTATTAGAGAGTGGCAACTGGTTGTTGATATTGTGCAGCTTCCGCAAGGATAAACGATGTGATAGCACCGGCTTCTTCAGTAACGCTGCTGCAGTGAACACTACACCAAAGTAACAATATCTCTGATGGGCGAATATCGTGTCTTATTTCAGCGAAACAGATATCAGCAGGACGTGTGCAGCTGGAACGCGTTCGTAGCTCAAGCTACGATGCTCTGCGTGACCTCGTGGTCAGATGACAAAAAGCGCCCCGCCACGGTGGTCTAGTGGCTAAGGTACTCGGCTTCTGACCCGCAGGTCGCGGGATCAAATCCCGGCTGTTGCGGCTGCATTTCCGATGGAGGCGGAAATGTTGTAGGCCCGTGTACTCAGATTTGGGTGCACGTTAAAGAACCCCAGGTGGTCAAAATTTCCGGAGCCTTCCACTACGGCGTCTCTCATAATCAAATAGTGGTTTTGGGACGTTAAACCCCACAAATCAATCAATCAATGACAAAAAGCGCAGGGAAGTAATTGGCTTGCGAAGGCTACGCGGGTGAGCGGAAAGGGTTTCTAGCTCGCCTCTTCTCATCTTCATTTCGCGCCATTTAAAAAACAATTTTCTCAGCTCGCAAGGAACCGATTGAAAAAAATCTGTGGCATAATGCTCCTCATCAGACATACAGCAATTTTCACAGTCTAACGGAAGTTGGTTATGGGGCCTGTTGAATGGCCCTTTAAACAGGATGGCAGGGGTTATATCTTAGTTTTGCAGTGCTGTCTCCACTCCAATAAACTTGAAGCCTCAAATCCAACACAGACATTTGTCGGGTACACAACTAGTTTTTCCAAGAGCGGTGGTGGCGCATGCAACCATTTTAGATAAACTCCATATAGGAGCGTCATGTCACGTTAAGAGTGTCGTCGGTAGTGTAACACAAGCGTGGGATTGCACCAGCCATTACATTAAGTTCACTGTGCCACAAGTGGGGCGGCTTTGAGCTGATCTTCCATTAAAAAGACGAAGCCATAATTTGTCCGCGACCACACCATCTTCATTCGCATATACGTAGAGCACACACTCTACTGTCTTATAGATGAACAATGGGTATTTAGCAATATACATTCAGGATCACAAATGACCTCGACTAATACTTATAGAAATGTTCCCACGCTTAAAGACTGCGAGAGGTTATGTGGGAATAAACATAAACTGCCCAATCCAACCCAGAACTGCAACACGCATGACATTCATTTGTACACAGAGGTTGTGCTACGAGGTTTCTTCTCTAACCAGGAGTAACAATTAGCAGTAAAAAAACTGCTCTGTCTGTCTGCCTGGTGTTTGTCTATCTATCTATCTATCTATCTATCTATCTATCTATCTATCTATCTATCTACCTACCTAATCAAACGGGAGAATTCTCATTGTCAACACAGTACTATGCCACAAAGCTATGCGAAACCTCGGACCTACATTTCAAAAAGACCGTTTCGTTCATGAAACTTCAGTTGTAGTTACAGCACTGGATATCCAACTTTAATAAACATTACATACGTACTCCCACGATACGGTGGTCTTGTCGGGTTAACGTTAATTTATTCGTAGGGCTATTGACTGAAATACGTTTGTGCATCAGTGTCCAGAGCTACTATGCTAGCGAGAACAAGCGCTACATAGCAGCTTGCCGCTTCCTGTGTTGCTGATAACCATGGTGCTGTTGTGATCATTACGCAACTGTAAATACCTGGGTATATGAAACGTATGCGACTTTTTACCATACGTTCCTGCGTAAAATTGTACATATTACTTAGCGTCATTTCGTAACCTTTCACTCAATAAAAATAGAACATGGACAGCTTCCTTCCGCGCGCTTCGCATACCATCTATTCCCAAAGTTCATATTATCTGCTGAATTTTCTTTACTTTTTATCCTTTTCGTTTTTCGCTGTTTTTTGTGTTTTTATTTCAGTTGTGTTCTTGCTGTCTTTGCGCAATTTCTCTCTGCTTCTAGATCTTTCTATATTTTCCCATTTTTACCTTTTTCTTTCTTAATATATCGCGCTTGCTTTTTTCCTTTTTCATTTGTTTTAGAGCACTACACACTTTTCATCATGAGTGCGCTCGAAGGACAACAGGGATAAAGCTTCTCCTTAGCACGAGTGTGCCCTCAGACGAGCATGCTATTTTTTGTTTCGCCTCCGCTTGGCCAAGTGTCGATGGCAGCATATGGCAAGAGCATACGACAGCATACGACAACCCAGCCTCTGGCTAAGGTACTCAGCTGCTGAACCGCAGGTCGCGGGATCGAATCCAGCTGCAGTGGCTGCAATTTAGATGGAGGTGAAAATGCTGTAGGCTCGTGTTCTCAGACTAGGGTGCACGTTAAAGAAGCCCAGGTGGCGGAAATTTCCGGAGCCCTCCACGTTGGCGTCTCTCATAATTATGGTGGTTTTGGGAAACCCCACATATCAATCGACAACCCACCTACTGGAAGTGCTTCGCACATAACACGACGCGTATAGTGAAAGAAATTTTGTTTTCCCTTGGCTAAATGTCGCATCTGATTTGGAAGGGAAGTCAGAATTTTCTCTGAAATTTTCCACGATACAGAAGTTTCTGACTAGAAACTGGCAACGTGAACATAGAACTGCGTGGAAGTGTCACCGTCCCAAAGCATGCAATAGATGCTTCCTTTATCGGAAATAGCCATGGATACTGAATGGGAGAGCGATGGCTGTGGGAACAAGTTCGTATTCAATTTTAGGATGTAAACTAGTGCGCACTGCATACTTTCCGTGGTCACACCTCCGCTCATAGTAGGACCAATGTGCAGGCACAAGCCTGAATCGTCATATTTTCGAATTTTTTACTATTCATGAAGGAGAACGCCTGTTCTCGTTTGTTCATTCTCTGGTGTATTGTTGCGCTATCACGATGGTTTTTATGCGAAAATATCACCTCACTCAACAGAGAACTCTTCAAATAGTTCACAGCAGAATTTTCTCTCCTGAACCTAGCTTGCTGTAAACGTTCATTAAGCACAATTCTGTTCTGTGATCTCTTTGAAATTACCTACGCGAATATTTCGCATAATGCTTTAAATAGACTCATCGTTCTTCTGTTGTACAACTTCATTTTTGAGTGCTTATGAAATGTCGGCGCCTTTTTCACTCACTTGCATGAGACTTGTTTCACAAGATTAAAGCCGTTACGCATAACGCTTAGAAGAGCATCGCAAGCTTCAAAAGCATAAAAATTTTTCCATCATCGACTGCAGACGTCATGATTCTCTGACCATTTGTCAGCAGGGCATGCGTTGCAGGGTCTTTATGACCTGACTGATAGTTGCGCATGAATTCTCGGCGTGGTGTTCTACAGTGTATTCGCACATTACAAGACTTTATAAGGCCTACTTGAAAGTATAATTTCATGGTCACCGGCACAGATATGAATATATCACAATATTGTGCAGCTTATTTTTAGTATATGCATCAAGGACGATCGCATGCAAATTTTTCTTTCAAATGTCTTGATGTTGGTTTTGCTTTTATTTCTGCCATTTTGTAGCTGAATTTACTTTTGTTAATATGTGCTTATTTCTTATGAAACAATTCATTTTTATTAGAAATCGAGGATGAGTTCACAGCGACTGGGCTTCTGCGTTGGTTCAATGAGCTTAATTTGAAAAGTTTAACAAGGAAATGTAATAAAATAATGCTGTAGATATTGAATGTACATAAGTTTGAGTAAATACCCTCAGAAGTTTCGTCTCCGTTCCACATCTTATCTTCACCTTTGAAGGTCCATATCTTCGCGTCACCTCCAGTTGCCCTGTTGATATATCACCAGTAAGTATGGGTCATCTAACGAACAAGACATTTGTCTTACTTTCGTTTCGTGTTGTCGATGTAGACCCATGCAGACACCATCACATCAGTGTCGCTCATGTCCTGCCGTTGGTACCATTTACATCGATTGAAAGTGCCGTGGGTTTTCCGGATAATCAATAAAGCAGGATTTTTGGTTAAAAACTGTAAAAGAGAAATAATGAATTATGTTGGAGCTTCTTTAGTCAAACCCCAAAATAATAAAGACACCCGATATATAGCGCAGTATTTAGTAGCGATATTGAAATAACCAGAGCTTCATCACTATAGCTGCTATAAGCAAGCTGAAGCAATATAAGAAAGAACACGCCTGTTTATTTGCTAACCAAGAACAAATTAACGAGTGGATCAGTGAAAGTCTTACATAGAACACTGAACACTTTACTAAAGGCTATGTAAAGAGCCATAGCATTAGTTATACATGAGGGAAAAGTCAGAAATTGTTGCGAGAAACTCGAAAATATGACGAAAAATTTCAGCTCTGAGGATAGTTGAGGTCATTAACCACCAAAAAATCTACACGCTCTGAACGCTTCCAACTTTAAGATTATGCCAGTGGGAAGAGCATGCGTTGGAGCGACGGATTCCGGGACGAGCCGTCCTTTCAGTATTAATGATGATTGCATATCCGCTTAGTTGCGGCCGCCACGAGCAGGCTATAAAAGAAAGGGAAAGAAGAGTGTACGCGAGATATTATTTTGTGCATTCGCAAACGTGGTGTGCAACAAATAATGCAAAAAAGTAGACTTCACGGCGTGGTCTTGAGTACTCAACTAATCGACGCACATTCCTTATGATACTCAATACTGCTGAACACTATCAAAGGTACACCATGATGATTGAGTGTGTGCCAACAGCAAGAATGCAAACAGCAAGACAACATGAGCAAGCAGCAGTCCCAGAAAAGCAATAGGCGAGTTTGGTTGTGTAGTAAACGAATATTTGTCTATATTCCTAATTGTACGCCATGGCCAGTAGCATATGCAATACGTCGTGCATTCAAGTACGCAATGCGTTTTGTCGTGAACGACATAGTCGAGGATGACATAGAGCATATCTCTCTGTTTTTTTTACTCAAATTAGTTTTTGTGCACAAGGTCGTCAATGAAAAGAAGTAACATTTATTCGAAGCCTTTCGATTGCCTAAAAAGCCTCAAAACGTCCTTCTAAGGTAAAACATTGACAGTCGTGTGAAGCGCCCACCAATAGATATCTTCTGATTGTATCAGCTGCTTTAGAAGAGGGGCCTATATCATTCTGCGTGGTCGACAATACACAAAGAGGGAACGAAGTGAGGCAGACGAGCGCAGATTGACAATTGATTTATTGAAAACGTGCCAAATACAGTAAACAGCAAAATAAAATATTTAGTGTACAATATGTTTTTTAATAAATCAGTTATTGATCCGCGCTCGTTTGTCTGTTCCGTTGTTTCTTGGCGTCCCGTCTGCTGCATGGTTTGGTAAACCCGAAACTCTAACCAATTCGCCTAGCTTTGAACGCTTTTTGCTGAGTCTGTGCCTTAGCTGTCTGTATATACAGACAACTTGCATTGACATGAATGTAAAGGGGTCTAAACTCATTCTAGCCATCGTTTAAAATATGCTAAAATACATCAAGGTGCCTCGACCAAATGCTTGTCATGGGTGTACTCTACGGAGCAAGTCTACTGTTTATGCCCAATGTGTAATAGTTTCTTCGGTAGAAATATTCTACCATTATGGTAACTAACAAACCTGGACAAAGACATTCTGCCCACAAAGTGGCAGATTGATTTGTAAAACCTGTGACTTGACAGGTACTATACTTACTACCTTAGATATACCTTTTCAATCTTTACTGTTTTTTCGCACACTACCATCATGGTGTGGTAGTAGTTGCGCCTCTCGGCTGCAGTCTCGAAAGTCGTGTGTTCAATTGCGGCAGCGGCAGTCGCATTTCGATGGAGGTGAAATGCTAGAGGTCCATGTAGTGCACAATGAGAGTGAAGGTAACACAATACCAGATGGGGAAATTAGCGAACTCCCACAATGAGGCGTTCTTCACAATAGCAACAATATCTGGAGTTTTGCTTTGCAAAATCACAACAAAATTAGGACAGGTGTCCTAGTGGAGGGTACTCTAAATTTTGACCATCTGGTCTTTTTCAACGTGCCCTGACATGACACAGTAATCCAGCATCTATCATATCGCCTTTACTGAAATGTGGCCGCATCAGCCGGTATCGAACCAGCGACCTTCCGGTCAGCAGCTGAGCACTTTACCTACTGTTTCCCCGTGGCAGATGGCATCCTTCACAATTATAATATTTTTCCTAAAGAAACACTCGAGCAACTACTATTAAGTCGACTCAACTTTAATGACACTGTTTAAAACCGTACCAGACATAGCGATAAACAACGAAGGCACCATCCGCTTTTGTGTGCTTTTTCTGGTGGCGTCCGCATCCTGCCTACCGTAAAGTTTGTGAGGCCGTATTCACACGTCCCTCGCTTCTAGCCTCACACCTTCCATCGAGTTTATTTGTATAGGTAAGAGAAATAAGCTGTTGTTATTATTAGGCTGCTTAAACGATGCGCGAGTGCCACGATATCAGATAAAGCGGTTGAATCCGGCTGCAGTGCGCTGAGAATCGCTCTCCGCGCTCACGGCGTGCGCCGCTATGCAATCCGCACACCATCAACACCCACAGAAAAGGAGTCGGCTGCGCTTATTTCGAGGAAGTGAGAGGAGGACCAACCTTCCTTCCGAAACGATTACAGGAGTGGCCTGCAAAGCACCCAATGACGAAGAGCTGCTGGAGCCATTGTCGGTAATTAAGGAAAGGCGTCGTGTCTAAACCACCTGCGTCACGCAGATGTTGCGAAGACGTCCAATTGTCTCGGTGTTGACGCGATAAATGCTGGTAAACGTGTCGCTGGCGGCGGCGAGAGCACCGACTCCGACGAAGTGGTTGAGGAGCCTACTCAGGTACGCTCATAGAAGAAGACCGGAAGGATCATAGTCTCTCCCGGATTTTATTTTCACGAAGGACATCCCATTCAGTTGCGTGGTACTCCTGTATGCTCTTGAGAAGGATGTAAATAAAACAATCAAACCTGACAGAATTTGGCTTTTCTGCAACAGTACATAGCTGCGATGGCGTTACCTGCATGCGAATAAACTTTTAAAGATGATAGTCTTTCTTGGGGACCTTCGTTGCAAAAATTTGGTCTGTCTGTCTGTCTGTCTGTCTGTATGTCTGTCTGTCTGTCGGTCTGTGTGCATGTATGTATGTCTGTCTGTACATTTGTCTGTTTGTCCACTGTCCACGGCACCGGGTACTTGAAACGACTGACCCTATCCGCAGCGCCCACTAATGTTGCTTAAGATTCAGCGTTCACACTTGTGCAATTGCCTATTAAAAAGCAATTATTGCGCATGTTTGAGGCACAATAACAAGACATGTATATTCTGCATGTGCGTCTCATACTAGAAAAGGCATAAATAAGTAATTTGAAGGACCGTAGCACTTATCACGCGGCGCTGACCATGCAACGCTTGCACGAAAAGGCGAGCGTTTCCAACGCTTTACTAAGACGAGACGGTGGTGGCACCTACCCGTCACCTTCCGTTCTACACCTTATCACCTGTGAGACGGGCGCGCACAGCCGTCTCAGAGCCACGGGCTTCGTTTTTTACAAAAAACTGCCAAATGGCGCTTATGTCTCACGTGTGACGTGACTTCATGCGCTCGTTCGCCTCCGCTGCACCCTCGAGGCGCTCTAATGCAGCGCCTGCAGAATACCATTCACCGACAGTCTTGCGCAGAACATCACATAAATGTTTTTTTCCCCTCTCCCCACACGCAGTACTATCGTCTTGCGACGACATTTGCAAATTAACACGCAAATACGAGGCAAATTTTTTTTATCTGTCTTTCTTCTTTGTTTTCTCCACCCGCTCATTTCAATTTTCGGTTATAAAGATAAGATCAGGTTGCTACTTGGATACCGTTATAAAGTGGATTTCATTGCATGCTCCAAAAGCCTTCGAGATAAAAAAACGTACCACGTGACTTGCACCGTTACTCCTCAGTAGTGCAGTTGGCACAAACTACATTAGAAGCCTACAACATCAAACATACTATCTTGTTTCGTGTTTTATAATGTAAGACACTAAACGTTATTCACCGCGATTTGCACACAGAAACTTTACAGAATTCAATAAGCAGAGTTTACAGTTATCGTTGATGCACGAAGGGATTTCGTCAATTTGATAGCCTCGATCGCTGTTCTCAGCAGCTCCATTTATCTGTAACATTTTTCGTTACAGCAATGTGGTGTCTCGTCAATGTACCTCCTCGTTCAGTTCCATTCGCAAAGCCACGAAACGTGAAGTACACAACGAGAGAAGACAAGATACAAGTATCATTCTGCACAATTCATTCAGCATCAGGCTACAAATATTGCTCAAATTGCAGGGACATTTACATAAATTTTTTTGAGAAGGGAAACCTGAGCTAGTTTGTGGTAGCTGTTTTTCGAGCAGACTACTAGGCTAAAAGGACGAGGAAGTTCAAAGAAGGTATCGACATGAGTGCTCGAGGCGTTCCCGTCTTCGAGTTTCAGCTTTTTGTTTAGTGCTGCGAAGATGTTCAAAAAAAGTGTACGGACACTTTAACGTAGATTTCTGCCATGACGGCTGCAAGGACTACTGCAGCGATAAAGAAGAGAACAGCAAAAAGATCGCCCAACTTCAAGCGTTTCTACATTTCAGTGAAATGGATTTAGAGTGCTGTCTCTGAGACAAAATTTCATATACCTTCAGATATTGTCATAAAGGTATGTCTATATAGGGCTGCAATATTCGGGGCACTTAATTGCCTAACTTAGGTATAAAACTTGTGATGTTATTCCAGTCGGCAAACCTAATGGATGCCTCAGGGCAGCCTTTCGAGTTGTCACGAGAATAATTACCTTTTCTAAATTACTAGGCATGCTGCAACATTTCTACCAAAACATCATCCCGGAAGTGTATGCCTTAAGTTACCAAGGCCCACGGAATGACTAGAGAACAAGTTTAGATTTCCTTTTAGTATTGTAAGAGACACTACTACGCAAAAGCTCAGTTGCCAGGTTTTCTTTGAGTGCACTTGGAGGTGAAGTCCTCACCCTCATCACTACAGTGGCGCCCAGTGCCGTCCTGCCTTCCGTGCAATAACACCAGACGATTTGGTAGACTTTGCTCTTTGGTTGTGTAAGTTGCTTCGGGATGGATATTTTAGTGGGTGTATAATTATTCCTAGCAATGGTAACAAGGTACAGCCATGCATAATGCACGATCAAAGCGCAAAGTTCGTTTACATGGGAGAAAGTATGGCAGTCAAAAATGACTCTGCTTTCTCGGATTCTACAGATCATAACAACAAGATACCTTGAAAAAACCTATCCTTCAACACACGCACCAACTTTTAAATACGATAGAGTTTTACAGTCTGTTGCTCTTCAATCAGTTCAAGTTTGGCATCCGCCACACATTATGTGCGGTAATATTCTCGATTATTTCAACGTGATCCACTAAGAATGCCTACGCGATATACATAGCGTGTGTGAAATTTTCGCTGATACCAGCGGTGAATGTCTAATTGTGCTATAGAGCATACATAAAATTTAGTTATGCCTGAAATCCAAACATTCACAGCAACACACTTGCGGTGGTTTTACATGCCTATAATTTAAGCCACCTTCCCAGTCTCCGTGCAACGGACCACAAGTCTGGCGACCCAGCTTCACCGACAGTGCCGGATCTTTTCCCAGTTTGATGTTTTCCTGTGTACATACTGCAAAGTAACTTGTTTATTTTAATGCAGCCAATTTTTATGCCTAAAGGCTGAACTCCAGAATAAAAAAATGATAGGATGATAATCAAGCCAGAATATTGAGATAGATGACCTTGCACAGCATTACTGTGTCTGGATCACTTCCATGACCAGAGTTTAGCACAACGACAAGCTTAATCTTAGTTAATCCGATTGCTGCGTTCTTCAGTATGATGTCTGGTGAACGTGATTTTAAATACACGCAATGGACAGCATCTTACTTGTGCGTAGCTTCTCTCTGGCAAAGAGTGACGCGTCTTTTCGACGGTGTGGCGGTTAGTCTTACTGAGTGGGTATACACGCTACAAACTTGGAGCGTTGTTTGAAGATATTCGTTTTTACATGGTTCCGATTTAAAAGTTATTTTGGCCTTTTTGCCATTATTTCATGAGCCTCCAATAAGCTTGGATAAGCAACCTCTTACATCTGGGGCCACACAAAACGTATGGGTCACACACATGGCTCGAGAGCAGCCTCTACTGAAACATTTGTCATGTACTCACATTACCTTATGATGAGTACAAAGACGCACTTGGGTCATAATTACTGCACCATTTTTGAATAATAATGACCGCGTAGTTGCAGCATTCACTGTTGGTTTTCGCGGCATTCCGTCCATCTCGCACCCTATCATGCTGTATTGCAGTTTCACTACATTATATGCAATGCACCCTGAGGTTCGGCTTGCTAGGAAGCCTCCCTAACAATTGCGGTCTCTGCGACAACATGTGCAAAGAAGCGTCATGAAATTATTTCCGCACAGTGCCCAAGCTCTATGAGTGTACGGCAAAAAAAAAGAGTGCAGTACGCCTACAAAAATGCTACTTGCAACAGCAAATAAAAAGGAGCGAAATTGCTAGGCCGGAATCACGCAAAAAGTAGGTTGGGTTATTGAATGCAAGATTGGCAGCTATCAATATTTAAGTGTAAAGCTACATAAATACTTGCAAGTCTCTCATAGAAAGAAATTTTGCTGGCTGACGAGAAAAATGTCCCATTCCGAGGTCAAATTACGAAAAAAAGAGAAAGTTGTGTTAACAAAATTATTTCTAAAAAGCTCGATTTCAAAAAGCCACTGTAATGAATTGCAATATTGCACTTTTTTACCGTTCTAATGTTTAGACTGAAAGAAATAAAAATATTACCTTTTTGATATCATACACTTTTGAACCTGCAGCTCCACTAAATTGGTTTTCAGCAGCAATAATCGCTAATGCAACTACTGTGGCTTTCAGAACGCAAGCCATGCTACCTTGTTGAACGACAGAATATGAAACGACATACATATCCGCCACCTTATATATCTCACTCTGGTCTAGAGACAGCGTTCTTTCTTGAAAACATCTGTGCCACTCTCGTGATATATTACGCCTAATCAACTCAGTTCAAACCGTCGTCTTTCCTGTTGTGACAGTTGAAGCTGGTAAAATGATGAGCACCTGCTGTGCGCAGACGTATACGCTGACATTTTACCTCGCACAATTATAATAAAAATACCTACTAAAAATATTGGGGTGATTTCAAATGAAGATAGTTTAAGTCTTTCAGAAAATTATCTAAATTGCATAACAGCCGACACACTGGGACGACTCAAGTATAAGAAAAACACCCAACGCAATGATTAAATTTTATTTGAAATATAAGGTCAGGGCTGCTTTGCTAACAGCGAGGTTGCATAGACTTCACCATCGTGGATTAAGAATTTCTGTAAACCCCGTTGTGGCGAAACGTTTCACTCGAGACCGTGCCTCCAAGAAGCCAGTCCCTGAAATTTCAATATAATGTGCAAAAGATACTAGCAAAGTGACCTTACCCTCGGTACTCAACCTTGCCTTTGATAAAGCTTTGCCTTAACCGGTCTTTATGGCATGATTTGTATAACTGAAAATATTGCTTGAGGTCTCTTTTATGAAAATACTGTTTTGTTGTTGTTAGCGCAAGTCCTCACTTGCCAGGTTCAGTGAACTCTCATTTGAGTGAGCTTAAGAGACTGACGAAAAAAGTTCACGTTAATCGAAGCCTAATAAACTGAATATTTCTTGGAATACGGAACAGCGATTGGCAAAGCAGGTATCAAGTAAAAATGTGAAAATAAATTATTTCTCTAAAATTATGTATTTTTATTTCGACCGGTCACCCCCACGCGTAAGAAGAGGCAAATCTGTAAAGCCTTACAAAAATGCTTATAGAGATTTATTGAGGCTTAATTACCTTTTCTTCATTGTATGTACTGTGTTTAAATTAAGCGTCTATTGAATTTACCATTTGAGTTACACAAGTATATTAGCCATCATGTTTCTAATGAATATCGATTTTTTCGAATAAATTGAGCGTCTTTTGGACTAGTCAAAGGGAAATATTGACCAGCTCGTGACTCTCTGTACCGAGTGTCAAATAAAACAAGTTCGGGGAGTGTATATTCAACTTTTATTGTGTTCGGTCGAAATCGTCAATAAACAAGCGTGTTATGCAATTTTCAAATGTTCGCGCTAACATTTCTTGAAAATTCGCCACTTGGCTATTTTGTTTCAGAAGCGGTACCAAATAACTGCAATCAGTTCATTGCTTAAGTGGTAGCTAGAAATAAAGTAGGGGTGATCATTCAAATCTCGCCCGAGTGACAATTTTTGGTCGCATGCGTTATTTCAATTGTAAACAAGTTCAGTGCATCAAACAAGTTATAAACTGGGTGATAATCACGAATTAGCACACAAGTACACAATTCACATGAATAATACCACACACGCACGTACACAGTGATTCATGGTGTTCTATAAATTGTTCAATCCAAGAAGCAAAACACAGATCTGTTAGCATCTTTGTTTATTTTTACCAGAACGACAATAGAAACAACTAGGTTAATTTATTTGGTGGAGCGCCTGTTTCCGAATCACTAGGGTGAGGTCTGCCTATAAGAAATGCAAAAGAGAGAGAAGGCATTGTTATAAAAACAAAGTATCTAGGAGAGGAGGGTTGAATATTGTAAACCCGAATAACTACGCAGTTGAATACTCTAACATCCTACACCCAATAGGTTTTTCGGTTTTCCTAACTTACGAATAGAACGTATGAAGCCAATGAAAAACGATAAACTTACTTTCAAAATAATCAAGTGAGGCACGTGGTTTGGAGATCCTAAAAAAACAGTGAATGTTGATCAGAAATCAAGGTGACGGCGTCCATTTCTGTAGTTTGCAGAAAGGAAGCTGCGCTGGAGTCTCGCATGTAAGCGAGGTGTCCATTTTTACGCTGGAAGGTTGCGATGTTGGGTCTGATGAACAGCCGTGCCACCGGCACAAATGTCCATACCATAAAAATTGCATCACATGCTGCGGAGTAGCTTCTTTACTTTTGAGCGGATAGTCTGCGTAAGTCACGGCACTCACTTCCCTCGAAATCAGGGCAAGAAAACTTAAGTACGCCGGAGTCACACGTGTGGCACGAGCCACACGTTTGACTCCGGTGAGCGATTGTGAAGAAAGAAGTGCCGTATGGAGGGATAGACAACAAGCGCAAAGCGGCCATTTCAAACTTTCACTTCACACAGGTGTAACTGGCAGCTAATACTGTGAAGCTTGATTGAGAACTAAGTTTCAAGTTTTTATAACGTAATGATAAACACTCTACAAATAATTTTTTTTCTCGTTGTACTTTCTTGATCGCAACAGCGAAAGGGCTTAGGCGCCTTTTCACCCCTTCAGTGGTCGCCAACTCCTCGTGGTTCCTCCCTGCACGTGCAACCACGACTACTGCCATAGACTTGCTAAAAAAAGAAAGAAAAAACGGTCAGACCGGCGAGATTTTGAACGATGGAGTGCGCATTTTGTAGCCCACTAGTCTCCCCACCACGTGTCGACAGCATGGGAAAAAGGGCCAGACCTTTGGAAGACGCGTCGAATCTGCAATCTTTTCGCGGAGAAATGCAACCACAATACGTCTTCTACGTGTGTTTATCATACTTTTATTGAATAAATACTTATACTAATGAAGTAATATATATTATAATAATTATAAAGGCCTGTCTCTCAATGCACAGAATCTGCATCGCTATAAACAACGGATGAACTATACTTTTGCTAATCCCAGAAGGCAACTTTTTTCCGCGTCGATGAAGGAATTTCATCAACCACTTTTGACTGCTACACGCTAGTGCGTATTAGATAAATATCTGGGCACGCAATTCAGAAACACGTGCGTCGGACAGCTAGTACCTGTAAGCATTTCATTGCGTACAGTTTTATGTTATACATTGCTGTTTCCCGGAGTGCTGCAACTGTATGCATGAAGCAGGGCCCATAATGCCGAATGCTTCTTGGAGAAATACCCGCAATAAAACTGAAGAACACGCACATGCACACACACACACAAGTTTTGTGCGTTAGGCCCCCAGTATTCATGTAGCTATAGGTGTCAACATCCATCTTCAGCTATCCGTCAGTGAGAGTGATCAGTACTAGGTCAATTTAACGTGTAGATACGGTGGTTCAGTTTCACGTTTCTTAACACATATCAATTAAATATGTAGTGACTGTGGTTCAGTTCAATATTTCTTAACGCATGTCAATTAAAACTGTATTGACTGCGGTTCAATTGAGCATTCCTTAACGCATTTCAATTAAATATGTAAAGTGTGAGAGTGAATTGACTTTTTCATACCTCATCTCAATGAAATTTAGATTGAGTGCACTCATCAGATGTCGTTTAATTTACCATCTATTGAGTCAAAAAGCTCTTGGTTTGTGGTCAATTGAAACTTATTGTCCAATTTTATAAGGAAACAGACATTGTTTCGGCGCACTGCCTCTGACATAGCTTGTTGCCATTACACAAAGTCTTGTTAATTTCTGATACTTATATTCTATAACCTGTGCTGGAGACACACGATTTGATCCTGACTCAGTCATTACGATTTCTTTTTTACACTCGCCTTGCTTTGGTTTCAGGCGACCACTAGAAACATTTTTCAAATATGATAGGCCTGCACAGGCATAAAAGCACCCGTTGCTCGTTCTCGTCTCCAGCACGGCCAAATTACCTCGGCACCGCTGCATGCACGAGCAATGCTGCACAGTCTCCGTTGTATGGGTGATGTTCGGGCGGCACGCATCGGCTCCACCCGTGCTGCAGAGCACGAAATTTTCCTGAATTGACCTAAAACATGAGCGCAAGACTGCCAACCAAGTTCGTTCAACTAAAATATATACTCTTCGGAAGTTTAATTGACCGAAACATGTCACATAGAAAAAAGAAAAACATGTTACATAGAAAAAAGAAGAGAATTTTTCAAAGAAAGGTTTTTCAGTTTGAAACCTTCACAAAACTCACGTTTATACAAGTCAGAGTTCACTGTATCTAAAGTTCCTAAATTTGACACGATAACGCTTTCGTTGTGATCAGTACACACACTCTATTTGGACTCGGACATTCTTGGGAGGCGTCACAATGTTAACGCATAAATTTAGTTTTGTTATGTGTGACAACTATCTACTAAAAAGAAACAGAAGTATGCGTTCAAAACAACCTCAGTGTTTAAGAAGAAAGCCCAGAATTGTGTACAGGTGCAATCAGTTTACGGCAATGACGTGTACCCTAACGGTATTTTTGTTTCGAATGCACGAAGTCCGTGGATGCACACTACGTAACTTATTGACACGTGTAGTTGGAACAAGCTGAATAAACAGCAGGAAGACCACAAAATATAGGTGAGCAGATGGCAGGAAGACGAAGAAGTGAAGCTAAGGCGACGGTTCCATGTTTCTGTCTGAAATACAGTGTTCCTTTTTCGTGTGTGTTGACGTCATGTGATTCTGTACGTTTCATTTGGGGCCAGCGATGGGATGAGAAGAATAGACGAACTCAAGGACCAACTACCGAGCTCAATGAGGGCGGCAATGGAGGAGCTAGACCACAGGCAGCTATGCAGGTTTGAAGAGTTTCTCCGCGTTGTTTTGAGAGATGCGGGACAACACACTGTCGAGAACACGAGTCAAACCTCAATGGCTCCAGAACAGGCGAGCGTTGAGGAACAGAAAATTCTTTATGGAAACACTGACCTGTGTGAGTGACGCGACACAGACACCAAAGTCTGTGTGGCAGCGCGTACAAATAAAAAGAGACCCTGTGAGCTAGTGGCTACGCTTTTGCTGGACAGCTGTGCTGTCAGCGCGCGGACCGAACGACATCAAAAGCAGAGACAGTGCGAGAAAAATAACCAGCCAAAATTCATATTTCCGCGTCTGCTCAACAGCTCTTCATCGAGTCGGTGGAAACTACCCCAGGCAATGTCCCCAGTCAAGTTACTAGTTGCAGCTGCTGAGACGGGCTGCTGGAAACTACTGTGACTGCACGTACCAACAAGACTAACACGCTGAACTCTGAGCCGGTGGACGAGAATTTTCGTGGGTTAACAAGGTGCCAGCAGGATGTTTGTAGGATCGGTAAGCTCTTTAAGGTACGTTACTTATTGCAACCTCCACCACTGTGCTACGAACCTTTCGTTCAAAAGCCGTTGACAGAGACACACTGGAATGAACGACTGCTAGAGCCGCGCAGTGAGTACACGTATGCACAGAGCCTCAAGGAGGAGCCTGGTGAGGAGCCATGAAAGGAGCTGACAGAGAACCTAGTGAAGGAGCACGCTAAGAACGCAGAGTTGAAGGAGTATGATGTGAGTGATGGTTCCAAGCTATAATACTTCTTGGCCAAGTAAACCGTTCGCTTTTCTGGCATCATGAACAATGCACTCTGACACAATACGGACAAGCAAATAATTCAAGATACTATCGCAGTAAGGAACGACATGATGGGCATGTATTATCAGCAGAATGACGACGGCAATTTGAAGAATGTTCTGTTTGAACTCGAGTCAACGGAGATTGTCACCAACAATTTTCTTGTGCACTCGACGTGGTCTCTCACAAGCGTCAAGGTAGCACGCCACCGCAAGGAAAGACCACTGCGCGTCACTATCTCATCAAACACACGATTTCGAATTCTTGTGAAGTCATGTGCTATTAATGCGGTCATCTATTCAAACAGACTATCAAGCTCATGAGGAAAGGTGCCTTAGCATTCTTTTCCCAGCTCTCCAACCACCAATTACCACCCCCTTCATTACCCACCCCCCGCCTCCGGAGGAAAGGTGTTACGTGTGTTGGAGCAAGCTGGATCAATATGTAGAGGACCACGCAGTATTGGCGAGCAGATGGCAGGAAAACGAAGAAGAGAAATTAAAGCTAAAGCGGTGTTGCCATGGTTCTCTGTGAAATACTGTGTATTTTTTGTGTTCAGGTTGTGTGATTCTCCACGTTTCACTATAATAGGTGCGAAGCATTTCTTCTGAGCGATTCGGCGACATTTAGCATATCTATCTATCTATCTATCTATCTATCTATCTATCTATCTATCTATCTATCTATCTATCTATCTGTCTATCTATCTATCTATCTATCTATCTATCTATCTATCTATCTATCTATCTATCTATCTATCTATCTATCTATCTAGCCGCCCATGACTCGTCGCTCTCACGGCTTTTTGGGTAATGGCATCGATACCAAACTTGGTATGGTATAACATAACTGTATAAGGAGCCTATATAACTAGTCATACCATGAACACCTTCACACGTGTCTCCTGAATGTAATGATTTACATTTCATGGTCTTGCAGCTCTTGCGGTTGTTTCGTTCACATGGCACGTTAAAAAACTGATATGTTATGACATGACTGCACGGTGAACACAAGCGACAATCGTAACATGAAAATTATGAGATGCATGTCATGTAAAAAGATAAATACATGCCACGCTCATGATGCGCTCGTGGCCATTTCACTAGCTTCAAATATACCAAATTTGATATTACGGGACATAAATAGATGACGAAGGTATGTGACTGGTGCAAACATGATAATTATGACATGCGGGTCATGTAACAAACTGACTACATGAAACACTCAAGGCGCCAATACACTTTGACGTGACCTGGCGCGCACGCTCGTTTCATTGCGTCACGCTGGCGATGCCACGCCAGACATGGAGTTTCCTATATACACTAGAGAAAATTCTGGTCTATGGGAGCTGCAAGAGACTGCGCTTCAGCGAGGATGGAAATGTTGGGTAGTATGCAGTTTTGTGTAATATTGGTAATTCTGGTCTATTTCTGGCTCTGCGTGTGTTAGTTTGGCTTGGAGCTGTTTTCTCACAAAACGATAATCAAGAAATGTTTGGCGGTTGCACTTCACTACCGCATTCTTTTAGACTTACCATTTGAAATCGGATCACGAAATTAAAAAGGATTTGTTCTTTTTTTCTTCAAAATGAAACCAATATCAACAATAAACGAAGCCGCATGTGCGATTCGACGCCCGCGAGCACGAAGACTAGGCCAACTTATGTACTACCTATCATTTCCTTGTCGCTGAACAAACGCAATGCCAGAGTTATTTTTAGAAAGCATTAGAAAACTCTATGATGCTAGGTGCGCCGCGCTGCGTTGCTTTGACGCATGCGCGTTTGAGTGCGCCCAGCGTCCCTCCGTCACGAAGACAAGCCGATGCAGTGCTGTCTGGCTAACGTCATTGGCACGAAATGCAGCATGTCGAATTTTGTGCCAGTTGCCGCCGGGCCGGGCCGGTTGCCGCCAGGCTACGCCGACGGACGCTGGTTGCGCTGGTATGAGTGCTCGCGTTTTGCCAGCGTAGCGTCGCTGCGCCCAGCGTGCTCGCGCGTCCACATTAGGTCAGAATATATTGGGCCATGTAGTCATGATGCACTCGCGGCCGTTTCGCTAGCTCCAAATATACCAAATTCGGTGTTACGAGACATCAATGGGTGACAATGGTATATAATGGTAAAAACATGATGATCATGACGCACGTGTCTTGTAAGAACATGATACCATACCACGCTCATGATGCGCTCGCGGCTGTCCACTAGTTCCACATATAGCAAATTCGGTAATATGTGACGTGAATAGACGACGGATGTAAATGACTGATGGAAACATGATAATCATGATATGCGTGTCCTGTAAAGCATGACTAAATGCTACGCTCACAACACGCTCGCGGCCGTTTCGTTAGCTCCACATATACTAAATTCGCTCTCAGGTGGTGTGAATAGATGGCGAAGGTATATGACACAATCAAACATCATATTCATGACATGGAAGTCATGTATGACATAATTTAGCTCCCCCGCCGCGGTGGTCTAGTGGCTAAGGTACTCGGCTGCTGGCCCGCAGGGCGCGGGTTCGGATCCCGGCTGCGGCGGCTGCATTTCCGATGGAGGCGGAAATGTTGTAGGCCCGTGTGCTCAGATTTGGGTGCACGTTAAAGAACCCCAGGTGGTCGAAATTTCCGGAGCCCTCCACTACGGCGTCTCTCATAATCATATAGTGGTTTTGGGACGTTAAACCCCACATATCAATCAATCATAATTTAGCTCCGCCTCTTAACGGTGTGCTGATTTTGAAGCGCCATATCAACCTTCCTCATTCGTGCTTCGCATAACATCGATTCCCGCGGGACGTGGGATCTGCCAAATTCTATTAAACTGGACTCTCTGTGCATGCTGCACAACCAGAATGAAGTGTTAGGTAGGTGGAAGCGCAGTCTCAGTATAATAAAGCTTTATAACGAGATACACAAGCAGACGCACTCCTCTTTTTTTAAACATTTTCGAAAAGTCATTTTCTTTTGTATTTAAGGAAACTTGCGCTTATGACAAATTGTGAGCACCATAGAATTGCTTTCTTTTATTTTAAGCTCTTGGATATTTCATTAGTTTCATTAGTCTGGCGGTAGCAGACAGTGCATTTCTCACTCTCCGGAGCATGGAAATTGTCTCTGCTTTTATGGAGAGGTTATTGGCTGCACGTGCCACATGAACTTGCCCTGCACATGTCTCAGCGTTGCCTAACAATGAAGATGCGCACTTTGAGTGTGTACTCGAGCATAGGGCTGTTGCACGTGCTGTAGTGCCACTTGTACGCTGTCACAACTCTCAGCACTTAAGGGGAGACGAAAGGCAATGGGTAATTTATTAAAGTGAGCGAAAGCTTGACGCATAATATCAAAGACAATATTTCAAACAGCAGCGTTCATCTCACCGAGAAATTAGTGTGAATGCACAAGAACAAGTGCGCCACGAGTAAGACATTCCGAAACCGATCCTGATGATGTGAAACTTACTGCCTCAAGTATTATCACTAGTAATGTAACTATTCGCACTAAATTACTAAGTACCTTTCAGCCATCAAGACATGGATTCAGTTTTTTAATGTCAAATATTTTGTGAGTATTTCATATGACAGAGGCGTACTAGAGTATTGGGCGCACTAGGTTTGGTAACTCAAGACCCTTATGTAAGTTGGTGCCGAACATAGAGTACGTTGTAGGTACCCCAGTCATCTAAGGGTACGGTTTCACACTACTTCAATGTGATGTGACCAAGACAGATTCTTAGTGAATGAAAGCCCTAAATATTTGTATTCAGACACATTTAGGCGCACCGTGAAACGAATAACTAAAAGAAGAGAAAAAAGAGCGTGTAGTAGATCACACGGAGGCACTTTTACGGCAGTTAATTTGCATCTGCCAAGTTTTACATCATGATTAGATTGATGCAAATTATACATTAAGAATGATGCGATCAATGGTGGTTTCAATCTTAAGGTACAGCAAGCACTCGTCAGCGTTCATGCGGATTTCAACGGGAATGTTATGCTATATATAAAAGCTGTACCACCAGTTAGGTTCTAGATGAGGAACTCGCAAAACGCATTGATGTTAATTTGCCTCTAAGAAAGGAATGCTCTATGCCACCGTTGCTATTTGCTTTGTATTTACAGCCCCTGTGTAGGAAAAATCATTCATAGTTACTAATTCAGAGGTTTACGGCTGCGGTATTGTGATTTACAAGTGCTTGTCTATGCTGATGATGCTTCATTTACATGTACTGGCCAGAAAAGTGTAAAATCAGCACTGCAGATCACGCTGTTTTAGCGAATAAACTGGCAGTTTGTTGAATAGAGAAAGAAACTTTGAACTATAGCAGGGCTCCTGGCAGCACACACCTACTGTCTTTGATAAACTGCAGTGTAGCACTCTACCGAACATATACCTACTGATTCACTGAGATATAAAAAAACTCGCAGTTTCGGAGAGACAAAGCGGATTAAATCGCAATGAAGACTTTATGCTTGAGTGGGCGACACTTGTTATTATTTGCAAGATCCATTGTATGTAACATTTTTTGGCAGCCAAAATATGGTACGTTCTTCATTTTCTCTAACGCACAAGTAGTAATATTCAGTGTTTGCATAGAATTTTTGGAACATTTCTCTAGAATTTTATATATGAGCGATCATCTAGGACTAATATTTTTTGTAAGCTCAGAGAAGGTGCGTCGTGCTTAAGTCACATGTTTTTGAAACACGTTATCAGTAGATTTTTATTCTTAAAAGATTGGGTAAATGTTGAATCAATTTATTAGTTGAGGTTACGTTACCATGAGCTATACCCGAATATGTTGTCTCCACAATGAACAACGGTCCGTATGAAAAATCTCGCCTCTTATATGAGGTGGTTTCTTTTTGTAAATTCTTGTAAGTAGATTTTCTATTGAATACTTCAGCAACCTGCTCGGGAAGCGCCTGCGAAAGGACCTGGTAGACATAGTTTGTCAACCCCACTATACGAAACAATTTACGGGAAGGTAGCAGAAATCGATGTCCAGAAACGCGTAAAAAACACACTCCAAAAATATTGAGTGTAAAAGGGCGTCTTTTTGTCCCACAACAATAATCGTCATAAGGCCTGCGTGCGCTTCCTTTCTTGAAAACTCGGCGCTGACCACTTTACTATCGAGAATGCGATGTAACCCTGATAATGGGCATGTCGATCGTGACCGGAATGTACCGGGCGCGGGGCGATAGTGCAAAGATGGAACGCAATATAGATGACGATTATTGTTGTGGGAGAAAAAGACACCCTTTTTACTCGCTCTTATTTTAGAGTGCATACCAGTTCCACCTGCGGTTAAAACGCCTTCCTTTAAACTTCACATGGGCGCACTACCTGCAAAACCATAACTTGAACTGCTAGGTATGTTTGTGCCATGGGCAGTAAAGTAAAGTTTGTGTAGAAATTCCAAAACTATAAAACATGTTTTTATTGACTGTTTGAGATGCTGTGTTTTATTGTGATGTACTGCAGGGATCATTGAAAAAGGAGCTACGTACGAATTGACGCCTGCGGTATTCGTTTTCTGCATGCTCACGAAAATTGTGCCCGTTTTCCAGCATATGGAGGTCACCTATAGATGCACGAAATGCTGAGCCCCAAGCGTGGTTGGTTAACGCTCATTTTTTTTGAACTTGTTGCCCTGTCGCGGTGGTCTAGTGGCTAAGGTACTCGGCTGCTGACCAGCACGTCACGTGTTCGAATTCCGGCTGCGGCGGCTGCGTTTTCGATGGAGGCGGAAATGCTGTAGGCCCGTGTGCTCAGATTTGGGGTGCACGTTAAAGAACCCCAGGTGGTCAAAATTTCCGGAGCCCTCCACTACGGCGTCTCTCATAATCATATAGTGGTTTTGGGGCGTTAAACCCCACATATCAATCAATTATTTTTGAACTTGTTGCTCATTTTGTTGAAAAGCTCGTATAATTGTTAGAGCACCAAAAAGCAAGCGATGTAATGCTTCCTATATCAGACACATTGAAAGCGTTGAACGTAGATGAGTAAATACAGTGACCCTTACTCACGCTGGTGTGCACTGTCTGACATATACATTGTATAAAAAATACACTAAATGAAAACCAAGAATAGTGGTTGTTGGGGCAGTGGATAGCGTACCCGGCCTCTCATATCATGAACCAAAAAGTCATGGGTTCAATTCCCGTTGAAGGAACACTCTTTTTTCTTTGCTTTCTGATTATGCGCATTATCACGTCATTTGTGTGATAGAAATGCGTCCCGGAATCTTTGCGCAAGCCGGCATTACAGACTTGCGTGTTAAAAAAATTGGCAGATCTCACGCGCAGTTGGAATCGATGATATGTGAAGCACGAGTGAGGAAGTACGATATGTCACTTTAAAATCAGCACAACGTTACGATACGGTCGTACGCAGTACAACTCAAGTACAAATGTCATGCGCACTTAAGTATCTAGATACGATTCAAGTACGTTGTTTCGAGTCGCGTAACGACGGCACCACTAATATTTGAATTACCAGCACCAACATTAGAGCACTGATATAATGTTTATCGAGCGAGGAAATCACCCGCAAAACACCATGAGCGTGACAAGTAAATGATGCCTTACATGAGACACATATCTTTATTCGCATGTTAGGACCTGTAACTCATGTTCGCAATACAGTGACGCTACTCGATGCCTGCTAAGATTTATATCAAGCTAGCAAACCGGCTGAGAGTGCATTATTAGCGTGGCATGTAAATTATGCCATACATGACATCCCTGCCGTAATTATTATGTTGACGCCTGTAATTTATGTTCGTAGTTCATTCACGTCAGGTAATACCAGATTTGGTAAGTTTGAAACTCTGTATCAACAGACCACCATGCGCTATGTTGGCTTCCATTACTGAAGAATCCTACTGGCCGGCTTGGGCGCTGGGCTCTGCGAATGCAAGAATATACCTATACAGTCACGCACAAGTCGGGACACCTACATCAGGACGCAGACTGCCTCTACCGCTACCCGGTCGATGAATTGAGCACCATCCCTGGCACCGACACCAATACTTGCGTATTCTCTGTTTCGCAACTGACCCGCATCGGTGACGAGCAACGCCTTGATGCATCTTTGTGTGCTATAATCGAATGTCTCGAACCACCATTTTCCGACAGGTCTCATCAGTCATTCATCCTCCACAATGGCGTCCTATACTGCCACATCTTCTACCCAGATAGATAAGCCCCGCTGCTCGTCATTCTGAAACACCTCCGCTCGGCAGTTCTCCACGAGCTCCATGACCTTCAAACTGCTGGTCAACTTGGTGTGTCACGCACTTACGACCGAATTTGCCGACGCTTTTTTTGAACAGGGCTTTTAGGCTCAGCCAGAAGGTACGTTGCGGCTTGTGATAAATGTCAGCGCCGCAAAACACCATCGACGCTTCCCGTCGGACACCTTCAACCAATTGACATTTTGTCATAACCTTTCTTCCGCGTTGGCTTAGACCTTTTGGGCCCTTTTCTCTTGTCTAGGTCTGGCAACAAATGGATAGCTATAGCCACAGACTACGCGATTTCATGAGAACTTCCAACAAGCAGTGCCACATATGTCGCCGACTTCCTCCTACATGACGCGACCTTGCAACATGGAGCTCCACGCCAGCTGCACACAGACCCTGGCCGCACCTTTCTATCAAAGGTCATAGCCAATATCCTTCAGCCATGTGAAACGAGACACAAGCTCTTTACGTCGTAAAACACGCAGACAAATAGACTCATTGAGCGTCTGAATCGAACACTTACGGACATGTTTGCGAAGTATATTTCTTCCAACCACTCAGACTGGGACCTTGCTTTGCAATACTTGACAGTCGCATATAATTCTTCTCGTGATCACACTGCCACTTACTGTAAATTTTTTCTGTTATTTGGCCGAGAACCTACATTAGTCCTAGATACAGTCATTCTGTCTACCGCGACACCAACCAGTGAGTATGTCCTTCAAGCTATCACTCGGGCTGCCCACACTCGCGAAACCACCCGCACTCGCTTTCTGACTTCTCAAGAAAACCACCGGCGCTTGTGTGATCAACGCCACCACGACTTGCACTTTTTATCCGGTTCATTGGTCCTGCTGTAGTCCCCAAACCGTCAAGTCGGCTTATTGAAAAAACGTCTTTCCCGCTACACAGGTCCATATCGAGTCCTTTGTGAAGTTACTCCTGTTACATACGAAATTGCCCCAGCTGCCTCATAGTCTTCAAGTACCCTCCAGACTACTGTTATCACACCTGTGGCTCGCTTTAGGCCTTACCACTCTGCCGCTGACGTTGACATCTAGATGCGCAGAGACAGCGCTCCTGCCACCGGGGATTATGCTACATGCATGGGGACCTTTTGTGGGACGATGTGCGTGTGTGCCTGAGAAAGAGGACGAAGAGTGGTCTCCGCTCGGTGTCCAGTCAATCAGTCACGCCGCTGCTGCTAGTTTGAAATATAATTAATCCACAGCCTGGCCGATCCGGCATCTCTTCTCTTCCGCAACAATAATAAGGTGTTGGGACGAGGTAGGCTAGCTTTGTGCGCGTGAGCATTGCGAGCTGAGTGGTACCATGTCGGGTGAATCCAAAGTGAGCTAAGAAAAGCATTGTGGTGATATATTTTATGAAATAATAAAATGCGTGATTCCTTTCTGCGAATAGAGATTAATGCAATATGGAGCGTACTCTTCATCAATGAAACACTAGCAGTGCGATGATAACTATCTAAAATGAAACGAACAGTGCTATCTTGTACTGGTTCAATTTCTTTGGCGGCATTCTTTGACGATCAGATCAATGTGTTCGTCTTACGGTAGGAACCCTCACTGAGAGTACCGAAGCGACGCGTTTCTCAGTTACACTCTTAGAAAAAATTTAGTAATGGGTCAGTAAACGGGGGTGTTTACCAGTTTTCGGAGTTTTTTATTACTGTTGTGGCATACTTTTACTAGCCACTAGCTAGTACATCTTGTAATTTTAGCCGTTACTAACCACGGATCTTTTCCTAATGTTTTCGACTAAGCAGCTACTACGCATTCTGCGTTGCCAGATCTTTCGTAGATGCCGCCGTACATTTTGCCGTAATGGTAACATCGTAAGCCAAAATTAGGCAAGCCTTAATTTTATTGACAACCAGCTACGTAATGGCACACACAAAGGCAAATAGAAGGAGACATGATGATGCGTAGAAAATAGCAATTATTTGATAAATTTTGTGACGGCTATCCAGTACGCGGTGTGCGATCTCAAAACAGGGGCATATATTTAAAGCCTTTAGGCTGCTACTACAAAAGAATGCGTTTGCGTGCTTGTTCTCGCTACCATTCATATAATCATATGAGCATATAATCATTTGAGTATAAGGACTCATACGAGCATACGATATGCTCATATAATGATTATTATCATTATACGTTGATTATATGTGAATCTGATTTGATCATGTGGTCAGTGCTCTATAAGTATGTTTCTATGATGAGCACTTACCACAGTATAGTTAAATGGCGTTGTCAGAAGCCATAATTATTTACAAAGGCCATGTCAATTCATTCTTTTATTATATACTTTTGCAATGGAATCATTTTTATATTGCAACCAACACGCACACCTACCGAATAGGCGTAAACCTCTATTTGCGGGAGTAACTAACAATTTAGACTTGTACTAACCACTCGAGACAGCACTGCTCACTTACTGACTAGGTGGTAAATTTCACTAACCTGCATTCTACTACCGTCTTTTCCTAAGAGGCTACTGCTTTATGTGATAAGTGAATGGTTTGTAATTAGTTAGTGAATAGGGAAAACTTTATTTTTAAGATTATACATGGCTAGCAGAACTTCTGACCTAAAAGATGACCAGTGCTTTGCGACAGTTATGGTAGACTAAATACTTATTAAACCCTTTCTTAATTACAAAGAGGGCAGTATTACTGTGAGAAGAATTAAATCTGCTAACTGTGCACTCGTTTTTATGGGGCCAAGCGTGATGCGTAAGTTCAGAGCCGTGTAAATTTTTTAGAATATTGTAATGGTTATAACGGTTAACAATAGCGGCCTTGCATCAAGCCAAGAGTGTCGTCATGGGCTTTCTTGCCTAGTAAGGTCATGCTCAGTACTAGTATATTATGATGTTTATTGACTAAAAATTTCCAGTTCAGCGTCATCGCTTATGTTGTGTCGATCCTTTACTCAGTTACCATTTTCTGTGCTCTTCTCTGTATCTACCCGTTATGAGGTCGTCGCAAAACTGACACTACGATTGCTGGCTAACAAAGAGCATTCCAACTTCGACACGCGTGAGAATGGCTACACGATTCAATTGCTACTTAACCACATCCTGCGCATGCAACACTAATATCATGCTCATAAAACTTTTCGCAGAAAGCTGAACGGCAAACTTCTCGACGCTGCCGTAAAATGAACAAAGGAAAGCCGCAACTCTTGAAATAAGTTCTTGTATTGCTTCTAGTTTCAGCAAGTACAAAAAAGAAACTGGGCTGTGTACATGAATGTTTTGCTGCCAAAGTTTTATTGCACTCTAATTACTTTAAAATACATGCATGCTTGTATTTGCAGAAAAAATTGTTTCCATGCACTGCACATGAGAGAAAACCTGTGTTCAACACACTTAATAATTTTTTTTCATACTCACCCTAATCTTTGACTTCACGTCGAGGCAGCTAAGGCCTTCATAATTTTCTGGAGGGTGTTAGCAAAGGCAGTCGCCAGAGCTCAGACTCCTGACCGAAACGTAATCTGGGATATTCGCCTGAATCCAAGAATAACTCTTCAAACTTCTTTTTATTTTTAAAATAAACTTTCTTCCCTCTCTCCCACTGGAGCTGTACACCAATTAGCACTATATCAGAAAAGCAGCTTCCCAGCCTTCACGCAATATGCTCCTTTTTTCTTTACTATGCTAGCTACAATGATTCAATGCAGTTTAATTAAACATGGGTTATTCTGCTACGGCAATCATGCTTTCATGAAAACAAGCGCAAAAGTAATCAGCTCCATTTGTTTATTTGCACAGCTACTTTTGTGCAGTTGTAAATGACCACCGTAAACAATTACATTGTAAATAATGTAATTTTAATTGTTATTGGTTACTTATTTATTGTAATGCGTACAAGTTGCTAGGCGTTAGAGAAAGCTCGAAGTGCATAATTTGAAGCCGTTGTGTGTGGCGCCTAATACCCAGCTAGAGACTTCTGCCCACCGTCCACATATCTCTTTGCGCTTGAGACTTCAACTGGAGCATTTGCGATCCGTAATTTCAGATTTCTGCTGTGCGCTTCCCGGGAGTCTGTGACAAAATAAACCAATTACCGCATGACGTTCCCATTTCAAGTCGCTGCCTAGCTTTTCATTGTAGTGCGACTATGGAGTTAAATATTGAAATGTTTTTTGAAGATTGTGCTTATTGTTTTGCCTTAGTAACTGCAAAAACTTTTTAATGTATTCGCCTGCGATGAATTTACGTTGCCTTGTTGAGTTGTGCCGCTAGTTTTACATATGGCGTCAGGGACTTTGTAGTGTGTTTAGAAAAAGTGGTTAACGATTTAGAGTACTTAGTTTTCTACTATGAGAGAGCTGAGAGCCAGCCCCCAAAAATAAGGCTTGACGTTACATCGAAATAATGAAAGCATTGCAAGAACAAGACTCGTAGTACAACATTGCATGTACTTCTTGCGTGGAGTCTTTGTTGTTCGAAAGAGCATTAGTTGATAGATATTGCTAAATAAAGATGGTTCAAACGGTGCTGCTTCCCTTGTCTATACTTACTTATTTCGCCTACATTTTTCATTTGCTACTGATCTGAAGTGATGAATCATCGTGTGTAGGTGTGCAGTTGTGAACGCTTGTATATTATTAACTCATTTTATTTGATTAGTTTTGTGTTTCTGAAATATTTCATTGCAACCTTCAATAAAAGCTTTTGTGAGTCTTTTCAGCTACAAATATTGTAGTTTTTTCATAAGTTGTTCGTTAATTTTTTCTTTTCCTTTTGTTTTGATAGTGGAAGTATAACATCAACCCAGCGACACTCTTCAAGACCACAGAGCTTGCAAACCAGCAAAACTTTAACAGTGCTCCGTCACGGCAATGACAACAAGCAACAAAAGTCCACCCAGGCACGGGTGTCTATGAGCCGCGCTGTGTAGCAGCAGCATTTCAGAGAAGCGGTAGGACGATCCGTAGGTCTCGCACAATATATACACGCAACGTTGCAATCGTGTGTACAGGATCTGAACTGCGTCTTGAGGTTACTGTTGGTGGAAATTGTTTTCCTTTTTTCCATACCATTTCTCGCAAAGTTGTTCATGAAATTTTCTCGTTGTAATTGAATGCGATGATTGAGTTCATTCACCCCTAGCTACCCTTCTTCTGCTAAAGTTCATGTGCAGGTAAGAAGTAACCATGGTGGAAAAATGCAATGTTTAACGGACAAGAACAAGGGTATTAGATCCTTTCATCGTACTTTCCAAGCTTATGGAGTACGTGCAATTATTAAAAAAAACGTTGATTTTATTGATTTTTTAGAGAATTGCTTTTTATGCTTGCAGTAAGATCAGCGTTGCAAGAAACTTGACGGGGCACCGGCCACAGAAATGGCAAACACCCGTTACTGAGTACAGCAAGTGCGAAAGAAAGAGAAGACACGACTCGCTCGCTGGATTTAGTGCAAACCGGTCGTGCCCCCACGATCTCCGACGACAGCGCAGCTCTGGCCGACTGGCTCGCCCTACGCCATCTCCTGACATCGACAATAACTCTCACTGAGTGGTGCCCCGTCCTCGGACTCCTGCGACCGTGTCCATTTTTACTATCTTCTCCTTACTTCCGTATGTCGCTGTGCCTGCGCCACGCTCTCTTTTTCCCCCTCTCTCTATTTTTATACCTTTATTCCTATCCTTTTAATGCCTCCTTACCCCCCAACCCTCGTGAGCTACAGTTGAGGTGTCGCACTGTGATGCAGACAGTTACGGGGATCGCTTTTAGGGGCGGATCTCCTTACAGCGGCACCCGTTCGTCCCTAGTAGCCGTTGTAGCAGTGTGTAACAAGTATAACATTTTGACCTCCAAGGTGGTGCTGGTGAGAGATTTCTTCAGTGCGTTGTTGAACTATAAAAGATAGTGCTTAATGTACATGGCAATGGCTGCTAAGGGGGAATGAGAGACAGGAGAATTCGGCTTTTAGTTAACGTAGACGCTGCGATTTTTTATTGTTCGACAACGGACAGAAGACAAGAAAGAGTTGCTACGTTATACTCACTGGGCCTAACCTCCTGGGTTTTAGAAAAAATTAGCGAGCATTGGGCCTCAGTGCCAAGAATGCAGTGAACTAGTATATACCATTAACTCGAGGTGGTTAAAAATGGGAAGTAGACGCGAAGCGCAAGCCGTAAGAAAGTGTGCGTGAGCCTTTTCTCGTTCAGTCCTTGGAATGTCCGCTGGATTGCGGTGCTTCTATATGAGGAATATATGATGAAAACATGCGAGATGGTGGTACTTGAAGTGTTGAATAGGTGGACGAAAGGACACACGTACAGATGCATGGATGGACGCACGGATGGCTGCACGGACGGATGGACGCATGGACGGATGCAGGAGTGGATGCACGGACGAAAGCAGAGACGAATGCACAGATAAACGTGCGGACGCACAAACAGACGCACTCAGGGACGGGCGGATGGACGCACGGGCGGCCGCACAGACGCACGCATGGATGAACGGAAGCAAGAACGAATGAACGGACGGATGCTTCGCCCCACTATCCGTCATTCACTCCGTGGATACGCTGCCATTTTTTCGCTTCTTTTCTCTTTCAGGAATCACATAAGGGAGGGAAGACAGTGGAAGAAGATAGCGCAGGGAAAGAGAATGAGAGATAGCATAAAGAAGAATGGGTGGAGCGAAGGGTACAAGGCAGTAAAGGCTACTAAAATAAGGGGTGCTCACGGAAGGCGCCTGCAAAGAGGAAAGCGGGGAGCGTTAACCAAAAACACTGCTCGGTGACGTGGAGAGCAAGAAGGAAAGGATATGGAAAGGATAAGTGTGAAGGACGAAAAGGAGAAGTAAGTAAAACGAAAGTCAACTTTTTGAGAGGCACGGGATTCTAAAGTGCTTCTAACTGCCCGAAGGAGGGCATTGCACTCACTCCGCTGTCGATGAACGGCAGCCCCACAAACATTTGTAGGGAAATTATTATAGCGTTGCGAAAAACGAGAAAAAAAGGAATTTATTTCTAATAAGAAACAGAGAGAAAGAAACTCAGAGAAAGAGAGAAATAGAGCGGCTAAATACAAATTTCCTGGGCATGATTGCCCTACTCTACACTCAATGGCTGCTCTCGTCCTAACTGCCTACATCAAGCTAACCTTGGCTGCTATGTTACAAAAGGCCACCCAACTCCACTGCATTTTATCGCTTGGCACTATGAGTGCTGCGATGCTGTCAGATTTTTTTTGGCAGTTCAATAATCCTGAATAATATAAGCATCCACTCTTGTACACAAGTGTATTTTTCTTGAAAGAAATGCATTAGAATGGTATTTCATTGAGTTGGAGCAAATAGTATCAATAGCACCATATTGCACTGCACAGCTCACATATTGATGAAACAGTAGTAAATAGGTGCGTTCTTGAAGTAGATCTTTCGATATATTTTGTTTCGAAAACCAATGACATTCAACAAATGCCAGTGATGATGTTTAATTGCGTGCGCAAACGGGGAAGAGTGCTGTGAGTACAATTCTAGGCGAGGATGAGTGATCAAGCAAGTACATTGTCAGCAGTAAACTTAAAATGGTTCTCCAAGTTGGTAATCGGTAATTTATCCCGAATGAGCATGAGCAAGATAATGTATTCAGACCTGGTATGTTTAGGCATGACTTTTACTCAGTGCTAAGGTATCGAAAAGGTTAAACACTGCTCGCAAAGAACGGGAGTACGCTTCGTTCACATCGAACGCATACGCAAGGTGAAGTATACATCCTAATCATCATCTTCTGCTGTGGGTCTTCGTGCGTCACATATAATATTGCTACAATTAATTCGGTTTAGAATTTATAGGTCCATCAGTAATTTTTTGGCGTAAAGGAAATGCGATAAAAAGTATTAGAGACGCGGAGCAGGGATGGGCACAACCAATTGCAGCAGAAATGGTGGTGCTACTTCTAGACCTGATTGTTTGAAATGGTAGTGTTTGTTAGCTTTTCTGTGGGCGATAAACTATCTTACTTCAAACTCAACTATTTAAAAGCATTTTCCTCTCTTTCACATATTGCGTGCGTGCCACGTGTAAGCCGATGTCAGTGTACTAAGAGTCGCTAATATACTGCGCAGAGGAATCGGCCTCTTGTTTCAAGTAGCTATTTATTTTATTTAAGAGAACCAGAGTAGACGCGGGTATAAAACCGCGATACAGTTTCACTAAATACGCATTCATTCCTCCTCCTCCTCCACGGTGCAGACACTGCACAAAGAAAAAACAGGAGCAAGCTCAATCAGTGCCGAACAATTCTTTATTCGGCTTCATGTGGCAATTCAAAGTATGGATCCAAACCAGAAAAAAAATTACTGCAGTTTCCCGAGTGGGAACACTGGTTAGCATGCGGAGCATATGTTGAACTGCAATGAATGTGGTTTGTAATTTGCGACTTGTGTGTGTGTTATGAGTGAACACGAGTGAACACGAGTGAGCACGCACGCACGTATGCTGCGAAAGACGATGTTTATTGATGAGACGTTTTGGGTATTTTGAGCAAGATGGCTTTATGATCCGTAAAGTGAAGGGCGAGTGGGTCGAAGGTCGAAGGTCGAAATTTGCAAAGACGTGGTCGATACACGTCCCGCGAACCGTGGTCAGATACTGTTTGCCGTCGTGCGTTCCTCGTTTCAGCGAGTGCCGCGACTCCATGTAGTCGACCACCCAATCGGCCTTGATGACGTTGACGTTGAAGTTGCTTCACGTTGTCGGAGCTGGGGATCTTCCGCTCGACGCCGACGTCTGCGTTCCGCATCGCGAGCTCTTCTCAGCGCAGCCTTGTCCATGGACGAAGTGTCTTCGGAATCGCTTGCTGTTCCACCAACACATTGGCTGACCGCTATGGAAAGGTACGTCAGTAAGTGTGTTTGCGGATTCAGTAGCATACATTTTCACCAGCGACATCAGACGCGGAGCAAGCGCACAAACCAACCGACAAAGGGTGGCGTGCCCTGACACACGGTTATTTATAGCGAGCGCCGGCCCCGGCCTGCGCATGCGCTCGTTAACATACAGCTGGAGCACGTAAAACTAAAGGTCGCGTGGCGCGCGGAGGGGAGAAGCGAGTGCAGCGCATGCTGTGTTGAGAGGAGGAAGGGATGCACAGATGGCTGGCGGAGGAGGAGGCGATGCTGCGGACGGCGATGGCGCATGACTAGCCCCTAGTATAACATGCTCCACATCTAAAAAAATGTTTATTTGAGCTAGAAGTGTAGGCCAGAAGTATGAAACAAAAAAATTAGGGGAGCGTCACACAAGCGTTGCCAAGCCAATATGAAGCAGTAGTTGCTGCTGCTGCTGTTGTTGGCTGGTATTCACCAGGCACAACCTACCACGGGGGATCAACCATGAATTAAGTGGTGCCTTATTATATAAGCGAACTTGTTTATAAATCTCGAAACGTTCAGCTACGGATAGTTTTATCCTTAGTTTACTGAATTGTTGAATTCTTCATTTCGATAGCCTCAGCATTCAAAGGATTTCGTCTCACGTACGAAATTGCATACGGCCTCGCAAACGCTTCTGGGGCTAAAACCCAGTGCGGTAGCCCCCCCAAAAAACAACCAGGGGTGATATATTTGATCCCATTCATCGGAATAGTTCATCCTTAAGTATTTTTATTTAATTGGCAAATTATCGGCATGTTAAGAACCATGAATGAATGACAATTATGACAGTTAAGTCATGAATGAATAAACAATTATCCAGAGATTCACCTACAATGTGAAAGAGACATAAAGGTTACCGCGCCAGACCAGGTCTAAGTGCCGAGCCGTGAAGCCTTACTTTTTTTGCTAATCGGTTTTCTATTACTTCACCCCTGTATTACTGTTTTTATACGCTCTCCTCTCCAGTTTTATTTTTTTCGGTGCATCTTCATTTTTTTCTTTTTCTGCTTTTGTGTTTCTCGCTAGCTTTCGGTTTTTTATTTTTATATTTGTGTGTTGTAACATGCTGGCGGGAGGGAGCTCTGAACATACTACGGATTTATACGTTATATGCAATCTTGCCTACGCCAAAGACCGTAAAGTATCCATAAAGTGCTCCACGAGTGCAACATGAATGTGAGCTTGAAATACACTTCCCAAGTAAATCTTTTCTTCAGCCAGTTCATCGTTGAAATTTTAGAAATTAGAAATTAGAATTTTAAATATCATACCACATAAGGAATGTTCGACTCACACGCGTACAAAACCAGGCGCCAACAATTAAGGCCTATCAAATGCAAAGCAGTGGTGATGTCAGCCAAACGTCAGTTACACTTTGTTGTGCTGAAATAAGAATTGTTCGCTATTTCATCGCGGTGACAGATGTTCCCTGTTTAACTACCTGTTCTGGTTTTTACGCATCTTCGCACTTTATTAGGTTTTAATGCATTTGTGTTCATTACGTAGAAAAACTTTCTCTTAACAAACTAGCACCTGTTTTTCTTTCTTTTCTCTTTTCTAAATAACTTTACGCACAAACTTCGCGCCACTACAGGGTGCCCTGTAGGAGAAGGTTAGACAAGACCTGGAGCCTACAGAAGGAAAATAGTGAAGTTATGGCCATAGCAACAATAGGTAATAAATGAAGGCGTTATAAGACAGAACAAAAAAGGAACTTACTTGAAAACAGGTACACCATGGATACTGAGGACTATCCGAGGGATTATTAAGGAAGGCATAAAAACACCAGATCAATGCAATAACTTTTGATGAAGACAACAAGAAAGAATCTTGTCTGTTACCTAATTTTTGAGAAGGGCGGAGATCAAAGTTACCTGAATACGAGGCCGAGTCCCACCATGAACTTTGCCAACAAAAACCTGGTCTGGCACATTCTTATTTACCCCACTATTTCAGTGAGTGAATTGCTGAATTATTTTTGTAGTGTGCAGGCTGATCAGAAATTAGAAGATCCCCGGATTAACAGCTTAGAAGCATGACAATAATTTCGTCACTTCCGGTGTTTTTTTTTCTTCGGGGCTATCGTGCTGCGTTCTAGCCACAGGAGCGTTCGCGAGACCGTATGCCATTTCTTACGTAAGGCGAGACTAATCGAATGCCAAGCATACCGAAATTCAGCAGATTTTTCAAAAATACTTCTAATATTTGAAAGAAACAGAATCTTATGGTTATAAAAACACAGCATGCTCCTAAAGAACATTAGCCTTTCATCTATATTTCCTTTTTTATGAAATTGTCTAACAAGTGATTTTTGAACTATCAATTGCCTAATAATTCGATAGTATGAAGAAATTCTTTTATATAGCAATGTCCCACTCCTTTTACAGTGGATCAGTCATGATGAGTTGCGCCGCCATGAAAGTCAAAATCAAGCAATCAATCTATCAATACGCCCCCTTCTTGGTCAATCCCTCGTAGAGCGCCATACCCGAATTGAGGAGCAGGAAAGCAAGCAATTGTAGATACCAGCCTGTGAAGCTGACTGGCCTCTTTGTTGCTCTTCATTTAGTCATGATGATTTTGTCTACTCTTGTAGGTCTATCTTTCTTGTTTCTCTCTCTCTCTCTCTCTCTCTCTCTCTATATATATATATATATATATATATATATATATATATATATATATATATATATATATATATATATATATATATATATATATATATATATATATATATATATATATATATATATATATATATATATATATATATATATATATATATATATATATATATACTGGTACTGGCAGACTTGGTGTCATTAGGTTGTATACGAGGGACTATTGGTCAGCTGCCCGCTCGTAATAAGTTCCCATGCTACGTGACGCCCCACATGCGCATAAAAGAGTGTTTCACACTCGCCGCATGGCTTATAGATGGCACTGACCGACACTCCTACTTCTAAATTCACATAAAAACCCAAAAAAGTGAGGTGAGGGAAGGCCGCTGTGATAGGTAAGTGGTTAGAAGATCGAACGCGTTATTCGAAGGTCGTAGGTTCAATTGCTGCTCACAGCTGGTTATTTTTTCACCCACTTTTCTTTCTTCTTATTCACATTTCATTAGTTCTAATAACTTCACCCATACATTCCTTGGCTCTACTGTCTGTTAGATATCATTATTGTTGTATCACAACACGGAAAAATGAGCCTTTAGGTATACACTTCTTTCCGCTATATATATATATATATATATATATATATATATATATATATATATATATATATATATATATATATATATATGTCAGTCGCTAATTTGGATGGGCTGTCGAAACCCGTGAAATTTACGTTTGCATATTTCACGGCAGTCAGCATTACATTCGAAGGAAAAAAAATGAAGGTATGTGTTTAAAGTTAATTAGTAAGTAACTAATTATGTTACTACTCTGCCACCTGTCAAATTCAGTAATACATAAAAAATAAACTGTTTGAATTGAAATGCATTCAGGATTTTTTTTCTGGCTGTATACATTGCGAGTGCCAAAAAATATGCTTTTCACGTTGATCCTGAAACGCGGCACGTCGAAGAATAATCGAACTTGGTAGTGTCTTTTCAAAGTCATCATATGCAGCAATATGCAGCAAAGTGAAACTAAACTATTTATATTCGTCCACTCAGGAAGCCTCCAAAAATGTACACGTACACACCAAGTTTCAGGCCATATGAAAGAAGAAACATGCAGCGTGAACGCACATTCGAAGTTCGCCGTAACTGAAAAGGATATATATGTATATATATATATATATATATATACGAACTTCGAATGTGCGTTCACGCTGCATGTTTCTTCTTTCATATATATTTGTATATATATATATATATATATATATATATATATATAGAGAGAGAGAGAGAGAGAGAGAGAAAGAGAGAGAGATAAACATAAAAAGTAGACAAAACCAACAACACCATATAACGAGCAATGTGGCCATTATATATTCAAGTCACTTTTTAACGCATTTACTGAGAGCCCTCGCTGACTACGTGCCTCAGAGCCTTCTTGTGGAAGATAGAAAGTGAATTAATTTATTCATTTTTACATACGTGCATTCGGACACAGAGGACAATCAACTAGCGCATGAAAACAAGCGTTATTGATGCTACGTACCTGAGTCGGCGCACATAATGACTGGCATGTGGGGTTTAACCCCCGGAGACCACCTATGATTATGAGAGACGACGTAGTGGAGGGCTCCGGAAATTTCGACCCTCTGGGGTTCTGTAATGTGCACCCGAATCTAAGCGCACGTGCCTACAGCATTTTCGCCTGCATCGAAATTGCAGCCGCCGAAGCCGGAATTTGATCCTACGACCTGCGGGTCAGCAGCATAGTAGCTTAGTCACTGTATATATTGCCCCGCCGCGGTGGTCTAGTGGCTAAGGTACTCGGCTGCTGACCCGCAGGTCGCGGGTTCAAATCCCGGCTGCAGCGGCTGCATTTCCGATGGAGGCGGAAATGTAGGCCCGTGTGCTCAGATTTGGGTGCACGTTAAAGAACCCCAGGTGGTCTAAATTTCCGGAGCCCTCCACTACGGCGTCTCTCATAATCATATAGTGGTTTTGGGACGTTAAACCCCACATATCAATCAATCAATTAGTCGCTGTATAGACCGCCGCGGTGGGGCAAGCCGGTGGAGATAGGTATTACTAGTGTATAGATATTTTTTCTTTTTATGCTTTCGTGTATGCTCTTGTTTGTCTGTTAAACAGTTTCTATTTATTTATTTTAGTATTATCGTGGCCAATGTTTTCCTAAAAATGCAGTGGGTCGTATGCATGTCTCTTATTGTGTGTGTGTGTGTGTGTGTGGCCCGGCGCAGCTGACAGTGCTTCTGCGATCCCTCTCAGCTTCACCGGTGACTGCAGCGCCACGGCGAGTCAAGGCGTGAACTTATTCAAGTGCCCGTGGGCTACGTGCTTTTGTGACGACCGCGCATGGTCGAGACAACAATAGGCGCAAACATCCCTATTCGCTTTATTTATTTATTTAATTATTTAGTTTTTTATTTTGTAGTGGGGAATTCAGAAGGCAATGACCAGTGGAACCAGCTCTGAGTGCGAAGTGCGATCGTGTGCACGAGTTGTAGACGCTGAACTGCTAGAGCATTTGTGTACGTACTGCCGACTACCTCGCGTCGCTGCTAAACTCTCTTGCAAAATGGTGGAAGTGTGCTGGGTACGCATATCTGGAACTTCGAAGCCGGAAGCAGCCCACTGCATCAGCAATGCCTGATCAGACGACCGTGCAGGGTGCCATCCAGCAAACCACGGCCCAATCTCAACTGGTCATCATGCCAACGGGATCCCCCCTTACTCAGCGGCACCGAGGACCAAGATGTGGAAGATTGCTTGCCTCTGTTTGAAAAGGTGAGCGCTGCCAACAAGTGGGACGACCTCTCGAAATTGGAGTATGCCCCATTTTATCTCAAAGACGTCGCCAGACTGTGGTTCACAAAGCACCGTGCTGAGTTTACCGCTTGGGCCGCTTTCAATATCACCCTGGCAGCTGTGTTTGATCGCCCCGCAGTGCGCAAGCTGCGTGCTGAACAGCGCCTACCCGGACGTGCACAAAGGCAGGGTGAAAGCTTCACAAGATACATTGAAGATGTTATCGATTTGTGCCGGCACTTGACCCCTGACATGACCGAACAAGACAAGACCAGGCATATATTGAAAGGCATAGACGATGATGCCTTTCAAATGTTGCTGGTGAAGAGCCCAAGTACTGTATCCGAACTTGTCACCTTGTGCCAGAGCTTGGAAGAGATTCGCAAACAACGTGCATCAGTTCGGAGGTCGACGAGAGCAGACGACTCTCTCGCTGCCTTTGCCATCGGTGGGGACAGCACCCTGCTGGAGCAGGTAAAAGGATATGTACGCGAAGAGGTCGCACGGCAGCTTTCGTATCTTTCGTATCTGCCGACCACCGAAGCACCGACGAACCGCCTAACGCCAACCATCAGACAAGCTATTCAGGAGCAGGTCTCCGAGGCGTTGCCATTACCTACGTCTGCCTCTCCACCAACACCTGTTGCTGCGCCACTGACTTATGCAGCCGTCGCGGCAATGCCTCTGTCTTGTCCGCCATTGTATACACCACAACCTGTGCGACCGTCCCCCGCGCCGTTTCCAGCTACACAGCAGCGCGCCGCAAATCCTTGGCGCACAGCTGACAACCAGCCGATATGTTACTTTTGCGGAATTTCAGGCCACGTTGCACGTCTATGTCGTCAGAACTTCGCAGTTAACGCACCTAGATACCCTGACTACTCGTTTTGGCCTCCATACCACGCACCACTCGCGCCACCTGAAGTTCACGAATGTGACGCACACGCTGCTTCCGGCACTGGAACCCCAACTTCTCGACGTTCTACTTGCCGCTCGCCTTCTCCTTCAACAAGTTGTCGTTCTGTATCGCCTATGCGTCGACAACCCACCTCCATTGAGACGGAAAACTAACTGCAGCAGCTTCTGAGGCACGTGCTGCGTCGTCGTCCAATCGCTTAAGTCCTCGCCTGTCTCTCGCCTGTCTATCGCTAATCTTATCGATGTATTCGCCGAAGGTGTTCGAACACTTGCACTCAACGATACCGGTGCTGCGATATCAGTGATAAGTCAAAGACTGCCGCTCTCTTCACAGAGTGACCATGTTTCTCTCCCGCGGTATATGTTAACACTGCGAGCGCCCAACAAATTGAGCCCATTTAGGCATGTACAGCAAAAGTGGTAATTCGAGACGTGTTGTATACCCCGTTGAATTTCACGTAATGACTTCATGTTCTGACGTTGTCATCCTAGAATAGGATTTCTTATCACGCCATCATGCCATCGTGGACTGCGCTCGGGCCGAAGTGGAGCTGTTACCGTTTCATAATGCGCCCTCTGTTGATGTGGCCGCCTCTAGTGTGGCTAACCTTGCCATCACGACGGACATTGACCTTCCTCCTTTCAGCACCCAGTTTGTCCCTATCTACTGTGCTTACCATTCTGACGCTACCGTTTTATTCACGCCATCAGACATCTTCGGTAGCCGCCACCATACATCACCGCTATTCGCTGTTCTTGCGCTTTCTCAAGACACTACGGGAATATTTATTTCCAATCCCAACTCGTGCACTCTCAGTTTGCACCGCCATGAGACGCTAGGCCACATTTAGCCTATCGATGAAGGTACTATCGTGCCTGCCGATTTCTTCGACACCAAGCCGCATATAGAGCTGAACGCGTTGGTTCCTCACCTGCCTCGAACAGCGTGTCTTCAGGTTTATTTCCACGTTGCATTGACAGCCCTCTCGCCTCGGCTCAACGGGGGCAGCTTGTTACCCTGTTTCATGAATTCAGGCGTTCGTTCGACTTTCCCCAAGCGGTTCTAGCAAGAACAAACGCCGTCGTGCACACAATTGACACAGGAAAGAGTACTTCTTTGCGCTAGCGCCCCTATCGTGTGTCCCCGGCGGAGCGTCGCGTAATTGCAGAACAAGTAGACGACATGCTAAAGCGTGGAGTCATCTAGCCTACTTGTAGTTCTTGGTCTTCACCAGTTGTACTCGCCCCGCCGCGGTGGTCTAGTGGCTAAGGTACTCGGCTGCTGACCCACAGGTCGCGGGTTCGATTCCCGGCTGCGGCGGCTGCATTTCCGATGGAGGCGGAAATGTTGTAGGCCCGTGTACTCAGATTTGGGTGCACGTTAAAGAACCCCAGGTGGTCAAAATTTCCGGAGCCCTCCACTACGGCGTCTCTCATAATCATATAGTGGTTTTGGGACGGTAAACCCCACAAATCAATCAAATCAGTTGTACTCGTCAAAAGAAAAAAAATGGTTCTTCGATCCGGTTCTGCGTAGATGACAGGCGCCTAAACAACATTACGAGGTAAGATGTTTACCCTCTTCCCCGCATCGACGACGCTCTCGATTGTATCCAAGGTGCAGAATTCTTTTCCTCGCTTGACCTTCGCTCAGGTTATTGGCAGGTCCTAATAGCTGAGTCTGATCGTCCAAAAACGGCGTTCGTCACACCAGATGGTCTCTATGAATTTACCGTAATGCCTTTTGGACTCTGCAATGCGCCCGCCACATTTGATCAAATGATGGACAGCATTTTACGCGGTCTGAAATGGAACACGTGCTTCTGCTATTTTGACGACGCTGTGGTCCTCTCCCCAACTTCACTTCACATCTCACTCGTTTGCGTAAGATACTACAGTGCCTTACAAACGCCAGGCTTCATCTTAACCTGAAGAATTGTCATTTGCGGGCTAAACAACTCACCATACTTAACCATGTCGTATCAAAAGCCGGTACCTTTCCTGACCCTAAGAAGCTTCGTGCTGTTGCTGAATTTCCTAAGCCGACTACAGTCAAAGAACTACGGAGCTTTGTGGGCCTTTGCTTCTATTTTCGTCGGTTTTCCGGGGAGCTTGTGTCTATCTTCGCTACACTCAACAAACTCTTTCCTCGCCTTGCAGATCTTTCGAATTGGACAGCAGCTTGTGATGAATCCTTCACAACACTGCGCCAACTCCTTGCCTCACCACCCGCACTGCGCCATTATGACCCTACTGCGCCGACCGAAGTACACATGGATGCAAGTGGTGTCAGCCTTGGTGCAGTACTCGCGCAACGCAAACCAGGTTTTACGGATTATGTGGTCGCGTATGCCAGCTACGCCCTCACTAAGGCAGAAGCCAACTATTCTTTTACGGAAAAAGAGCGCCTTGCGGTTGTGTGGGCGATAAACAAGTTTCACTTCTATTTATAGGGCCAAACATTTTGAAGTGGTGACTGAGCATCGCGCACTCTGTTGGTTGACTTCACTGAAAGATCCTTCTGGTCACCTCGGTCCTTGGGCACTACGCCTCCAGGAATTTCACATACGCGTCGTCTACCAATCGGGGCGAAAGCACTCTGACGCAGATTCGCTTTCACGATCACCCACAAAATATGATAAAACGGAAATATAAGCCCTTGACCTTCCCTTCTCTGCCGTCAGGGTCAGAGACATGCCATTCCAACAGCGGAAGAAATCCTGGATTGTCTCGCTCTTGAATATGCTTTCTGACGCATCAACGCTTGGTTACCCGCGTGCTCTTCACCGCCCAGCAACGCATTTCGCCATACTGGATGGCCTGCTACACCATCGCAACTATAAAGGGGCGGGTCGTAAATGGCTGATAGTCATACCCAGCCTTGTGCCGTCTGATATCTGAAAATATTTTCATGCTGAACCCCAACACGCACACGCCAGTGCGCTGAAGATGTATGAGTGGATCCGCCAGCGTTATTACTGGCAGGGTATGTACACGTTTGTACGCAAACACATTCACTCATGTTCCTTGTGTCAGCAGCGCAAGACATTTCCTAATTCACCCGGTGAATTGCAGTCTTTACCATGTTCTGCATACCCATTTGACCGTGTTGGAATTGACATATACTGCCCGCTACCGTGCTCTGTTGGTGGTAATCGGTAGGTGATTGTGACTGCCGATCATCTCACAAGGTATGCCAAAGCTGCAGCGCTACCTTCGGCATGTTCTCCTGACATGGCAGCCTCCTTTTTGCATCGGTTCGTTCTTCGTCATGGTGCACCACGGGAGCTCGTGAGTGAGAAAGGTCGCGTATTTTTGTCCGAAGTTCTGTAGCAGCTCCTACATTCATACCGTACGGTACACCGCAAATCAACAGCCTACCACCCTCAGACGAACGGCCTCACAGAACGTTTCAAAAAAACCTTGGGAGACGTGCTCGCTATGTATAATGATTCCGACAACTCCAATTAGGACGTCGTTCTTCCTTTTGTGACGCACGCTTACAATACGATGATTCACTTAACAGGCTTTTCTGCATTTTTTTTTCTTTTATATGGTCATGACCCATGCAGCACACTCGACACAATTTTGCCATACATTCCTGACGCCTCCGAGTTCAGCCCAGCTTCTGAAATTGCCGAACATGCCAAAGAGTATCGTCAGCTTGCTCCGTCATTCAAAGCCGATAATCAAGCCCTCCAAAAAGATCGCCATGGTGGTGATCTTGTTAAGGACTCTTTCCCTGTCGTTTCTCTCGTGATGCTCCGACTGCCTTTCCACTCTCCTGAACGGACTCCCAAGTTTGCACAGAAGTATACTGGCCCTTGCAGCGTCATACAGCGCTCTTCTTCTGTCACCTATGTGACTGAACCGCTCAAGCCATCAACTAACAAGCGCCGCCTTGGTCGTGAGATGGTTCACATCAGTCGCCTCAAGCCCTGTTTGGACCCTCCTGTTCTCTCGTCGCCTTGAGTCGTCAGGATGTCTCGTATTCATCCGCGGGGTATTGTAGCGGAGAATGCGCAAAGCGATGACCAGTGGGACCATCTCTGAGTGCGAAGCGCGAGCGTGTGCACAAGCTGCAGACGCTGGACTGCTCGATCATTTGTGTCCGCACCAGCTGTCTGCCTACTACCTTGCGTCGCCATTAAACTTCTTTGCATTTTATTTATTTATTTATTTACGGATACTGTCAGCCCATACATAGGACTATTGCAAGAGTGGAAATAGCAAGTACATGAAAACATAGCGATCTCTCTAAAAACAGAACAGGGTAACAAATATAACCAGAAGCAACAATTTAGATCACAAGAATGAAGTCATCCAAAAGATAAAAGAAGACAACCAAAAATACAACCAAGAACGTAACCATTAAATGCACTAGAGCATGCAGAGACAAATAAAGCTATATTAATTATTGCTAGCGGTGTGCCGACGTCGACTGTCTTTGAGCTGGCTGTTATGCGTTTGTGTTGTCAGCGCTTCCTCTATTTTAGTGTTGTGTGGTGGTTTCTATGATTGCAACATCATTCCGTGCGAATGTGGTGATGCGCGAAGGTTTGCTGATTTTTGGTCGGCTGATCCTACCGAGGTGGGCGATCCAGCAGCGCTGACTCTTTTGTTCAAAGGGTAGCGCTGAGTGACCAGCACCCCGCGTCGATGTAACCATGAACAAGGGTTCGCTGTCTTGTGTGTGTTTTGTGGTGGTTTGTTTGACAACTTTAATTTCTTGCAAATGTGATGATACGTGATTGTTGACTGTTTCGTGCTAGCCTTAGTGTTTAATCACTAACATCCCGCGGTGGGGTAATCATGCGCAAGTGCTGGGTTCTTGTGCAGACATTAGTTACGAATGATATCGTGGTCTCTGATGCTGTATACTGACAATACCATTGTCACACGGGTTCTTGTTTGCTGCAGGACTTATGGCTGCACCATATTTGATCCGGATTAGCATAGACCATGCAGCGGTGACCATATGGCGATGACAAATACCGGTGTCACTCGAGCACTTTTGATCGTGATCAATCAATTTGTTGGTGCGGCGTAGTACACCCTAATCCAGATCGTGGTTGGCGAAGACGCCCTTATGGCGAATATAAGTGTCCGTGTGACACCGGTGTAATCACACGTGCGAATTTATAAAAAAAAGTTCAGTTCCGTGCACTCTTATGGCCTCCACTTCTTTCGCTGATGGTTGCATCATTAGATGATCATTCAAGAAAAGCAGTTATCGTATCTAAATAATGCAGAATAAATACTTGCTACCGGTTAAGTCTGTAATAATGGGACGTCTGCACCAAAGCACGAGTACATGTTTGGTCTTCATAAATCAAGTATCACAAGAAAAATTGAGGGACGAAGTACAATGTCCATTTGAGCCTAGGAAGCTGGAGATTCTTTGAGTTTTCTAAAGCAAAGGAACGATATGTTAACTTCACTGTCTAATTAGGACGTTTGTCCACAAATAAGCAGTCACGTTCAAGGCCTTTGGTCTACGTTAGTATGTGTGCAGAATAACTAATAAATCAAGCTATTGTTGCTGCCCCGCCACGGTGGTCTAGTGGCTAAGGTACTCGGCTGCTGACCCGCAGGTCGCGGGTTCAAATCCCGGCTGCGGCGGCTGCATTTCTGATGGAGGCGGAAATGTTGTAGGCCCGTGTGTTCAGATCTTGGTGCACGTTAAAGAACCCCAGGTGGTCAAACTTTCCGGAGCCGTCCACTACGGCGTCTCGCATAATCATATGGTGGTTTTGGGACGTTAAACCCCACATATCAATCAATCAAGCTATTGTTGCTGATGATAGCAGATGGCCGGCAACAAGATGTAGAAAGTTGTACAAGACAATGTAGAAGGTAGGCATGAACAGTACAATAAAAAAAGGGCAGCATATTCACGGAGTGAATTATAGGTAGTGGGAGGAAGCATCCGTCCGTCTATTCGTTCTTGCTTCCATCCATCCATGCGTGCGTCTATGTGGCCGCCCGTGCGTCCATCAGCCCGTCCGTGCATGCGTCTGTTCGTGTGTCCACACGTTCATCTGTGCATCCGTCCCTGCTTTCGTTCATGCATCCGTTCCTGCGTCCATCCTTGCGTCCATTCGTCCGTGCAGCCATCCGTGCGTCCGTCCATGCATCTGTGTGTGTGTGCGTTCGTCCACCTATTCAACATTCCAAGTACCATCATCTCGCATCTTTTCATCATATATTCCTCATACAGAAGCACCGCCATCCAGCGGACATTTGAAGGACTGAACGTGAGTAGGCACACGCACACTTTTTAAGGCTCGCGCTTAGTGTTGTGTACATTCCACCTTTAACCACCTCAAGTTCATGGTATATACCATTTCACTGTATTCATGACACTACGGGCCAACGCTCGCTAAACCTTACTAAAACCTAGGAGGGGACACCCAGCGAGTATAACGTAGCAACCCTTTCTTGTCTTCTGTGCGTTGTTGAACAATAAAAAATTCGCAGCGTGCACGTAAACTAAAAGCCGAATTCTCCTGTCTCTGATTCCCCCTTAGCAGCCATTGACATGTACACTTTGAGCACTGTCTTTTATTGTTCAACAACGCGCAGAAGAAATCTCTCACCAGCACCACCTTGGAGGTCAAAATGTTATACTTGTTACACACTACTACAACGGGTACGAGGGACGAACGGGTGCCACTATAAGAAGCTTCGCCGCGTGAAAGTTCTTTGTGTAGGGCTTGGGTCTTGAATAACATCTTTCGGGTGCCCAAAACCTCCTGCTCACGCCCTTCCAAGACTTCTACTTCCGATGGCATCGTCAGAGCCAGCGTCCCATGAACTATCACGCTCCTGACCAACGAGCTGCAAGCCTCCGTTCCCGATGCCAGTTAGGTTTACTTTAACGTTGCCTACCTCACTCAGAAGAACGCCAAACTTGTCACCTCAAGCAAAGAAGTCTTCGATATGACTGACGACGACTACGAGGAAGACCTCGAGGTTGTGGAGAGTACGGCCAAAGAGTCTTTTATGCCGTGTCCCGAGCGTGTTTCTACATCCGAAAGGCCGCCAATAAGGCGACAGTAATGAGTGCTGAGAAGTCGGTGGCTACATCGCCGAACGCCAACGCCAGTGGTTCCAGCACCACATCCCAGAGCCACGTCACTTTTCTCGAGTAGCCAATCCGATTCCAGGTGAAGGAACAATGCCACGTACTCGCACGGTCGTCGTGCTGAAACTACAGATCCCCACGTTTTCCGGCGCACTTCGTGATCAGCAGTCCTTCTGAGACATTTTCAGTGCCAAGATTCACCTAAATGAAGACGTTGTACAGATTGAGGAGTTTAATTACCTTCAGTCCTGTTTGAGCGTTGCAGCAAAGAGAGTGATTGAGGGCGTCCGACTACCCGAAGACAATTACAACATTGCGATCAAGACCTTGACGAAGTGATTCGGTTGACGCGACTTGCTTGTCAACGAGAACTTTTACCACCAGCTCACCATAGCGCCAGTCAAGTCATCGCAGACGTAGAGAAGCTTCACCTGCTCTAGGACAAGGTCAACTTTCGAGTCTCCACGTTGACAGGTTTGGGCATCCCACCTCACCAGTGCTAGGTGGTCCTCAACGGTGTCTTGATGAAGCGTCTGCCTGCTGATCTTGCAAATATCTACCACCAGAAGGTGCAGGAAGCCCCGCAGAAAACGACTGCCATCGCGACACCTGAACAGAGAGTACACCAGGCTCCCGAATCGCTCAATTCCCTTCACATTCAGCCTGAGATCCTAGAGGAAGGCAGGCAAAGACGAATAGTGTTGTGTTTTTCGCGTTTGATACCCGAAGAGGACGTCCAACACACGACCGCACCAGCGGAACGTATAAAAACGGCGTGTGCTCTTGCTCGTACTTGCTGGATTTGCAGCCTGACTTCTCTTTCTGAATACAATGCTTCTGCGACGCGGCGTCACGTCATCATCGAAATCGAACTATCTGTGGAGAGAACAAACAAGGCTCTGTCAGAATTCAAGATATTTGAGGAGACCACAATGAAGTTTTTGATTTCATTCATGTGCCGTTGAATGAGCAAGGTGCACAGATACCTTCAGTCCGCGTCAATCAAAGCTCAGCCGAGTGTTATGCACAAGCGCACGCGAACAGTTTAACGGAAGAATGCGAACTCCTGAACCAATATAAACTGGCTGTGGCAGCGTCTGTCGACGAAGAACGGGCAGGAAGAGTTGAAACACTACGAAGAGACAATGTATATGTTACGTACCATCACGCAGTAATCCCCCGATGTGCCATCATGACGCTTAGTGCGGTGTTTGACGCTTCACCACCCACACTAAGTCATCTCTATCAGATGGATCTCCAGCTGAAGAGTTCAGAGCTCGACGCTGAGGTTGTGCAGATGCTCACTGTCTTCCGATGTCTGCCAACCGTCACCTGAAAGTTCGTGGGCGACAGAATTCCTTGCTGGAAAGGCTGGTCAGAGCATCATATGATCTACAAAAGCTGCATTGAGGAAGTCACGTGGGAGCAACAGTTTCAACGCTCATGGACTCATGACTAAAATTTGTGGAGTTTTGACTGGTTGTCAAGAGCGGATTCTTTTGTAACTTGACAATAGTCCCACAATAGTTAACCACTGAGACAATTACACTGCTTACTCGGAAAAAGTGACGTAGACTTTCTGCAATGAGCTACCTCCTCCAGCTACAAGCACTTACAAGAGAGGACCTTCCGTGCCACACGCGCTATGATGAGCGTCTCCCAGCGCACCGACGGCTCCGAGAAAAGTGGTCATACTTCCCATTACAGCAATTCGTGCTCTATAGACCTGGTCGCGAAATGCCTCGGCGGCGTACTGGTGATTGTGCTTGTGTGGGAACAGGCTACGCGCTTGTTACTGACTACAGGGCATGTCGAGTTTTGCTACAGCTGAACAGTAATATGTCAGGGCACCCAGTGAAGAGTGTGCACGCATCTATACTCTACGACAGGCCGTTGGACAGGAAATCAAACAACCCGTTCAGAAGGCTTATATTCTGAAAGAAAGCGTGTGAGAATCAACAGCTTTGGCTTCTGAGAAATATGTTGCTGATGATTGCAAACGGGTGGCAACAAGAAGCAGAACGTCGTAGAACACAATGTAAAAATTAGTGACGAGCACTAAAATAAAGGGACGTTCTTGGTGTAGGGCTCGGGTCTTGAATATGCGACGGTAACATTTCTCGGTTCTTGTACATTATAAATAACAATTTATTCGGATAGGCATTATGATAAAGCAATAGTTCTTGTATAAGCCTTGAAAAAGACAAGTATCCTTGTCGAAACGTTTATAAATTTTAATTGATCCAGATTGTGTAATTAGTAATATTGTGTCGGCGACAATAAGCAATGACTTAACACCTGATCAAACTGAAGGTTTACTCGCCCTGTTAAATAGACACCGTTCTCTATTTGACGTGAACTCGCCCGCCCTAAGCATGACTACCACCGCTACTCACAGCATCCAGACTGACGGCTCTCGTATTGTACATCGGCGTCCATATCGCGTGTCTCAGGCAGAACGCAAGATCATCGAGGAAAACGTCTCAGACATGCTACGATGCAACATCATACGTCCTTCCTCGAGTCCCTGGTCATCCCCAGTTGTTCTCGTTCAAAAGAAAGATGGGACAGTGCGTTTCTGCGTCGATTACCGTGCGCTAAACAAAATAACGCGCAAGGATGTTTATCCCCTCCCTCGGATCGACGATGCACTGGATTCATTACAGGGCGCAGAGTATTTTTCCAGCCTCGACCTTAGGTCAGGCTACTGGCAGATACCAATGTTGGAGTCTGATAAAGAGAAGACCGCCTTTTCAACACCAGATGGGTTGTACGAGTTCAATGTGATGCCTTTTGGACTCTGTAATGCGCCCACCACCTTCGAACGCATGATAGACGGCGTATTGCGTGATTTGAAATGGAAAACATGTCTGTGCTATCTCGATGACATAGTAGTGTTTTCATCCACGTTCTCGCAGCATCTACAACGTCTTGACGAAGTCCTCACATGCCTTGCAAAAGCCGGTCTACAGCTTAACACCAAGAAATGTACCTTTGCTAGCAAGACAATCAAGGTTCTCGGCCACCTTGTCAGCAAAGAAGGAATTCGGCCCGACCCCGAGAAGCTTGCCGCTGTCCTCGATTTTCCTCGTCCACTACGTCAGAAGGACCTGCGCAGCTTTCTTGGGTTATCTTCTTACTTCCGGCGCTTCATACGTGGTTTCGCGGAACTTGCGTCTCCGCTCCATCAACTCCTCGCAAAGAACGTCCCCTTCATTTGGTTCGAAGACTGCGAAAGCGCTTTCACGGCATTGAAGCAAGCCCTCACGTCGGATCCGGTACTGTGCCACTTCGATTCCACCGCACCCACCATCCTTCACATCGACGCAAGTAGTCATGGTCTCGGTGCGGTACTCTTGCAGCGTGACAAAAACTCACGCGAACGCGTCGTTGCTTACGCAAGTCGTGCTCTTACCGCTCCAGAAAAGAACTACACTATCACCGAGCAGGAGTGCCTTGCTGTTGTTTGGGCAGTGCAAAGATTGCGACCATATTTTCACGGCCGTCATTTTACCGTCGTGACCGACCATAACGCCTTATGCTGGCTTTCATCGCTGAAAAGCTTATCGGGTCGCCTTGGTCGCTGGGCGCTTCGCTTACAGGAGTATGATTTCGATGTCGCCTACAGATCTGGGAAGAAGCATCAAGATGCTGATGCTCTAGCGCGCTGTCCTTTGCCCAGCGGAAGCAATTCACCATCGATACTCCAAAACAACAGCACCTCTCCAATCGCAGCGCTAAGTTCATCACCTGCCACCCTATCCGTCCTTGTTTCACAACAACGTGTCGACCCATACTGCCGCACCATTATTGACCGCTTGACCGGCTCTACTACTCCTCCAAACGCCAGACTCCGTCGACAACTTAAACAATTTAAGCTTGTCGGTGATGCTTTATGTCACTACATTTACCACATCGATGGCAACAAGTGGGTACCCGTCATCCCACGTTCTCTGCAACGTGAAGTTCTGGAAGCCTTTCATGATGATCCAACCGCTGCTCATCTAGGCTACCACAAGACTTACGACAAAATACGAAGTCATTGTTTTTGGCCTGGCCTCTCTTCAGCCGTCGCTAAGTACGTCGCCTCCTGTGTCCATTGCCAACGGCGAAAACGACCGACAACTGCTCCGGCTGGCTTAATGCAACCTCTTCCTTGTCCCGCCTCACCTTTTGAAGTCGTTGGAATCGACTTGTATGGCCCTCTCCCTATATCATCCAATGGGAATCGCTGGATTGTCACGGCAGTCGACCACCTAACCCGCTATGCAGAAACAGCTTCTATACCATCTGGGACTGTCACTGAGATCGCCGATTTATTTCTTCGCCACATCTTTTTGCGTCATGGAGCGCCACGCATTCTCCTCAGTGATCGTGGCAAAGTCTTCCTATCTTCCATTGTCGAGCAAGTTTTGCGTGCCTCGAACACTGTTCACAAGACCACTTCTAGCTACCACCCGCAGACCAACGGATTGACTGAACGGTTTCATCGGACCCTATCGGACATGATCGCCATGTACATTCACCCCAACCACACGAACTGGGATGCAATTCTACCCTTCGTGACATTCGCCTATAATACGGCTGCTCAACGCACTACTGGGTTTTCTCCATTTTTTCTCGTCCATGGTCGCTCGCAGAGTTTCGCTCTGGATGTCTCTTTCCTTTCGGCCCCTGCACCCTCGACGGCTCCTTTCTCTGAAGAATTCCTATCTCGTCTCGCACACTACCGTCACCAGGCCCGTGCTAACACCGGCCTCTCTCAAGACACTCGAAAATCTCGCTACGACTCGTCTCGCCATGTTGTGAGTTTTTCCCCTGGGGACGAAGTTCTTCTATGGACTCCACTACGCGTCCCCGGCCTATACGACAAATTCATCAGTCGCTTCATTGGGCCATACACGGTGGTCGAACAGACATCTCCTGTCAATTACCGCGTTTCTCCTCTTAGCGCTTGGCCTGATCATCGTTGCCGAGGAACAGAGATAGTGCACGTATCTCGTTTAACGCCTTATGCGCGACGCATTTCATAATACTGTCAAGCGACCAGGCGGCCGCTTTCACCGCGCGGGGGAATTAGTGTGAGCGCGACAAGCGAATGACTCTCTATTCTCTTTGTAATCATCATCACCTGTACATCTTCTTCATCTAAGAATATCATCACCAGCGTGATTGAGCTCGAGCCTGGCCGAATAAACCGGTTCCTCACAATATTATCTACTCTTAGAACTCCATCCACCCAAACCCGATCATCATCATCATCATCATCATCACCATCATAATCATCATCAGCCTGACTATACCCACTGCAGGACAAAGGCCTCTCTCATGTTCTGCCAGTTAACCTGGTCCTGCGCTTGCTGCTGCCAATTTATACTCGCAAACTTTTCAATCTCATCTGCCCACCTAACCTTCTCTCACACCCTAACCCGTTTGCCTTCTCTGGGAATCCAGTTAGTTACCCGTAATGACAAGGGGTTATCCTGTCTACGCGCTACATGCCCGGCCCACGTCCATTTCCTCTTCTTGATTTCTACTATGATATCAACCCTCGTTTGTTCCCTAATCTAGTCTGCTCTCTTCTTGTCTCTTAGGGTTACACCTATCATTTTTCTTTCCATTTCTCGCTGCGTCGGGCTCAATTTAAGCTGAATCTTTTTTGTAAGTCTCCAGGTTTCTGCTCCGTAGGTAAGTACCGATAAGATACAGCTGTTATATACCTTCCTCTTGAGGAATAGTGGCAATCTACCTGTCATAATTTAGATGGCTAATTCGATCTTACAAAGTTCCTAATCTGATGAAAAAAAATCTTTTTTTCTTGAATTATATATGGGGTTTTAGGTTGTCTTCAACCCAATTGAGAAAAGTGATTTGGCACCTAACCCAAATTAAATAAGTTTTTTTAAAAGGCCCTTTAAAAAAGCAGTGATTTTCTCCTAATTTCAACTGCAACATATTCGAGCATGCGCTCTGACACTATCACAATAAAGTTTTTGAGGTCTGGTTGTACCCGTAGCTTTACTTTTATGGAGATGTATGTTGTAGCCATACAGATTACAACAGAAGCAGCCGTTGGTAGTGCTCTCACGTTCCTTGTGGTGCCAGAGGTGACAGTTGGCGCTTTTCCTACTTCATGCCTTATGCGGCAGAAGGCACTGAACACTCATGGCCTCTTTCTAGCTTGGTATGTTCACACAATCAGTGCACTCATTCTTCTTGTCATTGCATATACGTAGCTTCTCATAGCTACATGTGTCTTTAGTCTGCATCACCCAGACATCGTGTCCGTCCACTATGTCAAGGGTAGCCCTTATAGAGTTTTTATACATCAGGCCAGCCTTAAAGTAGTACTTGCTGGGCTATTCGATACACGTTCATGTACAAGCCAAAAATATATAGATGTTCTACATGATGCAATATTAAGAGAAGGGGTCCATGGGAGTGAAAACTCTCGGCCGTTTGTTCATCATACCCTGCATTGAAATTTGTAGGCACCACCATTTGCAGCAAGCTAGGCACGTATTAGCTGCATATTACCTAATCATACTCTGCGAACTTGCTCACTACCTGCGAGAGGACCATAGAGGGTTACTGAAACACAGGGCCGTAGCCAGGGGACGGCACACTGGGCACATCCCTCTCCCCCAAAATGTTTTACGCCATAGCGCAGAGATAAAAAACGACCATTTCAAGGCGTTTCCTAGGAGGTGTCTTCCTACGTTATAAATTTCTAGGTATGCTCCTCCTAATGCACAAAGAACCACACGATTTTATACAGAATTACTCGAACAATTGTCGCGCAGTGGACTTGTGGCTTTTGCCGCTGATCTTAACCTTATTCAGCGCACCTCACAGGTATGAGAATCTCAATGCGTCAGCAAATGTGGCCCATATTTAGCTTTTAGCGAAAGCTCATGTTTCTGCAAATGCACATTCGCGTACATACCTGTCAATCCAACATTCGTCTTCCACTGTAGGGTAGCTGTCATTTATAAATGACGTTGTAGGCAAAATTTGCGTCACTTGGCGTGCCCCTTGCAGTACCACTTTTGTTGCTTCCATGAAGAATAGTATACATGAGGAAACTTAAGACAGCTTTTACGGCACAGAAAAAAAAGCCAGAACGGCAAGTCTGTTTTCAGTCACTTTTAGACGCTGTGCAACTTGATGCCTATTCGGTATGACCTCGGGTCTAACCGTATCTTGCGGGAATGGAAGTGTTGCTCCAAACTGCTCTAAAAGGGAAGTACTGTGCTGGACCATTCTAAAGTATCATATTTGTTAGTAACTGCGGTGACTCTGCTCTTAGTATGCATTGAAGAAACTGAAAACATGAAGTTACAATGAGTGAAAATCCTGCGAGTCTAAATATAACGAAACCCAGCTCTGTGCTCTCATCGACTAAACACTTTGTATAGTAGCGGTATCCTAGAATATTGACACAGTGCTACTCCTACCATCAATATATATATATATATATATATATATAGATATATATATATATATATATATATATATATATATATATATATATATATATATATATATATATATATATATATATATATATATTTGTCGCTTCAGCACAGCTGAAATGGCACCCGAAAAGAGGAAGATGACAACGTGGTTGTTGTGGGTTGGTCTCTCTCGAGCTTCCCCCGTTGGCCTACATGACTGTGCGCTCTTTTAAGCCGTTAGCAAGACCTGCTGTCAGTGAATAAATCTTCCCGTAACATATTTTGGTTTAGGGTGCGAGGTCTTTGCACAACCCAGCTCTGGAACTCCGCAGTGGACGCCAGCTTTGTCCAGCCGCGATGCCTGAAACCGGCACTCAGGCCTCGCCATCCGCGCCGTCTCCATCACCCGTAATTCCCTCCCATCTTCTTGACCGTGGCACGTTTTTCGGTATGGACAGCACGGACGTCGAAGAATGGCTCGCATTATTCGAGCGCGTCAGCAAGCAATACAGGTGGGACGAGACGCTTATGCTGTCAAATATTCTGTTCTACCTACGGGGTACGGCAGGCGCCTGTTATGAGACGCATGAAGAAGAATTAACCAGCTGGGACACATGCAAGCAAAATCTTCCCGACTTGTCCGGTTGGTCAGTTGCTCGTCAGATTGCAGCCAAGCAGGAGCTCGATCCGCGTGTTCAATCATCGACGGAGTCGTAAGTCACGTACATCCAAAACGTACTGCTACTGTGTCGGGAGACTGACAAAAACATTTCCGAAGCTGACAAGATCAGCAACGTGTTGAAAGGCATTGCTGATGATGCTTTCAACATACTTATGTGTAAGAACTGAAGCACCACTGGGGACTCCATATATATATATGGAGTCCCCAGATATGTATATATATATATATATATATATATATATATATATATATTGTTACGGGAAGATTTATTCACCGACAACAGGTCTTGCTAACGGCTTAAAGAGCGCAGTCATGCAGGCCAATGGGGGAAGCTCGAGGGGCCAACCCACAACAACCACGTCGTCGTCTTCCTCTTTTCGGGTGCCATTTGAGCTGTGCTGAAGCGACAGTTCTATACACGGAGCGTCACCCTGGCCGGTAAGGCACCGTCTCGATGCCTGTTAAATGAGCGAGTCCACGTTGTAGGGCTTGAGACGGAAAACGTGGACTATTTCTGTTCTGGGTGCAGCAGCCGGTGAGTTTGTGGTAGCGGCAATCTCGTGGGCCACAGGTGGGACCTGATGAAAGCCTCGGTAGAGCCCAGCGTATCGCGATAGTAGTTTCTCGCAGAGGCCGACACGCCGATATGGGAGCCACGGGAGAACAAGAGATCCTGCAGAGAAAAACATCATCCCTATGTCGACGGTCGTAAAGGGACTTTCGTGCTGTCTGTGACGACAATAACCGAGCGCGGGCTACCGCGCGTGCCGTGAGAGCACGGGTGATCGCATCCTGAGCGTACGAAGTGGAGGATGGTTGGTCTGATGAAAGCAGTATGTCTAATGGCAGTAAAGCATGACGTCCGAAGAGTAGATAAAATGGGGATTAGTCTGCTATTTCATGACGCGACGAGTTATAGGCGAAGGTGACGAACGGCAGAGATATGTCCCAATCAGTGTGGTCGGTAGATACGTACATGAAAGCATGTCTGTCAATGTGCGGTTTAGGCGCTCTGTTAAGCCGTAAGTCTGAGGGTGGTAAGATGTGGTGAAGGTGTGACGGGTAGCACAAGATCGGAGTAGATCATCAACGACACGAGATAGGAAAAAGTGACCACAGTCCGGGAGCAGGTGTGGCGGAGCGCCATGCTACAGAATAATGTCGTAGAGTAAGAAGTCGGCAACATCTGCTGCGCAGCTGGTTGGTAGCGCTCGAGCGATTGCATACCGAGTGGCATAATCTGTGGCCACTGCAATCCATTTATTTCCAGTTGTAGAAGTAGGAAAGAGACCTAGCAAGTCCAGCCCCACTCTATAAAACGGCTCGGCTGGAACTTAATAGCTTTAAGAAGACCAGCAGGGGGAGTCGTAGGCTTCTTTCGGCGTTGGCAGAGGCCGCAAGAAGCGATGTAACAGCGAACGGAGCGGTAAAGACCCTTCCAGAATACTCGTCGTCGAACGCGGTCGTAAGTTCTGGAGACATCTAGATGTCCAGAAGTTGGAGCGTCGTGGAATTGTCGCAAAACATCCTTTCGCAGGTGATGTTGTACGACCAGTAAAAGTTCCACGCCATCGGGGTGTAAGTTGCGGCGGTACAAAACGTTGTCTTGAAGCACGTATCTGCTAAGAGAAGGGTGAGTATGACGCGATTGAAGGCAGTCAATGATGGTGAGCAGCGATGAATCTCGGCGCTCTTCGTCGGCCACGTTCAGAAAGTCATTGATGGCTAGAACGCAGGCATCAGATTCCTAATTAGTGGAGTTAGATGGATCAACGAGATTCCGAGAGAAGCAGTCAGCATCGCTGTGCAGCTTTCCGGATTTGTGCACTACTGAGAACGTTACTCCTGTAATCAAAGTGCCCATCGGCCGAGTCTTCCTGTAGGGCCCTTGAGCGTCTACAGCCAGCAAAGCGCAAGATGGTCCGTAAAGATTGTGAACGGACGTCCGTATAAGTACGGACGGAATTTCGCAATGACCCAAACGAGGGCTAAGCATTCCCGCTCAGTGATGGAATAATTTTTTTCCGCTTGCGACAGAAGGCGACTAGCGTAGGCTATCACATGGTTGGTGCCATTCTGTATCTGAGCGAGTATAGCACCAATGTCATGGCCGCTTGCATCTGTGCGAAGCTCTGCTCGAGCCACTGGATGAAAATAAGCTAACACAGGTGGTGATGAGAGGGCGTTAATAAACGACGCGAAGGAATGTTCTTGGTCCTTCCCCCAAGAAAAGGCCACGTTTTTTTTTTGAGCAGATTCGTTAGGGGCCTAGCATTATCCGCGAAGTTGAAGACAAAGCGGCGGAAGTATGAGTAGAGCCCAATAAAACTGCGAACGTTTTGTGTGGAACGCCGAACCTGGGATTCTCGGACTGCACTGACTTTTTCAGAGTCGGGTGGAAAACTAGTGGCATCAACAAGGTGGCCGAGTACTTTAATCTGCCGGCGTCGATATGAGCATTTCAACCAAGTGAGTTGGAGACCAGCGCAACAAATAACGTCGAGAATTGCCGAGAGACGAGACAGGTGGCTTTCGAAGGAGGGCGTGAAAACGATTACATCGTCCAGATAGCAAAGACAGGTCGACCATTTGAAACCGCGGAGAAGAGAGTCCATCATACGTTCAAAAGTAGCCGGGGCATTGCACAACCCAAAAGGCATGACCTTGAATTGGTAAAGGCTGTCGGGTGTGGTGAATGCTGTCTTCTCGCGGTTGCGGTAATCTACAGAAATTTGCCATTATCCGGAACGAAGGTAAAGGGACGAGAAATAGTTGGCACCGTGGAGGCAGGTGAGCGCATCATCGATTCGGGGTAGAGGATAGACATCCTTTTTGGTGATTCGATTCAGGTAGCGATAGTCGACGCAAAAGCGCTATGTATTGCCTTTAGACCACAAGAGATGCCCAAGGACTCGATGAAGGCTCAGTGATGTCTTTGCTCAGCAATCTCTCAACCTCCGTCTGTAAAACTGGGCGCTCAGCATGTGACACGCGATAAGGGCGTTTGTGGATAGGACTGGCTTCACCGGTGTCGCTGCGGTGGGTTACGGCCCTTGTGCAGCCGAAGGGATGGTCGTCGACGTCTAAGATATCCAGGTAAGAAAACAGAACACCCGGAGCGCTGAAATTTGGGAAGGTAAGAGGTCGCTGGATATCATTTTGTCGAGGAACACCTTATATTGCGAGTAGATGACAGGTTTCACCACGGTCTTTGTGTCAGGGGTAATGTTCGACTTCCGTTGGCCACTCGAACAGTTGAGGACATAGCCGGTGTGAGAACCTTTTTCTGGCGAGATCGAAGTGTTGAACTCATAACAGATACTTGAGCACCAGTGTCAATTAGAGCAGTAATGGCGTGGCCATTATTGAACTTTCGAAGTAAATTGCGTCTTGAAATTATTGCCCTAGCGGGTACCAGCAAGTGTGCTTACAGTAGTTACCCAATGAGTGCTTGGAAAAGGCTCTGAAGGTCGCGCTTCTAGCTTTCGCTGTGACTGTGCTGCGCCTACCGCGAAGGCCTGGTATTTTTTTGCAAGCTCGAACACATTATATTCGTTGAATGCGAAACTGCTTCAGGGTCGTGCGTTTAGATTTATCATTTAGAAGCACGTTAAGGAACTCCGTATGAGTAAATTTCTAAAAGCATTCCACTATGACGCCCCTCGTAAACGTTTCAGTGAAATAACTACCTCAAACGAAAATCCTTGACAATTTGCAGTTGATTCTTCACCTATACATTGAAGATTCACTACTACTGGACAGTCCGGAATGTGTGGACAAAGGTCACGTGGAAGGGCCGGTGAATATTACTTCTGAAAAGTTTCTCCAGATTCTTCTAGTTGAAAACATAAAAGTGTTAACAGATCAGAATCACATGCCGTCTGGCTTTGTTCACAAGCCGACACTAGAGCATTTCTGGTGAGGAAAATTGTGGCTACTTCTGCTAAAAGCATCACGACAGTGTTTTGCCAACAGTGCTTTTTTTTTAGGTGCAACGAAAATATATTAAAAATAATGAGAACAGTTTCTGATTTTCTGCAGTTTTGTTGTTCCCCTGCATCTCGCACATGTCTTAATTGATACAAAAATGTTTCACATCTTTTCATCTGCACTGAAGATTGCATCTGGGCTTGTGTGGGTTTCGGACTTCGTAATATTTGCAAGGACTCAGCATGATGTGGTTTGGCTTAGGGTTGTTTTTTTTTCTGCACTATAAACATTTTCTGAAACTGTATCAATACTTGCTATCTCATGTTTTTATCTTTTCTGCTTTCATTCTGAGCAGTCAAATATTTTTTTGACATTCTTATTACTATTGGTACTACTTCTGCTATTGCGATTGCTATTGGCGCGTGAAGAATAGTAGCCATCCCAATTATGTTTTGACTTTTACATTTTTGAAGTACTTATTTGAGCAAGCACAAAATGTAATACCTTGAACAAAAATGTGCAAAATTTTTTATTTTCAAGTGCAGTGGCTGCTGGCATATGAAATCAAAGTAAAGGTTTCCAAACCTATTTTTCTCAAAAAAAGAAAAGAGAGAGAGATTACGTTTTCTCTCATTTCTCCTGCCAATTGGTGATGGATCATGTGGTTGAACCTTCTGAACGCGACACCGAATGATACATGCGTGCAGATTGGAATATTTATCAATTTAATCATTTCTTGAAGTTGCAGAAGGAATTGTGTTATGCACTTCCTACAATGTTTCTATTGCATTGGTATCACCAGAAAATACTACAGCAGAAATGAACCTGAGCATTATTTGAGCGCGCTGGTGTTTCTTTGCAACAGATGGCAGCGAGTTAGCTTGGAGCGAGGTTGCAGCTATAGGTAGAAGTACAGCCTCCTTTACGCAGGCCGTAAAGGAAGCGAGCGTGTGCCTCCAGACCAGCCGCAGGTAGATATACTCGGGAAAATAAAGAGAAACAGTGACTTGACTTAGATTACCAAACTGTGGTCTGAGAACTCTTCTGCTACAAGTTTCACTGTCATCATATCATTAATACTGAACAAAAATCAAGGTCAAAGTTTCAATGTTAAATTTCGTGCTTAAATATTTGGGCCAAAGCATGGGTGTTGGCAGTACAAGCTCAGGTAGCAAAAGCCTTTTTTGCCTTACACATATGCTTATTCCAAAGTGATCACAGATGGATTGGCTGCATGTTTGGTACAGGAGGATGTGTGCAAGTCATATGTGCACACGGTAAAAAAGCAGTGTTGATGCTCAGATTGAGAGGTTGCAAACAGGAGGGTTTCCAGATTATGTGGTCGCTAGACCCGGCGAGAAGGTGGTGAGATGAATCAAACATAGAGTTTCCTAATATACACTAGAGAGAACTCTGGCGCTAGCGTCTACGGGAGCTGCAATGCACGGCGCTTCAGCGAGCATGGAAATGATGGGTAGTACACACATTTGTCTTATCTTCGTACTTCTGATCTGCTTTTTGCTCCGTGTGTGTTCGTGTCGCTTGACCTGTTTTCTCATGAAACAAAAAATCAGCAAATGTACAGCGGTTGTGATTCACCACCTTAATTTTTGAAGCTTACCGTTTCAAATCGGGTCACGAAGTTCAAAAGGGTTCGTTCTTTTTCTTTAAAACGAAACCGTAACCAGCAATAAACGAAGCCACAAGTACGATTCGCCGCCCGCAAGTACGAAGAATAGGCAAATGTGTGCTACGCATCATTCTTATGGTCGCTGTACGATTGTAGCGCCAGAGTCCCCTCTAGTTACTTTTAGGAAACTCTATGGGATCAAACATTTCAGCAAATGCGAAGCCTGCGAGAAAGATTATAAAATACGCTTCAGCCTCCTGCCCTATGTACACAACATGGCATAAAATTAGGAGTGTCGTATCCAGATATGATGCGGCAGTGGTTCGTACGGCTCTCAAAAAGCTGGGCAGCACTTGCACACTTGTTAAGCTCAGGGCCAAAGGCAAAACCAAAAATAAAAGTGAATGTGGTAAAAAACACCGAAGCTCCTTTATTCCTTGTGTTACAGGCGTAGTGTACAAGATTCTTCTGTCATGCGTAAATGTTAGATTATGGGGGCACCAGAAGAAAGGCAAAAATATGTCACAATCAACTTTGTTTCCTCAATGTCTAGAGCGTCAATAGATGCTACTGTTTAACAAGATCAGGGGTGCAACAGCCGAAATACAATTTGGAGCAATTTCCGGAGCAGCAAAATGTAAAGTTTGAGCTGGTTACTACAGGGGAAAAATGCGCATTTTTTATGACTGGTTACCAAATTTGTACCAGTATAAAAAAGAAAGCTTACATTTGGAAACAAAAATATGTATAAACCATTCCACATCACCTATTTTGTGCAGTGTAAACATGAGCCCTGCTATTTCAATGGAAGTGGTGAAACCAGCCCACTGAGCCAAGAATGATAAAGTCCATATTAGCATTCGTGGCGTCTGTGAAATTATGAACAGACTCTGCGAAATTAAATATGCATCTGCCAAGCTCGCGACCATGAAATTTGGGAGTTACCTGAAACTGAAGAGTACGGGTGGTCAAAAAAAGAAACTGGTGCACAAACTAGTTTTTTTAAAGAAGTAGAAATGTTATGCACTGCTCCAAATCGTTGACAGTAGCATATTTTTACATCAGGGATTATACTGATACTCAGATTTAGGCGACGGACAAAGGCAAAAGTAACTGAACGAAATGTGCAGTGGCCCATGACTAGCAATAACAGCCCCGTCCAAATCTTAATGCGATTTTTCGCAGAACGTCAGTGTAGTATGGTGAAAGTGGTCTACGCAGAATTATCTGCGTGGGTTAGAATCCCAAGCCAAGAAATTTCCTAACCACTACATCTCGCCTCCCTCCCCCCTCCTCCCGAACTTCCCACCTTGTTTTTTTTTCTGTCACCGAAGGGCTAGGTACCGCTTCGGCTCTCGCTTGCAAGGTACGTTCGGCCAGCTAAAGTAGCAATGGCGCGCACCCCTTGGCCTGGCGATGGCACCGGATGGCACTGGATCACCAGTATTGCGGCCGGGACGACGCAACTTCTAGACAAAAAAAAAAAACTCTCGAGCTTAACGGTAGAATTGCCCGTGTCCAGTTTTTTTCTTTTTTTGAAGGTCTGTTCACAAGCTGCCTGTGTGATATTTCTCGGCAGCTCTTAGAAGAAGAATTAGTTTTCGAAGCTGACCATGTTTTTGCCTGTAGATCAAAACAACATTGAGAGGAAGTGAAAGTGGCTATGTAAAGCTAAGAACCCAGCGAGCTGAAACAGCAGACGGCTGGGGCGGTGGCAAAAATTTTTTTCCGAGGGGAAAAAATTTTCCGCTATTTTTTGCGCTATATACCACAGAAAAAAATTGGGAGAGGGGGAGGGTACGGCCTTATTGTGCCACCCCCTAGCTTTGCTACTGGCGGATGGAAACCCGTGTGGTCGGATACACACATGGCGAAGGAGAGCCGGGGAGAAAGGTGGGAGAGGCACAGACTGCGGTTAGGTTACATTAGAAAGAGAAGTAGCTTTAGCATACTGGAGCCGTACATGTATGATGTAAGAAAAACGGTATCGTCCAACGTGCTGGCCGAACACGCCGAAGCAAATGGCCACTAAATAGGCTGGTATAGGGTGAAATTAACGAAAAGAAGAGAAAATATTTGGACTTTAGAGCTATATTTAAGCTCTCTGAAAATTGAGGCAACGGCACACGTTCTTGATTGTAATGACAGTAACTTCCCAAGATGCACACACCTACATCCTATTTTAAAATGTAGGATTGCACAATTGAATGTTTGCACAATAATTTTTTGTTGTGAACGCGGCTCTCGTACGAAAATTGAAACGTTTGGCTTTCATGTGCCTATTCATGGTCAGTTCTCATCTTAAGCCCATAGGCTCGAAATAACAACCACAATACACAAAGAGAGAGGGGACAGTGGCACAGCCAGCGGTCTCACGCCGTAGCGCCCTCACGTACGTAGCGCACTGTGGCACGCCGCGGATAACTTTTGCTGCAGCTTTCCCTATTGTGTTGTCTGCAGAAGTCCGCACACATGAAGCCGGAGTAAAACAACGCTGTTCGAAAATGAAAACACCACAAAGGCATGGTAAAAACAACGCATGCAACTGCTACCTTTTCTATGCCGGAGCGAGGCAAGATCACGTGATCCAACCCGGCAAGTCACAGCGATTGATGCGCTAGTGCCTCCAGTGGTAGGCCTCACGCCCAATATGTTAAGAGCACTAGATGACCGACCATTTGTATACTGGATGGTGCAGCAAGCAATAGAGAAGTGGCCGGTGAGGGGTGAGTCAGTGATCGAAAAGACAGTGAGAAGAGACCTTTCGAAAATCGTCAATCAAAGATTCTTGGCTCTCAAACGTAGTTGTAAATAGTGTAAATAAACATTTTGTATAAAATAGAAAGCAAATGTCAGTGAACTACTGAATCAAACCCTTTTATAACATACTCTGCCCTGTAATGCAAATTTCGATTCATGTAAACCATCAGTAGGCAGGAAATTAGAGCTCACTCACACTCACTCAAACTCATTTTGCCTGGGGCTCATTCCAACCCCCCAATATTTTCTTAAACCAGACACGCTCGGGCTCAAGCTCACAAAAATATTACTCACCCTTACTCACTCAGGCAGATAGCCTAATTTGAATATGAGTGTGTCTCGACTAAGGTGACTCATAAGTGAGTTGCTGACCAAATGTGTCAAGTTAAGGAGACGACCATAGAACACCCTAACTTAAAAAGCGAGATTACATCGACAGATCAGATAGATACGTACACAAACCAGCAGACAGGCAGATATGGTCCAGGTACGTTTAGTCTGCTGAAAAACGCTCTCCTTTAAAGAGCAAATGACGATCAGGAGCTAAATGTTCAAAGGCAGCGTCACTTTGAGACTCCAGCTAATCTGGTTTCTATGAATAAAAAAAACCACTTATGAGACAAAATGTAACTAGCCGTGACCTACTAGCACTGGTGTCCAAGCTATCGCCGACACACTGCCCTAAACAAGCCTTAGAATGCAAAACACAGCTCAACAGCACAAGAAAAATGTAATTCCTAGTTATTGCAGGACGACAGCACTTCCTATGTTAAAGAAGGAAACAATGGGGAAACTGATGTGTTTTTGAAACACCCAACAGCGCTGTATAGATTTTGTGTAGAATCTGCTGCCATTTATAGCAGACCCGAGCGCATTTCTGCCACGGTGAAGGGAAGGCGCTCTCTACTTGATCAGAAAGAGTGTTCATATCAATGTGTGGTGACTTATGGGGGCGGAAGTGCAAACATGTTTTCGTGTGCCATGTTCGTCAGACTTAAGAAACTGAGATGCTAAACAATTATATGCAAGAAATTCGCCTCCGTGTTATTGGACACGGAGTATTTACATCAACGTGTGGTTGCTGAGAGGGGCCGCAGCGCCAACATATTTTCGTGTGTCACGTTGCTCATAGTGAGGAAACTGCGATGTCACTAAAATAATTGAAGGAAATTAACGTCCATTTGATTTCTCTTGGCTGACGTGAATGGGCATATCTGTGGCTAATTTTCTGCTTACACTTAAGTGCACGTTTATGTTCGCCGTTCTATACAGATCTTGTGGGACAGCATAGACACTCATAACAGCATGCTCTTTAAGTCCATGCCAGAATGAAACAATTTTTGCACTATGTGGTTTCAGGCACAGACAAACCGGCCTTGCGTACGAGCTTGAATGCTGCATCGCAGCTACTCATGCTTGCCTCTGCTGCTGTTGACAGCATTGCTTTGTTGATAACATTGCGATAACAATACATGTTAGCCACGTAGCTCCTGCATGTCATCGAATCTCAGCGAATGAACTGGTTGTGCTCGAATAAGTTGCTTATAGTTTGCTGATCCTCCTTCATAAAATTATTGTATACCTTAGTGTGGCGGGAACTGTTAATGGTGTGTCAACGCTTAGGTGAGTCAACACTGAATGAAACTGAAAAAAAAATGCTGTTCTGGCAAATCTATAACACTTGACTGTGAGTGCGCTTCCGCTGTTGACGCACAAACGTGGTTTCGCAAAAGGTCAGTAGGCGATAAACAACTGCCCTGCAGCAAACGCCATGAAAATGTGAGGTGCAAGCAAGCCCCGATAAGGATAATGTGTATACAAATATTTTAGGACTTCTGTGCTGCTTACGAGCGCATGCCCCCCCCCCCCAAAAGGGTATTCAATAAAGTACCAGCTAATTAGCACCTACTTTATGAATACGCTTGTCATTTTCCTTTTTCACGCTCAAAAGGCTGAAAGTAAAATAAAATTTAATTCGTGTGTTACTGCTACTGACGTATGATGGCTACAGCAGCAAACCAGTCTTTAAATTAAGTATAAAAAAGGAGTAAAAAGTTTCATGTGCAATTAATCAAAGGGCTATTTAAAAAAATTTCATGTGCAATTAATCGAAGGGGCTCTTCTGTAAACGTTCTATTTACAACGGGGCAGAGATCAAACAGAACAAAGAAAGGAAACCATACTAGATTGGTCGAAGCTATTCTCGTGGTCAAGACATGGTATTAGCGTTGAAATGTAAATAGAATGGGTGTAGGCCGCATCGCGTCAATAAATTGAAGACAAAACGGCATCCACACATGGATTCAATTGAAATAAAGCGCTTGAGCCCAAAGAGTCGAATTAGCCTGCTCTGCACCTAACTTAACATATTCCTGCTGCAAAAAATTACAACAAAACGACTCCTCCGAACCGTGACACCACTTAGCGTCTACTCAAGCACCAATAAATGGCTAAATTCATCCCACTCTGCAATATCAAGCTTTAAAAAACAACGCATGCCAATATTCATGTCAAGCTGCAGTATTATCTTATATTTTTTCATGTTTTGAAAGAATTCCTGAATTCTCTTAGCTTCCCTATGGGCAGTTTGCTCCCTCTTGCTCTTCCTTTCTATTCCGCATGGTAAATGAAACGCTTACAAAAATAGGCTGTTTTTGTAAATTACGCTTTGCAATGGTGTAAAGGAGCTTCCTCACCCCAGCTGTGTCATGCTAAAGCCTCTTTTTAACTGCCATGCATTGTTGCTCAACCACCATGTATTGTTCCTGATGAAGGCACGATGGGAAGAACAGACAAAGGCTTACGTATCTGTTTTTTCATCCTGCAATACGTCGCTGTTTTTGCGACAGGCATATCGGCTGCTGGCCTCCAGGATAATCTCGCCCACTTGGACGGAATTCGTGAGGCTGCCCCTTCCCTGGACCTTTCATTATCGGACAAATCTGCGTTGTCGCCCCTTCTCCGGACTCAGACCTGCTAAAAACAGCTTGCTGGGACCCGACCATGATCGTCGAGCGCCACCTACAGCACCACCCGGGCGCAGCCGCGACATCGTCATCTCGCCTTGAAAAGATAAGACTAAGCATCGAACGGTACCTCGGCACTGGGCACGGAAGCCCGATGGAAAGAACAACCGAAGGCTTACGTACCTGTTTTTTTCATCCTGCATTACGTCGCTATTTTAACGACTGGCCTATCGGCTACTGGCCTTCAGGATATCCTCGTGCTCTTGGACGGAATTCGTGAGGCTGCTTCCATTACCGGACAAATCTGCGTTCTCGTTCCTTCTCCGGACTCAGACCTGCTAAAAACAGCTTGCTGGGACCTGTCCAAGATCGACGAGCGCCACCTACAGCACCACCCGTGCGCAGCCGCGACATCGTCATCTCGCCTTGAAAAGATAAGACCAACCATCGAACGATACCTCGGCAGTGGGCACGGAAGCCCAATGGAAAGAACAACCGAAGGCTTACGTACCTGTTTTTTTCATCCTGCATTCATCCACCCATGCGTAGCCGCGACATCATCATTTCGCCTTGAAAAGATAGGGCAAGCATCGAACGATACCTCGGCAGTGGACATGGAGGCACGACGGCAGGAACAACCAAACGCTTACGCACCTGTTTTTCATCTTGCAGTACGTCGCTATTTTCGCGACCGGCGTATTGCCTTCTGGCCTCCAGGATAGCCTCGCGCTCTTGGACGGAATTCGTGAGGCCACCCCTTTTCTATACCTTTCTTTATCGTACGAATCTGTGCTGCCGCCCCTTCTCCGGACTTAGACCGGCTGGAAACAGCTTGCTGGGACCTGACTTAAATTGTCGAGTGCCACCTACAGCACCGCCAGTGCACATCCGTGACATCGTCATCTCACCTGGAAAGGATAAGACTAAGCATAGAATGGTACCTAGGCAGTGGACACGGAAGCACGATGGAAGGAACATTCACCTGTTTTTATCCTGCAGCAGGTTAGTTACCTTTCTGAACTGCCTTGTAGTAGCTTCAGATCAAATAATCATTTTATTATTGTGCTTCCATTCCCTGAAGCCGCTGTACTGCCGTTGTGTTCTTTACTACTACTTCTTGATAGTGATGTGGAAACGGACATGGGCCCTGACAGTTGAACAGATCTAGTCAAGACAATGAAAGATTTGAACGAGCGTAAAAAGAGAACAGAATTGGCACAATCAACGATACTGGATACAGTATTGGCATCAAAGGAGCAACATCGGTCTGTTTCAGAAGCGATGAATGAATTAAAAGACAGACTAGTAAAAGACGAAAACCAATCCTCCGTTTCAGAAAATTGGCAGCAAGAAGTGGCTGTAGTGCGCACCACTGTAGAGCGTCCAGAAAGAGACACTAGTATCCTCCATTCACGTCTTTATTACGCAGAAGATTGATATCAAAGAAAAAATCTTGTTTTTTTATGCAATTCCGGACACAGCAGGCGAAGCTTTTGCCGAATAAAAAAATAGGATAATCAATCCTATGAACAACACTCTTAAAGTTGAAGTCACAGGTTCTGATGTATGCCGAGCTCACAGAATAGGGCGCTATGATTTAGCGCAAACGCGAGCACTCATAATCAAATTTCATATCTTTGAAATTGGGGCGCTAGTATTTTCAAAACGAGGTTTGCTCAAAAGCACTGAAATGGCAATGAGCGCAGATTTTCGCCAAATGACGCGTAACATAGGAAAAATGTTATAGAATACGGTAAATCGAAAACCACGTCCTTTAAACTCCTGTAAAAAGAATGACTTTCGATGACAAGTCGTACTGGTACGATGAAGCCAAGGAATGCATTTATGAAAAGCGCAGAAGAGAGCGCACACGTGAGCTCGAACGGGGCAAAACTCTTCACTAAGGTCGTAAATTGCCGCCGAGTTAGGGTCATCTGAGGGGAGGTAACATAAACGAGTACCAGTTGCCAGTCTTTTTATTAACATTTGCAAATATTTTCCCAGGAAAAGTGAATTCTGTTCCAATATTGATGACTGTGACGATGACATTATTGCGCTTACAGAAACATGGATAAGCAGCAAAATAGCGAGCCCCAAACTTAATGAGTGGAAAAAACAATATACTGTTCACAGGAGTTACCAAACCGGTAGAATCGGTGGGGGTGTCCTGCTCGCTGTTAAAGACTCTATTACTTGTTCTCTTTTACCATTAAACACGAGTTTAGAGCTTATTTGGTGTTGCCTAACAGTAAGTTTAAAAAGTATAATGGGTGTCTGCTGAAAATCCCCATCAAGTGACTCCTCCTTTTGTGATAACCTTCAGGATAGTCTACACCTTATGACAATGCGTTTCCCTGGAACACAGATTATACTCCTAGGTGATTTTATTTTCACATCATCTGGTCACACTCGATCTCTTTTTCTAGGCACTCAACGGGCGAAGCCGATCTGTTAGTTTCGGTTTGCTAAGATTTTGACTTATCACAGGTTGTCAAACTTCCAACACGTGTAACACTAAATACATTGTCGCTCCTGGATCTCGTTCTAACGTCATCAACTGATATTTCTGTAGTAACACACATGCCCGGGCTCAGTGATCATGACATCTTGCTCTTCACGGTTAAACCTCATCAAAAGATAAAGCGACAGCGGACAAAGTTTCGAGATTATGAAGAGTGAATCAACAATAACCTCTATTTGTTTCTGGACACTTTTTAGATACTTATCTAGAACGCTCCGTCAAAACCAAACGAATCTTTTTTATAAATAAAATGGCTGAGCTAATCCCCAAATACGTTTCCTTTCGTACTGTCTACGCTAACAATATATCATCAAGGTATAATAAATATTTGAATCAGCTATTCAATAAAAAAAACGTTTATTCCTCACAGCAAAGCTTTACGCAACACCGTCACATGGGTTAGCATCAAAAAACGCTGCAAGTACATGTCTCAGAGCCGTAAAATCAGCCAAATTCGATTTCCTGAACTGCACGCTTCCAATCTTACTAAAGGCTAACCCAAAACGCCTTTAGGAGACTATCCGGAGAAATACACATAGAAATAGGATATTGCTCACAAGTTCCATATGTCAGTGGTATCAATTAGGGCGATGTTAATAAACGTAAAAAATGTAAAAGTATGAAGACATCCTGCGCTCCAATGACCTCACCAACTTACGCAGTTTATAACAATCAACTTGAATGCGTAACATCATACAAATACTTGGCTGTTCTTATCACTAACAACTTATCATGGAAAACTGATATTGATCACATAGCTAAGAGGGCCACTGGCACATTAGGATACTTTCGCCGGAAGTTTTCTCAAGCTCCATCATAACTAAAACTGCTACTATACACAACTTTTATTCGTTCAAAGTTTAACTATGCATCGTCAGCATGGGACACTGGCTATGAGAGCCATATAAAACTACTAGATGAAATAAAAAATTACTCAGGTCGTTTCATTCTCAACAACTTCCAAAGAACTGCCAGTGTTACAAACAAGAACGACCTCCTGCACTTTGCACTGCTATCACACCGCAGAAAACTCTATCGACTTTGCATTTTCCATAAAATGTACTGCCACAACCCGTATTTGCACTCTACATTCATTCCGCCACCACCACACACTTTATGATGATGATTAGTGGAGTTTATTGGCACAAGGGCCAGATATGGCCAAAGAGCGCCAGAGCGATGATAATTAACTGTGGGATGTGCAGTGTAGATAAAACAGATGTGACGTGGCTGTAAATGGGCTTAAAAAACAGTCGCTGTAGGTGCGTAAAAATATACATATAGTAAAATTATGGCAATGACAAATGATGTGAACTATGGAGACATAAAGTTGTTTAAAAGTGATAAGTATGTGAAATAAAAACTTGGCACGGAGCACCAGTGCCTCGACAGAGCCCTTAAAACAAGAGCATGGAGGCCTGGGCTCATTGAAAGCTGCTATCACAGCGGCATCCTCTGAACAGAGGATGCGCTATGAACCTGTTGGGCTAAAAACACTCAATGTTGGGCTAAAAACATTCAATACCACATCCTTTAAAAAGCTTAAAACTGATTTTGCATCAAAAAGCGGCTCTTCACCGAGAAACATAATTAGATCTAAAGGAAGATTATAGCGGTATGCTAAAGCAAAATATTTCTTTCTCTCCCTTTCAGCTTCCGCACACTCCAGGAAGAAGTGGAGGACGGTTAGCCAGTCGCCACATCTACCGCTAGTAGGAGGTTCATCGCCAATCAGCAGAAAGCTATGGGTACCATACGTGTGTCCTATTCTGAGGCGACAGAATAGGACATCAGTTCGCCGTGTTCTCGTAGCGGAGGGCCAGTAACCTTACTGCGGCTTAATCAAGTGAAGCTTATTATTTATTTCTGTGTCCCACAAGCGTTGCCAGTGGCGTCGCAGTTTCTTACGCAGGAAGGGTTTTAGGTCTGCTGCAGTAGGGATAATAGCCCGCAATATAATTGACGTGGCCATTCGGTCAGCTAACACATTGCCCTCGATACTTCTATGGCCAGGTACCGAGCAAATAGTAACATGCTGGTTGGACATGTACGCAGTACATTGGACGGAATACAACTCAATTGTTACCGGATTTCTTAATCTAAAAAGTGACCTTAAAGCATTTACGATGCTTAATGAGTCGTAAATATAATTGATTTTCGTATGTTTGATTTCCGTATATGCTTCACAGCCGACAATAGTGCATAACGCTCAGCCGTAAATATTCGTGTTTCCGGGTGCAGCACACCGGATTCCGAGAAGGATGGTCCGACGGCTGCATAAGCCACCCCTTCATGCGACTTAGAAGCGTCGGTATAAAACTCTACGCATGAGTAGTTGTACTGGAGTTCTCGGAAATGCACTTTAATATGTGCTTCTGGTGCGTGTTTAGTGATCTCGACAAATGAGGTGTCAGAGTGTATAAGCTACCACTGCCACGGCGGTAAAAGTATCGCTGTGGGCGTAGGACAAAGTTCTAGCAGCGGAACACCCATTTCCTCACTTAAGTTTCTCACGCGCAAAGAGAACAGCTTTCTCACTGTGGGTCAATTATGGAAGAGGGTGGCAGCGGTCATATCGTTTAGAGTGGAATAAGATGGATGCTTGATGTTTGCGCGTACCTTTATAAAATATGTGAAACTGCTATAGGATCGCTGCAGGTGAAGTGACCACTGATTCGACTCTACATAGAGGCTCTGGATCGGGCTTGTCCTCAAAGCACCGGTTGCAAGTCGGATACCCAGATGGTGAACGGGGTCTGGGATTTTTATAGCACTTGACGTTGCGGACTGATAAATTATAGAGGCATAATCAAGGCGCGACCCGACAAGGCTTTTGTATAGCTTCAAGAGGCACTTTCGATCACTACCCCATGTTGTACGTGACAGGAGTTTTAGGACGTTCATCGCTTTCAAGCATTTCATTTTGACATATTTTATATGGGGAATAAACGTCAGCTTAGATTCTAAAGTGGTTCCCAGGAATTTATGCTTGCTGCTCACAGAGAGTTGGTCTCCCTTGATTGCAACATTTGGTAGTGGCATTACCCCTCGTTTGTTGGAGAAAAGTATGCAAGTACTTTTCTTCGTGTTTATTTCAAAACCATTTTCGTCCGCCCATTTAGAGAATTTATTCATTCCAAGCTGCACTTGTCGTTCGCAGGTAGACATATTGCATGATTTGAAACTCATGTGCACATCATCAACATACACAGAATAAAACATCGCGCTTGGAATGACTGACTGCAGAGAGTTAATTTTTACAAGAAAGAGTGTGCAACTAAGCATGCCCTCTTGTGGAACACCAGTCTCTTGGGCAAAAGTTCTAGAGAGAGCATTTCCCACTTTTACGCGAAAGGTTCGGTTAGACAGATAACTTTTAATTGTGTTTAGCATGTTCCCACGGATGCCCATGGTGACAAGATCGCGGAAAATTTCGAATCGCCATGTGGTGTCGTACGCCTTCTCTAAGTGTAGGAATACCGAAAGTACAAACTGCCTATGAATAAATGCATCTCTGATGTATGTCTTCATGCGAACAAGGTGGTCTGTTGTCGAACTCCCCTCTCTGAAACCACACTGAAGGGGGTCTAGTATACTGTTACCTTCTAAAAAGTGGATTAGGCGCCGGTTTATATTTCTCATATAGTTTGCGTAGACAGCTTGTTATTTCTATTGGCCTGTCGCGGGTGGCCAAGGACGGATCTTTGCCTTGCTCAAGTATTGGGATGACTATAGCTTCTTTCCGTGACAATGGAATATACCCAGCTGCCCACATGATATTGAAGAGAGTTAGGAGTGTTTTTGGTGCTTCGGAATGAAAGTACTTGACCATTTCGTATGTTATACGATCGACACCTGGCGCCCAATTGTTGATGCACGCAAGAGATGCCTTAAGTTCAGCTAATGTAAATGGGCCGTTGTAAGTCTCACTGGATGGACGTTTACGTTTAAGGGGCTGCCGCTCTTCGCGTTTTTTGAATTTAAAGAACGTTTCTGTATAGTTTGCTGCACTTGAGACGTATTCAAAGTGTTCGCCTAGGCAGTCCGCCTGCTCCTCTAGGCTCTCACCTCGGCTATTTACCAAGGGTAGGGGGTGCGACTCCCGACCCATTAACTTGTTTACCCTATTCCTGACCTTTGTTTCGTCGGTGTAAGAATTGATACCAGAGATGTACCTATTTCAACTTTCTTTCTTTGCAAGACGACGCGTTCTTCCAGCTTGTGACTTCACCTGTTTGAAATTGACGAGGTTTTCAGCCGTTGGGTAATTTCGGAGTAATCTCCAAGCTTTATTTTGACTATTTTGCGCTTTCCGACAATCGTCATTCCACCATGGGATGCGACGCTTATTAGTTATTCCGTTAGTTTGCCTAATACATTTCGCTGCAGCGTCAATAATAAAATCTGTTAGGTATGCCACAGCATCGTCTATATTAAAATCAGTAATGTCCTCTCCATCTAAAACTGTGTTTTCTCGGAACAGTTCCCAGTTGGCTGACTTGGTGTTCCAACAAGGAAAGTCAGGCGAGCATGTATCTTCTTTGGTTAGCTTCAACATTATCGGGAAGTGGTCACCCCCAAAGCGGTTCTTGAGAACAGACCATGCCAGATAAGGGATTAGTGTACTTGAGACAATACTCAGGTCTATAGAAGAGTATGTGTTGTGCGTAGTGCTATAATAGGTTGATTCTTTTTTGTTAAGTAAACATGCACCTGATGAAAACAGAAAGTGTTTTATTAGGCGTCCTCGTGCATTCAAACGGGAGTCACCCCATAGAGGATTATGTGCATTTAGATCACCAACGACTATATATGGCGGAGGAAGTTCACCAATGAAGCTTTGAAATTCTGTCTTCGAAAGTTGATAGCACGGAGGAATGTAAATAGAAGTAATTGTTAGTAGCTTCCCGAACAGCACTGCTCGGACAGCAACTGCCTCCAGAGAAGTTCGGAGGTTCAATTGCTTACAGGCAACACCTTTATCAACTATTATAGCGACACCGCCCGACGAGGCGGCAGCGTCGTCACGGTCTTTGCAGAAGATGGCATATTGCTTTAGAAAGTTTGTTTGTGTGGACTTGAGATGTGTTTCCTGAACACACAGCACCTTTGGAGTATGTTTATTAAGGAGTTCTCTAATATCATCAAGGTTATGAAGAAGTCCTCTCACATTCCACTGTAAAATCTGCGTGTCCATTTTAGATGTGTTTTGTGCTGTGTGCTCAAGGATGGAAAATCAGCTCACGGACCCTTTCCAGGGGCCGTGACACGAGATTTTTCTTTTTTGGATAGGTCGACGGAGTCGCACCGATCCTTAGGCGCTTGCTGCGCCCTCACGCTCGGAGTTGTGTTCATTGCCTCTAGCGAGGCACTGGACAAGCGCTCTTGCGAGCGCTGCCGTTCTTTTGAGGGCCTCGCCTCTAAAGACAAGGCCTTCGCGGCCCCCAGCCCGGAGGTTGGTGGGTCCTTCTACGATGGCGGAGCAGCACTGGCTGCAACCGCCGAGGGGGCGGATGGCGTCACTGCCGGCACATTACGCGTGTGCCAGAGAGCCGCCGGAGCCCGTTGTGGCGCTGCCCCCTGACGCGCCACTTCGGTAAAGCTGTTTTCTGGTAGGTAGGACACCTGCCTTCGTGCCTCCTTAAAGTAAATGTTTTGTTTTACTTTAATTATGACAATTTCTTTTTTTTCCAGCATGAGCATGACCATAAGTATGCGGCATGCTCCCCATTACAGTTCGCACAGTGAAGATAGTTTTCACAGGCTTCAGATGTGTGTTCTTCAGCACTGCAATTTGCGCAAGTTAGGCGGCCTCGGCAGTTCTGTGAACTGTGGCCAAACCCCTGGCATTTGAAACATCGGAGAGGGTTTGGTATATATGGCCTCACTCGAAGCTTGATATACCCAGCCTCAACGGAGTCAGGCAGTACACTTGAATTGAAGGTAAGTATTAGGTGCTTAGTGTGGACTTCTTTTCCATCACGCCTTATCTTAATTCGCTTCACGTTGATGACATTCTGTTCGCTGAAACCCTCCAGGAGTTCAGCCTCCGTAAGCCCTAACAGGTCATTATCTGAAACAACATCACGGGTGGTGTTCATGGTTCGGTGTGGGGTTACTGTTAATTTGGTATCTCCAAATTTCACTAGATTAGACAATTTTTCATACTGTTTCTGGTCGCGGAGCTCAAACAGGAGGTCACTACTTGCCATTCTCGATGCTTTATATCCTGGGCCAAAGATTTCTGTCAAAGACTTCGAAACAAAAAAAGGTGAAATTGTTCTCACTGGTTTGCCGGGTGTGTCAGCGTGGATAACGTGGAATCGGGGAAAGGATACTCTCTGGTGGCGGCCAAAAATTGGAATACTTCATCGGTGCGCCCTCTTTTCTGAGGGCGATCAGGGTGTGGGGGAAAGGAACTAGCCATAAGAAAAGGTTTATTTTCGGCAGCGGCGCCAGCCACCCACCTTGGAGTCCTATAAGGGGACGCTGCAGGGTCTGTAAGCACAGGACTTGCAGACGCCAGCTGTACACCACCACTATAACCGAATATGGTGTATCCAAGGTAGGATAGCCACACAGGGTTAACCCTTGTCGCCAGGAAACACGGAAGTCAACGGAAAAGAGTAGAGGACAGGAAAGATTTGAAGTAAGAAAAAAGACGAAGATGTGAGGGGGAGACAAGAAAAGGTGACTGCCGATTCCCCCCAGGCGGGTCAATCCGGGGGTGCCGTCTACGTGAAGCCAGGGCCAAAGGGGTGTGTTGCCTCTGCCGGGGGGCCTTAAAGGTCCAAGCACCCAGCGTCGGCTCAAACCCCAGGATCCCCTTTTCCCCGAACACGGCAAAGCCACGCACGGCTAGGCGTGGGAGGGAGTCAAAACCCCCCCGTCAGCTCGGGTCCGTGGTGTCGCTACACGCCATACGCCTACTTGCTCAGGCCCCCCTGCGTGGACCATACACTTTATCGCGCATAGATCATCGCCAAAAAGTAATCATTCCACACAGTAATACCGTTGGCTTTTCATATTCATTTTCCCCACAACAAGAAGGAATTGGAAAAACCTGCAACATTCACAAGCATAACTAACACAAAAAACTTCAAAATCGCTCTTCAGACTTTCTTCTCAAATTAACATCAATGTTTGTTTTACACCTTTCATTGTTATATACATTTGCTGTTCTTCTAAAAATTTCGTTTCAAAAACTATTACTTTTGCGCATTATGCTTTTTACCATTATCACGATTTTACAATTTGTCACGTTATGTTTTAAGCTTTAAGCAGTTTATTGAGTGTATGTACATTCAACAAGCTCTTATTCTAACACGCCCGTGACAATTAGGTGTTTTGATTGCTGCAATAGTAATTACGCCTACTTTTGCTGTCATTTTGTGACTCACAATTACTAGTGCCATCATGATAATTTCTATTTTATATTTTCTCCCTATAATCAAGTAGTTATTTTGTACTAACTGTTGCTTCTCCCTTCTTCAATGTACGTTTGTACCCTGAGGGTACTTCAAATAAAAAATGTTAGCAAATAACTAAAGTGGCCTTTATTATAAATTCAGTGACAGCTTCAGTTCATATACAGAGCTCATAAACCACCCTCTATATTTCTTTTTCCAACGTTTCAAGTGAACATGTGAATTGTATGCAGAACTCTGCTTGATCAACGATTCTCCACGTGGAAGCACAACAAGCCGCCAGCGCTGCAGAAATTCGAAGAGACACTCCCTTCACTCCTTTCGGGCTGCCTCGTGGCATCAAGAAGTTGTATCTGACCTGCAGAATAAATATGCTGCGATTGGTCAAGCAAACAATAATGACATCCAGTTAGTCTGCAGGAAGCTGACCACGCCACTTGTCGTTTGTCGTGATGCCCGCATGCATGCGCGTGCTAGCAAATCAGGTAATGTGGTCTGTAGCGAGGGTTCATACCGGCACGACTCGTATAAGCACCGGTTGGCACAGCAACAGCGATTCGCCAACAAGCACACACTTTACAGAGGGCTGCGTCACGGCAACGGGAATTAGACAGGGTTTGTAGCAACATGTCATCGATGACGAACGCTGCGCAAGACTAGAAGACGTGCTCGGTAAGAAAGCAAAGCGGCTTCGGGAGTTGTACCAACGGAGGGTAGCGAAATGAAGAACAAATGGAGGGATCACCATGCTTGGTTGATGAAAAACGTTGAACTCCGCTATTACAGCACCATTTCAAAAAATTTTCGCTGCTCCAAGGTCGTTGTGCACTCGCGCACAACTATCCAACCACAACTGAATTTTCACCTCTGGGGGGTTAAACATTGCATCCGGTCTCTGGCTCATGTAGTATAGCCTATATTGCGTGCCAGCACTGTTCAGTTATTAAATTGATCCTAGTTGTATGGCCGTGAGATTGGTGACCTCAAAATCAAGTGGGACATGTTTAGACCAGCAATGCTATTTCCACTGATACACACTGTCAAATGTGCGACCGTAGTGCAGCATGATATAATCTACATTGATTTTATTGGGATGGCATTAAAGGATGATTTTATTGGTCAAACTTTTGACGCATTTGGGCGCAGAAGCAGCATCACTCATTGAGGAATAGGGGGTGTGTATATTATTATAACCACATGAAGCTCACAGACAAGGCAAACAGGCATTCATTAAAATTATGACTGGAAATTTCATAGTTTGTTTCTGACTCACCACGAGTGAATTTTCAAAATGAACTGAAAGGTATTGCTGAGTTTACAAAACATGAAAAAGCAAAAAAGTAACTCAGACCTCCTTTTGTTGTCTGCCAAGCTAACCCCGCCAATAGCAACACAATCACCACCACCACCTTCTTTGCTACGAAGTAATATACATAAATGTTGATGCCACTTTTATTTAGTCGCATTGATGTCACGAAGCTTTTAAACGTCGCTGCACGTTTCGTCGAATGCATCTAGGAAGTTACGCAAATCTTGTATTGTGTACTAATCTCCCACACAGAGAAGTGCCACTAGCTGCAATGGGCCGTGCTCCGCATAATTTTGGCCTGCAGTAGTTGACCTTGTTTCACGTGGATTGTAAAGACGCGATTATGCAAAATGGTGCGACATGTGCTACGTGTTTTCACCATGTAGCTCGCATTGCCTATTCTCTGCACAAGTTTGACATGCGTGCACATAAAGTTAACCTTAGTGACAGGCAGGCACTTTTTAAAAGATACCCGAGAATGGCACTCGACATAGGCTCCCGTCATGTTGCGGTACGCCTACACAAGTTGCACACCGAAAGCCCCAATAGAAGAGGTTTTCTGTACTCTAATTTGTACCCTCCAATTGAAAGGAAAATATCGATCACTCGGGTCGCACGTACGCGACTAGCTGCAACTGTTCGTCCTACATACTCGCCGAACACTCGCATACTACGGTGAGCGGTTGATTAGGATGCATGTGACAGGCATGAACAAGAAAGCACTTACACAGACGAACAGTAACTTATTTTTACATATTTCATCTCATTTGTTGCTGACGGTTGCTGAGGCACCTGAATTTCTCTGCCCGAATCACCCAGATAAGAAAATCAGGGTTGCCAGACCTTGGTAAGAGAGCATTGATGAAATCAGAAGAAATCGCTCGAATTGTGGCCAGGGAAGTATTCATTCACAACAAAAATAAATATGCTTTGAAGCTTCGTGAATAAAACTTATATTCACCACTCGAAAAGGTAGAGATGGTGTAGCCAACCAGCAAATGTCAAAATTCACTGTCGCTCAGCTTGACGAGTTGGTATTGCGACCAAGGTCGTGGTTGGCGCAAAATACTTCAAAAAGATTTTTTTAAAGTAGAGTAGCATACTAAATAAAACTTTAATACGGCACCAGTTGGCCGTATAGCCAACAAAACAAACGTACTACCTCTTATAAGCTTGCGTTTAATGTCACCCTGACAACTATCACAGCAGCGGGACTAAGACGGTCGTGATTTGCGAATTGCTGTTTCTGACTCTCAGGCCGTGATTTTGCTGATGTCTGTGCCAAACGTTTGCGTGATTCTGCGCCAAACACAACCTGAGGGACCTGATCACGATCTAAAGACACCGTTACAAAGAATCAGCGAGAAAATTCTGGTGATTCTCGCAAAATCTCATAAACCAGCATCAGCTAATCTCATTGCAGAATATATTTTGTTCCATCATACCGAAGCTCCGTATGATATGCAGCTGAAGTAGTCTTGAACTCTAGATGCATGAAAAGCCACAGTTGTACGTGTAGGAGTGACAAGAAAATACAAAACGAGAATGACGGCCGTAAAGAGGCGAACAAGCGCGCTTCTTGTCCCAAATAAATAGGTGGTAGTATAAGGTGCTAGGCACTGCCATAAGGTTGGATTCAAACTATACAAATCAATAGAATAATACTGGTTCAACGACACCATAGGTTTGACACTTCACTCAGAAATACACATTGGCTCTGCCCTTGAAAAGGGGACCCAGCGTGGTCACATGGTTGTGTATTTTTTATCTCAGATACCTAGCTCTGTATGCGACATACACCAGACCAAGCGAACACAATACGGGAACTCGTAAACGACATTAAGTAAGCGTATACACGGGGTGGTTTATTTACGAGAAATGCGCAAAGCCATAACAGTGCACCTACATCCATACGCTAATAACATACTATTAACAACATTACATATGTATACACCCCGCAAAGGTACCAGATTATACGACCAGCGAGCACATAAGCAAAACATGGTAAAATTAACAAGAACTAAGAAAAAGTAGACACAAAACGGGCGCTAATTTTCAACATTCATATAGCGTAACCGCTAAGGAAAACTCTGCAGCTCACCTTTCCTGTCCCTGCCGTCTCAGCATCCAGTATTCAACTCTACTCGGACAGATTTCTATGTGTTGACAGCTTCCCATCTTCGAATACGAGATGCTGATAAGCCCTACAAGCTCCTTCGTGTTAGTTTGCCAACTACTATACTACCATTTTGCATCATGGTGCCAGGTCAATCTACATATTCCCTCCACTTTGTGCTGTTAATACACAGAAATGCTACTATATCGAGCTCCCTGAGACCAAGAACTCCCATACAGACCTTTGGGGATCAACAGAAGCTCGCGCGACAGTATATTGCCACGTTCCATTCCTACAGTTTTGTTATCGCCCAAATACAATACAAAATTCTCAGCGCAAACCGCGCCTGAAGTTTTCGAGAACCTTCAGGACTGTAGTAGATCAATTCTATCAGATCACGCCCACTCCGCGAACTGTAAAGATTATTCTGAAACCTACGTCACCACCAGCGATAACGCTAGAACAGACGATGCCAAGAGTATATATGCCGACGCACTTCGCTGCTTGTCAGTAGTTCATCGACGGCTGACACTCCGTTCACTGCTATCTGTGCAAGACTGCAACTGTAATCAGACTTTCCGTATACCGGGCACAGGTTCGCCCAAATAAACAGTTGAATCCCAACATAAAGCCTCCTGTCTTCCGCCATGTCACAACCCCGTGACAATGTGCTCCTGCTTGAACATCAAATGAGAGTTCCACTATGCATCATCGCACGACATCTTGAATACAATTTACGTTATGTGCCCCTTACCTGCTCGTTTGCCCTTACCTGCTCATCGTAGCTGATGTACAGACTTCGCATACCAAAAGCTCGCCCTGATGAAGCAGCGCAAATATATTGTACTACAACAGAAAAAGCGCCAAGTTATCATGGCTACTGTATCACCCAAGGCAAAGAAGCACTTTTTTGATAAAACATTAAGTGGCTAGACGATATGATAAGCTCTTTTCTGCGCTTTGACCAGATCAGGGATTCGGAGGAAATCATTCGAATTCGAATAATGCGAAACGCCATCTACAATGCCGTCTACCGAATGCCATGTTATGGCAAAGCGTTCGTCTCGGAAGCCTGTGCGCCATCGTCCACGTGCGAACAGCGTAAGGTCTAGCGATTCTTCGGATGATAAAGTAGCTCCGAGGAACGTGAATTAAGATACGAAAGCGACGCCATCACTGTCGCGGCATTCAACTCATTTCGCAACACGTGTTTTTGAAAAGACCGCAAGGAAATGCCTTGAGAGTTCGTAAACTGTGCTTGATCTGCTCCAGAAGAGGCCATTTTGTCACGCAGTGTCGTCTACCGCTCACTGCAGAATTTTTGAAGTGACATGAATATTTGGAATCTTCCAGCTTACGACAGCGGGGCAATGAACAGCTGGTGACGCCGATGCCCACGAGCAGTCGCCAGTGATTGAGCAGGTGTCTTGTGTCTCTGAAGCAAGTACTTTTTCTGTTCCTGTCGCCATCAACGGACAAACGATTAAAGACATCTTGGACTCTGGAGCTGTCGAAAGCTTGATTACGGCACGAATACTTGACAAACTCGAATTAAGCATAAGGTCTTGATTCCTACGTTTGGTAGGAGGAAGCGTCCATCAGCTACAAATTTTAGGTCAAGTCATTGCGGTAATGACAGCGGACGGCCAAACACTGCAGCATGACTTTGTTGTTCTCCAGTTACCTCACGAAGGAATACTGCTAGGCAATGACTTCTTGCGGCCTTCAAGAGCCGTCGCCGACTAGGGCTCAGAGAGCTTCGCGGTATCGGTCCCCCAAAGGGTACGCAAGGTCTACCTTGTTGGGAGGCAACCACTGCCAGCTTTATCGCGGAAGTTGGTTCCTGGTGCCAGGCATCGCATGTCGGAAGATGAAAATGCTTCATTGGTCATCACCGGGACAAAGCTCTTGTACGACCACTCTTCAGTCATAGTGGACCCCATGGTAACAGCTGCATTGGAAAATACAACGAAGGTTTTGATCACGAACTTCTTCTCTCACGCCGTTTTGCTTCCACACCAGATGACAATTGGCTGCACTGAACAAGCAAGCAGAATTGAGGATATTGAACTTTCTGGATGGGACTGCCAACAGATCCGCCAAATTTCATGCCTTTCTTCTCCTAAGGACCTTGATGCACCACCAGCTCATACAGTCGTCGATCCGCAGCACCGTTCAATCGCAATAAGAGACGGCAGCTGTAACAATGTACCAACGTTATCTCATCAAGGGATTTGCAACGAATCCTTATCAAAGGATTTGTTGGTGCAACATTTGGTTTGGTTTGCATAGTCAAGTACTGATGTGGATCCTGCACAGTTGAAAGACATTGCATTCCAACTGAAAACGCAAAGCCAATATCGCAACATCCTCGCAGATTTTCACCAGTACAGCGTGATCTCGTCAATAGTATGAGCAAGGATCTCATTGATGCTAATATAGTGCGCCATTCCCGGAGTCTTTGGGCGTCACTCCTTGTCCTTGTAACAAAGAAATGCGGGACCACGCGCTTGCGCGCTGATTATCGACGCCTTAACGCCTTCCCTGAGGGCATTGTGTACCCTTTCCCATGCATTAAAGATGTTCTTTCAGCAGGCACTAACCAGAAGCAAGTACTTTTCTGTTAAGGACTTGGCGTCTGGATTTATGAAATCATCATGAATCCAGATGACGTACAGAAGACTGCCTTCGTTACGCCATGGGGTCCTTACGAGTTCCTCGGTATGCCTTTTGGCCTTCAAGGTGCCCCATTCACATGTCAGCGAGCCGTGGATACGATCATTGACGGCATTCAATATGACAATGCCTTTGTGTATATGGATGACTGTGGGGTCTTCAACCAGACATTTGAAAAACACGTTTCGCACCTTCAGAACACATTTCCAAGGTTCGAAATAGCAGCCTTGAAGTTCAAGCCAGAGAAGCGTTTTTTTTTTGTACTGCCATCAATTACCTTGGGCAAGTTGCCACAAAAGAATGTATCTCCAGACCCACCTAAACTACAATCATTCATCGAGCTCACATCGTACTTCAGGAAAATCGTTTCGACGTACGGCGTTATCGCTGCACCTCTACAATCACTCCTAACAAAAAACGCTACTTTTTCTAGCGAAGAAGATTAGCAAGTGGCCTTCGGTACATTCGAGCGCATGTTGTGCCAGCCGCCTGTTCTAAGCTATTTTCTGAAAAACCGAAATTCAGTGTCCAAGTACGCAAAGATGCATCTCGGCTAGGCTTGGGAAGTCTATTGCTGCAAGAAGATGAAGAGCAAAGATGTAGTCTAGTGCTATACTTGAGTCGATCTCTCAAAAGCGCAGAGTTTATTTATTCTTTGACAGAACAGGAAGCTCTTGCAGTGAAATGGGCATTGGAAGAGCTCGACCATACCTGATTGGCCGATAATTTCAGGTTGTCAGCAACCACCATGCATTGTGCTGGGTCTTCGCTACAAAGAAGGAAATTTACACCGTCTTCGCTGGTCGCTGATTGTGCAAGAATTTAACTTTGCTGTCAACTATCAATCAGCAATTCTGCGCAGTGCCCCAGATTGTCTATCCAGAAATCCCGTCATGGTTGATGATGCTGAACCAATTCTTGCAGCATCATATCCATCACTGCGATTCTGTGACAACATGAATGCGGAGCAGCGTCAAGGTGCGATTTGCGCTAAAGTCTCGGATATGCTTCTGGGTGCACTGGGAGCGAAAAAGCAACAGAAACGGGAGCAAAAGAAGTTTATCACGCATAACGACGTGTTCTACAAAAGAGATCAACGCCCAGTCAGCAGTCTATTTCTCCTCTGCCTTCCTACACAACGACAAGCTGAGGCACTCCGTGAAATGAATGAAAGATGATACGGTGGCCACATGGGCATCAGGTGAACATTCGATGCGCTTAGGTCTAAGTATTGCTGGCCGAAGCTCTATGCAGATGTCAGATGGTACGTGCGTCACTGTGACCTTTGTCATAGGATGAAGATTTTGACATTATTGCCTTACGGCCTATTACAACCAATAGAAGTCCACAGCCCATTGCACACAGTTTGGATGAACATAAAAGGCCATTCAAAACTTCAAGTGGTTACAAATACACCATTGTAGCCATTGATTACCTCACAAAGTTTGTGGAGGCAAAACCACAGCTTAACATAGAGGCCGCAGCCGTCCAGAAGTTTGTCCAACGACGAATCATCTTGAAACACGAATGCCCAGCCACAATTATCACAGGCCATGGTACTCAAGTGATGGCGTGCTCTACTGAAGCATACTTCAAACTTAGGAGCTTTTGACATGCTGCCACTACCGCATATCACCCCGCAGCAAACGGCTTTTGCGAAAAAGCCAATGAGACAATCATACAGATGATTGCCATGACCACCGCCGGGGGAGAAAAACGGGCCTATGTCCTCCCTTATATTGTATTCTGTTCCAACACCGGTACCAAGACATGGTTTGCTAAACTCCCTTTTTCCTGGTATACGGTAGGACTCCAGTGGTGCCTTTAAACGTTGTATACAGCCACCGAGAGCTTGAAGAGCTCATAGAAGAATCAAACTATTTCACGGTAGTGTGTGAAAGGCTGCAAAAAGCCAGGGAGCTCGCAGCCACGCACATCCAACTGGCTCAAGAAAAACAGAAGCGGCACTTTGACAAGCCTCACAATGGACGTTGTGTTGGAAATAAAACACAAAGGGTGCTCCTCAAGGCTCCAATGTTCAGAGTGAAAACGACTACATTGTGCACCAGTCCTCACAAGGTAGTGAACAAACTGTCTCCCGTGAACTACGAGATCAAACTCGCGGACAACTTTGGAACTGACATTGTGTACTTTGAAAAATCAAGACCATATCTCAGCCCCACTGCTAACATGGAGCGACCCAATGCTTCGGACTAAGGTGTACATGGGTTCCTTGCAGTGCATATATTTGTTGGTGGTTGTATATAGTTTTGCGTGCCTGAAAGTGGACAGAGAATGTCTTGTTGACTTTTCTGAATAGTTGGAGATAGGACTATTTAGGTTAGTTTATTCTGTCTGCCTTTCTTCTGTTCGAGTGTTGTGTGTTCGAAGTTGGGACGACTAGTTTCCAAACCCGGGCATGTGACGAGCGATAACAGACGCGCTTCGTGCGTGTCTCACACATTTTTGCGAGTACAACGAAGTAGATCGGCGCCGAGATCACGGGAGCTCAACAAACGTCAAATAAAAAAGGGTCTGGCAGTCCTTTCCTGATCTTGAAAGAGTGTGGACGTCCTTTTTAGGCCGTCTCTGAACCCAGTGTATTTGATGGCCAACCGACACGTCACAATTTTGAAATATTAATTTAGGTGCGAAAAAAATGCCCCATTGAGTTTGACACTTGAGTTATTATGGCTGCGAAAATAATTGAATGACAGCTGTGATGTTATCATAACATTCAGTAAATGTATGCTTTGCAGGGGTTTGCAAATCTGTTAGTTCTCGAGGGCCACAAATAAAAAAGTGAAAAAGATATTTCATTTTTCTATTGCCTGGTACTTACGCTCAAGTGCTATGAAAAATAAATTGTAACTTCATGTTTGCTGCAATCTTGAATCCTGCAACCAGAGCTCGCTTAAAGAATGTTGAGGCATTATTCTAAATACCTGAATTTTCAATAAGTAGGAATAAAATATGGTGTGGTTTTGCATCTTGAGCCTCGTTTCATTTCTAGATCAACAAGCTCGTGGTCGTAAGTCATGCCTGATTGTTTTTTCTAATTCAATCGCATCACAAAAGCACTGAAGCTTGTAAAGCGACATTTGCAAAAATGGAAGGCTAAGATTAAGATGGGACATGTGCCCCTTAACAGCAAAAACCAATGTTCACGTAACCAATGTGATGAATGTTGTGAACCCTGCCATACATCAAACAATCCTCCAAACATTTTGGAAGGTATGCTTGGTCGTAACTCTGTCATGGTTTAGTGATACAGCTATAGGAGCCAGAAAGCTTGAATAGGACTGACATATTAGGTTGCTTTATATTCATGATATTAGAACAGTACAACAATGAAGATTAGAAACAAATGAGCCACAAAACACAAGCGCCGATTCACAGCTGTTGTTTATTCAAAATTACAGAATAGATATATACATCTGTACGCACAATTCTCCAGCAAAAGGAAAAAACAACAACAAGTTCCACAAAAGGGTAAAGCATTTATTTACCTTGCACTGAAAGAAAGCTGATGCATGACTGTTTTTCATTTTGACTGTACCTTCTCAATAAGTTCTATTTTTTTAAAATATCATCACAGGGCAACTCGTGAAAAATTCTGATCGCACACGTCACTCAACAGCCCTTTTTCCTGCTTTGTTCTGCCAGTCTAAAACCCAGAAAGCTTACTGCACTTCAAAATTAAATATAGTAGTTACTCCCCTAGTTTTTTATATGAAAATCCACAAGTATAAGCTCTTCTCGCTTTCACTGTTGCCATAATTGTTATGTATCTGCGGCCTGATTAGTTCTTTTTTGAGGTAACTGCAGCAACCTGCAATAACGCTATTTAGGCTCCCTGTAGTTTTAGTGCTATGAACCGAACTTGTCGCCGACATTAGGTAAATGCATCAAATATTTCTGCAGTTTATTAAGTCCAGCACACATTGGAGACAAATAAAGTAATAGGACAACTAGTGACGCATTTTTCATATCAAGAAAGATATTTGGAGCAAAGCGCAGCGTTAGATTTCGACAAAGGCATATAAACTGAGGAACGTGTAAGCCTTATATACACTCAATAAAATGACATGTGAGCCGAGTCGGACAGGGGCTATACAAAAAACACGTTGATCGTAATTCTCTGATGAGGTTCCAAGCCTCACTTTATCTGAAGCAAGCGTGCCTTTATTCACTCATTGCATGAAGAAAGTTTGCAGAAACGCAGTACAACGTTTTTATAATATACACAGTGTCATTAGAACAATTATCTGGTGTTTTAATTCTAACACAATCTAAATGTGGCTATATTAAAATATATTTGGAAGTTTGCATGCATCTTTTACTGATATTCATGTATTTGATGCCTTTCATTAAGCCCACCTAATACACTAACATGTCAACGTAAATACAACAGATGGCTCAGAAGTGAAAGGTGTTCAAGGATGACCATGTGGACCATTGCTAATTTATTTGAAGAACGCCATCTGCGTGCAGCTCCACCAGTGTCCTCATCTGTCACTTTTGATTTCAACACACTACCAGCAACGATGAAGGTGGTGCACTTATTAGAGAGAAATTCGGCGAGCCAGTGACTACGAACATGAAAGAAAGAGAATTTCAACCACGTAAAGACGACTTGGGTATGTGTATATGCTGCTCTTTCGCGTCATAAAAAGAAACAGCGGGTCAGCGGAACAAGTTTACCTTCTCTGGGAGGTCAAGATTTCGGTTGGGATTGTTGAGTTGGAGCCAGTGGCAGTAGGTGTTCGAAATTTCTTGTGGCATTCCTTCTAGCATGAGTTCATGGTTAGTGGTTGAAGTGTTCATTGTGTCTCATTGTAGTCTGCCATCATGTCTCGTCCACTAGCAGTAAGCAGTTTAGAGGGTATGTTCAAGAGTTCATTGTTGGGAATCTAGGCCCAAGTATTTTTTGTCGGTACATAAGAGCTGGATTTCAGTAATGTCTTTTTTCTCCATCAGTGCCTTCAGCCTTCGTCTACTCAGTTTACCGTTCTCATGCAATAAAGGCATTGAAGGTAGATTTTAATTACTTTTCCGTGCGGTGCATGAAGTGCTGACATAACTGAAAGGATTTTCTTTTTGTTTTGTTGTTGTCTAAGTCAGGACCACGCAGCCCCCTGTTGCGTTATATCATATTCCTTCGTAAGATTGCTGCTTGCGTGCTTATTGAGTACTTTGTACTCTCATGAAAACACGTACTAGTAGGTGTTAATTGTAGTGCTTTTATCTGGTGTTCCGGATACTTTTCATTAGCTTCATTTGCACACAAAGCAAGAAATGAATGTATGGTGCTAACATTTGCTTTCAGTTTACTGTTGTTTTTATTGTATCCTATCCAGGGTCGGTTCAAGCATTGTTTTATACCGTGGTGCACCCTTGATAAGCGAGGTCCTTCAGGGGGAGCAGAGAGGCAGGAAACTTGGCCATATTGTTATGACGATGTTCCCTCTTGGAAACATAGCCATAACACATACCAACATGTGGTCAGGCATTAATTGGGTGAGGCTGGGCTCCAGCCTTCCTGTGCCTACCCCTAGTACCACCTCAAACTTTAGCCTGTGTCATTGGACTGCTGACAACCTTGTGTGACAGATGTCCTTCATGCACTATTTTTTTGTAAGTTACTCGCCTTATCAGAGAAGACGGTACATGTGATGAAGATAACCCTCTGTCGGCTCTTGTTTTGTCATTTGCTGATGGCTTATCTTCAGTATCTTTTATCACTGTATCTTCATCTTACTTAGCTGGAGCATCAGGATCATTACAACTTTCAACTCTTAGCAGGTTTATATGCACTGTAAATGTACCCTACTGAAACGTTCCGTAAGATGCGGAAACCTCACACACGGATTATTGGAACATCGAAGACGTCTGATGCGGACTCCGCATAAGATGTATGATGCGGACTCCGCATAAGACGTATGATGCGGACTCCGCATCTTATGGAAAGACGTATCATGCGGAAATTACTGAAATGTGTGCATGTTACGTCTGAATCTAGTGCAAAGCAATACAATCTGTAAATTGAATAGACGTTCACATCTTGAGTATACAATACTGCGTACAAATCACAATATTTCTTAAATGTGCATGATGAGGGATTGAATCATCGGCATCTGACTAATTGTCGTGATGCGGAAGCAAAATTACCTTTTAAATAAAATGCATTACAAAACTAGTAAATTAACATGCTAGCGGTCATAAATGGTGGTTACATTGCAACACATTAATGCAGTGTTCTATGCAAGACATAAAGAACTTATAAAGTTATTATTATCAATAGAGAAGCATTATTATACACATCAGCCCTGCTACAATCAATATGTTTTTTATTTGTCTGTATGCTCCAGCTGTGAATAGTGACATTGCAGTGTTGATCGTACACAAATGAAGTGACTGCGTCGCAATTTCACGAGCTCCACCTAAGCCACAGGATGGTGGCACAATGTAACAGCAATTTTAGAACGAAATGTTTAAACATAAATAATAATCACAGCACTGTGAAAGTGTGGCGCTGTGTTTATCTCATGAATGCCTTGTGGAGATCGGCGAAATGCTGCTTGAGGCTCCGGCACCACTGTAAATTTCGAAGGTCACTGCGATAGAACTTATGTGTCCTTCATAGGCACCTGGAAATGAAAATAATTGGCACAAATAATGTCAGAGACACATGTTAGCACAATAGTTTACATGCACAAGAAATATAACACACAGAATGAAACTGAAAATTTAAGGCACACAATTCTTCATGTTATGCATATGTGAATAATACAAGGAAGGAGTGTATAAATTAGTTCTGCCACATCAGAAAAACAGCATGCTTATCACAGTGAAAATAACTAGGTTGTCACGATTTTCAATGGTAGAGATAATCGATTAATATGTCCTTATGAAATTATGATTTAAACGCTTCCTGCACAGTAAAACTTTAGGAACTGCAAGTGAAAGCTCTCAATGTTCATTTATAGTGTGTGCATGTACATCTGCTGCCTTTATACTATACAGTTTGTGCACAAAATTGGCATCTCTAACAATTTTGAGAGTTAAACCTATGCAACTTATGAAGGTTAAAATCACCATGAAAGCAAGCAGGACCAGGCAGGTGCCATTAAAAATCTGTGCGAGCTAGATAACTATAACCGAACTGCACACATATAGGGGAGCAAGAGTAACAGAAATTCGGCTGCTGACCCGCATGTCACGGTATCAAACCCCGGCTCCATTTCCGATGGAGGCAGAAATGCTGTAGGCACGTGTGCTCAGATTTGGGTGTACGTTAAAGAACCCCAAGTGGACGACGTTTCCAGTGCCCTCCACTACGGCGTCTCTCATAATCATATAGTGGTTTTCGGACGTGAAACCCCACATATAAATCAAGAATAACAGAAATAAACTGCCAACAAAAAAGTTGGGTGCATGTGCTATCTGTAAGTGCTTACACCTTACTACATACAGCATGTTCATTTCATTTTAAATACCGATATTGAAAATAACTTCTCTATTAGGAATGTAAAAGGTAAGGTAAAACTGAACGACTCTACAAAAAGTGACCCTATTATGACATCACGTTTTCTTATAACAAAATTTACTAAGACTCTCAAATATCATTATGTAAGGAAAAAATCTTCAAAAGAACAATCAAGTTTGAAGTCATGATTTATATGGCTACTATGACTATAACCAAGAAATCGACCTCAACATGGCTAATGTTAGTTTTTAAGGCCTATGTTCACTAGACAATGAACTATACCACAAAAAGCACAGCGTTCAGGCAAAGCACCACACAAAAAAGAAAGCAGTCCTTTTTGTTATTACCTACAATGCCTTTAAAATGGTATTTTTACCTCTACTTTCCGCTTTTTATCTAAGTAACTGGTGTGAAACAAGTTAGCTGAAAATGCACTGTCTCCAAAACCTGTTCGTTGAAGCTGAATTTTTAAAAAATGGTGAAGCTTGCACTAAATTAGGCTCCACAAGCCTTGGAACAGTGAGACTACATGACTCTTAGGACTACTTTAGTTACTTGTGTTTTGTTTCTGGGCATAAGCATAAAGACAAGGGCTTAAGTGAATTGCTGCTAACAAACAAATGCTTTCGAAATTGCCCGAGCGTCAAAGGATGCTCAGCCATTTGTTGTTTTTTGCACTGGGCTATTCTACACCAAACCTACGAACCATACTGCCTGGCGACCATCACAGATGTACAGTTTAAAAAATGATGGTAATTTACTCTTCTGAAAATAGTTATTTGCAGAAATGTTTTGAAGAGAAAAGAGTAGTGGTCACGTGGGTACCTTCAGAATTTCGCAGAATGTCGTGCGGGTGTTATTTGTGAGAAACATTTCAAAGTACTGCTTTCTCTTGCCATATCACTATTGGTCTACATAATAAGTAAAGATGCTTCTTAAAGTATTTGAAGTCAAGTAACATTAGTGCAATTTTTCTGCTACATAGGCTTTGAAGAATTCAGCCAAACTGTTTATCGTTTGCATTTCTCGTATGGCAATACTGCGTTTTGTATGAATATTTGAGCCACAAATACTCACTGCACACAAGTTATATTTTACGAAAAAAATAATGTTACGTCCAGATTACAAATATCACTATATAATCGTTTTTGTCCACATTGAGATGCAACTTGAGCTGTGTGTTTGTCTAATTGAAAATTACTTTTATGTGTTAGTTGAAAGCAAATGAACAGTTCTTGTTATATGGCAAGTGTTATCATTACAATTTTTGTTTAAATGAGGAAAATGATTTTTGAAGTCTTCTATTAAGGGCGATGGGGAACTTCGGAACGGAAGCTGTCGTACATCAAATGCAGAAAACAGCCATCATAAGAAAACTTCAAAAATTCATTTCTACTTTAAGACAAAGTGTAATCATATAACTTGCCATATAAAGAAAACTGCTTCCTTGCTTTTGATGTGGCGAAAAAATTGCACTAATATTACTGAGCTTCATGCACTACACACAATCACCTTTACTTAATACCAAGACCGAATTTGGTGTAGAAGAGGCAGTATTTTTGAAACACTTTACTTTTTACAAACAACACCCAGACGACATCCTGGGAAGTCCAGAAGGCACCAACGTGGCCTAATATTTTGTTCTCTGCGATATACTTTAGCATTTTGCTGTTTTCAGAAAAATACAGTAAACGAGCACAATATTTTTTTTTTCAAAACACATTTAGGACGGTTGGCAAAATGGCTGGGATGTTTGATGCGTAATTGCCTCACTGCCAGCATTTATTCTTCCGAAGCTCAAGCTATCACCTCTCTGTTACTGCCTCCCTCACATACAATGCCTGCATAGGAAAGAAAAAGAAAGGCAGGTCCGACAAAGTTCACAAGGCAAGATATTTTCATGTTGGAAAAATTCATTACCATAAACAGCAGCAAAATAACATTCATTTTGAGTAGTCCAAGACACAAGCTATATACCAACATACTAAGAGCCAAGCACAAACTTTTCAATTGAACATGTGTGGTGATAGACAGGCAGCACATAATGCAAGACTGATCAGTCTGTAATTAACTAAATGAAGTACAATGCACTGTTCAATCCAACACCACATAGGCATCTTTGCTATAGCAAAGCCATGTGTCATTGATTCATGCACTAGATGGGACAATGCAAATGTAACAAAAAAGGTGAAAAAAGAAAACAAGGGAAAAAAAAGAAGAAAAGGGGGGATGCAAAGTAGGAGCAGTGTAGCACTACTTTTACTTTGCATTCCCCTTTTCTTTCTTCTTTTTTCTTCTTTTCTATCATTTATCTTTTTTTTTGCTTCCCTTACCCCCAACCTCCGACAGGCGAACACTTTGTATCAGCGCAACCTAACTTGAAAAGAAGCAAGGGCTGCACTCTTCTGCGTTATAGGTTTTTTTTTCAGACAAACATTTACAACAGGCACACACGCCTATACCAAAAGATGATGTCATTACTGACCCCATTTAAACTAACACGCCAAGGATGACAAGGTGACTTCTAAAAAATAGGTCCTCCTATCGCAACATCGGTCAGCCTGTCTCAAGCACTTCTACTGTTCACCCTGATTACCCCACTAGATGTTTCCATCTGTCGACTCACATCTTCATTTTGGATAACACTAAGACGAGCTTACATTGATGAATACGCACGAAAGTTTAGTGATGTATCATGTATCAGATTAAGCAACTCTGTTAAAAAATTATTGATAGCTGGCTTCCAGGCTTTTTATACTGTAGCCTGAAACTTCGTAATGTCTTCTATGCACATGAACCAGATTGACAACGTAATGCACAACATGCTTAAGAATACTGCGAGGAACAAGATAACGACAAAACGACCAGCCACCCAAAATTTTCGCTGTACATGTTTATAAAATGTTCATGTACCCCAAACGAGGTGCTTATGATACAAGCCGAAAAAACCTACAAGTAGGGCCTTGGAGTCGTCTGGAAGTAGACGTGTTGCATTTTTTCTGTAGAGGGCTTTACACCCATAAGTGAGGAACAAAACTCCTGTATAATGAAGAATGTTGGCAGCTATCAGTTATAGAAAAACCTAATGCAGCTAATCTTCCCCGACACATCTGTACATTTAGAGAGGTGACGTAGCTTCTGTGATTGTGGCAGTAACTCAAACAGGACCAGTGCGAAAATTGGCACTACTTGGCTAGACAAATGTCCAAACATGCCTGCCCGACTCCCTCTAGCCATCCTGGCTGAATCTGACACATGATTTCTTAACTGCTGGCTGGACAAAAACAAAACCACTGAAGCACTCACAATACACAGCGTGAAGTTCCTCTGGAGTGGTCAACTTCGTCTTCTGCGATGAAAGAGCAGCACAGTGTACTGATAAGGCACTCCTTGCAATGGTTTTCAATGCCACACAGTGACCTTGCTGTTCCTGTCGAAGAGAGCTTCGGTAGCTTGGAGAGTGCTTGCTTTTTTCTGGGGGCTGCTGCCGCTCCTCGTTTTCTGCTCAACGTCAACCTGCGTAAAGTTCTAGACGAGGCTTTAAGAGTTGTATATAATGATATATAAATTTTCGCTGAACACACATTTCCTCGTGACACACTGAGGAATTTCTTATAAAACTTAAGGCCTCGCATATGCAAACATTTAAGATCGATCCGAAGATGCACTCGACTCTAAAGAAGCAAGTTTGTTATGTATTGTATATAAAGAAAGATCATTCAGCACAACCACAACTACATTTGCACACGAAAATGACATTTTACACGATCCTGTTTATTTACATGGTCCATTTTATTTAATTTACACGGTCTATTTTACACGGTCCTGTTTACACGATCTGGTCTGCATGAACTCTTCAACCGGGCACCATATAGGTTGAAAGACACACACAGACTTTGAGACAAACCTAGTTTCCCGTGGAGCATCCTCTTGCACTATAACAACACATCTCAATCTAGTTAGTTGGTCAGAACGAGGAGAAAACAGCTCACACTTGAAAAGCACGGGCAGAAGGAATGACGCCTGCACCCTGTGCTTTCTGTACATTCTCGTTGAGGGTGCAGTTTTCACCTTATCCTTATGCGATTTCGCATTTATAACCTTGTTCGCTGCATAATCTTTGTGGCGTTAAAGTGTGTGATACCGTCATGTGTATCCCTTGTAATTTATAAAAATAGAATACAAGATAGCTTGATTACAAAATAACAAAGTGCATCCAGGGCCATGTCCTTTAGCCATTTTTTAGGCAAGTGGCAAAATGATTTATTCTTCAAAACATATCTTACTTGTAACCACTACAAGAGCTAACTCGTACACTGGCACATTCTGTTTGCCTCTTCAGATTATAAGGTACCTTTTGTACACCAGAAAATCTTCAAGAAGAATAGAAGTGTTGTAAGTGTGAAGAAAGAAATGTAGAAGGAAAAAAAAGATATTGATTGATTTGTGGGGTTTAACGTCCCAAAACCACCATATGATTATGAGAGACGCCGTAGTGGAGGGCTCCGGAAATTTTGACCACCTGGGGTTCTTTAACGTGCACCCAAATCTGAGTACACGGGCCTACAACATTTCCGCCTCCATCGGAAATGCAGCCGCCACAGCCGGGATTCGAACCCGCGACCTGCGGGTCAGCAGCCGAGTACCTTAGCCACTAGACCACCGTGGCGGGGCAGGAAAAAAAAGATAACCTGCCCTGTACAGGGACCGAGCCTGCGAACTTCGAATAACATGTCCGATGCTCTATCAACTGAGCTACCATGGCGGCTATCCCTCTTCCATTTTGTACGGTATATATGTGCATTTATACATGAAAGAGTCAGTCAGCGCTGCCTGTTACCATTATGGCGAGTGTGGGACACCTTTTTTTTGGCCTACTAGCAATTACATTACGATTGCAATTACGTTACGATTACTTCTAATATCCCTATACTTCTTTGGCAGCATTATGCATCTGTCCGTTCTCAGAAAATCTGCTAGTCACAGGAGGAGGCAATAGTTCACACTCCCACCTAAATGCATGTACTTGAACACATGCACAACTGATCAAAAAAAACAAGTCACACACCGCTAAGATTACTGAGATTCACTGTTTCAGATTCATGAGTAAAGGAAAGAACTATAAATTTAAGGATTTGTTGTCTTTGTTGAACACATTATAATGAGAACTAGTAGAAAATGATGCCAAACAAACTATAGGGGTTGTTATCAAAAGTAACTTTAACAAAATTGCGAAAAGAAAAGTGAACAAAAACGTAACTTGGCAACGTTTTTTGACAATTGAATTGACATTACTTTTTATAACATCCCTTTATTTTACTGGGTAATATTGTCGGGTAATTCTCATTATTTGAGTGGTGAGTAGGCTGAAAAAGAAAGTATATGGCATTGATGCTTCTTTTGAACACCTAAAAGTTTGAGGAACTTAAAAGAGTGGAAGCTACTTTGAGTAGACCAGAATATTTAGTTGGAGCGAAAAAAAATGTAAACACATTTTTACCAGGCTTTATAACCTATTTTGAGACATAAAAGTGTATGCTGCCAGTAATGTTAAGTACCATTACTTTTGTCACACTATGCACTGTAGCAGGTGTAGTTAGAGTGGTGATAGTGAAGGATTAATCAAGCACGCCACTAACTGCGTTCACATCGATGGTCGCGTATTTTAAAAATAAACCTGCTGTATAGTAAAAAAACTTTTAGAGCATTCATGATTTTATCCAAATCAAGTTAAACCGACTGGGTAAGCAAACCATTTGCATAAAATTAAAAGGCATAAAGTGATTCATGTATTATAACTATATGAACAATTTCAGCAGTGCAGGGCGAAGTGACAACAGTTCTATTAAAAACCCCTCTCATTATAACATGCATGAAAAGCACCACACCAGAATATTTTATAGTGCATGTAATATCGAGACTACTAGACTGTCTATTGACCTTTTAGAAAAAGGGTATCTCCTTCACATTCAAAGGGCAACCACTTAGCCTTTTCCTGAGCTTTTCTGTGAATATTTCTTGAATTTCAGATATCATTAGGATTGATTTAGAGTAAACAGATTTTGCTTACGCATTGAAACCTAGTTCTGTATGTAACTGCAATTATGGGTGCCAAACCATCTCCAATTAAGTTTTAACATTTAACTTATTTTTTAACTGCAGCAGCACAACTAGCTATGGGTGCCCAAAAAGTAGCTAGAAACAATACCTTTACCTCTTTGAGCCTTTTGGAAGTGTTCAGCTTCTCAGGGCTCACCTTACATTTTTTTTAAATACGTGTTTGTATGCCCACTGCTCTTGCTCCTTGTACAGTGAGGAGGAGCACATGGCAAGAAGAGACAAGAAAGAAGCATAGCGAAAAAAAGCGAAATAAGCGAGGACCTCTTTTGTATCGTACAATGTGTGTAACATTACTATTGCGACAACATATAGACGAATTATCACGGCTATGTATCCATTGTAGAGTCATACACAGCTGCAACACCACGACTAAATTTCCACCTTGTGTTGGCTTAGGATTCCTTTATAATGGCAAACTAATGATATCTGCATTTGTTTGGCACATACTAAGATGCAGTAAAATGTGATATGGTAATCTCATTTAGAATGCACGTCATGTGGCTTCATTGTATATGTGGCCACAAGTAACTCTGGTTGCAAAGCAATATGGCAGAGCCTAAACAGACGTCACCGACCACTCCAATCTGAACTTGCCTTTGCTACTTGCCCATTATCATCCCAGCAAAAAATAAATAATTGAATCTGCTACAGATAAGTGCTAGCTTGTGCTAAGGACCAAGTATGAAGGGTGTTTTGTCATTATTGAGATCAGTTATTTGTTCAAGAACACTTGCTGTCAAACACAAATACATTGCTTTCGAAGCATCAAGACTCAAATATAAAGCAAAAAGAAGTGTCTCTTTAAAAATCACAGGCCACAAGGGGCAAGATAAATATTTGATATACTTGGGATGTAAGACACGCACAAGAGGTGCTGCCATATTATACTTTTCCTTGTGTTGAGACCTGCTTGCTTTACTCACCCAACACATCTGTAAAGATGCCGTGAAAACACCAAGGAGCTGATGCAGCAAGATTGAACACATGTCCAGGAATTCCACCATTCCTAAGCAGCCCTACAGCCTCCACAGTCCTGCAACCATTTGTAAGATAAATATAGTTCTACCCAAAGTTCTTGGTTCACAGACACACATGCAAGACGCATAACCACTCTATAGGAAGTTTGCATGATAATGCGCTGGGTAGCAAAACGGATGCCATGATCAAGTATCCCGGCCTGCCGCTTCTTTCTTTCCGTTCTTAATTAATCAATCCATGGTTATTAAATGTTCCCCCAATGTGAAGTGTACTGGCAGTCCGGTGAAGAATTTCAATGTATTTAGAACACAGTCCAATTCATGGAAAGTAAGCATGAAATAGCGTTTTGTCAGCTCTTCGAGAAAAGAGCATGAAGTTTAGCGAAAACCCATGTTTTTTTAAACACCATTCAATTTGATATAAAAGTTGTGAGCATTATGTAAAGGAACACGGATTCATGTTTAATCAATGATTTCTTATAATGTACTGATATGAATGCAACTAACTGAATATGAAACGATAAATTTTGCTCGAGAATTTAGAGTTATGAACACTATCGCACTTGCCTGCTGCATCTTGTCCAAAAGAGCGGCAAGATAGGCTAGTTTGTGTAGGTGAGTAGTAATGAGCAGTGCAAAGTAACAACAAGAAACACCAGTAACAACAGTATGGGGCAAGCACAGACTGCCAACTGTATAATTTATTACACAAAAGTTCGCCTGAATATCAGTCAGACAACTTGTGCAAATGAAGGTCCAGTTGGGCATGAACAAGTTACGAAATCAACAATGCCTGCTTTCACTAACAGGACCCTCATTCACATAAAGTATGCAGCGATAGGCCCCTACCGAGGTACGTCACAGCATGATGTCACTGGCACATGTAAAAGGTGTGGCTGGAAAAACACTCCCGCTGGTGGCTTAGCCCGGTACAGTCGTGCGGTGTTTGGGGCAAGTTTTAATTTTTCAAAGCTTACACTTCACGTTACAATGTCGACATTAGCTGTAGTATGTGTCAGGAAACATCCAGCTGTGTGGTAAACTGTGTGGTAAAATATTTGCCACGCTGTCTGTTTATCTTGAAGAAGTGAACACACGTGGTGGCCTGTGCGAGCAACAGCGGCATAGTCTTCAAAAATGTGCACTGTTGATTGCGGCATGTAGTGTGCATTGAAAGGTATTGAGAATATCGATTCAACTGAGAATACTGAGTGTGGTGTGTGCAGTGTCAATAACAATGTGTTTTGTTTGCGAAGACTAGCACTCATGGCAGGGACCGGTCGATGAAAAAACTTGATTCGACATTTTAGTCAAGGTAAATATGCACTTGACGTGACCATCTGCGAGTGGGTACATCTCGGTGTTTGCGCTGTGTGCAGAAAAAAATTGCAAGGTCACCGGGATGGAAGATACCATTTGCTACGAGATACGAGTACGCAATCTCAATAAAGGTATAACTCGTTTTATCGAAGGCCTCATGATTCTTCATGTAATAAGCAGAGATTCTTGTTTCACATATACGCAGTACCTTTACCGCTCGATATTCATGAAGAAATGCAAACAACAAGTTTGTGTGTTAGGTCCTAAGGGAGCAATGTAAATATGCAAATAAGTTGTAGGTGTCAGATGCAGCAATGTAACTGCACAAAACATTACGTATATATTAGGCTACAGGTTTAGAATCGCATACATCTCAGTGGTCTATCAGGAACGTCACAAACAACTTCCTTGCCAACCAGCCCTTGCACAGAGGGAGGGAATGGCTGGCACGGTGCTCGAAGTGACGTCACACTATTTGCAAACATAGAGAGGTTTCTTACTTAGGCAACATTTTGCACAATATATTTTTTAGATGCAAGACTGTACTCGTCCACATTGATCATACTGATGTCTTTTGTTGTTACTTTGTGCTGTGAATCACTAGGCATTTAGTCACCATGATCTTTGAAAGCTAATTTCAGTGTTCTCTCTCAAATTGCTGACAACTGTGTTGTTGCATAAATTGGGCAAAAAAGCAACACAGAAAGGCTGTCACAATAAATACACCAACATGGGTATTCTCCTGCAAACAAAAGTCGGCACTGGTCCTGTCATTACCCGTCTTCCTTCTCTCTTTGCCTTGTTTGTGCTGAAACAGCCAAACACCTGATGAGTTAGATGAGAAATATGAACGCATCAAAACTATAAGTGCTTGCATCAGCAACTACACAACAGCGTGATAACCGCACCCCTGCCACACAGCAGCGAAACATATTTTGAACATGCTGGCAGTGTATTATTTTATAAAAAGCAACTCTGGCAGATTACAAAATCTCACATTGTGCATGCAAGTTTTCTTCAAAGTCAGGCGTACAATGTAGGTGCTGGCCGGTACATTATTAGTTACAAGCAAAGGCGTCTTGCAGGTACACATGCAGATTGCACGAACACCTCTCTCTCTCTCTCTCTCTACACTAGGCACACACATTATATCTTTTAACGAGCACACGCCACTGTTTATGGGCATAATAACGCTCTACCGTGAACGTATGCTAATCAACCCACTTAGGCAGTTGGCTAGGTGAATCGAGCCAAGTTACAAATTGTATCGCCCGCGAACGTAAACAAAATGCTGCTTTGCATCAAATGGCACTGCAGGCTTCGTTTAATCAACAACGTAGCAAGCGCCATGTGCGTCTTCCTCACTACATTGCACATATGAAAAAAATCGATCACCATACACATGCATGTTGCCGCAGTTGTCTCGAATTAGCTCCAGTAAGGCCGCGCCGATGCGCCATGGCTCTGATGGCGTTAGCATTGTCGAAGCGAATCGGCAACCGCACTCGCAAAGGCGCGTAAGGTTGCCGTTTCACGACGCCTCGTTCGAGTGCAGCAACATACACTTGCACGTGGTATGCTTAGTCTACATAAAAAAGTGTCCCCCTTACCTTTAGTTTCTTTCACACTGTCCTGAGGGAAGCGACCACAGGCGTCAGCCGTCACCTCGGAGTCCTTCGAGCACCCGCCCAACCCGCCGATTCCTTGGACGACTCGCACTTGATCCGCACTCGAACAACCGCGGGAATAGGGCGCAATCTTGGCACATCACACGAACGAGGAACGGTGCTTCCTTGCGTAAATTTAACATTTCGGGCTCTCGTGTGTACCAGCGCGAACACATAGACGCACCGAAACGGCATGCCCACGAAAACAAAGAAGACAAACAACATGTGGCTTTAGCTGTGAATGGATTTGACTTGGATATCTGTGTGAGGAAAATAAAAAAAAAACATTTGTCGCTGCTATAAACTGAAAAAAAAATGTATGTTATCTGGCAAAACAACTTTAAAAGTGATAAACGGTTATTCAAAAAACAAGTTACAACTTATGAATATTTTCCAGGTCTTTGTTTTGTTTTTGTTCTAGCAGACGACAACTTCCTACTGCTTCTACGACAGACGTAGTGCGGTTTCACGTTCGGTGCGTGTCGCCGACGCAAAGCTCTACAGAAGTGATATCAGAGTTATCAATTCTCAATGAATCATAGGATGGCTACAAAGCAGTAACATTTTGACATAGCGCAGTACGCAATCTTTCAAGGTATGAGATTTCTTTGCTCTGAAGCAAATTGAAGCAAGCCGGCAGGCGCAATCAGCTGATGTCGCCACTACGCGAGGCATGGTCGTGCGCAATAGCGTCGCGCCCCGCGCTCGATTTGTCATCAAGCGATAGAGCTACTAAGTGAAATACAGCTAGATGCAGGGATTAATGGCGTATCACTCTAATTCCCTGTGGTGGCCGACTCAATCGCCAGAGAGCCCCGGGAAACAACCTTCAACTGCTCAAGCTTGTGTGTTTGTGTAAAAATACCTGTTTTCATCCGCGGCGAGGCAGAAATCTATAGTTGAAAGACATGCGAAAAGCATGTGACGTATCTACAATCCCAAAACATATGCACACAACAATAGATACGATCGCATATCGTACATAGATATGCCAACACATAGCGTGTAAAAAGCAAATTTATATACATAACTTAAACTTACGTGTACCTTCAGCGCTAATAGCTTAGCAAGCTAACGCACTCAGTTCACGTACAAGAGCACAACTGAGTGGCGCAGGTTCGAGTCCCGCCAAGCTTATCTTTTTGTTTTTTTTCAACGTTTTTCATTGTACTGCTATCTTTTCTAATGCCTGAGGTTCTAAAACAAAATAAAAGCAATATTTCGTTCAAGTACGTATGTGGGACTGTGTTTTTTGCGCAACACTTATTAGTATTTTTATTTTCATTATTAATTTTTATATTTATTTCATAATATAACAAAATTAAGGACTAAGGGGAACATTGGGTCTGCTTGATTGTGAAGGGACTCGAGAAGTGAGAAAACTCAAACCAAAAAATTTATTTGAGAAAAAACTGATCATTTCACAGCCGGACCAGTTACTTCAAGGGTAGGGCCTAGGTATGCGCGAGACTTGCTATATGACTCATCTCAAGCTGTGGCAGTTGAGGGAAGGCAATATCACCGAGAAGCAGTTCCAAAATATATTTTGATTGATGTTTTTTGATTCCTCCAAAATAAGGGCTGCACAATTGTGATCGAGCCAAACAAAGAATTGCGGGCACGATGTCATGAGACAGAAAATGAATAATGTTGATTGTTTGAAAAATTGCTCCTAATAAAAGGAAGAGTTATGGAGTGCTACGTAGCTTAACTCGCTGTAGGAATTTTATATATACATATAGATAGTTTAAAATGGACGATGTTGCACACACAGACATTGGTTAATTTTCTTTGCAGCACAGTTGAAGCATCTATGTAGAACTGAAGCATAAAGAGAAGCTCATGCGTCCTTACTTTATTGCGCTTTACATAGCTTGTATGCGTACATGCAGCCATGATATGATATAATTTAAAGCATTCGTTTAACTTATAATCTTCTTATTCATTGAAGCTGGCCCATAAGTTGTGTCTTATGTAGCACTACAATTGAAGCATAATCTGCATGATGGTCTGAAACAATGCTTTTGAAAATCTCAAAACGACCCAGCTCTATACACGACCAGCCGTGCATCAATGATAAGCACCAATATATGTTTGTACATATCAGTTGTGCTCTCATACTTAATTATTTTTCTGACCACTCCCTCTGCCCCTACCTCGTTTCTGTCGTGAAGCTGTGGCAAGTTGTGTATAGCTGTATTTATATTGTAGGAGCACATACTACCAATAAAAAATTATTTTTAGGCTACATGCAATTAGTTTTCATAGATTTTCATTTCTTTTGTCGGTGCTCAGGAGAGCTAAGCTCATGGTCGATATTTTAAAATGACATTTCTCTTTGCCAATGTTAATGAGAACAATTTCATTAATATTGACAAGTTCATTCACATTGAATTTAGTTCTCATCATTATTGTTTCTACCGAAAAACGAGCCCTTGAAGTTATGCTTTTTTGTTTTCGTGTGACAGCATGCAAGTAAAATGACAGTTATTGTCATTCCTTGTGAATGACAGATTTTCCATGTGACAGACTTTAGCACCTGGTCATCTGCAGAAATTGTATTCATTCTGGAAAAGGGCGAACAGCGGTGACTGACAACACAGACTAGCCTGCGTTATTCTTTTGTACTATATATGTCACTGTGCATTCATTTATAACTTTATAGAGCTCGGATTTCCTGCTGAAAATGTGACAACATGCAACTGTAGAGTTTCCACATTTTTGCAACAATCCACATGCCTTTCATACACTATTGCACATTTTCGTAAGCACCTTACAAAATCTGTATATTTCTGTAAGACCTTACATTCTGCATTTTCCTTATGAAAGCTTCTGTACACTCCATACACTTTCCTTATCCTTCCATATTTTCCATCATGAACTCTCCGTATGCTCCATAAGTTTCTTTATCTTTCCTTATCCTTCCATATACTCCATAAAAAGCTTTCCATATATGCCATACATTTTCCTTACCTTTCCGTATACTCCATAAAAAGCCTTCCGTATACGCCATACAATTTCCTTATCCTTCCTTATACTCCATAAGGAGCTTTCCGTAAGTGCTATACAACTTCCGTATATTTCCATAAAACTCCATATTTTTCCGTATGTAGCATAAAGAAATGTTACGGAGTCCATATATTTTCCGTAAGATTTCATACGGAACGTTTCAGTAGGGTAATCACAACTCCTTTCTCCGACATTATGATTTGGATGGTTGGCACGTCAGTACTTCTCCTCTCAGCTGGTGACTGTTTGGTAAGTAGAACTTTGTCGTGGCTGCCTCCTGGTACTGCATGCAGTGTTCACTCAGCCAGCCTTTTTGGCACCGCAGAAAAATTCAAAAGTGTGGACAAATCACTACACGTGTGCCCCTTCTTGGTTGCGACTGGTGTGTTTATGCAGTGGTGATGGGCTGAGTATGTAATTATAGCTCGAAAAGCAAGGCGTCTTCTTTTAGTTAGCTGCAAATCAGATGCGAAGAGTACTATCAACACTTCCTAAGAATATAGCTCCTTCAGGTGTGAATTATGATGCCCAGTAATAATTATGTCAAATTTAAATAGCACAATCACCAGGCACTCATTATTACATTCCAAGGATGAAAATGATGTGCTCCTCGGTGTGAGCTTCAGGAATCAGTTAAAATTTGTAACAAGATAAATACTTCATCATTTTGCTGTAAGTTATTTTTAGCTTAGTAGACAAGAAGAGAGCAGAGTGGATTAGGGAACGAACGGGGGTTAAGGATATCATAGTTGAAATCAAGAAAAGGAAATGGACATGGGCTAGGCATGTATAGTGCGTAGACAGGATAACCGCTGGTCACTAAGGGTGACTAACTGGATTCCCAGAAAATGCAAGTGGGTTAGGGGGAGACAGGCGGTTAGGTGGGCAGATGAGATTAAGAAGTTTGCGGGTATAAATTGGCAGCAGCAAGCACAGAAACCAGTTAACTGGCGGAACATGGGAGAGGCCTTTGTCCTGCAGTGGACGTAGTTAGGCTGATGATGATGATGACGATAATGATGGTGATTGTGATAATGATGTTGATAATCATGATGATGGTGTTTAGATTTGGCGTAAAAAGAATAAAATTATTAGCTCCTAATGCCTGTTTTTCAATGCATTGATTTTGAGAGAAGAAAAGCAACACTTGACGTTGTTTCTGGAACACGACATGAACGACCCATCAAATAGAGCAGTCCGTTCACTAAGATGATCGGCTACGGTCGTACGCAGAACTCGGGTCAAGTCGCATCATACTAATTAGGAAGAAGGTTGAGTTCTTCTTACGAACTATGTATTTTGGTATATTCTGGTCACAAGTTAACGCAGCTAGCATACGATGATTGTGTACGCGAATGTTGCCACTGCTGCTGAAGAAATATATTTGTTTCCCTTAAGCAAGTTCTCGTTTGCAAACATAAGGTCGCATAAACCTTGACCAAATGCTTGAACATGAGCCATGGGCACCTATAACCCGTCCTATAGGCGGGACTTTGAATGTTAAAGAGATAGGGGGCTGACGTCCTTAGTCTTCAGTGTAGGCAAGTCAAGTATGCGGCATTTGGTGCTTAGTATCACAATGCTGAAAATTACAGGAGTGGGCCGTTTGCCTAGTGTGCCATTTTTTGGCTAACGACTGCATTACCCATGAAGCACCCTTCTTTGACTTTTGGGCCTTCAGCGGCTCATCAATCAAACTGCCTCTCTGATGAACATGACCATTTCAGCCGTTAATAATACAGATATGCCTAATATTTTGATCTGCCTGTCAAAATAAAAGTGACTAGGCTTGTTGCAGTTTCAAAAAGCGTGAGGAAGCATGTACCGTATATATATATATATATATATATATATATATATATATATATATAGTGGGAGTAATAATTCAATGGGCCAGTTAGTCTTCGTGAAGGTATGGGGTATGCCATGCGCAACGGGAGCGTTGTCAACAAGGATAAATATATTTCCCAACAGTTTCGGGAGGGGTCCTCCCTTCATCAGGGGATGAGTTATACTCATGAGTTATAACTCATCCCCTGATAAAGGGAGGACTGCTCCCGAAACTGTTGGGAAATAAATATATTTATCCTTGTCGACAACGCTCCCGTTGTGCCATACCCCATATATATATATATATATATATATATATATATATATATATATCATAAATGAAAACCAATGATAACTTCTTGTGTGTTGAGCAGTATAAGTCACAAAAATATAGAATACGGGCAGAGTGATATGCACCAGCTACTTTGGCCAACTGGGCCTTTTATTACGCTTGCGTTTAGGTCTGTTTGATTCTCCCAATGATTAGAGGATGTCCTGAGGACACATGCACCACAAACCTGCATGGATAGTATGCGATAATTAAGGCAAATGAACTAGTTATTTGTTGATCACAACAATCGTGTTTGATCTTCTACACTGAGTCTGAAGAAAAGGAACTGAAAAGATATGACTGAAGCAGATTGAGAAACACCGTAAGAAAGAAATGAAAAGAGCTCACATGCCAAAATGCAGAGCTGCTCACAGCACAGGCAACAGTCTTCAGTACTACAGACATTCACTCGCTCTAAATTGTTGGTAGTAATAAGTGTAACAATCGTAGCTTCCTATATTTAATCATAGATATTGCCTTTCAGCTTTGATGACAAGTCCTGACACCAGCTGTCAAATGATACTCCTCATTTTGTAGAGATTACCGCAATTTCTCACACATCCTCCGGTTTGTAACGTGTACGTCCACTGATTTCCTGAAAGATAGCCAGCTTGCCTTAGCCGCCCCACTAAACGGAAAATAATAAAGCATAGCAGATGTGAAATAAAGCACGCTACTTTACAGAAACCAGCTTGCCAGATCTGTGCATAAGACTTCCTTTTTTCTGCAGACTTAAAAAAAAGAGCAGGCGAGGGGGTTGTGGTTCTGGATTTGATCAAGACAACTTAACGCTGGAAGCGTGCGTGTTTTTTTTCTAAACGATTTAGCCTTTGTGTTATGTGTTCAATACATTAACACGTAATAACTCAAACTTTTTTATTGCGCGTCGTACTTCAGGCTCAATTAAAGGCTGGTGCACACCGGCGACTTGCAGTGGTCACGCGACCACTGCTAGTACTAGTCGCCAGGATGCACTACTGCGTAAACTGATTTTATTTTTCACTACAGTAGGGCAATATATATATATATATATATATATATATATATATATATATATATATATATATATATATATATATATATATTTATATATGCAACAGAAAAACGTTCCAGAACCAACTTGTAACCGACCTACGCAGACAAGTTGGCTGACGCCCACGCACTCTACCACACTTTACAAACCATTCGCTGCAATGTTGTAGAAAATTCATGTGAACTTTGCGATACAGAATGCGTGCGTCGGTGCGTGTGTCAGATTACAACTGCGTGTGTTGCACGATTCAATAGCCGTAACGAAACTGATAACCCTCAGTTCTCGCAGGTCAAGCACTTGCGTGCCGTTAACTGATACAGCACTGTGAACGCGAAAGAACCAATTCGGTCGCCGCAAAAGTATAGCAAGACACACGATGCAATGCGATTTGCGAAGTCTAAAGCGCTTGGCATGGCATTGCCAGCGTGATGAGACGAAAGGAACGCCGGTGCGTGCCGTGTCACGTCGAAGTGCATCGCGTACGGCAGCGGCATCCGCGGTTGCTTCATGTCGTACAGATCTGCACGGTTTTCATCTTGAAAAGCACCGAATAGGAGCTCTGATAGGTGGCAAACTTGATCAATTTTTCTCAACAAAATAGTCTACCTTGCGCAACTTCAATCAACAATCTTCCCTACCGACTAGTTATGCGTGATTTAAAGACAAAAATATATTTCTCGTGTTTCTGGCACATTACGCTGTCAAACTTGAAAAGTTGACGCGCGAAGTGGGATCAGAACAGCGCCAAAAAGCAGCAAACACAGAAATTGGCTCCTACCGGTCCAATAACGAAGTTGGCTTTTTAGCCAACGTCGGCAATAACGTTCGAATGACGGGTCAAAAACGCCAGGCCTGCGTTGTAGGCGCAGCACAGACACAGCGAAAGCTGGAAGAGCGGCCTTTCAGAGCCTTCTCAAACCACTCATTCGGTAACTACTGCAAGCACACTTGCTTCGTACCCACTAGGGCACTAATAATAAACTTTTGGGTAGTAGGCTGGCATTCACTACGCTACTTTTCGTAATTCTTCCGAGAAGCGTGGTATTCGCTCAATACTTGCTAGGAATCTTGAGTCAATTGTCCATGCAGTGGCTGATGACGATGAGGAATTATGGCTGAAATGGGTATGCGCTACAGTTAATAGTGAAATAGAATAAGCTTTACTATTGGGTTGGAACATTGGACGGCCCACTCGCTATGCTAATCAATTTGTGTGATGACTGGATGATTTTTCGCTGTTTTAAAACGCTTAATAAGTCATATTAACACGATTGCTTTCCCGCCATCAAGTCTACTTAGGACAAGTTTGACAACAAGTAAGAAGCACCGGTGCAGCTCAGTGGTAGAATACTGGGCAGGGACTCAGTGGACATGGGTTCGAGCGCCACTGTGCGTTTAGTGCTAGGTCATGGCTGCCTAAAGCAAACTTGAAAGTTACAAGCGCTGGCGTAACTCAGTGGTAGAATATTGGGCTGCCACCCAGCGAACCCGGCTTCAAGCCCCACTGTGTCATTGGTGCAACTTTTGCTTTTTTTAATTTCGCGCGATGTGGTTACGGACACCGACGGCGGCAGCGGACAACGTGCAACGGCGCGTAACCCAAAAAAGTGATCTCATAAAAGCTTTCGCTGTAAGAATGCAAGCGTAATTACATGGCTTTGTCCATATTTGCTGCTGCTTGTACAACTCAGTCCAATGTGCCCGTTGTGATACGCTGACACAGCCGATAGTGCTCGAAGGTTCTGAATACTGACCCAACAACGCCGTTCTATCAGACTGGCACAGCCATTATTGGCGGCACGTTGTCGATTCTGGGCCATTTTTGGGCCAGAAACTGCCAATCTATCCCCCACATTAGGCCGATGTTCTGTGCCGCCTGGGCTCACACGAAGAGCGTAGCGCTGTCTCATGACAGGGCGGTTGTCAAAAAGGGCAGAGGTTGATATATCACTAATAGTGCCATGTAAGGGGTGTCTGTTGTCGGTGCTCACCTTGGAGAAGTACACAAAAAATAGGTAGCACCTTTGGGAGTGTATAACCGCTCGTCGGAGTCAACATGCAAGCTCTCCGCGGAACTAGTAGAAAAAGCACTCTTTTAAGGACGGAGGTCCACATAATGCACCAGCCCAAGCATATTCAACACGCGTTGTGCCGCAAAATCAGACGACTGCCCCGAAATCTTGGCCTTTGCATATGAAGCTTTTGTAAAAATTTGTCAGACCTTTTTAGCACTGTTTTATTATGTCCGTGAGTAGACCTATTACAATCATAGCATTCAGGCATTTGATTTTGACACTTTTTGTGTGGACGAATGTGAATTTCTTGTCTCAAATTAGCCCTAAAATTTGTCTTCAGTCTTCACAGCTAGTCACTCACAGTGAGGGTAAATGATTGGATCAGGATCAAGACCCTTCCTCGTAAATAAAGCGAACGTGCGCTTTTTCGGGTTGATGATTAACACATTTTTGTTTGCCCATTCAGTGACCTTATTCAAATCGAGCTTAAGCAGCCGCTCGCACATTCCAAGACGGCGGAACATAAAACCGATTTGAACGTCGTCAATATATGTGGAATTAAACATATCTCGTGGAATGTAGGAATACAGTGTATTAACTTGCAGTAGAAAGTATGCAACTCAACACACAGCTTTGCGGCGCTCCTGTCTTCTCGACTAATGATCCTGACGAGACAGTTCCAATTCAGACATGAAAGCCGACGTTCCAGAAATAACTTTCAATTATGGTCAGCGTTTACTTCGGACACCTGAGTAAGAAAGGTCTCGCAGTATGCCAAAACGCCACGTCGTGTCGTACGCCTTTTCCATGTCAAAGGAGTACTGAAAGAAACAACTGTTCACGAACGAAACCGTCACGCATTTGTGCCTCCATGGGTTACAGGTGGTCAGTGGTGGATGTACCCTCACGAAATCCACACTTGTGTGGATCGAGTAAATTCTTTGATTCCAGGTAATGTTACAGACGGTAGTTATTCATCTTTTCAAAAAGTTTGAAAAGAAAACTTGTTAGTGTGATCAGACTGTATCTGGTGACGCAGGATGACTCCTTTCGTTGCTTTAGATTCAGAATAACAATAAATTCTTTCCTAGCTAATAGAATCTTGCCAGAAATTCAAACAGCATTAGACAGCGCAAGAAGAAGTTTTAGAGTTTGAGAGGTGAGGTGTTTTAACATTTCGTATACTACACGGTCCGGGCCTGGGCTGAGTTGTGGCAGGAGTTTATATATGTCTAGTTCAGCTAACACGAACACTTCGTTGTATCCTTCCAATTTTGTGGATTTGCGCTCCAGTTTCTGTTTTTACTATAATGTATTGTTTGACCGATGTTGTGTAGTGCTACAAGCTGCAGATCTGTTCAAAGTGTGTTCCGCAGGTGTTCGCCTTGTCATGCAAGCTGTCGCCTTGTCTGTTTACTTGAGAAAGTGAAAGAGCATGTTCTGCTACCTCTCCTGCCACGTTCTATACTGTCGCCTCTTGTGAATCTGAATACCTTCCCGATAAAAACTCATGCCGGCTCTCCCTTCTCCGCAGTAGAAAGACTTGGTCTTTTTGTTCTGAAGTGGAAGCAGCCCGCAACGCGCTGAAGCACGTTTCGAAGTTCTAAATTAAGTTCATCCATTCATCCATCCAGCTTTATCTTCTCGCCTAAATCTTCGCCGAAGACAGAAGATTTTGCGTTGGAATTTAACTGTTTATATAGGCGAACCTGTGCCCGGTAAACGGAAAGTCCGAATACAGTAGCAGCCTTGGACTGGTAGCGGCGAACGGAGCGTCGGCCGTCGATCAACAACTGACAAGCGGCGAAGCGCGTCGGCATTTATACTCTCGCAGTCGAATGTTCTAGCATTATCGCTGGCGGTGGCGTAGGTTCCAGAATACTCTCTAAAGTTCGCAGGTTTGCGCCAAAAATCGTGTAGTGTTTTGGGACGATAAAAAAACTTGGGAAATAGAACGTGGCATTGATTTGATTGATTTGTGGGGTTTGACGTCCCAAAACCACTATATGATAATGAGAGACGCCGTAGTGGAGGGCTCCGGAAATTTCGACATTCTGGGGTTTTTTAACGTGCACCGAAATCTGAGTACACGGGCCTACAACATTTCCGCCTCCATCGGAAATGCAGCCGCCACAGCCGGGATTTGATCCCACGACCTGCGGGTCAGCAGCCGAGAACCTTAGCCACTAGACCACCGTGGCGGGGCAACGTGGCATTACCCCCTCTGAAAAAGGCATCGTCCCGATGCTTTAACTAAAGATGAACGTTCAACAATAATGCGAAAAAGCAGAATGAATAAATTACGGTACAATAATAATACATAAACACTGTTTTTGTTTGTTAACGCGCATGAAACGGCTTGAGGCGCGCGACATTGACGGCTCTAGGTCACAATTGGCGTCGTTGAGAGTTCCTGATGCCATCGTGGACAACCTCGTGATTAAGTGGAACGAGACGTCGAACCACCCTGTACGGTCCGCAGTACCATCGCAGAAGCTTTTCACTTTGTCTACGTCGGTGTATCGGCGTCCACACGCAAACACGTTCACCGGGCTGGTATTCCACGAAGCGTCGTCGAAGATTCTAACGGCAGCTGTCGGTTGTCTGCTGATTCTTGATACGGATACGCGCGAGTTGTTGGAATTCTTCGGCGCGTTGAAGGTACTCACTCACATCGAGGTTTTCTTCGTCGGTGACGTTGGGTAACATGGAATCGAGCGTCGTTGCCGGGCTCCTTCCGTAGACCAACATTTATGGAGATATCTGCGTCGTCTCCTGCACCGCCGTGTTGTATGCGAATGTCACGTACGAAAGAATGGCGTCCCACGTCTTGTGTTCGACATCGACGTACATTGCCCGCATGTCGGCAATCGTCTTGCTAAGCCGCTCGGTGAGGTCGTTGGTCTGTGGGTGGTACGCTGTCGTCCAGCGGTGGTTTGTCTGGCTGTATGCCAAGATCGCTTGAATTAAGTCGGCAGTAAATGTCGTTCCTATGTCGGATTAGGACCTCCGGGGTGCCGTGACGTAGGACGATATTTTCGACGAAGAACTTAGCTACCTCTGATGCACTGCCTTTGGGAAGGGCTTTAGTCTCGGCGTAGCGAGTGAGGTAGTCGGTAGCGACCACGATCTACTTGTTTCCGAAAGCCGACGTCGGGAACGGCCCCAGTAGGTTCATTCCAATCGGCTGGAAAAGCCGGCAAGGTGGTTCAATTGACTGCAGAAGTCCCGCTGGCCTTGTCGGCGGTGCCTTGCGTTGCTGACAGTTCCGGCATGTCCTCACATAACGAGTGACGTCTGTGGTGAGGCGTGGCCAGTAGTACCATTCTTGTATCCTCGCGAGCGTGCGAGAAACACCGAGGTGCCCTGCCGTCGGATCGTCGTGCAGGGCCTGCTGGAGTTTTGGTCGCAGAGCTGAAGGTACCACAAGGAGGTACTTAGCTCGAATCGGTAAAAAGTTTTTCTTTTGTAGAAGACTGTTTCGGAGGAATAACGACGCAAGTGTGCGCTTGAATACCTTCGGGAATGCGGTGGTCCTGCCTTCGAAGTATTCTATTAGGGGCTTAAGTTCCGGGTCAGCCCGCCGTCATTCAGCGAAGTCGTCGATAGTTATCGTTCCCAAGAAGTAGTCGTCATCCGGGTCGTAGGGTGGTGGTTGGTTGACAGGCGCACGAGAGAGACATTCAGCGTCGGAGTGTTTCTTGCCGGACTTGTGAATGACCGTAATGTCACATTGTTGAAGTTTCAGGCTCCATCGTGCGAGGAGACCTAAAGGGTCCTTCAAGGTGGCTAGCCAACACAAAGCGTGGTTCACTAACAACTTTGAAGGGCCTGCCGTAGAGGTAGGGGCGAAATTTCGACGTAGCCCAGATGATGGCGAGGCAATCCTTTTGTATTGTGTAATAATTGGCTTCTGTTTTGGATAGCGATCAGCTGGCGTAGCTAATAACCCATTCAAGTCCGTCAGCCCTCAGCACAAGAACGGCGCCAAGACCTACGCTGCTTGCGTCAGTGTGTATTTCTGTCTTGGCGAATTCGTCGAAAAGGGCCAGTAACGGAGGCGTCTGGAGGCGATGTTTAAGCTCCTGGAAAGCTTGTTCCTGCGAGGTTTCTCACTTGAACTCCAAGTCGGCCTTGGTAAGGTTAGTAAGAGGATGGGCGATGCGGGCAAAGTTTTTCACAAACTGCCTATAAAAGGCGCACAGGCCCAGAAATCGGCGCACCGCCTTCTTGTCATTGGGCGGCGGGAACTCGGTGATGGCGGCTGTTTTCCGTGGATCGGGACGAACTCCAGACTTGCTAATAATGTGCCCCAGAAACAAGATCTCCTCGTACGCAAATCAGCACTTTTCTGGCTTCAGTGTGAGTCCGGACGTCTTAAAGGCTTAAAGTACAGCTTCAAGGCGCCGAAGATGCTCGTCGAAACTCGAGGAAAACACGACGACGTCATCCAAGTACACAAGGCAAATCTGCCACTTCAATCCTGCCAGTAATACATCCATAACGCGTTGAAAAGTTGCAGGCGCTGAGCAAAGACCGAAGGGCATCACCATGAACTCCAAGAGGCCATCCGGTGTTATAAACGCCGTGTCTTCTCGGTCTATTTCGTCGACTTCGATTTGCCAATAGCCAGTCTTGAGGTTCATTGACGAAAAGTACTTGGCGTTATCGAGCCGATCAAGTGCCTCGTCTATTCGTGGGAGACAATACACGTCCTTTCTTGTGATTTTGTTCAGGTGGCGATAATCGACGCAGAAACGTAGAGTCCCATCTTTTTTCTTCACTAACACCACGGGAGATGCCCATGGACTCTTGGACGGCTGGATAATGTCATCTCGCAGCATTTCATTACCTTGTCTCTTCATGGCCTCACGTTCTCGCGTCGAAACCCTGTACGGACTCTGACGGAGTGGTCTGGCATTTTCTTCGGTAATGATGCGATGTTTCGTCATTCGGGTCTGCTGAATTTTTGATGACGACGAAAAGGAATCTTCGTATAGCAGGAGCAGGGCCTTGAGCTGTTCTTGCTTATGGTTCGGAAGTCTAAAATTGACATCGAAAACTATGAGAGGGGCTTGGTTCCGCTGAGCAGGTTCCGCAGAATCGGCGAAGGCGAAAGCACTGGTGGCTTCGACAATTGCTTCGATGTATGCGACCATTGTTCCTTTGTTCACATGTTTGTACTCATTGCTGAAATTCGTGAGCATAACCGTTGCTTTGCCTTCCCGCAGCTCTGCAATTCCTTTTGCGACGCTAATATTTCGGTTTACCAACAGATGCTGACTGCCTTCAACGCCGCCTTCCAAGTTAGGTGATTTAGGAGCACCGACTGAATTAATGACGCTTGAGCAAGGCGGAATGGTGACTTGTTCTTCCAGCACATTCAAGGCATGGTTTCCTGACCGCGTGCGCGGCAGTAGTGCTTCTTCTGTGGATAACGTTATCGACTTTGCTTTTAGGTTGACGACAGCACCATGGAGACATAAGAGGTCCATGCCAGGGATGACATCTTTCGAGCAACGCTTTAGGACTACGAAGTCTGTAGGATAAATACGGCTGTTAATTGTGACTCTCGCTGTGCCGATTTCTGTAGGCGTTACGAGATGACCTCCGGCTGTGCGGATTTCAGGGCCTTCCCAAGCTGTCCTAAATCTGTTTAACTTCGCGGCGAACGACCCACACATGACGGAGTAGTCGGCTCCAGTATCAATGAGAGCGGTCACACTGTAGCCGTCGATAAGAACATCGAGGTCGCTAGTTCGCCGTCTCGAGTTACAGTTAGGGCGTGGCATCGGGTCATGGCTGCGTTGGCTTGTTCCGCTGCTTCCATGTTGCGTCGTCAGGTCAACTTCGGTAAGTGAGGTTTGGCCGTCCGGGCTTTGCCTGGTTGGCGTTGTGTTCGGAAAGCTCCGTCGCGGCGTCGTCGTCGGAGGAGGATCTTCGGTAGTTTGTCGCAACGCAACCGCACCTCCATCGGTGGCTGCCCGTAGCTTCCTGGATATGGGCTAAGAGACTGGCCCCGCGTTGGGCCAGAGTACTGCCGGGAGTGCGGTGACGTGCAGCGGCTGGGCGACGTCAAACGGGAAGGGCTTCGTGGTGTCCACTGAGTTTCCGTCAGGTAGTCGGCGATGTCACGTGGCTGTTCTCCTGGCTGTGGACGCAGTGCATTGACGGCGAAGCCACGCAGTCCCATCTGTCGGTACTGGCAACGGCGGTATGTATGTCCGGCCTCGCCGCAGTGGTAGTAGAGCGGGCGGTGGTCAGGGGTGTGCCAGACGTCAGTCTTCCTCGGTGCACTGCGCTGGGCCGCTGGCGAACGGTAGGACGTCGGTGGGGGTGGTGGCGGCGGTGGCGTCTGGCGACGGAAGTGCGATGGGGCAGTGTTTTGGCGTGCGCGTGGAGGAGTGGCATGGCGGCGGGCTGCAGCAGCATAGCTAATGGCTTGCAGCCGAGGCTCTTGAGGCTGAGAAACACCCAGCGATTGCTGGATCTCCTGGCGTACGACGTCCGCGATTGATTCCGCGTGAGGCTGCGCTGAAGGAAGTGATTTTCGCAGCTTTTCTCACGCATGTCAGTGGTTCCAAGGGCTTGAATGCCGGCGTAGCTTGTAGACGAGAAGCTATGGTAATATTGCCGCGTGCGCATCTCGATCGTCTTCTCTATTGTAGATGCTTCTGAAATGAATTCGGTGACCATCTTTGACGGGTTTCTGATCAGCCCGGCGAAGAGTTCGCGGTTTAGTCCTCGCATGAGTAGACAGAACGTTTTCTTCTCGGACATGTCGGAGTCAGCTTGGCGGAAAAGTTTAATCATATCTTCCGTGAATAGCACCACGTTTTCGTTTGGCACCTACATGCGGGTTTAAAGAAGAGCTGCGGCCTTCTCCTTGCGCACCACACTTCGAAAGTAGTGAGGAACCTGGCGCGAAAGACGTCCCACGTTTTAAGGCTTCGCTCTTGATTCTCGAACCAGGTCCGAGCAGCATCTTCTAAGGTGAAATACACATGCCGGAGCTTGTCATCATCTGTCCAGTAATTGAAGGCGGCGACGTGGTCGAACCTTTTGATCCAGCTTTCCGGGTCTTCCAGTGGCGAACCACGGAAAGTGGGCGGCTCTTTGAGTTGCCGGAGCAGGAGTGGTGCAGGCGGCACGGAGGCTGTCATGGTTGCAGTAGTTGATGTCGGGATCCGGGTTTGCCTGGCTGCTTCAGGAAGGGGCCCGTACTCTGGTTGTAGTCCCCTCTGCCTGCGGCTTGTTCGCTGTTCAGGGTTAGCGTCCGTGTCTCCTTTGCCACTTGGGCTGAGATCGCGGCTTGAAGGGGGCGTCCGGAACATCAAAGAAGCAGCATCTCCACCAGATGTCACGGGGTCGTGACGTGGCCGAAGACAGGAGACTTTGCGTTGGAATTTAATTGTTTGTTTGGGCGAACCTGTGCCCGGTAAACGGAAAGTCCGATTACAGTAGCAGCCTTGAACTGGTAGCGGCAAACGGAGCGTCGGCCGTCGATCATCAACTGACAAGCGGCGAAGTGCGTCGGCATTTATACTCTTGCCGTCGATGTTCTAGCGTTATCGCTGGTGGTGGCGTAGGTTCTAGAAAAATCTGTACAGTTCGCAGAGTAGGCTTCATCTTATTTAAACGTCTACTACAGTCCGGAAGCTTCTCGAAAACTGCTGGCGCTGTTTGCGCTGAGAATTGTGTAGTGTTTTGGGACGATAACAAAACTTGGGAAATGGAACGTAGCAATAGTAAAAACGTCGGACGAGGCCACAGCATTGTCCCCATCTTTTCTGATCATAACATAATTACGTAAAAAACTGGTGCTCATGAATTTAGGTATGTTTCCTGTGCACAAGCACAATTTGTGCATTTTCGTGCAGAAGTTCTTGGACACCGTCAAGGTTCCTAAGAACGCCCCTGACGTTCCACTGTTTAAGTTCTGTGTTCATGATAAATGTGATCTAGTGGCGTGTGTACGATAAGGAATTGGCTGTTTAGGCGGGGAGTGGCAATTAAAATAACAGAGCCGTAGTCAGGCCCCCTTATCTGCTTTTTGGCTTTTTTGTCGTGCTCCAAGAAGCCACGCTGATCTTTCGGTGCCGAGGGTACCGCCGTGTCCAATACCCTCAACCACTAAATGCATCAAATCGCGGCTTCGGCAGCTGCATTTTAGACGTAGGTGAAATGATGTTGACCCGTCTTCTAACAATTCTGTGCACGGCAAAAAACCCTATGTAGTCGAAGTTTCAAGAGCTCTCCACTAAGGTGCCTCTCATATTCATATGGTGGTTTTGGGACGTTATATTCTACATATCGATCAAGCATCACCAGCTCCTCGAGGGCTCCAGCCTCGCACAAGCAGTGCAGGATGAACAAAATATATTATTTACAAGGAAACTGCTGCTTAGCGTCCACCCCATCAAACGCTCGACAATCACACAGACACCATTATAGTCACCTGAACTGGGACCTCCTGAGAATCAATAAATTTGGATCCGAGTTGATGTGGCAATCCGTTTAATTGACAGACGCTCGTAGCAAAGATCCGCTCCGCCCACCACTGTCGATCTTTCCAAGGATCAGTGCTCGCATGGGAACGCAAGCGATGGCGCGATTTATCTATCAGCTTCATTGTGCGCACTACGCGCACGCGCACGCAGAAGTAAAAGGTTTATCATCCCATGGATGCTATGTACGGCAATGAATTATTCAGCGTTCACGAACTATCCACTCAAAGCTGTGCTGCCACCATGATGCGAGTGCCCCTGGTCACAATGTCTCCTTATGTTTATGTGTAATATTTTCTAGAAGCAAAAGCAGCAGCACGAGAGTGCGGGGTGTGCACTCTTGCTGCCTTCAAGAGTGGAAATTCAAGTGCTCCATGTGGAACGAAAAAACTTGCCGTAACGAAGACAAACACAGACAAACACACCTGTAAGAGACGTGTGTCGAGTTGGCAAAGATAGCTCGACAATCAAGGTCATGGTCTTGCGCTAGTGAAATGTTGACAGAGTGGCAGCGCATATTTGCACGTAGATGGTGTTTTTTCTTTTGTTGGCAACCAACGCAAATATCCAACATGCGCTGCATATTAGAGCGTTCTTGCATCTTTTTGCAGCCATTTTAGGGGCGAAGCTTTTTATAGTCTAACGTTGTCACTAGTCACACGTAACCGAGAGAGAAAAAGCCGACAAAGAAAAGAAGGCAAAAAAATGAATCACCATTTCTCATCTCATTTCCTAGATGGCGTTACACTGCCGGTACTCTTCGAAGTTCCGCTACTCGGTGATTGGCTGCTGCGCGCGCTTTGCCTGAGAGCCCGAACGAGTGCCTCTCTTAGTCTCCTAGATATTAGCCGTACGTGGTGGATTGTAGGTGGGCATGGACGGAGCACAGCGGCTAGCGCGTTGACCACAATTGCGCTCGGCTTTTTTGTCTCGTGTCTCCTCAGTGTTACCCACACGCCGCCTGCATAGTGCGCCGACGAGTGCATCTCTGAGTCTCCTGGATCGTCGCTGTACGCGGCGGATCATTGGTTGGGCATGCACAGAGCAGAGTGGCGGGCGCTTTGAAGACACTTGCGCTAGGCTTCCTTTGCTCGCGTCCCGTCGGTGTCACCCACACGCCGTCTGCATTGTCGAACGCGATGGGACGCATAGACGGATACAAAGACGAATGAACACATATCGGAGGGACAGATGGATGCTTCGACCCACTGATCATTACTGACTCTATGGATATGCTGCAAGACGCAGGACCTTTTTAGGGCAACTCTCAAGCCCTTATGAAGAACAAAACACGACAAATAGGCAGATCTTAGAAAACCAACACCTTACAAGACAGAAGTACGCGCATCTGCACGCAAACTTAAGCAGCCAGCAGGTCAGGGACTGGCGCTGCCTTCAAACAAATACATACTCATGCATATCATGACTACACACGATGTTTCCTCAGCTACATACAACGGGAATGTGTCCTTGGTGTAGCGACCACACAGCCACGCTTCCACACATCACCTACCAATATACAGAGTGACCAGCCCATGCAGTATCTAGGCTGGTGCGTTCAAGCGAAACACTCACAACATGGTTTTGGGTGTCACAGTTTTCTAAGCTGGCGCCGGGAAGCACTGGTGTCCCTAGACCGGGCCCGGCAAGCCGCCGCAGCCAGTGGGGCTCCCAACAAGAGGGCTTGAACCCGAGATTAAACCACGGACTTTCCCTTTTAATGTTTATTTTCTCTCTGTCTGATTTTATTTATGAACGCTGCTATCCCGCGCTCTGCACTGTCTTGGTGTCATATCCGCCGTAGAGCGAGCTCGGAGTGAACTCGTCTGCCCGAGAAGCTTGGTTCATCCTGCATAATACCCCAGATGGTCAAAATCTCTGGAGCCCTTTATTTTAGTGTTTACTTTATTCAAATCTTGTTTTGATGCGAAGCATCTGTTCAGACAGATTTAGTTGCGCGTCAGCAGCAGCCACTCAGACGCAGCTTGCCAGCCATTCGCAATGGAATTCCGGGTCCGTGCGGCTGCTGCGGACGCGCTACAGAATCTGACTTTAAAATCACGTGTGTGACGCTGCACGTACATCCGTACAAACGTGCCGTAACGTGTTCCCCTCGCCATTGTTGTCGCAGTGGTGCCAAGCAAGTCAAGTCCTAGCTGTACGTTAACGTCACGCTCCCCTTGCACGCTTCTATCGCAGGTGTGGAATGGCGTCACTCTCTTTCTAATCCACAACACCCTCACTGCTGCAACCCGAGCTGGTGGCTCCTGCACCAACTCAAAACATACCTCTCTCTCGCTTCACCATCTGCACCACTCACAACTCTCGACCACACGTCGAGTGGAAGCACATATTCGACTCATTTATCTGCGACAAAACTTACAGGAAACCCGAGATTAAACCGCCACCCGGCTTCCGTGTTTTTAGGTCTCAACCAAACGTTTACTCGAGTAAACGCTATACCGAGTTTCGCTTCAAACCGCTCTACCAGCACCAGCGTCGACGCCCGTTACAACAGGTTTAACACCGTGCGCACTTCTTCTGCCTCGCATATTCTCAGGGTTCTCTTCAGGAAGATGGCCCATAATAATTTGGAAAATGAAACGCCACATATTAAGGTTTTTTTTATTTTACGTGTTTTAAGCAGCCATGTTATATTCAATGCAGACGCATGAAAGCCAGAGAGCCCATGAAGTTCTTTAGCGATCATTCTAAGAATGCAATACGCAGCAGCCCCTACTTGAACAGATAGAAAGGGGCTTGATTTAGAACCGGCAACCGTCACTATACAGTATGACGTCCCTTGAGCGGTTTTCTCCCATAAAGCGTTCGTATGCTTCTTTACACTTGTCTGCAGATCTTTCAACGTTACGGCTTTCAGCAGCAAGCAGGTTTAAGTGCACCACACCTGAAAAACGTGAAAAGAAGTTCCATAAAACTATTCATTTATTTTTCAAACAAATAATACTCTTGGATGAAAACTTACGCCTATATTTTAAATTCACAAGATTATTAACGGTTACTAATCTGTTTCCCAAGCAGCCAAATTCGTGATTTCATCGGAGAAAAAAAAACAGTAAGCCTACTCAAAGTAATGTTGAATGACGTCACTTGTTTTGCGTTGACAACAACATTTATTAGACGATTTTAGCAGAATCCTAAAATCAGTCGACACATCGCAATTTCTAAGGAAAAAATGATCTATTACTGCATAGCATAAACAGTTCACTGCAGAATAATATTTCGATACTATAGGCTGGAGGGTTTCCTTATTTTACAGCATATTTTATAACAACACACAATGTATGAGTAATGACTGATAACTTATGTAACTGGTTATCTGGCACCTAAGGACAGCCGCTTAGAAGTGTAGACCACTAGCATGCCCGGAAGAAAAGCTGATACCTATCTGCTTCTGTAATCTATTTTATCACGCGTCGAACCCTCCCGTTAGCAGCTCTGCTGCGGTTGTAGCGTCGTGCCGACGACCTTGAATTGAATGATAATTGTAAACTCTCTTGTGCAGGGTAAATATGACATAATTGGTAATTAGCCCCCTCGTGACGCAATTATTATCACCATTGACGACCCTTTCAAGAAATGAAAGCTGAAGGATAATCAAGACAGGCACCGATGAAACCCCAAAGAAGTTCAAACCTTGTGATTCACACTATATATTTCTGCGGGACAAGGTGTATCAAGAAAATACCAAATGGTGTGAATAATAAAACTATACCGTAAATATTACGCCATTTATAACAGCTGGGACGAGTAGTGGAGAATAGCCTAATCAGCGAAAATCGTGTCCAGCAGTACTGTAAAGTGCAGGTAGCCAATGCATGAGCGATATTCAGTGAAGTATTGAACAACCCAACCCAGCCATATATAATCAAATCACTCTGTGTAATAAAAGATGTCTGTGATCGTTCATAAGCCAGCCCGATTTTTGTCACCCGCTTGGCAATTTATTGACGGAAGAAAACAGAAAGTTCTGTGTTTTGAATATTCGTTCGCAAACAGCAAAACATGTAGTGTCTCTTGTTCCATTTCACCACGAATGTGTATTGACGGCGCATTGTAAGCCGTTTGACACCCTTAACGATAGAATGATGATCAAACACTAAACGGACAATGATTTTCTAGTCCAAAATATCCGAAAGAGTGTAATTTAACGTAACCGCCCCCCCCCCCCTTCAGTAAACCCAATTTCATTTTTGGTGCTGTAGAGGTAAAAGTTCACAAACTTCATTTAAGGGCATATCATTGAATGTACAGCTATTATAATTTCGTATCACGTAGAAATTGATGCCATAAAGCCACATGGTATTTTTTCGCAATAAAATATCTGTGTTTTGGCTTCTTTCATTTTCCTTTAACGTTTCTTTCGCCGATATATGCCGCACTATATAATATAATTTCTATACCAACCATACCACACCCTTCACAACATTTCTCACTCGTTCAATGACTTATTTTAAGGGTTGGCTTAGTGTGTTTCCTATTAAAAAAACACTTTGCAGCCCCTCGTATGCATTCGTCATTCTCACTGAAAGAACGGCAAAGTGGTCGTGTTGCGCTTATACATATCCTTAAAAAAACAGACAATGTTTTCGACAAGTCATTGATTACATTTTCTAATTTAAAATCGCACCTAGCTTTTCTTTCAAAGCACGTGTTTTATTTCTAATGTGGTGCACATATTCTAGTACATTGAAATATTTCACACAGATTCAGAGTTAGGTGTCTCATTTTATCGGTGAGTGCTACCTAAACTTGTGATCACGTATAAACAGCGTAAGTATTACCATGCAACAAGGAATGTTGACATTGAACTGTCTGTGTTCACTCTACAACAGCTGTACACACGCACGGTACCCCGCAGCAAATACAAGGCGCACATCGGCCAAGCACCACAAGTCAATTTCTTAAACTTTTTGTTGTGGTTGAAGTACTTTCGGGTCGTACAAAGCTCGCAAGATTGATCGCATACCACTATAGGAAAATGTACCCGTGCCTTAGAGGAGAAACCAGAGTCGACATGATGCATTGGGATTCACAGCCCTCACCATTTTGTTACAATACAAACAGTATTATCGCACCCGCATGCTCACGCGAATCTTATTAGACGATATAAATATCGCAGCATAACTGCATCGTGCAAACGAACGTTTTCGCAATCTCGAAGAGCGGCATCGAAGACGGGAGCCAGGAGGCACATTTGACGCTGAAATCATCGAAGCATATTGTACCATTGTGCGAATAAAGAACCGGCACAAGTACAAGGACATTGCGCTAGTTTTAGTGGGCTTCCACTTGAGATTTCGCTACAGCTTCGAGAGTCTGCCTCAGGCACAGTGCACGCTTTGTAATGCTGCTGAAAGCCTCGTTTCTGGTGGCTTCTGCCACCAGAAACGAGGCACTCAGCGTGCGAGGCACTCAGCGTGCGAGGCACTGAGCGTGCGAGAAGCGCCTCACCTGAAGTTTGGCGACGATGAGTTTCACATCGAGTTCCACGGATCTAAGCACGACCTGCCGCTGTTTCTAGAGCAATACAACTTTCACCTGAAAGGCGTGGTTGACTGTCCCAAGTTTCGCGAAAACTTTGACGTACTCGAAGAGAAGGCAAAGGACTTTGATCTTAGGCTGGTGTTGTGAAGTGTGCCGCCAAGGCCACAGGCCGCTGTCTCCACTGTTAGGTATCGCGTCTTTCTCAGCTCACGGCTGCTTCTGCGCATAGCTAATAAGTGGAGAGGACTAGGCAACGGTGGGCTAAGCAATATTTATGCACAGTATAAATAGAGGCGTTACTTAATCGGCACTGGAGCCGACAGCTTAGGGAGCTCGAAGAGCCCGGATGTCTTCGGAAGCTCCGACGTACTCGTCTGCGTCTCGTAGTCATGCCGCTTTGTTCTCAAAGGCCCTGGCCACCCTTAAGTCAGAAGTCTCTAATAAGGAACGCTGCTAGTACTAGCGTCAGCAGCCTCTAATCAGGAACACCGTAGTCATTGAATCAGCAGTCTCCAATCAGGAGTCGCTGCTGGGGTGCACCCGTGGGCGAGTGCTATTTCCCCGCGTTGCTTAAGACACGCCACGCCAGATGAAGTCGACTGCATCATCGGGCTGGAATTGGACCCGTGGGTGGAGGGAATTAGCCGTGTATTCCGTAAGACGCCGTTGCCGAGATTTGCGTAAGCCTGGCTTGCTCGCTCGTTTTTAGGCTAATTGCATTCGCAGAATAAAAGTAGTTAGGTTTGGACTCCATAGCAAAGCAGTGTATAAAAAGCGCTTTGAAGTTTTTTTTACTATATATAATTAAAGGACGACCACAAGGGAAAAATTCTGCTATTCGAAATGCAAGCATTGGAGGCCTACCCTCTATTACGCGAAAAAAAAACGCAAGAGGGAGATCAGGCTAAGTACCAGCACGCTGTTAAACAACCATACAAGATTAAATCCCAGGCTGTTAAACAACCATACAAGATTAAATCCCAGGCTGTTAAACAACCATACAAGATTAAATCCCAGAATCCACAATCTCGAAGAAGATGCTCACAGTGATGAGGAAAATAGGTGAAGAGGGTGACAAACAAGCAGTGAATACTGTGCTCATGATAGTATAATATCTTAGGTTTCGCGCTCCTAAACCAAGATATGAATATGCGATGTGCCATTGAGAAGGGAGATACAAATTTTGGTCAGCTGGCGTTCTCAAGTGCACGGGCCTCTAACATTTAGCCTCCAGCTAAATGCGACCACAGCTACTGGGATTGAACTCACGACATTTGCGCTAGCAGCCGAGCAGGGTAGTCACTGCTCCACCGAGGAGCATCTACATGAAATGAAAGTGCGTCATATCTACTGTGCTGGGAAAACAGGTATACTACATGTGAAGCACCTCTTTAACTAGCCTTCTAACGCTGTCTCATGATACGAACGCGCCACGCACCGCAGCTGTTGGCGTGGTGCCAAGTAGGCCACGCACCTGCTGGGCGTTGACGTCATCGACTTCACGCTCCCTTCGCAATGCTTGCTGAAGTCACTGTCACCCTCGCCTGCCGCAGCTGCCACCTCGTCCTTTAGCCGTTTCGCTCGCAGGATTTCAAGCTGGACGGTTGTGCCCTCGCGATCTCCGACGCCAGCGTAGCTCCCGCCGACTGGTTCGCCCTCCGCGGTCTCCTGACGCCGTGCAGCTCTCGCATTGTGGCGCCCAGCCCTTGGACTGCTTCGACCAGATCCCCATTTTCTCATCTCCTTCTTTTTTCCGTCGCTTGCCTGTCTACTTCTTCGTCTATTTTCCATCTATTCTTTTTATCCCTCCTTCCCCCCACCCCTATAAGGCACTGCGCCGTGTCGCCTGAAGGCAGACAGAAATTAAGTGCATTTTTCCTTTTCCTTCTAACCACTACCACCACCACCTTTCGCCCGCAACAGCTGCCGGGACCACCGCTCGCTACACCACCGACTCGTCGGTTCGCACGCCTAACGTAAGCGTTCAGACATGTCTGTGCGTGTAACCTACTAAACGTACACCAGCCATCGTTTCAAACAAATCTTGCAGCGCTCACCGCAGCACCCGCATCAGAACAGTTTAACCTGTGAAGTCACCCGAGCGCAACGCTCCTGGTTGGCATGTTATCAGGGTTTCATTCAGGGAGACGGTTCAATTGTTTTCAAGATTTTTTAAGCGATTGCGGAATGGTGGAAGGTTATGAAAACGAGTTGATAACAGTGCAAATACGTAACCACAGGGAAAGTACGAGGAGTTTTTCAACTGAATGAGGAGGGGGGGAGGGTCTTACAAGTGAGTTTGCTCAGGCGGGCAGGTAAGGTGGAAACATGTGCGACGTGTTTGGACTATACTTGCACTTGTTGCTTCATAAGATGAGGAAAGGGGGGGCGGAAATAAAGAAGAGGGGGCTCCAACCACCGCTGATTCCTTCCTTGCGCTGCCAGTTTATGCACGAACGAGGAGGCGAAGAGAATAGAGGTCCATTCCCTATGAATGTGCATTTTTTGCCTGTGCTTCCATGCGAACGGGTCTAAATAGTAATGGCCGGGATGAGTCGATTACCCAACACCACTATGTCCACCACCAGCACTTTTTTAACCTCCTGGTTTTATTCTTAGGTGGTAAGAACAGTCACTCACGCCCCAAAGTTCACTTCCGCTTTTTTTCTATACGCCTTTTTAGGATCGGCCCCGCTATACCTCGAGAATGGCAGTAAAAACCACGCAACATTACCCCCGTCGGCAAGAGTGGCAATTAGGCCCACCTATGGTGATGGATGGATGAATTGGTGGATGTATGTATCCGGCTGTGCCCTCTAGATCGGGCTGTTCCAAACAACCTGTTCCAACATACATATATTCCTAATGGTTGCGTCTTCCACCAAAATTTCTGTATTTTATTTCGTAATCAATATTCAATTTATAGCTATTTGGAGCTTTCCCTGAAAATCCTTTTTAAGTTTCTTGCGATAAACTGCCTGTTACTGGACTATTTTCAGGAATTGAAAAAGAAATGCAGTATTTCAACTTCCAAAGCCACAGGGTTTAATCAGCTGCTCTTGAATACATTCAAAGCCGAAAAATATAGCATGTGTTAAAATTTTTCACAACATCAAGCCTCAAACATGGCCTCTTAAGTGAAGCAATTTTGGTTTTGAATAAACCCTTTCTAACCGCCCATAATAGTGGCTTGCTTGGTCAGTTCTGCCGATTTAAAATCTGGTGAAAGACAGCGAAAAGCACTTGCTCAGGGGTTGGCCCTACTTCAAGATTCATTTAAGAAGTTGAATATTTGTGCTATGTTTTTGCCTAGAAAAGGACCGTTGAAGTTAGCTATAAATAATGCAACTGTTCTGAAGTAATCGGTAAGGAGGTTTGTAATTTTTGTATAAACCAATCGTAGTGGCTTACTGGTTGTTATTCTAAGGTAAGCAAAAAGTAATGGTATCGCCAAGCACGAAGATTGTACGACTCTGGTACTTCTAAGCAATAGAGATTGGGCGTCCTGGTATGTTTCAAAATTTTGCACGATACGATGAACAAAGAGATTTTTTTTATCAGAGTGTCTCTTTTTTCGCAGTTTCAATAAATCATTGTGTCTACCTGGGCATGGCTCTTGCATTCGTACTCTAAAATGTAGAAATGCTTGTGCTCGTAGTCGTGCAGAGCGGTAAGCCTCATGTGAAGAAATACTACATGTGCTTCTAGTAGAGGTTATGTCATAACGGTATTCTGATTGTTCCCAATAATTCTAAATGTTTAATTTAATGGTATGCATGCCTTATGCGTAGATTGTGCAAGTGACAGCACATAACCTCGTTTTTGATGGACTGGGTTCAGACGATGCGGCGCATTCATGACATCATGAAAACAGCAGTTATTGGTTCAGGACTTCACTCAAAGGATTGCAGTAGTGGTGTAAGCAACTCGATAGGTACAATAAGTATTTTAAATATTTCTGGGAAATACCTGTGATGCAAAAGAGTTAATCTCAGGCTGTGACTTGCCTATTTATTTTCCTAAACAAGCACAAGTTAGACGTTAAAATAACCGTAGTGTGTTTAAGAAGCTTCACAGAAATAATATTGTTAACACCATTGCATGGTAAAGTGTGCACAGCCCATCTGTGCGTAACTTGGTCTGTATAATTGTTGCTCCTACCGTTTACACAATAATTACAGTGAAGGTAGCTTTAAATCAAAGGTACCTTTCATAAATGTACAAGATATATGCTGAACCTTCTGAGTCGCTTCAAGGATATTTTTGGTTGTCACCAGTCCACATATTCATGTAGCACCTTCCTGCAGCTTAAGTGACAATCATTCAAGTCCATAATGCTTTAGATAATTGTTTTAGAGTGTATTCTATGTTATTTTATTTAGTGTATTTGTTGTGTTCGGCATAGCATTCTGCATTCTTGCTCCTAAATCGTGGTGCTATCAACGTTATAAAAATCGGGAAGCAAATACTTTCAAGTCAATAACATTTGATCTCGAAGTGCAGTGGTGAGCGTTCCGGTTTCAGCACGTGTCTTCCAAGATTCATTCGAGGCAGCCCAAAGCGTTCTTGGCATACACCCAAGTGATCTTGGCATACAGCCAGCAAACCACCGCCGGACGACAGCGTGCCATGCACCCACCGGCCAACGGCCTCATCGAGCGGCTAAACAAGACTATCGCCGACATGCTGGCAATGTACGTCGATGTCGAACACAAGACGTGGGATTCGATTTCGGTACGTGACCTTGATTGATTTGTGGGGTTTAACGTGCCAAAACCAAGACGTGACCTTCGCATACAACACGGTGGTGCAGGAGACGCAGATATCTCCATAAAAATTGGTCTACGAAAGGAGGCTGGCAACGACGCTCGTTGCCATGTTACCCAACGTCACTGACGAAGAAAACCTAAATGTGAGTGAGTACTTTCAACGCACTGAAGAAGCCCGACAACTCGCGCGCCTCCTTATAAAGAACCAACAGACGACCGACGGCCGCCGTTAAAATCTTCGACAACGCTTCGTGGAATACCAACCCGGTGAACGTGTTCGGGTGTGGACGCCGATACGCCAACGTGGACTAAGTGAAAAGCTTCTGCGACGGTACTTCGCACCGTACAGGGTGGTTCGACGTCTCGGCCCACTCGATTACGAGGTTGTCCCCGACAGCATCACAAACTGTCAACAACGCCGATTGCGACCTGAAGTCGTCCATGTCGCCCGCCTCAAGCCGTTTCCTGCGCGTCAACAAACTGCAACAGTGTTTTTCTTTGTATTATTGCTATATTGTAATTTCTTCCTTGTACTTTCTTGCATTTTTGTTGTACATTCTTCTTCCGTTAAAACATCGGGATGATGCCTTTTTCAGTGGAGGCAATGCCACATTTCTTTTCTCACATTTAGTTATCGCCCCAATGCATTACACAATGTTCAGCGCAAACCGCGCCTGCAGTTTTCGAGAAGCTTCACGACTGTAGTAGATCATTTCGATACGCTCACACCAACTCCGCAAACTGTACAGATTTTTTGGAACCTACGTCACCACTAGGGATAACGCTAGAACATTCAATGGCAAATGTATAAATGCCGACGCGCTTCGCCGCTTGTCAGTTGATTGATGGCCGACGCTGCGTGCACCGCTATGAGTGCAAGTGTGCTACCGTAACCCGAGTTTCCGTTTAGTGGGCACAGGTTCGGCCAAATAAACAGTTTGATGAGACCGTTTCGTTTCCTGCCTTCAACCCCGTCACAACCCCGTGACAATATAATGATGTTACTAGCGTGCAGCCAATGAACACGCTGTCCGGAATGGTGTGATGTCTTCATGGATTCTCGAGGGGGTAGTTGCAGGTGACTTCTATAGAACATTAGCATGGTTAGGAAGCACACCTTGTTGCGGAACTGTGGATATTATTTTTAAGACTACAGGTTCTGCAGTCCACACTCAAACACAGTTCTTTTTTGTGTGTGCATGTCACCTCTTGGAACAGCAGCAGTCATTGCCTAGAAATGAACCCACTTGTTAAAAATTAAGAGAATCTCTCTGCTGCAAAGCTTCCATGGCCGGAGGACGTCTTTTCAGTTCAAGCTTAGGACAATGTTAACAGTACCATATGGTAATGCACGTTGCCTATGACAAACGACTCTATGAAATGCTACAACTACCACATTGCCAAAGTTGTGTTACTAATAACTGTCTCAATCAATGCTCAATAATATCTGAATTTGATAAGACGGCTCACAGGCTGCCAATAAACTTTCTCCTAGTTATCAGTCCCAATGTTGCCCATATATAATAATACCACGTGAAGTAATTTGTACTCACTGCTCAGAGGTTTGCCCACATCTGCAAAAAAAAGAAAAAAAACACTGCCTAAGCCATTTCGTCACAACAGCTTCTAACAAGAAACGTGATGCAATAACGTCGTTAGTAAACGTGCCCACATATATGCCTCATTGGCATTTTCAATAGGTGTGCACATGTCATATTACAAACATAAATAGAACACACAGAAAACCGTTTGTGGAGAACAAATTGCACTCAATGCTTATTTCTAGTGGGGATATCATGCAACAGATGGACTTCGTGTTTAACAGTAAAGCCTTGTTAAGGTTGTACAGTATAAATATACAGTAAAACCTCGCTATTACTTATATGATTTACGAAAACCACTGAAAATGAACGTAAATATTGCAAAACGTATGACCTCAATCTCATGAATACTCTAGCTTACAAGCCCGAATTGCGGCGCAATTGCGAAAAAGAGACATTTAATTGTCAGAAAAAAAGCTTGGAGGGACTCTTCGATTTTCAAGCTACTGGCGTCTCGCTGGCCGCAAGAAGCCAAATAGCTGGTGTCGCTCTTGACAGGAAACCATGTCTTGTCCACGTGTTCTAGTCTCGTGACAACCCGAATGTTGCAACTTTTAATGTTGTTACAAACAGTGTAAGGTACCTCTACCACCGTGGTAAAAAACTGAACTTCGAACCACATTACCACCAGTTTTTTTCTTTATTGCCGTTTGAAAATACGCGGCTAGGCGTGCCAAAGAAGTGACATTCTCGATCATGAACTTTTGGGATGCGATTACGCATATTTGCAAGTTTACGTGCCACTCGTACCATCCATGAAAAAAAGTGCCAGCCTTCTAATTGCTTAAAGCGTAGCCTCTGCGCGATGCACGTTACCGTGACAGTACAAGACGGTATTGCAAATTGAGTGATAGTCAAAAACGTCTCTGAACGCGAGAGCTGTTCGTGCCTATCCCGTATGACGCCGCCCACACGCAGTGCTCTGTTTGCGCTGTCTTAACTTGAGGCATGTGGAGGTATGTTCGCCGTCACTCGAAATCACACCATCTCTCTCTCTGCGGAACATGATTTAAATGATAACGGCAGATGAATTACCAATCTAAGGTGAAGTCCTGAAGCACCTGTATTGCGCTTTCTTATTACTTTACAATTATGATGGTGATGCATATTGTGTACTTTTATGTATGATAGCCAGAAGCTTACCGGATACCAGACAAAACAAATTTGTCAAGGCAGTATCCGACGACCCGATGTTATGCAGAGTAATCCAGCTAGAGCCAAACTAACGCAAACAGGAAGTACGCCACGCGATGGCCGGAGTGACCGAGAACGAAAGCACACCGGATAATGGCAGTTTTGCTATATTTAAATGTCACCGCATGCCGTGGAGCGCTGGCACCTGCATTTCCCTTGGTCGCGTACCAAACTGAGAGAGCAATAGTTCCCATTACTTGTACCGGATATAGTTGAATTCGCTGTGTTCCGCCGGATGATGTAGACACGGGGTCAAAACCAGTGTCGACAAGAAAATTTCTGAAATTAAGCCCCATCAAAATTAAAATACCACACTTTACACTATACAACTTTTTTTAAACTCTACGTTTCCCTCTAAAACAAGAAATCTCACCATGTAATAATGATAACGTACTAGAGCTTTACAACGTTGACACGATCACAGTGTCTCCGGCGTCAGCCTACCTATAATCGAGTGACGACGTCATGTGATCACACAATGATTGGACGTCACTTAGTGATGTTATAGCGAAGTCACAATGATTTCTTGGTGACATCAAAAGTTTCGTCGATATGGTGATGTCATTATATCATGAAGATTTCTAGCAACATTCGCGTTGTCGCCGACTACACAGACGTTACGTACAATGCGTGAAGATAGATGCGTGTAAGAGAGCAGCGGAATGTACATCAGCAATCGAAGAACGCTAGACTGAAAACATGCTTTTTGTTGCATGCGGATTGCACCACTCGCGGGGTGGGGGCTGTAAGCGACAGTGCGGGCGTGCCACAACATTGCTCTTCTCCAAAAGAATGAGGGCGTAATTTTATAACTAATATGGTAATGAGCAAAGGTATTCAGGCTAACTCAGGCTGATGTCAGAGTTTAGTTTCCAGGAAGTGAAACCCATACATCCATGTTCGGCTTGCTGGTTTCTCTCGGTTCAATGCCATAACGTCCATGCGGTATTTACAGCCATTGTGAACGTCTTTTTGGTACGGCCGAATACCTTGAACGGAACTTCGTACGGTGGCATCGTGCTGGCCAGATCTCGTCTGGTCACACAAAGACGTGACTTGCTGAAAAAAAAGGTCTTTGCTTAGCCAGGCATCATAGGATGAAGGTAGCCGGGCAGGTGTTGGTCGCAGGTGTGCATGTGAGAGCCACAGGTGCTCGACGTAGTCAGGCGGCGAAAGTCTACATTGCCATAGAGGTGAAGAATTCGCAAGTTAGGTCGAGGTTGGTGCCGTACGCTGTGTACCACGTGTCTTCTTCTATCGCTGAGGAAATCCCGAGCAGCGCGAAGGGAAGGTCAACTACCCATGAAGTTCGAGCGTTGCGAGCGATGAGTGTTGCTTTCAATGTCGGTGTACTTGTTTCAGGTTGACAAATCTGTTCGCGGAAGAGTATTATAAAGTTGTATGAATTGGACGTGAACCGATGATACGTGTTAGTTTTCTGAACAACTCGGACCAAAACTGACGACTGTGGTTCGTAGTTCCTTCTGTGGGGCAGCCAAAGCGAGAGATCTATCTGACAAGGGCCGCTTATACCGCTGATGACAACTTGATATCATGTAGCGGGAACACCTATGGCCAGCGTGTGTAGCGATCGACAAAAGTGAGGATCTTGGGCTTTCCTCGTGACAAAGAAAGACGACCGACAATGTTGATGGGAACGTAGTGAAAGCGGCAGTCTGGCGAGCTGAATCGCTGAAGCTGGGATTTGGTGTCCCGCGTTGTCATTGCACGCTGGTAATGCGAGGACTCTTGAGTCTAACGCCGGATCTCCTTGCTAATGCCGGGTCACACAAAACGAGTGGTGATGAGACGTTCTGTGGCCCGAATGCCTGGTTGACTTGCTTCGTGCAGCTTATCGAAAATTTTATGACAGTATGAGGAAGGCACAAAATAAGCTGTTGTGGCCGGAAAACACAATTGTACCTGAGAAAAATAGTACCGGCCCAACAGTCAATGAAAGCGAGCTCGTGCTTCAACGTAAATTCTGTAGGTCATTATCAGATCACTGTGCGTCTGCCAATGCCTTGAAATCCAAAACATGAGACGTTGCGAGAAGTACACGTAAAAGTACCGCGGCAGCAGTGTTGATGGGGACTTCTATGTACCTCAGATTGATAGTGAATTGCAGGAACAAGCTGATGCCATTGACGAAATACGTAAGCACTGTATTTCCTATAAAAAGTGAGTGTCAGAGGCATGTGGTAAGTTAGTACGCGGAACACTATACTTTGCAGTTGGTGGTGAAAGAGCTGCATTTCGGCAGGCTGTACTTTTTGAGAGAAGTAATCTAGTGGACATCATGAGTCTTTGTGGAAGTGCTGTAGGATGATGGCACTAACGGTGATAAATGAAGCGTCTATGAAGCTTGAGCGGCGTCGGACGCACGAGCAACGTTCAGTTCATGAGAGCACCTTTAGCCTCTGCAGACGCTGTGTCCACCACATTTGCCGACTCTGGAGGAGCTCACATACTTTTGGTTGGTTCAAGCTTATTGGTGAGTGGCTCAAGAATTCGGGCTGCATGTAGTAGTAGGCAGCGGTTAAAGGTCAGCAATCCAACAAACTCGCGCTGCTTGAGAAGTTAGTTGTGTGAGGAAAATCGCGAATGGCTTGAACTTAGATTTCGATAGCCTGAATTCCTTCAGGTCAGCCAGAAACACATTTTTCTGTGCTGAAAGTCGAGCCATGTTCCTGGAGACTTAAGTAAAGCAATTGCATATGACCTTCAGGTGAAGAACTTGCACAAATATGTTCAAGGTAGGTGACAACGAAATGCCAGCCGCATGTGATGTCATTGATGAAGTGTCGGCATGCTTGGGTGGTGTTCCTCCAGTCCAAAAGCACGCGAATGTACTCAACAAAAAAACCAAAAGGTGCTGCAATGGCGGTGTTTCGTATGTCCAATGACTCGACAGAAATGTGGGGGTAGGCTTTGACCAGATCAAGCATGGTGAAGATAGCAATTCAGCTACTGTGGCCACGAAATCATAAAATACGGAAGCGGATATCGATAGCGTACCGTACAGCCGTTTAATGCACGATAGTCGACACAAAGGTGCCAGTCACCATGCCATGCTTCAGCATCATATGCAGGGCAGATGACAACATGCTTGACAATGGGTGGAAGATGCTTAGTTGCAGCATGTGCTTAAACTCGCTGTGTGCTGTGGCACATCAGTCACCCGCAAGACGTCGTGGCTTGCTGAATATTTGATGCCCGTTGTGTAATTGGAATGAATGACGCTGTGCCACAGCGGTTGTTCAAATTTGTTCGCTTTGGTGAAATCTGGGTATTCAGGCAAAATTGATGCAGACAACATTTCGTAGTTGCGAGCTGTTTGCACAGGGGCCCACACAGGTGCGAATATGCCCACGTATAAGGTGGTAGTACGGCCCACAAGGAGACGCGAGTGGATGTCCACATTCGCACCGAAGTTCAGAAGTGCGCATAAATATTATGAAGTGCACATCAGCGATAATAAATATTTACCAACTTGTGTGGCAAAAACTCTAAGTCGATGGTTAAGGAGCACTGTTCAAACGGGGCGATTGTGGAACAGTTGACAGCTTGTAATGATTTGACCCTTTTTGCACGTTGCCAACCGAGACATAACGCAGGCATAACTCTTACCTCAGCACCTGTGTCGACCACAAAACGACGTCCTGTATCTCTATCTAATATATAAAACAGAAGGCTAGGAGTCATTGTGGTGCCCCGCGAGTCATTCGCCACGATTAGCAACTCGCATTTGTGTTTTCCTGCCACCGGCAGGGTTCGCGGCATCGCATAGCACTGACGCCAAAACGAGTATGGCACGAGCAGTCGTCGTCACGGTTGTTTGTTGTGTGCGAGTGAGATTGCGATCGTGAGCTGCCGCGGCAAGGCGAGGTGTCGAAGTTCGAGTGGCAGCGATGGAAGCAGCGAGTAGGTCAACTTAGTTTTTTGATTGAGAGTGCCGCACTCTGGCGTCGGGTGTCATGGTGGTCCCCAGCACAACAGCGGGACCAGCGGGGGAGTAATCATATATATGCTGAGCGAGCTCCACTAACTGCTGCAATGGCATCTCACCAGCTGGAGTCAAGACACTAACACGGATTTGAGATGACCGTTGTAAGAAAATCTCCCGAAGCAGCGGGTTTTTGAAGTTCGCCTTGCCGTCGCCGAGTAGTTGCACTTATGGTGCAGCATGTACTATGGTCGTCTGTTTCCAGGCTCTCCGGCGTTTATGAGCTGCTGCAGGCGGCTGCATTCCAAAATCATGTTGCGCATCAGAATAATGGCTTTACCATGTTCGTAAAGCTCGGGCGGGTGTGAAATGCTTGAAACGTAGTCGATCTGGTCTTTAATGGCGTGCAAGTCTTTCACGCATCGTGAAGTGCTAGTCATGAAATTTACTAGCGATTTACTTCAGTAAACCATACCACTGGGTTCTGAAGCTGAAGTAGCGGCATCCACCCCTGCTCTTTGGAAACTGCTTCCGTGTCTGTGATGAGGGCTTGGTTCTCGTTTCTCGTCATTGGCTGCGGCTGCTGAGGTCATGTGCCGTTGCACGCTGTTGCGCTCATGTCTATAGCCATCACGTCCGGTTCACCATGCTATGTTGCGTGACCTACGTCGTCTATAGACAGACGCGTGTAAGAAAGCAGCGGAACGTATGTCACACACGATGAACACTGGAGAGGAAACATGCTCTTTATTGTGTGCGGATTGCGCACGCACGGTGCGGGCACAGTAAGCGGGAGTGAATTGGGCGCCGCGCTCGGTATTCGTGGCACTGTAAGCGATAGTGAGGGCGTGCCACCACACCGACCATCACTTTTCGTGAACAATCGAACATATAAAGCTTCGCTATAGTAACTGAAGCCTATCACCATGGCAAAATTTATAAGCCCTTCACACAACTCACAAATGGAAAACGACAAAGAGAGAAAAATAGGCCCCCCACCCTAAAAAAACTAACCTAACAATATTTGGCGTATCATGTTTCGGATTTTAAGCTGGTGACATACAACTTTAAAAAGTTCCGATTCGAATATATCTAAGGAAGTAATCATCAAGTATGTAACGCGGATATTTCAGATTTTTCACTGAATCATGACGCACAAAATGTCGAAATTACCCTACGTCGACATCCTAATGCACAACACTGGTTGAAAAATACCGGTAATATCTGACAAGTAAGGTAATCATCTTATGGTTGGCAACCTTAGTCTGAACAAAAGTGTGTCGAATGCTTGTGCGTCTATGTACCAAAGAGAAGCTGAAGGTTTTGTAAGACGCAGCGAAATTCGGCCAAAGGCTACAGGACACACATGTATTTCGATAGACACTTGAAGGTTCTGGCATACAACGTTGCCACCTTGCTTCGGGTTGGTGAGTGGGTAAAAGAGAGTGGTGGTCAATCATTGACGAGGAGAAGAGGAGGGTATCCTTGCGTAATCCAGAGAAGACCTGGAGCATATGATCGAGGGATTCGAAAAAACGTGGGAGCACAGTTGACCAGAGCAGCGCGGAAGGGGAAAATTAGGAACTGCAGAGAATCCGCCATCTCTGCACCACGGCTATCTGGCCCTTGGCGCTTCACAAGTAGATGAGAGGGCTCGTCTCCCAAAGCTGAATAGGATTTTCTAGCTTGGCTGCAGTACGAATAATGCGACCGTAATTTCTCGCGATGCTGAATGTGCCTGCCTAATATTCATATTTTCAAAACCTGTTAACCGGGACGTATTGCATACCGCTCCAAGGTGTTAACTTTAGTTTATTGTAATTATAGGTGGCTGTTCTCATTTTGTCTTCTTTCTCTACTGCCGCGTTGTGGCGCTCTAGTAGCTAAGGAACTCGACTACTGACCTGCAGGTCACGGGATCGAATCCCGGCTGTGGCGGCTGCAATTTTAATGGCGGCGGAAATGTTGCAGGCCCGGGTGCTCATATTTGTGTGCACTTAAAAGAACCTCAGGAGGTATAAATTTCTGGAGCCCTCCACTACGGCGTCTATCATGATCATATGGTGGTTATGAGACGTTAAACCCCACAAATAAATTGATCAATGCTTTCTCTAGTTCGCGCTAGCTACCCGCGCGCCAGAGCCTTGATGCCTAATTCCGTCATCATACTTGGCCATGACTCCGCATGCAAGGGCAGCCGTTATAGTATCCGGTGGGCAGCACGGGCTGCTTAGCCACGGCCGGACGTGGTCACACGGCTACCTTGCACGTTGTGGCTGGTACCGTTTCCTTGGTCAGTCGCAGTATTGCTGTAGATGATGAGCATTCACATTCGCTTGCACCTTTGTCGATGACTGCCCTGGGCGACGAGACTGCCTGTGCCTCGGCGATTCATCTTTATGGTGCTGCACTTTAGTTTACATATGCGGCACGCGACACTAGGTGTAATATAGGGGTCGTTTCATGCCTTGATAGCACTTCCATTGAGCAGGAAAGTACTTGTCCTGCCCAGAGTGGGTGTACACGGACAGTCTATGGGACGTGACAATTGTGATACCATGTGGCTCCATATTTCTTGCTGTGACCGTCCTTATTCATTCGGCTCTACTCTAGTCCTTACCCCTCCTGCGTGCGTTAACACAAATATTGTTGGATTCAACACTTACACCCTTGAATTTTTCGTCGAAACGTCGTTAATTTGGCCGACTTTCAGGGTGGTAGTAAGACGGTTCAAAGGCAGCTATTAGCTTATTTTTCAGTGCACCCAGAACTTCTGCCGCAAGCCTACATATCCATGCCACGTATCGCCGCACGTATCTACGTATCGCAACGTATCTACGTATCGGCCGCATTTCGAAGCCGGTCAATGACCATGCACGGTGTATTTTGCTCAATCCAGGCTTCTTGATTCATGAGACCGTTCATGGTCACTGCCCATTCTAGCATCATCGTGGAAACCACGAAAGTGCCGTTCTTCGAAGGAAGCTAGTGACACAACAGCTGAAACTAAGAAAACTAACAACGCCACACAGCCGAGTTAGATTGGGAGCGTCTCAAGAGTATACCAGAGCTTTCTGTAGATCTAGGGTGAGATTTGTTCATTGTTTTGCGAGGCTGCTGCAGCCAACGCTTCATCGATCACACGCAGTCCGGACCAGGTGGCAGAGAACTGGACAGCGATTGATGCTGCGAAGGCGTTTACCGCGATGCGGGGTCGCACATTGGTACGAAAACGCTCACCTGGCCTTTTGCGCGAACCACATGCGCAGCCAGGGTCGACGTCTGAAGGTATAGAGTACTCTTTGATGATCGTAATCACTGCAGCGATATTCGAAGCCGAGGGTCCTTGAACAGCACCTCTAAGCGCCTGAGGTACTCATGGGGTACTTAGCGAGGCGTTGTCATTTTGGGAAACGTGAACTGCATTCCCAGGACTAAGTACGTCGTGCACTGTCTTCAAGGCACGGAGGCAAGCCTGAGCTTGAGCCACTGGGATTGCCTAGACGCCGTCCTCGAATGATGGCGTAGGTGCTCCCATCTGTAGGAAGCTCGTCGGCTCTATGATTGCGGAGATCTGAGCGGTGTTCGCATGTGCACCTAACCTCCAAGACGTTTTTGCAATATATAATTATACAACTTGTTGAACGATGAAAAGCATCGCATAAAATTTGTATATCATCGATGCACAAGTAAGAATTCGGTTTTCTCACAACTTCTGGTGTGACATTGGCCTCCTAAGATTTTGATTATGTGGTACATTTCTTTACTATAAACAAAAAGAAGAGCCTGCGCTATATATTTCACAAACATTGGCCACATGCAGAACTCTTTCATAAAAAGTACTAACTAGGATGCTACAACTGCTCCTTGCGTAAACTGCTCCACACATAAAAATTTACATCAGTCCATGTGTCAATACCTCTTGAAGAAGAACCTCGGCTTCATATTTGAGGGAAGATATATAAAGGGCAGCGATGGCGTAGTGGTTAGAAAATCAGGCTCACATGCAAGAGGTCCATGGCTCGAACTCGAATCCCGGTGCCATGCAGTTCCCAACCGGATCAAATAAGAAGCTCGCGTGGTGATAGAACTGGATTAAGAGGCCTGGGGTGCAGCCTCACCGGTGACCACCGCCGGCAACGCACTCCCTCACCAGAGGAGAATTGGCCACCCTGGTGCAGCATCTGGCCACAACCTCCCACATGCATACGTCAGTTAACTCACGGTCCTCAGTCCCCAGCGGCTGCGAAGCAAGTGACCATGGCAACGGTCAGGTTTGCAACGCCGCAAGGGGTGCTAAAATTCTCTGGATCCGGACAGGCCGCCATTGGAACCTGAACTTGGCAACGTTTAACGCTAGAACCTTATCAAGTGGGGCAAGGCTATCTGTGCTATTCGAGGAGCTAGAGGGTATTATTTGGATGTAATAGGCTAAGTGAGGTTAGGGGAACTGATGGGGCCTATACAGTGCTGCATAACGAGCACGTCCTATGCTATCGGGGCTTGGTTGACAAAGTAGAACTGAGAGGGGGCTCCTTATCCACAGAAATATAGCTGGCAACATAGAGGAATACAGTAGCAATAATAAAAGGGTGGTAGGTATTGTAATTAAACTCAATTACAGATACAAGATGAAGGTAGTACAGGCTTATACGCATATGTCCAGCGATAATGACGCGTCAGTTGAATGTTTCTATGAAGACGTGGAATCGGCAATAAGTAAGGTAAAAACACAGTATACTATACTGATGGGAGCCTTATTACAAAGGTAGGGACGAAACAGGCTGAAGACGAGGCAGTAGGAGGTTATGGCATCGGAACTATAAATGCCAGAGAGGAGCTACTAGTAGAATTCGCAGAACACAATAATTTACGTATTTTGAATAACTTCTACCGAAAACGAGGAAACCGTAAGTGGACATGAAGCAGCCCTAATAGTGAAAATTAAAACAAAGTGGACTTTTTAATGAGTGCACACCCAGGCATCGTGCAGGATGTGGAAGTGCTTCGCAAGGTACGATGCAGTGACCATAGAATGGTACGGTCTCGAATTCCCCTAGACTTGAAGAAGGAACGACAGAAACTGATACGCAAGAAGCCAATCAATGAGCTATCACATAGAGGGAAAGTACGGGAATTTAGAGTTCGCTTCAGAACAGGTACTCGGCTCTCATCAAGGAAAACAGCCTTAGCGTTGGCGCAATGAATGATAATCTGACGAGTATCATAACGAAGTGTGCAGTGGAAGTTGGAGGTACTGTAGTTAGACAGGACACGGGCAAGCTGTCGCAGGAAAAAAAGGCTATCATTAAGAAGTGTCAAAGCATCAAAGCCACAAGTACCACAGGAAAAAGTAGAATTGGTGAAATTTTTGAAGTTGATTAAGCAGCGTAAGGCATCCGATGTAAGAAGAAATAACATGGAGAGAATTGAACATGCTCTGAAGAACGGAGGAAGCGTCAAAGCACTGAAGAGAAACCTTGGGATAAGCAAAAACAAAATGTATGCATTAAGATACAAAGAAGGCAAAGTAACTACCAATTTGAATTGAATAGTAAACTTAGCGGAGGATTTTAACGGAGATCCGCACAGACCAGCACAACCACGACCTAAATATGAAAACTAGCAGTAACCCAGATGACACCCCAACAGTAATAATATAAGAAGTCTGAAAAACCTTTGAGAGCATGCAAATAGGCAAAGCTGCTAGAGATGATCAGGTAACATCAAATCTGCTGAAATATGGAGGACAGATATTGTTAGAAAAACTAGCGACCCTGTTCACGACGTGTTGCCTGACGGAAAGAGTGCCAGAATCTTGGAAAAATTCTAACATCATCCTAATACATAAGAAAGGGGATGACAAGGACTTGAAGAATTACAGGCCGATAAGATTGCTCTATAGTATACAAGCTATTTACAAAGGTAATTGCTAGCTGAATTACGATGACATTCGAATTCAATCAACCAAAGAAACAAGCAAGATTTTGAACAGACTACTCAACTACATTCATACTATTATTCAGGTAATAAAGAAATGCTCAGAACATAGCCAACCACTATACACAGCTTTCATAGATTACGAGAAGGCGTTTCACACTGTAGAAATATCAGCCGTCATGCAAACACTGCGGAATCAAGGCGTAGATGAAGTATATATAAACATTCTGGAAGAAATCTACAGGGGATCAACTGCTACCATAGTGCTTCATAGAGAAAGCAACAGAATACCAATCAAGAAGGGTGTAAGGCAGGGGGACACAATTTCCCCAATGCTGTTTATCGCGTGCTTACAGGAGGTTTTCAGAAGCCTAGAATGGGAACAGTTAGGGGTAAGAGTCAATGGAGAATACCTTAGTAACCTGCGCTTCGCCGATGACATTGCATTGCTGAGTAACTCGGGGGACAAATCGCAACTCATGATTACGGAGTTAGACAAGGAGATCAGAAAGATAGGTCTTAAAATTATTCTTCAGAAGACGAAAGAAGTGTACGACTGCCTCGAAAGAGAGCAGCGCTTCGAGATAGGTAATAATGCACTTGAAGTTGTAAAAGCCTTTGCCGACTTAGGACAGGTAATAGCCGCGGGCCCAAACCACGAGGTTGAAGTAAGAAGAAGAATAAGAATGGGGTGAAGCACACTTGGCAATCACTCTCAAATCGTGACAGGTAGATTGCTACTATGCCTCAAGAGGATGGTATATAAAAGCTGCATCTGGCCAGCACTTAGCTAGATAGCAGAAACCTGGAGACTTTCAAAGCGGCTTCAGCTTAATTTGAGGACGACGCAGCGAGCAATGGAAAGAAAAAGGTATGTGTAACCTTAAGAGACAAGAAGAGAGCAGAGCGTATTAGGGAACAAACGGTGGTTAACGATATCATAGCTGAAACAAGAAGAGGAAAAGGACATGGGCCGGGCGTATACAGGATAACCGCTGGCCATTAAGGGTAACTAACTGGATTCCTAGAGTAGGAAAGCGCGTTAGGGGGAGACAGAAGGTTAGGTAGATTCTGGAGCTTGGGGGTATAAGTTAGCAGCACCAAGCACAGGACCGAGTTGACTGGCAGAACATGGGAGAGGCCTTTGTCCTGCATTGGACGTAGTCAGGATGATGATGATGATGAATATGATGATGATGTAAAGTTTTGCGAAGCATCGGTGGGCGCGTTACATGATATTTTGTGTATTTTAAGGTCGTCATCAAACTCGCATTTGAAAAAAAATTTATTGAGAGTTAGTATTTAGTCTGCCACATCATGCCCTTTTGAGGCAAGTGATGCGGCAATTTAGGGCTGTTTAACCTCTTTGGCTGTGGGAATCTTTAGCAATAAAAGTTAACAAACGAGCACGTTGATAAAAATAATACTTTACCTGTAACATGCCTAGTAACAAAAGGAAGGCGACGCCTTTTTTACATACCGTCATCTTTCAGTACATTTATAGCTAATTAACGAGTATTATCACCAACGTTGAAAGTTGGGCGAGTTGCTGATATTTCATGATTACCTATGAAGCCCCGTATGGAGATAAGCACAAAAGAAACAAAAAGGAATCTGCGGCGATGTCCCTTTCGTTCATTCTGTGCTTCTCTCCGTGCGCTGCTTAACAAGTATTCTTGATTTCATAATATTCAATTGATATACACTAAAATGTCAGAAGACTTACCCGATTCCTTTCGGACCTCATAGCTCACTACAGCACAAGGACCACTTTTGTCATAGTAAAGCAGATGCTGAATATCCAAGGTTGGTTCCTCTGAAAATCAATGGGAATTACTTGCACATCCTAGGCGTCTCAGCTGGCAATGATAGGTAACGAAATTTTATGTGCAGTCCACGAATGCACTCCACAGGAGCTGGGCAGCTCTATACGAACATTAAGCAAGAATTTTCGAGAAAAGCCTAGGCGTAACGTGATCAACGATAACAATTAAAAGCGCACCAAGATGAGTTTAGAAATTATACGTGATCTCTAAATATTAGTAGTCAACTTCATGCCCTCACGGCGTTGTTTGTTAGCTTTTTCATAAAATGTCCAGGACTTGTTATATATACTGTGACATATAACGAAATAGCTGTATGCCAGTTGACTAAGTTAGTACGTGTACAGGATCTATAAATCGTAGTCTAAAGAAAAGCGGCATTTGTATTTATTCTTATTAGGAGCGATACGGCGCAATATATCAACACATGGATATATCAACACATTAAGTTGTGTCTCCATGGAGACACATGGAGATATCAACACATGGAGATCCGTCCATTCGTTCTTGCTTCCGTCCGTCCATGCGTCCGTCTGTGTGACCGTCAATGCGGCCATCCGCCCGTCCGTGCGTGCGTCTGTTTGCGCGTCTGTCCTTGCGTTCGTCCATGCATCCACTCCTGAGTCCGTTCATGCGTCCATCCATGCATCTGTCTTTGTGTCCGTTGGTCCATCTATTCAACACTCCAAGTACCATCATCTCACATTTTTTCATCATATATTCCCCATATAGAAGCATCGCCATCCAGCGGACATTCTAAGGACTAAGAGGTGGCACACGCACACTTTCTTACGGCTTGCGCTTCGGGTCTACTTCCCACCTTTAACCACATCGAGTCCATGGTATATACTAGTTCACTGTATTTATGGCACTGCGGCCCAACGCTCGCTATACCTTTCTAAAACCAAAAAGATTACGCCCAGCGGGTATAACGTAGCAACCTTTTCCTGTCAGATAGTGCTCAATGTACATGCCAATCGCTGCTAATGGGAAATGAGAGACCGGAGAATTCGGCTTTTACTTTCTTACGGCTTGCGCTTCGTATCTACTTCCCACCTTTAACCACCTCGAGTTCATGGTATATACTAGTTGATTGTATTCATGGCACTGCGGCTCAACGCTCACTAAACCTTTCTAAAACTCAGGAGGTTACACCCAGCGAGTACAACGTAGCAACTCTTTCCCTGTCAGATAGTGCTCAATGTACATGCCAATGGCTGCTAATGTGGAATGAGATGCAGGAGCATTCAGCTTTTAGTTAACGCACACGCCGCTAACTTTTTATTGTTCAACAAAGCACAGGAGAAATCTCCCCCGGCACCTCCTTGCAGGTCAAATTGTAACAATGGTTACACACCATGACTACTACTACGATAACGAGGGACGAACGCGTGCCACTTTAAGGAGCTTCGCCCCTAAAATTCAAGCTCTTCCTGCGGCAGCGGCTCTAACTCATTACTATGATTCAACGCTGCCACAGCCTGGCCCACCCTTGGCAGAAGTTCCACCGTGGCTCAAGGCACAGGTCAGCGATAACCGACCACTGACCCGCCTGTGACAATCCTCCCGACAACTGGCGCAGGAGGGCATCGTCACTACCATCGACAACTCATTTGCGGTATACGTAGACGCACCTATCGATAACTGTGTTCTGTACACCAATCTCATACGCCCCGCTCTACCTAAAACTCAACATAACTGTTCTTACGTAACAGAGGTACCGTTCCCATCAGTATTAGCGGAGCTCACTGCAATACGGGACGAGTTAACAGTAATGATATCTAAAATAAATTCTTTCGCACACGAAACGTTGATTGTATATACGGACTCCACGCAGGCAGTTCGAGAGCTGCGAAAACTGACCAGTTCCCTCTATATAGCCTGTGATATACACCCACTGATTCACTAATGCGCCGGTCCTGTCCACGTATTGCGGACCCGCTGGTTTGCACCAGCTCAATTAGAAGCAGCCACCACTTGCCATTCAGCGGCTGTTCAACACCCGCTGCCTCTACTTCCTTTGTCCCCGAAGGACAGCTTGCTTGTGGTCAAAGAAACCCTCCGGCGCTCCACGTGTGCACTGACTGCTTAGAATGGATCAGACCTCCCCGGTGGCTTAACTCGCTGAGAGGAGGTTGCGCTAAAGATTCGTGTGGGCGCCGCCTTGACTCCTGCAATCCGGGCAACATAGGCATCTGGTGCCCACCTCCCCCAAAGACATGGTCATTCTGCGTTGCCCCAGCCATAGAGGCAACGCCTAATCACCTATTGAGGACCTGTTCGGGCTTTCACCAGGCTCGCACTCGCCACCTACGCGGCCTTCACCACCACCCCTGCCAATCACTTGACGACGCGCTGGGCGGACGGTCCAATGCATCCACCGCTGCTGACCTTCATACAGAAAACAGAGCTTTCACTTTTCATTTAACTGATACTGTAGGGTATAGTGCCTCCAATATAAAAAGAGATAGTGTCCAGCGTATGATGCAGTGAGAAAATGTAGAAGAGGAAGAAATAAGCCCATCGTTTCGTATTTCGCAGAGTGGTAAGTTCATGTCATGAATCCTACCTCTTCGTCAGAGTTACTGTGGTGAAAGGGACGTACAGAGAATTTCACTGTTAGAGGAATCACTTTCGTGTGCACAAAGCCTGGAGTTCGCTCTCTGGATAAATCATGGTGGCTTAGTATTGCATCAGACTACTTCTGATTGATAGTTCTAACTTCTTTTTATAGACCAGTGCCGTGCACGAAAAATGCTTCTTCACCTACCAGCAGTTATGGGTCGTTCATTATGGCAGGTGCTCAATAGAGTGTTGCCTTTAACATTTGGATGACACTGTACATCTAAATAATCCCGGTCATTGTTTGAACTGTACGCTCTGTCAGGCAATTACTTTTCCGCTGATTAAAGCATACGAGCGCTTGAGCTTGGGGGCAAATGAACGAAGTAAGTGTTCGCCAACATGGGTAGAAAAGTGAGAACCATGCTCACTTAATATTGCTCAAGGAGGCCCGTACCGGAGAACGTTAGAGTTGAGTGTAAAGTAGAAAGCGTGCGCTACCATGAAGGAGGATAAGGCCGCCGTCTCGCATTACCAGGTCATTTACTCCGCACATACTATTACACCGAAAACTGTTATGAGACCACAAATCTGGTCATGGGCAGTTGTCCGTGGCCACTGCCGCTGGTGTGCATAACCACATCACGCGAAATTAGAACAAAAACGTAGCACCAATGACTCAGCGGGGCTCGAGCTTGGGTTCGCTGGGTCGCAGCCCCGTATTCTTCCACTGAGCCACACCGGTGCTTGAGACTTGCTGGCAAACTTGCCTTAGGCCATCTTCATGTTGGGAAAGCAGTCGCGTTAATCAACTTGTAAAGCGTTTTACAACAACGAAAGAACAACCAGTCGACGCACAATGCGAATTGCGTAACGAGTGGGACGTTCAATGCTCCAACCAATTACAAAAGCTTGTTCTTGTTCCCCTATTAACTCTGCGGCATGCCCACTTTAGCCATAATTCCTCATTGTGGTCCGCCACTGCATGAACGATTGGCACGAAATTCCTTGCAAGGACTTAGCGGATACTACGCTTCTCAGAAGAATGGCAAAAATAGCAAAGCGCATGCCAGCCTATTACCCAAAAAAGTTACCACTAATCCCCTTATTGGGTATCAAGGAAGTGCGCTTCCCTTAGTTACCCAGTGAGTGTTTTGAAAGGCTCTGAAAGGCCGCTCTTATAGCTTTCGCTGTGAGTGTGCCGCGCCTGCCACGCAGGCCTGGCATTTTTTATACGCAAGTTACCTCTCGGAGAACGCTGAAACGGGGTCATCAAGTCAATGCCTACCATGTAAAAGCAAGTGCTAGGTGACGTTATTGGCTGCAGGTAATGAATCGGACCTGAGGTTGGTTGCCTTTGGCTCTGATATTTTGTAGAACTAGCCATATAGGTGGCTAGTTATAAAGCTTTTGCCTGCTCAGCACGTATACATGAATCCCTATACTGGCACCCCAAACTGCAGTAACATAATTACCTGCTAAGCATACTGCAGCCACATTGAGGCAGCCAATGTCAGGCGCCAGAATGTTCGGCAGCCTAGCAAGGCAGGTCTTGGCGTCACCTATGAAAAAACTCAAGGCACAGCCAACACCGGCCGTCATATGCATTCTCGCTTGTGACAGCAGTTCAGGACTGTAAGTCTTCGACGACAACTGTGGCACAGACATTATCGTCTGCCTGAGTGCATTTCTAGAACGTGCCATGCCAGTTCGCAGTATGGCCTCGTGTAGTGTAGATGTAGCGGCACTGTGGAATGGGTGTGCCAAGGAACATGAAAGACGACAAGAACGAATCAGGTAATATAACAATCAGCCAATAATGAAGCGTTGAGCCATTGTTCTTGTTAAACCAGTAGGTTAAACCACATCAGGCTAATTCACCTTATAATCGTCCAATCCTCTCTCTTGGATACGAGACATGTACAGAGGAAAAGAACAGCAGCTTTCATGCCACTGTGCAACACTGCGGGCGCCAGTGAACTGTCGACTTCCGTTTACAACCAACTCCATGCGATCATGAACTAAAATGTTCTTTTTTACTCGGGCCAAATGAGTCGGCTCGAGTGTGATGTTCAACATGTCAAGGTATTTACTAGAACAAGCCAGTGGAACCTACATTGCAAAGAAAGCAAAAGCCACCACACCCTCAGAGAGAACAATGTTTTTGATTTTAGGGAAACCGCGCTTCAGGACAAACGAAAGATGGGGGCTTATGCGCTTTAGCTGGTGGGCGGCTCTCTTTGTACTACCCACTCATGGCTGGCGTGGTGATGGGGGCGCTGGTGGCGGTGTTTTTCGCAGCGCCGCCTGCACAGAGTCTGACGTCGATATTTAACGGCGAGCCAGCTACACTTCAGAATGAGAAACAAAAATGATTACGCACCGCTCCTACACCAACCGGCGAAACTGGTGGCAACACCGGCGCGCGTTTGTCCCTCACGAAAAAAAAAACAAACAGGCCGTGTAATAGTACACTGTGGTTGATAGCGTGCCTTAGACGCATTCCCTGACTTACGTTTCATTATTCCCGTTGGTAGAAGAGCTTGTGGTATGGTAAGCAGACATGCAGAAAATCTAACGACAAAAAATTACACCATATCCACGGAGTGTATGATGAGTGTGGGGCGAAGCATCCGTCCCTCCGTCTGTGCTGCCATCCATCCGTTCGTTTTTGCTTCCCTCCGTTCGTGCATCCATCTGTGCGACCATGCGTTCGTCCGTTTGTGCGCCGGTCTATCCCCGCGTCCATCCATCCGTGCATTCATTCATTCGTTCGTGCACTCGTCCATGCGTCCGTCCATCTATGCATCTGTTCCTCCATGTGTACGTCTGTCCATCTGTTCGTGTATCCATCTACCCGTTCGTCTGCGCATCGTTTTGTCTCTCTGTCTGTCCGTTCATCTAGTGAACACTCCAAGTATCGCCATCTCGCGGCGTTTCACCATATATTCATCACACAGAAGTACCGCCATCCAGCACACATTCCAAGGACTGAACGATAGGTGGCACGGCTATACTATACGAGCGGCACACGCACCCTTTCTTACGGTTTGCGCTTCGTGTCTTGTTCCCACCTTTCAACGCATCTAGTTCATAGAACTGCGGCCCAACACTCACCTGACCTTGCTAAAACCAAGGAGGTTACGCTCAGCTGGTTCAATGTGGCATCCAGGTACTGTTTAAAGTGCGTCCTTCTCATACTAGTTTTCTTAAGTAAGCATCAAATTCAAGGCAAACTTTATTTCAGAAGAGGTCACCTATACTCTTCTCTGTAGGTCACATATTGAGAAATAACTCTCTTTTATGATTTACGTGGGTGAGTTTCTCCTCAATTGACATTCAAATGAGTGCGTGCGTGCCGCTCGTGTAGTCCGGCTGCGGAGGTGGCTGCGTACTACAACGACCTACAACTACTACTACGACTAATATTACTACTACTACTAGATACATCGCGGATGCATTACCCACGGCCATGGTGTAAGACATAAGTGCTGGCTTTGTCAGCCTTTTCTATCCGTCTGTTTCTTAGTGTGCTTCAACTAAATTTTCAATTATGAACGTGATCCAACTGGCCCAACTTGCCATCTTGCTGCAAGTTAATGCCTACTGTGAAAGCCATGAAAACTTTTTGGCAGGTGAGCAGTAGTGCCGTCACTTAGAATAAATGCCTAGGTTTCTGGCATTGGGAATGGAATATCACAATAAGAGAATTTCTAAATATTAAGTACCGGGAAACACAATGAAGTATTAAGCAGTACCGCTGAAATTCTACCGGAAAAGTGAACCGTATTCTAAAAAAAATAGAAGCGTTGTGCAAACATGTAGAAAAGTGGAAAGCTTGGGGTACTGCAATAATCGCGCGAACTACAACGTACAACTTGTTTCTAGTGAGCAAGCTGAGGTGCATAGTGCAAGTTTTGCACTGTGGTACGATAAAAGCACACGCAGAGCATACCCAGAGTATTTGCAGCTTTCATTTCGGGTTCTGTCTGGGAAATATTGAGCCGTGCAAGCATCCGCAGAAAAGTACGAGATGGCTTGTTTGCATTACTTCATTAGTGTGTATGAGAACTTGTCAATTATTTTTTTTTCTGCGTGATGTAGATAATATTTTTTTCAGAACTGTTGTACAACAAAAGTTGTCCTGAGGGTTGCGGCTGCGTTTTCGATGAAGGCGAAAATGCTGTGAGCCCATATGCTCACATATCGGTGCGCGTTTAAGAACCCAAGGTAGAAGCAATCTCTGGAGCCCTCGGCTGCGGCGTCCCTGATATTCATATGGCGGTTTTGGGACGTTAAACCCCGCATATCAAACAATAAATCAATGAATCAGTCATCAAAGTTGTCTAGAGTACTGCTGTGATTTCTCGCGTCGTCATAAAAGGTGCAAGGACCAATACAGGGGCATCTAAAGGCAGTTGTTTGTCATTGCGCTTTCTATCAGTAAGATGTTCTTTAGAGTATCTGACCGAAGTCCCATGTAAAAATAGTGTAAATGCCTCATCGATGTTTTACTGCATGTGCCATTGTACCGCCAGCCGTACTGTGCAGGCCCCGGTACATGGTGTATTTAGTGGTGTTAAAGGAATGCTTGTAGCGACGGGGGTCAAATTTTTTTGTCTTTAAATTAAACACCGGTACCCTACCACTTAAACATAGTTGGATGTTGGGGGATTTTTCATCCCATCGAGCACACGTTGCTACTTATATAATAAAATGTAAACAATTGAACACTTGCTTAGAGACAGCTGGAGCAGGTATTTTTCTAAAACTTGTAGTAAAGAACCTTAAAAAGGAATTATCGTCAAGTTCATATGGCATTCGTTTCCCTTCTGTTAAAACCAAGGCCGGCGTACCTTATCATCTAATTGTGCTTCTGCGCCTGTACAGCGTATGGCAAACCCGAAATGTCCTTCGAAATGCGACCTTTACAAGTGCGATCTGTGCGGCGACACTTTTGCGAATAAATGTGCGATATATTTGAAGTGCTGATCGGGCAAGGGGATATACCACAGTGCGATCTGCGCAGTGAACCATTGGTACGATAGCCACGGTAATATCAAGAGTGAGCTCAGAGCTGCGGGTACTTCATTGCACTTCGTAGTAGTACTACTATTCTATTGTATTTTTTCCAGTATGCATAACGTGAACAGTCAAGATATTCAAGAAAAAAGAATTAGCAAGGCTCTGTGGTAGAATATTGGGCTGGCACGCATGTGACCCGGGTTTGAATCATGTTATCTTCTTGGTCTTTCATTTGCTACCTTTTTGTTTTTCATTTCGTACGATAGGGATTACGGACACCGGCGGTGGCGGCAGTGGCAGCTGTGGCAGTCCCTAACAATTATTTCACCACACACAATTCTTGTTGAGACATCTTAGCAGCTTTCACTGTAATATTATCTTCACGAACCAACAGAAGCTATCTTCATCTTAATTATTTTGATTCTCACCTTCCTCTTCTGTTTTTAGTGCACCAGCCCTGCTGCCACCCAGCCTTGTGAAATATGTACCAATCGACCTACGTTTTTAAACTCTTGACGTGAATTTGCAACATTTATTTTTATCTAAAAATAGCTCTGCGGCAATTTTACACAGAATACCTTTGATTTATATATAGTGTTTAACGTCCCAAAACCACCATATGATGATGAGAGACGCCGTAGTGGAGGGCTCCGGAAGTTTCGACCAACTGGGTTTCTTTAACGTGCACCCAAATCTCAGCACACGGGCCTACAACATTTCCGCCTCCATCGGAAAAGCAGCCGCCGCAACCGGGATTAGATCCCGTGACCTACGGGTCAGAAGCCGAGTACCTTAGCCACTAGACCACCGCGGTGGCGCAGATTACCTTTTGTCTTTTACACTAGATCTGAAAAAATAGCAGCAGGTATTTAAAGCTTGTGCCATGATGTCCGTCGCCATTCGTCACTTTACTCGTTACCATTTACGTGAAAGAAAGGAATAGACACAGCACTTACCAGGATTCACTTTCCAGACTTCACCTTTCTTAAGAAGCTCCACATATCATTAAATCTTGTTCTGCAAAAAAAAAACAAAAAAACATAAAGTAGCATTTCGCAAAAGGGGCATGAGTTTCACTATTTTACATTTTTTAGTGGTTTGATACGTTTCCGTGATGTTGACGTCTTTTGTGGTGATCGCCGTAACTTTTTGTCGCCTGCATATCAGCCACCTCTGGCCATTTGACCGATAAGTCCACATGTCCCGATTATCGCTCCAAAACTGCAAAAAAAAAACAATATAATGTTGCTGTAGTTACCACTAGGTTGTAGTGAGGAAAGAGGAAGGGGTCGATGTGTTTTCTTGAAACTAACATACAGCCAACTGCAAATTTCTTTCACCAAATCCCCTGAGTTTTTGTGTGCCCAAATTATCAAGCCACAAAAAAGCAAACAAACTCCTTGGGTGAAACACAAACACCACAGTTGGCCTATTTCCTTATGTAAATATCATGCAAATACCACCGCAACAATATCAATTCTTGTTTCTCCGCCCTGTAATGCTTCATACTACTGGAAATTTTTCTGACAATGTCTCTATGTGGACAGAACGGTCCCTGCTACGACCGAGGTTCATAGCAATATATTTCAGAAATGTTTTACACGTATTGAGGCGTCGCGATTTGAAACGTTTATTCGCCAACTACATAACAATTTTCTAAAAAAATTTTCAATATACGTGGGCTTCTTACAACAATGCAAAAAGGGCACGAAGTTTCCCGAAAGTTTATTAAAATACTAATATAGTTTTGTTGTTGCGATTCCTAACTAAACTTTTGTATAACTTTAAATGTTGATAAAACATGTGCAAAAAATAAAACAATGCAATTGCAGAAGTGAACCGTGTGAAAACAGCCACAAACAGCCTTTTTTTATTGCGCACTGGAGCTTTGAAGTCGCCTCCTATAGTAAGCTGCTCACTTAGATGCTAAGTGGCATAATGCCACCGTACTCCTCATAGGTTCGGATGTCGGTGCCTGTGAATAATGGCACGCGGAAGCGCTTCTCAACAATACTGTTAATACTTCCTCAAGCAAGGAAGTCTCAGCATTCATTTTTGACTTGGAACACAAAGCAAATAGTTCTTTGCACATGCTTCATTTTTAAACATAACGTAGAGTGAGCGCTTAGGCATGCCAACATTGTAATGAGTATCTTCAAACCGGCCTCTGGTCAATGTACAGCCGCCCATTGAAGGACAATTATGTGACATAGGCTATTACAATACGCTGTATGTAGAAGTAACACTCCAGAACTAGGGGACACAATTCAGAGGTTACATAGGCCAAGCATATAAGTATTTACCTGAGATAAGCAACAGTTGATACGCACATTCTATAAGAATCTGTTTCCCAGTAATCTTCCTACAACTCAATCTAGAACACAAGCTCTCGGTCGCTGTGCAGGAGAGCCCGAGCTTGGTAAAACTGGCGATCTTTCTGAGCTCACATACTACCCCCTCTTGAATGAGCCTGCACTACGAAAAAAAGTCAAATCCACCACTCAGCGCGCTGCGTTTCAATGGTTATGGTGAAATGTGTGTCATGTTAAGGACGGTAAACAAATTTGTGTGGTGTTTTCAAACCAGAACAGTTTCTTTACTTTGTTTGTGGTACCGCTGGAAGCAGAAATGCATCCATGCAATCAATATGTCAGATGTTTCTGGTGATACTACTAGTTAGTATGAGGCAACAATTAGTGGCGTGTTGTGTGTAGCGCAATTAATGCGGCTGCTGCAGAGCGCAGAGTTCCGGACCAGTCAACTAGCGACGCCGATCAGTACCGCAAAAGTGAACGCGGAAGAGCCACTGACGGGAAAAGAAGAAGACTCGTTCGTTCACGCAGTTCATTAGCGGGGATGTTAAAGGCACCCCAGTTTAGCACGAAAAAAAAGGAAAGCATAACCGGCAGCACATCTTGCAAGAAGCAGGCCAAGTGCGGTCGTCTGCGTTTAAGTGATTGTTGGCATGCACGTGTGCCATCGAGAATGACGCTGTGACCAATGGGCTGCCCGAGGCATAGTGGCGGCACCGAGACGAGCTTATTCTTCCCGGCTATACGTTATTACCGAGTATCGTTGGGATGGCGGGGCGCTTCGCTGTCACGGGCACACCTGGTTAGCGCACGGGGGCTGACGGGCTACTCACCACTCTTAAGGGGGCTTCTACGAAGCGACGTTTATTGAAAACTTTGATGGAGCTCGAGCGTGAGAACGGCTACCGATGGAGGTCAGCCGACGGAGGGCAGCACGGTCTGACATTGGAGAGAATGTGACACGCTGAGAACCTATCTCCTCTCGTGTTACATTTAATAACGTGCTTCTTTCTCATGCAGTTCCTGCTATGAAAGTGTTATTGCTATTGTTTGTGGTGATGCGAGCCCACAGCGGTGATTGGCTTATGTGGAGACCCTTTGTTCAACCGAGGGCTGAAAAGGGGTTGTTTGATGGGTAATCAGAAGCGAAGGTTCGGGCTTGGACTCGGGCAGACGACTGAAGCTGCAATAAAGCGTCTTTTCACCGGACTACGGCTCTGCCTTCGCGCTGCCACCATGCACTCGAGTCATCAAGGGGACCCATTCCCAACCTCAAACATCTTTCTTCCTTAGCTAGTGTAGAAGCTAGTCGAAGAGAAGGAAATTACCTGGCACAGTCGACATGATGTATATGGCAAATCACACACAATGAGAAAATATATCAAAACGCTTGAATAAAACTAAATGAGTTACTAACAATTTCATCAGGCGCAAAATCAACTCCAGAAAGTAAAAGACAGAAAAGTTATGCCTCGAAAACATGTAGTAAAAATGTGCCCGTACAGTGATTATGCTTAGACTGTTGTGATGATCGAACTTAGTGTTGCTCCAAAATTACCATCAGCTTGCCTAGATTTTCATTTATACAAGATAAGACAGCGATGAACTTATGTATGAAGAATTACTCGTGCAGTTCTTACTCATGGGGTGAAGGGAAACGTGATTCCGTTATAGTAGCTGTTAGTTTATCGCAGGAGTAATCAGGACTAATACTGGGCCTATAAAAAGGTAGCATCAGTGCTTGCCTTGAGGTCAGCATACTCAGCGAACGATCTTTGAGGGCAGCAGTGAAAAGACGGTGAAGCCTGAATTTTTGTGACATTGTCTCATCGTCTGGCGCTGCTCCGTATATACAGCGGAATGTGCCGGCAGATTCTACTATCAACACTGCAGGAATCATTCAGGATCAAAAATACCCAGTGACAGGCCATGCTGTTAATTGTATTTCACTCACAAGCAGCGAAGCGCGAATCAAGATAATCAGCTTGGTTTGTCATTGCTCCTAAGGCATGTTTACTATCAATGTTAACTTTCGTTACGGTGCTCGCCTCAGGCCTACGCGTACACATATTGAAATGGTCTTTTAGCGAGAAGTTTTATTCTGTTTCAATTACTCATCCTCTTTATTTTCTGCCTCATCACTAGTTCAACAAGCTGAGTTCTTCCTTAACACTCACCTCTGTCTTACTTCCCGTCCCCTTACCTCATAACTCCTAGATTTCCTACGTTTAAACCCCCTCCCTACCCACAAACTCTTTCCCCATTACTCTCAACCATTCTTCTTAGCTCAACTCTCGCCCGCTTATGGCATAACTTTTCTTGGCACCTGCTACATCCGATACTGGGGCTTGCCGAATGCCTGTTGCGCAAGTATAATCGAGTATCTGCGAGCGCCTCGGGCACTTTGGCAAGGCTAAACAGCTCGGTCGAAATTAATCCACCCGCAAGCCGAAAAAAATTAGATTACTCCGCAGGCCTACATTACTCCGCCCAAGCACTGTCTGCAGATGGCTAACCAGCGAAGCGAAAATGCTAGGCGAAAATTGGTTGCACAGTACGCAGCCGACGCCAAAATACTGCTCGAGAAACTCCCGCCAAAAGTGGACGTTTGTCTCAGAGAATACATTCTCGCCATTGCCACCATGACATTGCCCTGTCTGCAACCCCACTTCCTCGGCTTGCCTTTGTCCCTAACATTCGGCTTGGAAGGCCTTCAGGTCCTCATTGTGCGGAGCCTGTTTCCACTTCACAACCTGGCTCGTTCTTTTGACCGAATTGCTGCGACAGCCCCGCAAACGTTAATGTTTTCACAGAACAGCTATCGGCGCTGTTCGTAGAGTGTTGTCACAAAAGTGTGCCTGGATTGGTAGATTATCACAGTAAAATGTTTATCTCCAACTAAAGCTAAGTTTTTTTTTAGTTGTAGATGAAATAGTTTTCTTTGGTTGAAGGTAAAATAGTTATTCAAAGTTGGGTGCTGTTTAGGTGTTCGTTCCATCCACTCCCTCCCCATGTGGGAATGCAAGCTGAAACTGCTGCGCACGGGTTCAGCGGAATGGCAGCGAAGAGATGAATGACGTCAATTACCAAGCAGCCAAAGGATACCTTTATCACTTTTCGAGGCAAGCGTTTTCGCATTTCGTGTAGCTATATATAGGTTTTACTGCAAAACTACGTCTCACAGTCGGATACTTTCAAATCCATCAAAATGCAAGCCGTCCTGATTACGCGAACGGAATAAGCATCTCGTTTATGGGGCCATCAAAGCCCGGCAGTGTTTTTTGCCAAACTGCCGTGTAGGATGTCTGACTGCAGGTGCTTCTGCTTGCAGTGCCTCGTAGCTGGTGGCAATAAGGAATACTTTTTGTTGGCGTCAGTTTTTTTTTGTGGCTTAAGTTTCAACAAAAGCAACTGTTAGGTTTCCTCTACAAAGACCACAAACAGCCGATGCAGATGACCGTGCGTCTACTACGGTAAGTAAGGTGGTCGACCGGCGTGGTAGTTATAACGGCGCACGTAGCGACAGTGACCACAACTACACTCTCAATGCAGTGGCAATAGCAGGAATTCTTTCTCAGGGGGAGGGGGGAGAAGCACTATTTTATCTGAAGTGGAAGCGGGGCGAGCAGTTGCGATGAAACGTCATATACTTCTAATTCCGACATTGCGAACACACAGCCTATGCGCGATTGGACCATGCACCCCGAAGTCATTGTTTTTCAGTGGAGCTGTTGTACTTTTGTTGATGCCATCATGCTTTCGCAAAAATTATCTCGATAATTAATCAAAAATACTTTTCAACTAAGTACAACGTTAAAACTCGGCCAGCCCAAACTTTTTTCATCCTCTTGCTGTTGAGGTTTGCTTCCTGAACATGTGCAGAGAGAAAATGAATAGAATAGCACCAACTTGTTATAATAGCAACAAATTGTAACATGTGAAATAGGGCTGCCCGCTAACTCGCTTGAATCAGATGTGGGCGTAACTCTACAAAAAGCTTCTCCGAGAGATAATCGCTGCTCAAAAAAAAAGACCCGCTTTTCGCAGAGGTTCTTCATTTTGATTGATGAGCAAAAAAATACTATAAGTGTCGCCTGTGATGCCTGTCGGGATAACGCGCATGCTATCGGTCGCAAGCATGCTCTTTAATTCAATGTAGACAGTTGCTGATCATTCCTCCCCTCTCCCATTTCCTTCGTATAGGTCTATCCCCTCTGCTTGAGTAGCAATCGATGATAGGCCTGTGTGCACGGCATCACTTTATCACGTGCGCTTTCCGTACAATGAAGATGGGTTGGTTTTTTTTTTCACCTCTTCGTCAAAATCGTTCTAGATCCCAATTTTTATTGATTTGCCTATTTATTCATTAATTTATTTATCAATACTTTCCCGTGCAGGTGAGGCAATACAATGACAAAGTTTCCAAAAGACCTGACTGAAAAATAACCTTTAGGTAAAAAATAAAACATAAACTATAGTCCATCAAAAAACGCTTCATGCCATAAGCCGTCATAAAATGAAATGCTTGCTTTGCTCAACAATATACCATTCGCGCGCTTTTAGCTGCTAGTGAAACAGAAGTCGCGGGGGAGGGGGGGACGCCATCAATTCCAACTTATTGCGACACATAACAACGGCACAACGTTGCTGGCAACCTCCATGCGAGCAGTATCGCAATATTGAAGAGAAAAAAAGAAGGCCACCCATCTTTGTTCTTCCTTCAGAATTGGCACGACTACTGCCAAGATGCCTAAACAATAATAAATGTTCAATTATGATATAGTGCGGAGCAATCACTTTATTAGCAGGACCAGCCATTACTGTGGCAAGTCACCGCAAAACAAGCACTGAAAAGCAAAGTGGTGTGGGAACATCTCATATTCAGCAATAATAAACTAGTAGTTTTAGTTCAAAATGTCGTACCCCTCGAAAATCATATTCAGCATTGGCTATATTGACTGATACACCGGATCGCTCTTGAACTGGTCCAGAAGTTAGTTCAGCAGTTGAAGTGAACTGCTCTGCTATAGCGACAAGAAAGAGTGCAACAAGTGCAGTTCTCGACATCTTAGCCATACTGCTGTGGTTGCAAGTTTCTGAAGCTTTACTGCAAAATCTTCCGTTGCATCGTCTTATATACTCGTAAGCGGTTTTTCAGCAGAACTACTTGAAAAAAGGTACGAGACAGTGGCAATACGTCAAAGTCGGGTGATATTCAAGAGCTGTACGTCATCTGTAAACTATGCTCGCTCATTCACAAAGTACCTCGACGCCGAGGGCAATAACGGCAAGTTCGCTGTGACTACGTAAAAAGGAAAATAACGGCCGACATTGATGGAGCGAACTTCGTGAGAATTGGCCCAGATGCACTTCCACGCATTCATTGCACCGACTCCTAACTCTTACGCCCCTTATCAATTATTGCCACTTTTAATTACCTCATTGTGCATCGCATGTCTACGTGAACTACCATCGCACACGTGGGTGGTAAATCTTAGCCTGTACGCTAAACCCATGCAGTATAACTGTAGCAGCCGTATAATAAGCTAAAAAACTGGGAGTCAAACTTCTCTTCTAACAAATAAAAATGAGAGTCTGGTTTAAAGGGCAGCAACAAGCGAAAACAAATATTTTGCATTTAATTGACACCTTTCTAGGCTCGTACGAGGACTTTAGTTCTTGAATGTACTCTGCAAGGAGGTGTACACGGGCATTCATGCATGCGCGCCACTTTTTTATTGAGGTGATGCCAGTTCAATCGCCTGCCTTTCTGAGGCAAAAACTATTCGCTCCACTAGGCTGCGTCAGCGTGTGATAACTCGCAATATAAAATACCCTGCCTTCGTTCTAATGTGCCTCTTTGGTCTTCGGTAACTAGTAAGGTTACCTTGTCCTCAATTCCTGTCACACTACATTCAATCGCCGCATGAATGAACCAAACTTCTCGCTTTAAAGGAACTGTTTATTCAATATAGCTTAGTTCGAACGTGTCGTATCGGGGAAAAGACCACCAGTTACAGGAATAGCAGCCGGACACACCTAATCTATTCAGCGCCATTGATTTGAGACGTCACACCATCCATTTCGCGTGTGGTCTGTTCGTAGCGACCGTTGCTTGCAATACTGAGTCTCAATAATCTGATTCTCTCCACCTTGGGTACAAGCTAACCATCCGCCGTAGTAAGGTTTATTTCCAGGCTGCTCTCTTCCTTGTGCTTGCATGGTTTTCGGCCATGTCATATTGATTTATAAATTAAGAGCTCAGATATGTCGGCAAAACACGGGAGCCTGGTTTCTCATTAGTAGTTTTCGACTCTTTGTATTGAACGTTGTAATGCGCTCTCAGCTTGTTCATCGCTGTCATCAGAAACCCACAAGGTAATATCGTCGCTAAAACTAGTATATTGGAGGCCGTATATTTTCTGCAGCTTTGTGCCATGCCTATTGAAGTGACACTTACCGGTATCAGACATATCTTTCACCCATGTCCAGCATAACCGAGCTGTAGTTCCTCAAACTCAAACTTTTCTATCTTAGTGCACGCTTGTCTCTTAAGAAGTCACTAATATAGGATACAGTTGCTGTCCTAGGCTTATTTTTATTATTTTATTTATTATTGGTTTATGTCTAACCCCCTCAAAAGCTTTCTTAAAATCTAAACATAGCATAGCTTTGGCGTTTAGACTAGTGTTCCCTATGAGTCTATGTTTATGCAAGAGCATCGCATCCTGTGGCAACAAATATTTCTCATTGGTTTAAATGTGTGGTTCAACGTCCCAAAATCACCATATGATTATAAGAAATGCCGTAGTGGAGGACTCTGGAAATTTCGGCCACCTGAGATTTTTTAACGTCCACCTAAATCTGAACACACGCGCCTACAACATTTCCGCCTCAATCGGAAGTGCAGCCGCCACAGCCGGCATTTGATCCCAACCTGCGGGCCAGCAGCCGAGTGCCTTAGCCACTAGACCACCGAAGCGGGGCTACAAGTATCTCTATAAGTCCAACATAGTAAGTGAAAGAACGTCGTCGTCCTCGGCACGCTTGGTCAGTCTGTTAGAACAATGCGTTCCATTAGTTTTACCACACATGAAGTGAGCAAACGTCGTCTCAAGGTCTCGAACTGCAACTGCTTGCCTGGTTTAGGTTTAGAATGATCTGAGTGGTCTTATACTGTTGTGGTATTCTGCCCAATTTCCAGCAGTTGTTCACGTATTTGGTAAGTTCTTTTGGACAAGCATCTTTTACACTTCGGATCATCTTATTTTTTCGCAATAGTCCATAAGGCCCTAATATAGTATAAACTATTCTAAATATTCAGGTTAAGACTTTGATTCAGATATTTATTTTTTTTAATCACAACAAGAAAGTTACAGGCGCCAAAGGTATAGCAATATTTGATGAAAGGCGTTTGTACTGGTTTTACAACAATAGCAAACACTAAGTATAAAAAAATCGTACGCAGCATACAACTTTTCATTGGTTTCAGTGAAGTTTGAAAGACATACAAAAACACTGTTCACAATACCTAGTGACCAAGCAAAACACAGAAGTGAAAAAAATTACAGAAGTAAAAAAAAATTTGCGATAGCATAGCTGCTAGTACGTTTCATTAGGTACAATAATTGTATCCAAAATAACTCTTACGTCATGAACTTTCTCGACTCCCATAACTTCTTTCATCCCTCTCTACAAGGGTTTCGTAGGGGTCACTCTTGCGAAACCCAGCTTGCCATCTTTGTTCGTGACCTTCATGCCAACCTCGAAATTAACAAACAAACCGATTCTATATTCCTTAATTTTGCGAAAGCCTTTGATAAAGTACACCACAAACGCTTAATATTAAAACTGTCTTCGTTAAACTTGCACCCATATGTACCTAACTGGATAAAAGCATTCCTCACTAACCGCATGCAATCTGTGTTTAAATATGATAATTTGTCAGTCCCTCTTTCGGTAACATCGGCTGTACCGCAGGGCTGTCTTTGGTCCTCTTTTATTTTTAATTTACATTAATGACCTTCCGATGCACGTATCTTCAAATTGTTGCATGTTTGCTGACGACTGTGTTATTTATCGTACTGTCACCGACCCTTCTGACCAAATGTTGTTACAAGAAGACCTCAACCATATCCTACAGTAGTGTTATGACTGGTTAATGACCTTAAACCCTACTAAATGCAAACTAATCTCATTCACTCGCCGTCTGAACCCTCTTCGCTTTTTCTATAACATAGCTAACGTCCCTGTTGAATCAGTAACCACTTACAAATGCATTGGAGTCACTCTATTCTACAATTTCTCATGGAACACTCACATTAATAAAATCGTATCAGCATCTAACAGAACCCTAGGCTTCTTAAACCACGACTTACGAAGCGCTCCGTGTCATGTAAAACTACTTGCTTATACATCATTAGTTAGATCTAAGTTAGAATATGCATCTACTATTTGGAACTCGCCTGAAGTTGGTCTTACAAATTCCCTTGAATTCATTCAAAATCCTGCAGCTATTTATTTATTTATTTATTTATTTATTTATTTATTTAGGTACCCTCAGGGCCAGAGGCATTAGAGAGGGGAGTGGGTTACAATAGTTACAAACATAATATAAAACAGAGCAAAAAAGGTATAAACACAACAAAACCAGGAAAATGCAATGTACTTCAGTGTTACACGTTATACAATGTTAACTAAAGCAGTTTTGAAAAGTTGGTGGTCCGAGATTGTCGCCGTCAGTGCGGGTAGGTGGTTCCATTCCTGTGATGTAAGCGGTATGAATGACTGGGAAAAGGAGTTAGTTCTGCAGGACGGCAAGCCGACTTTGTGGACATGATTTATGCGAGCTGAAATGTACTGAGGAGGCAGAATGAGTTCGTTTTGTAGCTGGCTGTGATTGAAAAGCTTATGGAAAAGACAGAGGCGAAGAATTTTCCTACGAGATGATAAGGAAGGTAATCCGAGGCTGTATTTCCTAGTGCTTATGCTGGCAGTCCGGTTGTAGTTAGAGAGTATAAAACGAACAGAGTTATTTTGAACCATTTCAAGTGGGCGTATTAGATTTTCTTGGTTAGGATCCCAAACTGATGCAGCATACTCCAGTTTGGAGCGGATAAGCGTCTTGTAAAGATCATTTAAGTGTTGAAGGAGCCTGTGAGAAATTTCGACGTACGTAGCCGAGCATGCGATTAGCGTTATTAATTACGTACGTGGTATGCACGGACCAGGTGAGGTCGGTAGTAATATGTATTCCGAGATATTTGTAAGTGCTGACAGATTCCAGTGGAGCATCGTTCAGATAGTAAGTGGGCAATATACGGTTAATTCTAGATACGCGAAGAAGCTTGCATTTGTTAGTGTTGAGTTCCATTACCGATGTTCTACACCACACAGAAATAGCGTTAAGATCGGATTGAAGGGTTAATAGGCCATTGTCATTAGATATTTCATAAAAAAGGACGCAGTGATCGGCAAACAAGTGAATGTGAGAAGTAACAGATAAAGGTAAGTCTGTAATGTAAATAAGAAAGAGCAGGGGAGCCAGGACAGATCTTTGAGGGACTCCAGAAGAGATGTTCGTTCGGGGTGAGACGTTATCGTTAGCTAAAACAAACTGAGCGCGGTTAGAAAGGAAACATTCAAGCCAAAGTAAAAGTTTCGGATCAAGATTAGGATTTTGTAATTTGTGAAGTAACAACTTGTGACATACTTTATCGAAAGCTTTGGAAAAGTCTAAAAAAATGCAATCAGCGATGAATGAATGCTCAAGAATGATGTTTAATCCATGGGTAAAAGATGCAAGTTGAATCTCGCTTGAATAGTTTTTTCTGAAACCGTGTTGACACTTGGAAAAAAACGAGTTAGATTCGAGAAAACCTGCCAGTTTGGAATATAATGTGTGTTCTAGTATTTTACAAGGTATGCTGGTTAGCGAGATAGGCCGTAGTTAGACGGTGAATGTTTGTTACCAGTTTTAAACAGTGCAGTTATCTTTCCAATCTTAAAGTCGACGGGGAGACAGCCTTCATGAAGCGATTGTTCAAAAATCTTCGTTAGTATGATTGAACAATAAGAGCTGGTGTTTTTCAAAATTTGTATCACACCCAGGAGACGAGAAAGGCTTTAAGGACTTGATTACACTTTCAACACCAACGTAGTCAATAATAATAGGAGGCATGGGTGGGTAGTCACAATTGGGGGTGGTCGGAACAGGGGCGTCTGTGGTTGCTGAGAAATTTCTGGAAAAGGTATCATAAAGGGCTTCTGCACACAAATGGGGGAATGGTGTTTCCAGCACTGTCAATTAAGGTTAACATTTCGCTATCTTTGGGGTTATAACGCGCAAAAATTTTTTAGGATCAGTTAGTAACATATTCAAGCGTGGTGTTAAAATAGCAATATTTCGCACTTTTTAGTGCGGGGGTGTACTCTTGGGAGGCTTTTTTTGTAATCGTCCCATCAAAAGATTCAGGAGGATTTTTTCGCGGCCTTGTAAATACGATGCTTTTTGTTTAGGAGACGCTAATCTGTAAATTGAACCATGGTGCATTTTGGTTGGATGTGATTGTGCGAACAGGAACGTGTTTATTTGTTAGTTGTTTCACCTTATCTACAAAAACATCCCAGTTAGTTTGAACACTGCGACTATCAAACGTGGAGAGGAAACTATCAAGAAATGTGCAAAGTTCATTATTAATGATGACGAAATCGGCTTTACCGTAGTCATGAATTTTTTTAACCGTTTTTACACGCTTGGGACAGGATGCGTTGATGTGGAACGATAGCAGAGTATGATCGCTTAAACCTGGCAGATGGGTAATGTTCGAAACAAAATCGGAGTGGGACGAAAGCACAAGGTCTAGTGTGTTAGCTACTAAAGCTGTAGTTATGGTAGGTTGCTTTACTAATTGTGACAAGGAAAAAACAGAGCACAAATTTAAAAAATCATTTGCGAATGTGTAAATAGGGCAGATGGTAGAAGCAAAGGAACCGACGGGTGGCGAGACTTAACAATGTTGATAGCGTCGTGCAGTTCGTTGATAAAGGACGGGGATGATGCAGGAGGACGATAGCATACACCGACAACAGCTTTTCGATGGGAGAATTGGATAATGGCCCATACTATCTCCAGATATGAAGAAACATGAACACACTGGGATGGTAGGGTTTTCGTAATAGCCAGCAATACACCGCCCCCTTGGCGGGCTGTTCGATCACATCGGTAAAAAGAAAAAGAATGAGCACAGTCGAGTAATTCGTGGTCAAGAATATCTAGATGCAGCCAGGTCTCTGTTAGGGCTATGATATCAGCATTAGTTGTAGTAACGGCAAAATGAAGATTATCGCGTTTTAAAGAATGCTATGAATGTTGGTGTAAAAGAATGATACGCGATTTATTTTCATTCCACTGCCCCGCAGTTTTGCCTAGCTTTCATTGCTCGGCATGGCGTGGTTTTGGGGGTTATGGGGCAGGCGTTGTAGGTTCTCTGTTACGCGGTTAGTTGAGGGGTCGAAGAAGTATTGTTGTCTGTTCATAATCAGCTTGTTGTGCCATAGTTGGAAGGGTGCCTCGTTTTACTGACTTTTCGCGAAGGCCGCAAGCTAGATTTATTCATGCTTCGTACTCATACGACATCGGTGTTTCATCCCTCAAAGCCACGTGTAACTTATCCCCTTTATCATGTCATCGACGCATCGCAACCCTCTCATTGTTTCACAAGTTTTTTTTTCACTCTCCACTTAACCACCCTCCTTACATTATCCCTGCAGCTCACATATCTCGTCGCACCGGCCATGCGCTTTAAGTTTTTCGCCCGCGTGCTTATACCTAAACATTTTCGGCTTCTTTTTTCCCAGTGCAGCAAAAGACGGGACTTGCCTTTCCCACGATATCGCGACAATCACCTCTCTATCAAGCTTCATGCATAATATTTCAAATGTAACTTCACACTTGTCATTGTGACAAAAATATCGATTGTATGTTACCCACTTCTTATGTAATACCCTTTCGGGGGTCTTTAAGGAAATAAAATTGAAATGAAATGAAACAGCATAGTTTGGGACCCTATACAAAATGTAATATATACACTGTTGAGCGTATTAAAAGAAAAGCTGGCAGATTTATAGTCAACAAGTACTCCAAGTTAGACTCACCGTCAGATTTAATACTAGCCAACCACATCCCTTTACAGCAGATGCAAAGACAAAAAGTTAGATTAGAATTCCTTGATCAACTTTTGAACAAAAAGATAGCTTTAGACCATCCCCTTATTTGACAACCCTAAGTAGCCGACCCACCCGACACCACCACCCAAAGGCCTTGATCCCGTATTTTGCTCGCACAGACCTACTGAAGTATTCGTACTTCCCACGTACCATATGAGAATGAAACTGTCTTACTAATACTTGTGATGAATGAATAAACTTGCCAAACAATCTCCTTCACCCTTTATTGTTTTGTATTGCATGTATTTTATTTATATTTGTATATGTTTTACCAACCTTCTTGGACCTCGAGTCTGCTGTGTTTATTAAATAAATAAATAATGAATAAATAAAAAATTAAATAAAGTTTAAGACTAGTTTATTTAAACATTTTCAGACATGTATTCATACAGAAACAAGAGAAATGCATATCTAGACAAAAAAAGTAGCATACATTTTAATTTCACAACTTGGAAGTGAGCGGGTTACTTTAAAGTCCAAATCTCCTTCCAATTGGTTAAGACGAGATATGGTTTATTATTTCATAGTTTGCTTACCATAATTTGTTTGTGGTACTGACGTGTGTCTTTTTTGTGCTCTAAAGCAGTACGTTGATATTTTTCTTGTTAGCGATATATGATTTTTTACAATGCACTAATTGCAGTAATTTGAAATCGACCACTTGATCAGTTCTTAACCTATCAGGCTTTAAAAATAATGGTTGTGTTCTCAGATCCTATGAGTTTCACCTATATTTCTCAAAACAACGTAGGAAACTTTTTTAGAACTTATTTAATGTAGCTGTCTTGTGTTGTCGTCCCCCATACAAAATTTTTGCACCGTGATTTCTAGTAGAACAGAGCATAATACATTGTTTTTTTTCAGCCTCAAAGGGACTAAAACAGCTGCTCTGTATGAACATTCCACAAACTTTGCCAATTCCACTGCTGGGCTATGGATATGTATATTTTCAGATAGGTGCTCTTCTAATATTACACCACAAGTTTCTTGCGTTGCGAGACTATTGACCTACTCAAAGTTAATGCTCCACTCAGTATTTACCATTTTATGCACTGCGTGAAATATGACGTACGATGTCTTTCTCAAGTTTTACTGCATCCGGTTTTCGTTTATCCAGCATGATAAAGTTTCTAAATAATCGTTAATTTTTTATTTGAGTGCTTTTAGCTCTTTCTATTCAAAGAATACGTTTGTGTCATCCTTAAGCATAATTTTTTCAAGAAAATCACGCATATTTACTAGATCGTATACATAAAGCAAGATTAAAAGGGGGCCTCGAATGGACCCCTGCAGCACACCTTGCGTTATCATTAGTTTGGAAGAAGTGACGTTTTTTACTTTGACTACTTGAAAAAAAAAATCTGGTAATTTTCAACTAGGTTCAACGCTGAACCACGTACGTCATATCTGGACAGTTTGTTAAGCAGTAAGTATGACGGCTTTCGTCAAACGCCTTTTTAAAGTCCGAAACAAACCAAATATACATTTTCTGTTCTCGATGGATGTCACTATTTCATCTTTATTATTTGAGTGCCTGCTCTGCTGATTTGTTCTCTTGAAAAGTATGTTGGGTTTTCGTTAGCATGTTATGCTTCTTTAAGAAAGATTTCAGTCTAGCATGAAATATACTTTGAAAGACCTTTGCTTTGAGGGGTAGCATCGACACTGAACAATATTTGTTAAGCATGTCTCGTCGACCACTTTTATATTGTCACGAGGTCATGATGTGGACCAAAGCAGACGACTCGATGATCAGAATAAACTCTTTATTCGGGTGGAACTTGTGGCCAACAAACGAATAGTAATATTAAAGTGATACACACTGGCACCGATAGCGGCGAACAGAACGTCCGCCGTCGATCAACTGGCAAGAAGCAGAGCGTGCCGGGATTTGTACCCTTGTTATAGAATATTCTTGCCATATTACTACGGTGACTCAGGTTCCAGCAATATCCGTAATCTTTAGAAAGTGAGCGTAATCTTAACAAAACGATTTACTACAGCCTCGAAGTTTCTCAAACATTGCAGGTGCGGTTTGCGCTGAACGTAGTAAAACGGGGCAATAAGAAACCGTGAGAAATGAACAAGGCATTGCCCCCCTCTGAAAAAGGCATCGTCCTGATGCTTTTACAGAAGACGAACATACAATATTAGAGAGAATAAACAATAAATACAAGCACTAAAGCACAGAAATAACAACAAAATACGGTCCTCAGGTTTGCGCACTACATGGCTGCTGACATCGACGACTTCGGGTGGAGCACGGCGCCGTTGCGAGTTTGTCATGCCCTCGGCAACAATTTTGTAGTCGAGTAGGGCGAGACGTGGAAATACTCTGTACGGTATGAAGTACCATCGCAGAAGTTTTTCTCTGAGCCCACGTCGGCGTATCGGCGTCCATACCTAGACCCGGACCCCGGGATGGTACTCCACGAAGCTTTGTCGAAGATTGTAAAGGCGGCTGTCGATCGCCTGCTGATTCTTGATGCGCAGTCGGGCGAGTTGACTAGTTTGTTCAGCGCGCTGAAGGTAGGCGTTGGAGTCGAGGTTCTCATCGTCGGCGACATTTCGAAACATAGCACCGAGCATTGTTGCCGGACTCCTTTTATAGACCAATATGTACGGCGTGATTTGCGTCGTGTCTTTGGACGGCCGTATTGTACGCGAAGGTCAAGTACGAAAGGATTTCATCGCACATCTTGTGCTAGGCGTTGACGTACACGGCCAGGATTTAAGCGATGGTCTAATTGAAACGTTCGGTGAGGCCATTGGCCTGTGGATGATAGGCAGGGGTCCGGCGGTGACTTGTCTGGCTGTACCTCAGAACCACGTGAGCCAGGCCAGCCGTAATGGCCGTTCTCTATGAGTAATGAGGACGTGGGGAGCTCCGTGGCGTAGAACAATGCTCTCGACGAGGAACCTTGCTACCTTGAAGGCACTGCCTTTTCGCGTGGCCTTTGGCTCGGTGTGACGCGCGAGGTGGTCAGTAGGTACGACATTCCATTTGTTCTCAGAATTTGACGTCGGAAACAGCTGCAATAAGTCAATGCCGATTTGCTTGAACGGCCGGTGAGGTGGCTAGATGGTCTGGAGAAGTCCGGCTGGCCTTTATGGCAGTGTCTTTCGTCGCTGATAGTCGTGGAGGGTGCTGAAGTAACCAGTGACATCAGCGGCAAGTCGTGACCAGTAGTACTTGTCTTGTAACTTTGTCAGCGTACGGAAAACACCGAGGTGTACAGCCATCAGGTAATCATGTAGAGCCTCAAGTACTTCTGGTCTCACTGCTGAATGAACCACGAGAAGGTGGTCGGCCTGAGGGGCAAAAAGTTGTTCTTGCGAAACTCCGTTTCGCAAGAAGAACGACTTCAAGTATCTCTTGAAAACATTCGGAACAGTCGTGCTGGTACCCTCATGGTATTCCACTAGGCTTCTCAGTTCCGTGTCAGCTCTCTGTTGCTCGTTGATGTCGTCGGCCGTTATCGTTCCTGAGAAGCTGTCCTCATCCAGGCCGTCAGGCAGCGGTGGTTTGACGGGGGTGCGAGACAAGCTGACGGCGTCTGAGGATTTTCTTCAGACTTGTAAACAATGGTCGCGTTGAACTCTTGAAGTCTCGGGCTTCACCGTGCAAGGCGACCTGAAGTTTTTTTTTTTCAAGTTACCTAGCCAACACCAGGCGTGGTGGTTGCTCACAACTTTGAAAGGCCTGCCGTGGAGGTAGGGGCGAAGCTTTCACGCTGCCCAGATGAGGGCCAAGCACTCCTTTTCTGTTGTAGAATAGTTCGTTTCGGTCTTGGATAGTGGCTGATTAGTGTACCTGACAACGCTTTTCATGCCATCAGTCTTTTGCACAAGGACGGCGTCGAGTCCACTGCATGCGTCTGTGTGTACTTTTGTTTCGGCGTATTCGTCTAAATGCGCAAGTATAGGTGGTGTCTGGGGGCGTTGTTTGGGTTCTCGTGTGCCGCCTCCCACAAGAATTCTACGTTGCTTTTCGTGAGGCGAGTTAGCGGCTCGGCGGTCTGTGAAAAACGTTTGACAAAACGCCTGTATTAGGCGCACAATTCAAGGAATCTGCGTACAGCCTTTGTGTCCGTGGGCTGCGGCAGATCAGCGATGGCGGCTGTTTTTCGCGGGTTAGGGCGGAATCCAGACTTGCTAATGACGTGTCCCAGGAACAAGAGCTTTTCATACGCAAAGCGGCTATTCTGGATTCAGGGTTAGGCAAGGCGGATTTGATAGTTTGAGAGAGAGAGAGATAAAGATGCAAGGAAAGGCAGGGAGGTTAACCAGACGCGCATCCGGTTTGCTACCCTGCACTGGGCAAGGGATAAAGGAGAGAAAAGAGGTTGCAGAAAGATTAGAAGGTAAACACAATCCTGAGCACACTCGGGGAGCACACACAGTCTACAGGCGGTCGCTCAGGTTTGTTGACTTGAGGTAAAGTAGCAGTGCCTTAGTTGCTTTCTGCGCAACTGAGGCAGATGCCCAAGGTCCTAGTATCTTCTGTACACAAAATGGTCCGGGGTCAAGTTGATTCAAAACCATCCGGAGCTGGCATCGCTGTGTGTCGTAGCAAGCGCAGCTGCACAGGACGTGTTCGATGGTCTCTTCAGCTCCGCAGTAGTCGCATGTAGGAGTGTCTGCCATACCAATGCGAAAGGAGTACACCTTTGTAAATGCAACACCCAACCAAAGGCGGCATAACAGTGTCGCATCGGAGCGGGAAAGTTGCGATGGTAGCTTTAGCTTGAGCGAAGGATCCAGTTGATAAAATTGACACCTTTGGAAGCTGGTAGACGACCAGAACGTGCGTGTGAGATCTCGAGCCAGCAGGTAAAGTTGTCTTGCTGCATCATTCCTTGATAAAAGAATCGGGACTACACGGGTTTCTTCATGGGCTGAGCGGGCTGCATCATCGGCTAATTGATTTCCGGTAATACCTGATAGTTTGAAGTACTGCTTCAAGACGCCGGAAATGCTCGTCAAACCTGAAAGAAAACACGACGACGTCATCCTAGTACACGAGGCAAGTCTGCCATTTCAATCGAGCCAGAACGTTGTCCATAACGCACTGTATCGTCCCAGGCGCCGAGTAAAGACCAAATGGCATGACCTTAAACTCAAAGAGGCTATCTGGTGTGATAAAGGTCGTCTTCTCTTGATCTCTCTCGTCAACCTAAATTTGCCAATGGCCCATTTTGAGGTCCATTGAGTAAAAGTACTTCTCGTTGTAGAGTCGGTCCAAGGCGTCGTCTATACGTGAAACGGGTACACGTCCTTCGTTGAGATTTCGTTCAGGCGGCGGTAATCAACGCAAAAACGTAGGGTCCCGTTCTTCTTTTTCTTCCCTAATACCACGGGTGACGCCCGCGAACTCGTGGGCGGCTGAATGATCTCGTCGCGTAGCATTTTGTCGACTTGTTTTTTCACGGCGTGGCGTTCGCACGTTGTGATTCGGTACGGGCTTTGTCGAAATGATCAGGCACTTTCTTCTCTTATGATGCGATGCTTCACAACTGGGGTTTGTCGAATTCGCGATGATGACAAGAAGCAGTCCTTAAATTGCAAGAGCAGGAACTTGAGCTGGTCTTGCTTGCGTTACGAAAGGCTCGGGTTGACATCAAAATCTGAATGGGACCTCGTTTCGTCAAAACAGCATTGGAAGCATTGAAGGGAATAATGAAATACTGGCCTCCAGGAGTTCATCAATGTAGGCGACCATCGTACCACGGTTGATGTGCCTGTATTCGTTACTGAAATTTGTCAGCACCACCTTTGCTTTGCAGTCACGCAGCTCAGCTAACCTTCTTGCGACGCAAATCGGACGGTTTAAAATAGTGCTGATCCTTCTCGACGATGCCTTCTAGGTTTTCGGCTTTTTCGGTGCCAACAGAAGTGACGACTACCGAGGCAGGCGGCATGGTGACCTGCTCTTCTAGCGCAATCAATGCAGGCTTGTTTTGCGTTTTACGGGTTGGCAGCGTGTTTTCTGAGGTTAGTGAGATTGACTCATACCTCAAGTCAATGACAGCACCTTGATGACTTGGAAAGTTCATTCCTGGTATCACATCCCTGGAGCAATTTTGGAAGATTTCAAAGCTCGCAAGATAGGTCTGGTTACTGATTGTGACTCTAGCTGTGCAGACTCCATTTGGCAGGATTAGGTGACCTCCAGCAGTCCCTATTTCCGGGCAAAGCCAAGCAGTCCTCACTTTTTTCAACTTTGTCGCGATAGACTCACTGGCAACGGAATAGTCAGCTCCAGTATTGACGAGAGTAGTGACGAGGTGGCCATCAAATATTACGGCGAGATCGCTGGTTCGTCATCGTCCATTTCGGGTGGGTCGTTGCGTCAGATCACGGCTACGTCTACTCAGTCTACGACAGGATTCTCTTCGTTCTTTCTTCTCAACAGGCGCGAACCTTCTTCATTCGTGGACACAATTCTCTTGTACCATCCGGACGCTTCCGAATCTACAACTATATCCGAAGTCGCCGCCTATGCGAAAGATTGCAAGCGACTCGCACGTTCCTTAACCGCACAAGATCAAACGTACCAGAAGGACCGTCACGACGAAAACCTGCCCGCCCAGTCATATTCGCCTGGCATGTTGGTATGGCTTCGCGTTTCCTCATCTGCTCCTGGTCTTTCCACCAAGCTACTGCCGAAGTATGAAGGCCCCTACCGAGTCCTACGTCAGTCTTCACCGGTTTACTATAATGTTGAGCCAGTTCAACCATTGACAAACCGACGCCGTCGCGGTCGCGAGACTGTTCATGTCGATCGATTGAAACCGCACTACGACCCACGCATCCTACCTGGTCCATAGGTCACCAGGATGGCTCCTTTTCTGGGGGCGGAGTGATTTGTAGCATTGATATATGACACAGGCTGGAGCACCAGTGAAAGAAGAGAAGGTAGAGTGCTGTTACTGATCGCGCTCGCTCCGCTTGACAGCTGGTCGGCGTTACCTCTGCGTTTCCCCCAATAAAAGAGTCTTCGGCTCACTGCTAAATACGTACTAACAACATGTTTTATTGACTTATATGTGGGGCTTTACGTCCCAAAACCACCATCTGATTATGCGAGACGCCGCAGTGAAGGGCTCCGGGAATTTCGACACCGGGGGTTCTTCAACGTGCACCCAAATCTGAGCACAAGAGCTTACAACACTTCTGCCTCCATCGGAAATGCAGCTGCCGCAGCCGGGATTCAAACCCACGACCTGCGGGTCAGCAGCCGAGTACCTTAACCACTAGACCACCACGGCCGGGCGAGACTGAAAGTTATATGAGACGATGAGATTAAAAAGTTTGCTGGTATGACGCGACAACGGACAGCACAAGACCGGATTGACTGGCGGATCATGGGAAAGGTCTTTGCTTGACGATGGGCGTAGTCAGGCTGATGATAATTGTGAAGATGATGCTTATGATAATGATGATGATGATGAGAGTACCACAGGTTGTCGAAATTTTCAGAGCCCTCTTCTATGGCGTCTCTCATAATCAAATGGTGGTTTTAGGACATGAACGCCCACATAATAATCAAATCGAACCCTTGGCAATCTTTTGTGCCTCTTGTCCCTACGCACCAACATTCCCTGAACCCAATACCAGCTTCATGATTTTTTTCTGGCCTTCCTTTTCTCCTGTACTGAGTAGCAGGCAAAATAAAACAAGTTAATGCTGACCTCTCCACCTTATAATACATTCTCTGGAGAGCAGTAACATTTACCTAAATTTCTGTAGGTCATGCCCATTGTAAAAGTTCTTTTACTGAAAGGCAGTTATGGCGCTAGATTGTTGATGCATAGAGAAACAGATATAAAGACAGATTTGAAAACAAAAAGGTCACACAGGAGCTAGCATAGCGGGGTGTGATATAGTTGACAAGGAGTAGGAAAAAGATAGTTGAGAGGGTAAAAAGCTATACAAATCAGAATGGCCTATGTATGCTGTCATACGGATTTGCACGATTTAGTGCAAGCTGGCCTATTGTGAGTGAAACATTTCTTTGCGTTGTCCAAGTACATTTACGTCTATCCATATGTACCTGTCTGTCTGGCCACTCACTTCTGAGTGCTCTGGTCGTCACTCCTCTTACTTGGCGTGGACCGAAATTTGTATGGGGGGGGGGTAAGGCTTTTTGACAAGCATGACTCACTGGGGTCGAGTCATGAATAATGTCATGATCTCTTCGCATAAATTGTCAAAGACGTTCCGCCAGACAGTGGCACAGACCAGCGGGTGGGAATGTGCCACTGGTGTAAGGGTGTGTGACACATGTGATTAACACTTAGCGTGTACCCAGGAACGGTTAGAGCGCTCATGGGCATTTTCAGCGCATGAGCGTCAAGAAAAAGCTGACATTGAAAGCGTTGACCCAACGAATGCAAAGAATAAGTTTCAGGGTCTCAGCAGAAATCGAACCCCAGCATTCTGCGTGACAATCAAGTATTCCACCGCTTAGCCGCATCAGGTCTTTGAACTATACCTTTCAAATTGATTGATTGATTGATTTGTGGGGTTTAACGTCCCAAAACCACCATATAATTATGAGAGACGCCGTTGTGGAGGGCTCCAGAAATTTCGACCACCTGGGGTTCTTTAACCTGCACCCGAATCTGAGTAAACGGGCCTACAACACTCCGCCTCCATCGGAAATACAGCCGCCACAGCCGGGATTCAATCTCGCGACTTGTGGGTCAGCAGCCGAATACCTTAACCACTAGACCACTATGTCGGGGCATATATATATATATATATATATATATATATATATATATATATATATATATATCTGTTCGTCTCTGTTCTGTCTGTCTTGCTCCCTGCTTCTATTCATCTATTTATATAACTAGCCTCGTCGTGGTGGTCTAGTGGCTAAGGTACTCGGCTGCTGACCCGCAGGTCACAGGTTCTAATCCCGGCTGCGCCTGCTGCATTTCCGCCTCCGGCTGCGCCGGAGGCGGGAATGGTGTAAGCCCGTGTGCTCCAATTTCGAGGCCACGTTAAAGAATCCCAGGTGGTCAAAATTTCCGGAGCCCTCCACTGCGGCGTCTCTCATAATCATATGGTGGTTTTTGAACGGTAATCTCCACATATATATTCTTCTATCTATCTAATCAGCCGCCTACGTCTCAGTGCTCTCGTGATCACCATTTAACTTGGGGTAAACGAATATTAGTATAAAAGAGTCAGATGGTTTGACTAATACGACTCGCTGGTTATACCATAAGTAATGTCACAAGCCTGTCACGTACGTGTTCACTTTCCCCAGACAGTAGCACATACCCGCGAGCGGGTACCTGCCACTCGTATGCGGCTTCTTGCTGCAGGTGACTGGAAATTCGTATTATGATGAATATTCTTCAATATTTCGTTTGCGTTCATAGAAAGAACGAAGAGACCGAGAAAACAGGGTGGGAACAAGGTGACAGCTGCCATCTATAGGCTCTCAACGCCTGCCTGCTCTTTCGGGAAATGGCGACATAGAGGAAAAGAAGAAATAAGAGAATAAAACGGGAGAGAAAGAAAGAAAATCTTCAAAGCAAAAAAGTAAAAACCACGCGTAAGAAATAAATGGTAGGAGATAAAATGGCTCTAAATGCGGGGCCAGCACGTTGTTCTCAAGAAAGATAGCATGGCTCGATGGGCCTGGTAACGCATAGATGCACATCCTCCTGGGAACAAGAAACCGTCAAGTGTCATGTACCTAAGTGCAGTAAGACCATATGTCTTCGTATGCACTGCTTGCTGCACAACGAATGTAGGGAACTCCGAAATTGTGTTTTGTAGCTTCTCCCAGGAGCCGCACTACGAACATATCGGACTGTCCGTACGTCCTTTATGATCTAATCGTTTGCGCACTGATACAGAACAAACTCGCGGCTGAAACAACAGGGCTCTGTCACGACTATAGGCCTCTGTCAATCCTTGATGAGGAATACAAAGAGGAAACTGTTCGCTTTCGACACGTTAATCAGCGTGCTGTTTTAGACGATATCGGCAGGAGCAGTGAGTGCACGAGCGTTTTACAACTGGCATTAAAATATGAAGCATGGTGAGAGGTTCACCGCACTTTTCACAAACAGGTGGATCGCCACTGCAGAAATGGTGTGAGTTTGGGCTGCCTGTATGTCCTATTGTTAATCTGGGAAGTGTTAGTTCTGTGTAGCTTGACTTCAATACTGGCGGCCTTTTCGCGAAGTGTAGCTTGATGAGGTGAACGTTATTTTTCGTTTGCCTATCCTATAAATGATGCTAATAATTTATGTGCTTTCGTTTAATGAAGGGCTTGAGTTCAAGTTCAGAGACAGCGGTAGATGTATTCACGGTGACATTCTCGTTGGCGGAAACAGCTAGCCGACCCACTAACTTGTTTCCTTGAATCTCGCGATGTCCTTGCATGCAGCAGACTACAACAGACTGTTGCTGTGCATAGACCGTGCATACAAGTGAGTAGAAAGAGACAAAGGTAGAGCTCCTGTGTTTTAAGGGATGTCACAGCTGCTACCACGCTTAGCGAATCAGTATATACCACAGATTTTGAGAGTTTCAATTCTTTTATATGTTTCACGGTTGATAATATCGCGTATGCCTCGGCAGTGAAAGTGTTCATGTTGGGTGGAGAACACCTACATTTGAAAAAGATAGACCAATCACTGCGTAGGACAAACGAGAGCGAGTCTTTGAAGCATCGGCGCAAAATTTCGGACATGAATATTCATGCTGGAATTCGAAGAAGTATGTAATAATAAGTCAAATAGGCATAATTTTAGTAACTTTAATAAAGGACGCATCGTGATCTATGAGCTGTCACTGCCATGACGGGACATGCACAGCGGGAGCAGCCAAACAGTGTTCACGAAGTGGCACACATATTTCTTCGGCTGGAACAGGACAAATCATTGATGGTGGAGTGTACGGGTGTTCGTTGTTCGCATTTATTTTACGAAAGTATACAGAAGATAGATATGATCTTTCGAGATGTAGTGACCATTTGTTCGAATGAATGTACAACATTTCTGTGACGCTTGTTCAAAAAGACCTGTAGAAAGCCGATTCACTAGTTGGTGAACAGGGTCGTGTATTTTAAGGCAGTTGGTGTTACAGAATGGTATATTATTGCTTCGTAATCTAGGCGCCCACGTATCAGGCATTTGTATAGACTCATGAAACACATCTTGTCACTACTACATCGAGTACGCTACAGTTTTTCAGATTATTTGTGGTTTTCAATCACTTGTTTTTAGGTATTTATCATGTGGCACGACTGTTAGTTTGGTGTCTATTATTAGGCCTAGGAAATCATAATCTCCTTAAACAGACAGACGTTGACCATACAGGTGAACGTGGGGATGAGGAGAAAGTCGTCTCCTCCTGGACAATAACGCACAATTGCTTTTTATGGGCTCAGTTTAAACACGCATTTATGCACCCATTTCAAAACCTTGTACAAACTCAAATGAACTTGCCGTGGATACATTTAAAGCCTATTATTTAAAGGCGATTTGTACGTCATCTACAGATGTGCAATAAAACATGTTTCGCGGGATGGACATGAATTCAAGTGGATTATAAAAAATGTACAACTCAATACATCCCCCTGCGGCGCCTTTATCTTTTGTAGAAATGTTTATGACGGAAAAGTGCCCACTCTAACACAATATGTCCGATTTGACAGATAAGTTTCAATTGTACAGAACATTCTGCCGCACACCTATTTGTGAGAGGTCTCTGAGTATACTTAAGCTCCATGTAGTGGATTAGGATTTCTTTATGTCAAGGAAAACAGAAAGGAGAAATTGATAATAGACAAAACAGTTATGGATTTGTGCCTCGAAAAAGCTGAGGTGGCCCATGGCAGATTTCGTTTTCTATATATAGACACTGGTTTGACTCAAGTAGACTGTTTCAAGAAAGTGTATCAGTATTCTATTTATCATCTTTTCGAAGACCTTGCACAAACAACTGGTCAGGCTGATAGATCAGTAATTGAAGACTAAGGATGGGTATTTGCTCTGTTTTAGAGTCTGAACATTAATGGCTTCTATCAAGCAGTGGAGATCTCGCAGAAAAACCAAACACTGTTATACAGATAAAAACAGGCAGTCGAAACTTCAGAGGGCAGATGTTTTAGCACTTCTTATACGACTTGGCCGCAACCTGGAGCAGATTTATTCCAGAAATTCAGCGCTGCTTGCTGCTCATCTAAAGGGAAGGGTTCGTTATATGCTTCGTGTTTTGTGAATTTTCTTTGAAGTTTCTGTTTTCAAATTTTGTCTTGTTTGGTTGCAAGGCTTCAGAATGGCGCGACGAGCTCGGCACGTGTTCTAAATAGGCAACCAGTGAGTTCGCCTGGTCTTCCACGTTGTCAACTCGTGCGTTTACTAGAAGAAGTGAATGTGGTTCTTTTTCTGTCCCACTGCTAACCATGTTCTAGATTTTCTCCGATTTGTTTACGAACTAAAGCCTGATAAAAAACTTTCGCCAAGTTTCTCTCTTGGCCGGCTGGTACATTCTCCTGCCTTCAGAATTTATTTTGCTAAAGCTTTAGAGGTTCTCGGCTGTCGAAGCCTCCCGAAGCAGGCTACATGCTTTGTTCAGCTGTTTGCTTGCATTTCGGCATTTGATTTATACCATGGCAAACGTTGTTTACCGGACTATGCATTCTTTTATGGGATGCAATTGGTTGCAGCATCAATAAAAATAGCTTTGAAATAGTCGACAGCACCATCTATGCTTAAAGTGGTTTCGTCAGTACAACCTAAAAGAGCGATGTTTTAAAACTGTTCCCAGTTGGCTCTTTTTATGAGCCATTCGAGAACCTGTGGTGAAGATACAGTTCATGTAGTCGTGCTTAAAACTACGGAGAAGTGGTCGCTGCTGTAGGGAGAATTGATGACTTTTCTTCACAGTATTGGCAGAAATGAGGGAGATACTATGCTCATGTCTGTGAAGGAAAGGTATTGTAAGCAAAATTTTAATTGTTTGATTTTTTTGTTCGGAAGACACACTCTCGTTGAGTGAAGGAACTGTAGAATCAGTCGATCTCGCTTGCTATGTGCATCAGTCGATTTCAAAGCTTGCTATGTGCATTCAAGTGTCCAAAGGAAAGGTAAGCTTCTGAAGATTCATTTAAAGTTTGGAAATGATGTTTTTGTAGCTGATAGCTGAGAGGAATGTAAATAGTGCAAATTTTGACAAGTTTACTGAAAAGAACAGTGCATACAACTACAGCCTCATGGGACGTTTGAAGTTGTGTGTGTATGCAATCTCTTGATTGACAATAATGGCATCACCTCCGGATAGTGTTATGGCATCTTCACGGTTGTTTTGAAAAATTATGTAGTTATGGAGAACGTTGGTCTGTCTTGGCTTTAAGTGTGTTTTTCGCACACGCAAATTTTTTTATCAGTGTTTGTGCGAAACGTTTCTGGACATCGTCAAGGTTTTTGAGATGGCGCCTGACGTTCATTTGTTTATTTTCAGAATTCGTGGCGAAAGTAGTCGTGCTTTGTGTACAAAGCTCCGGTGGCTGTTGAGGCGGGAAGTTTGAATTCATGTAGCAGGGTTGATGATTGATTTGATTGATTGATATGTAGTGTTTGACACCCCAAATCCACCATATGATTATGAGAGACGCCATAGTGGTGTACTCCAGAAATTTCGACCATCTGGGGTTCCTTAACATGCGCCCAAAACACGGGCCTACAATTCCATCTCCATCAGAAATGCAGCCGCCGCAGCCGGGTTCGAACCCGCGACCTGCGGGTAAGCAGCCGAGTACCTTAGCCACTAGACCACCACGGCGGGGCGCATGTAGCAGGGTCAACACCGGGCACCATTGTCTGTTTTTGTTTTGCTTTCTTGGTGCGTTCCAAGGAGCCATGCCACTCTTTCTGCACCAAAGGTACCCCAAAGTTCATTTCCTCTTCGAGTCCCACCGTGGTGGTCTAGTGGCTAAGGTACTCGGCTGCTGACCCGCAGGTCGCGGGTTCAAATCCTGGCTGCGGCAGCTGCATTTCCGATGGAGGCGGAAGTGTTGTAGGCGCGTATGCTCAGATCTGGGTGCACGTTAAAGGACCCTAGGCAGTCAAAATTTCCGGAGCCCTCCACTACAGCGTCTCTCATAATCATATGGTGGTTTTGGAACGTTAAACCTCACATATCAATCAATCAATTAATCAATCATTTCCTTCTCGAAGGCACTGAATGTCCGAACGTGCGAGATGGTGGTTCGAATTGAGGATCTAGCCTGGTATGGTGATGCCTTGAGAATTGAGGACGCTGGAGCATCCGGTCGCTGTTTGCGAGTAGGTGGATGGATGGATGAATGGATGGATGGATGGATATGGCTGTACCCTTTAGATCGGGCGGTGGCTAGCGCCACCAAGCCGTAATATATAATGAACCAAAAACTATATTTTTTCCTTAAAAAAGAGCTTGAGGATTCGTACTTTGCAGTGAAGAGTTTAATTTTCACTCGCGCCTTGACTTTAGCCACCAATCAGACAACCTCCTTCTAGTGAAGTCTACCCGCTTAAAGTTTATTTTGCCCTCCCGGTCCCTAAACCCCAGTGCTTTGAAAAACTCTGCGCCATCATCCTGAACTATAGGGTGAAGCCCTTTACAGAACATTATCAAGTGTTCGGCAGTTTCTTCTTCCTCTCCACACGCACTGCATACTGTGTCTACCCCTTCGTATTTGGCCCGATATGTATTGGTTCGCAGTACTCCCGTTCTGGCCTCAAACAGTAGAGAACTACCCCGAGTATTATCATAGATCCTTTCCTTGGCAATTTCCTGCTTAAACGTTCGATAGACCTCTAGTGCGGACTTCTTAATCATGCCCATCCTCCACATGTCAGTCTCCGTTTCCTTCACTTTCTTCTTAACCGATAGTTCTTTTTGGTTTGGCCACCTGCTGTTTTTTAAGTATTTACCAGTCCACTTCCTGGTTCGCTTCCTCCATTTTGTATCGACATTATTCATGTACAAGTAGCTGAAAACCTTCCTAGCCCAACGCTCTTCCCCCATTTCTCTCAATCGCTTCTCAAATTTTATCTTGCTGCTAGCTTCCCTGCCCTCAAATGATGTCCATCCCATATCACCTTGTACTCCCTGATTTGGTGTATTCCCGTGAGCTCCTAAAGCAAGCCTACCTATTCCACGTTGCTTAATTTCTAATCTTGCTTGAACTTCAGATCTCATGCACAAGACCGCATTGCCGAACGTCAGCCCAGGAACCATGACCCCTTTCCATATTCCTCTCACAACATCATACCTATTGTAATTCCACAGTGCCCTATTTTTCATCACTGCTGCATTCCTGTTACCTTTAGTCGTCACGTATATTTCGTGTTCCCTCAGGTACTCGGTCCCATTGCTTATCCATACGCCCAGGTATTTGTATTTATCTGTTATCTCTAGCGTGACCTCCTGTATTCTAAGTTCACTACCTTCGTTGTCATTGAAAATCATGACTGCTGATTTTTCCTTACTGAAGCTGAAATCTAACCTATCTCCCTCATTACCGCAGATGTCCATCAATCTCTGCAAATCTTCCTTGTTGTTGGCCATTAGCACTATATCATCTGCGTACATTAATGCTGGTAGTGCCTGATCAATAAGTTTTCCTTGTTTGACTAAAGAGAGGTTGAAACCCAGTCCACTTCCCTCTAATTTTGCCTCTAATCCTTGTAGGTACATCATGAATAATAAGGGTGACAGGGGGCACCCCTGCCTAAGCCCCCGTTTTACCTCTGCAGGCTTCGATACCTGTTTTTCCCACTTTATAACTACCTTGTTACCTTTATAGATACCCTTTAAAAGATTAGTGACTACATGTTCCACGCCTAGTGTGTCCAGTATTCCCCACAATTCCTCTTGAACCACGCTATCGTACGCTCCCTTGATATCCAAAAATGCTAGCCACAGGGGCCTGTGTTCCTTTTCTGCTATTTCTATGCACTGCGTCAGTGAGAACAGATTGTCTTCCAACCTCCTGTGTTTCCGAAACCCCTTCTGCAGTTCCCCCGGCACCCCCTCATCTTCTATCCATGCCTGCAGTCTTTCCTCTATAATCTGCATCGCCAGCCTGTAGACCACTGATGTCACTGTTATAGGACGGTAGTTGTTTATGTCAGCTTTGTCTGCCTTTCCTTTACAGATCATGCTCATCCTGCTAAGTTTCCATCCATCGGGAACTTCACCATCGATTACTATTTTGCTCACTGCCTCTCTCAAAGCCTGCTTAGACTTCGGACCTAATGTGTTTATCAGCCTAATTGGAATGCCATCTGGGCCTGTTGATGTACTACTAGGAACCCTTTTCTCAGCCCTTTCCCACTCTCGTTGTAAAAATGGAGCCATTGCACCACTTGATTCGTCCTTGTCTATTGTGGTGCATAAAGTACTTCTTTGTCGAAATTTTTCTGTCACTTTTGTTCTTATATATTCAATAGCTTCGTCCCCTTCTAGCCTACCACCTTGGGCAGTAGTTATAAATCTCTGCTCTAGGCTCGTCTCATTTCTTAGGGAGTTTAGATGGTTCCAAAATTTCGCAGCTGCCTTTCTATCTTTTTTATGTACTTCTGCCAGCCACTGAGCTCCCTTCCTTCTAATCTTTTCATTGATCAGAAGAGATGCATCTCTTCTACAGCTTAGAAAGGTTGCCCATTTTCTTTCAACATCATCTGTCGGTTCACCCCGCTGCTTAGCATGTCTGTGTTCCCTAGAGGCTTCCTGACGTTTTGCTATGGCTCTCTTAACTTCCTCATCCCACCAACTTTTGGGTTTGTGTCTTCTTTTCCGGGGTGACTTGTCACGCGTCTTAGCAAGCTCTAGCTCAAAGAGTCTAATTAGATTCGTGTATGTCCATACTGTCTTATCATCCTCCGTGATTACTTTCTCAATTTGTTTAGTGGCTATTTCAATTTGCCTTTCCGGATAAAAATTTTCCTGTAGTTGCTCATCTTGTCTCCTTCCCACTTTCACTGGAGTAGAATGGACTAGAGCCACCTACGGGGCAAGTGCCACAACTACCGTATCTGTATGCACGGCTCGAATGAGTATGCTCATCAGAAGGAGTTGCTCAAGAAGCGATCTTCTTCGGATGCTTACACGTCGAAGCACACTTCGCCAAGGAGTATACTTGGAGGAGAACACAATCTTTCGAGTAGTATGCTCAACATATGCTCATGCGGTGCATCGGGGGCTGACGAGCTGGAGCGTGAGTATGCGGAATGGTTTACTTCGCAGTTTACGAAGTTTGGCGGTTTTTTGCTGTTGGCGGAAGTGCGCCTCAAGACTGCTCATTGTGCTAAAATTTTGCCGACCACGATAGCATTGAAAACCGGGGCCATACCGCTGACGTTTAAAGCAACGAGGGGAGTTTGGTGTGTATGGCTTGAGGTAGGTCTTCGCGTGCCCTTTTTGATTATTTCAGGTAGATGACTAGAGGCAAACGTTAATTTTTGGTGTTTTGTTGGTGTTTCCTTGTTTTATCTCCTGATAATAGTCCTCTGTACATGGGTCACATTATGACTTATCCATCCCTTCAAGAGTTCAGCTTCGGTGGGGAAGTAAGTCTGTGTAAGTCCCCCAACCCAAGGTGTGTTCAATAATATGTGTGACGCCACAGTGATTAGTACGACAGCAAACATTGATAAACCGTCTTGCTTTTCAAACGGTTCTTTGTCTCGATCTTCGAGGAGGAGGCCTCCGCTAGCCATTCTGGTTACCTTGTATCCTACCCCGAGAGTTTCTGTAGAACACATGTTAGCTACGAAGAAAGATATGGACCTGGCTTGCTTTTCAGCTTTCTTACAATGAATCACCTGAAAGTATGGAAATGTTTTTTATTGGTCGGTTGAAAATTTTATACTATCTGTGCCTACCCTTTTCAAGCCTGTAAGATTGCAAACTAAGAGGAATGCTTTAGGCATGCCCGTCGTACTTGCGTTCAGCACCGCTGGTTTCCACACACCATGAAGCCCAACGAGGGGATGCCACGAGTTTGTGGATAATAAAAACTTGCAGATGCCAGTCGTACGACGCTACCATAACATGATGCACCTAGACCAAGGTAGGCTATTTGCATAGGGTTAACTCTCACCACCAAGAAATTTAGAAGTAAAAAGAAGAAACATGAAAACAAGAAAGGTCAAAAGTGATAGGAAAGACAAATTTGTAGAGAGAGAGAGATAAAAAAGGCGACTGCCAATTTCCTCAGGGCGGGTAAGCCCAAGGGCTACCGTCTATGTGAAGTCGAGGTTAAATGGGTGTGCTGCTTCCGCCGAGGGGGGAGGGCTAAATGTCTCATCATCGGGCATCAGCTCAATTTCTAGGATTCTGCTTTTCTGATTTTGCCTCTACCGAACACGGCTAGATGGGAAGGGGGAAAGTCGAACCCCGTTTCCCCTTTAGACCTGTTCCGTGGCATCGTTATGTTCTAAACGCCTGCTTACGCAGACACCCCTGTCGGGTTGTTCATCACAGTCATCTGAAGTCTTCCCACAAAAACCTATTTTCTAAACAAGACTTCGGAGAAAATTTCCCATCGTTGTACCATCATATGATTTTTCCGAGTATTTGTCACGCATTGGAACCCCGACTACGAACTTTCAGGTCCAAACAGACAAGGTAAGCCTCTGCTTACCGAAAAGCGCCTAAACAATTTTGACAAAAGACCGAACCTCAGGCAGACTTTCCCGTTCGGCATTTCAACGTGTTCACTGCCTCATAATATCCCAGGTGTTACTGAACCAGCCAAATGACTTGTTGTTTTATGTCACTTGCAAGAGCCACATGACATGACCTCATATGCGTCAGTATCACTGTTGAAACTCACAGAAATACTGTTAAGACGGTAGCATTCACCACTGACGAGATAGTGGATCCGTAAATTATCAAACCACAGCCGAAATTCTCTGACCAGATTCTTTTGTCAGAAGTTTCTAGCTCTAATACGCAGTTGTAATAGAAACATGAGGCATTCAAACTGGTGCTAGTCATCTCTGCTGTAGTATGATAGTCCAGTGGTAACACAGAGTGTCGAAGCAGTACAGAAGTTTTGGACCTACCAAAGCGTACGCATTGCAAACTGAAAATAATGCAAAATTAGCAACGACTCGCAACTATTTCAGGAGCTTTCTCATCAGTCTTCCACTATGTGTTCATCACAAGGCATCCCTTGCAGTAAATTATCGACTGCCGACCATCTACTGATCACGTCATCTTGCAAAGTGCTCTGACTTATGCTATTGAAAGCCGTTCATCTGACCAACTTTCCCAACAAAACGAGAAATTTCAGCGATGAATATTCCACGAACCCCAGACGCCACAGCGGTTGTTCGAACAAGAGCAGTGACTAAGTAAAACCTCATCAAGAGTACTTTTGTGGCTTAGCGGTGGTGATCAGAAACAACACAAACAAACGAGGCAAAGACAAAGTCAACATCTAAGCCATCTTCGCAAAAAGCAACGTTGACGAAGTTTGCTGTACCAGTTCTCGAGGCTGTGTCCGTGATCCAGTCGAGAGAACGCCACAGAAAGTCACGAAAGAGACCAGAAGCTACCATTTGTACAACGCAGGAAACACACAACACGCCATCAGCCTTGCTTCTCGCACACGCCGACTGAAAGTAAACCGTCTGTTCCAGTCACAACATGGGATCCGATGCCAAAGATATCCGACGTTGACTTGCTATTCAGACTCCCAACCTTGTTCGTTCTTCACAATACCTCAATCCGTGTCATCATCAGTGCAGATCTGCAAGACGTGGTTTTGGCTATCTAGGAGCAACAGCCAGCCTCGTCCATCAGAGCTCGCCGAGATTTCACTAGACTGCTTCTCTTTGCAGTGATGTTTTCGCGCGAGTTAAAAAACAATTCTGGAATAGAACTGCGCATTTAGACATCTTTCCTTTTACCACTGCTTTTTATTCCTTTGTTGAATCTTACCAGCGCATGCTTTAAGGGGATGGGGTATCCAGTGAGATAAGAAGGTAGCGATGGTTGGGAGATGCCGAGAAAAAATTCCCAATGGTATTAACACATGGTGCATGAGCCGAGCCATTCCTCCCAGTCATTACAACGTCACAAGTAGCTGGATCTATGTTTTAAATTGTTCACTTTATTTTTCCTCAGGATTATCAGACGGTATATATTTGTTCTAACGTTATTGTAGCGACACGTTCCATGTTTCAAAATGTAATTGTAACGAGTTCCTTTTGCATTTAGAACTATTCTGATGAAAACTGGTTCCCGAATTCGGAATAAACAAACAACGAGCTTTCGTCAATGTTTTAAAAGAACGTGTACAACCCTGCTATTGTAACACCGTACACACAAACCAGGGTTCCTATTTCAGTTAGTGATCTTACGTACATGCCAAGTGTGCTGCTTTTCCCATTGGGTAGAGGTTCCCATATTAGTAGTAGTTCTTATTGTAAGTAGCTAGCTCGATCATACGAAATGTCTCATGCGTCTTTTTGGGTTAGGCTTGGATCATGAGTTTTCGACTGCACCAGGGAACGGGCACCTACACCAGATGCCACCTGATGGTGGCTTTCAAGAATATAGCAGTCGTGCGAATGACGAAACATTTCCGCGATTTTCAGCCGAAAAAACTAAGTGCTGAAAACAAGCGGTGCACGCTGTAAGAACAACAGCGGTGACCACAGTCGCTTCGACATTGTTAATGTGTTCGTCCGCAATATAGTAACTGTATGTGTTGTTTTGCGTCTCAAAACGAAAATTTAGGCGTGGTGAGGCTTCGTGGATTTCCTCCGTGTGGTGCTCTTCAACGTGTAGTCTTATGGCAATACACGGGGTTCTACCGTTCCACCACTTTTCAAATGCGACCGCTGTAGTTGAGTTCTAAGCCGCGACTTTTGGGTAAGCAAAATTGCACATTAAGCACAAATACACTATGACGGACAATCAGTCAAATGCGCAGTCTTTTAGAGATGTCTGTCGAACATTCCAGCGTAGGCACCGATGCTCAGCTTACGTCTAATATAGGCTCAGCTATTCCTGTTATGGCTAAGTGAAAAGCCAGCCTCAAACAACTGCGAAATTTCTAATGTTCTGGCGCAGCCCTAAACAAGTGTTTCGTATTACGTTAGTACGTCTAATCTATACCACCAAACGCATAGAAATACACGCGCACAGCACAGTAATCAAAACGACAGTACGCAGGAATAGGTCATCTTCGGTGGTCTGAACTTGGTCCTCAATAATAAACAAGACTTTCATTATTGTGCACTTTTTCGCATCTAATGAAGTCAGTCGATGCCACACAAAACATGTGGTATTCAAAATGTCACACTGTTAAAAGACAGAATATTTATTGTGGTGGTAAAAAGCATTCGGGATATTTAACAAAAGATGTCCAAAAAACTCGCTAGAACAATGAATAGCGCCATATAACTCAGCAAATGTAAAGAACATTTATGCTTTGTAAAGTTGACATTATTTAGGACACCTTGTAGATTAGGAAGAAAAAAGATGGGCAATTAAAAACTGAGCAACATAGGCAACATGTAAGCCGCAAGTGCTTCTATTTTTCGCAAAAATTGCCTAGGTAGGTAAGGCCTCATGCGAAAAACTTACCAAACTGAGCACCACACTACGTCATGGCTTGCAATATGTCACGCATATTTGAACGAGATAGCATTAAAGAGCTCGTTTCACAAAAAGTCCAGCGTCGGTGCGGTTATCTGTGAGTGAAAAATCAGCAGCTTCTCGCGACCAACAAATTAAAAAAGGTGAAAAAAAAAGCTGGGTGCCTGTGGGGATCGAACGTGGATCATGTTGGTCAGAGTGGGGATTGAACGCGGAACGCGGGTTGTTTGAGTGGCAAGCGGGCATTCTAACACACAGCCATGCCTCTGCTTGTGAACACAGCGAAAATAACTTGCTATTCTTTGAACTACAGTGAAAAAAACTTTCACGTTTTACAAACACACGTTATGCTAAATGCATGCTTCACATTACAACAATAAATATTGCCATAATATTGCGTGGTACAAGCGTAGAGTGTCATGGGCATTCACAGCGTGTATTTATCATAATGACAGCATAGTTTAAAGGCAGTCACTCGCTACAGTAGGCACACACGCTATGGATCATGAAATCCACGAAGTGGGTGCAAGGCAATTTCAATAAGACTTCATTCACGATGTCTTTGACGTATGTACTGTGAAGAGAATATCACTATCGCACTCATCTAATAAAGGGAAGGTTATTTGTACCATAATTTAGTACCATAGTACTAAATATAGTAATAAGTAATAAGTTAGTAATTTAGTAATAAATTCAGTAATATTACTAAATTTAGTACTAAGTAATATGTTAGTAATTTAGTAATAAGTACCATAATAATTTATGCACTGCTTTCAATTTCTTCGTAAATCTTGTTATGTACCATGTTTGGTCTCATCGAGTTGTTAAGAATGCATGCATACACAGACCAAGCCATACTAAAATAAAGAAGTTTGTTTCGTTAGTCTTTTGAATCGCTAGTGATGATTCGTACGTGTACTTTGAAATCAGGGCATGTGTTTCATTCACTCTTCGCATCGCGCCGGTAATAGCCAAGCTATAAATTCATATGCATTGTTAATGACCTTTATCATTTCAAGGCTGCAGCTGATGTTTTACGGCAATATGATTTATACTTGAGCTGTTTTGAGCTCCGTCACCATTATCCGAAATGCCGACGTCTGTATAATTCGTCCTTGCTTCGAGTTCTCCTGAAGCGCGTGGCTCAAAAATAACGTCTCATTTATGAATAATCGATGCTTAGGCTTAACGTCGTATTTCTTCGTCATTGTTTTTGCAGACTTGTGTCATAGATTTCAATACATCTGCTAGAGACAGCTATACTGACTTCATAAAGTTATTCTTTTTCTATAGTGATGTACAATTTTCCCTGCCAAACACGGATAATGGAACGCCCAGCAGAGTCATGTTCAATACATCCAATAATGTACCGGTTAACCATTCACAAGCAATATTACAATGTTATCAGGCGTTCAATTCACACCATGAATGGCACAAAGGTCGCATTTAAAATTTCATGCGTAAGCGAAGTAAGCGTGTTATGAATTAAAGTTAATTGCAGCTTCCGGAGGACAGAGTGATTGAAAATATTCGAGAACACCGTTTAAACATCATGTACTTTTAAATCCAAAGGATTTCTATGCCTACTACAAGCATTGGATTATCTATCTATCTATCAGTCTATCTATCTATCTATCTTTCTCTCTATCGATCGATCTCTGTTTGTTAGTTTTTATCTATCTATCTATCTGTCTATCTATCTAATTATATATGAACCTATTAGCCGCCCACATCTCAGTTTTACCCTCTTAACTTAGTGTAAACCAAAGCTAGTATAGGAGGGTAACACGGCTTAAGAAATACAACTGGCTGGTCATGGCATGAATACTGTGAAAATGCTGCCACGTATACGTCATCAAGCACTGTCCCAAGACAGCGGCACATACCTGCAGGTGGGCGCGTGCCACTGTCTGATTTTGTTAAACTACAATCGCACCAACGGCAATCCTTCTCATGCCAAGGGGCTCAGGAGGTATATGTGATGTGTAGAACTTCGAGAACTAGAACAGCAATGGTCTCCTGTCGTCTCAGCTCTGTCTTTACCGTTCGACTGGCGGAATATTGTGCAGCAGGCGTTAGCGGTTATGATGAAACCGACAGCGCCGGTAGCTCCACCGGCACGCCCGTTGCCCGCATACTCTCAAGCGGTCGTGATGCTGACAATGATAGAACTTTTACAAATTAAACTGTTCATTTAGCTGAACTGGTGGCCAGTAAACGGCAAGCAAGACTACACTGATTCACACTGGCACTGATAGCGGCGAACAGAGTGTCGACCGTCGATCAACTGACGGGCGGTGCAGCGCGTCGGCGTTTGCACACGTGCCGTCGAATAATCTCACGTTATGACTAGCAGGTAGCCACGCAGTTTGTAGAAAAATATGTAATGTTCACGAAGTAGACGTAATCTTAACACAACAATTTACTGCAGTCCTTTAGCTCCTCGAACATGGCAGGCACGTTTTGCGCTGAGAATTACTGACAGTGTAACGAGGTGGTAACAAAACTTAAGGTAGGAACGTGGCAATACACTGATTTGGCATCCATTACCACTCCGACTTGATTGGTTGCTCAAACTGTGATGCCCACATATGTGGATATTGCTGCAAATACACCAGCTGCCACCACGTCTGGGTCGACTGACATTGCTTGCGACCATTTGGCTACTGTGTGCCGTAAAGTCGGGCTCCATCCTCTTATCCTCAGTGGCGTCGATCCCGTCCTACCAGCGTTTACTACTGTATTCAAGGCCACTTAGATTGGTGATGCCGTCGCCACCAGCAGGATGAACGAAGAGGGTATGCTGAGCTCGATCGAGAACAGTTTCCGAACACCAGATTATTAAAATCCAGATTCGTAACATCAGACGCAGTACTGGTGTCCGTCTCTTCCAGCCAGTCGACATCGAAATCACGACTACCGCTCCTCTAGACGACGCTTTCCATCGCCCTTTCACCGTTCCGTATTGTTCCATCCTTTCGCGACCTGTGGAACAACATTCTGGAAAACAGAGGATTGCGGTTTTTGAAGAGGAAACTGCGTTGCTTTAATTGTGAAAAATACCTTCTGTTTGCCTGGCAGTGACTCTTGAAGGTATATGTGCGCAAACCCTTGTTAGCACTGGTGAAGCCACTTCCGTTTTGGATAGAGACACATGCTCATGATTCCGTAAAGTTAGAACACCTTATGTAGGATCTGTGTTGTGTGGCCCCAGTAACGTACTAATTCAAGCCGACGTACAGTGTACGGCGCTCATTATTATTGATGGCATACGTCACCACATCGAGATGATTGTGCTGCCAACGTGCGTTTATTAACTTATCCTCGGTTGACACTTTGTATATGGTGCTTCCGCTGTTATATATTGATACGTAACAGCCGCTAAACAAGGCTGCATGAAAGGGGAGGACGAAGTGAGTTTTTGTTTTGATGCTGTACTGGTGCCATCTTGCTCGTCGAGTTTTGTGCAATAGGATGGAAAGGTGGGCTAGTTCGTCATTTATGAGGGTTCAGTGAACTGGGATCGTGGGGGTGAACACAGACACCAAGCAAAGAGGAGGCACATAGCACGAGCGCTCAGCTAACCACTGGTTTATTCTCACGTTAGAAGGACATATAGGTACACAAGGGTGCGCATGTCAACAGAAACAGAACGTCTCCATCTGAGTGCTCGTGCTGTGTGCCTCCTCTTTGCTTTGTGTCTGTGTATACCCCCACGCTTCCAGTTCACTGAGCCATCTTGAGTTCTGTGCGTTGTAAATAGATCAATAAAGAAGTTACTCGTAACATTATTGGTGGAGGTGGACGACCCCTGTAACTCGATGGAGACGTGCAGCGGTCACAACATCGGCGACCCTTCGAATGCTTCGACTGCTGGTACTTCCTCCACACCACCCTCATTAGTCCCAGCCACCACCTATGTCACATTCGAGCACCTGTGGGATCCCGGCACTTTCTCCGGTGATGGTACAATCGATACTGACACTTGGCTGAACCAGTACGAGTGCGTCAGTGCTACTCACCACTGGGATCCCACGCTCATGCTCGCCAACGTGCTTTTATACCTGGACGGCACTCCCAAAACATGGTTTAAAAGCCACGAAGCCGACACAACGAGCCGGGATCACTTCAAAAAAATATCGGTGACCTCTTTGGCGATTTATCTGGTCGTCAACTCGCTGCAGAGAAGGCTCTTGCCAGACGGGCCCAGTCTTCTGCAGAATCATGTCTACATTTTTGCCGTCTTGACCATTTGTTCCAAGACCGACCAGTGCATGTCGGAAGACGAAAAGGTTAACCACGTCTTGAAACGCGTTGCCGACGATGCTTTCAACCTGCTGGTTTTTAATGACGTCTCAAGCATCGACACCTTCCTTAAAGAATGCCGACGTCTCGAACAAGCTAAATCCCGCCGCATAGCCCAAAGCATCGTGCGCCTTCCGACCACAGCGGCTACTACTTCGTGTGACGACGCCTTCCACCGGGCGCCTCGATGTGACAACCTCACACGCATCATTCGTCGAGAAGTTGAGGCCGCACAGCCGGTAGCCACGCCAATCCCGACGCCTTTTGCGACCACGATCTGTTTGATACAAGCCATCGTTTGTCAAGAGCTTTCGAATGTCAGCTTACATCCTGTTCATGCCATATACGCTGCTAATCCTTCTTATCGTCCCTCTTCTGCTCCTCGCATCCAACGCAATCCGTCCGAACGGCGTACCCTTGATGACAGGCCCATACGTTTTACTTGTCGAAGCGTTAGCCATATCGCTCGTCACTGCTGCAACGGCTGGGCTCCACCATCACATTAAGCACCTCAGTCTCACGCCACTTCTGTCCGCCAGTCGTCCCCATCACTTTCTCTATCAATTCCGACAGCATTTCCCGCTCCTGCAGCACCTCTGAGCAGACCTTGCTAAGACCGGTCATTGTTCCTTACTCGCCGTCAGTCCCGATTGCCTCCACGACGCCATGCTGCCTCCCGACCTATTCGCAGCACCTCCGACCGAAAAACTAGTCCGTGAGGCTTCTGGAGGTGGAGCTGCGTTGACGACCTTCGTAATAAATCCTCGCTTAACGTTAATGACGAACCGGAATCTTTTGGACGTTAGTGTCGACAATTTTCGTGTCAGGGCATTGATAGATACTGGCATGCATGTATCCATTATGAGTGATAACTTTCGCCGCCGACTTAAAAAGTTGCCACGCCCTTCTTCTACCGAGCTGTACGAGTCGCCGACGGAGGAACTGCCGCAATTCTCGGCATGGGCTCTGCGCGAGTTTCTATTGGGGGGAAAAGCACGGTCGTTCTTTCCGCCGTTATCGAACATTGCCCTCATGAACTCATTCTTGGTATGGATTTTCCAGCCACGCACTCGCCCTCATAGACTGTTCAGCTGGCTCTCTTCATCACGATTGACTTCTGTTTTCCGACCCGACCAGCCCACCGCAAACCAGCCTCTGCTGCATTGATTTCACGCACCTCCCGCCTAACTCTGTCACACATGTTGCATCATCCTCCACGCCGCCAGTACCTGATGGTAATTACATAGTGGCCTCGATTCTTGCCGCGATGCTTTCGCATGGAGTTGCTGTGCCGCATATGACTCTGATGATTACGAGAAACCGCACCTTCCTTCCACTGGTCAACTTCTCACTCACCAACCAAGTTCTACCACAGGATATCTCCCTGGCCAAAATTACCCCTCTCTAAGGCGACCATGTCGAGACCTTCAGGGTGAACGATTGCTCCAGCTTAGTCAGTGGTTCCACTCCATCACGTTCTTGGGGCACTGACATCGAGCGAATGATGTAATCGGACCTCGCGTCTGAGCAAGCTGCATAGTTTTGCCACGTTCTTGAGGGCTATCGTAGCATTTTCGACTTTGCCAGCTACTCATTTGGCCAAACGACCCTCGTCACCCATCGCATCAATACTGGCCATGTGACTCCCTTTTACCAACGTATTACCGAGTTATGTGTTGGAGTGTTTATTATTACAACAGGAAGTCAGCAAAATGCTTGCGAAAAACATTATCGAACCTTCATGCAGCCCCTGAGCTTCTCCAGTCGTCCTTGTTAAAAAGAAGGATGGAACATGGCGCTTTTGTGTCGATTACCCTCACCTCAACAAAATTACAAAAAAAAGACGTTTATCCTTTGCCTCGCATAGAGAAAGCCCTCGACTGCCTGTACGGTGCTACTTATTTTTCAACTATTGACCTTCGGTCAGGCTACTGGCAGATAGTCGTCAACGAAATCGACCGCGAGAAGACCGTATTCGTCACTTCTGGTGGGGGGAGATGCCCTAGGTGCCGAGCAGTGCGGACGCGCGAAGATCGGCTCCTGATTTCAAGAATGCTTTCCTCTGGTATCCACAAATTTGTCGCCAAGTTTTCAGTCCCATCGTGTGTCTAAGTTCTCAAGAAATCAGCAGGTACCACCTTCGTGCTGGTGAGTGGACTTTTAAATCATTTTACGGACATTTTAACACGGCAATGCCACCGGGGGAGTTAAGCCTAACCAAGGAGGCGATTGTCGCCGATGCGCCGACCCGACGCCAACGTGACTCAACGCTCTGCGCATTCCAGGACCTGCAGCTGCGAATGGAATACCAAGTAGATGGAGAGGACATCTCTCCAGAGGATTGCACGGAAGACATGGGTTGGAAGGAAGCCGAAACGAGACGCTCAAGGAATAAGCTATCCGCGGTTAGCGTTCCTGATGCCAAGGATTCGACCAAGGCTGGTGTTGCGGGAGACGCTCGAGCCAGTCGTAGTAGGCATGACACCAAGTATACAATTGTGCGAGCTGGACGCATTCCGCCACTACCCAATGACTTCAGCAAAATTGTGCTATGACCACGTGGAGGATTAAATATCTCGAGAATTGGCACTGGAGCCGTACCATGCGCGATAGTACTGGTGGCCGGCGTCAAAGAGGAGGAGGCCATGCAGGACATCATTTGTTCCAACTTGCAGCAGAACAATATGGTGGCAAGCACTCCAGACCAAAACAGAGCTTCAAAATACCTCTAGGTCAAGCAAAGTGACATCGGAGGCAACGTTTTCGAGGTTAGTGCGTACGCCACGGCACCCCACGATATTTGTAAAGGAAGGATTCGCGGGATCCCCGTAAGCGATACTCAGGACATTTTGACCCGAAAGATTGTGAATGCGAGCACCCGCTTGCGCTGCAGGCAAAGAGAACTGGCATCATGGCGTTCGAAAGACCAAAGGTGCCCAGATCTGTGAGATATGGACCTTCACTTTGCAGTGCTCCCTTTACCGCAAGAACATCGATATTTGTTACGTCTGTGGAAAGTTGGGACGTCGGTCTGACATCTGTCCGATCCCAGCTGAAACCATCTTCAGAGGCTGCGAGATCAAGAACCCAGATATCCTTCACCAGTGAAATCCAAGATGCAGGCTGTGCGACGGTCACCATCCCATGGCAGACAAGTAGTGCAAGAACAGGTTCTTAGTGCCATGAATCGTCAGACACAGGCGTTGGGAAAGATGACGAGTAGCCGCGAAAGCCCGGGACGCATCAATCACATCGAGTCCAGGCATCAACGACAAGCAGTTTATTCCAGCCTACGGGACCCACACCATCCAGACTACAGAACAGGAAAGGCGGCCCCACTCCAGTGGGAGGTCGCGTTCCAGAAGAGGTTCTAGACCAAAGGTCCGCTTCCAGTCACGGGGGTGCTCAAGTTCTCAAGGTGACTATCAGGGTCGGGATCAGCCTGGGCGGCATCCGAATGGCCAGCTGCCTGGCATTCAGTTCGAGATCACGGCTTCCAACCCGGGGAGGACGCCTGCAGTTACACCGAAAGGCAGCTCAGCTGAGTGAGTGCGCAACGGCGCGCAGAGGTGATGACAGGTGAGCTGCCAGAGCATGATAGAATTGCACAGCTAGAGCAAGAAAACGCGAGACTCACAAAATCGAATGAGAGGCTATCAGCTGAGGTAAACCAAATAATAATTATTCTCACTATGCTAACCAGCGCGCAGTCATCACAGCCAATGCTTCAGCCAGTTGATGTCCCTGTGGCGGAAAACGTGTTGGACTCGAGACTCACAAAAAAGAGAGCAGTCATGGCAGAACACGTAGAAGCCAACCAAGCGACCATGTCAGATATGAAAGAGGTCTTTGACACGCTGAGAAAAGTAGTAGCCAATCTTAGCGAGCAGATGGGTAGGCTTAAATTGAGCGTGGTGGCACTGGAAGAGCATATGAATTTGCGTATTACAAAGGTCGAAGCATATCTGCACAACACAGCAAGGCCTCCTCATGCACCAAACTCCCCTCTACGGCCACCAATACTAGTGGTACCAAACCTGTCGACAGGTGCAGCATCAGACTCTGGCGTCCCATGTAATAACCATGACGGCCGCGCTACGTGAAGCATTTCGTATCTGGCAATGGAACTGTAGAGGTTACATGAAAAAGAAGGCAACCGTACAGCAGTATATCAGGAGCAGCAAAGAAAATCCTCATATTATATTATTGCAAGAGACCCTTTCACCGCAAGCAACGTTGCCTGGATTCCGGCCTGTAATAGGAGATGCTGAAGGGAGGGGAGTCTGCACCTTTGTATGCAACAAACTAACGCACGTAACCCACGACCTCAAGATAGAAGCAGGCCGGTTGGAACACGTCATGGTAGAGATCGTGCCAGGTATCAGCAACTGTCAGAGCATTTTCATTCTTAATATATACAGCAGTCCAAAGAAACAAAAGCGAGGGTTCAAGACGGTTCTAAAAAAGCTGGTAATATCGACGGGGAATGTCCACTCGTCATAGCAGGTGATTTCAACGCCCCTCATCTTACATGGGGTTACAAGTACAACACTGGGAAAGAAAATCGACTCTGGCAAAGTGCCAGTGAACTTGATCTCATGCTAATCACAGACCCCAGCCTACCAACAAGGCTTGGTACATCTTGCTGCAGGGATTCCACCCCGGACCTTACATTTGTAAGGAACATCAAGAAGGCCCAGTGGATGAACCTTGCTGTACACCTAGGGAGACCACTGCATTCTTGGAACTACCTTCTTCATGGAGCGTAAAAAGCAGAGAATTTCACGTCACAGACTGGGATAAGTTTAGGAAGATAAGGATGGAAAGGTAACAATATGGCCAAAGACAAGGCTTCGAGCAGTGGGTCAAACAGATTAAAGAGGACATCAAATCCGTCTCCTCCACCATTACCAGAGATTTTTCGGTTGAAAGAATGGATAGCCGGCTCGCTCATCTTCTTGAGGCAAAGCAAGCACTACTAAACAGTTGGAAGGGTCAGCGCCTGAACCGAAGACTGCGGAAGAAGATAGCTGAGGTAAACAGATCAGTCGACGAACATTGTCGCGCACTATCCAGGAACCAATTCGACGATATCTGCAACTCTTACGATGGTCAGATGCGCAATGGCAAGACATGGAATATGTTAAAACATCTCCTCAACGAAAACACCACCAAAACAAATCAAAAGCATGTTATCGCTCGAATTTGGAATAAAGAGATAGGGCGCACTACAGAACAGCAAGTTGTGCAGCGGCTCCTGCATAAGTACCCCCTAATCAAAAGAGGATTGGCACCACCAAGTAGACAGTACCAGGGCACGGTCAATCTAGGTCTTCAGGGCGACTTTAACATCGAGGAGATCAGAAGAGCTTTGCATGATCTTAACGGCAGGTCGGCCCCTGGCCCGGACGGTATATCAAACAAGGTCCTTCGTAACCTTGATGATGATTCAATTGACACCCTGAAGGATATGATCAATGCAGCATGAAGAGAAGGCAGGGTGCCAGAGCAGTGGAAGCTGGCCAGCACGATCCTTATTCCTAAGCCAGGAAAGCCCCCTATCTTGGACAACATGAGGCCAATATCCTTGACATCATGTATCGGCAACGTTGCAGAACATGCCATTCTGCGCAGAATAAAGAAGTACATGGAAGATAACGACATATATACACACATTATGGGTGGATTCAGGGCAGGGCTATCCACACAAGATGCATTGAAGCTTATCAAACACCAAGTCTTCGGCAACGAAACCAGAGACGTGCGAGCCATTTTGCGCCTAGATCTAGAAAAAGCGTTTGACAACATCCAACACTCATTCATACTCGAAGCAATTTCCAAGCTTGGCCTGGGGAAAGCTTTCTATGACTACGTATGGTCCTTTCTTAGAGATCGGAAAGCCATGATGAAGATTGCAGATATCGAGACCACAGCAATCGAACTAGAAGCAGGGGGCACGCCGCAAGGGGCAGTGATTTCCCCAATGCTGTTCAACATTGCCATGACTGGACTGTCAAAGAAATTATCGAGCATTGAAGGATTGAAGCACAGCATCTACGCAGATAACATTTCCATCTGGTGCACAGGTGGAAGCGAGGGGCAGATTGAGAGCGCCATGCAAGAGCTGATTGACACCGTAGAAGAGTACCTTCGTCCTTCTGGGCTCAAGTGCTCCTCGAGTAAGTCAGGACTTTAACTGTATTCGACTGCACGCCGGAGACTGAAGCCCAGAGAATGGCAGCCGTTAAACCAGATAGACATCCACCTCCGTGCAAACCAAGGGATGCCATCCATAGGGTCGACTCTATCAAAGTCCTGGACATGCTGATAAAGTCTACCGGCGCCAACAGCAAGTCTATAGCCAAGATAACTTGGAAAACAGACAGTGCGTTGCACCTCATACGCAGAGTGGCCAACAAAAGAAATGTGATCAAGGAAGACAACCTCATCAGGTATGCATGCGTTTGTTCTAAGCCACTTCACGTAGGAGGCAGCAATGCACAACTGGTCAAGAGCAGAGTCCGAGACACTGATTGTGCTCCTCAGGAAAGTTATCAAGAAGGTCCTGAGCCCACCCATACTTACCAGCACCAAGCGTTTACTTGAGCTTGGTATTCACAACACGCTCGAAAAAATAGCAGTAGCCCAAGAGAGAGCACAGTTTGCAAGGTTATCTACAACAAGGTCGGGGAGAATGATCCTGCAGGAGCTGGGCCAACACCCAATGGCAATCAAACGCAATTACAATGATATCCCCCCCGACAACATCAGGGAGAATATCACGATATCTCCTATACCGAGAAACATGCATCCAGAACACAACATCGGAAGAAGACTAGCGAGGGCCAGTACTAACTTCGTCAAGTCTCAAACGAGGAACGAGCGGTCATGTTTGTTGACGCGGCTTCCTACGCCAATAGGAAAGCGTTTGTGGTAGTGGTGGTCAATGGGGCTGGCCGTGTCATCAACTCAGCGACGGTCAGGATGAAAGACCCAATCATTGCGGAACAGGTGGCCATCGCCTTAGCACTCAAGATGGATAACATCGAAGTCGTCTACAGTGATTCCATCGCACCACTACGGGTGTTCGCCAAGGGGACGCTCTCTGAACAAACGCTGAGAATACTGCGAGGCAAGAACATTACGCATCATCTTCTGAGTTAGTTCCCAGCTCACCTTGGACAAATCAACGATTCCTCTCCCAATCTCAATGAAGCGCACACGAGGCGGCGCCAGACCTCTCGAACCGCGCCTCCCCGGGAATGCGTTCTACCAGTGAAGGGGATAACCGGGAAATTCTTACAACATATAACGAGCTAACTAAACATTTCTACATGTCTAGAAGGATTTTCCTTCCACATCACAAAAATCTAACTCGGCCCTAAGCACTTACAATAGGGCTTTTGCAAACGCGGACGTACCCTACCTTTAAAATGTTAAACATCATGTACCCTGACCTATACCCAAGTAATTTTTGTCCACATTGTGGGGAAATAGCTTCATTAGAACATATGCTCTGGCAGCGCACCGAATTCGCTCCTTTATCGAGCATCACCTGTGCCAGATGGGAGGCGGCAATCCGCAACTCGTCCTTGGCAGATCAGCTCTGGGCTGTCCACCAAGCCCGCGAGGCGGCTGAGAAGCTTGGCTTCTCAGTCCCCACGTGGGAGCTGCCCGCAACACAGTGATCTGTGTATTGGAGGACCAAATAAAAGTACATCCAATCAAATCACTTCTGATGGTCTCTATCAGTTTAGGTTGATGTATTTTGGTCTCTGCAATGCGCCAGCCACATTTGAAAAAATGATGGACTCATTGCTGCAGGGCTCGAAATGGTCCACCTGCTTGTGTTATCTTGACGTTGTCATTGTCTTTTCAGCCACATTCTTCTCGCGACTTTGCGACTATTGCTCACTCCCTCACAGACCTCTTGAACCAAGACCCCTCATTTATCTGGGGCCATGACCAAGCGTCATCGTTTTCCCAGCTCACGACCCTGCTTAGAACGCCACCAATCTTGGCTCACTTTGATCCATCAGCCCCAACCGAGGTTCTCATGGACTCCAATGGACACGGCATAGAAGCTCTGCTATTACAGGATCAACAGGAACACGACCGTATGATAGCCTACGCAAGTCGACTGCAATCTTCAGCCGAACGCTACTATTCCATCACGGAGCGCGAGTGCTTCGCCCTTGTATGGGCAGTCGCCAAATTTCGTCCGTACCTGTACGGGTGCTCATTTTGTGTTGACACGGATTATCGCGCACTCTGCTGGCTAGCCTCCCTGAACGATCCCACAGGACGTCTCGCTCGTTGGGCCCTACGCCTTCGAGAATACACGTTCTCTGTAATGCATAAAACAGGGCGATTTCATCAGGAAGCGGATTGTTTATCCCGCTGCCCTGTGGACGAAACAATTGATACTGACGCTATCGCGGACGTTTTTCCGTGTCGCAAATGCTGAACATTGGCGAAGAACAACGTCGGGATGCTTCTTTACGAGCCATCATTGACAAACTGAAGTCAACGCCTCGCGACTCGTCCTTACGAATGTTTTGGGTGAATGACGCAATTTTATACCGCTGTAACCTTGATTTCATTGGATTCGACTTGCTTCATCGTCCAGTTCTAAATTTATCCTGATCCAGATCTGGTCCTGGTCCAGATCCCTGTCCAGATCTAAATCCATATCTGGTCCAGATGTAAATTTATTATAGCACCGTGCGAATACCTGCCTAAAAGAACTTCATACCTGGCCTACTGTGAACAAAATAAACTTAAACGTAAAAAACACATCACGTAATATTTCGTCCAAAAATAAACCACTTCTTCATAACGTAGAATTGAGTATAAGTAACAATATAATAACACCCGTCAACTCTTGTCGCTTCTTGGGAGTCGTTTTAGGTTGGACCTCAGCTGGTCTGAGCACATAAATTATGTTCGTGCTAAGCTATATAGATCTGTTGCTATGTTATACAGGCGAAAGTATTTATTGCCGTTGCATGTTAGAAAACAGTTGTAATTCGCTTTTATTCATTCCCACTTAACCTATTGTCACCTAGTCTGGGGTACGTGGAACAAGACGGATGCTGAACGTGTTTCCTCTATACAAAAAAGGAGCCTAAAAATGATTTCTTCCCATCCTCCCCCATACTGACTCTCTGTATAAGTCTGAACGTACCACCATTCTCAGAGTTATATCAGCTTTGAAACTTTATAAAACTGCTAAACCTCAACAATGTGAACTTTGTATAATTTTTGTCCTATTGTGTTTTTACTGTTCGTTTTTTTTTGTTTATATAAGTTGTGCAATGAGCATTGTACTTATTTTCTCTGAGTTCGCTCCTGGCTGTCCGACGTATAAATCCGGGGTGAAGGCCTCGTCAGGAGACATACGAGTCTTCTTTTGCCTTGCGTCGTGGACATATTTTATGCCATGTAACTATGTCCGAAATAAACTGAAAGTGGTTGTTCCTTTCATCCCAGCGAGAGCGCACCTGCGTTCCGCTGTCCTGCACCAAATTTATGACGCTCCCATGACGGGCCAATTGGGCGTTTCTCGCACATAAGATGGGGTACGATGTCGGTTTTTTTTATCCTGGATTTGCCCGCTCTCTTCGACGCTATATCACCCCTTGCGAGCCCTGTCAGCATCGCAAAACGCCGTTTGCCTTCCCAGCCAGCTACCTGCAGCCGATGGACGTTTCCACTGTTGGTCTCGACCTGTTAGGCCTTTTTTCTACTCTCCATAGCCAGAAATAAATGAATTTCTGTTGCCTAAGACTACACGACGCGGCACGCAATCACACGAGCACTCCCGACCAGTTGGGCTACCGACTTTGCGGACTTTCTGCTGTACGACATAATATTAGTGCACGGTGCTCCCCACTAACTTCTCACCAACCGTAGCCGCACGTTCTTATCAGCTCTCGTTCACGAAATCCTGAAGTCTTGTCATACCAAGCACAAATTTAATACTTCTTACCATAACCAGTCAAATGGCCTCATGGAGTGCCTCCACAAGACCCTAACCGATGTGCTTGACAAATACATTTCATCAGACCACCAGGATTGGGACATTCATTTGCTGTATGTGACTTTCGCCTACAATTCGTCTCGTCACAACACTGCCGGCTATTCACCCTTCTATCTCCTATATGGCTGGTACCCAATGCTACCCCTAGAAACTTTGATACCTGCGGCCACTGAATATGTCGGGGAAGCCATCACCCGCGCCGACCACGCACGCCAAGTTGCTCGTAATCGTCTACAAGCCTCACAGACGCACCGACGACTGCTCTCCGATTCTGATCATTGGGACGCGCTCTTTTCCCCGGGTTCTCTCGTGCTCCTTTGGTCACCCACTCGGCGTGTGCGACTGCCTGAGAAACTGTTGTCGCTCTACACTGGACCATTCCGTATCGTTCGCCAAGTTACAGACGTCACGTACGAGATAGTCCCAACCAATCCAACAAAGTTATCGTCAGCTCCAAGCGACCCCATTCACGTGGCTCGGCTAAAGCCCTATTACCTCCCTTCGACATCTTCTGTGTAGACTTAGCACCGGGATGGTGCTTCTACCACCGGTGGTTATGATACATAACAGCCGCTAAATGTGGCTGCATGAAAGAGGAGGACAAAGTGAGTGTTTCTTTTGATTCAGGACTGGTGCCATCTTGCTCGTCGGGTTCTTTGCGTTGTAAATAGATTAACAAAGAAGTTACTTGTAAGAATATTATCAGGAGAACGGCCTTCGCATCACGCATACATTGCACGTGCCATTTTTGTTCTTTTCACCCTTGATTTCAAAATTAGTCAATGTTGAAGACTGCATCCTGCCCTTCAGTCACGATCACGTGTTACCTGTCACATGTACCAAAATAGTCGAAGGTGATGCACTAGGTGAACCTTATTTTCGCTGCACTTCACGTTAAATTTTTGTCACCTATTGATTCCTCCGGTCTTTCGTCGCCGCCCTCTTCTGCCTGATTACAAAACACCTGCAGAATTCGTTGTCACCCTAGAGCATGATGGTAGCGACGCTAAAACCCTCTCACTAGACCCCCATCACAGCAATCTGCCCGTCTTCGTCACCAGTCCCAGCTTGAGGTTCAAGTTCTTTTTCTTCTAGAGTTGTCATCGGTTCAGACCTTACATCCGAACAGTCCGAAGCGATATTGGCATTTTTCGCTAAGCACAAAGCCTCCTTCGGCAACTGTGCTTCGACACTTAGTCTGACTTTTGTTAATGTAAACCGCTCTAAAACCGATGGTTCTCGTGTGACAGACGCTAGGCCGTATCGTGTTTCACAGTCAGAGAGAAAATTCGTTGAAAAAAAAAAGTTGACGACATTCTATCGCGAAATATAATGCAGTCTTTTCTGAGTTCCTGGGCATATTCAGTCGTTTTAGTGAAAAAAAAATGTGGTTGTGCGCGTTCCTGCGTTGACTACCGAGCACTAAGTAAGATCTCACACGAGGACGCTATCCTAGGCCTCCAATTGATGACGCTCAGACACGCTACAAAAAGCGAAATATTTTCGGAACTTTATCCTATGATCAGGCTACTGGCTAATCCCCATCAGTAAGGCTGACGAAAAAAATTGGCAGATTCCATGTACAGAGGAATTTGATAATATGTGAAGCACGAAAGAGAAACGTCCATATGTCATTTTATATTAGCACAAAATTACGAAGTGGAAGTAAATGAAGCCATACATGACCACTGTGTCATGATTATCATGTTTGGCTGTGTCGTTTATCTTCGTCATCTATTCACCTCCCAAGATACCAAATTGAGTAAATGTGGAGCTAGCTAAACGGCCGCGAGGGCATCATAAAGGGCCCAAAATAGTCCAATGTAATGTTGATGCGCGCGCACGCTGGGCACAGAGACGCTACGTTAGCAAAACGCGAGCGCTTTGTAGAGTCGATGACAGGCGCGACCAGCGTTCGTCGGCGCGTACCGACGGCAACCGGCGTGAAATGCGACATGCTGAATTTCGCGCCGAATCATTACCTAGCCTAGACAACACTGCGTCTCCCTCTTTTCGTGACGGAGCGACGCTGGACCGCTGAAACGAGCATGCGTCAAGGCAATGCAGCGTGGCGTGGGCCTGCGAGAATATGGCAGGACCGGCGCCTGGCGTAGCAACGCCGGCACGACGCGACGAAATGAACACCGGCGAGCACGCGCACCGCGTCACGTTGAAATGTATTGGTGCCTTTACTGTGGCATGTAGTCATGTTCTCACATGACACGCATCTCATGAATATTACGTTTGCACCAGTCACATACGTTCGTCATCCATTGACGTCACGTAACACCAAAATTGACATATGTAAAGCTAGCGAAACGGCTGCGTTCGCATCATGAGTGTGGCATGTAGTCATGTTGTTAAATGACACGCATGTCGTGATTATCATGTTTGGATGTGTCATTTGCCTATGTCGTCCGTTCACGTCACGCAATACCAAGGTTGGTAAATGTGAAGCTAGCAAAACGGCCGCCAGCGCATCATGAGCGTGGCATGGGGTCATGTTGTTACATGACACGCATCTCATGATTATCATGTTTGCACCAGTCACATTCCGCCGTCGTTCATTCACGTAATGTAATACCAAATTTGGCATATGTGACGCTAGCAAAACGGCTGTGAGCGCATAGTGAGCGTGGCATGTTAGTCATGTTGTTACATGACAAGCATGTCATGATTTTTATCTTAGGGTCTGTCACTTGTGTTCGCTATGCAACATGCCATACCATACCAGTTTTGCAACATGCCATGTGAACAAAACCACCGCAAGAGCTGCAAAACCATAATATGTAAATCATGACATTCATGACATACATATTATGACTTTCATGTTATGACTAGTCAAACATGTTCTTAATACAGTCATCGTATGCCATATCAAGTTTGGTATCGATACCATTATCGAAACGCCTAGGAGGTCTGAAAACTGTAGGCGGCAGATAGATAGATAGATAGATAGATAGATAGATAGATAGATAGATAGATAGATAGATAGATAGATAGATAGATAGATAGATAGATAGATAGATAGATAGATAGATAGATAGATAGATAGATAGATAGATAGATAGATAGATAGATAGATAGATAGATAGATAGATAGATAGATAGATAGATAGATAGATATACAATAGAGCTTGAAACTTCAAGGCCGGCAGAAGGTCGCCTCGTCCGGCCCGCACAAAGGGTTGCCGACGATAGCGGCGGACGTCTGTTCCCGAACACCTATGCACAGGTGAGAATCTTCAGTATTGATGCGGCCCTCCTAATGTCAAGGCTCTCTCCCAATTCTATGCATCAAAGCACTTTTGCCTGAGCAAAATCAAACTTGGAACAACGTTTCGCACTCGCTGATGTTCTAAATATTCTGCACATGTAGTATAACCATCCTATTCATCTCTGCATCATTATCATCATCAAAATGCTTTGGTCATGCATCTTCAGCGTCGTCGTGTAGGAGCATCATCATTCCGGCTTCATCGTAGCGGTCGGCTGCCGGATTTTTAGGCCAAATAAAAGTAATCCAAAACAACACCTCATACAAATGAGTATACTAAATGCCCACAGTATGAATATTTGAGCCTATTTCACTGAATGTAGCCGTAATATTTCGTATGCAATAAACTTAAATAATTGTTGAGTTCCACAGTAATTTAGTATGAACGATCATTTAACCGAGGTACGAGTACTGAGTCACGCATGACGTTACTTGTCTCCAACCTAAAACATAAATGTCAGCTCTGTTCACAGCCATCACTCTGCTTCCCTCAGAGATTTTATGAATGATTGTTTCGTTCTGTCACACTCACTTGTATTTGTGGCGTCAAACCCTTGTCATGAAATCCAGGTTCAGACATTTGAGTGCGAAACCTTTTTACCGCTTGCTGTGGAAAGAAATCTTCATCGTACTTGTGCATTCTGCCTGAGATTCTGACACGGCTACTGAATAGAAGGAAATATTTTGTCTGGTGACAACCAAACCTTTGTTCTTCATTTGCGGTGAATTTGTATTAGACGAGACAAAGTACATGTGGTTTGAGTGAAAACTGGTTAGTACGATTGTCATTCACAGGGCAACAGCAACCACAGTGCAATTCCGGGATCGGAGGAACTCTTTTTGTCTTGAGTTGAAAGTCTCTATATAAGACGCGTTTGCAATTGTCAGCCACATACTTACCAGCCGCAGTGATTATTTATTATTTTTTTTATTTACAGGTTACTGCTAGCCTGGGTGCCAGGCTTTGAGCAGGTGTGGGCGATACAAAAGAAGAAAACAGGATAACATACAAGCATAACAATACACTTCTAAGGGTACACTTTGAACCGGAAAAATAAACCGGAACCGGAATATACTGTACAAGTGCAATCGGTAGGATAAAGACTACTATTGAAGACTAAATCGTGCCGAATTCAACAGGGCACGAAGAAAGGATGAGACATCAAAACATTGCACAACATTCGCAGGTAACAGATTCCACTCATGGCACGTACGGGGAAAAAAGGAATTTTTGAAGACGTTTGTTTTACACGAAAATTCAGCAACTTTCATTGGGCGATTGGATCGTGTTGGGCGGCAAATGCTCGGCTGGATGTATGCTTCCTTGTCAATTTGAAATCTATCGTTATATATCAAATAAAAAAATTTTAGCCGACCATGATAACGTCTTACCGCATGGCTTTCCAAACCGGCCCTGCGGAGAAGACTCATAGGAGACGTTTTCCAGCTGTATGAACTGTAAACAAATCGCGCGGCTTTTCTTTGTATGCTCTCAAGCTTATTAGTATTAACTAGAGTGTATGGGTCCCAGATGATTGAAGCATATTCTAATAGTGGTCTGATGTAAGTTTTGTAAGCTAGCAGTTTGGTATCCTGAGAAGCTTTCGGTAACATTCTCTTTAAGTATCCCAGTTTTCGCATTGCCTTTTTCTGAATGTACGTGACGTGCTCGTTCTATTTCAGATTGGATGTGATTAAAACTCCTAAATATTTGAAGCATGATACTTCAGCTAGACTATGATTGTTTATTTGGTACGTGTGCTTCAACAGGGCCTTTTTGCGTGTAATGGTCATTGAAACAGTTTTTTTGTAATTAAGAGTCGGCTGCCACCTAGAACACCATGTTTGTATTTCTTCAAGTGAAGCGTTTAAGACGGCCAGATCGTTATGGTTGCAGATTTCATTGTAAAGAACGCAGTCATCTGCGAAAAGTTTAAATTTTACCGGTATGTCATGTACAATATCGTTAATAAAAACGAGAAAGAAAAGTGGCCCGAGAACAGAGCCCTGTGGGACGCCCGAAAGTACTGGCGAGGCCACAGAACATGCGCCGTTAACGGCTACGCTCTGTTGCCTGTAGGAAAGGTATGATTTAATCCGTGCCACTAAAGTTTCATTTTTCAAAATGGCCGTCAATTTACTCATCAATTTTGAGTGCGACACACGGTCAAACGCCTTCTCAAAATCTAAGAATATGACGTCCACTTGCCCCCGTTTGTCCAGTGTTGTAGCGAAGTCGTGAACCGTTTCCAGAAGCTGAGTTACAGTGGACCGTCCCCGGCGGAAGCCATGCTGTCGGGCGTCCACAATGCAATTGCTCTCAAGAAATTGTGAAATGTGCTTAAATATGATATGTTCGAGCGTTTTGACACATGTTGAGAGAATAGAAATCGGTCTGTATGACGATAAGTGAGAACGGTTTTCGTTACCTTTCGGTATTGGAGTGATTTTAGCATACACCCAATCCTCGGGAAGTTTGAGCACTCGAGAGATTTGTTAAATAGTAAACACAAGTACTTCGTGCACCACTCAGCATCTCTCACAAGAAAGGCGTTGGGTATGCCATCAACACCTGGGGACTTTTTAACATCTAGATGGAGCAGAAGGGAAAAGACACCTTCTTCATTGACACACACGTCACTGATAGGAGGCACTTCAATGAAAGAAGGAAATTGCGGGATGTTTCCATCGTCATCAGTAAACACTGAACAGAAAGACCGGTTCAAAGCATCTGCAACATCTAAGCTGTCGCAAACAGGCTCATCGTCCACGTAAAGGCTGATAATAGTGTTCTTTTTCGGTGCGAGATAACGCCAGAACTTGTCTGGAGACGAAATCATGAATTCTTTTAACGACACTTGCTGATAATGCTCTTTTGCTGTCTTAATTTTGTTTTTCAGTTGCATTCGCAAATCGTGCATTCTATCAGAGGCAGCTGTTGATGGGCGCTGCTTACATTGCTTTTTTTGCTTTTTTAGTTTTCGTCCCATGCGTACGATTTCTTTATTCATTCACGAATTATCCTGCCTCAGTACTTTCCTCCGGAAACCTGCTGGTTCATATTAGAAATGAATAAAAACAGACAACACCAGCAATTGTTAATCAAGTGAGGTATATAGTTCTTGTTTCCGGGAGGGAGAACCGTGTGAATAATTTGAGTTTAATGCTTCTTCAGGCGCACTTCAAAGTAGGAAATCTGCCAAAAATGTATAAAACCACAGTCTTGTATTTATGGCTTCACCCCAAAACCAGCGCCACAGGCTTCTCCTCGTAGTATCACAGGGTGTAGAAAATATCTCACGGTGTTGTCAGCCGCCATATCGCTGGTACACCCGACACATTCACGTGGAAGAGTGACCGTATCGTTGTTGCCCAAAATAGATCTAGGCACTATTCCGTGTCAGGCAGGCAACTGTTGCCTTTACAGATAAAACTACCGGTTGTGTTAGAACGTCAAGAAGCAGTCTCTAGTGCAGATATATATATATATATATAATATATATATATATATATATATATATATATATATATATATATATATATATATATATATATATATATATATATATATATATATATATATATATATACACTTCACGCCATACAGGCTCATAAAAAAGTGTACAACACTTGCCACCATGGCTACAGGTGGCGCTGACTGCCACTCCGAGGTTTGAATTCACATATAAATCCAATAAAGTGGCTGGGTGAACGGCCGCCCTGATAGCTCAGTGGTACAGCATCGAACGCGTTATTCGGAAGTCGCAGGTACGATTCCCGCTCATGGCAAGTAATTTTCTCGCCTCCTTTTTTTTCTGCTCATTTACTTTACACTGGCTCTAATATTTCCCTTATACATTCCTTGACATTATTTTCTGAGAGATATATATATATATATATATATATATATATATATATATATATATATATATATATATATATATATATATATGTCTGTGGACAACATTATCTCCAAATACAGATGAAACAGAAGAATTAAGGCGAATAACGCCTGCGCCACGTAATACTAGTGTTTGAATTGTAACTGATTTCAAAACGTGTCGCGGAAAAATTACAGTCATCATAGGATTATCTTGCCGGATTCGCACGGCGCACTTAGAACAGGAGAGATACATATGTGGCTGGCGCTAATTCGTGGAGCTACGCAGAGATTCTCTGAAAGCTATATGTAACGTACAAACGTGTCCCGGGGCAAAAATCAATCATCCCAGAAAAAGCATCGTAGAATTATTTCGCTGATATCAAATGACGCACTTCAAAGAACAGGGGCATCTGTGATAGATCACAATCGATGGAGCTACGCAGAACTGCCCCTAGAATTGTATACAACGTACCAATAATCTGTCAAAAGTATCCACATTCAGGTATACTACAATGCAATTGTTGCAAAGTACGTTGGCGGAGACGTATCTCTAATAAAAATTATGTATGCGAACTTACGCATTGCACTTTCTTTTTTCTTTTGCATGAGAGACCGATACGCTATCACAGGCTAATGATGCAAACTCCAGCCGCTCTTCCACGACGGCTTAATATTGAGGTAGACACTTGTAAAAAAATTTTAGTCTATAAATAACGCCAAGGTATCTGAATACACGAAATACAAGAAAAACCTTAACATACAGCCAACCTGAAATCAAGCCTGAAAATGGCATAAAGAGGACATATATGCAGTTACTCCCGAAGTAAATGTTAAAAAGCCCAGAGACGTTTGAGGACCTACACAGGTTCACTGTTCACTGTAAGTTTTAGTGTGAATAAGAAGAGTGAATAAAAAAACTGTATAGATCGCGAAACGTTCCTGCATTTTTTGAACTTGACTTAGTCAGTGACTGCATATAAATCCTCATCCTATTAACTTACCAGACAAGGTACGCTTGGCTCAAATAGCACGAATTATTTCTGTGTGAGCAACGCTGCGTATTTTTTTGACGGGGAGACTACAATGTAACATAACTTATTAACGCTTTTTAGAAAAAAAAAGTCGCACATCGCACTTACAATGAGTATGGATGATATAAGAAGCACGTATGAGGAAGGTGGATATGTCACTTGAAAATCAAAGCAAGGTTATGAGGCAGAAGTAAATTATGCCGTACATGACTTACATATCATGATTATCATGTTTGGAAGCGCCATTTTCCTTTGTCGTCTATTGACGTAACGTAATACCAAATTTAGTATATGTGGAACTAGGGACACGGCCATGAAAACGTTATGAGCGTAGCATGTAGCCATGCTTTACATGACACGAATATCATGACTATTGTGTGTGGACATGTAATTTACCTTCGTAATCTATTCACGTCACTTGATACCAAATTTTGTGTATGTCGAGCTAGTGAAACGGCCACGAGTGCATCATAAGCATAGTATGTTGTCATGCTCCTACATGACACGCGTGTCATGATTATTTCATTTGCGCCAGTCATGTACCTTCGCCATCCATTGACGTCACGTAACACCAAATTTGGTATATGTGGAGCTAGCAAAACGGCCGCGAGCACATAATGAGCGTGACATGTAGACATATTGTTGCATGACATGCGTCTTATGATCATCATGTTTGCACCAGTCACATACCTTCGTCATTCATTCATGTCCCGTAATTCCAAATTTGGTATATGTAAAGCTAGCGAAACTGTGGTGAGCGCATCATGGAAGGACCCATTATACTTTGAGATAACGTTGGCGTGCGTGCACGATGGGCGCAGTGACGCTACGCTAGAAAAACGAGAGTACTCTGCTACCAGACGCGACCGACGCGAAAGGAGTCTGTCAGCACGGCCCGGTGATAACCGGCGTGAATTGTGACTTCCTGCATTTCACGCCGACGACGTTACCTAGACAGCACTGCGTCTGCCTCTCTTCGTGACGGAGATACGTCGGGCGCGCTGAAACGCGGATGACTCAAAGCAACGCAGCGAGGCGCGCGCCTGTAAGTAAATATATGGCGGGCAGATAGATCGGAGCCTGCCATTGCATCATTGGCGTGACGCGACGAAACGAACACCGCCGCGCACGCGCTAGGTCACGTCGAATTGTATTGGCACCTTCAAGTGTGGCATGTAGTCAAGTTCTTACATGGCAGGCATCTCATGATTATCATGTTTGCTCCAGTGCAGTGGCGTACCACGGCCGCTCGATCTCACCCTTTGGTGCTGCCTGCCGAATGCTCCTCTTCGCCGGTGAGAGTGCTAGTTCCATTTCATGCCACTGCATCGGCTGTGGCGCTGGTTATCGGTGACACCGGTGTTTCTCCTTAAGCTCCCTTCAGGCCCGCAGGGGCGCCTGCACAAGTAGGCGTTTGGTGTGTAGCGACACCACGGACCCGAGCTAACGGGGGAGTTTCGACTCCCTCCCACGCCTAGCCGTGCGTGGCTTTCCCGTGTCCGGGGAAAAGGGGATCCTGGGGGTTGAGCCGACGCTGGGTGATTGGACCTTTAAGGCCCCCCGGCAGAGGCAACACACCTCTTTGGCCCCGGCTTCACGTAGACGGCACCTCTGGGCTGACCCACCCAGGGGAAATCGGCAGTCGCCTTTTCCTATCTCTCTCTTCCTACATCTTAGTCTTTTCTCGTCTTTAAATCAGTCCTGTCTTCTTCTCTCTTCCATTTACTTCCGATTTTTCCTGGAGGCAAGGGTTAACCTTGTGTAATTACTCAACCTTGAGTAGTTATATTTGGTTATAGTGGCAATGTACGGCTGGCGTCTGCAGCCTTATGCTATTAAGTGCTTCAGCGTCCCCTGGTTGGACTCCATGGTGGGTGGTCGCCATTGCTGCTGAACAAAAAGTACACTACTATGGGAACACCTGCATTTCCCCGTCTCCTAGATCGTCTCCCGCCTAAGAGGGGACGCACCGATGACATATCAATTTTCAGCCAACCCAGACAATACTTTCCCAAATTCCATGTTGTGCACAGCGAAAACCCAACAAAACAAGCCAGAGCAATATCTCCATTTCTTGTTGCTAAATCTCTGACAGAGGTCTTTGGCCCAGGATACAAGGTTACAAGGATGGCTAGCGGAGACCTTCTCCTTGAGCTGCCTGAAAAACACCACTATGAAAAACTTGGCAGTCTCGTAGCATTTGGTAATATCACAGTATCTATTTCACGTCATAGATCAATGAACACCTCACGCGGAGTTGTTTCAGAAGCAAACCTTCTTGAAATGTCTGAACAGGAACTGCTTGAAGGGTGGAAAGAGCAAAATGTCACAGATGTGAAACGAATCGTCATCAGACGAGACAACAAAGAAATACCTACCAAACATTTAATACTCACCTTCGCATCTAGCACACTGCCTTCATCTATAGACACAGGATACATCAAACTCTCTGTCCGTCCCTACATTCCCAATCCAAGATGGTGTTATAAATGTCAACGATTTGGTCATGGCTCGCAGAACTGCCGGGGTCAGGAAACTTGTGCAAGATGTGGTAGCCACGGCCACCCATCTGATAACTGTGTTACTACGCCTCACTGCGTGAATTGTGATGGGGAACACGCCACGTATTCGCGTTCGTGTCCTAACTGGAAGAAAGAAAAAGAAATAATCACTCTTAAAGTCAAAGAAAACATCACATTCAAAGAAGCAAGACGAAGAGTGTCGCCATTTTACGGCGCAACATATGCTGATGCGGCGCGTCAGGGGGCAACGCCGCACCAGCCCTCGCCACCCCTTCGGCCTGCGCAGAGCGAGCCGTCGGCTGTGGCACCTGCCCCCAAGGCAGCTGTAGCCCAGGCTACACCGCCTACTCCCAAAGAGACCGGAGACTCCAGAGTCTTCGGGTCTCAAGGCCTCCCCTCACCAGGCGAGGCCCAAAATCCAAACTAACAGCCCGCACGTGCGGGCATCCAGTGCCTCCGAGGAGGCAATGGATACGTCGGCACCCTTGGTGCCGAAAGAACGGCATGGCTCCTTGGAGCGCGCCAAGAAAACAAAAAAGCAAATAACAGGGCCTGGTGACGGCCCTGTTAGTGAACTCAAACTCCCCGTCTAAACAGCCACTCGCTTTTCGTACACACAGCATTATTTTACATTCACCATGAACACTCAAATTATAAATGGAACGTCAGGGGCCTTCTCAGAAACCTTGACGACATCCAAGAACTCCTACACGAACACTCACCAAAAGTGCTGTGTGTACAAGAAACACACCTTAATTCAAAACACACAAATTTTCTTCGCAAATACGTTATTTTTCGAAAGCACCGTGATGATGCCATGACATCATCCGGAGGTGTTGCCATCATAGTGAATCAAGGAATTGCATGCACACACTTACCACTCCAAACAAACATCCCTTGAGGCAGTGGCTGTTCGAGCGGTTCTTTTTGATAAACTAATCACAATCTGGACTATTTACATCCCTCCTAGCTATCAGCTGCAGAAACGTGATTTACACTCTTTAATTGATGAACTTCCGGAGCCTTATGTTCTCCTTGGAGACTTCAATGCGCATAGCAGGCTATGGGGAGACTCTCGTTGCGACGCGCGAGGTCGACTGATTGAACAATTTCTTCTCTCGTCGAATGCATGTCTCCTAAATAGAAAAGAACCAACCTATTATAATCTCGCACATAACACCTACTCCTCCATAGACCTAACCATAGTGTCTCCATCTCTTGTGCCTCTACTCCAGTGGAAAGTTGTCAGTAATCTGTACGGAAGTGACCACTTTCCCGTAGTTTTGAGCACAACTACAGCAACTGAGTGTACACCCCGTGTTCCCAAATGGCTCATAAACAGAGCCGACTGGGAACGGTTTCATACCATCGCTCGTATAGATTGGAGTGACATATGTACTTTAAGCATTGATGTTGCTGTCAACTACTTCACAGCGTTTTTGATTGATGCTGAAACAAAATGCATCCCACAAACAAATGGGCACCCAGGAAAACGGCGTGTGCCATGGTGGAACTCTGAATGCCGAAACGCGCGCAAACCGCAAAACAGAGCTTGGAGGCTGCTTCGGAACTCACCGACAGCCGAAAATCTTGACACCTTCAAGAAAATAAAGTCTCAAGGCAGGAGAACGCGTCGGCAGGCCAGAAGAGAAAGCTGGCAGAAGTTTTTGTCAGGGATAAATTCATACACACAGGAGGCTAAAGTCTGAAACATGGTCGGTAGGATAGCAGGAAAACAAGTACACACACTTCCACTCGTGGACACTCGGGGTGATATCTTGGAAGATCAGGCAAACTTCCTCGGTGCACACTTCGAACAGGTGTCCAGCTCATCCCACTATACTGACACTTTCCAAAAATACAGAAGAAGAATGGAAAAGCAGAAACTTGAACACAAATGCACTAGATCCAAGGCATATAACCAAGCTTTCAGTCTAGCTCAGCTGCAAATGTCTCTAAACTCCTGCAGTACTTCTGCCCCAGGTTCTGACCGTGTGGTGTATGAGATGTTGAAAAACCTACCAATCGAAACACGAAAAACCTTACTTTGTTTGTACAATGCTATCTGGTTTTCTGGCGCTATCCCTACCTCCTGTAAAGAGGCTATTATTATTCCCATTTTGAAAGAGTGCAAAGACCCTTCTTTACCCTCGAGTTATAGGCCTATAGCACTTACAAGCTGCTTGTGCAAAGTCTTCGAAAAAATGATAAACTGCCGACTTGTACATTTCCTTGAAACTAATAATTTGCTCGACCCATTTCAGGGCGGGTTTCGAGAAGGTAGATCCATCACAGACCACCTTGTTCGTATCGAGGCACAGATCAGAGACGCCTTCGCCCATAAACAATATTTTCTCTCTGTGTTCCTCGATATCGAAAAGGCTTATGATACAACATGGCATTTCGGAATTCTAAGAGACCTTTCCCACCTTGGCGTGCGCGGAAGAATGTTTCACATAATCAAAAGTTACCTGTCAAACCGGACATTCCGTGTCCGAGTGGGCACGGTTCTTTCCCAAACATTTGTTCAGGAAACAGGCGTGCCGCAAGGTGGTGTACTTAGCTGCACACTTTTTCTCATAAAAATAAATTCCTTGCGCTTGACCATTCCTCGCAATATGTTTTATTGTACATATGTCGATGACGTCCAGCTTGGCTTTAGGCCTTGCAATCTGGCATTGTGTGAGCGGCAGGTTCAGTTAGGTTTAAACAAGCTCTCCAAATGGGCAGAGGAAAACGGATTCCGACTGAACCCACAAAAAAGCACGTGTGTTTTGTTCTCTCGAAAAAGAGGCATGCACTCGGAACCTGACATTCGGCTGAACGGGCAACGTCTGTCCGTCAAAGCCGAGCATAAATTCTTAGGCTTAATCTTGGACAACAAGTTGACCTTCGTACCATACATCAAGTATTTAAAAACAAAATGTTTAAAAGTCATGAATGTTATAAAAGTGTTGTCACGTACTACGTGGGGTAGTGATAGGCAATGCCTCATGAGCCTCTATAGAAGCCTCATTCGCACCCGCTTAGATTATGGGGCCGTTGTCTATCAGTCTGCTACTCAAAGTGCCTTGAAGATGCTGGACCCCGTGCACCATTTGGGCATCCGCCTTTCTACGGGTGCTTGTCGCACCAGCCCCGTAGAAAGCCTTTATGTTGAGTCAAATGAGTGGTCGCTTCATCTGCAGAGAACTTACATGTCCTTTGTTTATTTCCTTAAGGTGAAAGCAGACAAGGAGCACCCCTCATACTCTACAATTAATGATTTGTCGAGCTCAACTCTGTTTCAAAACAGGCCTTCGATGAGGCAGCCCTTCTCAGTTCGCCTGAAGTGTCTACCTGAAGAAACTGCAGTGTCACTTGAACACAGTTTAATGGCTCCTGTAGCATACCCGCCACCGTGGCAGTGGCAGACTATAGACTGCGATGTGTCTTTCCTAGAAGTTACAAAACATGCACGTGTTGCCCATATCCGAACATACTTTTTGGAACTTCAACAGAAATACACACGTCCTGAGTTCTTCACAGATGCCTCCAAGACTAACTCCTCTGTGTCCTACGCTGCTGTCGGCCCATCCTTTTCGGATGCTGGCCCTCTACATCCACGCACAAGTATCTTCACAGCAGAAGCTTACGCGATACTTGTGGCAGCTAAACACATCAAACAATTACAAATACAAAAAGCAGTAATTTATACAGACTCTCTCAGTGTGGTAACGGCTCTGCACAGTCTTAAAAAACAAAAAAAAACCCGGTCCTTGTCTCACTTTACTCCATTTTGTGCACACTCTACACACTCAAACAACATGTTGTAGTGTGCTGGGTGCCAGGGCACCTTGAGATCCAAGGCAACGTGAGGGCGGATCAGCTCGCTGCATCCGTCCATGAGAGCACCGCCATTACATCCATATCAATCCCGGCCCCTGACCTTAAGCCGTCTCTCAAACGAAACCTCCGGGACTACTGGCAGAGCAAGTGGGATACACACACACAAAACAAACTACACGTTATTAAGCCACCCCTTGGTCATTGGCTGCCTGTATCGAAATCGCGTCATACAGAGGCAATACTAACGAGACTCAGGATAGGACACACATACACGACACACACATATCTTTTGTCTGGTGGCAATTCACCATTGTGTGAGAGATGTGGTGAACCATTAACCGTCCTTCACATGTTAATCTAGTGTAAACACTTAGAAACTATAAGAAAACAACATTTTACATTACCCTACCGACAACATATACCTTTACACCCTGCAATGTTCGTTGGTAGGGAACCGCTTTTTAGTCATAAATTATTGTTAGCGTTTTTAAAAGAAATTATTTTTTCATATCATACAACCGGGCATTCCATAGCACGACCTCTCTAGAGAGGTTTTTGCTGCGGCGGTTACACAAGAAAGCACTTGCCTCACGGCCCTTGGACGCAAGGGTATGAACGAGTGATGCACTTGTGCTAATGCCATTCATATCCACCAGCGTTTTTTAAAATCACCAACTATTGTCATCTATCCTCACCACACACACCTTTCACGGCATGGTCATGATTTTATTACTTGTATGTTTTTACCTGCCTTACCGCGAGGAATTTTATGGCCCTTATACAGCCGCTTATCATTATCACAATCATTGTCCATTTTCTTAGTAACATGAACTGGCGCTCTTTGGCCATGAAATGGCCCTTGCGCCACAAAACTTCAAACATCATCATCAAGCTCCCTTCAGCTGTAGTGAGCTCTGCGCCGGTAGTGTGACGTGTTTCCAATCAGTGCGTTGTCTTGGTCACGTGAACAGGCCGCAATACTTTAGCTGGATAAGTGGTCTATGAATAAGTGACAAGCATTATCGCAAGAAATACAACGAACACAGGAAACAAGATTACTCCGGCTGCGTGGCTATGGCCCGTGTACATCGTTATGTCACCCCACGTTCAAGAAATTCAGATTATTAAAAGTATGCTAGCAATGCACCCACTTTGGCTTGGCTTATAATTGTATTGTGGTTTTGGCACGTAAAACCCAAGCTAATATTATCATTAAAAACGGTCCGCCTCGTTAGAACAGTGGTTATTCTACTCGACTATAGACCCCATGGTCACGGATTCGATCCCGGCCATGGCGGGCACTTTTCGATGGTGGCAAAAAAGATTGAGGCCCCTGTGATGTGCGATGTCAGTGCTCATCAGTGAACACAAGTTGGTTTAAATGTTTCGTAACTCTCTACTACAGCTTCCCTGATAATCTCATCGTTGTTTTGGGACGTAAAACCGCACATATCATTAAGAATAAAGAGTTGTATTGTATCTAGATGGTTGATTCGCTTCTATCACAATTTTTCGGGCTAATTTAAGCTCCGTGAAATCCAAATCTACCCATGAACATGAACGGTAGTGGGCTATATTTGTATATTTCAACGCATTTTGGAGACATGGGCAAGCTGGCGAAAAAATCATTGGAGCAAGCTTAACAACATTGGCAGTAGAAAAAACTACATTTTTGTCAGGTTCTTTGAAAAACTCGTGTGTATATGTGCGCCGTTAAACCAATGATGTGCATAAAGGGAAGCCACATCTGATATGCTCGCGCAGACACGTACCCAGAATTTTTTTTCGTGAGGGGGCATGATTTCGGGGAAGGCATCCCCTTGAAATGGTCATTTTTTGCTCTGTATGCCATGGCTAAAGAAATGTTAGGGGGGGGGGGGGGGGGCACAGTCCTGGTGTGCCACCCCTTGGCTTGCAGTAGTATGTCAGAGTTAATTATGCACAACTGATAAGCCCGACAGCTAATTTTTTTAAGGTAAATGGTTCTCCACACAGGCGCTCTATTAGATGCATGCGACGAGTTTGGCTGTCCAATTGACGCAATTAAAGAAACACAAGGTCCTCGTCTCGATCTCGCTCGTAGGACAACTCATCACTGCATTATGGTGCCATTGAAACTCTTTATAACGCAGTGGCTCTAAATTCAGTCTACACTAAACGGCCGTGGTTAATGTGTATTATTAAATATATACTGTGCGTATTATTTTCTCAAACCTATATGTTGGTATAATTTGAAGCAGACTACAGACTATGATCAGTTATGACTCTCTGTATATATATATATAGATATAAGAATATATATATATATATATATATATATATATATATATATATATATGCGATGTTCAAACGCAACGACAATGGCTGGCACACTGGCGGGCTGGGGCCAGTCTCTATCCATTTCGTCACTTCGTAGTCCAGGCAGAGACCCTCTACCGCTTTATGCCCCAATTCTACTATTGCCTCGTGGCACTACCCCGCGGCGTTAAAGCACCAGCCCGGCGCTTGTCATGAAAGCGGAGTATCGGGAGACACATAAGGCTTACCACGTGCACAACAGTAGATGGTGGTGGCGTTGAGTGTGCTTCATCGACGACTCGCTGTATCACATAGGTGAGGTTAGTGACCTTGCATAGGACTTTGTATGGTTCGTCATAGCGAAACAAGAGCTTTTCTGAGCGGCCGATGTGATGACATGGGGTCCACAAGAGTACTAGAGAACCAGGTGCATACGAAACTTCACGGTACTGATGATCGTACCAATCTTTCTAAGAGGCTTGGGAAAGTATGAGTTTTTCTCGGGCAATCATTCATGCTGGTTCGGCTCGTTCTATAGCATTGCGGACGTATGCAACAGGGGAGCTTCAATTAGCAGGAAGGATTTTATCAAGAGGCAGAGAGGTTTCACGTTCATAAAGAAATCAAAAAGGAGATTAGACTGCGGTGTCTTGTCTGGAGGAGTTGTAAGAGAAGTTGACGCAGGGTAACGTTGCGTCACAGTTCATATATCGACAACATGTCGGTGATAGTGCGATTCAGGCGCTCTGTACGTCCATTAGTTTGTGGATGGTATGCCGTTGTGAACTTGTGGTTCGTGAACAGGAACGTACGATATTCTGGAAGAAGTATCGGCCTTGGTCAGTAACAAGCTGTCGAGGAGCACCGTGATGCGAAATGATGTCGTACAGTATGAAGTCGCTGACGGCGGTAGCGCAGCTGGTTGGGGGAGCACGCGTGATCGCGTGACGTGTCGCGTAGTCGGTCGCCACGGCAACCCATTTGTTCCCGGAAGCAGAAGTGGTAAATGGTCCGAGATGGTCGAGCCGTACGCGGTAGAATGGTTCAGCAGGGATCTCAATAGGGTGAAAGAGACCAGCTGGAATCAATATTGGTCGCTTTCGACGTTGACAAAGGTCGCAGCTGGCGACATACTTTTTGCACAAAGTGATATAGGCGTGGCCAGAAAAAACGGCGCCGGACGAGGTCATAAGTGTGGGTGACTCCCAGGTGACCAGCGGCAGGTTCACCGTGAAGCTCTCGGAGAACATCTACACGCAAATGGTAAGGCACGCCGAAAAGGTGGTCAGAACCATTAGGGCGCATGTCGTGGCGGTAGAGAACCCCTTAATGAAGAAAATACAAGTTCAGAGAAGTGGGTGGAGTAGCAGAACGCAGGCTTTCAATGATGGAAAGTAAATCCTGGTGGCAGCGTTACTCAGAAGCGATATCAAGAAAGGCTGATACTGATAAGACGCAAACCTCAGTACCTCGCTCTCGCTGTGGCGTCTGGCGGATGTACTAGATACGGTGACAGGCAGTCGGCGTCCTGATGGAGGTGACCAGATTTATACACAACCGAGCAGGCGTATTCTTGGAGGCGGAGAGACCAACGACCGAGATGCCCCGTAGGATCCTTGAGCGACGAAAGCCAGCAGAGCGCATGATGATCAGTTACAACAGTGAAACTGTGGCCGAACAGGTACGGGCAAAATTTAGCGACAACCCAAACAAGATCAAGACCCTCTCTTTCGGTGATGGAATAGTTCTTCTTGGCAGGGGACAAAAGGCGGCTGGCGTAGGCGATGACGCAGTCACGTCCATGGTGACGCTGAGCTAAAACAGCACCAATGCCATGGCCACTCGCGTCAGTACAAACTTCTGTCGGTGTGGTCTGGTCGATGTGGGCTAATATTGGCGTAGTCGTGGAGGCTGCAATGAGCGCCAAAAATGCTGCACGTTAAGGTAAATTTCAAGCAAATGGGACGTATTTTTAAGAAGCTTGGTGAGAAGCAACGCAATATCGTCAAAATTCCGGATGAAGCGGTGGAAATAGGAGCACAAACCAAGGAGGCTCCCGACATCCTTAGAAGAAAAGGGTACGGGAAGTTGAGTCACTGCGCAAATTTTGTCCGGATCGGGCTGTACGCCAGATGCGTTAACGAGGTGACCAAGTACAGTTATATCATGACAGCCGAAACAGCATCTGGAGGAGTTCAGCTGGAGACCTGCATTGCGGAATACTTGGAGAATATTGGACAGTCACTCAAGATGGCCTGCAAACGTCGGTTAAAAAACAATTTTTTAAGAACCCAATTTTTTAAACAGTTTTTTTTTAATTTTAAAAACAATCATTTAAGTAGCACAAGCAAGTAGACCATTTGAAGCCGCACAGTAGGGAATGCATCATGCGCTCAAAGGTGGCCGGCGCATGACAAAACCCAAACCGCCTTACTTTAAATTGATATACCTTATCGGGGGTTGCAAATGCTGTTTTTTCAAGCTTCCATGGGTAAACAGCGATCGTCCAATAAACAGATCGAAGGTCAATGAATGAGAAAAACTTTGCACCATGAGGGCAGTCAAGGGCGTCATCTATTCTCGGTAAGGGGTAAACATCCTTTTTAGTGACCTTGTTGAGATGTTTATAGTCGACGCGAAACTGCCATGTGTTGTCCTTATTCTTGACAAGCACGACTGCGGATTCCCACGGACTAGATGAGTGTTCGACGACGCGAGAAATTTTCTCGACCTTTTTCTGGATGACAGAGGGTTCGGCAGCAGATACACGGTAAGGGGGGTGATGCATTGGGTTCGCATCACCGGTGTTGATGTGCTGGGTCACAACTGATGTCTGGCCCAAAGGTCAGTTGTCAAGTTCGAATATGTCCGCATAGGATGTCAAAAGACGGTGGAGGTCTTGTGCTTCAGAGGGTGAAAGATCTGGCACTATCATTTTGGCAATGTCAATGCTTGAAATGTTTGGCGCCGTGAGCAAGTGAACGTGCGGAGTAGGTTACTCAGCTGACAGTTCATAAATATCAGACTCTTGCAGCGACGACACGACACCTAGTTTATTACCAGCAGACAGCACGTGCGCGGAGAAAGCTAAGTTCAAGTGAGACAAATTGGTCTGGTTATGGCACACTCTGACCACGGTGTGCAGGACAGCAATGTAATTTTTTAGCACAATGTCGGTAATCGGTGAAATGACATATGCACCATCGCGCACAGGCGGATCACACATGCGCTGCACGTAAGTCGCAGCCTGTGGCCGAAAATGCAGGAACTCGGTGTCACAAAGGCGACTTTGAGCATCACGGGAACAGCGGCGTCAAAAGGCGGTTCTAGCTGAAGAAGGCCCGCCGAGCAGTCGATAAGGGCAGCGCGCGCACAGAGAGAGTCAAGACCGAGAATCACGTCATGTGGACACTGCCCAAGCACGGTGAACATTACGACGATCTGACGGCCAGCAATACACACGCAATAGGTGCACATGCCGAGAACGGCAGATGTGCTCTCATCGGCAAGCATTACTGCACACTTAATAGGAGGCGTTCTCACTTTTCGCAGTTTAATACAGAGAGCAGCGCTAATGACTGACATTTGTGCACCAGTGTCTATGAGGGCTGTAACGGTAACGTCATCCACCAAAAGGTCCAAAATATTGCGGCGTGTAGGAATCGTCAACAGAGGATTTGCAGAATGGGTCGTTAATGCAGCGTCACCTCCGGGAGCTGCATGGTCTAGTTTCCCGAGGTTGAGGGCCCAGATCGTGCAGGGGACCTGGATCGAGAAATCATCGGCGAGAGAGATCGACGGCCTTGGGTGATGGTGACCGGCTGAACCTTCGGCCCTGAACGTTAATAGGAGCAGGCTGTGGATCGTACGGAGTAGAAAAGCGGCGAGAACTGCCTTCAAAGCGACGCCATGTCCCAGTGTTCCAAGATGAATTGGATGACCAACGATTGCGACAGTAGCGTGCAATGTGGCCGGCGCGAGAGCAGTGAAAGCAGATCGGTCTATCATCCGACGTTCTCCATTCAGCAGGGTTCTGGTAGCGGGAAGGGTAGCGGGAAGGGTAGCGAGAAGGGTACATCGGAATCTGGTTAACAGATGCCGAGCTCTCGGTGGTGCGAACAGCGCAAACAGGTGTGATGCCGAGATTTCCTATTTCTTGGCGAACGACGGCTTGGATGAGGGAGACAGTGGATGCGTTGTCTTGAGGACCGTCAGAGGCGATGGCTGCAGGAGCCATTGCTTCGAGTTCGCGAAGAACGATTCGGGTGACATTTTCGGACGATGTAGCTTGCGTGAACTTGGGGCTGTCTTCACAGGTCTAAGTGACTGCAGTATTAGGCAGACGCACAAACTGGCGGGTTATGCGACGGTTCTTGGCGTGCTCGAAGCGCTGACACTCCTTCACAACCGCGTCGACGGGGGCGCAATCTTTAACGATCAACAGATTGAAGGCGTCATCGGCAATTCCCTTCAATATGTGAGCGATTTTGTCAGTTTCGCTCATGTTCTCGTCCACGTTTCGACAGAAGCCCAATACGTCCTGTATGTAAGATACGTATGATTCTGTCGATGTCTGCACGCGACATTCCAGGTCTTTCCTCGCGGCCTGCTGTCGCCCAAATGGCCTGCTGAATAACTCGAGAAGCTTCAGTTTGCAAGCATCCCAGCTGGTCAACTCCGACTCATGCGTCTCATACCAGGTGAGCGCCGTATTCCGCAAGTAAAATACAACGTTGGCCAGCATCAACGAGGGGTCCCACCAATAGTATTCGCTCACGCGCACGTACAATGCAACCAAATCCTCGACATTTAACTCGTCCTTGCTTGCGTTCGAGAAGGTTCCGGGGCCTCGTGGAGGCAGGAGAATCAGAGGTCGCAGCTGCTGCTGCTGCTGTGGCTGCTGTGGCTGCTGTTGCTCTTTTGGGTAGGCCTGTCGAGCCATTGCAGAAATGTGAAGGTGGCGACCACTCCGAAGTTCCGTGTTGGTTTGCCCGGAGAGCCAGGTAGGCGTACTCAGCTTTTCCACCCACCAATAATCTCACAAGGGAACGTATCTTTGCAGATATTTGCGATGTTCACACGCGAAGATCAAGGCTGGCACACCGGTGGGCTAGGGCCAGTCTCTATTCACTTCGTACTCTTCTCTTCCAGGCAGAGACCCTTTACTGCTTTATGCCCCAATCCTACTACTGCCTTGTGGCCATATATATATATATATATATATATATATATATATATTGTAATGACGAAAACCGAAACTGGAACTCTCTCTGGCACAGACTCGCATGCTAGGAGGAAGAGGACGAAGACGAAGCAGAATAAGAACAGCCGGCCTGCAGCAAAGGCGTTGTGTCTTATTTCTCTCGTCGTTACAATGGCGCAGCCGATGAAGAAGACGTCATACGTCCCGGCTTCGTCATCCAGGACGCCCGCCGACGTGCAGATGCGGTAAGCGTCGCTCGGGGACGGCGTCAAGGCCTCCTCAGCAGCTGTTCACCTGCCGCCACTGCCACCACCGTTCGGGGATGGCGCCAAGGCCTCCTCGGCGGCTCTAGTATACCCATCACCGGTATTTCTTCATGAAAAGGGACACCGTCTACGCGTCCTTCGCCACGGATTGTGCCGTGAGCACAGGTCGACAAGTGAACCCTGCGGCACAAGCCACCTGTCCGTACCCTCGTGGATCATCGGCAGCGTGGTTCTCTCATCGTAAAAACGCTGTTCACGCTTCCTCGATCATGGAGCCGACAGCCCTCCTGCAGCCGGGAGCACCTGTGCCGCCATTCGGGGACGGCGTCCAGGCCTTCTCGATGGCTCCTGGGCAGGCTTGCCCCGGCCCCACCACGACAGTACATGGCCTGTCGTTGACCGGGAATGCCGTTCACGCTTCCCACTGCGACAACGTCCTGCTCAGTGCTTCATCGGCACCTCAGCCGCTCAGGGGTGCTGTTCAAGCTCCCTCGGCCGAGGGTACCACAGCAGTGAGTACGCTGATCGGGGAACACGTCCCCACTGGCTCCGCATGTGGGCCGCCCGAGAGTGCCACCGAGCTTTCGCGCACCATTGCGCGACTCCGCCTCGAGGTCGGCGCCCTGACAGCGTCGAGTTCTGCGATATTCCCTGCTGCCTTGCCGGGACTTCACATTATCGATGAGGCGTTGGCCGCGGCCGCCTCGCAAGACCATTCAACAACTTCCCCCGAGAGCCGCAGCAAGCTCCAGTATACTCTCGCGGCTCTTTCACACCAACTTGGCTGTGTGGCGTCGCTATTTTCTGGAGCTTCGCCTGCCGTGACACCACCACCGGCTGCCTCCGAGCTACCCGAGTTTCGCGGCTTCCAGGACGATGCCGTCGATTGGGTGGCTACCATCAATGCTCTCGGAGCTCGCAAGGGATGGAGCGACAATCAGAAGTGGTGCGTGGCCTTAGACCGCCTTCAAAATCCTGCTGCTGCGTGGCACAGGTACGAAGGCGTGCGGCAGCAGTCCTGGGCGGACTGGAGCGCCAAGCTCATTGCTGCGTTTGGAAGAAATGAGTCTGACCTCACTGCTACCTCTCATTCTACCCTCGCCACTACCGAGCAAGGGGCTATTGAGAAGCACAACGACGAGGCAACTGCACCCTCTGCCAACCTGCCCTACCTCGGAGATCAACCTCACGAGGCGCCGCGCCCCCCTACAGCTGTGCCGCGTGCCCCCTCCCCGGACAGCTTCCCAGAGTACCCTGCGGCAATCATCGAGACAAGCTGGACGGTGTACTCCTCCGGGCAAATCTCTGACTCCGCGTCGACACCTGACACACAATTACCCTTGACCCAACTTAGGACCGCCTATAAAGCACAGAAGCCAGTGAGCCAGCCTCCAAGCTGGTCAGCCCCAAATGGCCTGGATCCATTGACCTGCTGCGTGACGACGGCGGCTCTTTCACAACCAGCCGGAGACCAAGCACACGTCACAACGGCCAGTTTGACCCATAGTAAGGAGCCGCACCATCCCCTGCCACCTTTGCCGTCATTGGCCGAGTGCGTGGACGCTCGTAACTTGCCAAATGCCGTCTCCCCTAACGAGCCACAAGTGCCTACTCCACCTGAGGAGGATGCCATCGAAGTCATTCCGGTGCAGTTCACGGTTGCTCCGGATGGCGAGGCAACTGGCCATGTCGACATGAACGCACGTGACGGATTGGCAAAAACCTCCACTTCGACCAGCAGTGCATCAGCGAAGACGCTAGAGCACGACTTGCGTCGCAAGTCTACGCGCAAAGTCTACACAGCGATGTCGCTGATATCTATCGATATAGCCCATCGTACCTTCCCTCGCTCTGAACAACGCAGGCGTCCCCGCTCAGTGTGGGCCGCAGTACTGCATACTGGTGTCCCTGCAATGTCATCCAAGCAGCGAAGGGGTAGTCATCGCGATGGTCCGCCACCAATGCGATCACTCCGCACCAGCCAGTATCACCTGCTGGGTTTACATTCTCCAGGTGACTACATTAACTTGCCGCGCGGACGCGACCTGCAACGACCACCTCGACACAGCCAGGGTCGTCCACCAGAGTACAGGACAGTTCCACAGGACAGCTCGAGGCGTGCACATGACAGACTACCACGGCACTCCCAGTGCCGCCCTCCAGAGAAAATTGCCCTTTGCGCGCTAGCAGTCATGGCCGAGTGTAATGACGAAAACCGAAACTGGAACTCTCTCTGGCACAGACTCGCATGCTAGGAGGAAGAGGACGAAGACGAAGCAGAATAAGAACAGCCGGCCTGCAGCAAAGGCGTTGTGTCTTATTTCTCTCGTCGTTACAATATATATATATATATATTTATATATATGCCTATGCCCCAGTAACATACCTTCGCAATCTCTTCACGTGATGATAGACAGTCGATCGCATCAATCCGCGGGAATGGGTATACGTCTTTTTTAGTGATGGCGCTGAGACGGTGGTAGTCAACAGAAAATCGCCATGTCCCATCCTTCTTTTTTACTGTAATTACTGGAGCGGCCCACGAACTACATGATTCTTGAATTATATTTTTTTGAGCATCTCGCAAACCTGTGCACTGAATATACGCCCGCCACTGAAAACAAATCGAGCACTTCTGCAGGTGTCAGGCTTTTGTATACACAGCGGACTAGTCCTTTTAAGCATGCGAGGTGTGCCGAAATAAACAGGCTTACCGGATGCGCTGTGAATTCGGAACATTGCGGGAGCTCACGAATGCATTCCTGATCTCCGGAAGCGTGCAGGATGCCTCGCGGCTAAACTGGCAGACCTTAGAGATCTCCTCAAAATTCGAAGTGGCTTTTTGACACTCCACTGGAATCACTTTCGGGTTTTTCATCGCAATGCTGCCCCCATTCGTAGGTACCAGAGCCACAAGGACACTGCTCGCCCCACTGCGTAACAAATAGTCAATCGCAAATTCTTTGGTGGGAGTGGAAGCTAAGCAAGAGGAGTGCCTTTAGCCGGGAGATAAAAATGACATAAAGATCGAATTCAGCTGAGAATAACTAACTCTCAAGAGCAATAAGAATACTGCCGCCCGATCCTGCTCCCGGGCAGCTTATTTCCTGTCAAGCTTCACAGTATAGGTGCAGAAGGTGCGCAAAGTGGAGCCTGGTTCCCCGATGTGACGCATGCATAGAACAAGTTCTTCTTCGGTTAGCCCGGGCACCTGAGGACTCTTGCCACCAACCTAACGCCCTTTTCTGCTGCCACCACCCTGTTCACCGCTACATAGATGCACATACCTTTATTACACATGGGGTAACAATATGTACAAATACTGCACGCAGAGACATATCACAATGTGACGCAGATTTTCACATAACCAGTTCTTTGCACCTCATGATGATGCAATATATGGGGTTTAACATCTCAAAACCATCATATGATTATGAGAGACGCCGTTTTGGAGAGCTCCGGAAATTTCGACCACATCAGTTTCTTTAACGCGCACCGAAATATGAGCACACGGGCCTACAGTATTTTTGCCTCTATCGAATTTGCAGCCGCCGAAGCCAGGATTCGATCCCGCAACCTGCAGGGCAGCAGCCGAGTACCTTAGTCACTAGATCACCACGGCGGGGCTCTTTGCACTCAGACGTAGTCATTTATTTAGGCCAATAGCAAAGAAGAAAGAAAAGTATAATTTGCCTAGGGGACAGTTGAAATGGCAAAAAAAAACCTCACAACGCGCCTGCCCTCTGTTAAACCACAACGCACCAAAACGACACAGTGCTCAGTGCAACGTAAGAGGCCAATAAAAAAGTAAGCACAAAGCTTTTGTGTAAAGAAACAAATATGAGTGAAAAGTTGCACAGCATGAAATCAATAAAGCATATATGCGCCTAGCAAACTGAGAGGACGTAAAAAACGCTAACGTAAAGCACGCAAAATGCTTAAGAAACTTGAAGTTTTAATACACAAGGTCTCAAGAGTCAAAAGGTGACAGCATCAGTAAGCGATGTGTGTGACATAAATTAAACACAGTTTAGATAACATAGCCATACTTTAGTGTGATTCACACAAGAAAAATACTTTAAGGAGTATCAAACAAACAAGATGAAAGTAATTATGTTTGCATACATAAGAACTTTTCCAATATATTCTTTCTGAAGATGCCGAATATAACTCTAATGTCAATTAGAGGAGCTACACTCGGTTGTTCGTTCAGGAATTGTGAGATTTGATACAACAGTTTTTGCGCGTCGCAAAGTTGGTACGTGGTTTCTGATATGTATACGCCCTATGGCGTAGGTTGTGACAGCGATCTCTCGGAAGGTGCCTGTGATAAAATCCTGATCGATCAGTTTGTACCTGTTTAAAAATAAACATTAGAAATTTTTGTTTCATGACATTGCCATATGATGCCTGAATGAAACCCCTCGATATTCGTCATAGAGTTTTTTTTTTAAATTGAACTTTATCAATGCTTGCTTTATCCGTAGTCTTTCATACCAGACGGAAATTTGCAGATGTGATTGAAAAATGGAGTAATATAGTTGTTTTTTAACCATAAAGGAAGGAGTTGTCGCAGTTTGGAGATTATACCCATTGATCGGGATATCTTGGTACGAGTGTGGTATGTGTGTAAGGACTAGTTTAGGTGTTCTTGAAAAAGTATCCCGAAAAAGTGTATGCTCTGTGACACGTTATATTTTCTGCCCTTCATATGTTATTGTAGACTCGCTTCCAAGAGCTTTATATCCCATGAACTGTAGCTCTTTAGTCACGAAATGGCCCTTGCACCACAAAGCAGCAAATATCATCATCATCATCCAATAGCTTTATTGCCTGGGTGGAATAAAGTATCTTTAGTTATTTTGTATTAAGTTCTAATCTATGCACTTAAGCTAATCAGATAGAAGTGTCAACCATAGGTTTGGTTGTTGCTCAAGATTATTGACGGAATTATCGGCGAAAAATATATTCGTGTCGTCCGCCGAGAGAACAACCTCGGATGTTAGTGGTATGCTAGATAAATCATTGACAGGAATCAAGAAAAGCAAAGGCCCAAAAATTGATACTTATGGAACACCACTAATGATATTACCTACGTCAGATATAGTGTCGCCGAGACTGGTCTACTCTTCCCGAATAACTAGATAACTTTTTACATGTTCTAGGACATTTTCTATTATTCCATATAAAGAGAGTTTTCATAATATAGTATGGTGCTTCACCGAAACAAACACTTTCTCTAAGTCGAAAAAAAGATCTACGGTAAGTAATTTATGTTCAAAATTGTCAAGTATTTCTTCTAGTGCCCGCTAGCGCTGTTTCAGTAGATTTTTTTTCTTTGGGAAGGCGCACTGTTGTATTATCGCATCTTCTTGCAATAGCCAGTTTGAAAGGCTTAGATGGATAACATGTTAAAAAACTTTAGAGAATATAGGAAATAATGAGATACACCTATAGTCATTAAGGTCATTGTCATTACAACCTTTAATGATAATTTCGCAATTTTAGCTTACCAGGAAAAATACCTGAACTGAACATTGTTCCAGCAACATGTGAAAGCGGCTTACTTACTGTATGTGCAATTGTTTTGAGAAGCTACATGCACAACTATCTTTTTCTTTTTTAACAGGTTGTATATTTCAAATTTGTTTGTGGAAAATGAAAACAGAAGAATAAATGTTGCTAGTTACATAATTACAATTGCTGATCTCGTTGACAGTGGATCCACAATCGTCCACTCTAAGGAAGTATTCACTGAACCTATTTGCAAGTGGCGCACCTGAGTATGGTTCACCATTGTTCAAAAGGTCCGATGTAATCGATTTGTCGTCTGTGCACATAAATTCAATGACCTTCTTGCAGACGTTTTTGAATTCATTCGATATACCCGCAAAGATATTTTCGTAGTACACGAATTGCTCTTGCTTAATATCAGCGCGAAGTTTATTTCTGATTTTTTTGTATGTAGCTGATGCTTGTATGTAGTTTTTTGTATGTAGCTATGTAGCTTATGCAGTCCAGGGCAGTTGAGTTTTCATTTAAAAAATTTTTGGACTTCGAATTTTTAGTCGCGTCGCTGTTTGAGCCAGGCATCTCACGTCAATCGTGATGTGAAACGTAACCCTATAGGGGCGGGCTTATCAACCTCGTCTTGTCCAGCTTTTTTCGGTAGCCTGTGGCTGGCTTCTACATCTGATTTTGACAGCGTAGGCAGCTTCAGGTGACTTTCTAGTATGTTCGATTTCTCGAGAATATGACGAGTGTATACTAAACAGGCCTAGGAGTGGACGAGCACTTGCCAAACCTCAGCATTACGAGTACTTCAAATGGTATTTCTACGGAGTTCATCAACATATAAGACAAAATTGTCTCAGTCACTCATTTTATGAAGGCGATACAAGAACTCGGCCACAATTGTTGTACGACTCCAGGCGGGAGAGCGCAGAGTGAATTTCAGGGAGAGCGCAGAGTGGACCTATGGTTCGAATATACGTTCAAGTGCAATGGATGCACCGAAAACAGGAAGTTCACTGCTGATCCTATAGCAGAGTCAACACCCCTAACAGATAAGACAGCACTAGGAGTCAATGATACGGCTGTGTTGGGGTTTATAAACATATATGCTCTGGCCACTCGCACCTACAAGAGGAAATGTTCATCATGCAAATCCCTACAATGAGCAAAGGATCATTTCTGCACCGAGAGAAAAGCATCGATAAGGTAAAAGACTCGTTATCTTATTTGTTATGTAGACTAATGCACCGAGAAACACGCAGATACAGTGCTAGGGGTTGGGCTTATTGTCTGAGCGTTCTATCTACTAGGTATTATCCCGCAAGCCCAACCTCTTCTATTTACTATTTAGCATATAGTAGTCGCAATGGCAGTGATCCACTTCCACATTTTGGTAAAGTGGCAAAAATGCTACTCCATAAAACAAATGCGTATACGTATGTAAATCTTCACACAAAAGACGGCAAACAACGCTTGGAAGTGTGTGGGATGACCCCGCATATTTACGAAACATCAGCGTAAAAATTTTCTAGTCGTAACTTCTCAAACTTTCACCTAGGTGTCATTATGAAAAGACGGCATTTCGTCTGAACCTTGACTTGAGTGCTCACGAACTTTGTCGAGAAAAGTCCAGTCGTGCAGTTTATTGATGCAGGTATAAAATGCGGTCGCAGATTGTCTGCCCCACAGCTCGTGAGACTATAACGCTGTCTGCGGGTAGAGGCAGCGCCAATGCTGTCATGGTCTTTTTAGTTTTCGGCATTATGTAGAACAGGTCAGCCAAGAAAGTGTCACGCCAATATGGAAGCGAGGTTAGCCATTTAAATTTTCTCGAAGTTCTACTCTTTCTGAAATGCGCCATTTCTACTATAAACATCAGGCGGTTTCCAGCATTATCGCCTTTAGTCCGCCTACAAGTAATATTGATATCAGCGCCCCCAACTAGTATAGTGCTTCCCAACTGTTTTTCGCCTCAACATTAGAACGCGTTTCGTTGTCTTGCCCAGTGTTTAGGACACTTGCTTTCAGCCCGCGGGAAACCGCGGTTCCACACGACTCCGTAAAGGAAATTTATTGCATCCGATTTATTATTTCACTGCTGCAAGCCACCTCTGGCTGATGGAGGTTTTTAGTAATGCAAGCTACATAGGCCAGTCAATACAAGTTTCGCTTCAACAAAATATCCTCTGTGGCTATGCGCCGAATGGCTATGTGTCAAACTGCCTACTTGCGGCTGCGTGCTCATCTCCACCATGTGAATCGACCCAATTGTTTAAAGCCTAAGAGCACAGCTGTTTTATCTGGAAAACAATATTCCGATGCCACTAGCTTTAGTGCTTAGGAAAATGGGATGTGCTGACGTGTCGCAATTGAGTGTGTGTCAACATTCCGACTTCATTAGGTGCACAAAGCCTTGTCGCGAATTGGTTTTGATTTCACGCACTAAAGCAGTGTTATTTTCTGCCTCTAAATTATTCTCTGGTACAAAGGCACGCCTTACTGATCAATATTTTTCATCTGAATTGACATCGCGATAGTAATTGTTGTAGTTCCCGGGAAAATGTTCCACTCAGATGTGAATGCGCCATCAAAATTAAGTTTAAATGTTGCTGAAAGCCTCTCCGTGTCTATATCTTATTTCTTAGATGTGGAAGGTCGCCCTCGTTAAAGAGATGTCTGAGGCCGACGAAGAACAAAAAATGCTGGCAGACGCAGCAGGATATTTCTGTGAGGATGGCTCTACCCCACGAATCACCGTAGTTCTAGACGCCGGTTGATCTCATAGGAGTCATGTCCGCAGGTACTCTCCCAACTCGGGTGTGGCTGACATCGTTAAAAAGCGCACACAAAAGTTGCTCTACTTTGGTTTGAGAAACAAGCTGTGAAACAAGCTGTGAGAAACAAGCTGTGAATTTAAGCATGGGAGTGTCAGTCAGCTCCACCTGTTGCCATGGCAGCGAGTGTGGAACAGCCTTTTGTGAGCCTGTATTACGTCACGTAGCACGTGAACAATTACAATTACGAGCTGGCAGCTGACCAATAGTCCCCCTTATACAACCTAACGGCACCAAGTCAGCGAGTACGAGACCCTCGCTAATGAATAAGGGAAAGAAGTGTATACCTAAGGGCTCGTTTTTCCGCGTTCGACACAATAATAATGAGATCAAACAGACAATAATGCCAAGGAATGCACCGGGAAAGTTAATAAAACCAATGTATTGTAAATAAGAAGAAAGAAATTGGGTGAAAAAATAACTTGCCATGCGCAGGAATTGAACCCGTGACCTTCGACAACACATTCGATGCTCTACCACTGAGCCATCACGGCGGCTATTCGCCCAGCCACTTTATTGGGTTTATATGTGAATTGAAACGTGGGAGTGTCAGTCACCGCCTCCTGTAGCCATGGCGGTGAGTGTGGACCACTCTTTTTATGAGCCTGTATGGCGTCATCTAGCACGTGAACTGATTACGCGTCGGCAGCTCGTATCTATATATATGAAGACGAAAGAAACCCCGCAGGGGCGTCTGCGTAAGTACACGTTTGGTGCGAAGCGGCACCACGTGCCCGAGCTAACGGAAGAGTTTCGACTCCCTCCCACGCCAAACCGTGCGTGGCTTTGCCGTGTCCGGGGAAAAGGGGACCCTGGTGTCTTGGCCGACGCCAGGTGATTGTACCTTTAAGGCCCCCAGCAGAGTCAACACACCCCCTTGGTTCCGGCTTCACGTAGATGGCACCCCTGGGCTAACCCACCCAGGGGAAATCGGCAGTCGCATTTCCCTGTCTCTCTCTTATTGCATCTTCGTCTTTTTCTCCTCTTTAAATCTGTCCTCTCTTCTTCTCTTTTCTATTTACTTCATTATTTCCTGGCGGCCATGGTTACCCTTGTGTAGCTATTCTACCATGGGTAAACCATAATCGGTTATAGCAATGGCGTACTGCTGGCGCAGGGCGGACTTGTTCACAGGATCTGCCACGTCCCCTTGTTGGACTCTGTGGTGAGTAGCAGGCGCCGCTGCCGAAGAAGCCATATTTCATGAGACCTCAGAACCCCCCTGTAACCAGTCGTGCTCTGAAAAGAGTACGCACCGATGCATCATTTTCGTTTTTACCCCAGAACATTAAAACTTTTCCAAGAAACCATGTCCTTCACTGCGAAGAATTGTCAACTAAATCCAGAGCGCTATCGCCTTTCCTCGTGGCCAAGTGCTTGAAAGACACCATTGAAACTGGCTATGAGGCCACAAAGATGGCAAGTTGGGACATTCTCCTCGAATTAAAATACAGTAAACAGTACAACAAACTTTCACACCTCGTAGCGTTTGGCAATATCTCTGTATGAGTTACTGCACATCGTACTTTGAACACAGTGAAGGGCGTAGTACCCGATCAAGACTTTATGACACTAAGCGGAGAAGAACTCCTTGACAGATGTAAAAACCAAGTCATAACACATAGGCAGCGCATAAAAATCATGCGCAACAACCCTGAAACCACAACAAAATGCCTAATACTTACTCTCAATATAAGCATTCTACCCAAGACGCACAAAACCGGCTACGTAAAGCTTTGTGTGCGTCCATGCGTTCCTAACCCGAGAAGTTCCTTTAAATGCCAGCGATTCAAACATCTCAGACCTGCCGAGGTCAGCTTACTTCTGGTAAATGCGGCAGAACTGGCCACTGTACTGATGAGAGCGAATATGATGAGGTTTACTGTGCAAACTCCAAAGGCAGCAATGCTGCATACTCCAGAGCGTGCCCAGCCTGGGAAAGAGAAAAAGAATTTTCACCATAAAAACCCACAAAAATACTTTGTTTTGTGAAGCACGACAGCGAGTCTCACCTTCTTTCGCACTGAAAACTTCCTTCGCTGATGTGGTGCAATGAGGGGCAGCACCACAATGGCCTTTGCCACTACCTGGACCACGTCTAGCTTGTCCAGGTCAAAGCCACTTGCCCCTCTGGTGGGAGCCAGTGCTGCCCCGCCCTCAACCAACCAGTTCACATCAGTGTCCTCTACAAGCTCGGGCAGCAGCCAGAGCAATGAGGAAACTAAGGAGGTCCCGACAACCTTCTTCGTGGGGGGGGGGGGGGGCAAAGACTTCGTCGACTGAGGTGAAGTCTAAGCGACACACAGATCACTCTTTGGAGCAGGTGTCCAGTGCTTCACAAGAGGCTATGAACACCACTTCCAGCAAAACTGTGCCGGTAGCGCCAAAAGAGCGGCAACCTCTTGTCGACCGCTCAAAAAAATAAGAAACACCAACTACAGGGCCTCACAAAGGCCCTGTTTAATGAGCCAATCTTAGTCTTGTTTATGCATAGCCCATTTTTAAACTCATAATGAATAAATTAATTCAGTGAAATGTTAGAAGGCTACTCAGAAATCTAGATGATTTTCAAGAACTTCTCAGTAAGTTGAACCCAAAAGTGGTCTGTGAGTAACAAACACACCTACTCCCAAATACAGCAACTTTCTCCGCCAATACATTACTTCCCGAAAGGACCGTGAGCATGCTATTGTATCATCCGGCGGTGTAGCCATTACAGCTGATTGAAGTGTTTCATGCGTCTCTCATAATCATATGGGGGCTTTGGGTCATTAAACCCCACATGTCAATCACGTGTTTCATGCCATCAAATGAAGCTCCGGACAGCCCATGAGGCAGTGGGCACCTTTTAACAAACTCGTCAACTTATGCTCTCTCTATATACCACCACACTATCAGCTTAAGAGGCGCGACTTGGAATAATTAATAGATAAATGCCCAGAACTCTTTCTGATTTTAGTTGACTTTAATGCACACTATTCCCTGTGGGGTGATTCTCGCTGTGACGCTCGAGGACATCTCATTGAGCAGCTTCTTCATTCCTCTAGGTTATGTCTCTTAAATACAAAGAAGCCTGCGTATTTTAGCCTCGCAAACAATTCGTACTCCTCAATAGATCTTAGCATTTCATCACCATCACTTTTAGCCAATCTTAATTGGAATGTTCCTAAAAACCCTTATGGGAGTTACCACTTCAAGATAATCCTAAGTGTGCCAAACAAAGGCCAACTCTCTTCGCAGGTTTTGAGGTGGAAGCTTGACTCAGCTGATTGGGAACAGTACCAAACTCTTACATGACATGGACTGAGTTGTCCACTCTGACCATAGATGACGCTGTCGCGTATTTCACAGCTTTCGTTCTTGATGCCGCATTTAAGTACATTAGAAAACAATCGAAATGAGTTTTAAACGGCGAGCTCCTTCGTGGAACGATGCCTGCATGAAAGCTCGGATGATTCAGAAGAAAGCATGGGAATTGCTTCGTGATTTTCCAACAGTGGAATACTTGGAAAATTTTAAGCATGTCAAATCACAAGCAAGAAGAACACGCAGGCAAGCGAGGCCAGAGAGCTGGACAAAGTTAATCACGAGCATCGACTCCTACAGAGATGAAAGAAAAGTGTGATAGAAACTCCAGAAAATTGAAGGCCAAAAACATAATCTCTCCTATTAGTAATTACTCTCAGAGAAAGCTTGCAGGACCAAGCCAACTCTTTTTGTGCACAGTTTAAAAATATATTGAGCTCCTCACACTACTCTGACGCATTCCAAAAATACAAAACACAGTTGGAACAGCAAAACATAGAAAAGAAGTATAAAAAATTGAGGCTTATAATAACCTATTCTGCTTAGCAGAATTGCAAAGAGCACTGAACTGTTGCAACACATCTTGTCCAGGTCCTGACACCATATTGTATGAGATGCTGAAGCAACTACCCTCAAAAACACATAAAACTCTCCTTTCTCTTTACAATCTTAACTGTCTTTCTGGTGTGATCCTCTTTTCTTGGAAGGACGCTGTGACAATTTTGATTTTGAAGCAAGGTAAGGATCTGTCGTCTGGTTTTATATACAGGCCTATGCATTAACCAGTTGCATCTGTAGAATTTAAAAAAAATGAATATTTGCCGCCTACTCCTCTTCCTAGAACCAAACAAACTGCTAGACCCATACCAGTGCGGGTTTAGAGATGGCCGATCTACCACCGATCATCCATTACGAATTGAGGCACGCATACGTGAAGCCTTTGTCCATAACCAGTTTTTTTTTTCTATCTGTGTTCCTCGACATGAAAAAGGCCCAGGAGGATCGCAAGGTTGCCTCGAGTAGCGTGAACGTGAAAACGTTGCCTCCCGCTCTTCTAAGTGTTTTCGGTCTTTTTTTGCTTTATGATCACCAGGCTTTGTGCTTATTCAAACAAGCAAGCTCTGTAGTTTCAATCGAGGTGCCATTTTTGGCGGTGAGTGAATTCTTAGACATCTTTTTGGACTTTAAAGTTGTGACCCGGCGAGCGTTCCCGCTAACCCTAACGACGCCTAGGGTTGGCGAGGCGTACGACGTTATACGTAGCCAAGGGCTCGGCCAGACGCGGCAGCTGATGGATCATCCTCAGTATGTGGCAGCCGACAACCAGGCACTCAAAACGCCTTTCACCATAACCATGGAGGGAATGGAAGTAAGCGCGGAGATCTTCGACGGACCAGGATGGGCCACCACCATGGAAGGCCGAAGCCAGATGACTCCGCCGAACGAGGAGCTGGCCGCTGGGATGGTCGAGCACAACAACCAATCGAAGCACCCCAGCGGCTTCAAAACGAGTCAGTCGGCTATAAACCGTGTGGTATTCGCTTCCAGGCTGCCCCGCCTACCCAAGGACCAGATCAGGGTAATCATGAGACCAAGAGAAGGATTGGACGTAGCCACTGTAGACTTCGTTCCGCTGACGAGAGCCGTCATCATGGCCGCCCAGATCACCGACGAACAAGCACGGGAGGACACGATCTGCCCTAACATTATGCAAAACATCATTGTTATTTTTACGCCGCACCAATATAATGCTTTATCATACGGGAGCGTGCAGAAACTGCACACAAACGAAGGCTCGTTCACAGTTGCCGCATACTTGGCCGCGCACGATAATGCATGCAAGGGCGTCATCATGAACGTTGACCGCTCCCTTGACGACGCAATGCTCAAACGCCTGATTGTGCACGACCGAAATCTCAGTGCCATCGAGGCAAGATGCATTAAAAAGACCAAAGTCGTCGCAATCCTCTTTGACGGGTTGCGTGTTCCGAGCACAGTGATGTGCGGAACCGCCATAGTTCCCTGCTCGCTCTACAAGTGACGAGTCGATGTTTGCAGAACGTGCGAAGAAGTCGGCCATCGCGCCGATGTTTGCCGGCACACAAACGCAACGAGCAAGAAATGTCACAACTGCAGTGAAACGCTACAAGAATACGACGTGCATCACTGCGAGCCGAAACGAAAGCTTTGCAATGGCAATCACCCCACCGAAGATCATGCATGCAAAAGACGCTTCCACATTCCATACATAGTGAGAAGGAGAAGAAGACGCTGAAAGCAAGAGTGGCAAGGAGAACAACGTCAAGATGCACCGACATGTGTCACGTTCAAGGAATCTTGCCACAACCAGGGGCCGGGACGGGAGAACACCTCGAGCGTCCATCACTGTTCTTTATCCAGGGGGAGATTGCAATCCAGAGAGCATTACCGATCCAGAGGACGTTTTTGATCCAGAGGCCGTTCTCATTCCGGAGGGTGCCCATAGACCCTGTCGGAAACCGACCACCGCCTGTAATCTCGGGAGTGCTTCAGATCCCAATCGAGAACGAGACCAGCAGCCACGCAGCAGCCGAACAATGGCTCCTGGGCCAGCAGGGTGGAAAGTGCATCACGAAGCACAAGTAGCCAACCCAAAGGTAAGGCACAGCCAGAACATGCTCCCGATTCTCGCATTCTAGCGCTCGAACAAGAAAGCAGGGCACTCAAGAAGGAGCTTGGAGAGCTCCGGGCCCCAATAGTTAGAATAGAGAGCAGCCGCAGAATTAATCTGTCGGGCTCACCGGCACCACTGTCAACACGCTTACAACAAATGATCCACAACAAACACAAACGCAAAGCCGTAAACAGCGACAGCGACACGACGGAGGAGATCTAGATGGTCAAGAGCGAGAAAGAAGGCCCACTCACAAATGCCGTGTCCGCGATAACTAAATTCAACGACAAAATTTATACGTTGGCGAACACGCTTGTCAAAATTACGGAAGCCTTTAAGACTTACACTGACAAAGCTGGCAAGAGGTTCGTGAGTCTGGAGAAGATGGTAGCCAATCCATCTCTTGCGGCTGCTCCTCATAACCTAAGCGTGGACAAACCAGCGGTGACGGCAAACGTGCTGAGCATAACTTCTAGAGCTAAAGTCCGACCAGTAAAAGCACGCAATCTCGTGGAGGTAAGGAGCCGCGACGCACACAAACTACTAAGACGAATTGGCCGCTGACCGTAACGAGATTAACAGTTGGCAGTGGAACTGTAACTCACTTCAGAAATGCAAAGCACCCCTAACTTAACTATAGCTAGCCTGTAAAAGAAAGCCGTATGTATTACTGCTACAGGAATGTGGAGAAAGCAAAACTGCTACAAGCATTGGCATACAAGGGTAAAGGGTAGCCAGGCCGACCCTGCACCTCGAGCAGAACAAGACGCGAGGAGTGGCTACCTTCATCCGGAAGGACATAACGTTCGCCTAAAGGGACGGCCCCGTATACAAAAAAGGCCTGAAAATGGTCCTGGTGGAAATCTCACCAAACAGGGCTGTCAAAAGAAGCATCTTTGAGCTCAATGTTTACAGTCCTCCATCGGATAAGAAAAGAGATTTCAACAGACTGCTTACCTCCGGGGTAAAAATGGCGGGTGACAATTCGCTCATAGTAGCGGGCGATTTTAACACCAGGAGCACTGAATGGGAATACTTAAAATGCGAAGGCAAAGACACCAAGATAGCAGAAAGCGCGAGTGCGCTGGATCTGCAGCTTATAAATAACCTTGCCCTCCCTTCAAGAAGAGGTTATTCGGTACAGCGGGAAACAATGTCTGGCTTAACCTTAACCAAGAACGTCAGATCTACCTGAGATAACCTCGCCGAGGACCTAGGTAGCGACCACTTCATCATGAAAATTACCGTTGAGAACGAGGTTTATTGAAAGCACCAAGAAAATTCAAAGTCACAGACTAGGACCAGTTCCGTAAAATAAGGGAGCAGACGGGAGCAGAAATTGAACGATTGGTGCACAATCATGCCCAGAATAGTGGTGGATCCCAAGCCCTCCTCAAAATTCTAGGCCAAAAATATCTCCAACTGGAAAGCAAAGCAGTAGCCTGGGAAAACGAAAATCTCTCATATGGAGGTCGACCGCAAGAAAATCTAGACGACCCATTCAGCGAAGCTGCAATACGGTACGTTCTACAGCAACTCAATGGCACATCGGTGCTAGGGCCAGATTGCATCGACAACAAACTGCTACGGAATTCAGATGATAAAGCAATTGTAATCATTACTAGGAAGATAAATGAGGCATGTGAAACGGGTACCGTGCCCCAAGAATGGCGTAAGGCGGTGGTTTCGCTAATCCAGAAACCTGGAAAACCGCTGAGCATCGATACCTTGAGGCCCATATCACTCACATCTTGCGTTGGAAAAGTAGCTGAGCATGCAATGCTCAACCGTATCATGGACCACATTGAGAGCAATGGACTCTTTCGACACAACATTATTGGCTTCCGCCGGGCACTGTCCATGCAGGATGCCATGTTGATGTTAAGAGAACACATATGTTATGGGCTCCTCCACACGCCCAAAGCCATATTAGCTCTGGACATGGTCAAGGCTTTTGACACCGTAAAACATGAACACTTATAGCGTGAAATATCACTCATGAACTTAGGCTAGAAATTCTACAACTGCATCAAAGCCTTTCTGGCGAACAGAACCGCCACCATACGCATAGGGGAGCAATGCGGCGAACCCGAACGTCTCGGAAATATTGGCCGACCACAAGGGTCAGTGGTCTCCCCATTGATCTTTATTGTGGCGATGCACAGGTTGGTGGAGAAGCCCGCTCAAATCCCATCCGTGCACCATGCCATATACGCGGATCATATTACCTTATGGGTCCCATGTGGCCACTCATATGGTGCCTTGGAAGGAATCCTTCAACAAACCTTGACTACAACCGAAGAATTTCTTAAGCCAACTGGACTCACACTCTCCCCCACTAAATCTACTCTAACGCTCTTTCACCCTCGACAAAATTCGGACGAAGAGGAGCAGCAAGTATTGCTCAATCCTGGGAACCGCCAAACGATACCGCAAGTATATGCAGTTAAGGTACTAAGGCTAACATTAAGCGCAAGGAGGGCCACAACAAGCAAGCACTCAAGCGCCTTGAAAGAAGCACGAACAATTTTGCAAGAGGCATTGCTAGAATCGCCAACAAAACAGCAGGCCTCCTAGAAGACAACATCATGAAGGCGTATCATGCCTTTCTTGTAGGCTACGTACTTAGCATAAGCGTTCCCGTTTCTGAAACTTACAAAGGCTGAAATCAAAAAGGCCAACTCCATGTTCCGCAAGGGACTGAAAACGGCACCCGGTTTGTCCAATAGCACGAGCAACGAGAAACTCGAGCAACTCGGTCTGCACAACACAGCCGAAGAAAAATTTGAGGCTGAGAAAATGGCACAGATCACACGCCTGTCATTGACGCAGGCAGGCTATCTTATCGTACGAGACGCAGGCATTTGCCCAATTTTTCAACCACAGAAAATAACCCGAATTTGTAATGACGTGAGGAAACAGATTAGGGTTGAGCCAATCCCCCGCAGCGTTCACCCAACGTTCAACAAAGGCCGAAGAAAGGACAGAGTGAGGGCACTCATAAACAATGCAAAAAAACACAACACGCACAAGCTATTCGTAGATGCCACCCGCTATAACGGCAAGGAAGGCGTTTGCCATAGCGGTCGTTTATATAGAGACATAAAACCTCATAAACGCAGTGACCCTCCAAACAAGCCATGTCCACGAAGCAGGGGAAATGGCAATCGCGCTAGCCTTGCATTGCTGCCAAGCCTACTCCACAATATACACACACTCCAAAACGGCGGCCCGAACGTTCGCGGCTAGCCTATTAGCTAGAAGCAGAGAAAAACTCACCGTAAACGCAATAAGAGAGTACGAGAGCAAGAAAAAAGCCTTATTAAAGAAGAGAAAGATAAAATGTACGTATCCTGGTTCCCAGCCCACATGAGACAGGTACCGGGACTTGACCACTGCAATCCCAACAAAGAGGTCAACCGCCTGGGGCGTCAGCTCACACGCCGTGCCGCGCGCAATGACTCCTCGACGAGTGAGCGGTACAAAAATTTCTGCAGCCAGGACAAAGCGCTTACATACCACGAGATCACTTCACATTACCGTGGACAAAGACGTGCCTTCCCAGCACCGCACCCAAAACTTAACAAAGCACAAGCTCTAACTCTAAGAAGATTGCAAACACGTACGTAAATAGCACCATCCACCTTACACAGAGTCGACCCCGACACACCACCCACGTGCTCCCTTTGCAACCATTCCTATTGCAATTTTTAACACATGCTTTGGCTGTGCCCTACCCACAGCGCAGCACAACTAAATACCCAAGAGGCTTGGCAGGAAGCCCTCAAGAGCAACGAATACAAGCAGCAACTACAGGCGGTCCACAGGGCCTGGGACATCGCTAGAAGCCTTAGGCTGTCAGCGCCATCCTGGGTGGAGCCTCCAGGTTCAATTAGGGGCAGAATGACCCTTTCTCAGCCTGCTCAAGATATGTTTAAATAAAGTTATTCTCTCTCTCTCTCTTTCTCTGGGTAAGGTCTATGATACAGCGTGAAGGTTAGGTATATTCAGAGACCTCTCGCATATGGGTATACATGGTAATGTGTTCAATATCATCAAAAGTCACCTGTCTTATCGCATATTCCAGGGTCGAGTGGACAATGTCTTGTCCCGAATATTTTTACAGGAAACCGGAGTACCAAAGGGTGAAGTACTAAGGTGCACGCTCTTTATTATGAAAATCAACTCTCTTCGTCTGTACATCCTTCATAACTTATTTAACCACATATGTTGACGACATCCAGATAGATTTTCAGTCGTGTTCTCTCGCCATCTGTGAGCGACAGGTCCAGCATGCTATAAACAAAGTGTCCAATTGGGCTTATGAAAATGGGTTCAAAGTCAACCCACAAAAAAGCACATGCGGCCTGTTTACACGGAAAAGAGGCTTACACCCTGATCCTCAGATTGCCATGAAAGGCGAACGTCTGCACGTAAGCACAGAACATAGGTTCCTGGGTATAATCTTGAACGCAAAACTAACATTCGTACCACACATCAAACACCTTAAAAATAAATGCATGAAAATAATAAATATCCTGAAGGTACTGTCACAAACCTCTAGGAGGAACCAATGAAAATGCCTCATGAATCTGTGCAAAAGCCTGATACCTTCACGTCTTGACTAAGGGCCAATAGTATATCATTCATCCTGTCGAAGTGCATTGAAGATTCTGGATCCTGTACATCGTCTGGGCATCCGCCTCTCTACAGGCGTCTGTCGAACGAGCCCTGTAGAGAGCCTTAACGCTGAGTCGAATGAGTGGTCACTGTGCCTGCAAAGGTCCTACATGTATTTTGTCTGTTATCTGAAAATGAACGGAGATAAGCAACTCCCTACGCATTCCATAAGTAATTATTTGTCTAGTTCTGCACTTTTTGGAAACTGCCCCTCGATGAGGCAGCCTTATTCACTTCGCGTGAGGGGCCTAGCCGAGATAACAGGCGTTCCGCTTTTTGTCTCGGCTAGGCCCCTCAGTGTCTCATGGCTCCTGCTGCACACCTACCAACGTGGGAGTGGCAGGTGATGGAATGTGATGTATCTTTCGCGAAAGTGACGAAAAATGCACCTATTGCACGTATACACACGTACTTCATGGAACTCAAACACACAAATACGCTTGCCCTCAATTTTTTAGAGATGCCTCCAAGTCTCTCACTTCTGGGTCATATGCACCTGTAGGCCCACACTTTTTAGCTTCAGGTATTCTGCACCCAAAAATAAGAATTTTCACTGCAGAAGCTGATGCGCTGTCCGTGGCTGCCAAACATATTAAGGAATTAAAACCAGAACGTGCGGTTATATATACGGACTTTCGAAGTGTCGTAACAGCTTTGAAAATAATAAAAAACATAAACATCAAAATCCTGTGCTTGTATCGCTTTACTCACTTTTATACACGATCTTCGCACTCAAATGGCATGTTGTGGTGTGCTGGGCGCCAGGGCACCACGAGATGGCTGGAAATGTGGCCGAGGATCAGCTAGCTGTATCCGCGCACGACAACGCTGCCACCAGCCCGTCTTTGACTTCTTTGACTGTCCCTGCACTTGACATGAAGCACTTCCTAAAACAAAACCTCAGAGCATATTTACAGCGCCTATGTGATAGGCAGACTGAAAATAAACTTCATATTATGAAACCAGACTTGAAAACTGGCCAGCAGTACCTACATAACGCCAAGCACGAGTAAAACTTACAAGGCTACAAATAGGACACACACGCAGCACACATTCATATCTTCTGTCTGGTAGTGAACAACCCAGCTGTGACAAATGTGGTCAACCACTTACAGTTCTCCACATACTTGTCCAGTGCAGAGAGTTGGGTGGTATCAGGAAAACATTTTTTGTTGCCCTACCAACAGCAGCTTTCACTGCACCCTTTTATGCTCATCAGTAGGGATGCACTGTTCAAACAAAAATCATTGTATGCAATTATAAAAGAAGTAAATGGTTTTAACACTATATTCCGAGGTGACTCGTAGCACGGCCTCCGTCCGAAGGTTGCTGCAGCGGTTGCCGCATAGACAGCATCCTGCCTCGCGGCCTTTGTGTTCAAGGGCACTGATGAAGCAAGTGTTCTAAACACCACATCAGTCCCAAATTTTTCCTTATTCTTTTACTAGAAGTATTGTCATTAGTCTTTAGTTAATTATTTCATCTCACTCACAAGGTTTCAATATACTTTGTTTTATCCACCTTAATTTGAGCAAAGCTAGGCCTCATACAGCCCTGTCGCATCATCTTTGTTGATATACTTCACATTCCATTGTTGAATTGCAAATCATTGCCACTCTTCCATCTTTTCCACGGTGCTCTGGCCACAACATGGCCCTTGCGTCATGAAAACCTATAAACCTTCATCTTCAAGACGCAAAAAGAAAAAAATTATGAAAAAGATACCGGCGCACAAATCGAACGTGGAGCCTTTGGATCGTAAATGCGAGGCGTTAACCACTGAGCCGCCGCGAGAACGTGCTTCAACGTGCAAAGGGCAAGCTATTTATATCTACCTCCTAACGCTGGTAATGAGCATCTCAGGGGAGGGGGATGGCGCGATCAGTGCGCGGTGGCACGCGTCCTCTTCCAACACGAGTAATTTCCCCTCTGAGTGGAGAAGGTCGACACTCGCTCGCGCGCCCTTATCCTGTGGTGGGGACGATCGTAACTCTTGGCTGGAGTTGGGATTTCACTGGAAATTTTAGTTGTAGTTACCTGAGCACGAAGGTCACAGCCCTCGGAGCACAGACTTCGTTTGCGAAAAGGGCGCAGTTTTCAGACAGAGAAAAGTAACAACTGAGACACTTATTCGCATTCATCTGTATCTGTCAGTAGGTTCCGTGAGTCATTTACGTGGTAGAAACGTGGGAACGTTTAGATCTGCTTGCCACTCGGGGCGTGACCGTCCAATTTGTGTAAAACATCGTTGGCGCAAACTGTGAAAGAAGACAAAAGAAGAGACTTGGAAAAGCACACACTCACAACTGACTTTTTTTAAACCAAAGATCATCTTATTCTGGGAGGGGAAACAAATAATTGTGGTATTTTCGAACAAAAGGAATGCTGAAAATATATGACGTAGACTACCTGCGACATTCGCACCGTCGTATATTTACATACTTGGCTCCTAATGAGTAAATGCGCTACATACCTTTGTGCACACTAAATTTACGCCTGAAGTATTATGCACCTTTTGAGATAAAATCCAGTGCGCCAGAACGAAAACAATCGGATGTAACTGCAGCCCGACGAATCCCTTTCATATAAACATGGACCTTCGCACATGCCAGAGGTTCGCCAGACCAGAGACAGGTGCCACGTGGTAGACTATACGACGGCGCCCACGAGAGAAAAAAAAAGATTAGAGCTGCCCTTTGGTTGATATTGATGAACTTATCATCCTTATGTTGTTTTCATGTATGTGACAATTCTTAAAGTCTACAGCTAATTGCAGATTTCAAGTCATGTCTCCCGTATGCTTCCCTCTCCGCCATTATTTTTCGTTGCAATCAGGCTGTGTATAAAAGGAAAAGAGCTTCTGCCATATCCTTATATTCATTCTTTTAGAGCTATGGCATTGTTCTATCGTAACAGTTTCGGCTGGTCGGCCACCCTTATTCGGGAGATGTAAGTAAAATGACACATTCCACAGCAGAGGACCGCCACACCAGTTCGGGGCAACAGTAAAAGAAAGAAAAAAATCACAGAGAAATAACTGGCGAGAGAAGAAGCAGTGACTATTGGTTTGCTTGAATGTTGCCCAGGCAGCAAAAATCAGACGAAAATAAATGGAACAAAAAGCAGAGAGTCGCCAGAAGTGGGCGGGAAACGGGTCGAAAAAAATCAGATGCATCGTCGTCACACAGAAAATCACCAAGGGGCGGCAAACATGGGATCTGTTATTGGTCGTGTAACTAGGTGTCAACGCTGACGCTGGAGAAACTCAAGTCAAGTGTTTCATTTCGATACTGTCGCACGAGAACTCGCCTCTATCTCGCGCTTTTTCAACGCTTGACACAACTTTGTTCCCACCCAGATTTGACTACAGCCATAGTGCACTCTGTTTGACTTTGCTGTTCGTGCGAATACTGTAGCATTGTTCTTTCCTAATGCATCATCAGCATTTTCAGTAAACAGGTTCTCCGATAGCACAACAAAGTAGCCATCCTTGTGTGACAGAATTAGCAATGGCCTGTTAGTGCTCGTCTTCGTGTACCAGTTGTCTTTGTGCCAAGTTCTTGCTATAGCATTCGGGGCATACCGACTAGCCCAAGCCACCTCCTTTTTCTGTTTGTTACCTGCAAATAAATTGCACAGTGGTGAGAAACTGGCTGCTTTTTGATGTCACTCCTATGCATGAGAAATCGCGAAATTGCATTTGGAGAAACAGCACTTGGCTTTAGGCTCTTTTGTCAAGTTTTTTGTGAGTGAACATTACGTCAGCTTGTTCTCTGCATGAAACTTTTAAAGAGTACTTTGAGCATTGCTTGGGCATGGCGTGCTCTGCTTCGATGTGGGAATAACGAAAATGATGTACCATCTGTCTGCTGTTTTCTGCTCTTTTCTTCTCACTCGACATTTGGCGGAGCAGAGAAGTCTATAAAATTTTAGTGGTTTCGGCTGTGATGTGGCACCTTTTTTTGTATATTTTCGTGGGTCATTCATGCGCATATTCCCACAGATGTGGTTTGTTTGCACATATCGAAGCTCAGAATACCACACATAATAAACCGGTTGCGAGTTTTCCATTATGTCGTTTTAGTCTTCTCTTCATCTGTGTCTAGTGTTGCACACTGAACGATGAATCATTACCAACTTGCTTATTTGTCCGTTATTTTGCTCTTGGAGGACGTTCTTTGCCAGCCTTCCTTGAGAAGTGTATATGCCAAACAGTACATCTAACAATCAGCACAACAAAGTGGGGAGAACACTAGGAGTTACACAGAAAAAATCATCAATCTCTGTAACTATTAGGTTGAAATAATCATCAATGACGTCAATCGAATTCTCAGGGCCATTGAAGGTGGTGCTTTGCAGGAGTCCCATGAATGTTGCCACCGCTATCACTTACTGCCAAAGGTATAACAAATTATGCCCACAACAATCACTAGCTTGCTAAACAACGTTTCGCCTTGAAAGTGTTTGAGCTCTTGTGGTGTTTTCTGGCTATATTATTAGCAGATATCATACCTCATATCAAGACCTTCACCTATACAATTAATTCCTAGCTCTCACTACTTCCCATACCTATGAGGCTGCCCAGAGTCCGTTTTCGGCCACTCAGAAGCTCATCATCGACGGAATAACCGAAGGACCACTAGTCAGCTTCGTTTGCCCCGAGTCCTTTCACACCATAAGGTAATGGCACCCTTTTCCCCAGGACTACTACTGACAAATTTAACGCACAGAAAAATATGAAAACAAAGCTAGCAAGCAACTCGGCAAAACACTTACTACAAAAAGCTAACCACCAGCCTGACTCAAGAATGCAGTATGAGCATACAACATCAAACGAATTTTTTAGACAAGCAATTGATCACACCTTCCGGACACCGTTTCTTGCTGCCCAAGAACAAGCAAGCAAGCAGCTTCTACCTTCTTGAAGATTCATGATGTTTCCTTTGTTGAATCACTCAACACGCTTATACTAGAACGACCTATATTAACCAACATCAAAACACCCACTCAGCCGTTATCAAAACTTCTAAAATCATCATTTGTCTAATATACCATCTACCCTAATATCCTTTGTTGAAGACATATATCACTTCCTTTTATTATTAGAGTCAACTAGTCAAGCACAAACACTCCTTGATCAGGTCCTCCTAATAGCAATAAATGTCTACTTCTTGTTCATCAATATACCTATAGCGGAAGAGGCTGAAGCTGTAAAGCCACACATTGCAAGGAAACGCATACTTCTAAAGCTTGTAACTGGCTACTAAATTTAGTCCCTAAACCTTATTGTTTTTCATTCATTCATTGATTTATATGTGGAGTTTAACGTCCAAAAAGTGCTTATGATAATAAGAGACGCCGTAGTGAAGGGCTCTGGAAGTTTCGGCTTCCTGGGGTACGTGAACGTGCACCTAAATCTAAGCACACGAGCCTACAGAATTTTCGCTTTCATTGAAAGTGCAGCAGCCGAGGCTTGGATTAGATTGCACGACCTGCGGGTCAGCAGCCGAGTATTTTAGCCACTAGACCACGACGGCATGGCTATTTTTATTGAATTGATCTAACAGACAATAAGGCCAAAGAAATTGTAGGTGAAGTTATTTGAACGAATTGTAATGTAAATATGCTCTGGCCTTTCAACAAATTTTGAGGCAATAAGCTAGTACATATACTCAGCTCAATCGGCCCTCCTAATTAAACTACTAGATTTTAACGAACGAGGAGTTAGGGGTATACTTGGTATATTTCGACTGCAGTGTAGTTTTGTGGCACAACAGAAAATAAAGTCAAGCGGGAGGGAAAAAAATTGCCACTTGTAGGGCTGAACCTACCACCTTTCAGTAAAGCACTTGGTATCGTTCTAGCTGAGCTACAGCGATGGTTTACGCACCTACTCATGTGAACAGTTCCCTAAATGTAGTACTGGGAGTGTTAGCAACTGCCCCTGTAGGCACGACGGCGTGCTAGCACCACTCATTTGTGAACTGGTGCTACGTATATAATGATCTCAGCCAGCAGACCAACAACCCTCGCATACTAACTGAAGGTATTAAATCACCCGGAAAGTTACCAAGGCTGTAAAATAATGAATATAAGGATAGGGCAGAGGAACTTTTTCTTTTAGACGTAGCCTGATTGCACCGACAAATAATGAAGAGAAGTATCGGAGACATTATTTGTAAATATTTAGCTGTATAGTGTACGGATTGTCGCATACTAGAAAACAATATAAGGATGATGAGTTCATGAAAAATGGCCACCAGGCAGCTATAATTTTTTTTTTCTCGTGGGCGCCGCCATATTGTCTAGCGTGTAGCACTTGTCTCTAGTCTGGCAAACCTCTGGCGTGTGCGAAGGTCCACGTCTGTATGAATAGTATTCGTCGGGCCGCAGTTATAGCAGACTGTTTTCATTATTGCGCACTGAATTTCGTCTCAAGAGATGCATTCTAGGTGCAAAGTTAGTCTGTACTGAGTTTTGAAGGGCTTTTACTTATTAAGAGTGAACGATGTCAAAATACCATGGTGCGAATGTGTCGCAGGTAGTCGATGTCATATACTTTCGGCACTCCTTCTGTTCGAAAATAGCGCCAATATTTTGTTCCCTCCTTAGTGCGGCGAGCAAGTACTGCCAGTCTTTGAAGATAGACTTAATTTTCGTGAAAACAACTGCAATATGTTTCTCTGTTTTTTTTTCTCGTTGTCCATTTATGCTGTTGCACCATACACCGCTTGTGAACGTAGCCGTGCGTAAGCGCAGTCTCGATTTCGTCGCAAGTATGGCATCTGGTTGTCGTTCACAAACTTGTTTCTCACGATCTTGTTTTGCTGGTTTTAAGTGACTGATTATCACGCGCTCGTTTATAGTGCACCAGTGTGAACGAAAAAAATTTGTTTTCGGGGACGCGATGGTATACAAAAAGCGGCACTGATATTTACGAGCAAGCACAATTCCTTTTTTTTCTTTTTTGCCTCGTAAATTTTGGTATATGAATGCATTTTTGTTGCAATGAAATAAAGACAGTTTTACTGTTTCTTCCGCCATTATGACATGAAGCGTACCCCAGCTCATTCTTCTGACTGGCATCGCATGTGGTTTCTGTTCACATTTTTTGTTATATTCGTGTACGAAATATTCTGTTTTAGTGAATTCTCGCTGTCTTTCAGCACGGAAATTGGCAGTTATATAAACACTAGACAAGCATAACAGCATGTTTTTTTTTTCCTTCAGAAAAGTAATAAATACCTTGTATATCATTGCATGACCTACCAGAGACGGTTCTTTTGACCACTTAGGAAGTCGTGTTCCTGACGTAGTTATTTTGCACTCGAAATTACATACGTTGATAATGAAGAAATTAACATTTATTGTCACGAAACAGTGTTCCCGAGCTCGTGAGCTCAGGGTAGGAAGGAATGGTCCCTCATTGCAGGAGTCCTCTGACTGCAATTGCCTTCCTGGCCCTGGAGACGAGTCCTCGTTGATCGTCTAGGTCCTGTGCTGCGGTCTTGGCCTCCCACGTCTCGTCTAGGGAATTGATACGTGTTGTCCTTACTGGCTTGGTAATGTCGTGTTCGTGGCGCCACGACCACTTAAGTATGAGGTTTGCCAGTGTATCTGGCACGCCGCATACCGGACATTTGTAGGCGTACAGCGTCGGGTATATTGCCACAGAGACTGTTTACACTATCCGACATTATGAAGAATCAGCATCCACAGTCTTGTGCGCACTCCTGCTTTTGGCCGCACGACTCATGACTCTTGTTCACGGGCACGAATCAGTGTGGGTTGGAGCTGCAAAGAAGAAGAAGGTGCGTTGGCGGATGAACAGTTTTTGTTTTGGGAACGCTCTAGTGGACTCTTCCATCTTTTTGCATATAATTTGTCAGGGCACAAGTTCGCCCATAATAAACTAGTTTTTGACGCTTCTTCTTTTGCACCCATCACAATATTCCATGCAGTAGAATACCGTCCGTACACCTCTTGTTTTTCGAAGGCGAAATGAACTGTTTTGAAGCACTTGTCGTTTATATACCCGGGAAACGGTTGTGTGTAGAACTTGTTCGGCGATGGAACTTGACTGTGCTATAACACACCTGACAATTGATGACGTTGTTTACTCCCGGCATAGGCATGCGCACGACCAGCATGCGGTCACCGCAATTTTGATTTATATTTCGTAGCAGAATTAAGGAAGAATGCATTAAGTAAGAAGTGGAGTAACGTTTTTGCAGCCAGCCCCCCAGAGCGGGTGTCAGCCATACATGCAGACCGTCATCACCATCATCAGGTAAGGTCGTTTTGTTCTCACTAACATTGTCGGGATTGCTCCATGAGGGCTGCTTTGCAGTTCACTGTCGGCCAGGAAACAATAGGCAGGTTGTCGTCATTGGCTAAAAAGAATAGCTGAAGTACCGGCCGTGAGCATATATATTCTCATTCCTAACAGGGCTCTAAACATGGTAGCCATTTGTGGAGGCTTAAATGGCTATAATCAAGGGTAAAACGACCGTTCTTCTAGTCGTAGCAGTAACCGTGTAAATCATTTACAGCGTTTTGACCTTATTTACGTGTTTGGATTTCAACTAAACTGTGTGCTCAGTCATGCTCACGTATAAAAAAAGGCGCACTTTATCGTGATTGGACTGCAACAGCTGCAATGCGCTTTTCATACACTTTTTCCAAAGTGGCAGTAACTTTTATTTTGTAATTATTTCTCTATAGAGCCCGCTTAACGGCTTAGAGCAGTGTTTTGTTGTAGTTGAACAACTCGTTGAATGTTATTTAGAAAAGCTGTTTGTTAGTCATATACGTTGATGTTTCGCGAATATTACCGAGGTTTCTTTGTCCCAGAACAATTTTACAAATCGTACACCTTAAGTTTTAGCATTTACAGTTCACTTATTTTCACCTAATTTCTCACCGCAAAATTTGTAGTACCGTAATGTTGTTACCCGCCTACTACGTTCCTAAGGTCATCTGAATCAAACAATACATAGTAGGTTCGTTATTGGGAGAATATGGTTGTGATCGGTAGGTATACTTTATAACAATTTTGGGCCAAGTCTTTTCAGCATGTAATAGTTGTGTTGTGGGTGCACTTGATGAAGCAAAGAGAAGTGAAAGTTTAAAATTTACTTCTTTAATAATGAACTCAGACAGTTCTCTACTGTATAAACAACTTGAACAACGAGAATGAAGATACCTGAAGATGCAGTCGCTCAGGAAGGTGTCCTCGAATCAATTACCAAAGAAGGCGTACCGAGCGCCGAAACGATTGCCACTACGAAACCCCAGAAACGTCGCAAGCATTCCAACAAACGCCGTCTCTCCGGAAAAGGTTTGCCAACAGGAGAAAGGTAAGTTGCTATCTGCAATACTCAGTTGTCGTCACTCATTGATATAATTGATATCATGTAACACTGAATCTGCTTTGGGCTCTTTGAGCAGTATAATATCTTTTTGGTGTATATCTTTTTGGTGTATATCTTTTTGGTGTATATTTTGCGTACAAGTGTTTTCTTATAAGTGGTTACGTGTGATGTATTTAAGATGGAAAACGAAGGTGTGTTAAGAGATTTTCGTGCGCATGAAGCACACAACTTTTGCTCGTACCTGCAACTAAATTATTAAAACCGAATTAGTTCGTTCTAGGTTACTTTATTTCGCACTTAGTAAAAACTAATGCCCTGGTTCCATACCTTGCCAAGGTGCACACTTTTTTGTGGCGGAAAACTCCCAATAATTTGAACGCGTTGGCACTTACGACGGTTAACTCTAACTGCGAGCCTACTGGCGTCTGTCTCTCCACGCAGAAATTAGCCCAGAATGATCACCCGAAATCGCTCATTACATTCATCTGTCTAAACATTGTGTAGGAATTGATTTGCATTTATTGTTTTATGGTCGCATATGTTGTCAGTGCGCTACCGCTGCTGTATGGTTTACCCGGTCCACTCAGGCAATGTTTGCCCTTTGCCATGTCCTCTAGGACATTTTCAATTCCGTTCTAAATCAAGTAAGAAACAGAGACTTTTTATTTTTATTGCGTTGACTGTATACCCTGCAAATGAACGTGGTTCAGCGCGCAAATGCTTCGTAGACTTTAGCATTTGGCTCACTGCTGACATGAGTGCAAATTACTGCTTGTTTCTGCCTTATCACCGACCGGTCAATCATTTGTCCTCGCCAGTAGCATATGAAGTTAATATAATAAATGTACTGCCACAACTATGTGGTAAGTAACGACGACGCAGATGCAAATCCAGAAAGAACATTTCTATGTTCTTCTCGCACACAGTGGCGTAAAGGCTTTTCATTCTTGGGCCTGCCCGCTAGTTTAAACTCCGCTTAATTCGAATAAAATCAGAGTCCATTTCCAGTTCGAATTAACAAGCTTTTACTGTACTCAAAAGCTGTGTGGACGATTGCATTGTTTAATTGAGCTGAGCAAACGCAGCGCCGATTTTTCGACACAGAACTTTATGCTATCTGGCTTTGTGGAGCTGCGCCTAATGATAATAATGCAAAGAGGGTGGTTTAGCGCAGCACAATAAAATATTTTTAGTACTCATATTTGCTGGGGTTGTGCTTGGCTAAAGAAAGGGCAGAATGTAACGTGCAGGGGTGAGTTCATGCAGTTCTCCCATTAACAACGCTCTCTCCCAATTATATGTGGCAAAGACCATTGCCAGAGCGAAATCAAACTTGACACATCGTTTCGCACTCGCTGTTGTTTTATATCTTCTGCACATTTATTATAACCATCCTAGTCATCTTTGCATGAATATCATCATCCAAATGCGTTGATCATGTGTCCTAAGCGTCGTCGTGTATGAGCATCTTCATTCCGGGTTTATCGTACCTGTCACCTGCCGGATTCTCGGTCCAAATAAAAGTAATCCGAACCAACACCTCATACGGATGAATATACTGAAGGCCCGCAGTATAATTATTTCAGCTCATTTCACACAATGTAGACGTGAAGATTCCTATGCATTAAACTTAAAGAACTGTTGATTTCAACAGTAATTTAACATGAACGATCATTTACTTTAACCAAGTTTTATATAGTCACACGTGACGTTACTTGGCTACAACTTCAAACATAAACGCCAGCTCTGTTCACAGCCATCACTCTCCTTCCCTCAGAGATATAATGAATGAATACTTCGCCCTGTCGCGCTCACTAATTTTTGTGGCGCAAGACCCTAGACATGAGGTCCAGGTTCCGACATTTGAATACAAAAAGTTTTCACCGCTTGCTGTGGAAAGAAATCTTCAACGTACTTGTGAATTCTGCCTGAGATTCTGACACGGCTGCTGAACAAAAGGAAGTCTTTCGTCTTTTCAGAAACAAAAGCACTGGTAGTTTTAGAATGTCAAGAAGCATAGGGGCCGTGCTGTGTCTCTAGCGCAGGTATATATATATATATATATATATATATATATATATATATATATATGTATATATATATATATATATATATATATATATATATATATATATATATATATATATATATATATATATATATATATATATATATATGTATATATATATATATATATATATATATATATATATATATATATATATATATATATATATATATATATATATATATATATATATATATATATATATATATATTTATATTTATATATATATATATATATATATATATATATTGTCACGATGAGTCACAACTACTGGGGGATTTATTGAACGACCGGGTAGCTAGCTCTAGGACGATGCGTCAGTCGTGGCTGGCTCTCGAGCAGAGAAGAGAGCACGCGATCTTCTTTTTCCTCCAGATTGAGAGCCGCTCTTGCTGTCGACCCACTACGTGCTGGTGGCATTATCCCCCCTTCCGAAAAGAAAAAAAAAGTCCCAAAAAGAGAAAAGAAAAGTACATAGCATCACCGCGATGTTACTACATAGGCACGTGAAAAAGAAATTGGAAATTCGGATAAAGTGAAAGTAAAAACTGAAGAGCGTGCCAATATAAGAAACGTCAATTAACGAGAAAGCAAGTTCACACAAATAAACAAAAAACACAAAGAATGCTGTATGGTAAAGGAAAAGTTACGAGCAACGCGCAATAAATGGTTTCATGCGCAACACATGAACGACATCCGGCCTCAGTCGTGTCCTGCTTCGTGCATGGGGTGTTGAGTCCGGAACCACTTCGTAGTTCACGTCACTGACGCGGCGTAAAACTTTATATGGGCCAAAGTACCGGCTCAGTAACTTTTCACTAAGGCCACGGTGGCGGACGGGCGTCCACACCCAAACTTGATCTCCGGGGTTGTAAAACACTTCTTTGTGGCGGGTGCTATAGCGTCGTGCATCTGCCTGCTGTTGCTGGCCGATATGTAGTCGCGCGAGCTGCCTGGCTTCCTCAGCACGCTCTGCGAATTCTTTTGCGTCAGTTGCCAACTCGTCTTCGTCTTGACACGGTAGCATAGAGTCTAGCATGGTCCGCACTTCGCGGCCGTAGAGAAGCCGAAATGGCGTGAATCGCGTGGTCTCTTGCATGGCGGTATTATACGCGAAGGTCACGTAAGGTAAGATCCAGTCCCATGTTTTGTGCTGTACGTCGATGTACATTGAGATCATGTCTGCGAGGGTCTTATTCAGTCGCTCGGTAAGTCCGTTGGTTTGCTGGTGGTACGCAGTCGTCTTTCCGTGTCTGCTGTTGCTCAGTTTGAAAACTTCATCCGTAAGCTGCGCCGTGAATGCCGTCTTTCTGTCCGTTATTACACTGGAAGGAGCACCGTGTCATAACACGATGTGGCGCATGAAACATTGTGCTACCTCAGAAGCCGTGGCTCGTGGGATTGCCTGCGTCTCAACGTAGCGTGTCGAATAGTCAGTCGCGACGATCACCCATTTGTTGCTGTCCGCAGAGAGCGGAAATGGCCCGAGAATGTCCATGCCGACTTGGTCGAATGGCGTGCAAGGTGCGTCAATGGGCTGAAGCGAACCAGCTGGCTTAACAGATGGTTGCCTTCGGCGCTGACATTCCCGACAGCTCTTGACGTACTTCTTGACGCTTGCCGAAAGTCCCGGCCAATAGTACCTCTCACTCACTCTGGCTAGTGTCCGTGAGTAGCCCAGATGACCGGATGTGGGTTCGTCATGGCAAGCGAAGACGACGTCGTCTCGCATGTCTCGAGGAACCACCAGGAGGTAGGCACGGTTGTTCGAACGAGCGTTCTTCTTGTACAGCACAACATCTCAAAGGCAGAACGACGGCAACGAGCGGAATAAATGACGTGGTAAGATTGTGTCCTGGCCCTCTAAATGATCGATGATCGGACGAATCTCTGCGTCATCCCGCTGCCGTTTACTCAAGTCTGATAAGCTAATGGCGCCCAGGAAGCCTTCGTCTTCCTTTGCTTCCTGACTGACGACATGAAGGGGTGCGCGTGACAGTGTGTCAGCGTCTTCATGCTTACGGCCGGACTTATGGACGATGGTGACGTCGAATTCCTGCAGCCGCAAGCTCCACCATGCTAGCCGTCCTGAAGGGTCGCGCAGGCTTGCCAACCAGCAGAGGGCGTGGTGGTCCGTCACTATCTTGAAGGGACGACCATAAAAGTACGGGCGAAACTTGGTGATTGCCTGCACGGCTGCGAGGCACTCTTTCTCTGTAGTGGAATAATTCGTCTCGGCACGGAATAGAGAGCGGCTGGCGTAGGCTATCACCCTTTCGATGTCCTCTTGACGCTGAACGAGCACTGCACCAAGCCCAACGTTACTAGCGTCAGTATGGACCTCCGTGTCAGCATCATCATCGAAATGATCGAGAACGGGTGCTGATTGCATGCGCTGTCGCAGTTCATCAAAAGCTGCTTGTTGCTCGTTTTCCCAGACAAACGGCGTGTCGTCCCTTGTGAGACGAGTCAGAGGTTCTGCTATCTGTGAAAAGCCATGAATGAACCGGCGATAGTAGGCACACAAACCAAGGAAGCGCCGGACGGCTTTCTTATCGACAGGAGCTGGTAATTCGGCAACAGCAGCAAGCTTGTCTGGATCGGGCCGGACTCCTTCGGCGCTAACTACAAGTCCAAGAAATTTTAGTTCTTCATAGCCGAAGTGGCACTTCTGTGGCTTTAAAGTGAGGTCCTCCGATCGGATAGCCTCCAGCACGCTGCGCAGGCGCTGAAGGAGCTGCTCGAACGTGGCAGAGAAGACCACCACATCATCAAGGTAAACAAGACAAGTCTGCCACTTCAGCCCTGTGAGGACAGTGTCCATCATTCGCTGGAAAGTTGCCGGCGCTGAACACAAGCCGAAAGGGAGTACTCAAAATTGGTATAGGCCGTCTGGAGTCACGAAGGCTGTCTTTTCGCGGTCTCGCTGATCTACCTCGATTTGCCAGTACCCGCTTTTGAGATCGAGAGAAGTGAAATAATGGGCACGACGAAGTCTATCTTGCGAATCGTCGATACGCGGTAGCGGGTACACATACTTTTTGGTCACGCTGTTAAGCTTTCGGTAATCGACGCAGAAGCGTAGCGACCCGTCCTTCTTTTTGAAAAGCACGACTGGAGATGACCACGGGCTGTTGGATGGCTCGATAACGCCATCGTCAAGCATCTCGCGAACTTGCGTACGTATCACTTCACGTTCTTTAGCCAACACGCGGTAGGGGTGCTGGTGTATTGGGCGTGCGTCCTCGTACGTGATGATCCTGTGTTGAGTGATGGACGTCTGGCGGATCTTTGAGCAACTTGCGAAGCAAGACCTGTACTCGAACAAGAGCGCTCGCAGCGCAGTCTGGTTATCGGCGGACAGATCAGGATTGATGTCAATGTTGCTGATTGATGTGTCTGTGTTATCCACAATTTCTGACGTGAGACAGTTGGTTACGTTTGCTACTTCGTGGGCAAACGCTATCGAAGTGCCACGGAAAAGGTGTCGATGCTCGTTGCTAAAGTTGGTAACGAGCAATTGAGATCGGCCGTCACGAACGTGTATTACACTTCTCGCTACACATATGCCTTGCTGCAGGAGGTGTTCTAAATTTGTCTCGGCCACCACATCGCCATCGCTCAAACCACAGCATGTTACGTCGACTATAACACTGGCTCGGAGAGGAAGCGTCACGCTCTGTTCAGAAATACGGAGTACGTCGACACGCATTCCGTCATCCTGCACGTTGATTGCTCGCTGGGCTGAGAACGTGACTCGGCGCTCTTGCAGATCAATGATAGCTCCATTTTCCTGTAGAAAATCAACTCCCAGAATGACGTCACGGGAGCATTCACGTAGAACAAGGCAGCTTGCTACGAATGTGTACCCTTGAATCTGTACTCTAGTTGTGCAGGCGCCCAGTGGAGTAACGACATGGCCACCAGCTGTCCGAGTCTGCGAGTTATGCCACGGCGTGATTACTTTCTTCAGCTGCGTTGTCAGTTTCCCGCTCAGTATGGAATAGTCTGCGCCGGTTTCCACTAACGCATTAACTACACAACCATCCATTGTTACTGCTATGTTGAGTGAAAGCCGGCTATCCTTTGCAGCAGCAGGTGATGTCGGACCAGTTTCTGTACGGTTCTGCGTCAATAGGAGGTCTTCAGCGCTTCGAAGTTCAGCGACTCCGCCCCCAGAGTGTCGCTTCGGCTAGTTTTCCTGGTGGGGGCTGGGAGATGGTGCGGTAGAATACCGCTGGGGCGTTGATGAAAATCGCCTCGGTGGTGGCGAGCGCGACTGGCGCCCGGCAGACGGTGGTGCATGCAGCTGGGAGAGGTAGCTTTGAATGGCGCGTGGTCTCTGACCGTAACGGGGTGGCGGCGAGTACCCAGAGAAGCCGAGAAGCCCAAGACGGCGATAAGGGCACTAGCGGTACAAGTGATCAGCTTCTCCGCAGTGAAAGCATAGAGGCCGATGATCGGGTGTGCGCCAGACATCAGACTTCCGAGGAGACGAGTGGCGATCGTCGATGTACTGGACCGGTTGCACCGAACGATGGGCGACAGAAGCACCACGGACAAAGGACAGGGGCGGTGGCGTGTACGTGCCTTCATAGTATGGTATGTGCTGCGCTGACTCGAGTGAAACTGCAGGAACAAGATGAACGAACCATGGCGGTGATGCAGCAGGGTGTTTCAAGGCTTCCGCGTAGGTTGTCTCACGGTGGTATTCAACAGGAGCTGATGCAGCTGTATCAGGAGGCAAGGTGTCCCGGAGGGCCTGGTGCAGCTCATTCTTGATCAGAGTTGCAATAGAGCTAACCGTAGGATTAGGTGTTACACCAGCCTTTTGCAACTCTTCACGTACGATATTACGGATGAGTTCACGTAAGGAGTCACTGCTGGTCCCAGCGGCGGCAAAAATGTCAGCAGTGGACATGCCACTGACTTGCCTGTCGTATAGGTTTGATCGCTGCTGCAGCATTTTTTCCATTGTCACGGCTTCAGACAAGAACTCCGCGACCGTCTTCGGAGGGCTTCGCACGAGGCCGGCGAAAAGCTGGTCTTTGACACCGCGCGTCAAGTGACGCAACTTCTTGTCCTCCGTAATTCTTGAATCTGCCCGTCGGAAGAGACGCGTCATGTCTTCGACGAACGTGGTCACAGTTTCGTTTGGTGACTGGACGCGGGCAAGAATACCTCGTCAGCTCATTCTTGGCGGTCAGCGCTGGCATATGTCTGCAGAAGTCTACGAGAGAATTCGGGCCACGTCGTCAGCTGCTCCTCTCGATTTTGATACCACGTGCGAGCCCCGTCTTCGAGATAGAATAGACACTACCCAGTTTCGCTGCGTCGTCCCACTTATTTAAGTTGGCTACGCGCTCGAAGTCCGCCAACCAGTCCTCAACGTCTTCCCGCTCCGTACCATGGAACGTCGTCGGTGCCCGTGGGCTTTCCAACGTATAGCGGTTCGACGACGTGCTTCCCGTGCCAGTTGGCAAGGTTTGTACCGAAGTGCTGGTCATGTTTGTTGACGTGGTGGGAGCAGTATCACTGACTTCCGGAGGCAATCCCCTGATTCAGCGGCTGGTCCGATGCACGGGAATGTTGACTGGCACTGGAGTCATATTACGGCTTCCTGGGGGGGGGGGGGGTTCTGCAGCATCCGTGAGACTACCCAGCACCTTCCACCACTTTGTCACGATTAGTCACAAATACTGGGGGATTTATTGAACGACCGGGTAGCTAGCTCTAGGACGATGCGTCAGTCGTGGCTGGCTCTCGAGCAGAGAAGAGAGCACGCGATCTTCTTTTTCCATCAGATTGAGAGCCGCTCTTGCTCTCGACCCACTACGTGCTGGTGGCAATATATATATATTTATATATATATAGATACATTTATATATATATATATATATATATATATATATATATATATATATATATATATATATATATATATATATATATATATAGTGTTGACAACAATAATACCTAAAGAGAGATGAAACAAAACACTTAAGGCGAATAGCCACGTAATATTAGAGGTTGAATTGTACGCGATTTCAAAAGGTCTCGCGGAGAAATTACAGGCATTATAGGATTTTATCTTGCCAAGTTCGCACGGCGCCCTTAGGACAGCAGAGACATATGTGGCTGGTCACAATTCGTGGAGCTACGCAGATATTCTCCGAAAGCTATATGTAACGAACAAACGTGCCCCGGGACAAAAATTAATCATCACAGGAAAAACATCAAAAAACAATTTCGCTCATCTCGTATGACGCACTTGAAAGAGCAGAGGCATCTATGATAGGTGACTATGGATGGAGCTACGCAGAACTGCCTGCAGAATTGTACGCAACGTACCAATAATCTGTCAAAAGTACCCGCATTCAGGTCTACTACAAAGGAATCGTTGCAACATTCGGGGGCGGAGACTCATCTCTAATGAAAATTAAGCATGCGAACTTAAGCATTGCACTTTCTGTTTGTTTTGTTTTTCCATGGCGAACAGATACGCTATTGCAGGCTAATGACGCGAACTCTAGCCGCTCTTTCACGACTGCTTATTACGGAGGTAGACACTTGTAAAAAAATTTAGCTAATATATAACGCCAAAGTATCTGAATACGCCAAAGTATCTGAATACACGAATTACAAGAAAAATCTTAACATGCAGCCAACCTAAAATCAAGCCTCAAAATGGCATAAAAATGACATATATGCAGTCACTGACGAAGTAAAAGTTAAAAAGCCAAGAGATGTTTGAGGACCTACAGGGGTTCATTGTTCACTGAAAGTCTTAGTATTAACAAGGAGTGTGAACAAAGAAACTGTATGAATCCCGAAACGTTCCTGTGTTTTTTCGACTTGACTTAGTCAGTAACTGCAAATAAATCCTCATCCTAGTAACGACCGCACAAACTTTGGTCAAATACTTGGCTAAAATAGCATGAATTATTTCTATCTGAGCAACGCTGAAAATTTTTCCGGCGGGGAGACTACAATGTAACATAACTTATTTACGCTTTCTAGGAAAACAAATGGCAGATCGCACCTACGATGGCTATCAATTATGTGCGAAGCACGAATGAGGAATGTTGATATGTCACTTCAAATTCAGCTCAACGTTAGAAGGCGGAAGAAAATTATGCCGTACATGACTTCCATATCATGATTATCATGTTTGGACGCGTCACTTCCATTTGTCTTCTATTCACGATACGTAATACCAAAATCGGTATATGTGGAACTAGTGAGACGCCCATGAAAACGCTATGAGCGTAGCATGTAGCCATGCTTTACATGAAACGCATATTATGACTAATATGTGTGAACGTGTAATTTACCTTCGTCATGTACTCACGTCACGTGACACCAAATTTTGTGTATCTGGAGCCAGTGAAACGGCCATCAGCGCATCATAACCGTAGTATGTTTTCATGCTCTGACATGACACGCATGTCATGATTATTGTGTTTGCGCCAGTCATATACCTTTGTCATCCGTTGACGTCACGTAACACATATTTGGTATATGTGTAGCCAGCAAAGCGGCAGCGAGAGCATCATGAGCGTGGCATGTAGCCATGTTGTTACATGACACGCATCTTATGATTGTCATGTTTGCACCAGTCACATACCTTCGTCGTTCATTCACGTCCAGTAATGCCAAATTCGATATATGCAAACTAGCGAAACTGCGGTGAGCGCATAATGAAAGGGCCGAATATACTTTGACGTAACGTTGGCGCGCGTGCACAATGGGCGCAGTGACGCTACGCTAGAAAAACGCGAGTAATCTCCCCCACGCGTGACCGACGCGACCAGAGTCCGTCAGCGCGGCCCGGTGACAAGCAGCTTGTATTGCAACATCCTGCATTTCACGCCGACGACGTTATCCAGGCAGCACTGCGTCTGCTTCTCTTCGTGACGGAGAGACGCCGGGCGCGCTGACACGCGGATGAATCAAATCAACACAGCGCGGTGCGCGCCTGTGAGTTAATATATGGCAGGCAGATGGATCGGTGCCTGCCGAGGCATCACCGGCGTGACTCGACGAAACGAACGCCAGCACGCACGCGCGCAGGTCACGTCGAAGTGTATTGGCGCCTGCAAGAGTGGCATGTAGTCATGTTTTTCTTACATGGCACGCATCTCATGATTATCATGTTTGCTCCAGTCTAATGACGTACCAACTATATATATATATATATATATATATATATATATATATATATATATATATATATATATATATATATATATATATATTATGAAAATTTTCAAAGTGGCAGTGTTGGCAAAATTTCCCTATGTTGTAACATTGCCTCTTAACAATTTCAATCTCCCGTAGAAACATAACTGAGTGATTGCTGTTGTGATGAAAAACTACTTCTTACTTGTTCGTTTTCCGAGCGTGCAGCCAAGTGTGACCACTGCTGTCGAAAGTGGCTGGTGCTCACCCTCCCCTCTTTTTCAGTGGGGGGGGGGGGGGGGCTGGCGTTGCATTGGCTCACCCTTCGGCTGGAACGCCCATAATCCAGTCACATACCTTCGTCATCCCTAGGCGTGATGAAATACAAAATTTGGCTTATGTGAAGATAGCAAAACGGCCGTGAACGCATCATGAGAGTGGCATGTAGTCATGTTGTTGCGAGACACGCCTGTCATGATTATCGTGTTTCGACGTGTCATTTACCTATGTCATCCGTTTGCATCATGTAATACCCATTTTGGTACATGTGAAGCTCTCAAGATGACCGCGATGCGCATGATGAGGGTAGCATGCAGGTCACGTTGGTACATGGCACGCACCTAATTACTATGTGTGCATTAGTCCCATACCTTCGTCATCCATTCAGGTCCCGTAATACAGAATTTGGTATAAGTGAAGCTAGCGAAACCGCCGCAAACGCATCATGAGCGTGGCATAGAGTCATGTTGCAACATGACACGTGTTTCATGATTACAATGTTTGCATCATTTACATACCTTCGTCACGCATTCACGTCCCGTAATAGTGACTTTGCCATATGTGACGCTAGTGAATCGGCCGCGAGCGCATCATGAGCGTGGCATGTAGTTATGTTGTTACGAGACACGCAAGCCATGATTTTCATATTAGAGTGTGTTACTTGTGTTCGCCATCCTGTCATGTCATACCCTACCAATTTCGCAACATATCTTGTGAACGCTACCACCGCAAATGCAGCAATATGATGAACTGCAATCATGACATACATGACATACATATCATGATTTTCATGTTATGACTAGTCACTCATGCTCACCATACAGTCATAGAAAGATATATATATATATATATATATATATATATATATATATATATATATATATATATATATATATATATATATATATATATATATATCAATAGCTAGATAGGTAGAGAGATAGACGCGCTTAAAGTCGTCAAAGAAATGCTTTGCATTTCAAATAAAAAAAACGCCAGATCCCTCGTATCTGGAGAATCGACATTATGCGAAACATGCGAAGGCAAAGTGACCGTGTTAGAGTTTTCTTACTGAGCGGCGCGTCATGAAATTACGCTAAATACGTGTACAAATACTTCACGCACAGACATATGTTCAAGAGTGGCAGACGATTATCTAACCAGTTCTTTGCATTTGATGATGATATATTATATTGGGCTTGACATCTCGAAACCATGATATGAGTATGTGAGACGCCGTTGTGGAGAGCTCCGGAAATTTGGACCACGTGGGGTTCTTTAACGTGCACCCCAAATATGTGCACACGAACCTACAGCATTTCAGCCTATATCGAAATTGCAGCCGGCGAAGTCAGGATTCGATCCCGCGACCTGTGGGTGAGCAGCCGAGTATTTTAGTCACTAGATCATTACGGCGGGGCTGTTTGCACTTAGACGTAGTCGTTTATAATAGGCAGTAGCAAAGAAAAAAAAAGGTATAATTTGCCTAGGGTACAGTCAAAATGACATAAAAGTCTGACAATGCGCCTGCCCCCTGTTAAACCACAACCCACCAAAACGACACAGTGCTCAGTGCAACGTAAGAGAGGCCAATAAATAAGTAAGCATAAAGTTTTGTGTACAAAACATATACGAGTGAGAATTCGCCAGCAATGAAATCGCTAAAGCTTATATGCGTCTACCAAAATGAGAGGACATAAACGCTAATGTAAAATATGCAAAATTCTTGAAGAAATTTGAAATTTCAATACACAAGGTCTCAAAAATCAAAAGGTGACAGCATTAGTAAGCGATATGTGTGACATAAATTAACACACAGATTAGATAACATAGTCATACGTTAGTGTGATTCACACAAGGAAAATACTTCGAAGAGGGCAAAACAAACATGATGAAGGTGATCAAGTTTGCATAGATAAAAACTTTTCTTGTATCTTCTTTTTTAAATGCCATATAACACTTTGTTGTCAATTAGAGGAACTACAATCGGTTGTTCGTATAGGAATTGCGAGATTTCATACAACAGTTTTTGTGCGTCGCGAAATTGGTACGTGGTTTCTCATATGGATACACCCTATGCTGTAGATTGTGACTGCGACCTCACAGGAGGTGCCTCTGATAAATCCCTGAGCGATAAGTTTGTACCTTTTTTAAATAGGCATTATAAATCTTTGTTTCATCACGTTGCCAGTATGATGCCTGAATGAAAGCATAGAGTTTCCTACTATACTTTCTATAAGGAACTCTGGCGCTAGTGTCTATGGGAGCTGAGAGGGTTGAAAGAGGGTTGAACTCTGAGACGTCGGGACGATACGGGAAAATGTTGTCAAAGATGGAGCATGGTTCACGCCCATATAGAAGAAAGAAAGGGGAGAAGCCTTTGGTTGACTGCGTCGCGGTGTTGTACGCATAGGTCACAAATCGGAGAATGACAACCCAGCTTGAGTGGTCGGAATTGACATACATGGCGACCATGTCTCCTAGCGGTCGATTGAAGCACTCAATTAGACCGTTGGTCTGCGGGTGGTAGGCTGTAGAGGTGCGGTGCACCGTGCGGCATGCCAGAAGGAGTTGTACAACTTCGGATAAAAAGACACACCCTCGATCACTTAGTAGTTCACGTGGTGTTCCGTGACGCAGTACAAATCGTCGCAAAACAAAATTGGCTACGTCACGTGTACCAGCCGTAGGTAGTGCAGGTGTTTCAGCATACCTCGTCAGATGGTCGATGGCGACAATGATCCGTCGATTTCCAGTGGCAGTGTAAGGAAGGGGACCATATAGATCGATACCAACGTGGTCGAAAGGGCGCGCCGGACACGGTAGAGGTTGTAATAATCCGGGTGAATGGGCCGCTGTCTTTCGTCGTTGGCATAATGAACAGGACCGAATCTATTTTTGTACAAAAATGTACATACCACGCCAGTAGTAACGCTGGCAGATCCGCTGATATGTTTTTAACACACCAGCGTGAGCATGTTGTGGGTCGACATGAAAATCTGCACAGACATCAGATCGCATGTGGCGTGGCATAACTAAGAGTCATTTACGACCACCCGCGTGGTAGTTTCTGCGGTATAGTCGCACGTCCCGTATCGCGAAATGTGTGGCTTGGTGGCGAAGAGCGCGTGGGTGCGCAGACGTTCAAGAGTCGGAAAGAATGTTAAGGACACATGTTATCCATGGGTCTTTCCGGTGTTCAGACGACATGCTTGAGACGGAAATAGGAGTGATGGAGAAGCTGGCGTCCGAAAGCAGGTCTGCGCCGGATCTCACTGGTGATCGTGAGAGGGCGTCCGCATCAGAGAGTTTTCTTCCTAAGCGGTAGACGACACGAATGTCGAATTCTTGTAGGCGAAGAGCATAACGTCCAAGGCGACCTGAAGGATCTTTTAGCGACGCCAACCAACAAAGTGCGTGGGGATCGGTCGCAACGTCGAAACTCTGTCCGTACAAGTAAGGACGAAACTTGCTTAACGCCCAAATGATTGCGAGGCATTCTTTTTCAGTTACTGAGTAGTTCATCTCCGCTTTCGTGAGTGCGCGGCTTGCGTATGCGACGACGTACTCTGGAATACTAGGCTTTCGTTGCGCGAGTACTGCTCCCAGACCAACGCCACTGGCATCTGTGCAGTTCAGTGGGGGCACTTGGGTCGTAATGGCGAAGAATGGGTGGGAACGTAAGCAGGCGGCGCATTGTAAGGAAAGCTTCGTCACATGCCGGGTTCAAGTTAGAAAAATTAGCTGGACCGTTCAGTAGTTGTGTAAGTGCGGCTATTATTGATGCAAAGTTGTGGACGAAACGGCGAAAATACAAGCACAAATCGATGAAGCTCCTAAGTTGTTTGAGTGAAGTCGGCTTCGGAAAGTCGGCTACGGCTCGAAGTTTGTCTCGGTCTGGGCAAATTTCATTCTTTGACACAACGTGAGCAAGTATAGTAAGTTGGCGAGACCCAAAGCGGCCCTTCTTTAGGTTAAGCTGGAGGTTTGCCTTCGTAAGACACTGAGGAATAGTGCGCAGACGGTCGACGTGGGTAGGGAAATCAGGAGAGAATACGAGATCATCAAGGTAACTTAAGCAAACCTGCCATTTAAGGCCGCGTAAAATGCTGTCCATCATTCGTTCAAACGTTGCAGGTGCATTGCACAGACCGAATGGCATAACCATGAATTCGTATAGGCCATCTGGCGTAACAAACAGTGTTTTGGAACGGTCACACTCTGGTATCAGAACCTGTCAGTAACCTCAACGTAAGTGCAGCGAAGAAAAGAATTCGGCACCTTGTAGAAATTGATAGCGTCGTCGATGCGGGGAAGAGGGTATACATCTTTTAGTGTAATTTTGTTGAGTCACCGGTAGTCGACACAAAATCTAATCAAACCGTCTTTTTTCTTCACTAGCACAACAGGTGAAGACCAGGTGCTAGAAGATGGTTTGATGACACCGCGCAGAAGCATATCTTTCACCTGCTCTTCAATTACACTTTGTTCCTTGGGTGATACGCGGTAGGGGCGTTGCCGCAAAGGAGGGTATGTTCCAGTGTAGGTTGTGTGAGCGACGGTCTTAGTTTGACTCAGTGCCTTTTGAGGAAGGTCAGTAGAATCTCGGAATTCATGCAAAAGGGTTATTACATGGTCCCCTTGATCCGAAGAAAGCTTGCTGTCAATTGGACGATTAAAGATATTCAAGGAGTAGTCATCCCGCGTAAAAAGAGAAGTAACAGCATTCAGTTGAAGTTGCTGGCCAGGGTCGTGGAACTCAATAAGCACAATAACGTTGCCATCAACAGGATGAACATAGCCCAGTTTTTCGTGAGCTTTTATGGTGCGAGGGCATGAACTAGGATTGCAAACGACAATTCGGGAAGTATCTTGGTGAGGTGGCAGAACGGCGTACGGCAGAGACGTACCGTGGCGGCGACTGAATACGTCAGATGAGGAGAACACAACGGTAGAGCCGGACAATTCAGTGCGATTGACAGGGACAACGATGACACTAAGAGGAGGAACATCAACGTCGGAAGCAACAAGAAGCTTGCCAAGGTGAGTGCGCTCAATGTCGGTAGATGGTGCATCTGAAAACAAAGAAAATTCTACCTGCGCGCGAGTGCAGTCAATTACGGCGTGATGGCGCGACAAAAAATCCCATGCAAGTATCACGTCATGGGAACACTTGGTCAACACGAGAAACTCAATGTGGTACAGGACGTCCCGAATGTTTACTCTCGCCGTACAGGCTCCAACTGGTCGAATTGGTTGCGCACTCGCTGTATTCAGCAAAACGTCGGAAGGTGGCGTCGTTAGTTTTCGTATCAAGAGGCAGAGTTTCTGACTCATCACAGATACGGTGGCACCCGTATCAACAAGCGCAAGAGTTCGTGGACCTTCAACAAACACTTCCAGAACGTTTGTGGGGTTGGGCGAGGACTTCTACTACGCGAAGATTTTGCGGCTCGTGTCTGCGGAGCGGCGGCGGCCAATTTTCTGTCTCTACGGGGTTCGGCCGGCAACGCAGAGGGGAAATAGAACGGTAGCGGCGTGGTGAGGATGGGCGACGGGGACCGAGTGGTCGATAGTCGGCAGCAGGGTGGTGGTCTAGTTCAGTTGGTGACGAGTCGCGTTCCACTGATTGTCGGTCGCATTGACGTGGCGATTCTCGTTGCGCGTTGTACAGGGCTGTTAAAGAGTATTCAGGGTACCTCGGAGCTGCAGCCGGGCTCGTTGCGAAGCACCGGCGACAGAAGCGCGCCACGCGACCTGGATATCCACATGCGTAACAGATCGTGCGATTGTCAACTGTGCACCAAGGGTTTTCGTTATAGCGCTGTTGTGTTGCTGGAAATGGCGTCGTTGATACTCGTACAGGCTGGCGAGTCGGCCGAAGTGGAGGTCGTGGTGGAGTAGCAGCAACAGCAGCGTAAGTCAATGGTGCGGTGACGGGTGCTGTCTTAGAGACGGGCGGCAGTACCTCTGAGACCTGCGCCTGTATTAGATGCCTGGCGCGGGCACGAGACGCTCAGAAAAGAGTTTCGTTGCCGGTAGATACGACAAGCACGAAAGTTGTCGGGCCACCTCCTCGCGCACATATCGTTTGATTTCCGACATGATAGGACTGTAGTCTCCACCCAGGCTCAATGCCGCGAGAGTTTCATTGGTAGCCGCTGGCCGCCGTGTCATGACCCGTTGTTTGCGCAACTCCTCGAAGCTCTGGCAAAGAGTGGCGAGTTCGGACACGGTACGTGGGCCCTTGGCCAGCAGCATCTGGAAGGCGTCGTCGTCTATCTCCCTCAAAATGTGATTATTCTTGTCTGACTCGATCATTGAAGGGTCAAGGCGCTTGCACAAGTCGAGCACATCCTCGATGTAGCTTATGAAGCCTTCACCCTGAAGCTGTACGCGTCCCCGTAGGTGCTGTTCGGCACGAAGCTTGCGTATCTCGGGGCAACCGAACACATCGATAATGCGTAGCTTAAAGGCACCCCAAGGTGCGGATTCCGAGTGGTGGTTGTTAAACCAGAGACTCGCTACTTCTTTCAGGTAGAAGCGTACATATTGCAGCTTCTAAGGGTCGTCCCACTTGTTGCTTGCGTCTACCTTTTCAAATGTCGACAGCCAATCTTATACGTCTTGATCATCAGTACTGTCGAAAAAAGGTGTATCACGCACGCGTATAGAGAAGTGGGCACGATGGCCATCGGATGCTGGGTCGTACCTTGCTGGGTGTTTTCTTCAGCCATGTCTGGGATGGCAGGTAGTTTCCTGTGTCGGAGTTTCATGTTGAGGTACCCAGCACCGCCATCACTCTGAAACGGGGTTTATTGGCGTAAGTAGTACTTGCGCAGCAGGTCTATTGATGCGGAAGGCGGGCGGCAGCAACCGACGCAGGAAACATAACGCTGGGGGGAACAGCTCGCGCTCGGCTCCTCTCGCTAAAGGCGTGACCCACTGCGGCGCATAATCTCCTTCTTCTCTACACTACCGTTAATGATATTTTCGCAATGTTTACTTCACCAGGAAAAAATACCTGAACAGAAAATTGTGCTAGCAATATGTGAAAGCAGCTTACTGATCGTATGTTCAACTGTTTCGATAGCCTGGGGTTTGTATGATCTACGCTACATGCACAATTATGTTCTTAATTTTTGAAACAGTTAGTCATACTCGGATGTGGGAAACATGAAAACAGAGGAATAAATGTTGCTAGTTACATATGTATGATTGCTAATCTCCTCGTCAGTGGATCCACAATCGTCAGCTGTAAGGAAATTGTTCATTGAACCAATTTTTAAGTGGCGCACCTGAGTATAGTTCACCGTCGATGAAAAGCTCCGATATAATTAATTTGTCATCTTTGCACATACCGTCATTCACCTTTTTGCAGATATTTCGGAACTCATTCAATATACCAGCAGACTCGGATGTGGGAAACATGAAAACAGTGGAATAGATGTTGATGTTGCTAGTTACATATGTATGATTGCTAATCTCCTCGAAAGTGGATCCACAATCGTCAGCTCTAAGGAAAATGTTCATTGAACCAATTTTTAAGTGGCGCACCTTAGTATGGTTCACCGTCGATCAAAAGCTCCGATATAATTGATTTGTCATCTTTGCACATACTGTCATTCACCTTTTTGCAGATATTTTGGAACTCATTCGATATACCAGCAAACATATTGTCGTAGTACACGAAAAGCAACTACGTTAGCTTGCTTATTATCAGCGCCAAGTTTGTTTCAGATTTTTTTGTGTAGCTGATTCACCTAAGGTTCTTGTTCTGGTAAATGAAATAAATAACTTATCACGCTCTTTTATTTTTTTAAAGATGGGAGTCTATTCATGGTGGTGCAGACCAACGGGTTTTTTAATCGTTGTCGTAAGAAAGCCAATGTCATAGATGCCTTTGATAGTGTTTAGAAAGAGGCGGTGCGAAGAACCATGATCTTTGAGCTCTGTCACAGAGTTTCAATATCTACTTTATATAGGTGTTGACAGAGTCGTTCAATGTTCTTCTGGTCATGAAACTCCAGCCGATGTTTCATTCAGGGACCAAAGCAGCCGCTAGGATCACCCCTGTTAGCATGAAGGCTTCGCCGGCGGCCATCGATGCTTGCGGGCCGGCTTTTTCTCCGTCGGCAACGCGCCTAATTTGATCTGCTCTCAATTTCCACTTGTAAGAACGCGAGCGACGCGAGCGAAGTGTGCATGTTTTTTAGTCAGTTGACGCGTAGCTTGGCTGTGAAATAGAAGCAAGGCCACGCGTGTTACTGAGGCATATCTGTTGCAGCGTTTGTTCGTTGCGGTAGTCACAGCCACTACGTTCTCGCTTTAAGAAAGAGGACATGAGGCAATTTCGTTTTTTGACTAGTCTTTGCAGTTGACTGCATTTGAGTCAATTAGCACCACATTTAAATCGCTATATACAGCCCTGAGCGACATGCTGCGCTGAGCAAATAGGTGTTCAAACGTACAGCATGTTGGGTTATCGCTGTGTCTGCGCGATTTTATTGTGCGCTAATAAAGTAAAAATAATCTATTTTTGGAAAGTGAGCATCAACATCGTGAAGAAAAACGCTCAAGAAATGAAAGCAGCATTATGGGCTCATGTCGGAAGCAGGAGTAAATGCTACAAACTTGGGCGACTTTCCTGGCAGTCCACATAGGTATACGGTACCAACAGAAAAACTTATACGGTCAGTGCCTGACACACTCCTCCCACCAAAAGGACAAGTTCATTGATTGATTGGCTGTGAGTTTTAACGTGCTGACGCTATGCAGGCAATCGGGCGCGCGCCGTAGTGTAGCTCTCCCGAATAATTTACACCACCCAGGTATCTTTATCATGCGCGGGAATCTCTAAAGCACAGGCATTTTCTCTTTTCGCCTCCATCAAAAAAGCGGCTGGGAAGCCACGTCCTTGAGTTCATCATCATCACCACAGCGCCTTAGCCTCTGAGCGAACGCGGCGGGGACACTAAAAAATTAAAAAAAGAAATGCAGGCGAAGCTTGCCATGCTCTGCTTTCCAAATTCAAAATACCTGATTAGATAATCAAAATGTTGCCGCCGTAGATTTAGGTTCCGCCACACAGATGACAGTAACCTGACTGAACACTTGCTGATCGTCCAGGTAGCTGCCAAGCGCTTGCAAATGACTAGAAAACGCGCCGCGGCTGTGGTGCAAATGTTCATTCATACAGGTTTACGGCAAGAGCACGGCGGATAAAGCAAATAAACAACAATGGTGCTCTTTCTGTCTCGTCTTTTTTTCTCTTGGTCAACCTTTCGCCACGTATTTCAACGTCACACAAATATGTGTCACTAGCAAACCCAAAACGTAACAGTTGGGCTTACATAGCATGACAAACAGAACATCTGCTACCCACTAGGCTTGTTGCTACTATTTGCTGGGCAGTTTGCTCGTCACTCGTGTGATGTTGTTTTTATCCCTGGTGTAAATTTGCAGGCAGCACTTCAAGAAAACATGAACAACCTCTGCTGTGGTACCCACATAGTGCAACCTACAGCCCACACCAGCAGAAGCAATGCGGCTATCGAGCGAAACTTGGTAAACAATGGTCGCATACACATCGGCACATGCAACTGTGACCACAGTCAGTTATTCAACATATCCCTCCACAATGCGCAAGAGGCTGGGGAGCTGGGATGAGGGCACTTGCCGGAATCCTCTTGACTACTTCTGGATTAGGTCAGTTGGCTCGCGTGTCTGGCTCTTGAGTGTTCCCACGCAGTCAGTGCAGCTTATCGTTGAAAACTTCTTTACCACGTAACCAGCAAGATAATCAAGAATGCACTCTTTGGTGACGAGCGTAACGTCAGGCATGGATGCAATGCTCACTGCCTCTCCCGGCTCCTCAAGAACGTCATCAAAGAGGACCGCCAACATGTCAACCAGCAAAATACATTCCAAATTTCAAATCTTTCAGTGTGTAAGACGTGGTTCATAAATGCAAAAACACATTATGTTTCACTTGGTTATTTGGTCGTTTGTGTATACAGTGAAACTGCACCTCAAAAAAAGAAACTAGAGCTGATAAATAAAAGCAAGAGGCACTTTACCTTATTGGAGGCACGTTTTCCCTTGTCAAAGAGAACCTGGAGGTTCAACAACAGATGCGGTCCATATCCCTCGACTGAGGCCCGTTTTGGCAGCCAAACTAGGTTGTTTACAAAAAGCATCCGATAAATGAACAAAAAATGTTGCACAGTCCGCTGCCCTCCGCCACCAGCAACAGGCCTGACGATGCCGAAAAACCTCCAGAAAGAAAAAAAAATCATATTCACAACAATGAGAAATTCATAGCACAATTACACTCATAAAAGTAATCATGTTTACCTCTAGAGGGTCTTGTCCAAAGTTCCGAACAAGAACGTAATGAAACCGAGACAACAGCAAGCTCTCGACGAGCGCAACTGAGCTATGCAGTTTCAGTCTGAGCGCTCCGCATGTCTGCTTACTCAGAAAGCATACTTGCCTCTGGAATGGTAATGGCTTGATTTATTTCTCCCAGTTGTCCAGCAATGCAATGCTGTCCTTTAACACCTTGGATAAAATTATTTTTCACCTATAGTACATGAAAAGCACTGCATACACATGTAATAATCTCACAGTAATGCGTTGTGCTTCGTTGAATTGAACATGGTCTGGCCTCCGAGAGTTCAGGCAGTCGGACAGCTTGTTCAATGTTCTTGTGAATTGCGATCTCGCAGCCGATCCATGGTGCTTCTTGCAGTCTTCCTCCTCGCTCTAAAACTCCATGGCTGAAGCAGCACTGTCACTGAACAGCTGTAAAATGTGTGGAAAAAGGGTTTTAAGTTTACTTCGAAAAACATGTGAGCAGATGTTTTTGAAATAAACTTTGCACAAAACATAGCTGCGTGCATGACTTGCCTGGACAGCCAACTTCACGCTCATCTTTTGGAGCGCATTGGGGAAAATATGGGCTTTCGTTAATTCCGGTACAGCCAGGAGTACAGCCTCTTCCAGCCAAACATAAGGACAAGGGACAATTTAAAAAAAATAATTGTTTATGCACAGGTCAAGCCATTCATGTGCAACTTTTCAGGGGCGAAGCTCCTTATGGCGTGGCTTGGGCGTCCCTCGTATGTAACCACCAGTGGCACATACCCGAAATAGGTATAACACTTGACCTCCAAGGTGGTGCCAGTGAGAGATTTCTTCTGTGCGTTGTTTAACAATAAAAAATAGTGCTCAATGTACATGCCAATGGCTGCTAATGGGGATTGAGAGACATGAGCATTCGGCTTTTAGTCAACGCGCACGCTGTGATCCCCATTAGCAGCCATTGGCATGTACATTGAGCACTATCGGACAAGAAAGAGATGCTACATTATACTCGCTGGGTGTAACCTCCTTAGCTTTAGAAAGGTTTAGTGAGCGTTGAGCCGCAGTGCCATGAATACAATGAACTTGTATATACCATGAATGAACTCAAGGTGGTTAAAAATGAGAAGTAGATACGAAGCGCAAGCCGTAAGAAAGTAAAAGCCGAACTCAATTGTCTCTCATTTCTCATTAGCAGCCATTGGCATGTAAATTGAGCCCTATCTGACAGGGAAAGAATGCTACGTTATACTCGCTGGGCGTAACCTCCTTGGTTTTCGAAAGCTTTAGCGAGCGTTTGGTCGCAGTGCCATGAATACAGTGAACTAGAATATACCATAACCTCGAGGTGGTTAAAGGTGGGAAGTGGACCCAAAGCGCAGGCCGTAAGAAAGTGTGCGTGTGCCACCTCTCGTTTAGTCCTTGGAATGTCCGCTGGATGGCGGTGCTTCTATATGGGGAATATATGATAAAAAGATGTGAGATGATGGGACTTGGAGTGTTGAATAGACGAACGAACGGACACACAAAGAGATGCATGGATGGACGCATGAACGGACGCAGGGACGGATGCATGAAAGAACGCAGGGACGGGTGCACAAACAGACGCATGGACGGTCACACAGACGGACGCATTGACGGACGAATGCTTCGCCCCACTCTTTATCATTCACTCCGTGGATATGCTGCCATTTTTTTAACTTACCAAAAGCTTGCCCACTTTCAGCAAGTTGTTTCTGATGCACTTAGATAAGTGCGGTAGATCAATTACAACGTAGACTTGCTTTGAGGGCTCACACTGGGGATCAAAACACGTTTGAAGCTTGTGCATTTCATAGTTGTGCGTTTGAAGCTTGTGAGGTTATGTTTTTCTTTACAATCGTGCATTAAAATTACCCACGTGTGTACTCACTTGTCCTGTGTAGATGTAAAGTGTCAATCAATTTTTGCATATCCACACATACCAGTGGCACGTACCCACCCACGGCTATGGTCTGCTGTTTGGCACGAAGTGTTTAATGACTTACGCAATAGGATTGCGAAATTAATTGAGTAATAACGGTGGACCGTTCCCATACCGAGCGTAGAGAATATAAGGATGTTGGCACTACATCTTCAGACCTTCGGTCACAACGGCGAGTCAGTTCGAAGACTTAAACGTTCGGTAGACGACACAGTTGGACTTTTACGCCGCATAACGAACAGACGCAGTGGTATGCGGGAAAGCTGGGCAGTTCACTTCGTACAGGCGTACGCAATCAGTCGCATAAAGTTCGTCGCCCTTTATTTAAAATGGCTGGCATTCGAATGGAGCAAAGTCAATTGCATGATTTGCAAGGCGTTCAAGGGAGAGGTTGGCTTACCTGTCAACATGAGCACCGACATGTTCTTCGAGCTGGGCCTACACAACACCCTGGGTGAACTGATCGAGGTGAACAACATTGCACAATACGAGCGATTGTCCAAGTCCAAGACTGGCGAGCGCTTCCTCGGATATCTAGGCATAACATACCACACGCAATGCGGGGAGAAGACAAAGATTCCTATCACGGTCCGTGACCGTCGCATCGCACCATGCTCCCCAGGAACATGCATCCGACACACCACGTCGGGCGCCGCAACAAAAAAGCGAGTGACTTCCAAAGAATGTATGGCAACAGCGACGAAGCGCTGTACGTGGACGCCGCGTGATACCCAGAGGGAAGACGTACTCACGTTATCGCTGTTCTGAATCGCATAGGCAAATGCCTCGCGAGCGCCACGGTGCGTATGAAACACACAGAGGCAGCCGAAGGGGCGGCGATTGCTCTTGCACTAGTCGTAGCACCGGAGGCTGCAGTCGTGATCAGCGACTCGCAAGCTGCCGTACGTGGCTTCGCGTGCGGTCGCATCTCGTATCTGGCGGCCCGGTTAGTACAATGAACTCATGGCAACAAGGACGGCCGCGATCTTCGAGGAGTTATGGCCTCGGCGTCGTCGTCCTCGTATCTCAAAACAGAAAATGTGAATGTCTTCTTTCTGTGGACCCCAGCTCACACCAGCGTCCCGCTCGCAAGTAACCAGGCGGCCGACACCGCGGCTCGAAATCTCACTCACCGAGCCGCGGCGGCCGCTTTCACCTCCGAGAGCGGGGCGATGACATTATCCACACGACAACAACAACTCGAATGGTCGTGGGGTGATCGCCTGACCACATTCAGCGAGATTACGCAACGTTACAGGCTAAACAGACACAGGTACCCACTACCACAGAACAAACTGAACAAAAGACAGGCCGTCACTCTGACGTTACGCAAAACAAATACGTACCTCCACTCAGGGAATAAACGTCTGTTTTATTTTCACCTATACCTGACGGGCACGTGTAAAGTGTGCGGGGAAAGGGCCACACTGCAGTACAAGCTTTGGGAGTGTACTGTAAAAGTTGACGTCACTGCCCCCGCTCCCTTCGCGACGCATGTTAGGCAGGGGTGAACTCCGAGGCCAATTGCTCCTGCTACCACCTCGTGAGGGCAGGGGCCGGCCTCCGAAGCGGCTGCGGTCACTGTTGCCGATCGGTGGCGTCGGCTGCGCTGCCGCTGGGACGTGGCACTCAGCAGCGACGAGGAGGCTCACCTGCTTTGGGCCATCCGGCAAGCTTAAGATACCTCCCGCGTCCAAGAACTTCGAGCGGTCTCCTCGGGCAGCGCCGGAGAGTGGGAATGGACAGCGGTTAAACCCCTCTTCCCCCACCTCGCACGGGCAATACTGCCGGTCTTTAAATAAAGTTTATTCATTAATACCATCATTGACCAGTGCGTCATATACGTCAAACCATTTTACCTTCCATGCTAATTTTCGTTCACGTCAAGTTTAGGGGGTGATTACGAGAGCATCTAGGTGTACGCGGAAAGATATATGGATAGATAGATAGATAGATAGATAGATAGATAGATAGATAGATAGATAGATAGATAGATAGATAGATAGATAGATAGATAGATAGATAGATAGATAGATAGATAGATAGATAGATAGATAGATAGATAGATAGATAGATAGATAGATAGATAGATAGATAGATAGATAGATGACAAAAGTGTTTGTAGTGCACAAAGAGATCGTTCACAATTATTAATTTTTTGCAGTGAAGGTGTGTGCCGGCATCTACTGAATAAGCTGCTAGGGTACACTTGTTCATTGTGAAAAAACTGATATATGCATTAAGGGGCAAGGAAAATAATCTCGTAACAAATATAAATATAACAGTTTAGAAGGTGGAGGAGTTCGACACAGGCCTGTACTGATGCCGAGACAGCCAGGATATTGTCAGAAGCAGTACTAGTGCAGAGGAATTTCACATCGCACCAGTAACAACAAAGGAAGAAAAACAAAGCCCTTGATGGAATGCAAAACGCAAAGCCGCTGGTTAGGACACACTCTAAAGCAAAAGGGTGTTAAAAGAGTGTGTGGTTCGTCCTTTTGATGACTAATTGGGCTGCCACAACCATTAATTTGGTTAAGGTCTAAGAGCACCGGCTCTAACAGTTAGCCCCGCTGTCTTGCTCAAGGGACTGACATAGTCCTCACATTTACACCTATGTGAGTAACCGTTAGTCCCACAATTCACCCAAAAACTAACATTTAGTCCTCACATTTGTACATTACAGGGCAACTGTTAGTCCCCACATTTACACCCTGCCATGCAACCGTTAGTCCTCACAGTTGCACCATGCCGGACGAACGGTTGATCCACTCGAATACTCCAATCGGATGAACTTTTTGTCCGCGGTTCAAACATTGTTTTTTGTTTATTTTCCGCCAGGCCTAATACTTTTTTGTCTGTTGTTCTGCGCAGTGAGCCATAAATTGCGCATAAAGGAACACGCGAAAAAGTAGTTAGCCACCTATGTGTAACTGCTTTCGCAGTCACGGCAACAACGAAATACAAAAGTGAAACATCGAAATCTTTCATTTTTCTGCATACACATGATGTTTCTCCATTCTTTCATGTGAATTCATGGTGAAGTGTACAAGTCCAGTCTCGTTGTCAAATCTTGTTCACTCTTTGGGGAGCTACTCCGACGGAAGCGATAGATGGCAAGCATTGCAGACGCCAGCGCACGCAGCCTCCTGCCTGTTGTGTTTCCACGGCTGCACGTACACTAATATAGTAAAAAAAGTCAGACACAACTGATAGAATATGAAGATGCACGCATATGACAAGTACGTACAATATATTATAAAAACAAGCGTCAAAAATGACACACAAATAACTTTACCTTTACATCTCGCACAGTCCTCCTGAAGCTCCTCTGACGAAAGAGATGGATGACAGGCATCGCAGACGCCAGCGCACACAGTCTTCAGCATGGTGTGTGCCCACGGCTGCACAATAAGTATGTGAAATAGTGAGCCACACGTGACAGAGAATGAATACGAATGAATAAGAGAAATACGTGCAAGGTGAAATTAAAACATGCTTGAGATATGACGTGCCGATAAGTTAACTGTGATGTCACATATCGCCAAAGACTCATTTCGATCCCCGTAGCGCAACAACTCCGCAAACAATTGTGCCGCTAACAAGTCGGCGAGCCCTAAGCGAGCGACGTCGTTCAGTCGAAGAAGCGAACCTGAGACCAAACACGGCGCTGCTCGCGGAGTGTCTGCCGCCAGCGAGCTTCGAACAGGAGAGCGAGAGTACCCTTGGCCGCCGCCACGAACAGCGCCGAGCTGGTTTGGAGCTAGCGCCTATGAAATCGACGGTAATGCAGCCCTTTTTCACAAATTCGAACGAGTGCAGCGCCCAAACGCGAGTCCGCTGCCGCAGCCAAGGAACGGCGCCGAGCTGTTTGTGACCGACTGAAGGGAAAGCCAACTGTAATGGCGACCAATTTTCAGTGAGTTCCGGCGCTATCGAAAGCCCCGACAGCCCGTGCTGGTGAACTTTCAGCGCGCGACATACTACAACCAAGCTCTTTACGAGAACCCGCAACGTGTTTTCGACGACTCCCAACACAGCGACGAGGTCTCAGTCCAATATCGTCAGCCTGGAGCTCATCGCAGCGGTAAAGATAGGCGAGCACTCAATGAGCAAGCGTACGGGAGGCCGACGGCAATGGCGGCCAATTTCCAGGCAGTCGCAAAGCCCAGGTGAACTGCAGACGCTGAAGCTGACCTTCGCGATGCATTTCGTGCGTGCGATATACAGCACGACCACGCCCGTTGCCAGCAAGCGCGATCTGTATCGCACACGCGAGGAGTAGAATAAAGAATGATAACCTACTTGCCTTAGAATGCAGAGCTGTTTTCTGCCCCGAGTCGGACTGAAGTATATATCCGATAGGCCTGTTGTCTTTTCGGCTGCCATATTGGCCTTCCCAACTGTTGCTGTCGTGTGTTGGTAATGACTATTTTGAAGCCAGAGATATACAGCACGGCGTGGTGACATGTCGAGACTTGCTCCTGACTTCATGGGTGCAGCAAAACGCAAAAGCAGCAGCCCACGCTATCCAAGCGTACACACAAGCACCACGTCGTAAATCTTAGACCGTTGAATTCAGGCGGCCATGGTCAAGCACTCCGAGCGCGACGCAACGTGAACCGTCGCCGGCAAAATACGGGGAAGGACAGAGCCAGCAGAGGAGGAGAAGGAGGGCTGGTCACCTTGGCAACAGTTTTCGCGCTGCCTGCAATCCCCGAGCGGTTCATCTCTTTGAAGAGTGTTTGGAGACTAAGTGGTTTCGCGTGGCATGCATCCCTCTGTGGTTGCTGCTCAAGGGTCTATGCGTTGATCGCGCGTGTTTATTGGGCTCCGTTACTCCTTTTTCGGGAAATTTTGCCTTAGAGTGTAAGGCTACATCACACCTGTTGAAAAACGGTACAGAAATTTTGTTAGAACAACTAGCCTTATTGTATGCGAAGTGTCTCTTGGCAGGGAGGGCGCCAGAATCTTAGAAGAATGCCAAGATTATTTTAATCGACAAAAACAAGACGTGAAAATTGTGCGAAATTACTGGGTGATACACTTACTGTCCGTTGTCTATGATCTATTTGCAAATATAGCTAATAAAATTGAACCGACATTAGAATTCTATCAGTGAAAGACCAAGCGAGTTTTCACACAGGCTCCTGAACAATGGACCATAGTTACACTAAATAAATAAAATGACACAGGAATGTCATAGCCTTCATAGATTACGCGAAATCATTTGCTTTGGTCGAGAGATCAGCAGTTATACAGGCACTGTGGTTTATGTGTATCGATGAGGTCTATATAAACATACTAGAAGATATACATAACGAATCCACAGGCACCCTACTCTTCCACAATTAAAGCGACAGAATCCTATTCAAGAAGAATGTAATGCACGGAGAAAATATGTCTCCATTGTTACTTACACGTGTATACGGGTAGTTTCATGATCCTAGAAGAGAAAAAGTTAGGGGAGAGTATTGTATCACCTTGTGATTCACTGACGAAATCGCGTTAATGAGGTACTTATGGGGCTAACTGCTGCTCGTGGTTACTGAGGTGATTGATTGAATAATTGATTGATTTGTGGGGTTTAACGTCCTAAAACCACCATATGATTATGAGAGACGCCGTAGTGGAGGGCTCCGGAAATTTTGACCACCGGGGGTTCTATAACGTGCACCCAAATCTGAGCACACGGGTCTACGACATTTTCGCCTCCATCGGAAATGCAGCCGCCGCAGCCGGGATTTGAACCCGCGACCTGCGGGTCAGCAGCCGAGTACCTTAGCCACTAGACCACCGCGGCGGGGCACGTGGTTACTGAAGTGAACTTGAAAAGCAAAGGAGTAGGTATGAAAATTATAATGCATACAACTAATGGGCAATAATCTCTGCAGAGAGAGAGAGAGAGAGAGAGAGAGAAAGATGCAAGGAAAGGCAGGGAGCTTAACCAGACGCACATCCGGTTTGCTACCCTGCACTGGGGAAGGGATAAAGAGGAGAAAAGAGGTTGCAGAGAGATGAGAAGGTACACACAATGACGAGCACACTCGGGGAGCACACACAGTCTACAGGCGGTCGCTCAGGTTTGTTGACTTTAGGTAAAGTAGCTTGCTTTAGTTGCTTTCTGCGCAACTGAGGCAGATGCCCAAGGTCCTAGTATCTTCTGCACACAAAATGGTCCGAGTCAAGTTGATTCAAAACCATCCGGAGCTGGCATCGCTGTGTGTCGTAGCAAGCACAGCTGCACAGGACGTGTTCGATGGTCTTTTCAGCTCCGCAGAAGTCGCATGTAGAGGTGTCTGCCATACCAATGCGAAAGGAGTACACCTTTGTAAATGCAACACCCAACCAAAGGCGGCATAACAGTGTCGCATCGGAGCGGGAAAGTTGTGATGGTAGCTTTAGCTTGAGCGAAGGATCCAGTTCATAAAATTGACACCTTTGGAAGCTGGTAGACGACCAGAACGTACGTGTGAGATCTCGAGCCAGCAGGTAAAGTTGTCTTGCTGCATCCTTCCTTGATAGAGGAATCGGGACCACATGGGTTCCTGCATGGGCTGAGCGGGCTGCATCATCGACTAATTGATTTCCGGTAATACCGATATGTCCAGGCAGCCATTGATATATAATATCATGCCCTCGTGCTAGAGCTTCATGATGGCAATGTCTTATTTCTTGTACCAATTGGTCATGACTCCTCCTACGTATGGCAGACTGCAAACTCTGAAGCGCTGCCTTCGAATCACAGAATATGACCCATTTTCCTGGATGTTCTTTAACGAGATATTGTAAAGCAGCCCTTATAGCAGCAAGCTCTGATTCCGTAGATGTAGTCATATGCGACAACTTAAACTTGATTGTCATTGCTGCAGCCGGAATTACAGCGGCACCTGATGAGCTGCTGGACGAGACGGACCCATCAGTGTATATCTGCGTTCGGTCTAAGTACAACTCATGTAATAATAGCAATGTTGCTTGCTTCAATGCTACTCTGGAGTGATTGCTTTTCTTTTTGATTCCCGGAATTTCTAGACGTACTTGCGGCTGGTCGAGGCACCACAAAGGACATGCTATCTCGCAGCTGGCGTATAACCTGATAGAATGCTGTTTAGGTGCTTGGCTATGACGTCTGAAAACGTAGCACGTGGTCTTCCGGAGGGTAGGAGGGCCAAGTGGTGGTCGGGGACACGGCTAGCATGTAAAATGTGCGCTCTGAGGCAATTCACAACTCTATATGTCCTGACCGGATGGTCTTTGGCAATCTCTGCAGAGAACAGCACATTATGTTAGGTGGTGAGAAAATTGGGAGTTGTAAAGAAATTTGTCTATTTAGGACAGGTAAAGACCACGGAGCCGAACAACGAGAGTCAGAAAACTAAAAAAATAAGCATTAGGTGGTGTGCATTTTGCCAGCATTTCAAAGAATGACTGGTAATCTATTACTATCCCTCAAGAGGGAGATACGTAGCAACGGCATATGACCAATACACTCAGCGAGTGATGGAAAGAGAAAAAAAAATTGGCCGCGTATCTGCATGTTACACCGAAAATGTCGGAAGACGATAGTGTGCGTATGAAGACAATGAACAAAACGTTTATTTGATGTTCTGCGCAAGAAAATCGGTGAGTGGTATTTTGGAGGCGCTGCGTTAAAGTGCCTCCAGCGTGCAGTGAACGAGCGCATCAAGTCATGTTACACGTGAGACAAGAGTGCTATCTGGCAGTTACCCTGGGAAACGGAGCGCGTGCCGTGCGCGCCCGTCTCTAAGGTGACAAGGTGTAGAACGCAAGATGATGGGTAGGTGCCACCACCGTGTCATCTTAGCAAAGCGTTAGAAACACTTGCCGTTTCGTGCAAGCGTCGCATAGCAAGTGCAGCGTTATAAAGGCTACGGTCCATAAAATTACCTATGTATGCCTTTTCTAGTAAAAAACAATACACATACATAAGATTGACGTGTTGTAATGGTGCTCCGATATGCGCAATAATTGCTTTTTAATTGACAATCGCACAAGTATGAACGCTGAACTTTGAGCAATATTGGTGGGTGCGGCGGATGTGGTCAGCTGTTTGGAGTATCGATTGGTTGCTTCGGTACTGTTTAGGGTACCGTTAAGGGTAGACAAACAGACAAATGCACATACAGACAGAGAGACAGACAGACAAACAGACATACAGACCGAAATTTTTGTGTCGAACCTTGGGAGACAGAAAGAGAGCAGGCAGGGGGGGGTGGGGGGGGGCTGGGAACAAATGGGAGTTTAAGAGCCCATGACCACGCCACGTCGAAGACGAGAAAGTGACTTCCTCCTTGCCTCTGCTGCAGTTTGTACATGCGATCAGACCGCCTCGCTCCTTGTTTTTTAAAAGCCCCTGAACATTGCCGACAGTGCCTCTGGAAGCAAAGAAATTATGTCCCCGTTTTTTGGAGAGGGCCCGAGATGGCGCCACAAAGACCGTGGCTCAGGCGCAGGTCGCTTCGGGACCACAAAAGCAAATCGGAAAAAGAAAATACTTCTGGCATCATTTTCCAAAGAGTGCAAAATTAAATAAATTAATAAAGCGGGGAACATTTACTACATTTTGACGATACAACACAGATAGCTGTGAAAAATGTTTATTTCACCACATTGAAGGTTCGCGATCGGAGCATGTGTTTTCGCATGCACAAACATCAGATCATGATTTCAAACATGTGACGGTAAAGTCACGTCTAATTAAGACAAAAGTTAGTTTTTGGCTAAATTAATGCTTACGTAGTAGTTGACGAAAACAACTTGTCAATCGAAGTCTTGCAGTAAAAAAACGTAAGTTCAATTTTTGTCGAGGTGGTCACATTTTGATGAAGCAAGCCCGAGTGCTGTGCGATGAAAAGCGTGTGAACTCGAGTTTGGGATACACATTTAAAGTAAAAAAAAATCAGCCCGAAAAAATGAAAGACGAGACGGACGAAACACCATTCTGCGATGCTAGTGCACGTTAAAGGACACCAAATCGTCACAAATTTTTGAGCCTTTCACGAAGGCTTGCCTCATATTCATATCGTGGTTTCAGCGAATAACACCGCATATATTTTTATTGTTTACAAGCGTAGTTTTCACTAGGGGAAAGGAAAACGGCACATGCAGTCGGTAGAATTTTCAAAGCGAAGGAGTAACTCCTAACTCATAAACGACACATTCAATTACAGTGATGTAGAGATGCATTCATGTCTAAACAGCCACACACAGAATAAGACAGCCCTTCAACTCAAAAGAACGCAGTATTGAAGACACGTACGAAAAACAAAATCTATGCATTTGGACTTCGAGGTAACAACCTAATTACTAATTTAGCTTTGAAAACTCGCGAAACTTTTGAGACTTCTCCACTTCATCCCTTTTTGTTTTTTTTTTCTTGCAATATTGCCGCATACGCACTTCCACATAATAGGGGAGCACTTGTGCTATCATGTTCACTTCATGTTTCTTACATAGAAACGAGAAGTTGCAGTTATCTACCACAAAGTCAATAGCCAAATCATATACTTCCTTATCGCCGGTGGGCTTCTGAAATTTTCGCTCAGCTTCTTTAAAAAGATCAAATAAAGCGGCATTAGGCGGCATAGGGTGCCTAAGTCCTCCTCTTGGCTTCAAAACTACAAGAGCTCTTGCAGCTCTTGACATATTAGATGTCCCGGTCAGTCCAAGCTTGCACCAAGAACAATTTGTATTTTTTGAGAGTTTGCGGCAAAGAAACCCGCACACGTAATAAATTATGCCGTTGGTAATGCTGTCTACTGCAGGCATTAAGTTGAATACATGGCCGCACTCCATATCATTCTGCACCAATACGTCAAACCTGTTTTTAAGCTCATCCAAGCGTGACTGTCTGGCCAGACCCTCCTTGAAAGCTGATGTTAAATCACGCAAGCTAAGGAGTCATCACTCTTCACTATAGGAAGGAATTGGCAATTGCCGTACATGGGTGGCTTTACCAGACAGTAATTGCTGTATAATTGCAAAAAGTCGGTAAGCAGGGATGTATATTTTGGCCTCCAGCTTGGCGTGAACTCAAAAGCTTTTTCAAAGTCATCTTTGTTAAACTTTGCAGTCAACACATATTTCAAGTCGCATTTCTTTACCAAGTAGCTTGACAGCCGAATTCTCGACAGAATAGGCACTCCCAAGTCCTCAGCAATAGTGCGTCCTGCCTTCACTTCTTCTCAATTATTGATCCATTGTAGAAAGGACTCTATTGCTTCAAAATGCTTTTCGCAAAATTCTTTCCGCATCTAGAGTATTATTAATTTGCACTGTGCAATCGACTTTTTTCATGCATGTTTTGTAGCCAGATTTGCACTGGGGCACGAAGCACTTCTTTCCCATTTCACGACTTGCTCACACAAATAGCAAGCTTAGACTCTCGGCGCGCACACACAAAAAACAACAACGAAAAGAAGAGTGTAACGTGACGACAACTGCTTTGTCTGAACAACACCGTCGTCTGAACGGCGCTCGCTTGCCACTCGCATGGCTGTGAGCCACGTGACTGCTCCTGTCATCTCGCGGTGCAGGGAAGCCGAGGAACCGAAGTTTAGCGCAGCGAGCGCGCGGCGGTGGCGTTCTGTCGCTCCACCTTTACTTCTAACACCGCGGTCAGCACGTAGTGCTAGAGCCTATCAGGATTTAGCGTTTCTAGGTTACGCGCTTTTATCGTCGCTTCCACAGTCGTAAAGCAACTAAATGAAGTGATTTGATTGATATGTGGGGTTTCACGTCCTAATACCACCATATAATTATGAGAGATGCCGTAGTACAAAGCTCCGGAAGGTTCGACCACCTGGGTTTCTTTAACGTGCACCCAAACCTGAGTACAGGGGCCTACAGCATTTCCGCCTCCATCGGAAATGCAGCCGCCGCAGCTTGGATTCGATCTCGCAACGTGCGGGTCCGCAGCCGAGTGCCTTAGACCCTAGACTTCCGCGGCGGGGCGACTGAATGAAGTTAACTTAGTTTAGTACGCAAGATAGTCGTGTGAGACTGCATGGCAAAGCAGTGCAGGAGGTGAATCACGTATGATGTTTTCCGCAAATGAACCAATCAAGGCATTTACAATGTTGCTGTAACGGTAACCACTACTTGCGTCACAAAGGACGCCGGAGAAAAAAAAAACGCCAGGAGAGTATAAATCGCTACGTGCGCTGGCTTTTAGTGTATTGAGAAGCTGGTGAGAGGCCCTTCAAGAATATCGTACTTGACATCAAGAAGAAAAAGACTTGTACCGGGCGCGTAGCACGTACGTAATCTAAGCACTGCTCATTAAAATTAACTGACGAGATTCTAAAGGAAAGCAAACGTGTGAGAGGGAGAGGAAACTAGGTGGGCAGAGAAGGTTAGGAAGGTTGCCGGTATAACGTGGCAGCAAAAAGCACAGGGCCGGGTCAGTTGGCCGAATATGAGAAAGGCCCTTGCGCTGTAGTGGGTGTAGTCGGGATAATGATGATGACGATCACATTATTGCACTTTTGCCCTATTCACATTTGAAGCTCAAGCAAGGCTACTGCCTGAACGGCTTCCTTCCTGACAGCAATGAATGTGCTCTGAATTTTCTTATTATACTCTTCAGGCAGCACGTCGATCTGCCACCCCTCTGCCTGCAGAGCTTTAACGACACTTCTATGAAGGCACACGAAAAAGAAAACACCCAGGAAGACATCCTCGAATCGAGAACGAAACCAGGTGTGACCCCGACTGAATCGACAACCATGACGAAACGGGACAAGCGGCGGAAAAAGCGCTCAAAGAAACGCCATCTCTCCCGACAAGGTTCTCCAGGAGGAGAAATGTAAGCTCTCATTTAAAATCTTCAAACGAAATAATGCATTCGCATATAATATGTGTCTTTCCGAAAATCCACCTGAGGCTATTCGAGTAGCAAAGACTTGTGAATGACCACATTAGTTTGCCCCTATCGGCATATCGCTACTGAAAACCCTGACGGACGATTCAATCATTCGATTGGGTTAAATTAACACAGTGTGGATATCCTTTTTTCAAAGAATGCTTGTATTTACAGACATGCGTATCAGGTGATTGTGTCGTGCTATAAAACATTCGATTCATATTAAATAACCAGAGCCACAACTGGCGCACACCAAAGTAATAATATATGAAACTAATCTTTTTTCCCGGCTTCGAATTGGGTCTTCTTGACCCGGAAGCAAGGGCCTCCTACACCAGACTCCGATTCCCATGCTTTTGCCCTGTGATTTGAACTGAAGGATGAAATGTGTTCTACCGATCATGCCAAAAGGTTATAGAGAAGGAGTGCACTCTCTGGGAAACATTTCTTGTTGGCGCAGTGAAAGCGATCTTCTGTACAACACGCAAGCTTGATCTGAGGAATCGTTCATTACGGAAAACTTTCAACGTTGAAAAAATTGAATGCTTATACCCTATTTTAATTGTTGGCTGATGAAACTTTCATTAGGGAATTTTAAAAGCTGACAAGTGCTGGAAAAGTAATTAAAGGCATCGTACCAATTGAGCCCGAAAACAACGTTTCGCAGATCCCGAATTCCTGGAAATAAAGAAGATAGAAAATAGATAAAGGCAGCCAGCCAGACCTGCACTATCTGCCCTATGATTTGCACGATCTCGCTCCCCTTCACTTTCTCTCATTTCCTCGATACAGAGAGGACTCCTGATTTTTATTCAGTACACGATTACAGGTGTGCGAGAGACTGAAGACGTCGCGAAGAGTCACTTGGTTAGGCATCTAGCACCACATTTTCCATTACTGTAGACACACACGAATGCATACATATATGCGTATGCACATATATGCATATACATATACCCAAGCATATACATATAAGAATACCAAGACCTGTTATGCACATGCATGTATAACGCTTTTTTACAAGGATGGTATATGAAAGTGAGCGCATTTAAATGGCTCACTTTCAACAAATACGTCCTCAACAATTTAAAAGATGAAAAGCATTCGCACAAATTTTTAACAAGCGGCCCTTGTCATCACATACCCATCAGTCAGCAATGTTAGCCCACATATTAAGAATCTGTTAAGCCACTACTGGCCCCTATGAGTGAAACCATAAGCAGTTCCCCAGAATTAGCCAGCTCTATAAAAAAGGCAACGCTAGCAATTTTCGGTAAATGTCCATAACAATGAAGTCTGCTTCAGACCGCGCTATCTACAACTTGAGCGTGAGACAGGTACAACAAGAGAGGTACTACTTGAGCGTGAGACAATTTTTAAGCGTGAGTTTATTTTAGCTCTCGTTGTCAGCGACCTTCATGTGGCCTCAAAGACTAGCTTTTGATGCTTTCAATAAATTTAGTAGCGTTAATTAGGCCCCGCTAACGAGACACGTGGGCAACCAGCCAAAAGCTAAAAACCTGCTGTGTTCGGCCGTGTCACATTTCCTTTAGCGCACAATTACCTCAGCCTTTCAGCATTAAGGTAGGGGTGCTTGATTTTGCACTATCTTGCCCTCCTTTTTTTCTGACGAGCATTCTCGCACAATAACGCTTTAAATATGATGCAATAGAGCGATAACGCGATCGCTTCTCTCGGGGTTGCATCGTTTAATCGACTATGCCACCATAACTCAGTCAGTCATCATGGATAATACATTTATCGCTGATATTTTTTTGCAGTTCAGCTTTATTTGCGATGTTGCAGCGCTAGAAAATATAACAAAAATTCGGCAGATGCCACGTACCTTGGCAACCGATGTTATGCGAACCATGCAGATGGAAGGTAACCGTGTCGTGCTTTTTTTATTGAGCGATGCGTTATAAAATTATTCCAAATATACGTACAAATGTTTCGCGCACAGACTTATGTTGAATGCTTGCAGATGCTTATATGACCACTTGTTAGCTTTGCGCAACGGTGTCAGCAAGAACATCAGTGTCAGCGACACCAGAAGCGATAATCTGATAAGAAGCACTGGGGCTTCTGAGGAGGTTGGACGCTGCTACATAAAATCAGCATCAGCGCCATATGTGACATAAGTGACAACTAACTACAAATGATGTTAACATGACATCACGGTATACCATACAATTACATATTTGAGGTCTACGAAATTGGATTGCCCGCCCCAGCACTGCTACCACAATTCAGGTTTCACAAACATTAGAGTCTATTTGAAAGCTTACATTAGAGTCTATTTGAGGCATTCTACCTCAGAGCCGCATGGCGTGCCATGGCTCTGAGGTAGAATGCCTGATTGCCACGCGGAATGCTGGGTCGATTTCCTGCTCGGACCCTGACGTTTATTTTATGCATTCGTTGGGTTTACGCTGCTGATGTCACGTTTTTCTTAACGCTAGCGCGTTAAATTTACCCCTGCGTGTTCTCGCCGGTCCTGGGTAGATACAAAGCGTCAATCACCTGCGGCACATATCCGCGTACCAGTGGCTCTTACTCCCCCCCCCCCCCCTGCTCCCCGCGGGTATGGTACACTGTTTAGAGCGAAGTGTTCGACGACGTACATGGCGGGATTGTGACATTATTCATGTCTTGACCAGCGCGTCATATTCATCGAACCATCTTAGCCTCCCATGCCCATGTTTGTTCACGCCAAGTTAAAGGATTGATCACGAGGGCACCGAGACGTAGATAGATAGATAGATAGATAGATAGATAGATAGATAGATAGATAGATAGATAGATAGATAGATAGATAGATAGATAGATAGATAGATAGATAGATAGATAGATAGATAGATAGATAGATAGATAGATAGATAGATAGATAGATAGATAGATAGATAGATAGATAGATAGATAGATAGATAGATAGATAGATAGATAGATAGATAGATAGATAGATAGATAGATAGATAGATAGATAGATAGATAGATAGATGCAAGAAGTGCTTGCAGCATGCAAAGAAATGCTTCGCTTTTATTATTGGTTGGCGGTTACCCTTCTTCAGTATTCACATCACCACTCAAGCTGTAAATATTAATAGGCTCAAGTTTAATTTACGAGTTACGATAATGAAGTTACAAAAACAGATAATGGCCGCCATACACTTGCTAACCACCCGCGCCAAGCCTGTGCTGTTTTATGACACGCAGTCGGAAATAATCTTTTAGAAAACGCTTTCACGGCAAGGATAGCTTTAGCCGTCCAGAGATACCACCAGTTTGCGTGCGGCAGGCGTAGCGTAGACCCTAATAATGTGGTTATTATCATCGATATGCTAATATTTCGCGGTATTTTTGAGTTGTAGCTAGTAGTCGCTATAGCTTTGTCGCTTTATTGAAAAATATCGCAAAAGTATACCCCTCTGCAATACGCAGGAACACATTTTCAAGTTATGCCCCTTTTGTGAGCCACAAGCCGTAACAAAATGTTAAGTGACATCGATTCGCTTATCAATAGCTTCATACAGTCATTAAATTTGTCTCCGCTTACACTACAGGCACCAGATTCATAACGCATGATGTGAAATCAGATGTCTTAAGGAGTAACCCGAGTGCAAGAACAGGCCTTCAGCCACGTGGCGTATTTTCAGAGCGGTGAAAGACATTACCGTGATACAAGACATTCTCTGTGAAGCACTTGGCCTGTCTTCGCATCACTGACGGCATGACGCTAAGTTACCGTTATGCTATTCATATTGTGATATTTGTTGGCGACTATAGTGAGCGATGGTGTGTTTTTTCGAGTTCGGCGCCATCTTTGTGTGCGTCAGATGAAAATCAGGTTCCATACGCCTCTCCTTTAAACAGTTTGTGTGCAGAAAAAGTAATACATTTTTTTTTCCTCTTCTGATCACTCTGCGAAACGTAGCCTCAGGCACGTGTTCACAAACGCTCCTCGATTGAAAACTCGACCTCAAGGGTTCTTTGAAGTAGTGTGGCAGAAATCACACCGCGAAATTGTTTTCAAGGATCCTTTGAGTTTGACGAGGAGTGTTAGTGAATGCGGGATTCAGAGCGTGGTCAATGTTTTCAGCCTAAACAGAACAATAAGTTCAATAGTGATCAGTGAAACATCATATTTATGCATATAGAGCTCATGCAGGCCTGCTTTCCGCAAGACTTCAAGGTACATAGTCAAAAATGCTCGTCATCTTCATGCTTTCACGTACACAGGAGTTATACCCACATCCTTGTCATTCACTTTACTTTAAAATACACACAGGTCCAAAGCCCCAGCCAGTGCCTCTTCTGTGCGAAAGATAAGCTGGCAGTGTGACAACCTTCCCAGTGACCCTCAAGAGGACGAGCCGGCAGCTGCTTCTCCACCGAAGTTCTCTTCCTCAAAACTCAAAGCCTGGGGTACTCCTCCACGGACGTCGTTTGTGGAAGCTGCTCCCCTGATATCCCTGGCTGACTCTCCGGCGCTCGGTACCCCCACTTCGGTGAGCGTGGCGTCAAAACTTGACGTGGTGAGTGCGTGCAATAAAGCCCATGCTGATACTTCGTAAGCTACGACTTCATATGGGCACGATTTCAAGAAGCTTGCAGTGTTTTCTCGCTATGAGGTATAAGTCGGTGAGTCAGCGAGTACGGTGCTCCGCTGCTTGCCCATGAAATAGGGATTCTTGCTTGCTTCTGCGCTTTCTCATTTCGATGAGCAAAAAAATAATACAGGATCACGTTCTTTTTAAGTTCTTTTTAAGCGGGACATTGTGTATTTTTGTTCTTATTTTGATTTTAAGTGGAGTCGTGGGCTCGTTCTCTTTTGTCTCGAATGGCTGTGGTGCGCTACCATCTGATTTCACTTTGTTTTGAGCGTTTTCGATCCAGCAAACAGGCATACTAACAATGTGTAGACGTAAGGCGCGAAGCTCTGATAAGATTGGCGCTTAGTGCTGCCATCGTCCACATGTTTTGCAAAGAAATATGTGGTGAGAAGGCCATAGAGTCTGTAGGAAGATTAGCGTACGCGCAAATGAAAGCACCATTTTTTTAAGTGGGATTGCTTCAGGAGTCATTTAGGATATGCATTCGTTATAATTTTCAGTGTCACCTAATGAAATTCATTTTTTCCACTAACTCCAATTTCTACAAATCCTAAATATCATTACACAATCAGAAACAATCGCCGCGTGGAAGTTAGTTGAGGTGTGGCTGACATGAACAAATGCAAATTTAGTTTTCTTCTAGTTTTATGTGCTTGAGAAATTTTTTTCGGGGTTTTACTATTTCCATGAACAGGAAAGGCTCTAGTATTGTTTTGGGGCGATGATGATGCTAGCGAAGTTAGCAAAAATTACATTTTCACCGCAATGGCGACGCAATCAATTTGATAACAACAAATTTTAATGTTCCATGAAGTAAGCCTGGAAGGTAACTCTTCGGGATCCAAGATTGCGTAACTGTATAAAAACAGCTGTAACTGAAGATCACCACTAGATGCACAGATACACTTTTCGCACAATCATTTCACCTGAACAGTCCAGCACGGAACAGGTTGTTCGAGCGATCAGCTCGTGTCTTCCGAGATAGCGCGCATGCGAGTGATCGTGGTCATGCATTGAGAACCAAAGTTCACAGTTTACCCTCGAGTGACATGCCGACCTTTCCAAGCCCTTCCCTTTTGCATGCTTGTTCAAGACAGGCAGGGTATTGTCTGTCTGCTTGAACAGCATTCGATGGCCAGTCCAGCTCTCAGGGGGAGGGCGGATATCGCAAGTACCTTCTTGAGCAACGGAGATGGGCCGTCTCGTGTTATATCTGCTTCAGCCGCGTTCGTCACCTCCATTCACACATTTCTACCCGCACGTGGAACAAGTGGTCGTGGGGGCTTGTTATCAATTAGGACTGGCTTGTTATCAATTCGGACTTTATACAGACCATTACTTCGAGAACGACGAGGAAAACTCTCCCACGGTGTATATGCAATTGCTGTCACAATAAAATATCTTCATGTATCGCGCCACGTCAACGAATAGCTCATTAGAGTACCTTTAGCGCACTAAACTTACCTCGGATAGTGAATCTGCTGATTTGTGGGGGGAATGTACACGTGCCAGCGACATGGGTGCATTTTTTGTGATGCCTGCAGAAGCTTACAGCGGTTTGGGTTTTGATCGTTTGGAACTGCGAAATCTTGGTCTTGTGCTTAGGGAAAAGGAAAATGGTATTCTAAGGAAGAATTACGCCTAGGCATGTTTGAAGTTTTACACTGAATTCTGTTATAGGATCAAACAGCAATATTTTGTGGCACCGTAGCTGCCCACTGCTTCTTTGCCGGTGTATCTGACTGCTATAGTGCGAGATAAAGGAAATAAAATGAAGTATGTAAGTTTGGATTACATTCAAATCTATGGCCTGTGTGTGGTAGCACAGGAATTGCGTTGAAGTAAAATATTATTCAGACGTCCGAAAGTAGAAAAAAAGAATGTCCAGGTGTCCCAAAACGCGAGTCGCGTAGTAGCTGAATGCTTCCAACCCTTGAAGAAATGCTCAGCTATGAGTATTCATCGTAATCAGTCACAGCATCTACAAAGGGCACACAATGCTTTTCAGGTGTATAGTGGGTATCAAGTCTCTCTGAAGATTTATGAGTACAGTCGCAGTGAACGCTAGCCTGCTGCACAAAACAAACTACGATTTAAGACATGGTGGGTAGAATGCACCTGTATTGGTGACCATAGCATCGGTGCCGTTCATGTACAGAGTGATACAAGTGGTTGCGAGAGAGTCATTGCCTACGCCATTCGCGAACTCATGGATTCTGAACAAAACTACTCGATCATGGATGTCTCAGTGTGCATTGGGCCGTAGAAAAGTTTCGCTAATACCTTTATAGTCGTCACTTCACTGTAATTATGGACTATCACGCGTTATGCTGGTTGTCATCACTGAAGAATTTGTCAGAACACCTTAGCCACTTAGTGCTCATGACTGTGGGAATAGATATTTGACGTTGTTTACAAATCCGAAAAAAAAACACCAAGACGCTGATGTCCTCTCTCTCTGCCCTGTCTCACTACCATCTCCTGCTTCAAACCATTTCAATGCTCGTCCTATGACAACGAGGCTACATGTCCGCTCACGCTTTTGGCAATAGTGGTTGCTGGCCCGGTGTCATTCACTGGCTACTAGCAGTTGGCCTTCTTTCAAAAGCAATACCCATACTACCGCCGCACGGCTCAACGCCTCTGCAGAAATTTACCTTTACCTGATGCGCCCAGGTTGCGCCGACAACTCAAGCAATTCAAGATTGAAAACAACGTACTTCACCAATACGTTCACTATAATGATAAAAACCGACAGGTTCCCGTCCTTCACAATCGCTTCGTACGCAGATCCTTGGGGCCTTTCACGGCGACCCATCAACCGGTCATTTGGAATTACACAATACATATTACCGCATTCAAATCTGCCGCTTCTGACCTTGTCTCTCCACCTGTGTCGCAAGGTAGGTTACTTTTTGCGCTCTATGTCAACAGCAAAAATGATCGACCACCCCCACGAGCTACATGGGCTCGCTACAACCAATCTCATGTCCTGAGCAACCTTTTGCTACTGTTGAGATTGACCTAGCTGTACCTTTCCCGCACCGTTGGCGAGATACCGATGCAGCGTGGCAGCGGTTGACCAGCTCGTGCGGTTCGTGGAGATCGCTCCTTTATTCTGTAGTTGTGTCTCTGACGTGGCCACCTTCTTTCTCGAAGCCGTTGTCTTGCGCCACGTTGCACCCCGCGTCCTTTAAAGCGATCGCGGCAAGACTTTTCTGTCCATAGTAGTAGATGAATTGCTTAAAACCTGTGGCAATGTTTATAAGACAACGTTGGCATACCACCTTCAAACTAATGGCATTACGGAGCGATTCCATCACACACTTCTTGATGTGATAGCCATATATACTGAACCAGCTCACGACAATTGGACAAAATCCTACCATTTGTCACTTTTGCACACAATACCGCCTTCTAACGTACTACTGGGTACTTACCCTTCTACCTACCTGGTTTGTGGCCATTCGGTGACATACACAATCGGTGTTTCATTCTTACGCAATGTTAGCAATAATTTTCAAACTACCCCAGAGCAATTCATTTTGAGACTTTAGTAGGGCCTGCAACTTGCTCGGCTAACAACGGAAAGCAGTCAACATGATTGCAAGTAGCGGTATGACATCTCTCAGCAGGACGTCTCGTCCGTCTTAGTGAGGAAGCGCTCCTTTGGACACCTGCTCGTGCCCCTCAATTATGTGATAAGTTCCATTCGTGACTCCTTAGACCTTACATATTCATTCAGCAAACATCCCCTGTTAACTACCGCGCAACTCCTGTTGATCTTCCCGCTGACTGTCATTGCCCTGGTTTTGAGAGCCTCTCGACGTCTCTCCACCGTGTAAGTCACGGCCAGACTGGCCGCTTCAACGTGCGTGGAAAATTAGTGCGAGCACTATTCATGCGCTTTAGCTTTTCATCTGTAAATTCACATCATTGTTGCTTTGGCCTTAACAGCGGTGCTCTGCAGGGCTAGAGTGCAAACAGAGAAGAGTCTTGCTGCTTTAACGTCGTCTCCCAATACAGACTTATGTTTATCCACGCATAGCCCGGGCATCAACACTTTGCTAGGCCACTGATGGTCCGACAAGGGTTCACTGAGAAAGGGGCTGAATATTTGAAAGCATTGCTATAAAAGAAGTGAAGCATCAAAAGCTGGCAAGACCTAGGCACATAACTTCACGCGCATTTCAGCAATGATCCATCATAAAACCATGGACTTACTATAAGAGTCAAACTAGAAAATCGCCCGTGTGGTTGGAAACATCGCTTGCTCGTTAACAGTCTGCAAGTTACTGCCGCAACGCACGTGACCATAAAAGCACACAATGACCTAAAAGGCTGCTGTAAGCTTCTAGACGTGCACACTATACCTGAAAATTTTATTTTTATGCAACAACTTGAGTTCTCGCTTCACATTTACGCGGTGAATGTTTAAATGATTACAGGTGCAAGCGGTGTCACCTCCTGCGAAGTCATCAAACAAATTCCAAAGCAATGGACGCGACGAAACTGGGTGACTATCTCTATCACTTTATTTGTGAAACTGCGCATTGATATTCACAGTTTATACTTTATGCTTCACAATAGTCTGTGTTGAGCTGGTTTCTGAAACGCGCCATGACGCACGTCTGGCCTGATGCACTGACGCACTTGGGCTTGAAAACGCGCCATGACGCACTTCTGGCAACAGTTGAGACACCCATGTCATGACGTGTCATGACACAATTACGGGTGAAGTATATTGTAAAATTTTACACTTGGTGGTTATAAAGAGGAAAAGACGGCGAAATCGCCCTAACTGTCTCTTACAGGGAAGGCCACCTCAACAGCAAGAAACGGGAGATGAGGTAGAGGGAATAGAAGATACAGTAGAAATAAAAGATAACAGATGAAATGGAAGAAAAAAAATAGGGTACGATTGGTCTATCTCTCACAACGTGCACACGAACCACCGCAACGCACAGTAGACCGCGCAGGCCGCCGAGGAAGCCGGAAAATAAGCATCGAAAAAGACACACAATTCGACTCTTTGGCGCGTTATTTACAATCAAAGCCACAAGTGCGCACTACCAGAAAAGAGCATGTTTCCAACATCTTGGCAGGGCAAAAGCTGGCTTCACTTCTGCCAGTAAAGCATTACGGGAGCTTCCAGTCCAAAAATTTTTTTTTAAACCTCCTTGGTTTCACCACAGTGGTAGCACGTGCGGCACACACCGAACGTGAGCTCTGCAGCCAGTGCGGGCGAATGCGGCGTCGTGTCGTCCGCTTGGCGTGCTGAAACTAGGCACTCGTTGTTCTAAGTTGCCTTTCAGCGATGGTAGAAGCGATGACACGGAATATTCGGCGAGGTCCCAAGTATTGCTGTGTGCTACGCCAGTGCAGACAGTGTCAAGACACGCGATCCACCTGTAAAACTATTGATTGCTAGGACAAATCGTACAAATGATAAAAAAAGACAAGATTGAATTAACACAATAAAGTGAGTTCTATAGCTCTGTCTCACATTCCATATTGATGTTTTCAATATTTCGCTTGAAGTCTTTTGTTTCGTCTGCCTGAATGAGTACGTAACGCAGACGTCCATACTACGGCTGCAGTAGTGATTGCGTTCTAGCATTGTGAAAGTCTAGTTACGGTTGTATGTTAAAACAACTGTGTGTTTTGATTCACTCTGTTTGTAAGACGTAGTTGTCGTTGTTAGATGTTTAGTGTTCCGTTGTTGGCTGCTTTTAATTGAACTCGGCACATTACAGAAGGTTCGCCGCCTGCAATTCACGCTTTGGGAAAGCATGCATCACCACGCCGGATCAAACGTCTGTGTATTTTCAGCAAACTTTTACATCGCTTTGCTGGTTTGTACTATATTTGCCGCTCTATTAAGGTGGTACGAGCCGCTAAATTGAACAGGCACCAAACACTTGAATTGTAATTCGCAGATGTGCGGTTTTCTGTAACGTGCGCTGCGTGTGTGCGTGTTACGCTTCTTGAGTGCTTCGACTGTTCGTTTACATGTGCGTTTACGTGCGCGCTAATTGAGTGAGCTCACAGCGCGCCCGATATCACATTGTGCCTGAAATTTGGCACATTTCACTGTTTACAAACACAGGCCCTTGATTACATCCGCTTTTGTACGCCGATGTGCCTTGTACCCCGCTGATTTTCTACAGTTTCCTTAACTAATTTGACACAATATATTCAACCAATTATTCTTTGGAGCTACACAAAACTAAATATATCCTTGTACCTTACGCACGCTACTCTGATGTAAAAAACAAAAAATATACTTTTCTTACACTTGAAGAAAACAAACTTGAAAACGTACTTTCAGTTTTGACGTTATGGAATGGTAAATGAGCTGACTGGAAGTTTTTAGTGGTAATCGCTTGAAGTCTTAGAACTGTCTATACTCCTGTGCAGTCGATACTCTCACAAATGGGAGCGGAAGCACGGCGCGATAGTCGAAAAAAAAAACAGAAAGAGAAACGAGGCCCGCCGTTCAACTCGCTCGCAGCTGTTAAAGCTAACTGCTAGCTTCCTAACATGCAGCTAAGAAAGCGAATGATGCTGCAGTCGTACGAAGGACATGACTCCAACCATGTCACGCATTTTAGTGCTATGGCTATGTCATCTTTATTTCTTGTTTCACACTGCGAAAGTTCGTTCAGTAAGTACGCGTCTGGTACTGTCAGTATGGATATTGAAACAAGCATGTTTTTCATTGCGAACAGAACATGTAGAACATAGATCGCGTTGTTAGCTCCATTAGTCACTGAATATAGACCAATAGGCCCCTTTTACGTATGACAGACGGAAGCCTACTTCGACCTCTTATGAACGGTAATGTCGTGGGCGTCGGAAACGCTTGTTGCGTCAAGTCAGTGCTCGTTGTCGTCTGCTCGACACCATAAATGTGATACAAGCTTTTCTGCTTTGATTACGTTTGGTTTTCGAAGTGTCTGTGGAGCTGGGACATAGTTTTAAAACGGTGAATTGTCGGCGCTGCAAGTGCAGCGCGAGAGCCCTGCACTGGCACGGAAGCGAGCGGGGGAGAGAAGGGAAAACGCACGGCGTACATTCTTTAAGGTTTCGATTTCACGCCAGAGGTGGCGCTGCCTGTCTATAGTCGTAAGAAGTCCGCACTAGAGATCAATCGAACTTTTAAGCAGGAAATTGTCAAGGAAAGGATCTATGATAATACTCGGGGTAGTTCTCTACTGTTTGAGGCAAGGACGGGAGTACTGCGAACCAAGACATATCGGGCCAAATACGAAGGGGTAGACACAGTATGCAGTGCGTGTGGAGAGGAAGAATAAACTGCCGAACACTTGATAATGTTCTGTAAAGGGCTTCACCCTATAGTTCAGGATGATGGCGCAGAGTTTTTCAAAGCACTGGGGTTTAGGGACCGGGAGGGCAAAATAGACTTTAAGCAAGTAGACTTAACTAGAAGGAGGTTATCTGATTGGTGGCTAAAGTCAAGGCACGAGTGAAAATTAAACTCTTCACTTCAAAGTACGAATCCTCAAACTCACTTTTTAAGGAAAAAATAAATAAATATAGTTTTGTGTTCATTAAGTATTACGGCTTGGTGGCGCTAGCCACCGCCCGATCTAAAGGGTACAGCCATATCCATCCATCCATCCATCTATTGTAGCGCCACCAAGTGTTGCCTAATTACCGGGCGATAAAATAAGCACTGCACGAACGGCCGCAGCTATAGTGTGGCCATCACCACATCTTTCAGGTGAACGCCAGTAGCTGGCGGAATCGGAGGAGGAGGGGGTCAGTGATTAAGGGGCAGCTGCGGGCGCACTTTAGGAGTATGTGGGGTGGTTGCCGAGGTCGTTCGGCCGTCATTAGTGACACCATCTCGGAACGAGCCACCCTTGACGACCACCACACTGCCCGGCTTGTCAGTGTTCTTCACAGCTGCATTGGCATGTTTCAGCACTTAGTAGCGAGTCACAGAGCCACTTGCAAAGGCGAGAATGACGGCGGCCCTATGGAGGACCTGTCAATATGGGCGGCGTGACTAGTTTGCTGCACCCTTGCCGCTGATATTCAGGCAGAGCGGGGATGCCATAATGCACGGTGCCTTGGGATGGCTGCCACAACAGCGGAGGCACTTCACGCGAACATGTATGTCTCAGTGACATGCTGAAACGACCCCAGAGGGCACATTGAAGGGGTCGGGGCAGATGAGGCCGGACGAACCTCTGCAGTTGGAAAAGAAACACCTCCAGTGTGATGGTGGTGTCCTCAAAGGTCAGCGTCAGGCACCTGCCTCGGTGGACGAAGGGCAGGACTGGGACGGCTGACACGAGGTTGGCCGTGATGTCATCGGCGTCAAGCTACGCGTCCACACGTTGACGGTGTCCATACAGGTGTGTTCATGAGAAGCTTCCACTTTACGTGGAGGTCATAGAGCCGGAACACTTCTAGGGGTTGTGAGGGAACTGTGAAGGGTCGGATGTCCGCTGTGACGATGTTGCGTCTGCATTTGACGCACACGCGCCTGGTGGCCTGGTATTCGGAAAGAAAAGCCGTGATGACGTCACGGTATACAGCGAGGAAGTTTGCTTTCTTCTACACTGGGTGGAAGAAGATTGTGCCGCCACGCCGATCTCCCACTGTCAACGGAGGAGCCGGAAGCTGTGGTATAGGCACGGAAGGTTTGTCGGCGGCCAGATTGCTGTGGAGATGAGGAGAGAGAAGCAAAACTAAGGCGCATCAGTTTACTTCCATGTCATTTCCGAATCGCCTGGGGACGTCGAGGCTGTTGTGTTTTGTTCTCAGCAGGAACTGGAGGCCAACGATGCTTCCGTCTCTGGTGTTCTCGCGCGAGAAGGGTGCCCGAGGTGGAGTTCTTCATTTCGGGCGCTGCCGAGAGTGAGCATCGCTGTTCAGCAGCGGCCGTAAGTCAGTGCATCTTGTCGCGGAGCGTAGGAGACGCGTCTTGTAGTTTTGTTTCTTCTGGTGGAAGTCGGCTTTTCGGTTCTTGTTTGCTCAAGCCCAGCACTAAGCAACAGCAACACTCATGTTTTTTTCGGAGCCCTTGAAAGGGCGGCGTGCTCGGTGGCGCACAGATGACGTGAAAAAGCACTACAGGGGGGCAAAAGAAAACGTAGTTTCACGCTTTAACTGTTTTTTTTATATTTTACAGTAGAGATGTACAACTTGAGATCTGCTGTGCATCGTTATTCGAAATTGATGATTATCATGAACCCACACGCGTTTCATTACTCCCAAGCACTCCGTGCATACTGCATTGTGCGGCCACTAATCATTCTTCGCGGTCCATGTGTTTCCTTGGCAATCTTCCATTTTTATGAAGGTGAAAATGCTGTAGGCTAGTGTGCTCAGGTTTTGGTGCACGTTAAAGAACCCTAATTTGAAGATTTGGTTTAAATTGAGGACGACGCAGGGAGCGATGGAAGTGAAAATAATAGGTGTAACCTTAAAGGGACACTAAAGTCAAAGAACAGTTTACCTCAGAGTGACAGCTCAGCGTATGACAATATCTAAGACAGCAATATTGTTACGATAATTTATTCACCGACAGCGGGTCTTGCTAACGCATTAAAGAGCACACAGTCATGCAAGCCAATGGGAAAAAGCTTGACAATTCAACCTACAACAACCACGTTGTCGTCTTCTTCCTCTTGGGTGCCATTTCAGCTGTGCCGGAGCGAGAGTTCTATACAAGTATCATCACCACGGCGGGCAAAGCACCGTCTTAGTGCAGGTTAAATGAGCAAGTCAGCTTTATGGTGCTTAACACGAGAAACGTGGACTACTTCCGTTTTGGGTGAAGCAGCCGATGAGTTTGTGGTCGCGGCAATCTCGTAGGTGACAGTTGGGACCTCGCGAAGGACTCGGTAGAACCCAGCGTATCGCGATAATAGTTTATCGCCGAGGTCAACACGTCGAGATGGGAGCCACAGGAGAACAACAGATCCCGCAGAAAAAACGGCATCTCTATGTTGACGGTCGTAAACAGACTTTTGTGCTGTCCGCGACGACGATGACCGAGTGCGGGCTACCACGCGTGCCATGATGGCCCGGGTGATCGCATCCTGAGTGTAGAAAGTGAAGGATGGGTGGTGTGATGAAAGCAGTGTGTCGAAGGGCATTAAGGGATGACGTCCGAAGAGTATGTAAAAATGGGGAGTAGCCCGCTGTTTTATGACGCGACGAGTTGTAAGCGAAGGTGATGAATGGCAGAGCTATGCCCCAATCAATGTGGTCGGTAGATACGTACATGGAAAGCATGTCTATCAATGTGTGGTTTAGGCACTCCGTAAGGCCGTTAGTTTGAGGGTAATAAGATGTGGTGAAGTTGTGATCGGTAGCACAAGATCGAAGTAGACCATCAACCACATGAGATACAGAGTAGCGACCACGCTCTGTGAGCAGATAAGACGGAGCGCCTTCTGGGGAATAGTGTCGTTGAGCAGGAAGTCGGCGACGTCATTTGCGCAGCTGGTTGGTAGCGCTCGAGTGATTTCATACCAAGTGGCATAATCTGTGGCCACTGCAATCCATTTATTTCCAGTTGTGGAAGTAGGAAAGGGTCCTAGTAAGTCCAACTCCACTCGATTATACGGCTCGGCTGGAACTTCAGTGGGTTGAAGAAGATTGGCAGGGGGAGTCGTAGGCTTCTTTCGGCGCTGGCAGAGGTCGCAAGATGCGATGTAACGGCGAACGAAGCGGTAAAGCCCCTTCCAGAATACTCGAACGCAGTTGTAAATTCTGGAGACGCCTAGATGTCCAGAAGTTGCAGCGTTGTGAAACTGTCGCACAATATCCTTTCGCAGGTGATGTGGTACGACGAGTAAAAACTCCTCGCCGTCATGGTGTAAGTTGTGGCGGTACAAAACGTTGTCTTGAAGCAGGAATCTGCTAAGGGAAAGGTCAAAAATGGATCTCGGCGCTGTTTGTCGTCCGCGTTCAGAAAGTCAGTGATGGCTAAAACTCCGGCATTGGATTACGAATTGGTGGAGTTAGGTGGATCAACGGGGTGCCGGGAGAAGCAGTCAGCATCACTGTGCAGCTTTCCAGATTTGTACACAACCAAGAACGTGTACTCCTCTAATCGAAGTGCCCATCGACCGAGTATTGCCGTAGGGTCCTTAAGCGTCGACAGCCAGCAAAGCGCATGATGGTTCGTGATGACTACGAACGAACAAACCTTCGTATAAGTACGGACGGAATTTCGCTATGGCCCAAACGAGGGCTAAGCATTGCTGCTCAGTGATTGAATAATTTTTTTCCGCTTGCGACAGAAGGGGACTAGCGCAGGGTATCACACAGTTGGTGCCATTCTGTATCTGAGCGAGTATCGCAGCGATGCCATGGCCGCTTGCATCGGTGCGAAGCTCTGTTCGAGCGGCTGGATCAAAATAAGCCAACACAATATTATCAACAACAGTGCCCTACACCTATAAAAAATTCAAGGTAAATGCACAACAACCCAAGTGCTGCAGTAAAACAATTTCAAAATTATCCTTTGGACGTCAGAGGGACCGCATACAATTATTCACTAGTAATCAATCCACTCCACTAAATAAAGAGTTTTTCATGCATCAAGAGACGCAATAAAATGCTGGTTGTTCGTTTCTATTTGATTCGTGAAAAAAATAACCGCCAAACGTTACTATGGGGAATGGCGCCAGTGCTTCAAAACTTTAAGTTGCGCGTAGTTACGCGGGTCATGTGGTGCCATCTAGCAGGGCACAGGTAAAACAAAAAACGTCTGCAATTTCGAAGCCATTGGCGGGAAATCGATCAATGGCCGTTGTTGCTGCTGTGGTTCCCGCTGCTTTCGGTCTTCTGCTGCTAGCGCGGTAAAGCCCAGCAACGTTGTGCACGGCAACAGTGGCGTTAGTTGGTCCGGTCGGTCCACTTCTTGACGCGGGTAATTTAAAGTGCGCTAACCCAATGCGGACCACCAAAACGTGATTTGGTTTCAAGATTGGCCCTTCCTTGGCGCAAACGTAACACTACGAGGCTTCTGGGCCGCAATTTCAATGATCAACGTCGACCAAGTAGTTGCCTTTTGTTTGCCTTCAAGAGAAAAGTAGAGAATGGAGTGGCTCAGGGAACAAACTGGGGTTAAGGATACGAGTTGAAATTAAGAAAAAGAAATGGACACGGGCCAGGCACGTAGGCAGGATAGCCAGTGGTCATTAAAGGTAATTGACTGAATTTCCATACAAGACAAACGCACAAAGGGCAGACAGAAAGTTATATGGGATGATGAGATTAGAAAGTTTGCTGGTATAGCGCGACAACGGATAGCACAAGACCGGATTGACTGGTGGATCATTGGAAAGATCTTTGCCTGGCAATGGGCGTAGTCAGGCTGATGGTGATTGTGAAGATGATGCTGATGATGATAATGACGATGATGAGAGAACCATTGGTTGTCGAAATTTTCAGAGCCCTTCACTATGGCATCTCTCATAATTAAATGGCGGTTTCAGGACGTTAAACCCCATGTATTAATCATATCGAACCCTTGGCAATCTTTCGTGGTTATTGTACCTACGCATCGACTTTTTGTGTACCAAATACTAGATTAATTATTTTTTCCTGGCCTTCCCTTTCCTCCTGTACTTAGTAGTAGGCAAAATAGAGCAAGGTAATGCTGACCTCTCCGTCTTATAATACAATCTCTGGAGAGCAGGAAAATTTGCCTAAATTTCTGTAGGTCATGCCCATTGTAAAAGTTCCTTCACTGAAGAGCTGTTTTCGTGGTAGCTTGTTGATGCAGAGAGAAACAAATAAAAAGACAAACTTGAAAACAAAAAGATGACAAAGAAACTAGCATAGCGGAGTGTGATATAGTTGACAAGGCGTGGAAAAGGGATAGTTGAGAGGGTAAAAAGCTATGCAAGTCGGAATGGCCTATGTATCCTGTCATTCGGCTTTGCGCGATTTAGTGCAAGTTGAGCTATTGTGTGTGAAGCACTTCTTTGCGTTCTTCAATTACTTACAGCATCTATTCATATGTGTCTGTCCGTCTGGCCACTCAATTCTGAGTGCTCAAGTCATCGCTCCCCTTACATGGCATGGACTGGAATTTGTATTGGAGGGGGGGGGGAAGTAAGACTGTTTGACAAATATGACTCACTGGTCGAGTCATGAATAACGTCACGACCTCTTTGCGTACGTTGTCAAACACGTTCCGCCAGACGGTGGCACAGACCAGCGGGCGGGGATGTGCCACTGGTGTATGGGTGTGTGCCACATGTGATTAACAGTTAGCGTCTACCCAGGAACGGTTACAGCGCACATGGGCATTTTCAGCGCATGAGCGTCAAGAAAAAGCTCACATTGAAAGCATTGACCCAACAAATGCACATAATAAATTTCACGGTCTCAGCAGGAATCTAACCCCAGCGTTCTGTGTGACAATCAAGTATTCCACCAAAGAGCCGCGTTAGGTCTTGGAACTGTACCTTTCAAATTGATTGATTGATTGATTTGTGGGGTTTAAAGTCCCAAAACACCATATGATTATGCGAGACGCCGTAGTGGAGGGCTCCGGAAATTTTGACCACCTGGGGTTCTTTAACATGCACCAAAATCTGAGTAAACGGGCATACAACATTCCGCCTCCATCAGAAATGCAGCGGCCACAGCCGGGATTGGATCCCGCGACTTGCGGGTCAGCAGCCGAGTACCTTAGCCACTGGACCACCATGGTGCGGCACCTTTCAAATAGGCACTGATGTTCGTGACACGTCACTTGTGGTTACAATGAGCTGGCTATCTAATTTTATAAATATTACATATGTACCTCCTATCATACAGCCGTCACGTACAGTTAACGTCAATTTTAGTTAGGTACCACGCGCTGAAGTTGATGTACGTAGCAGTGTCCAGTGTCTATCATAGCGAGCACCAGCACTTCATATCAGCTTATCGCTTCTGATGTTGTTGTTCTTGTTTGCTTCGTTGGGATAGTTCAAACAACTGGTAACATAGACATATGAATCCGTTCACTATGTGTCTGTGCCTTCAGTGTACATATATTCATCGTCAATTCATAACGTGTTACTCAAAAAAAAAATACGAACACGGTCGCCTTTCTTCCGCATGCATCGAAAAAATTCGATTCCCAAGGTCCGAATTTTTTCGCTTATATAGCAGTACTGACATAGGTCATTGGAACACTAATTACAAAAGATTGTTATTTCTCAGACAAGAAAAAAGAACATGACTGAGTAATCTAAATTAAAATAAAATGAATGTAAGCCGTGTTTCACAAAAATAGTTGATTGTTTATTCTAGATTACTATATGAAAGTTCGGGCAATATCTGTTAGTGTTTGATATGTGTAGCTGTTTGACGTAGATGCATCTTGGTTTAAGTGTACTCAGACATCAAACACTCCTGGTCATGATTTAACTCTTCCGGTAGCTGAAGTCTTTGTGGATACACCGTGTGGTGAATTTCGTCGAAGGCTGGCTTCAGCAAGAGCATAATAAAGAGTGTTACTCTGTATGCACTTCGTAAAGGTGCCGTGAATTAAGGAGACAAAAAGAACATACCCCATGAAAGGATAACCTGTACATGCGGTTACTCATAAGCTCTGCTTCAGGAACGCGGTAGGCAGACGCTCGTAACTTAACTTTATCCATGAACACGCAAAGCCGTTACGCTTCTAGCTCGCTTGTGGCTTGCTCCACCAAGGTGCGACATTCGCCCGTCGATGTCGTTGTCTTTTTTGTCACTTACGGCAGCAGTTTTTGTATACCGTGCAATTGCGGTTGAATACGTGGGAGACCTGAAAAGACTTGCTGCATGTGAAAGTTGTAGTGCTCTGAAAACGAATCGTCGCGAGTTAGCATGGCGTGGGAGGCAAAGCATAGCTCTGCGACTAAGGCCCCTCCTCGATGCCACCGTGGTGGGCGTTCGTTCAAAGGGATCGAGAGGCCGTGACCTGGTCGACACACAATCACTTCCTATCGGTGTTAGTGGGTGTCATGGCACAGTACTTCACTTCACCGCCTGCAGACGCATCCATCCATGAAGTTTCCTAAAATTAACTACATTGATGATAATTTATATGTGGAGCCTAATGTCTCAAAAGCACCATATGGTTATGAGAGACGCCGGAGTGAAGGGCTCCAAAAGTTTGACTACCTGATGTTCTTTAACGCGCACTGGAATCTGAACACACGGGCCTACAGTATTTTCACCCCCATCAAAGATGCGGTCTTTGCAGCCGGGATTCGATCCCACGACCTGCGGGTCAGCAGTAAAATTACCTAAAAGGAACTTTGACGTAGCAATCACTCTGAAACCATGGAAATATTGTCACATGAAAAACTATGCCATATTGCCTGTGATGTAGTCTGTACTCGACTTGCTTTACTGTTTATCGCAATTGTGAATGTATAATAGGGAGATAGACCCATCTTCGTTGTTCTGAAGGTCGTATTGACCTGTGTTTAAGCTCATCTATATATATCTGTATAATGTACTTATCTTGTGTATTTCGTTCACATCATTCATCTATCACGCTTACGTGTGTTTTCCCCTTAATTTTTGTGCCACTCCTGCTTGGTCTTTTCAAGACCGCAGTATGTGTTAAATAAAAAAATAAATGAGAGGTAATGCATTGGTTTGTCTAGTCTTCGTCCTTGCGGGCTTCGAAAGCACTTGTGGATGTGTTCATTGTTGTGTGTTGCTTTTGTTTGGTATTAATTAACAAACTGTTGTAAACTTTATGACTATCGTTTAGTGGGCGACCCTAAAAGAGTAACATCTTGATTTGCAACTCCAGAACACTTGCTGACTGTCGTTTCGTGACAAAACAACTTCAAGCTACGCGAAGCCAAATGGAACTGGAAGAACGAAGATTAGAGAAATCCGTGTACTACCCATCATTCCCATGCTCGCTGAAGCGCCCTGCGTTCGGGCTCCCATAGACTTTAGCGCCAGAGCTCAATTTATTGCTTTTACAGAAAACCCGATTGGCACACCCACCACAGCCAATGTCGCCATTGCAACAAAGTAGCATATACGAGGGATGTAAGGCGCGTATGTGAAGCCTCGCACGTGTGCGTTGGTGATGCAGGGGTAACCTGTGATCACGCATCGAGAGATTGTGCGTTCATTTCGTAAAATATTTGCGTCAACGAAACATTTTTTGATGATTTTTTTCATCATTCATCTGTGTATATTTTATGAGTGTCATAACCGTGATACAAATCTGTCACCAAAGTCTTGGCACACCATCTCATAAAATTCTTTCATGATTGAGAGTAGGCACGTGTTAGCTATCCTATCATTGTCACAAGGAAAGAAGAAGAGAGTTTCTGAAGGGGCCTTACAAACACTTTTTTCAGCATAGTCAGAAGATACGCAGTCGGTGCCTCTGTCAGAATTTGAGCCAAACCTAAGAGCCCAGTACGCGGCAGTGAATTCAGGCTTCTTGTGAGCAATAAATTGCTCGTTTATCTGTCGACAAACGACGCCCTTTGCCCTAATAAACGGCGTCACCGAATAACCGAATACAGTTTTTGCCAAGTTGAATATCTCGAGCTGCATAGTTACAGCCGTCGCCGGAGTATGTCGGGACGTGCACGTGGCTCAACATGGCGTTGGCAGTGAGCCGCAAGCAACGTTGATAAGTCAGCGTGGCACGCTTTCAATAAAAAACAAGAAAGAAAGTACTACTCTCTTTTATCCTTCTCTCCCCTGAGGACCTTTCAGTATGACTACTGCAACTAAAGAGAGAGAAGGTTCTTAGAGCGTGAGACAAGTCATCGTAACTCCATTGGCATTTAGGTGCATCTAAAATATCAGCAGTGAATTTTGACAGAATTTCGTACGCAATTTTTTTTAATTGCGCTATTCAAAGCTTACGTGTAAAAGTGTTACAGAGACTGTTTAACAAGACCACGAAAATTTACTAAACTGCTATGTGCTCATAGTACTACAGAGATTGGTTATTACTTAGGAGTCGTGAGTGAGCATCTAGACGCGTGGCGCATCTTTGCCTAACTTTTGAAAGTGTGCATTTTTACACGTTTGTTCATGATTGTTCTTGGAGAGAGAGAAGGTCATGTTTATGATAAATCTCTCTGCAGGAGCGTCGCACGAGTCATGGTGGCTGTTCTCATTGCAGCATCAGTAGCCTTCGTCATATTTTCTATGGTTTTCAATGGACAGCGAGTGCCGAGGCTACCGAGGGTTGCGAACATCAGCCCAACAGACACGACTGATCAGATGGGCAACACGACGAAGCCTGTCTACACGTACAGAAGCTCTGCGTCAGAGAAATTGAACCACCCAGCGCCTCCCGTATTACGACATCAACAGCAGAAGTCCACAGCCTGAAAACGGGCCTCTCTTTAGAATTTCACCGTCTGCATTTTAAAAGTGTTAACTTTGTGTTGATACTATTTAGTGCTGTAAATGTTTTGCTAAGATTTTTGTCAACATTGACACCTGAATTTTCACTCTATTGTTAGTGCAGCATAAAGACTATTATGCAATTGAATATATGGCAGTAGATGTGTAGTTATGAACGCCACGTGTCCCACCTGCAGTAACGTGCAGAACGCGTTACCACTTGTGTTCCTTACAAAGTCCCTGTTTCACGAGTGTTCGTTTCGAAGGGACATTCAACGTGACCTTCGAGGACACTGCACGTGTACACCACAGACGCTGGTCGCTTCCAAGAGGCGCTGCACGCGTCCAAACAGCGCAGCTGGCACCGCCACACCGAGCATCTTAACTGGTATAAAGGGCCGGCGCATCTGGCGTCGGCTGCTTCCTCATCCAGTTTAGTAAATACGTTGTAAATTAAACGTTTAGTTTTCTCTGGCTGCCTATCTATGTACCGCTGCCTGAATGCTTTCTGCACAGTGCGTTTTCCCTTATTCACGCTACACCAGATACCATGGAGTTTCTCCTAACAGTGTACACGTGTGCATGGGCCACTTTTATAAAAACTCTCATCATTTATTGAGGTTGAATATGGTGATTATATGTGGATCTAATTTAGCGTAGCCTGATATAAACATAGTCATATGTAAATAATTCAGCTTTAGAAAACACTTGTCTGGTAAGGGAGAATACTGATTCAAGAAACGCGCTCACCAATCTCACAAAAATATTAACAGAAGAATGGAAATGGACACATGTGCGAGACTGCCTCCCCCGGGTGCCATGGACGAAGATGAAGGGGCTAAGGATTATTATTTTGCGTCTGATAGGACGGATGTGTTAGCATTTCCTAGTTAAAACCAGCACAGCGTGCTTTCAAAACGTGCTTTCGCGATGCTTTGCGGTGTTGACCGAGTCAGTTTATAGGACGTAGCCGTGCGCCTCACAATTTTTCACGCGTCTTCAGTTCACAGCTAGCTGCTCAATGTGTGTTAGAACGCGCGCACCTCGATCATAGACTCTGCGAACCTTCGTACTCGACGTAGCAGCGGTTCACTGGGGTACACAGAACGATAACAACAGATCCACGTTACTACTACTTCTTACTGGATTTACTATGGAGAGTGCGAGCCATGTGATTTACACTGCGAGAGAACGCTGACAACTTCCATTGCGGGAGTAGAGGCTTGTCCCTTCTTTCACTCTCTTTTCAGGAGTTCTGGGAACTCCCTGATGCACAGAGTAGGCACACTCTTTCAACAGAGAGTGGGTACTCTGGCTGAACGAGAGTGAACAAGCTCCCACGTCAGACAACGCTTCTGAAATAGTGTGAATACAAACTCTCCGCAGGAGTTGTGCTACTCTATCACAAAATTTTACAGTATGGTCGGGCTAGAACGCATGAACTGCCTCAAAAAAAGGGAGGTTCAATTCTGCTGCGCTAGGACAACGCCTAAAAAAGAATATGTCAAGCATTTCCTAAAAACAGTTCACCCCATAGATTGCTTCAAGCTTACGTCACATATACTCGACCAACATCGGCATACACATTATATATGTACGCAACACGGTAAACAGCAACACTAAACATATGCCTCTCACGCTATTTTTTATCGCCTTGCATATCAAGATCGCTCACCTTTCACATAGTTACATATTGGTCAAAATATATGTGCGTCACAAAATACACCCACAAAATTCATTAAATACAGTTAGCTCTTAGCTGACCATTGATCAATGCTTTGGCATTCGTAACATTGGCTCAATGCGCACGATACAGTCTGGTACAATCTCTTCAACCTTCAGCACCTAAAGAAAATGGCACACAGAATCAGTAAGATTTTTGTTATAGTATCTGACTGAAGCATCACGTAAAAAATTCTATAAAGACCTTGTCGATGTTTTACTGCATGTTCTACGGTCAGTTATACCGAGCAGGCCCAAGACAGGAAGTTCTAAAACTTGTAGCGCTATTGTTCAAAACCTTTTCTTTAAATTACATACTGCCACTTTAACTATTGAAACGTCATTGCAGGATAGGGAATTATTCGTCCCATGGAGCACACATTGCCACTTATGTAATAAACCAGCAACAGTTGAACACGTGCTTATAGATTGCTGGAGCGGGGAGTTTTTCTGCGGCATATTGCAGAGAACCTTGAAAAAGGAATTATCGTTAAGTCCACACGGCGTCCGTTTTGCTTCGGTTAAAACGAGGCAGGCGTACCCGATTATCTATTCATGCTTCTGGGCCTGCACAGTACATGGAAAACCCGATGTGCCTTTGAAAACACGGACGTAGAAGTGCTATTTGCGCGCGGATATCTTTTTACACTTCTTGCGCTACGGACAGCCATTCGTACACCAACCAGAAGTTATACTCATGATGGCTAGTCCCCTTTTAGTGCAGGTGGCGCAACATCTAGATTACGCGTTTTGAAGAGCTAATATGCATCTAGCATGTGTAAGTATCTCGTAATCGTTAGGTAGTCTGTAGGCACGTCGACTTTTTATTATGGAACGGCATAACATTCAACGCCGTTTTCATCACTAAATTCCAGTTGTCAGCTGGCATTCTGCCATATTGTGTCAATGTGGTGAAGCCACTTCTGCCCAAGCCTGGGAGGTGTACATATGGGCGCTTACAAACACAGGTGGCACAATCTGTCAGCAGTGCTGGCCGAAAAATAATCTACGAACGTTACGATCTGGCATCTGATCCGGCTTGCGATGTCATGGTAAGCACTGGTACGCCAAACAAAAAAAAACAGTGCCAGTTAGCAAAACCATATCTCAGACGCATATCTGGGAATCCTTATTGTTTTGCATACCTCGTCTACGCTTTATAGCAACGATGGGGGCTTTGCGAAATGCTCAAACTTCTATTTTCGCGAGCCACCTGGGCCGAGATCAGTAAAACTAAATGTGATTCGCACGGGTACAGCTCCCACCGAATGTCGGCCTAGCTTACCAGCCGAATCCGTCTTACACGTTATCAGCGCTTCTGGCTTTAATATTATGTTATGCCGTGGAGTAAAAATGATTGTACAGTAGCGTTTTTCAATCGGTTTGCTTGAATAAACCATTGTTTCTTGCGTATGGTGTCCGCGCAAGGAGCGATGAGCATCAATGCGACGCGCTTTCAGCCTGCGGCGCATCGCACACGAGACGCCGCCGAAAGTCGCCGGGCGCACTGGTTGGCACTTCGCAGACTACTCCGTGGAAACACGGGCTTGTCGTTCGGTGCGTGTTCATAAAATACACTATGAGACATTTTCATGCACATGCAGTTTGTTCTTTAGCATTTGGCTATGTAGTTCTAGCTATTGGTTTACAGATGCAAATCAGTATACTTTCACACGGCCGCTGCAATATGACATATCATCGCTTGCGCAATAAAATAGACCCAATTCTACCAATTGCGTGCGTACTTATTGAGCATTACGGTCGATAAAAACTTCTGCACCCGTCAACCAGCAAATAAAAAATCAAAAAACGGCTACTGCTCTTAGCAATAAAAGCTGATAGTATACCCTGGATCTCGGTAATTTTTCTACATTTCCTTTTATGTGTCGCGAAATCTGAAAGACGCCCAGCGTCTTGATTTTAACGACTTGTCATGCGTGGACACCAGTAGTTTCTATGTTATGTACACGCAAGGTTTAGTTAGAAACGAAAATCGCGTATGCGTTCAACAGTCTCGTCGCGACCGCCGAAGAGAGCAGACGTGTTTTTCGGTCGGTCCCCGACCGGTTTTCCTGGAGGAGCACGCGAGCGTCTAGTGAGGCGCCGTACCTTACGGGCGCTTCCATGCTTCCATTTTTTTTTTCTCCCCCAGTTTTTTATTTTGATAGCTTTTGCGCACACCCGTGCGCCGTTTTAATTTTTTCTTCCCTCCCTTGTCCTATTGAGCCATTTTTTGTCTCAAGCCCTGTTCAGGGCTATCAAGATATTGAGGAAATGTAGAGCCCTCTCATCTCCCCTTAGTTCTTTTTTTTTTAATCTGTAATGACCTCGCCTAGTACGGCCCATCGCCTCTACCAGTAATGACGGACACCCCTCCTAAGGACGCTCCTGACGAGATCACCCTCTGCGCGAGCCTGCATGCTACCGCAACGAGCCGCCCCAGCTCACCCAAACAATCGCCTGCGGCCCCGATGATTACCCGGGCTCGTAAACTGAAGGCTGCTGCCAATCGTCTTCAAAAGCACTCATCTACCAGCACCCCAACTTCTCGGCCCCATGTACGAAGGATCGGGAAACTGTTGCCACCACGCCGGCGTCAGGCACCAACAATCAAGGCCGCCACCACGAAAAGCGCGAAGCTAACGGCCGCAGCCGAGGAGGCCGCCGCCGCCATTTCCTTAGTACCACAGCCTTCCCAACTCCATCTTGTACCCACACTACAAGAGGGAAGCAAGGCTGAGCTGCAGGACTACCAAGAATCGGTCGCATCAACACCGGCAGACAGCGAGGAACAGGCCAGTACCGATTCCTCCTCGCCCACATCATCCTCCTCTTGGGAGCACAACACGCCTCCGTCCTCCTCTCCGTCTCTGTCGCCCTCCCCAAAGGGTCTGGCCCTTTTCAGAACCGGAATCTGCGCTGACGGACCAGGCCGCCAACGAGCAACACAACAGGCGTCGTTTGCAGCTCCCCCCAAGCGAGCGCGCGCTCACTCTGCGCCGCCGGCAACCACTTTCTGCCCTTGCCTGCTGGCCGGGCAAGCCTGCCGCGCCGGGCCTCAAGAAGACCTGTTCGGAGAGGGGTGTGCACGCAGTGCTGTCTCTCCCCTTTTTCCAGGCGAAGGAACGCGCATGACCTCTACTGGAAGGGCAACCGAGGCAACATTGGAGTCTCTTGCGCAAGCGGGAGCCTCCCAGACCGCCACAGGAAATCCCACCCTCCTCGAGCCTTCCCCACCTTCTTCCGGTCACGCAACCCGTCCGACCCGTCCTCCAGAGAGAGCGGCCTCTCCGGTGTCTGATGGGGTGGTTTGTTTACCTCCCACCTCCTCGCCACAACAACAGCACTCTCCTCCACTCTCCCGCTCAAAGGAGAGCACGGGCGCGTCGTCTGCTACGGCCGCAGCTCCTCCGAACTCTGCCGCTAGCACCGTGCCACACCCTCCTTCTGCTTTCGGCCCCATGCGCCCACTGACGGTGGACGCCTCTACCGAAGCAGGTTATGAAGAGGCCCGACGCAAGCATCAGCAGAAAAACGGATTTCCGTGCCAGGCATCAACAGCTACAAATGCCCCTTCCAGTAGGCAGCCAGCCAGTGCAGCTCCCCCAAGCAAGGGAAAGGGGCCCCGCCAGAAACCAGGTCGCCGCCAGCACCAACTCGATATTATCGAACACCTGGTCGCGAATGAGCCCCGCCGCACCTCTGCCACCATCCTCTACCGCCCCAAGGGCAGGAAGAACAACTTCCTCTCCCTCAGCCGCGACGCAATTGCAGCACAGCTCTCGAAGGTGCCCGGCACGAAGCGTGTGCGCATTAACTTCAGCGGCAACGTTGTTGCGGTTGACACCACACCCGGAGCTGACACCTCCGCTCTCCTGGCAGTGGAAAGCATCGGGAATGTGGCTGTCAACGCCAAGACCGCCAACAAAGGAACCTGTACCGGCGTACTTCACGGCGTTGACGCGGCTTTTGACGAGGAGGTCCTCAAAAACAACATAGAGAGCTCTGCTCCCATCCTCTCTTGTGCCCGTACCGGACGCAATGTCCTTCTCCGATTTGTGGGTAACGCACCGCCACCTGAGGTGGCGTTATTTAAGCAGACCCGCCCTGTACGTTGTCGTCGTCGCCGCCCTCTCCAGTGCGCTGGCTGTGGCGCTTTCGGACACACTCATGCGACGTGCACCAGCTCCCCACGCTGTTCGCGCTGTGGCGGCGACCACGCCCGCGCCGACTGCGTTGCACCCGGCCCCAAGTGCCTACACTGCGGCGGCCCACATCCTGCCACCGAGCCCCGATGCCCTCGCTGGCAACACGAGAGGAAGGTGCTAGAAATCATGGCCTCTGCGGACCCGCCCCTCTCTCGTCGTGAGGCCGAGAGGAACCTTAAGAGCGAGGGAAAAGCCGTGCCTGCACGAGCACCGTGCACTGGTATTTCCTCGGTAGTGCAACCGGGCCGGACGTACAGCGCGGTTGTTTCGCCCCCGGCTGCCGAACCCTCGGCCCCCGACTGCGAGGTGCAAAAGGACATGGTGATTAGTGCCCTGGCCGCTGCCGTGCAGGCCCTCATCGGGACAATACCGCAATCCGGCCCTGTGTTCGAGCTGTGCAACGCGGCCCTGGCCGCCAACGCTGCCCTCAATCAACATGGCTAGCGGCAAGGTGTTTCGGCCGCGGATTCTTCAATGGAACGTTCGTTCCCTCCGCTGCCGTCACGCCGAGCTGTCTACCCAACTCCTCCGACGCGAGTACGACGTCTTGCTGCTGCAGGAAACCTACGCTCGCGTCGGAACACTCAACCTACCTGGTTTTGTCGGCTATCACAGCACCACGCAGTGCGAACTTGAAGAGTGTAGCGCAGTCCGGTGCAGCACTCCCTCGCATCCTCCCGGCACGTCGCGGGCTTCGGTTTATGTGCGCGCCGACCTCCCTCACGCTGCAGTGGACATCGAGGACATTCTCTGTGACACCCTCGAGGCCGTCGCCCTGACTGTGCGCATCGGGAGCACGGACACCAGTGTCGCTAGCGTGTACGTGCGCACATCGAACTACTCGGCACGCTGGGACACCCAATTCGTGTGCCGCCTCGCAGACCGCCTAAATCGCGACGCGGTCATCGGTGGCGACTTTAACTCTCACCACACCTCCTGGGGCAGTGGCGTGACGAACCACCGTGGGCGCGACCTTCTCGATGCCGTGCAAAAGGCCGGACTGCTCGTTATAAACACGGGTAGCTGTACTCTCGCGCGCCGTGGTGTGTCCGACAGTGCCATCGACCTGACTCTCGTGGGTGGTACGTGTAAATATGAGTGGCAACGTGCACCGGACTCTCAGGGCTCCGACCACTACCCCATCGTGGTCACACCCCCCTCAGCTTACATCAGGTACACTCGGACCTACAGTGTTGTGAAGTGGACTCGCTTCAGAGAACTGTGTGCTAGAGTGCCAGTCTCTGCAGACTTCTTCACCGCGCTGGCCGAGTGTCACGACGCAGCTACCACCCACTGCACCGTGCCTGCGGGCACCCCCGCACCAGACATCAGCCTCCTCAACCTTCGCGCCGCGCGTCGCAGGGCGCAGATTGTGGCGGTGCGCTCGCAGAAGGCGGAACATTGGCGTGCCTATAACTGTATTCACGCGGTGTGCCGCAGGCACGCCAGACGCCGTCGCAACCAGAGCTGGGGGAGCCTCTGCTCGTCACTAGATGACCCTCAGAACCACGCCCAAGCCTGGCGCATTTTCGCTGCCGTTCTTCGCACCAGAGAGCCTCGCTGCCCGGTTCTCTGTGTTGCTGTTGCAATGAAGATCGCCACGCAGGAATTGGCTGAGCTGCTGGCAGACAAGTTTGCCCCTTCTGCTTGCCCACAGCCTCCACAGGGACTACCACCTGTGCCTGCACTCAACAGGCCTGAGCTCTTCGCTCCCGAGCGGTACTTTCCCACCGAGGGCATTCTGCTAGAGATCCGCGCATTGTGCACGGAGGAGTTTACTCTCAGCGAGCTGACCGCAGTGCTCAACAACCGCACGAAGCGGTCTGCCCCGGGAGTGGACGGCCTCACCTACCAGGTGCTGCGCAACATTGACCCCTCCACGCGGCCCCGGTTGCTGGAGGCCTACAACGAAGTGTGGCGCACAAGTCAGGTGCCTCCTGGCTGGAAAGAGGCGCTCGTGGTGCCCATCCTGAAGCCACGGAAGCCGGCCACGGAGCTTTCATCCTACCGGCCAGTGTCACTTACCTCGGCCGCAGGGAAAGTCATGGAAGCCATGGCATTGCGACGCCTTCGCTGGATTGCCACCGCAACCAACGCATTCCCTCCCGAACAGAGCGGATTTCGCCCAAGGCGCTGTACGTTCGACTCACTGGCCGACGTGATCGCCACCCTCGAGGAGGCCAAGTACCGTGGCGATTACGGCATCCTCGTGCTGCTCGACGTGAGAAGTGCGTTTGACTGTTTGCCCCACGCATCGATTTTGGACGCACTTCGTGACCTCGGTGTGTGCGGGCGGATGTTTGACTACCTGGAGAGCTTCTTGGGCGACCGCACTCTTCGCGTTCGTGTTGGCTCCACAATCAGCGGTCCCCACTCCGTCACCGCAGGCGTACCCCAGGGCAGCATACTGAGCCCTTTTCTGTTCAATCTGGCTCTTGCCAAGCTGCCCGACTACATCCCGTGCAACACGGCGTGTGAAGTGCGTGTGGCGATTTACGCCGATGACATTGCGCTGTTTGCCTGCGGCCCCGGTCGCCACCGAGCAGCCCTTCTCGAGTCCCTCCAGGTGGCCATCGACGCGGTTGACGCATTCCTGAACGGGGTTGGACTGGCGCTCGCCGCCTCCAAGACGGAGGCACTGCTCGTCCACCCGCGAGCGTCGACACGCCGCTCCACGCCTCGGCTCTCACTCCGGGGCCTCCCCATCGAGTGGAGCACGAAGGTGCGCTACTTGGGGGTGACCATAGACCACCGGCTCAGCTGGCGACCGGCCGTCAACGATCTGCGGACGAGCAACCGCAAGGTACTCGGCGCCGCACGCAGTCTCCTCGCGCGAGGGCACAGCTGCACCCCTGCCCTTGCCCTGCGAGTCTACAACGCAGTCGCATCGGCACGCGTGATCTACACTGCAGCAGTGGCTTCGTTGAGTGCTTGCCAGCTAGCTGCCTTGGACGCGGACCATCGCAACGCCGTGCGGGAGTACTACGGACTTCCCCAAACCTCCCAGGTGGGCCCCACGCTCGCCGAAGCGGGGGAAACTCCCATCTCCCTGCGGGTGACCCAGCGGACACTAAATCATGTACTGCGGCTGAAAACCACAAGGCAGGGGCAGCTCCTTGTGCACAGGCTATATGCTCTACCTCACTCATCCATGGGGCAGCGGGCGAGTGAGCTCTTGACGGTTGTGCCAGACATGCAGTACCCCAGCTGGCTGGCTATCCCACCCTACCGCCACACCCCTCTGGTGATCACCAAGACCATTGGCGGCATCAAAGCGAAGGCGCGCACCCCGCTGGCAGCGATGCAGCAGGAGTGCTCCGCCCTCCTTCACGAACAGCTGAACGGCCGGCTGCTTGTTTACGTCGACGGGTCAGTGCTTCGCGACGGCTCCGCGGCCGCCGCCTGCGTTGTGCCATCAGTCGGCGCGGTTCTCAAGTGCCGCCTCCCCTCCCTCGCCTCCTCCACTGTGGCGGAACTCGCCGCTATAAATTTGGCAGCCGATTTCCTCAGTGAGCGGGCACCCATGAGCGCTGCAGCCATCATCTGCGACTCCCGGGCGGCCTTGGCCGCGATCTCGCGCGAGGAAGACGGCAGCCTCCTTGCGCAGAGAGTTGCCCGGAAGCTGCACGCCGTGCAGCAAACGGGGTGCGACCTTTCGCTGCACTGGGTGCCTTCGCACATCGGAATACCCGGCAACGAGGCGGCCGACTGTGCCGCGAGGGATGCGCACGACCCCGACACCGGCGTCACCAACTTCGTGTGCTCCGCGGATGCCGGCCGTCTCCTCACCGCCCGCTACGTGCGCGAGCGTCATCCCGACCCTCGCGTAGCAGCTGGAAAGCCGCCGCGGCGGCTCCCTCTCAAGGGACTCCCAAGACGAGACCGCGGTTTCCTTCTCCGTCTCCGCACCGGAGACAACTACACCGCCGAGCGAAAACATCGGCACTCCGGGCGTGGCAGTCCATACTGCATGGACTGCGGCGACCTGGAGACTCTGGACCACCTTTTGCTTCATTGCCCGGCTGGTGACGCGAGCAGACAGGTGATGCTCGCAACGTACGGAGCTCTCGGCCTGCCTCGGACAACAACTGAGCACCTCTTGTTCCCGAACAGTGGCCGCGCGCATATCAAGCGTGCCCTTTCAGCGCTGCTCGACTTTGTAGACGGAAGCGGACTGCGTGAGCGAATTTAGAGAATTCGCGCCCCGTGATTTTGGTAGACGATCTGTGCGTCCCCCCCTTCCTTTGCTCGCTCTCTCCTTTCTCTTTCCTCTCTTCGCTCAAGTCTATTATCCCCCATTCCCCTTCCCATGTGAACCACTGCTGAGGTGTCGCACTTAGCTGCAGACAGTTGCGGGGTTCACTTTTCTTTTCTTTTCCAATTTTAAGAACCACTTCCCCGTATGCGTTCAAATTTCAACCCGTGACGGAACGGCGAGTTTTCTTTTTACCGGTTCTTTTACCGCGCTGCGGGCGTGGCACGATGTAGCGCTGTGGTAGGGTACTCACCTCGTCGCACATAAGTGGCAAGTTCTAACCCCACTAATAACGTTTTCTTCGAAACATTTTTATCACTACATTTGCCGAGCCTTTACCTTACTCTATAGTAGCCCTTTCTAAAGTAGCCATTTGTTGCTTCGAAGGTGTTGCTGTTGGCGCTTCGAGAACGAAACGCTCATTATCACACAAGCATGCTTTTGTTATCACTGAAAGTTATCCTACTACATTCACGCAATAAACTTACACCTGGTACATCTACGCTCAGAGCCGTAAGGTGGCGAGACAGCTATATTGCTTTGCGGCGTCAGTGCTAGCATGCAAGCGCTAGATTGTACTCCTTCAACAAGGACGCAGTGCCATACCCCATTCACGCCTCATCGGCACGAAAGTTGCATATATTAGGAACTCCATCTTAGTAGCAGATTGATTGATTGATTTGTGGGGTTTAACGTCCCAAAACCACCATATGATTATGAGAGACGCCGTAGTGGAGGGCTCTGGAAACGCGCACCCAAATCTGAGTACATGGCTCAACAACATTTCCACCTCCATCGGAAGTGCAGCCCCCACAGCCGGAATTCGATCCCGCTACCTGCTCGTCAGCAGCCGAGTACCATAGCCACTAGACCAACGTGGCGTGGCCATCTCAGTAGCAGAGTGTTCGCAGTCTCTTTTACTCTGCCTTCAAGGAAAGTGCTGCCAACTTTGCCCTATTCTCCCATGATGTTAAATAACTCTGAGGAGAGAAACACGTTTCCTCTCATCTTGCAGTACTCATTTTAATTCTGTGAGTCTACCCAACACGTTCAATGGCGCCAATTCAATGTTCTCGTCTTTGTGCTTCGTACGGCAGCCATGTAAATTGGTAAAACCTAACCTTGTTATAACATCAGTCTTTTGTTTTCGCGCTGGTTCACCACGTGGCAATTGTCACAATGCAGAAACAGCAGCAGTCGAATCCAGGAAACTCACTTTAATTGTACCAGAACACTGGCAAACTGATCGGAAGAGAACCTCGTCTTCTTCTCCCGCTGCGCGTGTTCTTCGTTGTTCTCTTGGCGCTGCCTATTTAATGTGGCATTTGCCCCCCCTCCAGAGAGCAGCGTCCCGATGCTCTTCTACAAAAGACGGTGGAGTAGATGCATGGTGTAAATCAGTCCGAAAAGTAGGGCTTCATTCGCACAACGTGCACGATTTCTGGTTTTTGCTGGCGAGTTGTCGAAGGGTTGTCCGGAACGACCACGTAATTAACGTCGCTCAGGCGTTGTAAAACTCTGTAGGGGCCAAAATACTTCTTCAGCAATTTTTCGGACAGTCCCCGGCGGCGGATAGGACTCCATACCCAGACTTTGTCGCCGGCCCGATAGACGACATGTCGGTGTCGCAGATTATAACGTTGACAAAATTATGACGCCCAAGCGTCATAATTTTGCTGCTGGGTGATTCGGACGCGCGCAAGCTGCCTCGCTTCTTCTGCTCGTTGGGTAAAAGATGCAGCGTCCAAATCGATGTCATTGCAGTCGTGCAGTAACATGGCGTCAAGCATCGTCGTCACTTCACGGCCATGAAGGAAACTGAACGGCGTTCTTCGTGTAGTTTCTTGCTGCGCTGTATTATAGGCGAACGTGATGTACGGTAGAATGTCGTCCCAGTTCTTGTGATCCACGTCCACGTACATACTCAACATGTCCGCAAGAGTCTTGTTGAGGCGTTCTGTTAAGCCGTTGGTTTGTGGATGATAGGAAGTGGTTTTCCGATGGGCTGTTCCACTGAGCTCAAGCACTGTCTTCAGGAGCGCGGCCGTGAAAGCGGCACCTCGATCCGTTATTATGATTGTTGGAGCACCGTGCCTCAGGACGATATTTTCTACGAAGAATCGTGCGGTTTCAACGGCGGTGCCACTTGACAAAGCCTTTGTTTCCGCATAGCGCGTAAGATAATCAGTGGCGACTATTACCCACTTGTTGCCAGCATGGGAAGTCGGATATGGTCCAAGGAGATCCATTCCAATTTGGGCAAAAGGTACCGTGGGCACTTGAATTGGTTGTAATAGTCCAGCTGGTTTTAACGGTGGCGATTTTCGTCGTTGGCAATCGAGGCACGTGCGCACGTAATGCTTCACAATAGCTGGAAGTCTTGGCCAGTAGTATTTCTGTTGGATTCTTGCCAATGTGCGTGTGTATCCGAGATGACCAGACATTGGCTCATCGTGGCAAGCACAAAGTATCTCCTCACGAAGTGACGTCGGAACGACAAGTAGGTGGGTGCTTCCTCTGGGGGAAAAGTTCTTCTTATAGAGAACACCACTACGTAAGCAGAATGACGGCAGGCTCCTTGCAAATCTTCTAGGGACGGTTGTTGTCCGGCCATTCAAAAATTCAATAAGAGGAAGCAACTCACTGTCTTCTTTTTGCTTGCACGAAATCGTAGTGGTGTCAACGACTCCTACAAACGCCATGCTCTCATCGTCTGTGTCATCATCGCGCTTTATCGGGGGCCTTGATAAGCAATCGGCGTCGGCGTGCTGCCGTCCGGACTTATACACGACCGTCATATCAAACTCTTGAAGGCGTAAGCTCCACCGTGCGAGCCGACCAGATGGGTCTTTCAAGTTGGTCAGCCAGCAGAGGGAATGATGGTCGCTGACTACGTGGAAGGAACGACCATAGAGGTACAGACGAAACTTCATAACCGCCCATAAGACAGCAAGACACTCTTTTTCCGTTGTAGAGTAGTTGGACTCGGCGCGGGAAAGCGTCCTAATTGCATATGCGATCACACGCTCGGCTGAGTCTTGCCACTGGACGAGTACAGTGCCTAAACCCACGTTGCTGGCATCTGTATGGACCATGGTAGGAGCATCCTCATCAAAGTGAGCAAGCACAGGGGGAGTCTGCAGGCGTTGTCGGAGATCGTCAAATGCCACCTGTTGATCGTCGCCCCATGTGAACGAAACGTCTTCTCTTGTGAGTCGTGTTAACGGCGAGGCTATGTGGGAGAAATTGGCAATAAACCTTCGGTAGTATGCGCATAGGCCAAGGAAACGCCTGACTGCTTTCTTGTCTTTTGGTACCGGAAATTTTCTGACGGCCGCAATCTTATCGGGATCAGTTCGAACACCTTCATGGCTCACCACATGACCTAAAAATTGAAGCTCCTTGAAACCGAAGTGACACTTCTCGGGTTTCAGTGTCAGGCCGGCAGATCTTATTGCCCTGAATACCGATAGCAGCCTGCTCAGGTGTTCCTCAAATGTTTTTGAAAAAACAATGACGTCGTCCAGATAGACCAGACATGTCTGCCACTTAAGGCCTGACAGAACGGTATCCATCAGTCTCTGAAATGTTGCGGGGGCTGAGCACAATCCAAATGGCAAGACTTTAAATTCATAAAGCCCGTCAGGCGTTACAAAAGCCGTTTTTTCTCTATCTCGCTCGTCGACCTCAATTTGCCAATACCCACTTTTGAGGTCCATTGACGAAAAGTAGCGTGCATACCTCAGCCTGTCGAATGAATCATCGATGCGCGGTAATGGGTATACGTCTTTCTTTGTCACACGGTTCAGCTTGCGGTAGTCGACACAAAATCGCAAGCTTCCGTCTTTCTTTTTAACCAGCACTACCGGCGACGCCTAAGGACTTCTTGACGGCTGGATGACGTCATCATCGAGCATTTTCTTCACTTGTTCTTGGATTGCTTCACGCTCTTTCGGTGCTACGCGGTATGGATTCTGTCGTATTGGCCTTGCCGTCTCTTCCGTTATTATCCGATGTTTTGTCGGTGGCGTTTGACTGACCTTCGAGGTCGATGAAAAACAGTCTTTGAACTGGTGCAAAAGATCTAATAGACACTGTCTCTGCGCTGGTGACAAATCTGAGCTTACGTCAACAGGTGGTGGGGCTGACGTGGCTTGCGGCTCGTCCTGTTGTACTAAACAGCACTCGCGGATTTCGGTGATCTCGTCGAAGTAGGCAACTGTAGTGCCTTGTGTAATGTGTCGTCGCTCGTTGGTAAAATTCGTCAACAGAACCTCTGCTTCACCGCACACAACATTGACGATACTTCTGGCAATTGCAACACCACGAGAGAGTAGGAGCGTCAATACTTGTTCAGCGATTCCTTCTCCAGTATTCTGCTCGCTGCACGTGACTGAAACAAGGCGGCACGATAACGGAGGTACGGTCACATCGTCAATGACTCGTAGGGATTTTCGGTGTAGCGCTGCGCTTTGATCCGCTGAAAAGGTCAGTACACCGTCCGGAATATTTATGATGGCACCATATTCCCGTAAGAAATCTATCCCCAAGATTGCCTGTTTGCAACACTCAGAAAGGATAACAAAAGTTGCGACGAAGGATGCATCCCCTATCTTCATTCTTGCGGTGCACTTTCCGGTAGGTGTGAGTAGCTGCCCTCCAGCTCCTCTAATCTGCGGTCCTGTCCATTCCATTCTAACCTTCCTGAGCGTGTCTGCCAGACTCTCACTCATTATTGAGAAGTCCGCGCCAGTGTCGACCAATGCTATGACGTCATGTCCGTCAATCGTAATTGCAACTTCGGCAGTAACAACCCCACCCTTCGTCGATTCATTGAAAATGTGTCTCTCTTCGCTCGGCAGTAATGGGGGATTTTCAGCACTTCGACGATTCGCAACCTTCCCCCCCGAGGTCGCTGCTTTTAGCTTCCCCGGCGTGGACTAGGAGATCTCCCTCTTGGCATGTCAGTGGTGCTCCGTCTAGAAGATGGAGAATAACGCCCAGGAGAGGGTGAGCCTGACCGAAACCCAGGAGGAACATCCCGCGGGGTCATGACATTCGTGTCGACGTCAGGTGTTCCGTTGAAATGGCGCCGAGGAACCGTAGAAGGAAACCCTTGGTACCCTGCGGCGCGATACGGGCAATACCGAACGATGTGGCCTGCTTCCCCACAGTGAAAGCACAGGGGCCTATGATCAGGGGTACGCCAGATGTCTGTTTTGCGAAGTGGTGGCCGCCTCGGCATCTAAGTTTCTCTGTAGTACCAAGGCGTTGTCGGTGGATGTTGCTGGTGGTACTTATGTGGTGTCGGCACGTTCGCTGGCTGTCGGCGGACTACGTCTGCATAGCTTGCCCTGGGAGTGCTCGCGTTCGGCTCAGGAAGCGAGAGCGCTTGCCTGATCTCGTGGCGTACAACTTCCGTTACTGAGGCGATCGCGCAGTCGTTCGGTTTGGCGACGAGTTTCTTGACCTCTTCTTGTACGATTTCTCGTATTAGTTGGCGCAAAGAACCTTCGTCGGGTGTTGTTGCTGTGGTAGTGGCTGCCACGCTGATCGGTGCACTGTGGGTTGGGCGGTCATACTGGCGATAACGTAGATGCAGTGCGCGTTCGATAGATGTCGCCTCCTTGGAGAATTCATCCACACTTGTAGGCGGGTTTCGTACGAGGCCAGTGAACAGCTGCTCCTTAATGCCCCGCATGAGGTGGCTAACCTTTTTGGCTTCGGGCATATTAGGATCTGCTCGACGAAATAGCCGCGCCATGTCCTCAACAAACATCGTAACGGATTCATTTGGTTTCTGAATCCGTGACTCGAGGAGACGCTGTGCAATTTCTCGTCTTTCAGTGCTTGCGAACGTGTCGAGAAACTTCTGCCGGAACTCGTCCCAAAACGACCACACGCGATTCGTGAACCACGTTCGGGCTCCGTCTTGAAGCGGAAAATAAACGTAGCCCAATTTCTGTGTGGTGTTCCAACCGTTAACATTCGCTGTGTGCTCGAATTCCTCGAGCCAGTCATGTGCATCTTCATATGCGTTTCCGTGGAAGTCAACCGGAAGTCGAGGGTTCAAAACAGTCACCTGTGTCGTGCTGGGGCTGGACATGTTGGGGCCAGTGCTTCCAGGCGCGGTCATGCTTTCTGGCACAGTCACGCTTTCCGGCAATGGACCAAACTCCGGGCTGAGGCCTAACAGGCGCCGGCTGCTGCGGTGAACGGGGGTGTCGATGCGCGGAAGTCTTTCTTGACCAGATGCGGGGCTGTTGTCAGGCGTCCCGAACATGTACCCAGCGCCTCCACCAGTGTCACAATGCAGAAACAGCAGCAGTCGAATCCAGGAAACTGACTTTAATTGTACCAGAACACTGGCAAACTGATCGGAAGAGAACCTCGTCTTTTCTCCCGCTGCGCGTGTTTTTCGTTGTTCTCTTGGCGCTGCTTATTTAATGTGGCACAATAACGTCGATTGGGTAGTTTCTTGTAGTGGATAGAGCTGCTGCGTCTGTTTTTGTTTCCGCCATTGTTTCTGTAGCGAGTTCAAATATAAGGAGAAATCTACGTCAGTCCACCTTAGTGTTTATTACGCAGAAAACCGCAATATTAAGCTAAATAATGTTTCACACTTACTAGTTGCAGGCAGGCACGCAGGCAAAGAACTATATTATTATCAGGAGGTGGTGCTCGACCCCCGTTGGCAATTAGGGGGTGACACTGGTGGGCGCCTGCATCACCAGACGGGGACGTAAAACTCCGTGGACATGTCGCGGGTACTCTAGATGGCCGTAAGCTTTTCTCCTTTCTTTTGGCTATGAGAAAATAGTACTCGCTATTGATGAAATAGTAACAGTCCTTGTCCGTAGAGAGAAACTCGCTGCTCTCGCGCAACGCAAGGCATTGTCACAGCACGTGTTGTATGGTACACTTGGGGTGGCCACAGCGCAGGCAACTCAGTTATATGTTTTTTATGTATTTAGAACACTGTTGTAGAGGCGATGCACACGTCTCTGTCTGTAGCAGACGTTAAGTTGTTGACTGAGGTGTATTAAATGTGTACCTGCAGGAATTAGTACTTCCACCCCTCCAACTGGTAATGTTTGCAGATTTGAATAGAGGTTAAGATTGGATCTCTTGAGCACCAAGTACCGTCCTCAACCTCTGAGTACTTCTCCCTAACGTTGAATATGAAACCCCGCTTCAGAGAGTGAGCCAACTCGTTAGCATTATGGATAATTGTTTGTATGTGTAGGCCAACGTGTGTCGGGAAACACATGATGTGCTTTTTGTGTGACCAATAAGCAGCCAAGAAAACACGCGTAGCTTCTCGACAAACCTAGCGCGTCATGAAGGCCCGTGCGATGGCGCACAAATCTGTGTAAAAAACACTGGGACTGGTGGTGCTGCGCGTCTCTGAAACTTCATAGTCTGATGTCTACAAAGAAGCAGTCATTCATGCATCTGGGAAAAATGTTTACTCCCGTTGCGAACGAGTACCAGCACGGCTCAAGTAGTATATTTGAACAATCGTTCACATGAAGTATTGTATTTCCAGAGTAGACAAACTGGATACTTGTGACACAAATAATCAAAACACTTTTGACACGCCTCGAATGCCTCATTATTATCTGGAGAATTATTCTTGGCGTGTGGTCTTAGTGCTGTCGCAATAAACGCTATTTGGGCAAAATGCTTATTCGTTGCTTTAGACTAGTTCACAGTATCATAACCATAAATGAAGACAGATCAAGGAAAGATCTACGACATAATAGGTCCTGCATATAAGGAGCCGTCCAGACTACTTAATAATGCCAGCCCTGAAAATGTGTAGAACAAGGTAGTCTATGATACCGTTAGAGAGCTACTTGGCGATGGGGCTCTCAGATACAGCAAAAAATAAACAGTATCATACGTCCTACATGTAAGGCGACACTACTATCCCTTAGAATGCCTGCATTGAAAAAAACGCCTAAGTTAGACATGTGCAAGGTTTTTATGATTTCATTCAGGCTAACTTATTTGCAGAAGTTCATTTCACACGGATGATGGTAGGTAAGCTTTAGCCTATCGAAATGAACCCCTGCGTAAAAATGGCGAGGGAAACCAAGCGTGGTTTCACAGTGAAACCAATGCCAAACAACATGTGAGTAGATAGATAAGTGTGACGCTGGTCTATGAGAGCTATGGCCCTGCAGGACAAGCGACAGCGTGACGATTGTATAGTGCGCGTAGATGCATTGAAGCAGATTGCACGTCTACACGTAGTAAGCATAGTGAACTGATACAGCCGCACGGAAGGCCATCACGAGCACTTCCGCTTGGGTGGTCATAAACGACTCTAACATAGATACAAGAAACTTGGCGAAAGGAAGTATAGCTGTGTCCACAGAGAGACGACGCAACCGACGATCTTGAGGTGTTCCCTGTGCACTTGGGCTATCGTAAAAATGACGAGGTGCACTGAGTGACCCGAGGCCTAACAGGCTGAGAGACGCGCCCATCAGTCCCAGTTTTCCGGGTGATGCACTAATATTTAACATCGACGCCATGAATTACTATACGAAGGAGCGGAGGCTTCAATCCCCGCCGCATGACACCTCACGCGAGCGCAGGCCAGAAGTCTACGCTTTATACACACGTGGTCTTTCACTAGCCCCTACAAAACAATGAATAAGAATAAATAGTTCAAACCAAGCTCTGAACTTTGTAGCTCAAGTGATCTACCAAGAACAAGTTGTAAAGACATGGAAGATTCCCCTTCCAAAGTCACACCTTCAGTCAATACTCAGATTGACTTCATCCTATACCTACCAGATTGAAGCGCCAGTGCAGCTGGCCACTCGGTATCCCACTTCACGTGAAAGCAGTGTTATGCTTTGCGCATCAAGCCTCTTCAAAATGGAATCTGTTCGTTTTTCAGCTATAGAAATTTGACAATACCATATTCTGATTTTGATGACACGTTTGAAGCCAAAGGTTGCAGTAATTCGTAATCTGAAATATTGAGTGGGGTATATTTTTTGTGCTTTAAAAGACGTTAAACTTTTCGAAAACAAGCACACGTCAAATGCATGTGCTGCCTACCATACATTCTAAATATTTCGAACATTCGCTTTTAATATAATAAAAACGGTTTATCATGTTTCAGGAGGAACACAAAATCGCTACAAAGCACAAGAATAAGCTGAAGTCCGAAGTTTTGCTTCAAACAATAATCAATTTAAGTTTATTTCTGCAGTACACTGAGCCTTCTTGAGTGCTTGCATCGAGTTTTGTTGTACGTTGCCGCAAGGGTAGAAGCAGGTATTCTTTATTCTTTTTTAAAAATGTTGTGTCGACTGCTGTGTGAGGCTCCCGAGGCTGCAGCAGATGTCGGTGTGGATATATGCGAGTCCTTTTCTGTATCATTGCGATTCCTGACCATAACATGAACACGGATTAGATTGAGGTAAATGACTATGGTCTGTACAAAGAAAAGCCCTCTGCCAGTGGTAAAGAAGATTGCATAAAAAACTCGCCGAACACTGCTTTTGTTTTATCCAGAAAATAAGGTTCATTTCGCTTAGATTAAACACAATGCGTTGCTATGAGAAGACGTTGCTATGAAAACAAACTACGGCATATTGTCACTCCATTGCGGGAGTGGATACGGTCAAAATAGAGGCGTAGGGTCACCACCAAACCTCGTCAGCAGTTATAGTAATGGCGTGAAAGAGATTCACCTCCACATTAAAACTGCGCATCACTACGGAATTTCCATGCATTCACTAAAGTCGAGTCTGCTATTTATAGGGATAATCAACATTGCTTCACTGAACACATAGAGCACCTGCTAATCTACTGGAGGTTAGCAGACCCACTCTCCGTTGGCTGCTGCCGTTCACCCGCATATTAGCAAAACACGACCGGTGCTTTGTTGAACCGAACAGAACTATCAAGTGATCGCGAGTGACCGTTCCGCCTGTTATTATTCCCTAATCGTACGGACACTGGCACAGTGTGCTCGAAAGACGGTTGAGGTGTACCTTCCATTAAAAATAAATAATTGGTGCTGCGAAAAAATGCGGCGTTACGCTTAACAAGAATCGTCATTGCTTCAAGAAGTAATACATACCAACATAACCTTGGCATTAGTTTAGTAAGAATCTCGTGCATTGAAGTAGCTTTATGATTGCAATGACCTGAGGCCAGCTTACTTTCTAAATTACAGTATCATAACTATGGACGACCTAAACATAACTCTTTGATGAAATCCAACCAATAGTAATAGCACAGGCCTTATTTGGTAGGGGTACGTCACAGATGTGTATGCGTAAAACCCCTCGCTTTTAGGCGTTAAAGCTCGGTGATTTTCATTCTTCCTAATCAGTTAAAATGAAAAGGTTTATGCTTTCCTAGGTTGTTTTGTATTAATAATATTGCAATAGCAAATATATGGACACTCTCAGCTGGATTTTGCCACTGGCATGGGGGTCGTCGACATGGACATCGCCATGACTCACTACACGAGTTTAAGTACCTATATTTATACGTGTATAGAACTGTCGCTCCGGCACAGTTGAAATGGCACCCAAGAAGAGAAAGACGACAACGTGGTTGTTGTGGGTTGGACTCTCGAGTTTTCCCCGTTGGCCTGCATGACTGTGTGCTCTTTAAGGCGTTAGCGAGACTCGCTGTCGGTGAATAAATCTTTTCCTGTAACATCTGTTGGTGGATGTGCGGGTTTTCACAAAACCCGGCTCTGGAACTCCCCAGTGGAAGCCTCCAACCTCGATGCTTGAAACCGGCACTCAGGCAAACGTAAGAGAAAAATCTGAAGAAGACTCCGGCGCGCGGAATCGAACGTGAAGCCTTCGAGCCGTGAATGTGAGGAGTCACCTACGGAGCCACGGCTTTAAACTTTTAAACGGCAAGCTATCATGTCTACCTACTACCGCTTGAGATGAGCATCTCGGGGGAAGGGGCGAACTATTGTGTTTCCAGTATTACCAGCAACATGATGCAATGAGCTTGCGTCGGCTCGCGCTCTCATCTTCCACACGTACTTTGCCCCGCCGAGAGGAGAAGGTGGACGCTCCCCGTTCACCCTTATCTCGCGGTAGAGAGGATCGTATGTCTTTGCTGGCCTGCGGCTTTCACCGGCACGACTCTGTTATAGTTATCGGGCGCACAAAGTTCACTGCAATTGTCGAACAGTCTCCATTTGCAAAAGGGTTGCGCTTCTCAGACACAGCGAAGTGACAACTGAGACGCTTGTTCAAGTTCATCTGTACCTGTGCGTGAAAAACGTGGGGCACGTTATTCTCTGCTTGCCATTTTGCACGTGACCTTCCAATTTGTTGCTATCGCGTTCATTGCTTCGCCTTTGCCGCAAAGCTGTGACTTTTTATTGTTATTGGTAGTAGTAGTACTACTTGTAGTATTATCAATAATATCACATCTAGTGTATAACCTCCGAGAGCAGCGATATGATTGCGACAGACGCCGTAGGAAACGGCTCCAAGAATTTTGCCAGTTAGTGTTATTTAACATGCACAAAAATCGCACAGTGCACTGGCTTCTACCATTTCATCTCTGCCAAAATGCGATCACCGCTGGTGGGATTGAAACCGCGACCTTCGGGACTACGCACAGATAGGGGCACTCCAAATACGCGCAGAAAACGCTTCTATATACAGTGACTTCCCAAGAAAAAATTGCCGTGAAACCACCGAATATCACGCGCCCTGAAGCAGTCTGCAGAATTGATGCAGTGGAATTTGGTGAACGATGACCAACTCCATACTGGAAATATTCATCACACATTCTGTCAATTTGCTAGCTAAAATATATATTTATCCCTTGGCTGTGGGAAGTTTATTCGCATCAGAGACAACCTTGCTGAAACAACCTTTTTATTCATTCGCCTCTGAGATTAGCGCAAAGTCTCTTATGTAGGCATTCTCAACAGGGAGCGTCCGTGCAATTCGCTAGCTAAAATATATATTTATCCCATGGCTGTGGGAAGTTTATTCGCATCAGAGACAACCTTGCTGAAACAACATTTTTATTCATTCGCCTCTGAGATTAGCGCAAAGTCTCTTATGTAGGCATTCTCAACAGGGAGCGTTTTTACACTAGAACGCCGTAATGAAAGCCTACTGTATGTATCGTTTAAAAAAGCGTTTTGCAATATAGGTTATACGTCCGAAAACGTAATTCAGGTACTGCTCGCATCATGTCGCGAAACTTTTACCTGCCTCAACATCAAAACATTAGTGCAGCCAAGACGTCGAAAATTTAATAGTGGCCATATCAGCTGAAAATAACTCAGCCAACAGGCCTATCCTGAGGATTAGATCAATTCGGCGCAATTACAGCACACGAAAAGCCCGCAAGCTGCGCAGCGCCGCTTTCACAGTTGAAATTCGATCGTGGCGGCTCCCGCATTGGCCGGCATCATCGCTTTCGTACTCCAGGCCATAAAAGGCCCAGCCGACGTTGGAAGTGACTCCGCTCATGGCACGCCTCACTTGCATAACCTGGATGAATGAAAAAGTACAATACCCAAAGGTGTAAATCACATTCGCTGCTATCGGGACACACAAGACACCGATTCTTTTACTAAGGTTGCTTGCCTACATGCATGTTCGTAGCGTTGTTGTATATAGGTATAACATATTTGGAGATCATTACGCAGTATTTTAGTGAGTGGCGCCAATTTACGAGTTAATCTTTCAAAATATTGATGGCATAAAGTAAACAATTATTACACTGAACGCTACACGCTATATTCGCATCTTCGATTGGGCGAGTGAGCTTGCTGGGTTTATTTGTCCCCCATCCAACTTTTATTGCGATAGCAATTTAGGGACACTCTCGGCTGTCTTTCGCCACGGGCGTTGGCGTTGGCGTCGATATCATGTACCATATATGTCAACATATCTATACACAAGATAACACAAGAAAGAAAGAAAGCGCCCAGAAAAAAAAGACTCCGGCACACGGAATCGAACATGGGACCTCCGCGTCGAGAATACGACGCTTTCACCACTGATCCAGCGAGAGGTACCTACCTAAACATTTAAACAGCAAGCTATTTATATCTAACCACTTACCGCTGTTGGCGGAAATCTCGGGGGGGGGGGGCATTATGTTTTTAGTATTATCAGCAAGATATCACAGTGATCATACGGCGGCTCTCTTCTCTCACGCGTACTTTGGCCCGCGTAGAGAATAAGAGGGTGTACGCTCGATCGCGCACCCTTGCCTTGCCGTGGGGATCGTCGTACGTCTTGGCTAGCCTTTGGGTTTCGTCTGAACGATTCTGTTTTAGTTACCGGGCAAACCAACGTTGCACAGCCTCTGTTTGCGTAAAGGGAGCGCTTTTCAGACGCAGCGAAGTAACAACCGATACGCTTGTTCACGTTCATCTGCACCTGTCAGTACGTATCGTGCGTCATTTGTGCGTGAAAAACGCGGGGCACATTTCGATCTGCTTCCCATTCTGCGCCTAGCCTTTACATTCATTGCTATTGCGTTCATTGCTTCGCCTTTGCGGCAAAGCTGTGACTTTCTTTTGCCCCTTTTTATTAAAAAAAAAATGCCGTTGAACGTGTAAGCCAAACGTTAGGAGGTGTAAACGAGATAAAATGAAATAGTGCTCCTTTGTGCGTAGCTACCGTAGAACACGATTCTACCACTAGTTGTGTCCCCCAATTCATTTCGAGTTGACTGCATCGGTGTATCATAAAGGATACCTGCGGCTGCAGTGGTATTCTTGGGATATAATTTTGCCGGTTCCATTTATTTTAGTGACAGAGCTCTTTATCACAAAATCCCGTGTACATGAAATAACAATAATGAATAAATCTATTTGGTAATATATACCAAACGTATATGAAGCAGGATGTTTACAGCATGTGAATTCACAGACTATGTGCGTGGTGCTTTTTAAGTGCTTGTATTTTCTGTGTTTCATTGCAGTAAGCTCATGCGACTATTTTCGCTTGCAAATAAAGTAGTTTTAAGAGGACCAGACAATGTGTTTACAAACAGTCGACCTGCTCAGTAAACTCCAATCTGCTGTTTCCAATTGATAATATGCACGTAATATCCTCTTCAGCTGAAACAAATTAGCGGAACACGAGGGGTTAGTCTTGGAAACAGTACACTCTGCGTCTTTCCAGTCAACCACTGGACAACCCGCTAAACTATTCGAAATGTTTGTTTCGCGTGCTTCACTGCTGGCGTTGCTTCTGACGCCGAAGGTGCAGCGTCTTGCGCAAGCTAGACTGAGATTCGCCTGCTTCCAAAAGCATTGACGGGTAGTAGACAGACCTTGTCCTTGAGGATGGCAGGATCCTCGTAGACGTAAATGCCTTGCATTGCCTCGTCTTTGGCGAAGTACATGCCGCTGACGTTGTGATATCGTCTGGGTTGGCTGCATACCTGCGTGTCATTGAACGGCTACGTAAACAACGCCACAAAAGTCCAAAGCCTTTGTTTGACCTTACTCCACCATACGACTTAGCCAAGCCTCACGACACGACTGTACTAAGACTACAAAGCCCCAAAGCTTTAAGTTGATAATTGTAAAGTCGTAAAGTGTTCTTTTATGAACTGAAAAATTGAAAGCCTACACACCGACAATAAATAAACATGTTATATATTGGGTTTGCTGTGCCGAATATTCAGTTGTGTGTACTTTGTGTATCATTATTATGCAGTTTAACATGCGTTAGAAACTTTAATATCTGGCGCAATATCATCTGTTCTCATAGACTCGCCTCTTTCACGCAGTACTTAGGTCTAATAGTCTATCTGTTGTACCGTGGTTGTACCGCTGAATAGTCATGGTGCCAAAATGTTAAAATTGAGTTATCTTGTAAACAGCAGCAGGGAAAGTTCGATTATCTACCACTGAGCGTCGTTTCAGCAGTAAAGCATCGGCCACCTCATTTTAAGGTCACAGGCTCAATCTCTATAATCTTCTCGTCCACTTTCTTCATATTCTAAGTAACATCCCCTGCAATTTTGTTGCAATCTTTATCTGTTAGTTCTCATAAAGTTATTATGAGTGTCTATTAAGTCTCGCTTCACTAGTACCAGCTGTAACCTCTATCAGGAAAATCAGATACTTGTTCTTTTTCAACATACAACTAGTAAACATAGCATTTACCAGGTAAAGAACATTTTCCCCAACCACGCTCAACGAGCTAATGCTGCGGAGAACCCCGTGTTGTTTTTCTCCTGTTGTACTTCATGCAACAGGAAAACGTATCATTCTGTGTGATATATGATTGTTTTATTTTGTGGATTACGTACCATATTGTCGTATGGGCTGAGGCTGAAGACAAAACATCGCCTCGTGCCGTTCCAAGTCTCCGTAGTGGCGTCGGCACTACGTAAAAACTGCATGGCCGGTATCCACGAGGAGAAGGCCACCACTGTGTGAGGAAGAGCAGGGCGTATCCCCGACTCCGTCATCCAGCTGGCAGTCGCCTAGGAATCAAGCACAAAGGCAATGCATGCGAATCCTAGGGTATATATGAGCTATACGCAAATTGCAGTTACTTCACAGACGCCATGTGGGAAATCCAATTAATAAACTTTCGCAGTAGTATGTTTGCGCAAAAAAATCGGATATTCTATAAATGCTACGAGGGAATTGATTTGACCCTTTGGTGTAACTTTTTGAGATGGTGTCACAAAACTTCACGTACTCAAATTGCGTGTGAAGGCTTGCTGCAGCCTTCTTCAGAAAAGCTTCCAGCCTCAAGATAGCTCACCATTGACTTGGCCCTTCTACATCTAAACAATCGCAAAACACCAGGATAGTTTGAAAACCGGCACGAAACACAAATGCATGACCAGCGCTGAACACTGCCATAGGCATCAGGCGCCAGGATCGAAGCTAGGATAATTTGTCCATTTTCCTAGGCAAGGTGCATGATGTTCTGCAGACGCATAAATCCAATCCCAAGCTTCAGAACCTCTATAGAAGCCAATAAAAGCCTACCGATACGAACCGTCATGTGCTCAGGCCCATATGGTCACGTACAAAGTATTACACGAACTCCACGAACTGCTGACTTTGTTAAAAAGGAACTGGTAAATATTGTTACGAGTGATATATTTATTCAAACTTATGCGAAGCACAGAGCTCGGCGAACAAGATGGCGCCAGTTCATCAACAACCAGCAACCGTCATTGACTTTCTCTTTCTTGCAGCAAGGCTGCGGCGGCTGTTCTGTGTCATAAGTCCCCGGCGGTAAAAGCATCATCTCGGTGTTTGAGCTGCTCGCATGTCGTGGAAGGAGGGTGACAAGGCTTGAATCGAGCTAAGTGCACGATGTCCCTCGAAGCTGACAATGTTGACGTTGGATCGGCTGGAACGATCTCATATGTAACGTCAGTCACCCGACGAACGATGCGGTATGGTCCAGTGTAGCATCACAGCAGTTTTTGAGAAAGACCTACACGCCGAGTGGGGGATCAGAGGAGGAAAAAGGAACCCGGCTAATATTGCGCGTTTCGATGATGGGAATTGTAGAGCGGTCTTTGGTGCTCCTGTGAGGCCTGCAGACGGCTGCGGGCGAGTTGGCATTCGTGGTCGGCTCGCGCGATGGGTTCGTCAACATATTCAGTGACCGAGGTCAGCAAGGTGTCATAAAGGCGAATAGCCGGCAGTGTAGTGACGCGGTGAATTATATTCGAACGATACCGACAGCAAACGAACGTCTCAGTCCTGGTGGTCGGCCGCTACGTATTTAGAAAGCGTACGTGTCAGTTATGGTCCGGTTGAGGCGCTCCGTAAGACTGTTCATTTGCGGGTGGTGCGAAAGGGCAAACTTGTGCTTTGCAGAACAAGAGCGAGGATTTCATTAACGACAGTTATCAGGAAGGTTCGGCCCCGGTCAGTGAGGAGTTAGCGTGAAGCTTCGTGTACTAAAATATTATCGTACAGCAGAAAGTCTACCACATCGGTTGCGCAACTCGTCGGAAGTGCTCGTATGATAGCATGCCGTGTCGCATAGTCTGTGGCGACAGCAATCTATTTGTTGTCTGAGCTTGAGATCGTAAATGGGCCGAGCGGGTCGAGGCCAACTAAAAAAAACGTTCTGTGGGAATGTCGAGTTGCTGAAGGAATCCAGCTGGTAGAAAAGATGGCTTTTTGCGGCGCTGGCAGGGCTCACAAGCGGCTACGTAGCGTCGAACAGAGCGGGCAAGACCAGGCCAAAAGAAACGATGACGTACACGGTCGTATGTGCGAGAAACGCCAAAGCGGCCCGCCAAAGGAGCGTCATGAAGTTGGTTGAAGACAGTTGAACGTAGATGTGCTGGTATAGCGGGGAGTGAGTCATGGCCATATGGATCGAGGTTACGGTGATACAGGATCCCGTCTTTGACCAGGAACATGTGTAGAGATGCGTTGTGAGGCATTAACTCAAGCGCTTTCAATGATGGCTTCCTGAGAAGCATCGCAGCATTGTTCATGGCCAAGGTTGAGTAGCTGCGTCAAAGAGAAAAGGTCTGAAAAGATGTCATTGTGGGTGGCTTCTTCCACAGGGTAGTGGGATATATAATCCGCATATTGATGCAACCTCTCTGTTTTGTACGTGACGGCGAATGTGTATTCTTGCAAACGTAGGGCCTAACGAGTGAGGCGTCTTGTGGGATCCTTGAGTGAGGCCAGCCAGCAGAGCATGTGGTGATCGGTGACTACTCGGAATGGACGCCCGTATGAGTATGCACGAAACTTGTTGACTGCTAACAAAAGAGCGAGGCACCCACGCTTCTTGATTGAATAGTTGCACTCGGCTGTATATATCAGTTGGCTTGCATATGCTACAACCCGGTCATGTCCGTGTCGGTGTTGCAATAGCATTGCTCCTATACCGTGCCCACTAGCATCCGCACGAACCTCGGTTGAACCTGATGGATCAAAATGGGCTAAAATCAGCGTTCTTGTAAGGAGAGTCGTGAGCTGGGAAAAAAGATTAGGCTTGATCAGCGGCCCAGAAAAACGGGATGTCCTTCTTCAGGAGGTTTGTGAGTGAGCGTGCAATGATTGCGAAGTCTTTAACAAAGCGTTGGAAATAGGAGCACAATCCCACAAAACTGCGAAAGTCCTTTGTGAACTACGGCGCAGGAAATTCCGGGACGGCACGAATTTTCAAGGGATCCGGGCGGACTCCTTCGGCATCGACATAGTGGCCAAGTACGGTTGTTGGACGACGATCGAAGTGGCATTTCTAAGAGTTTAATTGAAGTCAGGCCCGATGAAGAGCTTGAAGCGTCGCCGATAAATTATCGAGATGGGAGTCCAGTTTGGGCTAGAAAACGAGGACGTCGTATAACTTTAGTCGGCTACGAAGAGCAGCACTCATGATGGACACATGCGCGCTGGTTTCGGTCAACGCGCGCACAGATACGTTGCCTAAAGTAACGTTCAAAAGATTTTGGGTCGTTGGTACTGTTACTCGAGGATTTTTTGCAGCGGTCGTCATCAATGCAGCTCAACCTCCAGAAGATGCACTGCCTAGTTTTCGGGTCGGGGGCGCTGCGAATATGTTGGTGAGGCGAGACGGCGTGGCGGGGGCGAACGAGATTGACGGCGAGAAGGGGATGGTGAGCGGGCGTAGCGAGCTCTCGTCAGAGGGGCAGGAAAATCCGAGAATGCGGCTGGCAAAGAGTAATCAAGTCGAATTCTGAGAACGACTCGTGGACAGAAGTGGCCTGGGGGGGGGAGGCTCATAGTGGGCCGGCGAAGCCCAGTGATTGCGGCAGTGGCAAGCGATATGACCGAAGCGTCGGCAGTTGAAGCGTATGGGCTTGTCGTCCAGTGTGCGCCATTCAGGCAAATAGCGTAGTCGAGAGTAGTTGGACCCAAAGCGAGGAGCAGAAAGACGACGATAAAAAGCCTCGGCGGAACAGACTGCTTGAACAGGATGTAGGCCGACGTTCGATAATTCTTCACGAACGACGGCTTTTATTGATGAGATCGTGGTTGGTGAAATATTAGACGTTGGGAATGAAGTGAGTACTGGTTGGGCTGCGTCGACCTCACGACGAATGATGCGGGTGAGGTTGTCACATCGGGGAACTTGGTGGAAGGCGTCATCGCATGAGGAAGAAGCCACCGAGTTGGGCAGGCGCGTGATGCCGTGGGTGACGCGGTGGGCTTTAGCCTGTTCTAGACGGCAGCATTCTGTCCGGATCGTGTTGATGCTCGCGAAATTAGTAATACCCAGCAGGTCGAAGGCATCGTCAGCAATTCCTATGAGGACGTGATTAACTTCCTCGTCTTCCGACATGCGCTGGTGGACCTTGCTACAATGCGCCAAGATGTCGAGAATGTGTGAGACGTACGATTCAGTAGACGTCTGGGCGCGAGTGGCGGGAATCTTCTTGGCAGCGAGCTGACGACCAGATAAATCACCAAAAAAACCACGGATCTTCGTTTAAAAGAGATCCCAGCTCGTGATTTCGGCTTCATTTGTTTCGAAGCATGTCCGTGGCGTGCCGTCGAGGTAAAACAAAAACCCGCGAGCATGAGCGTGCGATCCCAGCGGTAGGTAGCACTGACGTACTCATACCGGTGCAGCCAGGAATCAACGTTGATGGCACCATCAGGTGAGAAAGTGCCACGATTCCGCAGAGGCCGCAGGGTGACGTAGATGGTCGACTCGGCTGGAGAGGCAGGTGGTGATCAGGTGCTGGCCCTTGAAGTAGCCGAAGAGTCCCCGGTGTTGCGACCACTGCGCGTCTCTATCGAGGTGCGAAAGTCGTCCACCTCCACCAATAGCTTTTCGAGTAATTTACGAGTTACGAGTATATAGTCGCGCAAGACGTTACTTTGCTGGGACCTAAAACATAAATGTCAGCTCTGTTCACAGCCATTACTATGCTTCCCTCAGCGATTTCATGAATTATTGCTTCGTCCTGTCACGCTCACTACTTTTTGTGGCGTCAAACCCTTGTCATGAGTTCCAGGACATTTGAATACAAAACGTTTTTACCGCTTGCTGTGGAAAGAAATCTTCAACATACTTGTGAATTCTGCCTAAGATTCTGACACTGCTGCTGAACAAAAGGAAATATTTTGTCTGGTGACAACCCTTGGTTTTTTCATATTCGGTGTATTTGTATTAGACAAGAAAAACTACGTGAGGTTTGAGTGGAAACTAGTTAGTATGGTTGTCATTCACAGGGCAACAGCAACCACAGTGCGATTCCGGGATCAGAGGTACTCTTTTTTTCTTGGGTTGAAAGTCTTTTTATAAAACGCGTTTGCAATTATCAGCCTCATACTTACCAGCAGCAGTGAGCATTTACACGTGCTTGTTTAATATTAGAAATCAAGAAAAATAGACACCAGCAATCGTTAATCAAGTGAGCTATATAGTTCTTGCTTTCGGGAGTGATAACCTTGTGAATAAATTGATTTTAGTGCTTCGTCAGGCACGTTTCAAAGTAAGAAGTCTGCCAGAAATGTATAAAACCACAGCCTTATATTTATTGCTTCACCCCAAAACAAACAGCGTGACAAGCTTCCGCTTGCAGCGCCACTGGGTGTAGAACACATCTCGCGGCGTGGTCAGCCGCCCTATCGCTGATACACCCGACACATTCACGTGGAAGAGTAGCCATATTGTTGTTGCCCAAAATAGATCTCGCCACTATACCAAGTGAGGCGGGAAACTGTTGCCTTTGCAGATAAAACCACCGGTTGTGTTAGACGTCAAGAAGCATGGGGGGCATGCTGTGCAGATTATATATATGTATATATATATATATATATATATATATATATATATATATATATATATATATATATATATATATATATATATATATATATATATATAGGCAGGCATGGTGGTTGAGTGGCCGTAGCGTTGCATATAGTCTAGTAGATCCTCCGTGAGCGGTCACAACGTGGTTTATTTCGACGTTTCGGCCTAGAGTCTGGCCTTCATCAGGAATAGATACAGTTTGTCGGTGCTCAGCTTTATACAATCTCAAATCAGAGGGCAAGGTAAGAGGGGGAAAAAAAAGAAAAGGAAAGAAAAAAAAGAAAAAAGATAAAAATAATATACGGTGAACGCCCCTCGGGTGCCCCCCTTCCACTTTTCCCTCCACTCCCCCCCATCTCTCTCCCCCCTCTCCCCTTCACCTTTCTGATGTCAGCGGTCTGTGTATGTTTCCGTTCACTAGCGCATTACTCCCGATCAGACGGTCCCTCCTGGCACTGGCGGTTCGGTGTGGGGCAAAAAAGAGCTTTTCAGGAAGTCCTAAGCCTTTAACTGCTCGGGGTCCCGTAAACAATTCGTCGTAGAAGGACGGGGGCCGCGTATTGTGGCAGAGGCTGGTCAGCGGGCATTTTAGGAAGTTCTAAGCCTTTAACTACTCCGCGCCCTGTCAACATTTCGTCGTAAAAATAGGGGTGCCCCGTATTGCGGTAGGCTGTGCAAGCGCGTGCAATGCGAATTCCTGGCCCGCTTCTAAATTACGCGTGTCGTGGGGGCCTCCCGGCTGTGCACATGGTTGCTGTTGGGCATGTCGTGCATGGCACAATTGATTGGGTAGTAAAATAAAACAGAAATAAAACAGAAAACAGACGACAGCTGCACTTAGGAAGAGTAGTTACACTTGGAATTGTTTTAGGTTGTCCAGTGCCCTTCGCAGCTGCAGTGCCGTGAACTCAGTTACTATTTTCATCGTTGCCGTTATTGTTTTCTAATGCTTTAATTGCTGCAAGTGCACCAGGATTCTCATTTATTCCTCTATCGAGGGTGTTAAATCGGTGGATAAGGTATGACTCTCGTTGTTCACGTTCTCGATTTGATTTAAATCCCGTCTCTAAGAGCGTTACTGATAGTTTGTCGAATGCATGGTCGGGAAGATTGAGATGTTTTGATAGAGGTAGACTTGGGGCTGATTTCGCATGGGCTCTGTGATTATTGAAGCGAATCCTAAATGGTGTTTCTGTTTGTCCGATGTACTGCATACCACACACGTTGCATTCGAGTAGGTACACCACATTAGAAGAATCGCATGTTAGGTTTCCTCGTATGTTAATCGAAAACTTGGATTGCGTGCTGGTTGCTTTGTCTGTTTCTCGCATCGCCTTACATACAAGACATCGTGGCTTTAAGCAAGGGCGGCATGAATTATTGGGGGGTGATGTGTTAATTTGGGAGTGGACCAGGGTGTCTTTGAGGTTACGTGGTCGTCGGTAAACGACGCCTGGAGCGGATGGGAATGCGCGTTTCAGACGTTCACTTTGTTCCAGAATGTTGTAATGTCGTTTAAGGATTTTGTTTACATTGGGGAAGTTTGTGCTGTAAGTCAAGCAGAGGTTTGTTCGTTGTGGGTCTTCTCGTGGTGGTCGCTTCATAAGTAAGTCTTCACGCTTTAGTTTTCTCGCTTTTTGAACAGCGTCATTAATTACATGTGGGGGGTATTTTTGTTGCTCGAGCATAATTTTTAGCCTCTGTGAGCTCGTGTCAAAGTCAGCGTCTCTAGAGCAGATTCGCTTAAACCGGTGAGCCTGGCTGTATGGAATACTGTTTTTACAGTGGCGTGGGTGATCGCTTTGGTAATGAAGGTATTGTTGTCGATCCGTTGGTTTGCGATATAGGGTTGTAGAGAGCTTCTCTTCTTCTATCGTTATGGCAACATCAAGAAAATTTACGGTAACTTGCGAGTATGTGTGTGTGAAGTGTATGTTCGGATGTACAGCATTGTAAGTGTCTATAAAGCTGAGAAGTTCGTCCTCGCTGTGGGTTCAAATAAGAAAGATGTCGTCTATGTATCTTCTGTATAACATTGGTTTCAAGGAACTTTGTGCAAGAAATTCAGATTCTAGCTTTCCCATAAATATGTTGGCATAATTAGGTGCCATTTTGGTGCCCATAGCGGTCCCGCTGATTTGTCGAAAATACTCTTGGTTAAACTCGAATGAATTTAATTCGAGGACCATCCTCGTCAATGTTGCAATGGCAGAGAAATCTGGGGTGTTAGATTGTCTATGGTTTGTGTACATGTTTCTTAGTGCAGCTATGCCGTCATCGTGAGGAATATTTGTATATAATGAAGAGACATCAAGGGTAACCAAGTACGAGTTTTTCGGCACACAGATACCCGCAATGTCTCGAAGAAAATGTGTGGTGTCTTTTATGTACGACGCGAGGGTGCATGGAATGTGGCTTATTAGTTTGTCCACGTACCCTGATATGGGTTCAGTTATTGTACCGATGCCTGATATGATTGGTCGACCTGGGTTACCGGGTTTATGAATTTTTGGGAGGATGTAGAAGCGACCTGGACGAGGGTATGCTGCTTGCATCAGTTTGTGGTCAGTGTTGGTTATCTTTTCTGCGTCCAACAGTTTCTTTAGTTCTGTTGATACGATACGTTTGTATTCGTCTGTCGAATCACCTGGGAGGCGTTCGTAAAATCTTGAGTCGTCTAGTTGGCGGTATGCTTCTTGTAGGTAGTTGGTTGTATTAAGGACTACAATTGCTCCTCCTTTGTCAGCGGGTTTTATTGTTATGTCTGTCCTAGATGCCAAATTTTTCATGCTTATTTTTTCAGATTTGGTCAAGTTTTCTCGGTTTCCTTTCTGTCTGTGGTATTCGTGTACTATATCTTATTCGTATTCGTATTCGTATTCGTATTCGTATTCGTATTCGTGTACTATATAACAGACAAAGCAACCAGCACGCAATCCAAGTTTTCGATTAACATACGAGGAAACCTAACATGCGATTCTTCTAATGTGGTGTACCTACTCGAATGCAACGTGTGTGGTATGCAGTACATCGGACAAACAGAAACACCATTTAGGATTCGCTTCAATAATCACAGAGCCCATGCGAAATCAGCCCCAAGTCTACCTCTATCAAAACATCTCAATCTTCCCGACCATGCATTCGACAAACTATCAGTAACGCTCTTAGAGACGGGATTTAAATCAAATCGAGAACGTGAACAACGAGAGTCATACCTTATCCACCGATTTAACACCCTCGATAGAGGAATAAATGAGAATCCTGGTACACTTGCAGCAATTAAAGCATTAGAAAACAATAACGGCAACGATGAAAATAGTAACTGAGTTCACGGCACTGCAGCTGCGAAGGGCACTGGACAACCTAAAACAATTCCAAGTGTAACTACTCTTCCTAAGTGCAGCTGTCGTCTGTTTTCTGTTTTATTTCTGTTTTATTTTACTACCCAATCAATTGTGCCATGCACGACATGCCCAACAGCAACCATGTGCACAGCCGGGAGGCCCCCACGACACGCGTAATTTAGAAGCGGGCCAGGAATTCGCATTGCACGCGCTTGCACAGCCTACCGCAATACGGGGCACCCCTATTTTTACGACGAAATGTTGACAGGGCGCGGAGTAGTTAAAGGCTTAGAACTTCCTAAAATGCCCGCTGACCAGCCTCTGCCACAATACGCGGCCCCCGTCCTTCTACGACGAATTGTTTACGGGACCCCGAGCAGTTAAAGGCTTAGGACTTCCTGAAAAGCTCTTTTTTGCCCCACACCGAACCGCCAGTGCCAGGAGGGACCGTCTGATCGGGAGTAATGCGCTAGTGAACGGAAACATACACAGACCGCTGACATCAGAAAGGTGAAGGGGAGAGGGGGGAGAGAGATGGGGGGGAGTGGAGGGAAAAGTGGAAGGGGGGCACCCGAGGGGCGTTCACCGTATATTATTTTTATCTTTTTTTCTTTTTTTTTCTTTCCTTTTCTTTTTTTTCCCCCTCTTACCTTGCCCTCTGATTTGAGATTGTATAAAGCTGAGCACCGACAAACTGTATCTATTCCTGATGAAGGCCAGACTCTAGGCCGAAACGTCGAAATAAACCACGTTGTGACCGCTCACGGAGGATCTACTAGACTATATGCAACGCTACGGCCACTCAACCACCATGCCTGCCTACACAAGACCGGCCACAGGCGCACCTCCAGTCGAGCAGGTCTCACGGAATTTCCCTAAACATGCACCAACTACAGCCATCATCGGAAACTCGCAAACAAGGTATTTACATCGGCATTTCAACCCACATGAGAAGACGACACCTGCAATCATTTCCATCCGCGGAGCCTCTACATTCGACATCGAGAAAGAGCTTGCTGGCATACCACGATCTGTGACCACGCTCGTTTTTCACGTCGGTACGAGTGAGCTGGCGTCGTACGGACTAGACGAATCGCTACGCCGCCTTCGCCGCCTAGTGAACAACACGCTTCGGACACGCCAGGAACTGAAAAGGCTCGTTGTTTCATGCGTGTTGCCCCGGTACCTCAACCTACACCTGCAACGATCGAACGAACAATTCGTGCACCGCTTCAACCGGGACGCTCGTCAATTCAACGAGACAGTCAAGGCCTACTGCCGGAGACCCAGCAAGGTGTCATATATCGACTACCAATTCGAGCAGTTGCCACCAAGACGCTTTCTTGCTGCGGATGGGCTTCATCCGAGTTTTATGGGTGTCGCTTTGATTGCCGAAACCCTCAAGAAAGCACTCGGTCGTGGAGATCTTGAATCTACAACGGGGTGGTCGACTCAACCAGCAGCTCCCGTGAATATACGTTCAACACAACAAGACACCCACGAGAAGACTTCTGCATATCAACATACACCAGGAGCCCCACACCCACCCAACACCACAGATGAGTTCCCGACGATCAATGAAACTGTGACTCCCGCGAGCCTCAAGCACCCCCTCACCATCATCAACAGCGCACCACTACTAGGGGGGAAGTCTGCAGAACAGCCAACACGCGTCCCTCCATTGCGGATGTCGAGACCAGAAGCACTACACGACAGCACCACTACACCACTCCTCAAAGGGAAGCCTGCTGAACCACGGAACCGCGTCCCCCTATTACGGACCCCGGAACTGCCAACGAACACGTTCGCCGGGAGCCCAACGCCGAAATTCTCCCCACAACGACGAAGGCCTGCCGGACATAACTACAACCTGCGCACCTCATCAGTGCCATCCCCGCACCCAAAAGAAGATTGACTTCTGAAATGTAAGTCCAGCTCATCACTTCCCAGTTGCAGTGCCACTTTCCTTAAAGTACGAAAACTTGCTGACAAACGAATTAGACATGAAATGCATAAATCAACATTGCAAGTGTACCTTCGTGCTAGAATAGCCCCCAAGGGTATGACACTCTCCCTCACACCAGCCGCTACAAATCTAGATAAACACCACCAAATAACATGGAAAAACGTCCTCCTTGAGGCATCCCTTAAATTAACAGAAATTGCTCTTAATCATAGTGACAAACAGGTAAAGAAAGTGGTCGCTATGACCAACACCATTCTCCGCCACAACACTTTATCGAACGAAGAAAGCACGCGATTAACAGAATTTGAGCAGAATAAATACCAAGCCATCAGGGCCACAAAACTTCATAAACTCGAAAGAGACCATGTGCCCAAACCCGCGTTCCCTGATACAGTGCCTTATCATTACAACACCACCACCCAGGAAAACACTAATGGTACAAACGAGCACCCATGTAGGAACACACCGTGTGACACTGTGGTTGTAAACTTATCGGACACGAGCTTGTCACCTGACGAAGTAAAACTGCTATCTAAGGGACTAAGCTTCTGCCCGACCACAAAATTTTTCGATGAATTCCACTTACTCCGAGACCTCGACAACTTCGCTCGAAGCTTAAGGTTGCGCGAATATTTCTTAGATAGGCCTTCTAACCACAAAACAATTCACCGTCGTAAATCAAATGATTGGACACCGAACAGTAATCGAGACAAGTGCTTGGACCTTTATATCACCGCAGTACAGATAGATATAGTACACGAATACCACAGACAGAAAGGAAACCGAGAAAACTTGACCAAATCTGAAAAAATAAGCATGAAAAATTTGGCATCTAGGACAGACATAACAATAAAACCCGCTGACAAAAGAGGAGCAATTGTAGTCCTTAATACAACCAACTACCTACAAGAAGCATACCGCCAACTAGACGACTCAAGATTTTACGAACGCCTCCCAGGTGATCCGACAGACGAATACAAACGTATCGTATCAACAGAACTAAAGAAACTGTTGGACGCAGAAAAGATAACCAACACTGACCACAAACTGATGCAAGCAGCATACCCTCGTCCAGGTCGCTTCTACATCTTCCCAAAAATTCATAAACCTGGTAACCCAGGTCGACCAATCATATCAGGCATCGGTACAATAACTGAACCCATATCAGAGTACGTGGACAAACTAATAAGCCACATTCCATGCACCCTCGCGTCGTACATAAAAGACACCACACATTTTCTTCGAGACATTGCGGGTATCTGTGTGCCGAAAAACTCGTACTTGGTTACCCTTGATGTCTCTTCATTATATACAAATATTCCTCACGATGACGGCATAGCTGCACTAAGAAACATGTACACAAACCATAGACAATCTAACACCCCAGATTTCTCTGCCATTGCAACATTGACGAGGATGGTCCTCGAATTAAATTCATTCGAGTTTAACCAAGAGTATTTTCGACAAATCAGCGGGACCGCTATGGGCACCAAAATGGCACCTAATTATGCCAACATATTTATGGGAAAGCTAGAATCTGAATTTCTTGCACAAAGTTCCTTGAAACCAATGTTATACAGAAGATACATAGACGACATCTTTCTTATTTGGACCCACAGCGAGGACGAACTTCTCAGCTTTATAGACACTTACAATGCTGTACATCCGAACATACACTTCACACACACATACTCGCAAGTTACCGTAAATTTTCTTGATGTTGCCATAACGATAGAAGAAGAGAAGCTCTCTACAACCCTATATCGCAAACCAACGGATCGACAACAATACCTTCATTACCAAAGCGATCACCCACGCCACTGTAAAAACAGTATTCCATACAGCCAGGCTCACCGGTTTAAGCGAATCTGCTCTAGAGACGCTGACTTTGACACGAGCTCACAGAGGCTAAAACTTATGCTCGAGCAACAAAAATACCCCCCACATGTAATTAATGACGCTGTTCAAAAAGCGAGAAAACTAAAGCGTGAAGACTTACTTATGAAGCGACCACCACGAGAAGACCCACAACGAACAAACCTCTGCTTGACTTACAGCACAAACTTCCCCAATGTAAACAAAATCCTTAAACGACATTACAACATTCTGGAACAAAGTGAACGTCTGAAACGCGCATTCCCATCCGCTCCAGGCGTCGTTTACCGACGACCACGTAACCTCAAAGACACCCTGGTCCACTCCCAAATTAACACATCACCCCCCAATAATTCATGCCGCCCTTGCTTAAAGCCACGATGTCTTGTATGTAAGGCGATGCGAGAAACAGACAAAGGAACCAGCACGCAATCCAAGTTTTCGATTAACATACGAGGAAACCTAACATGCGATTCTTCTAATGTGGTGTACCTACTCGAATGCAACGTGTGTGGTATGCAGTACATCGGACAAACAGAAACACCATTTAGGATTCGCTTCAATAATCACAGAGCCCATGCGAAATCAGCCCCAAGTCTACCTCTATCAAAACATCTCAATCTTCCCGACCATGCATTCGACAAACTATCAGTAACGCTCTTAGAGACGGGATTTAAATCAAATCGAGAACGTGAACAACGAGAGTCATACCTTATCCACCGATTTAACACCCTCGATAGAGGAATAAATGAGAATCCTGGTGCACTTGCAGCAATTAAAGCATTAGAAAACAATAACGGCAACGATGAAAATAGTAACTGAGTTCACGGCACTGCAGCTGCGAAGGGCACTGGACAACCTAAAACAATTCCAAGTGTAACTACTCTTCCTAAGTGCAGCTGTCGTCTGTTTTCTGTTTTATTTCTGTTTTATTTTACTACCCAATCAATTGTGCCATGCACGACATGCCCAACAGCAACCATGTGCACAGCCGGGAGGCCCCCACGACACGCGTAATTTAGAAGCGGGCCAGGAATTCGCATTGCACGCGCTTGCACAGCCTACCGCAATACGGGGCACCCCTATTTTTACGACGAAATGTTGACAGGGCGCGGAGTAGTTAAAGGCTTAGAACTTCCTAAAATGCCCGCTGACCAGCCTCTGCCACAATACGCGGCCCCCGTCCTTCTACGACGAATTGTTTACGGGACCCCGAGCAGTTAAAGGCTTAGGACTTCCTGAAAAGCTCTTTTTTGCCCCACACCGAACCGCCAGTGCCAGGAGGGACCGTCTGATCGGGAGTAATGCGCTAGTGAACGGAAACATACACAGACCGCTGACATCAGAAAGGTGAAGGGGAGAGGGGGGAGAGAGATGGGGGGGAGTGGAGGGAAAAGTGGAAGGGGGGCACCCGAGGGGCGTTCACCGTATATTATTTTTATCTTTTTTCTTTTTTTCTTTCCTTTTCTTTTTTTTTCCCTCTTACCTTGCCCTCTGATTTGAGATTGTATAAAGCTGAGCACCGACAAACTGTATCTATTCCTGATGAAGGCCAGACTCTAGGCCGAAACGTCGAAATAAACCACGTTGTGACCGCTCACGGAGGATCTACTAGACTATATATATATATATATATATATATATATATATATATATATATATATATATATATATATATATATATATATATATATATATATATATATATATATATATATATATATATATATATATATCCCTAAAAAGAGATGAAACAGAGCAATTCAGGCAAATAGTCACGTAGTATTAAAGGTTGAATTGTAAGGGGTTTCAAAACGTGTCGCGGGAACCATTACAAGCACCATAGAATTATGTCGCCGGCTTCGCACGGAGCACTCAAGACAGCAGAAACGTTTGTGGCTGGTCACAATTCATGGAGCTACGCAGAGATTCCCCGAAAGCTATATGTAACCTACAGACGTGTCCCGGAACCAAAATCAATCATCTCAAGAAAAAACATCGTAGAATTATTTCGCTGATCTCGCATGACGCAGTTGAACGAGCAGGGGCATCTGTGACAAGTCACAATGAATGAAGCTACGCAGAACTGCCTGCAGAATTGTATAAAACATACCAATAATCTGTCAAATATATCCACATTCAGGTCTACTACAATGGAATTGTTGCAAAATACGGTGGTGGAGACGTATCTCAAATAAAAATTCAGCATGCGAACTTACGCATCACACTTTTTCTTGCGTGGCAAACAGATACGCTATCGCAGGCTAATGACGCAAACTCGATCTGCTCTTCCACGACTGCTTATTACTGATGTAGCAGCTTGTAAAAATTTTTTAGCCTATAAATAACGCCAGAATATCTGAATACATGAAATACAGGAAAAACATTAACATGCAGCCAACCTGTAATCAATCCTGAAAATGGCATAAAGAAAACATATATGCCGTCACTCACCAAGTAAAGGTTAAAAAGCCCAGAGACGTTTGAGCTCCCACACGGATTCATTGTTCACTGTAAGTCTTAGTAAAACTAATAATAGTAAGTCTAAGTAAAAAGTCAAGTCAAACGCTGAGAACGACTGGTGGACTGAAGTGGCCTGGGGAGGGGGGGCGGAGGCCCATAGAGTGCCGGCGGAGCCCAGTGATTGCGGCAGTGGCGAGTGATATCACCGACACGTCGGCAGTTGAAGCTTATACGCTTGTCGTCCAGTATACACCATTCAGGCGAATTGCGTTGTCGAGAGTAGTTGGAACCAAAGCGAGGAGCGGAGGGACGACAAAAAAAAAAGGCTCGGCAGAGCAGACTGCTTGGGCAGGATGTAGGCCGACGTTCGATAATTCTTGACGAACGACGGCTTTTATCAGTGAGATCGTGGTCAGTGAAATGTCAGGCGTTGGGAATGGAGTGACTACTGGTTGGGCTGCCTACACCTCGCGACGAATGATGTGGGTGAGGTTGTCACATCGCGGAACTTGTTACAAGGCGTCAGCGCATGAGGAAGTAGCAGCTGTGTTGGTCAGGCGCGTGATGCTGTGGGTGACGCGGCTGGCTTTAGCCTGTTCTAGACGGCAGCATTCTGTCAGGTTCGTGTTGATGCTCGTGACATTCTTAAAAACTAGAGGATTGAAGGCATCGTCAGCAATTCCTTTGAGGACGTGATTAACTTTCTCGTCTTCCGGTATGCGCTGGTCAACCTTGCTACAATGCGCCAAGAAGTCGAGAATGAATGAGACGTACGATTCAGTAGACGTCTGGGCGACAGTGGCGAGAGTCTTCTTGACAGTGATCTGACGACCAGAAGAATCACCAAAAAATCACGGATCTTCGTTTTGAAGAGATCCCAGCTCTTGATTTCGGCATCATTTGTTTGGAACCATGTCCGTGGCGTGCCGTCGAGGTTGAACAAAACAATCGCGAGCATGAGCGTGCGATCCCAGTGGCGGGTAGCACTGACGCACTCATACCGGTGCAGCCAGGAGTCAACATCGATGATACCGTCAGCGGAGAAAGTACCAGAATCCCGCAGCGGCTGCAGGGTAACCTACGTTTAAACCCGGCAGAACAGGCCGGTGGGGATGAGGTACTGGCCCTTGAAGTAGCCGAAGAGTCCCCGGTGTTGTGACCACCGCGCGGCTGCATCGAGGTATGAGAGTCATACACCTCCTATTTTATTTATTTAGTTATTAAACTATATGCGATTCACAGAGCTTTGCTAACAAGATGGTGCCAGTTCATCAACAACCAGTGACCGTCGTCGTCTATCTCTTTCATACAGCAAAGCTGTAGCGGATATTCTGTATAAATATGAAGGGTATTTCGATTTCTTGAGCATTAACTCACGCACGTGTTTGATATGCAGGGCTGGTTTGCTAGTTTATTTTTTCCATATCTGCGAATTCATTTGACCAAAATCAGCTCATTTTCACTAAATTGAAAGATGTTCCACTTCTTCTAATAGGACTATCCATCTTTGTGTGTGTGTGTTTTTTTTCAATTCTGGCCTCTTATGTCCTTGGTTGAAAACTGGAATTCTTGGGAGCAGAAGAGGTGTGTCATCTTCAATGTCCGTGCACCCGTGGGACACTCCGACATGGCAGTCCTTGAAATTTCCCGGGGAAGCAATATGCTTTCTGCTTTTCTTATGTCATGTTGCTTTGACAGTAATAATAATAAAGAGTATATAGGTTTTTCACCGTCTCTAATAAGAATATCCTTCTTTGTGTGCTTCGTCAACTCTGGGCTCAAATGATTTTGACCGAGAACTGGCATTCGCTGGGGCACCAGAGGCGCACCCCAGAAAGACACCGCCAGTATCGGTTTGAAAAGAACATGCTCACCTGTAGCGGGGAGCAAGCGTCCTATGATCCAGTTGAACGTATTAAGGTTGATGTGAATACTCGGATTTATTGGCTTTCGCAAGTTTTTAGAAATGAAAAAATTGATACCCCTGTAAAGAACTTTTCTTTTGGTTATATCTTTCTTATGTATTATTTCGTCAACTTCAAATGAGGCGCAGTGCGGGAATTGATTGAAGTGCGCTTGTAGCACTTGCCTGAACTCCATCTTACCCCTCGCTCAGCGATATTAGAAGTTCGATCGCACATAGTTATCTCACTCTATTGGCGTGTCAACTACGGAAACGATGAAGACAGCAAAATGTGGCGGGAAGAGAGCGGACGCCACTGTTAGTTACGCAGAACAAGTCAGCTGTGCATTCGTGGAAGATGGCTTAATCGGACAACATGTTTTTCGCGTCTCTGTGGTGTCCTGACTCGGGAATTTCTAGTTTCGCGAAGGTGTTTCAGCGTTTCTTGAAGTTAGCGGGGGAGCACAAAAATTCGGACATATTATTTGGGCAGGTATTGGTTTTGCATGAGTACCTATGTGTAAACCCAGTTTTCTGCAAACCTGACAGGATTGACAGAAGTGCAGTGTCACTTGACAGATCTGTGAAGACGGTAGCCAAGCTCCTGCTGGGAAAATGCCTTTATCAAATGTTTTGAATGCGAGTCGACTCGACTACATTTGTTTAGTTTTTTTTACATTTAGCGTGAAGATAAAATTATGTAAAGTAAATATAGGCTGCTTCCGGATCATGAAATCTTGTAGAAGCGGTTTCACAATTTGTGGGTCTTTACTTCTAATAGTATCGCTAAAATACACGTATTGAACTAAATACTTCTACAAATAATTACAGAGAATGTAGATGAAGCCAGAGTTTAGACAAGGGAAGTTATCTTGATCATGGCAACACTGATGCCCTGACGAAAAGAAGTTAACTTACCGAAGTAGCGGTAACAGCGACGTTCTTTCTCGAAGAACTTCTGATCGCTTCAAGGATCTCCGTGCCTCTGAACTTCAGTTTCATTTCGCACTTGGGTTCAGTAAAATAACTATGCCACCGTAATAACAAACGTTGTTGAGTCAAGTACGACGTGTACTACTCGCTATTGTTGATAAATTTTACATTGGTTGGGATATTCTAGATTGAGTGCTTGTTCTTATTTTTTCTTATTTGGAACAACACCCACAGCGTCATTTTAGGCTATATTGCGGGGGGCACAGTGCCCCATAGAATCAACCTATAGTCTTGCTGCCAACTACATCAGCTGGTAAGTTATACCAGTCGACAATGGAGTGCGGAAAAGAATAATGCCTAAACATATCAGTTCTGGGTTTGTATGGCGGTACTTTAAATGTGTGGTCATTACGAGAGGATTGATAATGTGCTGGTTTTAAATACTCAGGAAGATTATTGCTTGCTTTCTTGTCAAGGATTGAATATAATAGTTTAAATGTTAAAATATGTACTCGATCTTGCAATTATTGCTAATTAGGTTTGTTTTTATGAATTAGGAGCTTTCAACTCGATAAAGTTTTCCCAGAACAATTCTTGCTGCTATCGACTGAATGCGCTCTAGTGCATGATTATGTACTTTGTGCAACGGATCCCGCACAGGACCAGCGTATTCTAGTACTAGTCTCGCATACGCATAATACGCGGCCTGTTTGATCTCTTTGGTTACACGTTTAAGATTTCTTTGTAAAAAGTCTAGGGTTTTTCGAGCTCTGCTGAAAAAAGCCCTAGGCTTTTTGTCCATATGTCAAGTGTACATTATATGTTAAGTATAAGTATGTTCATATGTCAAGTGTAAACTAAAGTTGCGTATATAGCAGGACATTTTAACACTTCATGTATGTATTTTTCTATTTTTCAAAACATGCATTAAGATCAGTCGGTCACCTCGATCCAGTTTCGTCTTACTTAGAGAGCAATCACATTAATTTTCGCCTCTTCAGAAGACACGAACAAAATTTAGAAATAAAATGTTCAACAAAATAAAAGGCCGCATTGCCCAAGCAGCTAGCGGACCTGAAATAAGGCACGAGCGCACTCTGCTTGCTTGCGAGTGGGAAAACGCAGCTTCCGCGGCAACCCTCTTCCTCTCTATTTTTCGCCATTACCCTCTTTTTAGGGCCCTCACAAGTTACGCCATTAAAAAAAATTTCTTCTTGAGATTTATTTCTAGTAGGATGCCCGGCAACCACCAGTGGTAAAAGCGGCACTGCCGCTGCCGGGAGCTAATACATGGGAGGTATAGGGAGTTTCCGCCCCCTGTCAGCAGCATGTAATCTTCAATGTCCGTGCCCTCGTGGGGCACTTCAACTTGTGTTTTTGACATTTGTTGGTGTAACAAGACACATCCTGCTTTTCTATTACCAAGTTGCTTTTTTAATAATAAATAACAAGTTTATTTCTAACCCCACAATGAAAGGCATGATTACTTCAATAATTGCTATTGCACTGTGTACACTCTCAGTCAGGTGTCAAATAACGAACGGCATATAGGCGGCGCCCTCCTACGTACGGACTAAAGTCCGGTCTACAGGAAACCCAGCAATAAAAAATACTCGTGACAGCCGCGCGACGCGGAAGTAACGCAAACCGCAGGTAGAAGCAGGCGCAAGAAGGCAAAAAAAAAGGGGGGGGGGGAGCCGCCGTCCCTGTCGTGCCAGCCTGGCGCCAGGAGCCGGCATCAACTTACGCAGAACCATTCAGCGACAACAAGCGTGAGCGTGGAAAAAAAAAAGAAACGCCGCCCCCCCCCATCCCCACTTGCCGGTGCTTCACTAGCTTTGGCGCCCGGCGCAGCCATCACGTTCACCATCGCCTGCATACCGTGGCATTTGTGAGTCGCCGTTTCCTCCCGCTCTCTTGTGATGGTCAACTTTCTACAAGATGGCCAGGGACGGACACATTTTCCAGTGCCTTACAGCACACTTTATTCATAGTATCATTCATCTCCCTGCGTTTGGCCAGAAACTGGGATGTTCAGTCCCAGTGTTACTCTTTAGATTTCAAAAAAAGAGCACAAAACTATCCATTTGTCACTTGTCGAAGTATGACATTGTGCCCCGCCGCGGTGGTCTAGTGGCTAAGGTACTCGGCTTTTGACTCGCAGGTCGCGGCATTGAATCCCGACTGCATCAAATCCCGGCTGCGGTGACTACATTTCCAATAGAGGCGGAAATGTTGTAGGCCCGTATGCTCAGATTTGGGCGCACGTTAAAGAGCCCTAGGTGGTCGAAATACTTGGAGCCCTCCACTACGGCATCCGTCGTAATCATATGGTGGCTTTGGCACTATCAACCTCACATGTCCATCAATCAATCAATCAATCAATCAGGTATGACATTGTGTCATGCACTAAATAAAAGAGTACTAGTGCATGCGCGACAGCTCACTGAAACACTGGCCTATGTACGCTGATGCTCGTGTTCTACGCAACAAGTTGAACTGATGATTTTATGAAAGCATGGCAAAAAAGGAAGCAAATTCAAGGCAGCGAGACAGAAAAAGATCAAAATTGAAAATCTATTTGTTGATATTTGATTAGTGGTCGCGTAATTTGAGAATGAACATAAAGTACAGAAGTCAGGTGCAGAAGACAGCAGGAGAGCGTATGTCACCGACATTTGCTCACTCTTTTGACTATTAAGTACAGTTGTCATATTCAAACATGGATTTGTAACAGTGAACCACGACCAAGACAACCAGTGCACTGCTGTGGAGATAATGGACCAGCTATAAAATTTCCAATTTTCTAAAGAGCAACTGCATGCAGTAACAAGAAAGATGTTGAGGTTCATTCTGCACCATTTCTTCACACCAACTGCACGCGGACGTTCACGAAAGAAATGTGCAGAAGCAATATTTATTTGAAGGGAGACCGACATGTCCGCCGCTAATTTGTGTACGTCAAACTTGACCTTGGCGCCTCATCGGCATTCTTTTAAAAAGTTATTTGATGATGAATAAAGATAAGAGTAGCCACTCCCCATAAATAGGATCAGTTAAAGACCGAAAATGAGTAAAAAACACTCTATATCCCGAAATAATGCGCATAAATTCTAATTGCAGAAAGAATTAATCGTCGGAATGCTAAAAAGGCACTGCTGGCTCAGCATGCAGCTCGCTGCAGTTCGTGCGTACGGCATGCAAATGTTAGAGTAGGCACGCTAAAATACCCAAGGAAAGTTTGCATGCGAAAGCGCATTGCCCTCACAAAGCTGAGCGACAACCGAACACACGCTTTCCACGAATTTCAGTGAGCGTAACACCGATGGTTCCCGGGGAAGCAATAAAACGACGACGAACATACGTTAATCACTCTTGCGGAACGGCGCACCAAAAACTTAAGCCAGAGCCCGAAGCGATCATTGAGGCTCCTGTCACTGGCACGCGTGTACCTCCCCACACAAATCAGCGAAATTGCTCACAGCACACAAACGTACTAGAAACATACGTAGGTTTCGACAGCCAAACACGTCCTTTCCGCAAATTTCAGTGAGCGTAACACCCACGGTTACCGGGGAAGCACTAAAACGACGCACGAACATACGTTAATCACTCTTGCAGAACGGCGCACCAAGAACTGAAGCCGGAGCTGAGAGCGCTCATTGTGATTGTCTCGAGTTCATGAAGCCCTACAAACTATGCGCTGATCAAAAGGATACATATAGCACAAAAACATTTCAAGGTTTAGCCGAGGGCTTGCAAAAAGCCACTTGGTAGATATTATCAGCATCATTAGCCTGACTACGTCCACTGCAGGACAAAGGCCTCTACCATGTTCCGCCAGTTAACTGGTTTCTGTGCTTGCTGCTGCCAATATATACCCACAAACTTCTTAATTTCATCTGCCCACCTAACCTTCTGTCTCCCCCTAACCCGCTTGTATTTTCTAAGAATCCAATTAGTTACCCTTAATGACCAGCGGTTATCCTGTCTACGCACTACATGCCCGGCCCATGTCCATTTCCTCTTCTTGATTTCAACTATGATATCCTTAACCCGCGTTTGTTCCCTAATCCACTTTGCTCTCTTTGTGTCTCTTAAGGTTGCACCGACCATTTTTCTTTCCATTGCTCACTGCGTCGTCCTCAGTTTAAGCTGAACCCTCTTCGTAAATCTTCAGGTTTCTGTACCATAGCTAAGTACTGGCAAGATGCACCTGTTCTATACCTTCCTCTTGAAGGATAGTAACGATTTACCAGTCATGATTTGAGAGTGCTTGCCAAGTGTGCTTCACACCATTCTTATTCTAGTTACTTCAACCTCGTCGTCTGGCTCCGCTGCGGTTACCTGTTCTAAGTAGGCATAATCTTTTGCAACTTCAAGTGCACTATTACCAATGTCGAAGCGCTGTTCTCATCCGAGGTTGTACATTAGTTCAGTTTTCTGAAGTATAAATTTTAAAACCTACCTTTCTACTCTCCTCATCTAACTGGATCATGAGTTGCAATTCTTCCCCTGAGTTACTCAGCAATGCAATGTCATCGGCGAAGCGCAGGTTACTAAGGTACTCTCCATAAACTCTCATCCCATATGTTCCCATTCTATGCCTCTTAAAACCTTCTGTAAGCACGCGGTAAATAGCATTGGGGAGATTGTATCACCTTGCATTACACCCTTCTTGATTGTTGTTCTGTTGCTTTCTTTATGAAGCACTCTAATAGCAGATATACGCCTCCAAAAAGAGACTCGCCTTCAGGCGGTGGCGCTGTGGTGCAATGAGTAAGACATCTGCTTCACGTGCATACGGTCCAGAGTTTGAATTCAGGGCTGCGTGTGCTCCGCATGTTCATCTCGCAGATGTAGGTGAATATGATATTGACTGGTTTTTATTACCTGTAGTCAAAATATCCACCGCATTATCGGCAAGAAACCACACTCAAAAGCGTAAAAATAATGCTTTTTCTTCCGCCACCACATTAGGACCAGGCCGCCTACAGAAATGTTACGCCTAACCTTAGGTCGTATCTTGCCAGGAAAAATTTGACCTCAATGCCGGCTAATCCTTGTCCCGGCAATTCTGAAGCTACTTCGAATCAGACCGGTTTCTTTGGGACACGGCTACGGAGCTGCGTAGAACCGGCGATAAACTGACTTGATTTCCTGCCTGCAGGTGTGTAGTCTAGCCAGGATTCGACTAAGAGTGTAGTGCAAACAACGTCGAACTAGCAGTCAGATAACAAGTTACAGCGATCTTTCGCGGCATCAAAATCATTTCAATCAACTTTAGTAGAAGGCGTTCGTGGCACGATAACAAAGCCGCCTGCATCCGAGCTGCACGAACCGAGAGAAAACATGAAATCATTATAAAACTGTAACCATGTTTCTTAATTGTTGCGATGGAGCATCGAATGGGACATAGTCATTGCTACAGCAAGTTCATGATTCTGCTGTCGACATTTCAGATGAACATTAGGCTAACAAAAATCCCACATCTTTTCGTAGTTGCGAAGAAGCGCTAGATGAAAGATGCCGAAGTACAGGGCAGAGATAAGTGCTACGTCCGTGCAACATCCTAATGCTCTCTTGGTCGACTGGGCGTAGAAAGCAGTATTTCATGTGGATAAACATAGTTTACAGCAAGCACATGTACCTAATTATCTCTTGTACAAAGAGAGCGAACAAAAAGTCACCTGTCTGGTAACCTCCTGTCGAATGTTTATCCAAGCCACCAAAACTGTACAATATGGCAAATTGTAAATATTTCAAAGAAGGCAATGCTGAATGGTCATAAGCTGCAAAGCAGAAGCTTCTGAGGACATTCACCTGCGGTTCGTCAAAAGCTATGCCACTTGCATTGCTCCATGTAGTGATGGGGCTTCGAAGGCAGTTGTCGTGTTTCAGCTGGTGGTTCTCAATGATCAACAGGTGAACTCTGCACGAGAAAAATCACAGTTGAGAAATTCACAAATAAGTATTTCCCTAAGTACAATTCCCTACACAAAAACTACATATTGGAAGTTGTGTGAGCGGAAAAATGACACGAGAACCAAAAGCTTCATCAATGTAATGAATATACACCGTGAAAATACAAGTTCAGAATAAAAGAAAGAAAAACACTAACACTGCGAGCTAATACCAGCTCTAGCACTGTGCATAAAGGTGGACTTTTATCAACAAATCCACAAACATTACGTGGAACGAATAATCACATAAACTAACCTGAACTTGTCCCGTCTTTAGCAAGAGACGTTTTCACTTGCCGCGTTCAGTGGCCTTCAAAAGACCTTGAGCCAAATACTTGCCCGGCAATGAAACTTCTCAACAATAACATACAAATATTCGAAACAAAACATCGTGACAATCTGTCAGAACATCAAAGAAAAGTAGTCTTTGCCATTCAGACCTCCTACCAGATCATCCTCAGTATACTTGTATATGGGGTGCTTCACAAGACATAGAAAAGATGGTGCTCCACAGTTTCATTTCATTTGCATTTGGTCACACAATTACTGAGGCTGCATCTTCTTGTGTACTGAAGGCTTAGTTGAGTCTTGAATTATTGACATTACAACGAGAGACTGGACACCGTACAGCTGTTCTTTTAGCCGCCAGTACGCAGCCTGAGCTCCTAGAAACACGAACTGTGGACATAATAAAGAGCGTGTTGCCACAGGCAGTGGATTCGCAGGCACGAATTGCCTCACCATTCGAGAGATGGCGCCACGGTGCTTGCGAAGCACCAGCCTGCTGTTGCGTCCTGACTGAAGCGACTGTTTCCGCGAGGCAAGACCCAATGTGCAGTGACCGCAAATTGTCTAGGAATGCTGTTTTATTGCGACACCAATTATGTACACACTCTCGGCTGGATTTTGCCGCCAGCGTCAGCGTTGATATCAACGTGCGCGTCACTCACCTTATATGAATACTTAGCTATATATATATATGAAAATGACAGAAATAAAAAACCAGAAAAATACTCCTGCACGCAGAAGTGATCTTGAGTCCTCGAAATCGTAAGTAAGAGGCGTCAACCACTGAGCTACCAAAAAGCGCGTCCTTCATCGTTGAAATGGCAAGCTATTTATATCTACCACTCACCGCTAATGATGGGAAACTCGGGGGGGGGGGGAATCATCGTGTTTTCAGCATTAGCAGCAAGATGGCGCGATGAGCGCGCGTCGCTTACAGCGCGCGTCGCTGACGGAATTCACTTCGATGGGCGGCTAGGTCATGAGGTGGGTTGGCGACTTGCAGGACGCGCAGTAGCTTTTTTGGAGGGCAAGCGAGCCCTTTGGGGTGCAGGATAGCTAGTAACGAGGAAAACAACCAGGAAGACTGTTTGACAGGTGTTATGGACAGATACGATTCCAAAGTGGCACCAATGTCTAAGATAGGTAGAGTCCGGGGCATAAATAGACGTAGCCACGAGCGCCGAGCCCATTCAGACATAGGGTATATTAACATGCATGGTGGTAGGAACAGGCTGAAGTGGGAAGAGATAGAAGAACAGCTAAGGAAAGAGAGGCCGATGGTATACGGTTTTGTAGAAACACATCTCAGGGACATGGAACAACCTCCGAACAATCCGGACTACGCGTGGGAATATTGTAATAGAACAGAAGGCAGCAGAAAGGGGGGTGGTATTGGGGCATTCATTCATAAAAGTACAGACTGGCAAAGGGTCAAGCAGGAGTGCAAGGAACATTTATGGCTCAAAGGGAAAGTGGCAGGTCAAATGACACTCCTTGGTTTCGTGTACTTGTGGACGGGAGCAAAGGCCAGAGAGGAAAACCAGGCAATGGTAGAGTGTATATCAAAGGACATTCAGGAGTTAGGAAGTGAGTGCGAGATAATTATACTAGGAGACAGGAATGCGCACGTAGAAGATATAGATGGGTATACCGACCAGACAGGCAAAATGATCATGGATATGTGTGAAAGGCTTGATTTGATCATTTGCAACAGTACCGAGAAGTGTGAAAGGAAAATAACATGGGAGGTAGGAAGGCTGCAGTCGACGATAGATTATGCACTGATGTCACATAGGATGTATGATAAGCTCAGGGGAATGCACATAGATGAAGGTGGCGCCAGAGGTCTGGGTAGTGATCACAAACGTATGAAGCTAAGTTTTGGAAGAGCAGTGAAAGTGGGAAGGAGACAAGATGAGGAACTACAGGAAAATTTTTATTCAGAAAGGCAAATTGAAATAGCCACTAAACAAATTGAGAAAGAAATCACGGAGGATAATAGGACAGTGTGGACATGCACGAATCTAATTAGACTCTTTGAGCAAGAGCTTGCTAAGACGCGTAACAAGTCACCCCGGAAAAGAAGACACAAACCCAAAAGTTGGTGGGATCAGGAAGTTAAGAGGGCCATAGCAAAACGTCAGGAAGCCTCTAGGGAACACAGACATGCTAAGCAGCGGGGTGAACGGACAGATGATGTTGAAAGAAAATGGGAAACCTTTCTAAGCTGTAGAAGGGCTGCATTCCTTCTGACCAATGAAAAGATTAGAAGAAAGGGAGCCCAGTGGCTGGCAGAAGTACATAAAAAAGATAGAAAGGCAGCTGCGAAATTTTGGAACCATCTAAACTCCCTAAGAATTGAGACGAGCCTAGAGCAGAGTTTTATAACTACAGCCCAAGGTGCCAGGCTAGAAGGGGACGAAGCTATTGTATATATAAGAACAATGGTGACAGAAAAATTTCAACAAAGAAGTACTTTATGCACCACAATAGACAAGGACGAATCAAGTGGTGCAATGGCTCCATTTTTACAACGAGAGTGGGAAAGGGCTGAGAAAAGGGTTCCTAGTAGTACATCAACAGGCCCAGATGGCATTCCAATTAGGCTGATAAACACATTAGGTCCGAAGTCTAAGCAGGCTTTGAGAGAGGCAGTGAGCAAAATAGTAATCGATGGTGAAGTTCCCGATGGATGGAAACTTAGCAGGATGAGCATGATCTGTAAAGGAAAGGCAGACAAAGCTGACATAAACAACTACCGTCCTATAACAGTGACATCAGTGGTCTACAGGCTGGCGATGCAGATTATAAAGGAAAGACTGCAGGCATGGATAGAAGATGAGGGGGTGCTGGGGGAACTGCAGAAGGGGTTTCGGAAACACAGGAGGTTGGAAGACAATCTGTTCTCACTGACGCAGTGCATCGAAATAGCAGAAAAGGAACACAGGCCCCTGTGGCTAGCATTCTTGGATATCAAGGGAGCGTACCTTAGCGTGGTTCAAGAGGAATTGTGGGGAATACTGGAAACACTAGGCGTAAAACATGTAGTCACTAATCTTTTAAAGGATATCTATAAAGGTAACAAGGTAGTTATAAAGTGGGAAAAACAGGTATCGAAGCCTGCAGAGGTAAAACGGGGGCTTAGGCAGGGGTGCCCCCTGTCACCCTTATTATTCATGATGTACCTACAAGGATTAGAGGCAAAATTAGAAGGAACTGGGCTGAGCTTCAACCTCTCTTTAGTCAAACAAGGAAAACTTATTGATCAGGCACTACCAGCATTAATGTACGCAGATGATATAGTGCTAATGGCCAACAACAAGGAAGATTTGCAGAGATTGATGGACATCTGCGGTAATGAGGGAGATAGGTTTAGATTTTAGATTCAGTAAGGAAAAATCAGCAGTTATGATTTTTCATGACAACGAAGGTAGTGAGCTTAGGATACAGGAGGTCACGCCTGAGATAACAGATAAACACAAATATCTGGGCGTATGGATAAGCAATGGGACCAAGTACCTGAGGGAACACGAAATATACGTGACGACTAAAGGTAACAGGAATGCAGCAGTGATGAAAAATAGGGCACTGTGGAATTACAATAGGTATGATGTTGTGAGAGGAATATGGAAAGGGGTCATGGTTCCTGGGCTGACGTTCGGCAATGCGGTCTTGTGCATGAGATCAGAAGTTCAAGCAAGATTAGAAATTAAGCAACGTGGAATAGGTAGGCTTGCTTTAGGAGCTCACGGGATTACACCAAATCAGGGAGTACAAGGTGATATGGGATGGACATCATTTGAGGGCAGGGAAGCTAGCAGCAAGATAAAATTTGAGAAGCGATTGAGAGAAATGAAGGAGGAGCGTTGGGCTAGGAAGGTTTTCAGCTACTTGTACATGAAGAATGTCGATACAAAATGGAGGAAGCGAACCAGGAAGTTGACTGGTAAATACATAGAAAACAGCAGGTGGCCAAACCAAAAAGAACAATCGGTTAAGAAGACAGTGAAGGAAAGGGAGACTGACATGTGGAAAATGGGAATGATTAAGAAGTCCGCACTAGAGATCTATCGAACATTTAAGCAGGAAATTGCCAAGGAAAGGATCTATGATAATACTCGGGGTAGTTTTCTACTGTTTGAGGCAAGGACGGGAGTACTGCGAACCAAGACATATCGGGCCAAATATGAAGAGGTAGACACAGTATGCAGTGCGTGTGGAGAGGAAGAAGAAACTGCCGAACACTTGATAATGTTCTGTAAAGGGCTTCACCCTATAGTTCAGGATTATGGCGCAGAGTTTTTCAAAGCACTGGGGTTTAATGACCGGGAGGGCAAAATACACTTTAAGCAAGTAGACTTAACTAGAAGGAGGTTATCTGATTGGTGGCTAAAGTGAAGGCACGAGTGAAAATTAAACTCTTCACTGCAAAGTAAAAATCCTCAAACTCACTTTTAAGGAAAAATAAATAAATATAGTTTTGGGTTCATTGAGTATTACGGCTTGGTGGCGCTAGCCGCCGCCCGATCTAAAGGGTACATCCATATCCATCCATCCATCCATCCATCCATCCATCCATCCATCCAGCTTCAGCGCACGGCAGCGCGCACTCTAACCTCCCACGCGTACTTTGTTCTGCTTAGAGGAGGAGAGCGACGCTCGCTTGCGCGCTCTTATTTCGCGTGCACAGAAAGGGAGGATCATACGTCTTGGCCGGCCTCGGGCTTTACCTGGAACGGTTCTGTTGTGGTTGCCAGGCGCGCAAAGGTCACTTCATTCATTGCAGTTGCCATTCGCGAAAAGTGCGCGCTTTTCAGACACAGCGAAGTAACAACTGAGACGCTTTTTCGCGTGCCTCTGTACTTGTGAGTGCTTTTCATGCGTCATTTGTGCATGAGAAACACGGAGCACGTTTCGATCTGCTTATCACTCTGCGCGCGACCTTCCAATTTGTTGCTATCGCGTTCACTACCTGGCCGTTGCCACACAGAACTGCGACTCTTGTTTTCTTGAAATAGAGTCACCCACATCAGTGGCTATCTTCAAATCCAATTTGTTAATCGGCCCCTTATCTAATACCCTCTAATTGGGGTCCTTTAGGTATTTAATCGAAGTGAAGTGACTCAATGATTTCATAGCGAACATCGTGAAGTTTACAGTCAACGCTGGGTAGCAATAAATTAAGCGCAGCAGAATATGAGTGAAATCCATTGTTTCTAAAAACAACGGTATAGTGACTTCGTTTCTGCGTATCTCGGAGATAGATGAGCTTCTTAGACCTTCTAAGATTGAATTTGCAAGGTTATTTGAGATATTTACTGAACGCTGGTGACAAGTAGCTTGAATGCCGATGTAGCTATGTCATCCTTGAACATGTGCTCTTCCGTGGTTACACCAAGGAAGACAATGCTGTCGGTCACTTCCACCTCCTTCAGCATCCCAGCGAGGTCCTGCGGACAATATAAGGAAGTGCGTCTAAAGGTAACTTCAAAATATCGTTGTACATAACTTGACACGCTGTACGCCTATACAAAAAAAAACTCATCCATATATATGATATACAGCAGCTCCTTGCTGAACTGGGCACACACAGTTGGGCTGGTTAGCCATTTGCGTGCGCCATTTGTCATAAAGATGACGCAAATCTATGATTACGTAATCATCTGGGGATCCACTACCTGATGTATGTTCTCTACCTGGCGTATGGACGCTGTAATATTGACATGTGCTCACAGTGAGTGCTGTAGCTTGTACTTACCATAAAAGTACAGAGAAACTATAGTGTCTTTGAAGTAAGCCATGATTTTGATTATTTATGAAGATTTAGCCGAAACACAACCTAAAGATATCTACCAGTATATCGAGCGAAGGAAAGCAGGAAATAGTATCTCTAGTAATCGTGACATGCAGAAGTTAGACCCTGGAGTTTTGCAGACAAGTAGCACACCTGTAGACAAGTAGAGCCACCTGTAGGCCGAACTTCCTAGCACACCTTGCTGCGTCAACAGATAACTAGCGCGTGCGTAACAGCGATTGAGCTAAATATTAGGTGTGTGCAAATTGAACATTCAGAAAAGAAGCTACGAATCTCTTTCTGCTAGTCAGACGTGTCACGTATCTGCCATAAAATACTTGCTCGTTCAATCGCTAGATCGACAAAAAACATCAGCACAGAAAATACCTCCACGCTCTACAAATAATGACCTCAGTCGACGCTGCTGTTGTATTGTGCGTTGCCACGGGCGCAGAAAACTTCAGTTTTAGGCTACCTATTTTACCAGAGTTACCTCAGAGGCCTCGGTTTCACCTTTCGTTGTACAGCAAGAAAGCGGATATGTATCCCCATATGCAGTAGATACAAATGGCATTGGTTATTATTATTGTCTTCCCCTTGCACACTTTTGTGAAAATACCCATTTTTGCAGATGACTGCAGCGCCTGGTATCACACTGTTAAATCTGCACTGGATCATGTCATTCCTAAGTATTCATTTTCTCATTTTCGTAGCTGGTCTAAATCTTAGCAAATAAACATCAACTTCTCTAGGATGGCAATTTCTTCATTTACCAGGCGTTCACCCCGTTGACTGTTGACTATGATTTCCACAATGTTAGTTTGTGCAAGATGTTTGAATTTAGGTACCTTGGTATCCTTGTGGCGCATAACTCATCGTAGTCTGAACATACTCATCTCACGCGTAACAACGCCCTGATGATCTTAGGTTTTTACATACTACGCTTCCTCTTGCTCCTCAGGAAGATGAACTGCTTGCCTACAGCACTCTTATTCAGCCCATTCTCGACTATAGTTATGTGATTGGGAACACCAATAAGAAATTTGATATCTACAAAGTAGAGGCGGTTCAAAAAAATTTGTTCGTTTTGCATAAAAGATATATGACAGGGATATTTTTCCAATGAAGTTTTTCCCCAGCTAAGTCTCAGAACACTTGCGAAGCGTCGCCACGGGGAATACCTAAAATGTCTGCACAAGTTAATCAAATCTTTTCTCTTCCGCTCTGTAGAATCATATCTGAAAAATTCCAGACCTTCGTCTACGAGAAGTGAGTATGCCCTAACAGTGCAGTTTCTTTCACCTACATTGACATGTTCAAGTAGAGCTTTTCTCCTTCCACTATGGATGCCTGGTGTTCGTGCTGCCTGGGAAAGACTCTGCGCGTGGCTGTCCGGGTTCGCCATCTGCTTCTTTCGTTGACAGCAACTGACGCCATGTCCTTCCTGCTACTTCCTTTTCTGCAACTCAACTTGGTATGGTTTTATGTCCAACAACTGCATCTTAGCAGCAGGGCAAGATCAGGTCAAGTGTTTCTCTTCGACACGCGCAACCACTTGTGCAGCTAATCTAACTCCTGACTTGGTCTTTTTACTTTTGAGTCGTTCCCCTTTAGGTTAGTCGGTGCACCTTTCATTCGTCGTCAGCAAGTGAGCAATCGAAGTTCTCAATATGACTTTTTTTCTCAATAATCGGACCGTGAAGTTTCTTCAGCAAGGTTACATGGTCTTTGTACTTTTCGTGCAACTTCCATTGCTGATCTGTCATCGTAATTCCCACATAGGTGTTCTGCTAATTCACATTTTTGTAAACTTCTGGTGCACTCATGCTTCTCTCCTGGAGAAGTGGCTTATGATTAGCATGGAAGGCGGGCTTCAGGGTTGTACGAACACGCTCTTCAATTAAGGCTTCACGGCACTGGAGGCATCCTTTTTGCTTGCTGACTATTTTTCTCAATTGGCTGTACCGCCATCTTCACGAATCGGGAGTAAAATTTGATTGGTGGTAAGGGTTTGGTGCTCCCCGGGAACTCCCACTAAAACTTCTTCATGGCAGTCAGTACGTTCTCATTTCCAGTTTTTTAAAGTTCACCGCTCATGTTGTCGTCTGTACGTGCTCTTCGGTTCAGCTTTTCTGGGTCACACGTACTGAACGCATGATACCCTCGGCATCCTGAGCATACGATTCTACGCTTGCAAGCCTTTGCTTCATGACCTTTAGTAGTGCATCGAAAGTATTTCATGTTGGCGGAGAAAAGCTTCTTCTTCTCTGATAGTGGCAAGTCCGTGCTGCATGATTTCGTCAAATACTGCTTCGATTTACAGAAATTGCAGCTCGAATTTGTAGGAGCCTCACTAACTTGAAAGTGAGGCACTGATGCTGTTGTGGTCGCGTTGTGAAAGTGATCATGGTTTCTGGGGCAAACCACCTTTTCGTACCTTTTCTGCCCCAAAAAGTTGCTGGTCTCGAGGCTCTCCACCTAAATAAAGACAAACTGCAGAAGGCGCTCTAGTTCCGTGACAGGTTGAACTTGAACGTTAGCGATGAAGGTCCCTGCACGGTGGGTTACGCAAAATTTGTGGTAGGCAAGGACGATGTCATGAGGCAAAGCGCTGAGCAGAAGGTCGCACAGCAAAGATCAGAAAAGTGAACTGCTAACGCAAATAGTCTCCGAAGCATGGGTGTTAATCAGTAGTTGGTCGTACAGCTCGTGGAGTCAGGTCACTTCGTTCGAAGAACGCATAGGAGTAATCTGTCGAAGTGTTGAAAAATACTCGTGCTCCAAGGGCTTTTTGTCGCCGAAACGGCTTTTCAGAATGACTAAGGCGTCTTCGTAACACGCTTCTGTGGAAGGTATGCCCGCAATAGCTGCCACAGCATCTTCTTTCAAGCACAGCCTCAGGTAGGTAAGTTTGTCGCTAGTTGCTAGATTGCCGTTACGGTTGATGACCTGGTCGAATTCTTCCCAGTATAAGTTCTCCGTGCACAGGCCACCTGCGAATAGACTGTGTCGACTTCGACAACTTAGCTTCTGAATGATCTGCGGGTACCATGGATGCCGGCATGTCGCGAACTTGGATAGACGATGACTTCGCAGATTTTTCACTGTGCTTACGGCGTTTGCTCTTTAGCTCGGCTAAGATGCACGTCACATTGTTCTCATACTCAATTACGATGGTGTGCTCCACTTCTAACGCTTCGTCACTTATATGGCTCTCGATCGCCTTATTAAGTTCCATCATCTCGTCGTTATTGCTTTTGATCCTCTCGTAAATCGCGTCGATCTGTCGCAGTGTCGCACCATCAATATAAAGTATGACACTTACCTGCTGCGTTAACTTTGTGTTCTAGGCCCTTAAAAAGGTTCTTTTCATCTTGACCTTGTCCATAGTGTTGAGCTGTTGGGTAGGCTTCCGTGGTTATTAGCTGTTGTAGTCGGTAGCTACCAGTGATATATCCTTGACGGTAGCCGGCGGCCGTCGCCTCTCGGATTTAACGGCACGAAATGCAAATATGAGGCTAAATGAACAACCAACACGGCTTTCAGAACTCAGACAGACGTGTATTAGCGCCAGCATGAAACCAGCACGTTCAAGATGGCTTCTTATCATCGTCTGGTAGCAGTATATCTCTACGGCAGAACTCCGTCAAGTGTTGCTTCGATTTGTAGAAATGGGAGCTCGAATTTGTAGGAGCATTACGTGGCTCGTATAGACGCTAAAAAACGTATGTTTGAGCTTCTAAATCCAAGTAGGTTGTTCAGTTGGTCACATGTTTTACACCTGTAATTTGCTGTGCGGAGATTTTCATTTTCTACCACTTCAAGAGCTTCTAAATGTATGCTCATTAGCGTTTCCCTCTTGTTGCTGTTAATAATTTAGATGCAAAACATTTCTTGGCGAACTTCGGCGACTTAGAGCCTAAATGTCTATATAGACGCTTAGATAAGGTGCTCTCAAGGTCACCCCCCTCATTGTCGTGAACCAAATTTAACATGGGAGGGTAACATGGTTTGAAGAATATGACGCACTGGTTGAGACTGGAATAGTGTCACAATTTCGTCACGTACGTCGCCGAACACTTCCCGCCAAACAGCGGCACATGCCAACAGGCGAGTATGCACCGCTTTTATGCGGGTATGGGCCACAGGTGATTGACACTATCTATCCAGCAACGACGAGAACAAACACGTGCAATTTTAACGCGTGAGCACTAAGGAATAGCCGAGGTCGGTAGCGTCGACCCAACGAAGGCATAGAATAAATGTCAGTGTTAAGCACAACCTGACATAGGCAGTGTTGACCCACCGAAGAATTCAAATAATAAATTTCAGGGTCCCAGCAAGAATCTAACCCCAAGCATTCTGCGTGGCAGTCAAGCATTCCCCCTCAGAGCTTCACCAGGCCTCAAAACTACGTTTCAAATAGACGCTAGTCTTCGAGAAACGTCAATAGTAGTTGCCGTGCTGCCTACCCAATTTTATAAGCATTACATGTGTACTCCTTTCATACAGCCGTCACGTCGGGTAAACGTCAATTGTAGTTTGGTGCCCCATGCGCTGAAGATCACTTATGTAGCAGTGTCCAAGGCCAGCATCTTCAGGAGCATCATCGCTTCATATCAGCTTCTGGTGTTGCTACTACGCGTGTTCCAGTTCACATCGTTGCGCAAGTGAAAACACCAGGTTCTCTAAACATCTGCAACTCTTCAACATATGTCTGTGCATGTAACTTTTGTACATATATAAAGCGTCGTTTCATGACGTGTCGCTCAATAGAAAAAATTCAACACGGTCATCTTCCCTCCACATGCTTCGCCTTACGTCGATTCTCAGGTACGTGGGACCTGCCGAATTGTTTTATTGCACAGTTTTGCAACACCCTCCTTGAGGGTTCAGTACGTAAACATAAAATAAAATATAAACAGTAAACAGAACAATCTAGGATGCGCTTACACTTAAATTTCGAGTTGCAGCACTCTCAAACAACAAAAACATTTTTTTTGCATTGTACCCTCTTTTCCCTCTGATATGCTTCCTATACTCTTCTGAAGCGAAGTTGAATTGACGGAAGAAGCCTGCGAGGTTTTTATTTTCAGAACACTGTATCTCAATACCACCGAAAGAGTAGAGCCTATGCGCGTTCATTTGTGGACGTCTGTCTTTCACTAACCCTTGCAGTTATGGCCAGTTCGGCGATGAAAGCGCTGCTGTAGGCGTTTTTCTTTTGCAGTGTCATTTGGGAACAGTACAACTCAAGACGTGAAGACGATGCAAAAATTTCAGCCGCGGTAGCGGTAGCACTGCCGTCAAAATTACCAGTTACATTGCGTATTTAAATCCACAAGAGTTATTCAGTGGCACTAGCCGTCTTCACGACTGCAGAAACAAAGCAGTAGAGAAAGTTCAAGTTCGTGGTTCCACCACCTTCCACCACAGTGTATGCATTGAATTGCGAGCACTGCCTCATTTAAATACATTTTCACATTTCTGGAGAAATCTGTAAATAATGAATGTGCCAATGCTCCCAGATATATCCATTTCTTGGAGTGATTTTCTTTTTGAAGGGCGAACATTAAGTGGTTTGGTGACAAATTACGCTGCCCTAACTACGATCTCTATTCATTCAGTAATATTACGACTGTTTTCAGCAGCTAAGTGTGTTTATTCAGTTGAAGGCTTGAAATTATTTACCGAGAACATATATTAAAGAAAATGCTTAGTAATTAAAAGAAGCAGGAAATAGGGGCCTCCTTCCGCGCGATAAACAGAGTATGAGGGTTCGAACTAAAAGCAGGATGTCGACACAGAAAATCAAAAAGGCTGGTATTGTACTTGAATATAGGAAGGAAACTGTACGGCATAAGGGCATGTGAATGTGATAGGCTGCACGGAAAATGAGTACTCTATTGGCTTTTTTTTTTGAAAAATCCCTCAGAAGTGCATTTGATGCAAACAGAAATAGGTAAACAGCCGTAAACCTCTAGACGAGGTCTCCAACCAGCTATAAGTATAAAAAGATAACTTATAATGTCTCGCGCGAGTATTGTATCCTGAGCTTAGGTTTTAGTTGTCAATGAGGCTGCGAGTATCGCGGAATCATAATTAATTCTTGATACAACCAATTAGGTGGAAAAACAATTGCGTGGTTTGATCCTTTGAATTTCGGCAGTTTATATTGTAGCAATATACTTATTTTCTGCTAAACAAGTACGAACTATCACGATTTCTTGAAGGGAGTGTCTACTGTCCTTCGTTGCTCTCTTTTCTGTCGTAATGAAATGCCTACCATGTGAAGTGTGTAAATTTTCAGTGGTTTTGCTGGAAAGTGCGAAGAAATCTTTAAAGAACATCTTTCTTTTCGCGTTCTGTCTCCTTCTATCGGTGGGACGAATGCCCAAAAAACTGGTCGGTGCCAGTGAAAGTCAAAAACCTACGCCGCGTGCGGTTTTTACAGGCTTCATTAGGTTTGGACCTGAGTGGTCGTTTTAAGCGCGCACAGACTCTTTTGTTGTCTCTTGAGCGGCGGCAGACGCCATACTCGCGTTTCTTGGTCGTTTGCAGGCAGGCATGCAGGCAAGTGAACACACCACTGGCAGCGCCAGCAGGCACCTATTTGAACGCGTAAGAAAAAAAAAGCAAATATTGGTGTCTGGAGCAATCTGAAGCTGCCTCAAGCACATATCGTACAATTTCAAGTTCAACGTGTTTGTCTTTAAGCAAAATAGGTCTACCTGCAAGGATTTCTTGTGCTACAAATAGATTGGCAAGATTGACTACACTCGCCGTTTGGTAACGCTTGTGGTCACTTTTCGTCTACTTTCAACGTCAACTTAAAATTATAATTTCTCTTTTCTGGCATGAAAGCATTCTCGTTGCCACTGACGTGATGAACAATCTTTTCTCTTGCGCCACATTAAGAAAAATTTTTCCGAGCGGCATACAGTCCCTTTAGAGGCCAACTGCAACAAAATTTTACTTTGGCAAAAACGGCCATAAATATTGCTACCTGGTGTTCTGTGCCAGTCAACAATGAGCCAATACTGTGCCAGTGAACGAAGAAGACGAAGACGAGCGACCCCTGCTAGCGGAGACGTTCTTCTTTGTGTCTGAGATTTTGACAGTCACGTCTCCTTGTACGTACCTTCGAGCTCCTAGCATGTGAAATTTGGTGGAGGTGCTGAGTACTGTTACGTCTCGGAGTCCACACTGAACGTCAGTGCCTTTGCAAAAGCAATATATGTCAAGACCAGTGCTCGAGCCCGCCTGACGCAATCAACTGAACGACCTCATCAAGCGGCGGCGCCGGTCTGTCACGCAAGGCATAGCGAGCGCCCTCAGCCCACGAGCCCGATGAAGCAAGCGGCGCCTTCCAGTCTGGCGAGTCTTACGCAATGCGTGGCAACAAACCTCGTCCTTCGGTGCAACCACGCGCCGCGGTGGATCCCCGTTGGAGGATTCTGACATCACGGCCAGCGGCGCTTCTGGTTGGACGTTTGGTGACTCAAAGAATCCGCCCGGCGCCCATAAAAAAAGCCCTGCGGTGCGTCGCCAGTAGCAGACCTATGTGTCAGAGAAGCCTTTCGTTGCGTCGAGCCCCTTTCGAAGTCGGTGCGCCCGGTTTCCTTTGCAGAAGCAAGTTTGGTGGCGCCCTTCGTAACCTCGTTGGCGGTGCACATCGTAACAGAGAGAGAAGCCGACGGATGCGTGCGAGAGAAGACATCTCGGCTCTTCGAGTCCCTAAGCTGTCGACCCTAGTGCCGAATTCATAACGCCTCTATTTCTATACTGTACATAAATCTTGCCTTAACTAACCGTTGTCTCGTCCGCTCGTCTATCAGCTCTGCGCAGGAGCAGTCGGGAGCTGAGTAACACACGCTACCAAACGGCTGGTGACCTTAGTTGGCGGCGTAGTTCAGAGAAGTGGCGCCTTCAGGACCCTGTTGGCGTCGAGCTTTCGTAACAGTAGTTGGCAGCTGCGGGATCGGCCAGCGTCAGCGACATCGATGCGTTGAGTGCCTTATGTTTTCCTCTCAGTTCACCAGACTACTCTAGTACAGGTTATAGTAGTTTAGAGAAGGGCTATGTGAAGCATTGGTGAGTGAGCTTTGATCCTTTCAAGCCAAGTCGAAGTGCTTTGAAACCAAAGTTAATGTGGAGGGGGTAAACACGGCAGTGTTAAGAATTGCTTGCACGTCTTGCTAGTAGGCTAAGAGTGGGTACGGCAAGTATATTCCTAACAGGGGCAAACAGCAACAGGCTAGTGTGAATGATAGAGTACCTTAAAATGAAGGAACTTATCGAAATTCGTGAGAAACTTTGTTTTATTTTCGGCCGTGCGTAACGAAAGCAAGCGATACTTGAGATCATGAGGGATGCTGGAGTGACGACTGAGGAAGTCGGTGAGACCTAGGCGGATATAAAAGCACGCCACGAAGAGGCTGAAAGGCGAGAAGTTCACGAACGCGAAGAAGTGAAAGGCGAGAAGTTCGCGAACGTGAAGAAGCTGAAAAGCGAGAACGCCGTGAAGAGTCCGAGAGACAGGAGCGCCTTGAGTTACAACGAATAGAATTGACAATCCTACAGTGTTCGCAGGTGCCTAGCGTAGCTTCTGCGACAGATCAGGTCAGTGGTCAGATAATTCGTGACCAACTGCCACCGTTCGTAGAAAGCGAGGACATGGCGAATTATCTCGTCAAGTTTGAACACGTCTGTGAGCCAAATGTTTTGAAGCGGTCTCTTTGGGCCCAGAATTTGTTAGCTCTTCTTCCCAGTGCAGTGTCCGACGTAATAACGTGGTTGTCAGGGAAAAAGTTTGAAAGCTATGGCGAGGTTAAGGAAGTGCTTTTGAGACGTTATGCGTTTTCATCCGAGGCTTTCAGGCAAAGTTTCTGGTTTGCTAAAAAGGGGAATGAGTCACACGTTGACTTCGCATTTCGTCTTAAAGCCGATTGAATTGAATGGCTCAAGAGCGAAGGTGAAGACCGTGATGAAATGGTGGATTGCTTTGCATTGAAAAAATTCTACTGCTGCATCGAGGAGGATGTCAAGCTTTGGCTGCAGGACAAACTTGGTTAAGTACAGCTAAACAAGGTGGCAGAGTTTGCTAAGGAGTATTATACACGCCGAAAGTTGCATAGCAGGGCAGTACGCGTTGAAAAGAACGAAAGGAAAGGGGGCTTTTCAAAGAAATCTGATCAATGGAAACCTGCTCCGCACCGTACTTTCAGGAAGAACCCATATATTACGAAGGACACTGTAGGGGAATGGCAAACAGAAGCGGAAAAATTGAGTTAGGTTCCTAAACGACGCACTAATACCACATGGGCTTTCGAGTCTCGGAAGCCGCTAATCTGCTACAACTGCAAAAATGAAGGGTACAACGCGATAAACTGTAAGCAAAAGTTTGCTTTAGCAACAATCCGAGAACCGGAAGAGAACATGAGGTTGTTAGATCCGTATATCCAAAAAATCAGTATCAATGAGAAAACGTGCTGAATACTTCGAGACTCAGCGGCAACCATGAACGTCGTCTAACCTTCGTTGGTGTCTCCGGATGACTTTAGAGGAGAATGCGCATGGATCAGAGAAGTCACCGAGGAGTAGAGTGCTTGCTTACCAATCGCTACGGTTGTCATTGAAGGCCCGTTCAGTAAGCTTAGCACCGGATCAGCTGTGTCTGCCGCGCTTCTCGATCGTTTTTCTTAACTTTTCTCAATAACTCATAGCAGCTTCTCAAAGAGCAGGGTAAATCGTTTTTCTCCAACTTAGCGTACATGGCCTTCACATGATCTCAAGCGGGGAAGTTTTTGCAGGAATTCGATCTTCTTCGATGTGGTGAAGCATCAAGTGCAAAAGCTGTTGATGTGTGTGACCTTGGCGGCGAGTCGACGGAACCTCAGACAGGAAATTCTCCGTGTGAGTGATTTCAGCAGTCACTTGACCGGCCCGTAGCCGAAGCGACTGGCGTGGTCTCCGTAGGCGGAGGAGACGACATGGCGCCAATGAGTCCGAGCGAGAGGGGTGCAATGCTCTCGCCTGTAGCGGGAAGTTGGAGTGAGCTGCTGAGGGTTGATCGAGAAACGCTCATTCGATAGCAGCGTGAGGACCTCTCGATTAAAGCGCTAATGGAAAGCATAAAGTTTGGAATAAAGAAAGAGAATGTTTCTTTTTATGAGAAATAAGGACTCCTTTATTGTAGTTACACAGATGTGGAACGTCGCAAGTATGAGCAGCTCTTGGTACACATAGGTATCGATGCCTAGATGTGACCGGTTATTGAGGTGGAGCATGATACTCCAACAGCACAACTTTGACGTTCGCTGCAAAAAAGGAAAGTTAAACGCTAATGCAGACGCATTGAGCCGTGCGTTTTAGTTAGAACCTTCTCTACCTTTCGATTTATCGCTGGCAATTCGGGGCAAAATTTTGTCCTCATCACGGCCTTAGCTGAGTGCTCTCGTCCAGAGTGATCTCAATGGGCCAACTTTATGTTGTATTCTATTTCATTACGCTGTTGTACGTGTAAAAATTTGAGTACTCGTTTTAGGAGTCTTGTGTCCCACATGTGCCTGTTGATTTATAGGGAACGAATTCCCGATAGACACGGAGCTAGGTATAAGTTGTACTATACGTTGTCTGGTGTTCTGTCGGGTAACCGAGGGCACATGGTTGTGTCATGTGTTGTCTGTTGTCGAATCGTTCTTGACAAGTTGCAAAACCATCGACAAGCGATGAGGCCAAAAATCCTCAGAAGAGACGAGTGAAGCTGGCCGACAAGTTGTGGCGACAAGCCAGTGGAGCTGGGATCCATTTTCAAGAAATGGATGTGTTTACGTAACTGAGCCTAGACCTACATTTTTGCCATGACCCTGGAGGCAAACCTAGAGGGACTTGGCGAACAAGCGCGCCCGACATCTGAGCCACGTGGAAGCAGCTCGTTGTTCCGGTGCATTGTCTGGCGGCGGGGGTGCTGTTAGGCCTGGGAGTCTACGCAGAAAGTCCGTGCCTCTGCAAAGGCAATCTGTGTCAAGGCCAGTGCTTGAGCCCACCTGATGCAATCAACTCAATGAACTCATCAAGCGGCGGTGCCGGTCTGTCACGCAACGCACAGCGAGCTCTCTCAGCCCACGAGCCCGATGAAGCAATCGGCGTTTTCCAGTCTGGCGAGTCTTACGCAATGCGTGGCAACATCCCTCGTCTTGGGGAGCCACCACGCGCCGCGGCGGGTCCCCATTGAAGGATTTTGACATAACGACCAGCGGCGCTTATGGTTGTACGTTTGGCGACTCAAAGGATCCGCCCGGTGCCTATAAAAAAGCCCTTCAGCGCGTCGCCCGTAGTATAATTATTGTCAGAGAAGCCTCTTGTTGCGTCGAGCCCCTTTCGTAGTCGGCGCGCCCGGTGTCCTTGGCAGCGGCGAGTTTCGTGGCGCCCTTTGGAACTTCGTTGGCGGTGCGCATTGTAACAGATATGGAAGCCGAAGGATAGAAGCCGAAGGAGAGAAGACATAAAGGAGAAAAGACATAGAAGCTGAAGGAGAGAAGACATCTCGGCTCTTCGAGTCCCTAAGCTGTCGGCTCCAGTGCCGAATTCATAACGCCTATGAGGAAGAGCTTTATTCGAGGCGAGCTAGAGCTGGCACACACTGATGGTGATATCTACAGATGAGGAAATCATACAAATGATGATGACACGTCCATTTGATAAATATGTGTGGTGACTGCGTTCACACTAAGTCCCCATCACGCTGGAAGCGGCCTCCTGGCCGTGCGAGAGAAAATATTAGGAATTGCGTCGGGTGCACAGTTTCAGCCGAGAAACGTGCACAATTTCTGTCCCACGGCAACGGTGTTTGGAGGAAGCGTTAAGTGGTGAGATACGGTAATTAACGGGGGACGTTTGTTCAATCACCGTATAAGGCCCGATAAAACGACTGAGGAATTTTTCGCATAAGCGTGGCACACGCACGGGAGTCCACAGAAGAACTTCGTCTCCTGGGGAAAAGGTGACAGCACGGTATGTTGAGTCGTAGCGAGACTTGCGAGCTTCCTGAGAGATGCCGGTGTTGATTCGGGCCAGATGACAGCAGTGCTCGAGGCGAGACAAAAATTGTGTAGATAAAGGGCTTGCTGAGTTAGCAGGAGCCGAAAGGAAGGAGACGTCCAGAGTTACACTTGGAGAGCGGCCATGGATCTGAAAATAGGAAGAAAAGCCGGTGGTGCGTTCCGTAGCTGTATTGTAGGCGAACGTTACGAATGGCAAAATGGCGTCCCAGTTCGTATGGTCAGGGTTAACGTACATGGCAATCATGTCTGAGATGATACGATGAAAGCGTTCCGTCAAGCCATTTGTTTGAGGATGATAAGTAGAAGTTGTTTCGTGGATGGTGTTGGCGGCGCCTAAAACCTCAGCAACAATAGAGAAGAGAAAGACCTTGCCGCGGTCACTGAGCAGAACACGTGGAGCTCCATGGCGTAAAAATATGTTACGCAGAAAAAATTCAGCTACTTGAGTGGCTGTACCAGCGTGCAGTGAGGCGGTTTCCGCGTAACGAGTGAGGTGGTCATCAGCAGTTACAATCCAACGGTTTCTATTGGAGGTCACGGAAAGAGGGTCATACAAGTCTATCCCGATGACTTCGAATGGCAAAGCGGGACAAGGAAGAGGTTGGAGAAAGCCAGAAGGAGCAGTAGTGGGTCGTTTCCGCCGTTGACATAAGGCACACGAAGAAACATATTTGACAATCACGGATGAGAGGCCAGGTCACGTGAACCGACTGAGTATTTTGTCGTACGTTTTGTGATAGCCGAGATGCCCAGAAGCAAGATCATCGTGGAATGTCTCAAGAACCTGACGTTGTAGACAACGTGGTATAACGGCAACGCATTTGTTCCCTTCAACGTGTTAAATATAGCGATGTAAAACACCACCGTGAAGCTTGAATTGTTTCAGTTGTCGGTGAAGTCGGGCGTTCGGAGGAGTAAATGTACCTTCTAAGCGTGCTATTATGGAGCGGCAGTAAGGGTCAAAGCGTTGATGCGACACAAGGGTAGAAGGGCGTCCGGATTTCAGCCAACTGAGACCTGCGATGGGTAATTCTGCGGTGGAAATTGGTGACGGTGGGCTATTACGATTGGGTAGAGGGCTGCGAGAGAGAGCATCAGCATCTTGGTGCTTCTTACCAGACCTGTAGACGACATCAAAGTTGTGCTCTTGTAAACGAAGCACCCAGCGGCCAAGATGACCCGATAAGTTCTTTAGCGACGAAAGCCAGCACAATGCGTTGTGGTCGGTGACGACTGTGAAGTGGCGGCCGTGGAGGTATGGACGAAATTTTTGTACCGCCCATAACACAACAAGGCACTCTTGTTCCGTTATTGTATAAATTTTCTCGGTAGCTGTCAAAGCACGACTGGCGTAAGCAATGACAAGTTCGAGTGCGATGTTGTCACGCTGCAGTAGAACGGCACCGAGACCATGACCGCTGGCGTCAGTGTGAAGAATCGTGGGTGTACCTGGATCGAAATGACAGCGTACCGGGTCAGATGTCAGGGCTTGCTTCAACGCCAGGAAAGCCTTTTCACAGTCTTCGGACCAGACGAATGCCGTGTTACTTGCCAGCAGTTGATCGAGCGGAGAGGCAAGCCTTGCGAAATTGCGTATGAAGCGCCGAAAGTAGGATGCCAAGCCGAGAAAACTGCGCAGGTCTTTTTGACGCAACGGACGGAGAAACTCGAGGACGGCAGCAAACTTTTCAGGATCCGGTCGAATACCGTCTTTGCTAACTAAGTGCCCTAGAACCTTGATCGTCTTGCTTGCGAAGGTGCATTTCTTCGTATTCAGCTGTAAACCAGCTTTTGCAAGGCAACCTAGGACTTCTTCGAGACATTGAAGAAGTTGCGAAAAGGTAGACGACAACACTGTGATGTCGTCTAGGTAGCATAAGCAGGTTTTCCACTTCAGGCCACGCAGGACGCTGTCGATCATACGTTCGAAGGTAGCAGGCGCGTTACAAAGTCCGAAAGGCATTACGTTAAATTCATATAGCCCAACTGGGGTGGTAAAAGCCGTCTTCTCTTTGTCAGATTCGGACACTGGTATTTGCCAGTAGCCCGATCGCAGGTCAAGGCTCGAAAAATACTCTATGCCATGCAACGAATCTAGTGCGTCATCAATTTTCAGGAGAGCGCAAACATCTTTGCGCGTTATTTTGTTCACTGCCCAGTAATCAACGCAAAAACTTACCGTTCCGTCTTTTTTTTGCACCAACACAACTGGCGAAGACCACGTACTCGAGGAAGGACGTATGATATTTCGTCGAAGCATGTCTGTTACGTTTTTCTCGATTGTCTTCCTTTCTGCGAGAGACACGCGGTATGGGCGCCGGTGAATTATTCGGGAGCCGTCAGTCTGAATTTGGTGAGTCGCAGAAGTTGTCACACCAAGGACAGTGGAATGAACGTCAAACAAAGGGCGATGTCTGTTCAATAAATTCAGCAATTCTCGACTCTGGGCTGCTGTCAAATCAGGGCTTATCGTCACCGATAGAGAAGTGGTAGAGTTGAGTGGCGGTGTGCTTGGCTCTGGTAGGTCTCGAAGAAACGTACAATGAGACGCAACTGTCAAAATCTGAGACACAAAAAAAGACGTCTCCGCTGGCACGGGTTTGTTCACTGGCACAGAACTGGCTCACAGAACTGGCTCACGACGCCAACTATCCCAGGCAGCGCCTTCCCAAAGGGCTCCAACCCAGCCGGTATGGAAAGCGCAACGCCAATGCACTAAGCGCTGTTAAAACCACGAAAGCAGAATCCTTTTCATGCTGCTGCCCATGAGGATGTTGAGGATTGGCTAGTCCACTATGACTTTTTTGCCGCACATAACATGTGGGATGACACAAACAAGCTCCGAGATGTCTACTTCAGCATGGATGATGACGCGCGTGTTTGGTACGAAAACTGGGCAGGTATTTTCACGTCATGGGTGGACTTGAAACACCGGCTTCTCGAAACATATGCCAGTCTCGATCACCGAGAGTGAGCTGAGCGTGAACTCCAGTTCCGTATGCAAATGCCAAATGAAGGCGTAGCAATGTATGTTGAAGACTTGACGCGTCTTTTTTGACCAGTTGAACCTCACATGCTGGAAGAGAAGAAGGTGTGATACCTGATGCGTGCAGTGAAGGAGCACTTGTTCGGTGGTCTTGTATGCAGGTAACCCAAGACTACGTCAGAGTTTTTGGCTGAAGCCATCCTTATTGAAAGCATGCTTCGGCAGCGGACCAAGACGTATGAGCGACAAGTGAACTCTGCCTCAGCTATCGACTATAAGGGTGATCTTGGGGGCCACGTCGACTTCTTCCGAGAGCTCATACGCACTGTAATCCGCGAAGAACTGCAGAAGTTATTAGCACCCTCGGCGCCCACTGTCAATTCTTTGTCTGGTATTGTCCAAAATGAAGTTCAGCAGGCACTACGAGAACCGTCCTGTCAGACAGAGCCACGGCCCCTAAATGACTTCTTTCGACTAACGTATGCGGAAACTCTGCTACAGAGAGCACCACCTTTGGCTCCGCTTCCCATCGCAGCTTCTGCCATGCTTCCGGTGGACCAAACTCTGTGCCAACCTGCACCACATCTCCCTTCGCTTTATACCACGGCCCAAGCCATGCTTAAGGCTATCCAAGCGGGCCTGTACCTCAGCAACTACCGACCTGTTCCGCGAAAATCAGATGTGTGGTGGGCCCCCGATCGACGTCCTTTTTGCTATCACTGTGGCGAATCTGGGAACATATACCAAAAGTGCACTTATCGAGAGCTGGGACTTCGTGGTTTTTAGGCCAACTCTCAACCTCCTAGGTTCGGCCAGCGGCCTCCGGAAATTGCGGACTACGTTGCCCAGCAGCGCGGATTGACATCTCGGCACCACTAACGTTCTCCATCACCGCGCCGGTTTTCACCAAATCATCACATCTATTCAGGCGTGGTGCAGGGCCGGTCACCTAGCCCGCGTCGGGAAATCTAGCCACAGCGACCTTCGGGGGCAAGGCCGCTCAGACTGGTCATGCTCAAGGCTCCCCATCGACGCAGACTGATGATACCGACGGTACATCGACAACGACATCACCGGCTGATTGCGGAAGAGTTTCCTTTGATATTCTTGTCCTGCGAGATGGTCACGAAGTGAGTGCTCTAGTGGACACTGGTGCAGACGATTCCGTGATTTGCGAAAAACTGGCCACCCTTCTGAAGAAAGTAACGACACCTTGGAACCCAATGCCGATTCGTACAGCTGGCGGGCATATCGTCACGCCTCTCAGTATGTACATGGCAGGATTGCAACTCCGCAGTTGTAGGTTGGTTGCTAGTTTGAGCATTCTCCGGCAGTGTTCTCGAGACCTGATCATTGGCATAGATTTTCCCAGAGAGCATGGTGCTATTATTGACATTCGACGACGTCTAGTCACTTTGGCTACCACAAACGCCACAACAGCTTACGGAAACCCTAGCCACTCCCGAGTGTCTCTTCGCGTCATCGACGACGCTGTCACGTTACTACCCCGTGCATCTGTTGGGGCTCAGGCGGTGTGAGACGGAGTGACGCACGGGGAAACAGCCATGAAAATCAATCACTCGCTTCTGCAGTCCCAGGGTGTCTGCGTATTGAGAAGCCTTGTTGACCTTCGTGATGATCACTGCGACGTTTTCGTCCCCAACTTCAGCTACAAACACCAGCACCTTTTCCCTGGAACTGTCATTGCCTATGCCAACTCAGTCGCCAATGTCACCGAGTGTTTTGCTTTCGAGGATCGACACTGCTGAAGCGCCTTTCCGCAGCGTCGAAATCAATTCAGCGCTTTCTGAAGCGAACAAGAAGCTTTTGAGCAAGCTCTTGCTGGTATTCCACACATGCTTTGCACGTTCTTCGAAGATACATCAAACACCGATTGCGAAACACCGTAGTATAACAACCTAGAACGCGCGCCCCATAGGGTAGCAGCCTTATTGTATTTCGCCAGCTGAACGGCACGTGATTCAAACGCGCGTTACGGAAATGCTTCAGGATGGCGTGATACAGTCTCCAAGCAGCCCTTGGTCATCACCAGTCGTTCTTGTGAAAAAGAAATATGGCACGCTTTGCTTTTGTTTCGACTACAGAAAGTTGAACAATGGCACAAAGAAAGACGTGTACTCGTTGCCCAGAGTCGATGATTCTCTGAACAAGCGGCGGCACGCGAAGTATTTTTCGTCCGTCGGCTTGAAGAGTGGCTATTGGCAAATAGAGGTCGATGAACGTGACCGCGCGAAGACCGCTTTTGTAACTCCAGATGGCCTTTATGAATTGAAAGTGCTCTTTTTCGGCCTCTGTTTCGCTCCGGCCCCATTTCAGCGAATGATGGGGATTGTCCTGGCAGACCTCAAATGCAAAAACTCTCTCGTCTACCTCTATCATGTCGTTGTGTTTTCAGAAACGTTTGACGAGCATGTTCGTCGCCTTCGGAATATGCTCGAAACCTTTAGATTGGCCGATTTTGCACTCAAGCTTGAGAAATGTCATTTCGGCAGCGAAGAAATAAAGTTTCTTGGCCACGTCGTGAACGCCGTTGGTGTTCGGCCTGATCCTGAAAAGACATCTGCCGTCGCCGCTTTTCCAGCTTTAACTGACAAGGAAAGTCTTCGACAGTTTCTGGGTCTGTGCGCGTATTACCCGCGCTTTATTGAAAATTTTCCCAACATTACAGAGCCACTATTACTCTTCACGCGTGATGACACACCATTTGTCTGGGCTGACGAACAGCAGACTGCCTTTGCGGAATTACAGCACCTGCTCTCTTCCGCTCCCGTGCTCGGCCACTTCTATGAATATGCTGGCACGGAAGCACGCACTGATGCCAGCAATATTGGTCTTGGATCCATTTTGGTACAAAGACAAGACAGCATTGAACGGGTGCGACTTGCCTACGCAAGTCGCACACTGTCTCGCGCAGAATCCAACTATTCCACATCAGAGAAAGAATGTCTCGCGGTCATTTGGGAAATTAGAAATTTTAGGCCATATCCTAATGGAAAACCATTTAAAGTGGTGACTGACCATCGTGCTTTGTGCTGGTTGACCAATATACGAGACTCTTCAGGACGGCTAGAACGAAGGATTCTGCGCCTACAGGAATTTGATGTCACCATCGAGTACACGTCAGGCAAGAAGCACGAAGAGCCGACCCGCTATCCCGAGCACCTCTTCAATCCGCCAGTACAAGCAAAGAAGAGAACGGCGCCTTCGTGGCAAGTGTCAACGGGCCGGATCTGATGTCTCATCAACGAAGTGACGCCGCTTTAGGACTGAATATAGATTACGTATAAGGTGGCAGTGCGCCCATTTCTTGTCCGATGTCGCGAACATTGCCATCTTGTTGCTTACGAAATGGCTTCTTACACCAAAGGAACACCCATGCTAGTGACAGATCTCTTCTTCTCGTCGTGCCTGAAGCCCTCCGCAATGACGTCTTATTAGCTTGTCACGATGAGCCCATATCCGGCCATCTGGGCTACTCTAAATTTATAGATCGAATGTGTCAGCTCTACTACTGGCCAAAAATGTCTGCCTGTGTCAAACGCTACGTGAAGGGATGCTGTGAATACCAGCGTTGCAAGACATCACCCTCAAAGCCTGCAGGCCAACTACAAACAATCGATTTACCAAATACACCATTTCATTGAGTGGGGATAAGCCTCCTAGGCACGTTTTCTTTGTCTTCTTCTGGAAACAAATGGATTATTGTTGCAACCGATTACTTGGTGCGTTATGCTTAGACAAACGCACTGCCACGAGGGACCGCGTCTGTAGTTGACAGTTATTTTATTATTCAAATTGTGCTATGGCATGGCGCCCCGTCATCTTTCATGGATGATGGAGGCACATAATTCACAGCGAAGCTGTTGGATGATATCTTAAGTTCGAATTACACAACCCAACGAAAGACCACTGCATATCACCCTCAGAGCAATGGTTTAATAGAAAGGCTAAACAAAACGCTAGCCAACATGCTCTTTATGTATGCAGACGTGCAGCACAAAATGTGGTACGACGTCATGCCGTACGTAACATTTGCGTACAACACTGCAACGCAGGAAACTACACGCTTCACGCCATTTCGGCTCGTTTATGGTCGAGATGTTAGAACTATGCTAGACACCATGACTCCATATGATGACATCGGCAAGCTTGACCAATTAGCCCCTGACATCAATGAGTATTCAGCGCGCTGAGGAAGGACGTCAATTTGCGCGTGTGCACATCAGAACTCATTAGTGTGCAGATGCATGGTGCTACAGCATTCACCTTCAAGAAGTTAATTATGAACCTAGTGACAAAATTCGGGTTTGGACACCCATTAGGTAGCGAGGTCTCAGTGATAAACTCTTGAGGAAGTACTTTGGACCTTTAAAAGTACTCAGACGTGTGAGCGACGTGAACTACGAAATGGTTCCAGACCGAGGCTCACCATCATTCCAGTGAAGGTTACTGCTGTCAGAGACTGTACTAGTCGCCCTCCTAAATTATACATTACGCGGTGATGCGAATTTTCTTCGTGTGCCAGTGAACTCATCATGTGAACAGTGAATGCCTTTTATTTCCGATTGCCGGGCCTAGGATGCATTTTTTTCTCGTGTGCTAGTTTCTTTAAAGTTTGTTTATGCTGTCTACTTGGACCCTTTCTGGGCGCACTTATATTTGAACGTTGGGTCAATGCTCTCTTGGCAGGAGGAGTAGTGCCACCTGGTGTTCTGTGCCACTGAACACTGAGCCAGTTCTGGGTCATTGAACGAAGAAGACGAAGACGAGCAGCCCGTGCGAGCGGAGATGTACTTCTTCGTGTCTCTTTCACAGTTGCATCTCTTTGTACGTTTCTTCGAGCTCCCAGCACGTCACAATATGCAGTATTATACGGTATGTTACGATAACGATCGTAAACATCTTGAAACCACGTATTTATGTATATTCTGCGTTCTAATTGCCAGCAAGCAGACGACACGAAGCTCTAGTGGTGTGCCCAGGCAAGTAGGACAGAACCGTGTACGACGATTGCTACAGAACGTCACAACGTCACTCCTTGTGAGCAAACCTCCCTACTGCTGAATCACTCTGTGCGTTTGTGCTGCTTTGGCACCACACAAAGGCAACGCGTTCGAAACACGTTCGTGCTGCATTGAACTCTATGAAGAGTCAGGTCTAAGTCGAGCAGCGTTTCTGAACACGAGGGTCACGCGCTGCAAACACACCAGTGAGAAGCTCGGACCAGCGTTCGATAACAGGCATGTTTGCGCTAAAATGAGGCGTTTAAGAGCAGCACTCTTTTATATACCAGAAGAGCGGTCATCACAAGTCGAGTGGTAAAGTCGGTGCCCCGCAATTACCACCAGCTTGTGCACCGAGTGAACCAAGCGTCGTCTTCTTCATAGACTGTGGAATATCCTCTGCCTTTTCAGTAGCACTTATCTGCACTTAATTTTCCCCCACTCCAGAAAAGAGCCATCCTGTCGACTCATGAGCAGGAGATAATATAAAAATCGTAATACGGTTTTTTGTAGTCTATGTGGATGGTCTCACGCCCATGGCGTCGTTGATCAATGGGGCTGTTCAAGCGGTTCCAAGATGTAATGGACGGGTGATGTTTGTTTAACCCCCCGGTAAGGGCCGTGATACTTGGACAGAAGTTTCGTTGAGAGACCAGGGCTGGTTGCAGGAATGCGAAGTCAGACAAGCGCTTGTCCTGACCTCTTTGTGTGTCTTGTTTGGTGCGCTCTTGTCACGCGTATATGCTGAGGCCTGGTTCGCTCGTCGGGCGTTGCGAAATGAACCATAGAGGCTGATGGTACCAAACAAAAACTCACACTTCATTACCATAAAAATCACAAAACAAAAACAAAAAAACACGCACACGTTGAAAAACAAAGAAAAGGAGATGTCTTAATGACGCGCGTTTCAACGTCCGATCCTGTTTGCGTTCTCTAGTTCTCGCGCTTACAGTTGTGGCGTGGCCTCCGCTCTGCTGGGAGTCCCTCTCAAGCGTGATGACACGCCATATCGATGTGCAGCGGTGGCGACGATGTTGAAGAACAAGTACAGCGGTAGCTCCAGTGGTTTCTCGCCGAGGCTGGTGCTCGGGCGGGATACACTGCAGACCATTGTCGGCGGTGGTTCCGGGGCTGCTCGCCAAGGTCGGTGCTCGGGCGGGAAACTGCAGCCCAGGATCAGCAGTTGCTCTGGGAGCTGCTCGCCTATTCAGGTGCTCGGGCTAGAACCTTTGCCGTCCAGGGACAGCCGTATTTCCTTGCGCTGCTCGCTGAGTCAGGTGCTCGGGCTGGATACACTGCAGACCAGGGTCCGCGGTGGTTCCGGGGCTGCTCGCCGAGGTCACTGCTCGGGCGGGAAACTGCAGGCCATGATCAGCGGTTCCTCTGTCCGCTGCTTGCCGAGTCAGGTGCTCGGGCGAGAACCATTACCGTCCAGGGACAACAGCACTTCCTTGCACTGCTCGCCGAGTCAGGTGCTCAGGCGGGAGCCTGGGGCGAGACCCAGTACGAACTTCCGCAGCCCTTGGGCCCTCGAACGCCACGTCCCGGCTCTCACGTTCCTCACTCGCCCCGCGCCCTCTTCTTTTTCCTCCTCTTCTCCCTCATTCCAGCATTTATATTACCTATTCAAAGCAACTTCTTTCTCTTCTTTTCTTCATCTTGTCATTCTCGCAAGCTCTGTTTTATGAAGAACTATGCATTACCACATGGCCAAATATTCTCCCTTTTGCAGAAGAGATCATCCGATGTATCAGAAGGTGGAGGCGTCAGGCTACCACGGCGCTGTTTCTGGCGTTGTTGTTAGGCACTTGCGCAGGGAGCGGGCAAGCTAACGACTCTCTTCCGCGTACTTAGCAGCTTGTGGCACCGTCGTCGACCGGGCAACATACGGGTGGTAAGGAAAGATGGTGTCTATCGTGCACCAGGGCTTTCGTTCATAAAGGAGGAAGTATGGAGAGAGTTCAGTGTTTGCCTTGACAGCTGTATTATGCGCTTACGTTTGAAAAGTGAGAATACTGTCCCACTTGGAGTGATCGGTTTCGACGTACATTGACAGCGTATCTACTAATGTATGGTTGAATCATTCTGTAATGCCATTAGATTGAGGATAATACGCGGTGGGGGTGCGATGGATGACTTGGCAGTCTTTGATAAATGATTCGATGGCGTCCGACAAAACCACATGCCCTCAGTCATTCAGAAGTTCACGTGGTGTACCATAACGTAAAATACGATGCAATATGAAACGACCGACGTCACTCACTGACGCAAAGGAAGCGATGAACTTTCTGCGTAGCGCGTAAGTTCATCCATAGCGACGACTATCTAGTGATTTCAAGCCAGTGCAATCAGAAGAGGTTCATACAGATTGATACCAACATGGTCAAACGGTCGCGCTAGACATGATAAGTGTTATAATGGATCTGGAGAGCGTGAAGTGGGATTCTTCCGGTGCTCGCAAGCGAGACAGGAACGTACGCAGTGATGAAGGAAGCGATACATCCCACGCCAGTTGTAATTTTGGGTCGGCGCGAAAGAAGGCACATATGTCCGAGCAGATATGTCTGGGAATAACTAGGAGCCATTGGTGTCATTCGGAAAGATAATTCCGTCTGTATAGCAAACCATCTCTAATAACGAAGTGCTGTATTTGATCCCTACTGAAAAGTTCCGTGTAAAATCTTACGGAAAATATATGGACTCCATAACATTTCCTTATGCTACATACGGAAAACTAATGGAGTTTTATGGAAATATACAGAAGTTGTATGGCATTTACGGAAAGCTTCTTATGGAGTATATGGAAGGATAAGGAAATTGTATGGCGTATACGGAAAGCTTTTTATGGAGTATACAGAAAGATAAGGAAAATGTATGGCATATATGGAATGCTTTTTATGGAGTATATGGAAGGATAAGGAAGTTTTATGGCGTGGATGGAGTGAGTTTTATGGAAAATATGGAAAGATAAGGAGACTTATGGGGCATACGGAGAGTTCATTATGGAAGATATGTGAGGATAAGGAAAGTGTATTGAGTGTACAGAAGCTTTCATAAGGAAAATACAGAATGTAAGGTGTTACGGAAATATACAAATTTTGTAAGGTGCTTACGAAAATGTGCAATAGTGTATGAAAGGAATGTGGATTGTTGCAAAAATGTGGAAGCTGTACAGTTGTTGTCACATTTTCAGCAGGAAATCCAAGCTCTATAAAGTTGTAAATGAATGCACAGTGACATATAGTACAAAAGAATAACGCAGGCTAGTCTGTGTTGTCAGTCACCACTGTTCGCCCTTTTCCAGAATGAATACAACTTCTGCTGATGACCAGGTGCTAAAGTCTGTCACACGGAAAATGTGTCATTCACAAGGAATGACAATAACTGTCATTTTACTTGCATGCTGTCACACGAAAACAAATTAAGCAAGCAAAGCATAACTTCAAGGGCTTGTTTTTTGGTAGAAACAATAATAATGAGAACTAAATTCAATGTGAATGAACTTGTCAATATTATTGAAACTGTTCTCATTAACATTGGAAAGAGAAATGTCATTTTACAATATCGACCATGAGCTTAGCTCTCCTGAGCACCGACAAAAGAAATGAAAATCTATGAAAACTAATTGCATGTAGCCTAAAAATAATTTTATTTTGATAGTATATGTGCTCCTACAATATAGATACAGCTATACACAACTTGCCACAGCTTCACGACAGAAACGAGGTAGGGGCAGAGGGAGTGGTCAGAAAAATAATTAAGTATGAGAGCACAACTGATATGTACAAACACATAATGGTGCTTATCATTGATGCACGGATGGTCGTGTATAGAGCTGGGTCGTTTTGAGATCTTCAGAAAGCATTGTTTCAGACCACCATGCAGATTACGCTTCAATTGTAGTGCTACATAAGACACAACTTATGGGCCAGCTTTAATGAATAAGAAGATTATAGGTTAAACAAATGCTTTAAAATATATCATATCATGGCTGCATGGACGCATACAAGCTATGTAAAGCGCAATAAAGTGAGGACGCATGAGCTTCTCTTGATGCTTCAGTTCTACATAGATGCTTCAACTGTGCTGCAAAGAAATTTAACCAAAGTCTGTGTGTGCAACATTGTCCATTTTAAACTATCTATATGTATATATAAAATTCCTACTGCGAGTTAAGCTACGTAGCACTCCATAACTCTTCCTTTTATTAAGGGCAATTTTTCAAACAATCAACATTATTTATTTTCTGTCTGATGACTTCGTGCCCGCAATTCTTGGTTTGGCTCGATCACAATTGTGCAGCCCTTATTTTAGAGGAATCAAAAAACATCAACCAAAATATATTTTGGAACTGCTTCTCGGTGATATTGCCTTCCCTCAACTGCCACAGCTTGAGAGGAGTCATATAGCAAGTCTCGCGCATACCTAGGGCCTACCCTTGAAGAAACTGGTCCGGCTGTGAAATGCTCAGTTTTTTCTTAAATAAATTTTTTCGTTTGAGTTTTCTCACTTCTCGAGTCCCTTCACAATCAAGCAGACCCATTGTTCCCCTTAGTCCTTAATTTTGTTATATTATGAAATAAATAAAAAAATTAATAATGAAAATAAAAATACTAATAACTGTTGCGCAAAAAACACAGTCCCACATACGTACTTGAACGCAATATTGCTTTTATTTTGTTTTATAACCTAAGGCATTAGAAAAGATGGCAGTACAATAAAAACGTTGAAAAAAAAACAAAAAAAAAATTAGACTTGGCGGGACTCGAACCTGCGCCACTTAGTTGTGCTCGTGCACGTGAACCGAGTGCGTTAGCTTGCTAAGCTATTCGCGCTAAATATAGCGCGTGGGTTTAAGTTATGTATATAAATTTGCTCTTTACACGCTATGTCTTGGCATATTTATGTACGATATGCGATTGTATCTATTGTTGTGTGCATATGTTTTGGGATTGTATATACGTCACATGCTTTTCGCATGTCTTTTAACTATAGATTGCTGCCCCGCCGCGGATGAAAACAAGTATTTTTACACCCACACACAAGCTTGAGCAGTTGAAGGTTGTTTCCGGGGCTCTCTTGCGATTGACTCGGCCACCACAGGGAATTAGAGTGATACGCCATTAATGCCTGCATCTAGCTGTATTCCACTTAGTAGCTCTATCGCTTGATGACAAATCGAGCGCGGGGCGCGACGTTATTGCGCACGACCATGCCTCGCGTAGTGGCGACATCAGCTGATTGCGCTTGCCCGCTTGCTTCGATTTGCTTCAGAGCAAAGAAATGTCATACCTTGAAAGATTGCGCACTGCACTATGTCAAAATATTACTGCTTTGTAGCCATCCAATTATTCATTGAGAATTGATAACTCTGATATCACTACTGTAGAGCTTTGCGTCGGTGACACGCACCGAACGTGAAACCGCACTACGTCTGTCGTAGAAGCAGTAGGAGGCTGTCGTCTGCTAGAACAAAAACAAAACAAAAACCTGCGAAAATATTCATAAGTTGTAACTTGTTTTTTGAATAACCGTTTATCACTTTTAAAGTTATTTTGCCACATAACATACATTTTTTTTTCAGTTTATAGCAGCGACAGATGTTTTTTTTTTCCTCACACAGATATCCAAGCCAAATTCATTCACAGCTAAAGCCACATGTTGTTTGTCTTTGTCTCCGTGGGTAGCTCTCTCCTGTGTTCGCGCTGCCACACACGAGAGCACGAAATGTTAAATTTACGCAAGGAAGCGCCGTTCCTCTTTCGTGTGATGTGCTAAGATTGCGCCCTATTCCCGCGGTTGTTCGAGTGTGGATCAAGTGCGAGTCGTCCAAGGAATCGGCGGGTTGGGCGGGCGCTCGATGGACTCCGAGGTGACGGCTGACGCCTGTGGTTGCTTCCCTCAGAACAGTGTGAAAGAAACTAAAGGTAAGGGGGACACTTTTTTATGTAGACCAAATATGCCCCTCAGTGCAAGTGTGTGTTGCTGCACTCGAACGAGGCGTCGTGAAACGGCAACCTTACGCGCCTTTGCGAGTGCGGTTGCCGATTCGCTTTGACAGCGCTAACGCTAGCAGAGCCACGGCGCATCGGCGCGGCCTTACTGGAGCTCATTCGAGACAACTGCGGCAACATGCATGTGTATGGTGATCGATTTTTTCATATGTGCAGTGTAGTGAGGAAGACGCACACGGCGCTTGCTACGTTGTTGATTAAACGAAGCCTGCAGTGCCATTTGATGGAAAGCAGCATTTTGTTTACGTTCGCGGGGGATACAATTCGTAACTTGGCTTGATTCACCTAGCCAACCGCCTAAGTGGGTTGATTAGCATACGTTCACGGTAGAGCGTTATTATGCCCCTAAACAGTGGCGTGTGCTTGTTAAGATATAATGTGTGTGCCTAGTGTAGAGAGAGAGGTGTTCGTGCAATCTGCATATGTACCTGCAAGACGCTTTAGCTTGTAACTAATAATGTACCGGCCAGCACCTACATTGTACGCCTGACTTTGAAGAAAACTTGCATGCACAATGTGAGATTTTGTAATCTGCCAGAGTTGCTTTTTATAAAATAATACACTGCCTGCATGTTCAAAATATGTTTCGCTGCTGTGTGGCAGGGGTGCGGTTATCACGCTGTTGTGTAGTTGCTGATGCAAGCACTTATAGTTTTGATGCGTTAATATTTCTCATCTAACTCATCAGGTGTTTGGCTGTTTCAGCACAAACAAGGCAAAGAGAGAAGGAAGACGGGTAATGACAGGACGAGTGTCGATTTTTGTTTGCAGGAGAATACCCATGTTGGTGTATTTATTGTGACAGCATTTCTGTGTTGCTTTTTTGCCCAATTTATGCAACAACACAGTTGTCAGCAATATGAGAGAGAACACTGAAATTAGCTTTTAAAGATCATGGTGACTAAATGCCTAGTACTTCACAGCACAAAGTAACAACAAAAAACATCAGTATGATCAATGTGGACGAGTACAGTCGTGCATCTAGAAAATATATTGTGCAAAATGTTGCCTAAGTAAGAAACCTCTCTATGTTTGCAAATAGTGTGACGTCACTTCGAGCGCCGTGCCAGCCATTCCCTCCCTCTGTGCAAGGGCTGGTTGGCAAGGAAGTTGTTTGTGACGTTCCTGATAGACCACTGAGATGTATGCGATTCTAAACCTGTAGCCTAATATATACGTAATCTTTTGCGCAGTTACATTGCTGCATCTGACACCTACAACTTATTTGCATATTTACATTGCTCCCTTAGGACCTAACACACAAACTTGTTGTTTGCATTGTCACTTCATGAATATCGAGCGGCAAAGGTACTGAGTATATGTGAAACAAGAATCTCTGCTTATTACGTGAAGACATATGAGGCCTTCGATAAAACGAGTTATACCTTTATTGGGCTTGCGTACTCGTCGGGGCGATTCATACATGCAGCTTCAGCAAATGGTATCTTCTAGCCCGGCGACCATGCAATTTTTTTTTCATCGACCGGTCCTTGCCATGAGTGCTAACGTCTTCGCAAACAAGACACATTGTTATTGACACTGCACACACCACACACAATATTCTCAGTTGAACCAATATTCTCAATACCTTTCAATGCACACTACATGCCTCAATCAACAGTGCACATTTTTGAAGACTATGCCACTGTTCCTCGCACAGGCCACCACGTGTGTTCACTTCTTTAAGATAAACAGACAGCGTGGCAAATATTTTACCACACAGCTAGATGTTTGCTGACACATACTACAGCTAATGTCGACATTGTAACGTGAAGTGTAAGCTTTGAAAAATTAAAACTTGCCCCAAACACCGCACGACTGTACCGGGCTGAGCCACCAGCGGGAGTGTTTTTCCAGCCACACCTTGTACATGTGCCAGTGACATCATGCTGTGACGTACCTCAGTAGGGGCCTATCGCTGCATACTTTATGTGAATGAGGGTCCTGTTAGTGAAAGGAGACATTGTTGATTTCGTAACTTGTTCATTCCCAACTGGACCTTCATTTGCACGAGTTGTCTGACTGATATTCAGGCGAACTTTTGTGCAATAAATTATACAGTTGGCAGTCTGTGCTTGCTCCATACTGTTGTTACTGGTGTTTCTTGTTGCTACTTTGCACTGCTCATTACTGCTCACCTACAGAAACTAGCCTATCTTGCTGCTGTTTTGGACAAGATGCAGCTGGCAAGTGCGATAGTGTTCATAACTCTAAATTCTCAAGCAAAAATTATCGTTTCATATTCAGTTAGTTGCATTCATATCAGTACATTATAAGAAATCATTGATTAAACATTAATCCGTGTTCCTTCACATAATGCTCACAACTTTTATATCTGATTGAATGGTGTTTATAAAAAACATGGGTTTTAGCTAAACTTCATGCTCTTTTCTTGAACAGCTGACAAAACGCTATTGGATGCTTACTTGCCATGAATTGGACTGTGTTTAAAATACATTGCAATTCTTCACCGGACTGCCAGTACACTTCACATTGGGGGAACATTTATTAACCATGGATTGATTAATTAAGAACGGAAAGAAAGAAGCGGCAGGCCGGGATACTTGATATTGGCATCCGTTTTGCTACCCAGCACATTATCATGCAAACTTCCTATAGAGTGGTTATGCGTCTTGCATGTGTGTCTGTAAACCAAGAACTTTGGGTAGAACTATATTTTTCTTACAAATGGTTGCAGGACTGTGGAGGCTGTAGGGCTGCTTAGGAATGGTGGAATCCCTGGACATGTGTTCAACCTTGCTGCATCAGCTCCTTGGTGTTTTCACGGCATCTTTACAGATGTGTTGGGTGAGTAAAGCAAGCAGGTTTCAACACAAGAAAAAGTATAATATGGCAGCACCTCTTGTGCGTGCCTTACATCCCAAGTATATCAAATATTTATCTTGCACCTTGTGGCCTGTAATTTTTAAAGAGACACTTCTTTTTGCTTTATATTTGAGTCTTGATGCTTTGACAGCAATGTATTTGTGTTTGACAGCAAGTGTTCTTGAACAAATAACTGATCTCAATAATGACAAAACACCCTTCATACTTGGTCCTTAGCATAAGCTAGTACATACCTGTAGCAGATTCAATTATTCATTTTTTGCTGGGATGATAATAGGCAAGTAGCAAAGGCAAGTTCAGATTGGAGTGGTCGGTGACGTCTGTTTAGGCTCTGCGATATTGCTTTGCAACCAGAGTTACTTGTGGCCACATATACAATGAAGCCACATGACGTGCATTCTTAATGAGATTACCATATCACATTTCGCTGCATCTCAATGTGTGCCAAACAAATGCAGATATCATTAGCTTGCCACTATAAAGGGATACTAAACACACACAAGGTTGAAATTTAGTCGTGGTGTTGCAGCTGTGTATGACTCTACAATGGATGCATAGCCGTGATAATTTGTCTATATGTTGTCGCAATAGTAATGTTAGACACATTGTACGATACAAAAGAGGTTCTCGCTTATTTCGCTTTTTTTCGCAATGCTTCTTTCTTGTCTCTTCTTGCCATGTGCTCCTCCTCACTGTACAAGGAGCAAGAGTAGTGGGCACACAAACGTATTTAAAAAAAATGTTGTAAGGTGAGCACTGAGAAGCTGAACACTTCCGAAAGGCTTAAAGAGGTAAAGGTATTGTTTCTAGCTACTTTTTGGGCACCCACAGCTAGTTGTGCTGCTGCAGTTAAAAAATGAGTTAAATGTTAAAAATTAATTGGAGGTGGTTTGGCACCCATAATTGCAGTTACATACAGAACTAGGTTTCAATGCGTAAGCAAAATCTGTTCGCTCTAAATCAATCCTAATGATATCTGAAATTCAGGAAATATTCACAGAAAAGCTCAGGAAAACGCTAAGTGGTTGCCCCTTGAACGTGAAGGAGATACCCTTCTTCTGAAAGGTCAATAGACAGTCTAGTAGTCTCGATATTACATGCACTATAAAATATTCTGGTGTGGTGCTTTTCATGCATGTTTTAATGAGAGGGGTTTTTAATAGAACTGTTGTAACTTTGCCCTACGTTGCTGAAATTGTTCACATAGTTATAATACATGAATCACTTTATGCCTTTTGATTTTATGCAAATGGTTTGCTTACCCAGTCGGTTTAACTTGATTTTGATAAAAACATAAATGCTCTAAACTTTTTTTTATTATACAGCAGGTTTATTTTTAAAATACGCGACCATTGATGTGAACACACTTGGTGGCGTGCTTGATTAATCCTTCACTATCACCACTCTAACTAAACCTGCTACAGTGCATAGTGTGACAAAAGTAATGGTACTTAACATTACTGGCAGCATACACTTTTATATCTCAAAATGTGTTAAAAAGCCTGGTAAAAATGTGTGTACGTTTTTTTTTTCGCTCCAACTAAATATTCTGGTCTACTCAAAATAGCTTCCGCTCTTTTAAGGTCCTCAAACTATTAGGTGTTCAAAAGAAGTATCAATGCCATATGCTTTCTTTGTCAGCCTACTCACCACTCTAATAATGAGAATTACCCGACAACATTACCCAGTAAAATATAGGGATGTTATAAAAAGTAATGTCAATTCAATTGTCAAGAAACGCTGCCAAGTTACATTTTTGTTCACTTTTCTTTTCATAATTTTGTTAAAGTTACTTTTGATAACATCTCCTAGAGTTTGTTTGGCATCATTTTCTACTAGTTCTCATTATAATGTGTTCAACAAAGACAACAAACCCTTAAATTTATAGTTCTTTCCTTTACTCATGAATCTGAAACAGTAAATCTCAGTAATCTTAGTGGTGTGTGACTTGTTTTTTTTTTTTGATCAGTTGTGCATGTGTTCAAGTACATGCATTTAGGTGGGAGGGTGAACCATTGCCACCTCCTGTGACTAGCAGATTTTCTGAGAACTGACAGATGCATAATGCTGCCAAAGAAGTATAGGGATATTGGAAGTAATCGTAAAGTAATTGCAATCATAATGTAATTGCCAGTAGGCAATAAAAAGGTGTTCCACACTCGCCATAATGGTAACAAGCAGCGCTGACTTACTCTTCCATGTATAAATGCACATATATACCGTACAAAATGGAAGAGGGATTGCCGCCATGGTAGCTCAGTTGATAGAGCATCGGACATGTTATTCGAAGTTCGCAAGCTCGGTCCCTGTACAGGGCAGGTTATCTTTTTTTCCTTCTACTTTTCTTTCTTCACAATTACAACACTTCTATTCTTCTTGAAGACTTTCTGGTGTAAAAAAGGTACCTTATAATCTGAAGAGGCAAACAGAATCTGCCAGTGCACGAGTTAGCTCTTGTAGTGGTTACAAGTAAGATATGTTTTGAAGAATAAATCATTCTGCCACTTGCCTAAAGAATGGCTACAGGACATGGCACTGGATGCACTTTGTTATTTTTGAATCAAGCTATCTTGTATTCTATTTTTATAAATTACATGGGATACACATGACGGTATCACACACTTTAATGCCACAAAGATTATGCAGCGAACAATGTTATAAAAGCGAAATTGCATAAGGATAAGGTGAAAACTGCACCCTCAAGGAGAATGTACAGGGAGCACTGGGTGCAGGCGTCATTCCTTCTGCCCGTGCTTTTCAAGTGCGAGCTGTTTTCACCTCGTTCTGACCAACTAACTAAATTGAGATGTGTTGTTATAGTGCAAGAAGATGCTCCACGGGAAACTAGGTTTGTCTTAAACTCTGTGTGTGTCTTTCAATCTATATGGTGCCCGGTTCAAGAGTTCATGCAGACCAGATCGTGTAAAACAGGACCGTGTAAAATGGACCGTGTAAATAAAATAAAATGGACTATGTAAATAAACAGGATCGTGTAAAATGTCGTTTTCGTGTGCAACTGTAGTTGTGGTTGTGCTGAATGACCTTTCTTTATATACACTACATAACAAACTTGCTCCTTTAGAGTCGAGTGCATCTTCGGATCGATTGTAAATGTTTGCATATGCGAGGCCTTAAGTTTTATAAGAAATTGCTCAGTGTGCCACGAGGAAATGTGTGTTCAGCGAAAATTTGCATATCATTATATACAACTCTTAAAGCCTCGTCTACAACTTTGTGCAGGTTGACCTTGAGCAGAAAACGAGGAGCAGCAGCAGCCCCCAGAAAAGAGCAAGCACCCTCCAAGCTCCCGAAGCTCTCTTCGACAGGAACATCATGGTCACTGTGTGGCATTGAAAGCCATTGCAAGGAGTGCCTTATCAGTACACTGTGCTGCTCTTTCATCGCAGAAGACGAAGTTAACCACTCCAGAGGAACTTCACGCTGTGTATTGTGAGTGCTTCAGTGGTTTTGTTTTTGTCCAGCCAGCAGTTAAGAAATCATGTGTCAGATTCAGCCGGGATGGCTAGAGGGAGTCGGGCAGGCATGTTTGGACATTTGTCTAGCCAAGTAGTGCCAATTTTCGCACTGGTCCTGTTGGAGTTACTGCCACAATCACAGAAGCTACGTCACCTCTCTAAATGTACAGATGTGTCGGGGAAGATTAGCTGCATTAGGTTTCTCTATAACTGAGAGCTGCCAACATTCTTCATTATATAGGAGTTTTGTTCCTCGCTTATGGGTGTAAAGTCCTCTACAGAAAAAATGCAACACGTCTACTTCCAGAAGGCTCCAAGGCCCTACTTGTAGGTTTTTTCCGCTTGTATCATAAGCACTCCGTTTGGGTGTACATGAACATTTTATAAACATGTACAGCGAAAAGTTTGGGTGGCCGATCGTTTTGTCGTTATCATGTTCCTCGCAGTATTCTTAAGCATGTTGTGCATTACGTTGTCAATCTGGTTCATGTGCATAGAAGATATTACGAAGTTTTAGGCTACAGTATAAAAAGCCTGGAAGCAAGCTATCAATAATTTTTTAACAGAGTTGCTTAATCTCATACATGATACATCACTAAACTTTCGTGGGTATTCATCAATGTAAGCTCGTCTTAGTGTTATACAAAATGAAGATGTGAGTCGACAGATGGAAACATCTAGTGGGGTAATCAGGGTGAACAGTAGAAGTGCTTCGGACAGGCTGGCTGATGTTGCGATAGGAGGACCTATTTTTTAGAAGTCACCTTGTCATCCTTGGCGTGTTAGTTTAAATAAGGTCAGTAATGACATCATCTTTTGGTGTAGGCGTGTGTGCCTGTTGGAAATGTTTGTCTGAAAAAAAAAACCTATAACACAGAAGAGTGCAGCCCTTGCTTCTTTTCAAGTTAGGTTGCGCTGATACAAAGTGTTCTCCTGTCGGAGGTTGGGGGTAAGGGAAGCAAAAAAAGATAAATGATAGAAAAGAAGAAAGAAAAGGGGGATGAAGTAAAAGTAGTGCTACACTGCTCCTACTTTGCATCCCCCCTTTTCTTCTTTTTTTTCCCTTGTTTTCTTTTTTCACCCTTTTTGTTACATTTGCATTGTCCCATCTAATGCATGAATCAATGACACATGGCTTTGCTATAGCACAGATGCCTATGTGGTGTTGGATTGAACAGTGCATTGTACTTCATTCAGTTAATTACAGACTGATCAGTCTCGCAATAAGTGCTTCCTGTCTATCACCACACATGTTCAAATGAAAAGTTTGTGCTTGGCTCTTAGTATGCTGGTATATAGCTTGTGTCTTGGACTACTCAAAATGAATGTTGTTTTGCTGCTGTTTATGGTAAAGAATTTATCTAACATGAAAATATCTTGCCTTGCAAACTTTGTCGGACCTGCCTTTCTTTTTCTTTCCTATGCAGGCATTGTATGTGAGGGAGGCAGTAACAGAGAGGTGATAGCTTGAGCTTCGGAAGAATAAATGCTGGCAGTGAAGCAATTACACATCAAACATCCCAGCCATTTTGCCAACCGTACTAAATGTGTTTTGAAAAAAAAATATTGTGCTCGGTTACTGTATTGAAAACAGCAAAATGCTAAAATATATCGCAGAGAACAAAATATTAGGCCACGTTGGTGCCTTCTGGACTTCCCAGGATGTCGTCTGGGTGTTGTTTGTGAAAAGTAAAAAGTGTTTCAAAAATACTGCCTCTTTTACACCAAATTCGGTGTAAGTATTAAGTAAAGGTGATTGTGTGTAGTGCATGAAGCTCAGTAATATTAGTGCAATTTTTTTGCCAGATCAAAAGCAAGAAAGCAGTTCTCATTATATGGCAAGTTATATGATTACACTTTGTCTTAAAGTAGAAATGAATTTTTGAAGTTTTCTTATGATGGCTGTTTTCTGCATTTGATATACGACAGCTTCCATTCCGAAGTTCTCCATGGCCCTCAATAGGAGACTTCAAAAATCATTTTCCTCATTTAAACAAAAATTGTAATGATAACACTTGCCATATAACAAGAACTGTTTATTTGGTTTCAACTGTACACATAAAAGTAATATTCAATTAGACAAACACACAGCTCAAGTTGCATCTCAATGTGGACAAAAACGATTATATAGTGATATTTGTAATCTGGACCTCACATTATTTTTTTTCGTGAAATATAACTTCTGTGCAGTGAGTATTTGTGGCTCAAATATTTATACAAAGTGCAGTATTGCCATACAAGAAATGCAAATGATAAACAGTTTTGCTGAATTCTTCAAAGCCTATGTAGCGGAAAAATTGCACTAATGTTACTCGGCTTCAAATACTTTAAGAAGCACCTTTACTTAATATTTAGATCAAATTTGATATGGCAAGAAAAAGCGGTACTTCGAAATTTTTCTCACAAATAACACCCGCACGACATTCTGCGAAATTCTGATGGTACCCACGTGACCACTACTTTTTCTTCTTCAAAACATTTCTGCAAATAGCTATTTTCAGAAGAGTAAATTACCATCATTTTTTTAAACTATACATCTGTGATGGTCGCCAGGCAGTATGGTTTGTATGTTTGGTGTAGAATAGCCCAGTGCGAAAAACGACAAATGTCTGAGCATCCTTTGACGCTCCGGCAATTTCGAAAGCATTTGTTTGTTAGCAGCAATTCAGTTAAGCCCTTGTCTTTATGCTTAGGCCCAGAAACAAAACACAAGTAACCAAAGTAGTCCTAAGAGTCATGCAGTCTCACTGTTCCAAGGCTTGTGGAGCCTAATTTAGTGCAAGCTTCACCATTTTTTAAAAATTCAGATTCATCCAACAGGTTTTGGAGGCACAGTGCATTTTCAGCTAACTTGTTTCACACCAGTTACTTCGATAAAAAGTGCGAAGTAAAGGTAAAAATACCATTTTAAAGGCATTGTAGATAATAACAAAAAGGACTGCTTTCTTTTTTTGTGTGGTGCTTTGCCTGAACGCTGTGCTTTTTGTGGTATATTTCGTTGTCTAGTGAACAGAGGCCTTAAAAACTAACATTAGCCATGTTGAGGTCGATTTCTTGGTTATAGTCATAGTAGCCATATTAAAAATATATGACTTCAAACATGATTGTTCTTTTGAAGATGTTTTCTTGCATAATGATATTTCAGAGTCTTAGTCAATTTTGTTACAAGAAAACGTGATGTCATAATAGGGTCACTTTTTGTAGGGTCGTCCAGTTCTACCTTACCTTTTATATTCCTAATAGAGCAGTTATTTTCAATATTGGTATTTAAAATGGAATGAGCATGCTGTATGTAGTAAGGTGTAAGCACTTACAGATAGCACATGCACCCAACTTTTCTGTTGGAAGTTTATTTCTGTTATTCTTGATTTATATGTGGGGTTTCACGTCCGAAAACCACGATATGATTATGAGAGAGGCCGTAGTGGAGGGCACTGGAGACTTCGACCACTTGGGGTTCTTTAACGTACACCCAAATCAGCACACGTGCCTACAGCATTTCTGCCTCCATCGGAAATGGAGCCGGAATTTGATACCGCGACCTGTGGGTCAGCAGCCGAATTTCTGGTACTCTTGCTCCCCTATATGTGTGCAGTTCGGTTATAGTTATCTGGCTTGCACAGATATTTAATGGCACCTGCCTTGTCCTGCTTGCTTTCATGGTGATTTTAGCCTTCATAAGTTACATAGGTTTAACTCTCAAAATTGTTCAAGATGCCAATTTTGTGCACAAACTGTATAGTATAAAGGCAGCAGATATACATGCACACACTATTAAATGTATATTGAGAGCGTTCACTTGCAGTTTCTAAAGTTTTACTGTGCAGGAAGCATTTAAATCATAATTTCATAAGGACATAATAATCGATTATCTCTACCACTGAAAAGCGTGACAACCTAGTTATTTTCACTGTGATAAGCATGCTGTTTTCTTTGATGTGGTAGAACTAATTTATACACTCATTCCTTCTATTATTCACATATGCATAACATGAAGGATTGTGTGCCTTACATTTTCAGTTTCATTGTGTGTGTTATATTTCTTGTGCATGTGAACTAATGTGCTAACATGTGTCTCTGACAATATTTGTGCCAATTATTTTCATTTCCAGGTGCCTATGAAGGACACATAACTTCTATGGCAGTGACCTTCCAAATTTACAGTGGTGCCGGAGCCTCAAGCAGCATTTCGCCGATCTCCACAAGGCGTTCATGATACAAACACAGCGCCACACTTTCACAGTGCTATGATTATTATTTATGTTTAAACATTTCGTTCTAAAATTGCTGTTACATTGTGTTTTGTGCCACCATCCTGTGGCTTAGGTGGAGCTCGTGAAATTACGGTGTAGTCACCTCATTTGTGTACCATCAACACTGCAATGTCACCATTCTCAGCTGGAGCATACAGACAAATAAAAAAATATATTGATTGTAGCAGGGCTGGTGTGTATAATAATGCTTCTCTATTGATAATAATAACTTTATAAGCTCTTCAGGTCTTGCATAGAACACTGCATTAATGTGTTGCAATGTAACCACCATTTAGGATCGCTAGCATGTTAATTTAGTAGTTTTGTAATGTATTTTATTTGAAAGGTAATTTTGCTTCCGCATCACGACAATTAGAAAGATGCCGATGATTCAATCCCTCATTAAGTAGCTTCTTAACATATTTGTTTCTTTTAAGCCTTTGTTTACTCATCAAGGCTGTTTCAGATAGCAAACATATTTCACCTTCATGCAACATATTAAGAATGAAATATTCATATATATTTCTACACAGTACTTGCTTTTGCAAACAACGTGAATGGCCAATTGCTTTTACTCGAGATCTATGATGTCCATTTGATCTTTGCAAGATGCAGCAGATAGCTGCATAATTTCTGCATTATGCTAATTTCCGTAAGCTGCTTATCGGGTAATTTAGCATGATATGGCACTTTCCGTAAGCTGCGGATGTCTGCAACTTTCTGCACGATATGGCGCTTTCCGTAAGCTGCGGATGTCCGCATCTTTTCGCATGATATGGCGCTTTCCGTAAGCTGCCGATGTTCGCATCTTTCCGCATGATGCGGCTTTCCGTAGTCCAATAATTGCGTATGTACGGATCCGTATATGCGGAACGTTTCAGTAGGGATGGTACGTACCTTTGGGGATGTGTTGCGAGGGAGTTCGACTCAACAAGTTGATAAGTGAAGCGATCCTAGCATCTTTTTGTGTCTCCTGTAGCATGTCGCTAACACAAAGTGCAGATGCATTGGGGGCAGGTGAAGATGGCGACTTGTCACCACATCTTAAAGGTGATCGGTGGAAAACGTCTGCGTCGAAATGACTTCGTCTAGATGGGTAAACGACGTGAGTGTCGTACTCTTGTAGCCGAAGCGCCCAACGAGCCGGCCCGCCGGTGGAATCTTTTGAAGAAGAAAGCCAACATAATGCGTGATCTGTAGCCACGCTGAACGGGAGTCTGTAAAGATGGGTTCACAACTTTCCTATGGTCCATAGGATGGCTGGGCACTCTTTTTCTGTGACTAAGTAGTTGTTTTCTCCTTATGTGAGCGCACGGCTGGCGTAAAAGGTGACGTACTCATCAAATCCGAGTTTACGCTGGGCGGGCATAGCACCGAGACCTACTTCGCTAGCATCCGTGTGTATTTCCGTCGGGCAAAAGAATCAAAATGTTTCTGTATTGGAGGTGACTTAAGAAGGTGGCGGAGTGTGGCCAATGCATCATCACAAGCTGACGATCTACTATGAAAGAACGTTGTTCCCAGCAAGAATGTCAGTCAAGGGCGATATGATGGAGGAAAAGTTGGGAATAAAATGACGAAAATATGAACATAAGCCACAGAAGTTGCGAACTTCTTTCAAGATATTCGGCTTAGGAAATTTGGCAATGGCATAGAGTTTCAACGGTTCCGAAAAAAATGCCATCTCTTGAAATGACATGGCCCAAAATTAGAGTTTTCGAGTGCCGAAGCAGGACTTTTTTAAGTTGAGCTGTAGACCGGCGGAGGTGAGGCAAGTGAGCACTGTCTCGAGGCGCTGAAGATGCGTTAAAAATTCAATTGAAAATATCACGACTTCGTCTAAATATTACAGACATGTCTGCCATTTCAGGCCACGAAGGACGTAGTCGGTCATGCACTCGAAAACGGTAGGCGCATTGCAGAGCCCGAAGGGCATGACGTTATATTCGTATAAGCCATCGGGGGAAACGAAAGCCGTCTTGACGCAATCAGCCTCAGCCATAGTAACCTGCCTATAATTTGAGCGCAGGTCTAGTGACGAGAACTCTGCGCCTTGTAAGCATTAAAGAAGTTAAGTCTATGTGAGGTAGCAGGTAAATATCTTTGCACGTAATGTTATTCAAATGAAGGTAGTCAACGCAAAATTTTATTGAGCCGTCCTTTTTCTTGACTGTAACAACTGCAGATGCCCACGGGCTGACCGAGGGCTCAATAACGCCGGGTTTCAACACGTCCTCAACTTGTTCATCTATTATACGACACTCAGTTGCCGATACCCGATACGGAAGCTGACGTAAGGGAGTGTGAAGGCCAGTGCCGATTTGGTGACACACTCTGGAAGCCCGGCCCATAGTTGGTTGCTAGTGGTCGAAGCTGGCACGGAAGTGCTCGAGGAGGGTGATGATGTTGGCGCGCTGCTGAACCGTAAAGTTGGTGTCGATGCAGCGCGAAATCGTGTCGGTGAATGATGGGGAAGAGGGTGACATGGAGCAATCAACAGCGTCAATTGGCAGCGTAGTCGAGAGGCCAGGAACTACACGCGCACTCGAGCGATCAACGTCATCGGCAAAGCCCAGGCACTCCCGCACAGTAACTTGGAAGGCGAGGGAACAGGATTTCAAACATAAATTGCACTTGATCCATGATGAATGTCCAGAACGGCGAGAGGTATCAGGAAGCACATGCGGTGGTCAGCGTTTTCAGAAGGCGTAAAAAGAACAGAGGAGCCATTAGAGACGTCACAGGGAAGCGGAACTAGGGCAGATGAGAACGGGCGTATTGAAGTGTCTGCGGCTATGAAAACTTTTTTCTGGCAGAGGGGGGCGAGTCGAGTGGAGCAGAGTCACATAACGGCGAGAACTCTACATCGGCGCGAGCTCAGTCGATGACGGCATGATGACGGCATGATAAGTTCGAAAAGTGACATGCCGTTGTGGCCGTTGGATATACTGGGTTACGAGGCTGCCTAAGAAGGACGTCCACACTCTTTCTAGATCAGGAAGAGACCGCCAGACCTTTTTTTTTTATTCTACGTTCCTCGAGCGCCCGCAAGCTCGGCGCCCATCTACTTCGTTTTCCTCGGGCAAAGGCGCGAGATACGCAATGAGCGTCGTCTGCTATCGCTCGTCGCATGCCGAGTTTGGAAACTATTCGTCCCTGCTTCATACACAAAACACTAAGGCAGACATAACTAAACTCACTTGAACAGTCCTATCTGTAACTACTTACAGATAGGACTGTTTAACTGTTACAGATAGGACTAAGTCAACAAAACATTGTCTATCCACTTTTCGGCACACGAAACTATATACAAGCACCAACCTCTATTTACACTGCACGGCACCTATGTACACCTTAGTCCGAAGCATTGGGTTTCTCCATGTGAGCAACGAAGCTCAGGTATGGTCTTCAATTTTCAACATGCACAACACTTTCCAAATTGTCCGCGAGTTCGATCTCGCAGTTCACAGGAGACAGTTTGTTCACTATCTTGTGAGGTCCGGTGTACGATGTAGTTTTTTCACAACGTACGTTGGAGCTTAGAGGAGTATTAGTTGTCCCCTTTCAAACGCAACGTCCTTGTCGTCTTGTCAAAGTGCCGCTTCTGTTTTTCTTGGGCCAGTCCGATATACGTGGCAGCAAGCAGTCCGGCTTTTCGTAGACGTTCACGCCCTATCATGACATAGTTTGATTTTTCTTCGAGTTCTTCAAGGTCTCGGCGGCTGTATACAATGGTGTACACGATTATACGAAATATACGAATGGTGGCACCGGATTCCTACCGTAGACAAGGAAGAAGAGAGTTTGGTGAATCGTGTCTCGGTAACCGGTGCTATAACAGAACACAATATAACGAAGGACTTCGGCCCATTTCCCCCCCTTCGCTCTTGTCATGGCAATCCTCTGTTTGATTGTCTTATTGGCTCCTTCGCACAAGCCTTTTGCAGCGGGGCGATATGTGGTAGTGGCAGCATGTCTAATGCCCCGATGTTGGAAGTACGCTTCAGTAGAGCGCGCCATCATTAGAGTACCGTGGTCTGTGATGATGGTGGCTGGGCAACTGTGCTTCAAGATGATCCATCGTTCCACAAACTTCCGGATGGTTGCGGCCTCTATGTTCACGAGTGGTTTTGCCTCCGCAAACTTTGTGAGGTCGTCAATGGCTACAATGATGTACTTATAACCTCTTGAAGTTTTTAATGGCCCTATTATGTTCATCCCAACTGTCTGATATGGGCTGTGGACCTCTATTGACTGTAATAGAGAGTAAGACACTAATGTCGACATCTTCATCCTCTGACAAAGGTCACAATGACGCACATACCATCTGACATCTTCATAGAGCTTCGGCCAGTAATATTTAGACATTATGGCATCGAATGTTCGCTTGATGCACATGCGACCACCATATTGTCCTTCTTGCGTTTCACGGAGAGCCTCAGCTTGTCTTTGTGTAGCAAGGCAGAGGACAAATCGAGTGCTGACTGGGCCTTGATCTTTCATGTACAACATGTCGTTATGCGTCATAAAGTTCTTTCGCACCCGTTTCTGTTGCTTTTCTTGTGCTCAGCGCACCCCTAAGCATGTCCATGACTTAATCACAAAATGCATCATGACACTGCTCCTCACCCATGTTGTCACAGAATCGCAGTGATGGATATGATACTGCAAGATTTGGTTCGGCATCATCAACAATAAGGGGATTCCTGGAAAGACATTCTGATGCGCTGTGCGGGATTCCTAATTTGCAGATGATATCAAATTCAAACTCCTGCAGAATCAGTGACCAACGAAGAAGGCGCTCGTTTCCTTCATTGTAGCGCGAGACCCAGCACAATACATGGTAGTCGCAAATACTTGAAGTTTTCGGCCTATCAGATATGGTCGTAGCTCTTCTAATGCTCAATCTACAGCAACAGCTTCCAGTTCAATTCAAGAATAAAGAAACTCTGCGCCTTTGAGAGATCGACTCTAGTATAGCAGTAGACAATATCGTCGCACTCCATCTTCTTGTAACAATAGACCTCCCAAGCCAAGCCGAGACGCGTCTGTGTGTACTTGGACACCGAATGCAAGTTTTTTGGAAAACTGCTTAAGGAAAGGTGGCTGGCACAACGTGTGCTTTAATGTCTTAAATGCTACTTGCTGATTTTCTTTCTAAGACAAAGTAGCGTTTTTTTCTTTAGGAGTGATTGAAAAAGGGCTGCAATAACGCTGTAATTAGGAATAAACTTCCTGGAGTAAGATGTGAGCCGGATGAATGATTGTAGTTCCTGTAATTCGAGGAGGCCTGAAAGCCTGAACGGCTGCTAGTTTCAATTGGTCAGGACTTACACCTTCTTTTGTGACAACGTGCCCAAGTTGATTGATGGGAATACAAAAAAGAAACACTTCTATGGCTTGAACTTTAAGGTTGCTATTTCGAACCTTGTAATTATTGTCACGGGGTCGTGACGTGGTCGAAGACAGGATACTTTGTGTTGAGATTTAACAGTTTATTTGGGTGAACCTGTGCCCGGCAAACGGAAAGTGCGGTTACAGTAGCAGTCTTGCACAGATAGCAGTGAACAGAGCGTCGGCCGTCGATCAACTACTGACAAGCGGCGATGTGCGTCAGCATTTATAATCTTGCCATCGAACGTTCTAGCGTTATCGCTAGCGGTGGCGTAGGTTCCAGAATAATCGGTACAGTTCACTGAGTGAGCGTGATCTTATCAAAATGATCTACTAAAGTCCGGAAGCTTCTCGAAAACTGCACGCGCGTTTTGTGCTGAGAATTGTGTAGTGTTTCGGGGCGATAAGAAAACTTGAGAAATGGAACGTGGCATCGCCCCCCTCTGAAAAAGGCATCGTCCCAATGCTTTACCTAAGATGAAGGTACAACAATAATGGAAGAAAGTACAATAAATAAATTACGATACAATAATAATACAAAACACTGTTCCAGTTTGTTAACGCACATGAAACGGCTTGAGGCGCGCGACATGGACGACTTCAGGTCACGATTAGCGTTGTTGAGAGTTCGTGATGCCGTCGGGGACAACCTTGTAATCAAGTGGGCCGAGACGTCGAACCACCCTGTACGATCCGAAGTACCGTCGCAGAAGCTTTTCACTTAGTCTACGTCGGCTTATCAGCGTCCATACCCGAACACGTTCACCGGGCTGGTATTCCACGAAGCGTCGTCGAAGATTGTAAGGGCGGCTGTCGGTCGTCTGTTGATTCTTAATATGGAGACGCGCGAGTTGTCGGGCTTTTTCGGCGCTTTGAAGGTACTCACTCACATCGAGGTTTTCTTCATCAGTGACGTTGGGTAACATGGCATCGAGCGTCGTTGCAAGGCTCCTTCCGTAGACCAAGTTGTATGGAGATATATTCGTCGTCTCCAGCACCACCGTGTTGTATGCGAAGGTCACTTACGGAAGAATGGCCTCCCACGTCTTGTGCTCGACATCGACGTACATTGCCAGCATGTCGGCGATCGTCTTGTTTAGCCGCTCGGTGAGGCCGTTTGTCTGTGGGTGGTACGATGTCGTCCGGCGGTGGTTTGTCTGGCTGTATGCCAAGATCGCTTGAGTTAGGTCAGCAGTAAATGCCATTCCTCTGTCGGTGATAAGGACCTCCGGGGCGCCGTGACGTAGGACGATATTTTCGACGAAGAACTGAGCTACCTCAGATGCACGGCTTTTGGCAGGGCTTTTGTCTCGGCGTAGCGGGTGAGGTAGTAGTAGTAGTAGTAGTAGTACTTTTATTTACAGTAAGCCGGATACAGAGCTCACTGCAGAGGCAAAGGGCTAAAGGCAAACAGCCTGAAAAAGGCCCTTGTCCCTCCGCAGTCCGTGACAGTGCAAAGCTTAGACATCAGCGCTGACAAACAATATATATATTCAATACATTGGTTTCAAGCAATCTGCAATTTTACAATCAAAATTCCAATATAAATAGCATAAGAAGTTTACATAACACAATTTAAGAATCAGAGGTCACTCACGTGAAAATTCACAACTAAACGATATCAATGAAACAACTCAAAAACAGACGCGAAATGCATGCGGATACACCGAATTGCGCTGTATACACTCGTATAATTGACATAGAAATTTATTAACAATTTAAGCATTTGCAGAGGCATGAGACTCCATTAAGTAGTTTCGATAGTGTAGACCGGTGGTTATGAATAAGTTCTTTATTTGTTTCTTGAAAGTCGCACTACTAGCCCTAAAGTTAAATTGATCTGCGAGGGTATTTAAAACCTTAAGTACCTGGTAAGCAACACTTTGTTTTGCAAAAAGCACTTTGTTCTTGTTCTAGGAGCTCGTTTCTTTTGTTCTCGCAGACTGTAGTGTGGTCTTTCGGTGCAACTTCCTTCATATAGCTTATTCTTTTGTATTAACGGAAGCAATTTAAAATGATATAATTGATCAATTCTGAGTATGAAATGTGTAATGAATAGTGGAGCAGTGCGCAAGTCTTGTAGATTTCCCCTGTATTTTTCAAAGCAGCGCAATATTTTCCTTTGTATAGTTATTAACTTATGGTAATTCCCTTGTAATGTCATTCCCCAGACTAACATCTCATAAGTTACTTTAGTATGGAAAAGTGCATAGTCCATACTTATTTTTAACCTCAATGGGATTAAGTGCATTGTTCTAAAGAAACAACCAGGTAGTTGGTAGCTACCACGATCCATTTGTTTCCGAAAGCCGACGTCAGGAACGGCCCCAGAATGTCCATACCAATCTGCTAAAAAGGTCGGCGAGGTGGTTAAATTGGCTGCAGAAGTCCCGCCGGCCTTGTCGGTGGTGTCTTGCGTCGTTGACAGTCCCGGCATGTCCTCACATAACGTGTGACTTCGGTGGTAAGACGTGGCCAATAGTACCTTTCTTGTATCCTCGCGAGCGTGCGAGAAACACCGAGGTACCCTGCTGTGGGATCGTCGTGCAGGGTCTGCAGGAGTTCTGGTCGCAGAGTTGAAGGCACCACTAGGAGGTACTTAGCTCTAAGCGGTGAAAAGTTTTTCTTTTGGAGAAGACCATTTCGCAGGAAGAAAGACGCAAGTGCGCGCTTGAATACCTTCGGGACTTCGGCAGACCTGCCTTCGAAGTATTCTATTAGGGCCTTAAGTTCCGGGTCGGCACGCTGTCGTTCAGCGAAATCGTCGGTAGTTATCGTTCCCAAGAAGTAGTCGTCATCCGGGTCGTCGAGTGGTGGTTGGTCGACAGGCGCACGAGAGAGACAGTCGGCGTCGGAGTGTTTCTTGCCGGACATGTAAACGGTGGTAATGTCATACTCTTGAAGTCTCAGGCTCCGTCTTGCGAGGTGATCTGAAGGGTTCTTCAAGGTGGCTAGCCAACACAAGGCGTGGTGGTCGCTCACAACTTTGAAGGGCCTGCCATAGAGGTAGGGGCGAAATTTCGACGTAGCCCAGATGATGGCGAGGCACTCCTTTTCTGTTGTGGAATAATTGGCTTCTGCTTTGGATAGTGATCAGCTGGCGTAACTAATAATCCTTTCAAGTCCGTCAGCCCTCTGCACAAGAACGGCGCCAAGAACTACGCTGCTTGTGTCAGTGGATATTTCTGTCTCGGCGAATACGTCGAAATGAGCATGTAACGGAGGCGTCCAGAGGCGATGTTTAAGCTCCTGAAAAGCGTGTTTCTGCGGCGTTTTCCACTTGAAGTCCACGTCGGCCTTAATAAGGTTAGTGAGCGGATTGGCGATGCGGAGCTTTCCGAACACAATGCCAACCAGGGAAAGCCCTGACGGTGAAAGCTCACTTACCGAAGGTGGTCTGACGACGCAACATGGAAGCGGCGGAACAAGCCTACGCAGCCGTGACGCGACGCCACGCCATAGCTGTAGTGTGATACGGCGAACTAGCGGCCTCGACGTTCTTATCGACCTTCGGGACGTTCTTATCGACCTTCGGGATGCGGGTGAATTTGTCATGAACGGCCCATAATAGGCGCACAGGCCCAGAAATCAGCGCACCACCTTCTTGTCAGTGGGTGGTGGAAAGTCGGCGATGGCTGCTGTTTTCCGTGCATCGGGATGACCTCCAGAATTGGTAATCACGTGCTCTAGAAACAAAGAGATCTTCGTACGCAAATCTGCACTTTTCTGGCTTCAGTGTGAGTCCGGACGTCTTGGTGGCTTGATGTACAGCTTCAAGGCGCCGAAGATGCTTGTCGAAACTCGAGGAAAACACGACGACGTCGTCCAAGTACAAAAGGCAAGTCTGCCAGTTCAATCCTGCCAGTACTGTATCCATAACGCGTTGAAAAGTTGCAGGCGCTGAGCAAAGGCCAAAGGGCATCACCTTAAACTCGAAGAGGCCGTCGGGCGTTATAAACGCCGTCTTCTCTCGGTCTCTTTTGTCGACTTCGATTTGCCAATAGCCAGTCTTTAGGTCCATTGACGAAAAGTATTTGGCGTTATGGAGCTGATCAAGTGCGTCGTCTATTCGTGGAAAAGGATACACGTCTTTTCTTGTGATTTTGTTCAGGCGGCGATAATCGACGCAGAAACGTGGGGTCCAATTCTTTTTCTTCACTAACACCACAGGGGACGCCCATGGACTCTTGGACGGCTGGATGATGTCATTCCGCAGCGTTTCATCAACTTGTCTCTTCATGCCCTCACGTTCTCGCGTCGACACCCTGCACGGACTTTGACGGAGTGGTCTGGCATTTTCTTCAGTTATGATGCGATGTTTCTTGATTGAGGTATGCCAAATTTTAGATGACGATGAAAAGCAATCTTTGTATTGCAGGAGCAGGGCCTTGAGCTGTTCTTGCTTAAGGTTCGGAAGTCTGGGATTGACCTCGAAAGCTGTGGGAGGGGCTTGGTTCCTCTGAGCAGGTTCCGCAGAATCGGCGAGGGCAAAAGCACAGTTAGCGCCCACAAGTTCTTCGATGTATGCGAACGTTGTTCCTTTGTTCACAGGTTTGTGCTCATTGCTGAAATTTGTGAGCATAACCGTTGCTTTGCCTCCCCTCAGCTCTGCAATTCCTCTTGCGACGCAAATATTTCGGGTGACCAACACATGCTGACTGCTTTCAACGGCGCCTTCAAAGTCAGGTGATTTAAGAGTGCCGACTGAAATAATGACGCTTGAGTGAGGCGGAATGGTGACTTGTTCTTCCAGCACTTTCAAGGCATGGTTTCCTGATGGCGTGCGTGGCGGTAGTGCTTTTTCTGTGGATAACGTTATCGACTTTGTTCTTCGGTTGATGACAGCACCATGGAGGCATAAGAAGTCCATACCAAGGATGACATCTCTCGAGCAACGCTGTAGGACTACGAAGTCTGTAGGATAAATACGGCCGTTAATGGTGACTCTCGCTGTGCAGATTTCTGCAGGCGTTACGAGATGACCTCCAGCTGTGAGGATTTCAGGGCCTTCCCAAGCTAACCTAGCTTTCTTTAAATACGTGGCGAACGACACAATGAGGATGGCATAGTCAGCTCCAGTATAGTCGAGAGTGGTCACACTGTGGCCGTCGATAAGAACGTCGAGGCCGCTAGTTCGCCGTCTCACACTACAGCTATGGCGTGGCGTCGCGTCACGGCTGCGTAGGCTTGTTCCGCCGCTTCCATGTTGCGTCGTCAGACCACCTTCGGTAAGTGAGCTTTCACCGTCAGGGCTTTTCCTGGTTGGCATTGTGTTCGGAAAGCTCCGTCGCGGCGCGTCGTCGTCGGAGGATCTTCGGTAGTTCGTCGCACAGCAACCGCATCTCCATTGGTTACTGCCCTTAGTTTCCCGGATACGGGCTAAAAGACCGGCCCCGCGTTGGGCCAGAGTACTGTCGGGAGTGCGGTGACATGTGGCTACTGGGCGACGGCGAACAGGAAGGACTTCGTGGTGTCCATCGAGTTCCTGTAAGGTAGTCGGCGATGTCAAGTGGCCGTTCGCCTTTCTGCGGACGCGGTGCATTGACGGCGAAGCCACGCAGGCCCATCTGTCGATACTGGCAACGGCGGTATGTGTGCCCGGCCTCGCCGAAGTGGTAGCAGAATGGGCGGTTGTCAGGTGCACGCCAAACGTCCGTTTTCCTCGGCGCACTGCGCTGGCCCGCTGGCGAACGGTAGGATGTCGGTGGGGGTGGTGGCGTCTGGCGACGGAAGTGCGACGGGGCGGTGTTTTGGCGTGGACAGGGAGGAGCGTTGTGGCGCACTGCAGTGGCGTAGGTCATAGTTTCTGGCTCGGGCACCAGTGTTTGGGGAATTCGAAGCAATTGCCGAACTTCTTCTCGCACAATGTCGGCGATCAAATCCACTTGAGGCTGCGCCGAAGGCAACAGCTTGCGCAGCTCTTTCCGCACGATCGCTCGGATTGTTTCACGCAGGTCTTCGGAGTCACTGGCTTGAGCACCAGCGCATTCTGGAGTCAGGGGACGATTATACTGTCTGTTGCGCATGTCCAGGGTTTTTTCGATAGTGGTCGCCTCGGATACAAATTCTTGGACGGTGTTCGGTGGATTTCTCATTAGTCCCGCGAAGAGCTTCTGTTTGACCCCTCGCATGAGGAAACGAACTTTCTTTTCTTCAGGCATGTCTGCGTCAGTGTGACGGAATAGGCGGATCACCTCCTCTATGAAAATTGCAACCTTTTTATTTGGTAGCTGAATCCAAGTCTCTAGTAGAGCAGCGGCCCTCTCTTTACGAGCGACGCTCGCGAACGTTCGCAGGAATGCGCCGCAGAGGACATCCCACGTTCGGAGCGTGGACTCCCGATTCTCGAGCCAGGTCTTTGCGGTGTCTTCCAGGTAGAAGTGCCCACGACGGAGCTTTTCTTCAGTGTCTCAGTGGTAGAGTGCAGCCACGCGGTCGTATGTTTCTAGCCAGGTTTCCGGGTTTTAAAGCGATGACCCATGGAACGTTGGTGGTTCCCTGGGTTGATGAATGGCGATCGCGGGCTGGGACGCTCCGGTTGTCATTGTCGCTGCAGTCGAGGTCATGGCCGTGGTCTTCCGCGCCTTGTCTTGTAGAAGCCCGTACTCCGGTGGGAGACCTTGCTGTCGGCGGCTTGTTCACTGCTCTTGGTGGGCGTCGGTGTCTTCTCCGCGACGTGGGCTGGGTTCACGGGTTGATGGGGGCGTCCGATACATAAACGAAGCAGCACCTCCACCAGATGTCATGGGGTCGTGACGTGGCCGAAGACAGGATACTTTGTGTTGGGATTTGTTTATTTGAGTGAACCTGTGCTCGGCAAACCGAAAGTCCGATTACAGTAGCAGTCTTGCACAAATAGCAGTGAACAGAGAATCGGCCGTCGATCAACTACTGACAAGCGGCGAAGTGCATCGGCATTTATACTCTTGCCATCGAATGTTCTACCGTTATTGCTGGCGGTGGCGTAGGTTCCAGATTAATCTGTACAGTTTGCAGAGTGGGCATGATCTTATCGAAATCATCTACTAAAGTCTGGAAGCTTCTCGAAAACTGCACGCGCGTTTTGTGCTGAGAATTGTGTAGTGTTTTGGGGCGATAACAAAACCTGAGAAATGGAACGTGGCATAATGTTCTGAATGTGCGAAACGTGTTCTTCAAAAGTCCGGCTGACACAACGCAGTCATCCATATACACAAGGGCATTGCTGTATTTAATATCGTCAATGATCGTATCCACGCCTCGCTGACATGTGAATGGGGTACCCTTTGAGGCCAAATGGCATCTGGAGGAATTCGTAAAGACCCCACGGCGTAACAAAGCCAGTATTCTGTGTGTCATCTGGATGCATGGCGGTCTGCTAAACTCCATACACCAATTCCACACCAGAAAAGTACTTGCTTCCGGTGAGTGCCTGCAGGGCACTCACCGGGTATACAATAGGGTACACAATATTTTTGGGTACTCAATAGGGTACACAAACACAACAGGGTACACAATAGGGTACACAATAGGGTACCCAATATTGAAAAGGGTACACAACATCCTCTGTAATGGCATTGAGACGTCGATAATCAACGTACATGCGGGTCGTCCCATCTTTCTTTTGCTACAAGGAGAACATGTGACGCCCAAAGACTACAAGAAGGTTGCACTATACTGGTATCAATGAGGCCCTTGATCCCACTCTTGACGAGATCACGCTGTGCTGATGACAATCTGCGAGGTCGTTGCGATATTAGCTTTTCGTTTCCAGTTGGAATGCAGCGTCGTTCAACTGTTCAGGAGCCTACATCTGTGCTTGACTAGGAAAAGCGTATCGAATGTGGCGCCAATAAATCTTTGACGACCGGGAGCTCATTGGAAGATAACGTTTTCTAATCTTAAAGCTGGCGTCTTCTATTGCGACTGAACGGTGCTTCGGATCGACGACCGTGTGAGCTGGTGGCGCATCGATGTCCTGCGGAGAAGGAAGACATGAAATTTGGATGATCTCTTGGCAGTCCTCTCATCGAAAGTTCAATATCCTCAATTCTGCTTGCTTCCTAATTGCGGCAAATTGTCATCTGATATGGAAGCAAGACAGCTTGAGAAAAGCAGTTCGTGATAAAACATTCGTTGTATTTTCCGATGCAGCTGTTACCATGGGCTCCACTATGACAAAATAGTGGTCATAAAAGAACTTTGTCCGGGTGATGACCATTAAATGATTTTCATCTTTTAACTTGCGATGCCAGGCCACAGGAGCTAACTTCCGCGATAAAGCTGGCAGTGGTTTCTCCCTAACCAGGTAGACCTTGCGCAGCCTTTGAAGCACCGATACCATGAAACTCACCGAGCCCCAGTCGACGACGGCTGTTGAAGCCCGCAAGAAGTCTTCACCTAGCAGTATTCCTTCGTAAGAGAACAGGGGAACCACAAGAAAATCATGCTGGAGCGTTTGGTCGTCCACTGCCTCCACAGCACTCACCTGACCTAAATTTTGTACCTGATGCCCGCTTGCTCCTGCTAAACGTAGCGACTGAGGCCTTATGCTTAGTTCAGGTTAGTCAACTATTGGTGCCGTAATCAAGCTTTTGATAGCTCCATGGTCCAAGATGCCTTTATTTGTTTATCCGTTGATGGCTACAGGAACAAAAATAGTGCCCGCTTTAGAGACACATGACCCCTTCCCAATTATTGGCGACTGCTTGCGGGCACCAGCGTCACCAGCTGCTCGTTTCCCCGCTGTTGTGAGCTGGAAGGTTTGAAATCTTTCTGCCACTTGGAAAGTCTGTAGTTAGCGGTAGACAACACTGTGTGACAAAATGACCACTTTTAGAGCAGTTAGGGCACAGTTTACGAACTCTCGGGGTATTTCCTTGCGACCTTTCAAAAAGACGCGTAGCAGAATGAGTCGATTGCCGCAACGGTGATGCCCTTACTTTCATATACCCTCCTTTCAACACCTTTCTCTGAGCTACTTTATTATCTGAGGAACCGCTACACTGTGTGCTGTCAGTGCATTGACGATGGCGCATGGGCTTTCGAGGCGAACGCTTCGTTATAACATGGCATTCGGCGGGCGGCGTTGTGGATGGCGTTTTGCGTTCTTTCACAGCCAAAATTCGAATGGTTTCTTCCGAATCCCTGATCTAGTCAAAGCGCCGAAAAGAGCTTATCATATCGTCTAGCCTCTTGAATCTTTTATCAAAAAAGTGCTTTTTTGCTTTGGGTGACAGAGTAGCCATGATAACTAGGCACTTGTCCTGTTGTAGTAACAGATAATTGCACTGCTCCATCAGGTCCAGTTTTCGGTATTCGATGTCTGTACATGACTCGCTTGCACGTTGCGTTGCGCCGAACATTTGCTGCTTAGATGTTACATCACAGTCCATGTTGTAACGTCGGCAGAACGCTGCCTTCATTTCAGCCCAAGGACTTAAACCAGCCTTCTTCATTTAGTGACGCATCCATGTAAAGTCTTCAGCTGGAAACCGGGAACGCTGAAGGTTCTAAACCAATATTTTACTTGGTGAAACCAGGCCTTAAAATTTTTCCCGAGATGCGGTAAGGAGCTCATCGCGAAACTCGGAAGTCATTCACAAGCGTGTTCACTTTTAGACATGCACACGAGTGTATCAATTCTGGCTTGTCTTTGTTCCTTTCTCAGCCCGCGTTTGAGATTCATCGATGCAGTGCTTTCTTGTGCGCACGTGCTTGACACGGCGTCAGAATTTCCATGCGTTTTTAACTCCAGACGCTCGATGCGCTCTACTAGTGGAGCAAGTATGTTACACAAGAGGTCATGACGCCTTCTTCTGCGAGTCATGAGGCAATTGGGTGCGTCGTGGTGTTTGGTGACGTCGTGGTCTTTGAGAATCATCAGTTTCAGTTTCTCCAATTTGCTCCGGAGCTGACCCACCTCGATCCTTGGAATATTGGCTGATCGGTCTTTGGAGTATTGACCAGTAGGCTTTCACCCGGGCGGCGTCATCCAGCTGCTGCTCGAACACGTCGACAAAATATGGGGCCGCCGCCATCTCGGGATCACAGAGTCGACGCTGTCCAAGCGTCAGTGGTTAAGCCAAAGGAGCGCGTAGGCAGCGACGCCCCAACATGGAATATGTAAACGTCTTATTCACCTCAAGCCGTTGGGCTCCCCAATTGTGACATGCCCTTGTGGCCATCGGCATACTTAGTACCGAGGCGGCCTAAGAAGGACGTCCACACTCTTTCAAGATGAGGAAGAGACCGCCAGACCTTTTTTTATTCGACGCGTTTCTCGAGCACCCGGGAGCTGGGCGCTTATCTACGTCGCTTTCCTCACGCGAAAGCGCAAAACACGCACCGAGCGTCGTCTGCTATTGCTCCTCACAGTCCCAGCCTAATATATTGTCATTGAAACAATGCGGGAGCACTACAAACTCGACGGCACAAATAACAATAGCAATAACAACACGTGCTGTAAATGCAGCGAAAGGGCCATTTCGTTGCTCCTTCGCAGTGCTCAAAACAAATTTGTGAAGAGGCATTGTGACTTTTTTTTGGTCGATGGCAAAGTTTCTCAGTCATTACAGACACCCAGGCGCCAGTATGGACCAATGCGAAAACAGGTATACTTTCAACAGAGACAACAACGACGTTGGATGGCGAAAAACAAGGTCCTGTGGAGTTCGAAAGATTTGTAGTTCTTGCCCGTGGAACTGCAGCTCCTTGTTTTTCTCAGGGACAGGGCAAGGTCAACGTCACATAGGGGAAAGGTAATGACGTTGAGGTGAAGGCGGCTAGTGTCTGTTGAAGTTCCGGCAAGGTGAAAGTGTGTCCAAAGTGGCAGGTTCGCCAGATGCAGCAGGCCCAAGTCCCGGTGGGAAAACATAAGTGTTGAGCCAGACGTCGTCACGCAGAAAACACTCACGACGTCGACAAAACTGCACCACGTGACCCCAAAATCCGCAAACGAAGCGTATGGGGCGGTTGCCTTGAGTTCGCCAAGGGTTTTGAAAGCGTGGTAGTGGTCGGTAGAAAGGACGGGCAGCCTGGTGCATAGACTCAGGCGATACGACAAAGGGGCGCGTGAACGTAGGCGTTCGTGACAAGTTAACGTCGGGTTCCGTTCGGCATATGTCTGTGGAGCAGCCAGAGGTGGTGCGTGAGCTGTTGGTAGCACCTCGGACACTTGCTCCTGGACGACTCGCTGTATTGATGGCGGTAAAGTAGATGCGGCACCTTCGAAGGTGTAAGGCACGAGGGACAACTGGTGTGTGACCACCTCTCATACAAATTGCTTGATCTCGAGAAGCAAAGTGGTGTAGTTTGCAGTAATGCCAGCTCCCCATAAAGCGGAGATTGTTGCACATGGCGCGCTTGCACGATGAGTGTGGTCACGCTGTTTCGAGAGCTCGCCACGGCTCTGACAAAGTTGAATCACTTCCGCCACCGTTCAGGCTCTTGGCGACAAGCATCTCAAATGCGTCGTCAGCCACGTCTTTCAAGGTGTTTTTGATCTTCTCGGCCTCTGTCATGGCCGAGTTGACATGCCAGCATAGGCCGACCACATCTTCGATATAACTGATGTAGTTTTCACCATTCTGTTGAGCCCTAGTACGCAAGCGCAGTTTGGCTTGTAGTTTGCGAAGTGCTGGATGGCCAAACAAGTCAGCAAACGTCGTTCGGAAGGCAGACCAGGTGGGAAGGTCCCTCTCGTGATTATGGTACCAAAGACTGAAGGCGTCGGTCAGGTGAAATTGAACGATGGTAAGCTTGTGCGCATAGTCCCACTTGTTGTGCTTGCTCACCCGGTCGTATTCATCGAGCCAGTCTTCCATGCCCTTGTCATCAGTTCCGCTAAAGGTAGGTGGATCGTGTTGGCGAAAGGAGCCGATACAGACAGGAGCGGCAAAAGTTGGAGCCAAGGCAGCCGCCTGCTGATCGTCGTCCGTGGACATAGTAGCAACTAGAGTTAACGTACAGTTTCGAAATTCCAAGATTATGCGTTACTCCGCACCTCCAACACATCAAATAAGGCGTTTAAGAACGTTTCAGATATTTTCTATAAAAAAGGGCGGCCACGACTAGTCAAGTGGTAATGGTGGAACCAGCCTGTGCACCGAGCCAACCAAACGACATCTTCTTCACAGACTGAATGATACCCCCTGCCTTTCTGTGTAGCACTCATCTCCTTCACTCCAACGCAGCTTTCTCAAGTTGGCTTTAAAAAAACACAATCACACTAAGGGGCACGTCCACGATATGTGTGCTGGAGGAGCGGGGAGCCGACCATTTTTTTGTCATTCACGTCACTTCCAGTGAGCCGTAATGACGTCGTTTTTTTTCTAGTTTCAGTCTTAGAAACACTGTCGTTTGCACGTTTTTTCTAAGGTAAGCACTTGTGTTTCAAAGACGACATTTCGCAGGCAGCGCTACTTCTAACTACACCTCTTATGTACTGACTGTTTGTGGCGTTCCAAATTTCTTTACAGGTCGGCTTTAAATGTAGTCTGGACAAAACACAGCCTGCAATAAACCTAAATGAAATCAATGTGGCTGTTATAACAGATGACTGCCTTTAACAGAAAACACAACCAGAGCTCATTCAGCCTGTTCAATGCTGGCCTACACTGACCATAATTATCAAATATTTGGTAATACTAAAAGTACTCGTAGCATGTAAGTAGTCATTAGAGGTAATTTCAATGAGAAAGATAGTAGACATTGGTAAAACCATCGGCGAGGGCATAACTATCTGTTGCATAGAGTAGACGGTCAATGCCATAGAGCACAATTTGTTTTGAAAGCCTACCACTACTCATTTTTCACGATGCAGTGTGCGATGGGCTATGTCAGAGCAATGTTTTCCGCCTTACCTCGACCTGTGATCGGAGAAGCCTGGTGTGCTGCTTGAGCAGTTCACCCTGCGCGCTCTGTATGCGTATGCCCAGAAAGCCAAACCCACGTATGTTCATCTTGCGCAAAGCTTCGAGACTAGGCGCCGCCGGGACGGTCTCGTAGTAGGCGAAGTAGCGGTCTGTTGCCAACATGTAAGCCGTCAGCTTTGATTTCGCCGCTGCCGCAAGGAACTCTTGATACGTGTGGTTTTCTGTATAAATACAAGCTCAATATTAAATACACTGAACATTTGAACTGTAATTCACATTTTAAAAACCGTGCATATACTACACAGCAACAACGCACAAACTGTTTAGTTCTGTTCCTTTTTTTCCTAATTGTAGTAGAGTTACCAATGTGGTCAAGCAGCTCAATATTATGAATGATACTGTTGCCGTAAGCAGACTGTTGTCAGTCACTATTCGTTTCTTTTGAAATATTTCCGTGTACTTCAGGTGCTGACGAATGCAATTTAATTAAGTAATGACTGCTAGAAATCAAAGCTGCAGCGACTCATTAGATACCATGAATGCTAAATAAGGTGTAGACCACCGCATTATTAACCTTGGCACCACTTTTTGGGGCATACGCTACAACATGGCGGCAGCATTCCGCCTGTATAGGTAAGCCTGTATTCTTGTTTGTCACTATGCTAAATGTTCAACTCATCTTTAGCGGCTTGCGATGTTTCGATAGACCACTGAAGCAGTAAACTATAAAATAACGATCAAATTGAAAAGCCTTGAAAATAATTAAGCAAGAGGTTTTCATTCAAGAGCAATTTCACGCAGCACACCAGCGAGAATATTTACTAACCAGCAGCATAGCTATTACTTGTGATATTTCACTACAAATTTCACTTGCTACATGTCAACAAACTTTACGTAAAAGCATCTGTATTTTTTTACCGTGGTGCATTTAGAAGTCTTTGAGAACTCCTACTACTCTTGCAAACTGGCCTTATTATCAGCGGTATAGGTGTATTTCAACAGAAATGATGGTCATGGTTAAATTTCTATTAGCAATCAAATCAGGCTTTAAAATCAATGGTTGCACAGTGCTAACCAACAGTGCACCGATTGAATGTTTCTGCGAGAAATGTTCAATAGTTGCACATGTTTCTTACTGGTTCTTGGCAGTCATGCAGTACCGTGCTCGAGCTAATACGCAAGAACATACCGACACACGAAATAGTTCAGAAAACTCACCTTTCATTGGTTCTAAATAATTAGGTGGGGAAATAAAAACACGCTTGGAAGTGCCATGGTATCTGGCTTAGTTCGTTCATTTTTTCGTGTAGTCCCCGTCTACACAACGGTGGTCGAGTGTTTATGGCTGCTGACCAAGAAAGGGATCCTGTATGAGCCACATTTTGATGAAGACCAAACGCTTGAGGCCCGTGTGCCTAGGTTTGCTTGCACGTTAGAGAACACCACGTCGTACAACTTCCCAAAACCCTTAACTACGGCGTCCTCATATTTCTATCTTGACTTTGTCACCTAAAACTTCAACTATTATAACGGTACGCGCGTTGTCCTCATGTACAGCCAAATACATGGTTCCCGACTTACAAAGTAAGCCAGCGACCATTTACCTGTCTGAAAACTTGTCTAAAACGTTTATCTGTCTGAACAATGTATCTGAAAAAGTCTGGCGTAACGAAGTCACACCAGACTTTTTCAGAAGTTCAAGACTAAAAAAACTGAAAGTGAAGGATGAATACACAAGAATGCCTATTGTGCTCAAGTGATAAGTGTCGTTTGCTTGACACTGTCATTTCAAGGACCTAATAATGGAAACCGCGACGCTTGCTATATTTGTCTTCCGAATGATGTGCGCGCTTGCTTCGTCAATGTTTTGCTACCCTTTTTGACGACAATATGTGAGACGCACATGTGTAATATGCATGCATTTATTTTTACATGTTGTTGGTGTTGTTAAAGTGCCTAGTTGAGTACTAAATTTTCTTGCATTTCCAGGTTTACCTCCTTGCGAGACAGACACCTGTCCACTGTGGTAGAAAACCTTGTTTAAAATGACTGCGTCGCAGAGACCATCGTGCGGATAGCTGACTTCGACCATTGCAGAACTGTGCACGACACAAACTACCGGATGGGCTGGTAGCGTGTCAGTTGGCTCCAACATGGATGACTTGGCATTCGCTGCGTGGAAACAAAAATGTATTACAAGTACCTACGCGTTCAATCGGGCATTCTATTTCGAGAGAAATCGGGTATACTACAAATACCACCGATTTTTTAAATCAAAGGCTTTTTTGTGCCCATTCTTCTAGTGTAACTCCAAATTTTGCTCAAAATAAATATGAAGCTTTTATGGTTGCTCAGAAAAGTACTTGGATACCTACACGTAGGACGAGTGTTTTAGCGATTAAAAGAGCAACCTTTAGAAGTGACTATCTTTGAACCTTATCAGACGTGTTCATCCAATTATATTTAGAATATTAAAACGTTTTTATGAAGTGAAGAAAGCGAACTACATTATTATCAAAAATATTAAAGAAAATCAGCAAAAGGAATTTTTACCTTCATGCCAGGAGCTTTTGTAAAGTATTTGAATCCTTTTCCCTGCAGTAATGAGAGCAAGATTTCACCCTTAATTCCTGCTGCATTTTCGACGAAGGTATATATTTTTGTACAATATCAGTGGCATGAGTCATTAAACTACTGAACAGCTTTGGGCATTGCTCGGAAATTACTATTGACGCAGCAAACTTTTTTATGTAGCCTTACAAGTGAGAAAGCCTTAAATGGACAATTTCTAGTTTAGCGCAGAAAATATAAAAAAGGGTATCACAATGTGAAACCGTAGCAGTAGAGGCTACAATGAGAAAACTACAGCGTTTACTGAGAGACTAATACTTCATCGTAAATCAAGATAAAGAGCTTATGCTTCTATAAAAGACGACAAGTTACGCAATAGACAAAATCTGTCTTCGTGATTGCCAACTGACACGAGTATGTTTTGTGAAAGCCTAAGCTCTCCCTCCGATTCGGTTATGAGATTGAACTGCATGCTACAGGAAAAACTTTCACGTGCATCTTTTTCCATTACAAATGATGTTTACGGAGATTTAGGTTCAGGCACATTCGTGGTAGATTGCGAACCCATTTGGCCGATAGAATCTAAGGACGCTGCTTAAAAATAAAAGAAAAACTTCTGTTTCCTAGTTTTCTACCGTGTCAAGTATAGAACCAATGTAACTTTATTTCAATATTGTACATTGATAGCACGAATTCGAATAAGTGTACATAAGAAACCTTTTCAATAATAACCATAGCTCAAATTGTCTCCAATTCGAATGGCTGGTTTGTATGGCCCCATTTAAACTCTGCGATGTACACTGTTAACGGCATTGTTCTCATGACTTTATTCTGGCACGTTTTGCCTAGTCATTTGTACGAACAAATATTATGCGGTGTTACAATTCTGATCAAATCACAAAAATAGGTGCATGTTCATGGAGAACTCTTTCGAAATAATGTTGATCGAAGCAATACCTCGACGAGGTGGTGGTGTTCTTGGCTTTCGAGGTGCTGGAAAAAAGTGATAGTTTATTACTACACGACAAAAGCTTTTCACGCTTGTATAAGATATAATATTTGAGTCATACAGCACCACAAGACACTTCCAACTTTTTGTAGGACTGATTTGTTAAATAAGTTTTCAAATGAGACAGAAAATATCTTTGAGTGTAAATGCCGTATATATAAAGTAAAAGACGCGTAATTTTCTTTGACTAATATTGATCAATCAATCAACTTTATTGTAATTAGTACAAATGTTGCATCGTGATAATATACAGAAGGACGTTCTGACATCAAAGATTGCAGTGGGACCTCCTTTTCAAGATAAATAAGAAATATTGATTACAGCATAAAAACATACGCATTAGAAAATCTTAAAATAGATAAATGTAAAGTTCAACAAAAGTAAACAAACTGCAACACAAAAACATAAAAAACTAGGTTATCAAATAAAAATACTCCATGAACAGGATGTGTTTATCTTGAAGGGATTGTGATGACAGTTCCTAGTGGATCGTAAGTGCCATAAAAAGCATTTTGAGCTGTAGAAAACGCTTTTTTCAGGATATCTAGTATGAATATTTTCATCGCTAGTATACATAAACATTGAAAAGAAGAATAAGGTGTCTCGTCTGAGCAGCCCCCTTAAGCGAAAAAGAGAAGAAAGCAACAACATGAAAACCAAACTGACAAAAACAACCAAGCGTTCACTTCTTTCAAAGGCAAGAGCCGTGGACGTGTATCGGCATATGATAACATTTTTGTGTGTTTATTTTTGCTGCAGTTCTCGCAAAGAGCAAACGCTACTGCAGGTGTTAATGGAGGCCTGATGTTCAGCGCACATGAAGACACATCAGGTAAACTATTGCGAGAAGCCTTTAATGTGTTCGAATGTCATTGCAACGCTGACAACTCGTACTTCGTAGTACAATCAGTGATGTCCCATAGCTGATAATTGACTGTCTAGTATATTGTTTCAAACACAAGCAACTGGCATCACCACCAAACATCTTTTTCGAAATTCAACTTTGAATTGTACCATTAAAAGACATTTCTTCGAAAGAAACTGCCCTTTCGGCAAACTGCGCATGACTTTTCAAAATTTGAAGTTTAGACTTCGGCTAAATTGTCATCGGTGACAAAAGTGGAAGTTTCGGTCATTGAAGTCTTGCCACTTCATTGCAAAGACAGAAGGTTGTAGCCTCAATGTGCATCAACTGTGCTTCGCTGTACAACTAGACAATTCCTTCGCTCTACCAGTAATATTTTAGGTTTGAGAGATAGCATGTCAGCGGTAGCGTCTGTTCAAATTGCAGTACTGGGACAGAACTGTTTTGTAATAGGTTGTCTTATTATGCTACGGTGAGGAATGGATCATTTCCTGTCAATGTTCATGAAATTCTACATTATCCAACCACCATGTCGCTAAAATATGAAAGAAAGAGGAACTTTCTTTGCACCGAGTGTAGATGTTCCTAGAGAGGTTTTCACGAGATGCGCTTCCATATGAAAGTTTGATTGAAAAGAAAAACTGTTTTCGCTTCAACAGACAAGCGCGAGTGGCATCATAATGCCGACATTGAGGGTGTTAAATCTACCTTGGCGCCATTTGCTTAGAATATCCGCTGGTGAGTGACACCAGTGATGAATACTAGTGCAACAAGTCAGTTTTTCAATCGGAGAGGCGTGAAGCTATTGCTACCTGTAGGCTGCCACAAACCATAGTGCGAATGCGCGTGTGCGCCCGACGAAGAAGATGAGGCTCGCTGGCTGCTCGAGCTCGGAGCCAGACTGGCCAGTGCTGCAACCGCTCTTGCCAATATATTTTTCGAATATATTCGCAATACTTTGTCTCGTTACTCACGTAACATATTTGGTGGAGGTGGAACGATCCCCGTCCTCACCACGCAGCTCCGCAGTGGCCGCATCCTCCAGCTTCCCGCCATGGCTTCCAGTGACAACGCGTCCGCTTCATCATCTGCGGCTTCTCCGACAACCTTTGTCGCCGTCCAAACACCACGTGATCCCGGGACATTTTCTGCGCAACCTGGCCTCGACGTCGACAAATGGCTTCGCCTTTATGAACGGGTCAGTCAAACTCACCGTTGGGACCCTACCATGATGCTCGCTAATGTTCTCTTCTACTTGGACGGAACCCCGCGTGTCTGGTACGAGACAAATGAGTCCGAACTCACCAGCTGGGACACGTTCAAGGAGAAGCTACGTGACATCTTTGGGGACCCGACCGGTCGCCACGCAGCTGCACGACAGGAGCTGGCTACCCGTGTCCAGTCGCCAACTGAATCGTATGTGTCATACATCCAAGAAGTTCTCGCTCTTTGCCGAAAAGTGGACGAGGCGATGTCTGAGGCTGAAAAGGTTGGACACGTTTTGAAGGGGATCGCGGACGACGCCTTCAATTTGCTGGTGTACACTAACGTCTCGACCATCGACCGTGTAATTCAAGAATGCCGCCGTTTCGAAACAGCAAAAAGCCGTCGGGTGCGCCCTCCTTTTTCTCGGTTGCCAAACACGGCGGCTACGTCCACCTGCTCCGATTCTCCCGTCACACCGCCCTTTGAGCAGAGTGTAACGCGTATCGTTCGACGGGAACTTGAAGCAGCAAGTCCAGCGCCGCTTCAGCCCACTTCCTTCGAACATACGATACCGACAACCCCCGCGATCTCCGTTATTCAGGCGGTCGTACGACAAGAATTCGCCAACCGCGGGTTCCCTGATGCTTGCCCCATCTCTTGCCCCTCCTCCAGACCAATTCCCATTAATGCACCTCGACGTGACCCATTTGTTGCTCCACGATCTCGCAACCCGGCGGAATGGCGAACTCCTGACGACAAACCGATCTGCTTCCGGTGCCACCGCGTTGGACATGTCTCCCGCTACTGCCGTGCCTCCTGGACGCCGCCACATAGGAGCCAGTTTTTCGCACCTTATAGCCCATATGAAGATCTTCGCCGGTATTCGTCCAGCCGTACCGCCCCTGCTTTCGACACGTCTAACAGCCGCCTTCCTGCTCGTTCCCCGTCCCCTCAACGCCGTCGTTCCCCGTCGCCCCAGCCACGCCGCCATCACTCGCCGCCTAACTTTTCATCGTACCCGACGGAAAACTAGACAGTGCAGCCCCTGGAGGTAGTGCTGCATCATCCCTGTCTGAACCAAACCCTCCATTGACGCTTCATACGAACAAAAATCTTGTCGATGTACACGTGGACGGTATTTCTCTGTCGGCACTAGTCGATACTGGCGCTCATGTGTCCATAATCAGCGTTCATCTTTGTCGCCGCTTAAGAAAAGTACTCACGCCCCCTGCTACCGAAGCTGTACGTGTGGCCGATGGCGGCACTGTTCCTGTCATTGGCATGTGTACGGCTCGCATACGCATCGCCGACCGTTACATCCCTGTTCTATTCACGGTGCTCCAGAACTGTCCTCATGACCTCATCTTAGGGATGGACTTCCTGTCGACCCATTCTGCTCTGATCGACTGTTCCGCTGGTACTCTTTGCTTAGACCTTCCTCTTCAGCCGGATATTCACCCTGAACCTCAACACGGCCTTTCTGCCACAGACTTCCTCCGCTTACCGCCTAAAGCCCTCACATTCACCGAATTCGCCACGACCTCACCCGTATTGGATGGGAATTACATCGTCACACCGATTCCTGATGTCCTCCTGGCACGTGACGTCACCGTCCCTCACTGCATCGTAACTGTAGCCTCCAACCGGACCCGTCTACCCGTCATAAATTTCGGCTTCACAAAGCAAGTCCTCCCTGAAGGCATCCTAATTGCCACGTTGCGGTCCTTAGCCGATGATCACGTCACCACTTTCGCAGCCGACGCATGCCCCAATTTTCCTTGTCGCCCACTCGATGCCACATGCCTCGACATGTCAATACGTCCCATGATCGACCCTGACCTTCCCCCAGCGCAATCAGCCGCTCTCGCACGCCTTCTAGCTTCCTACCGTGACATCTTCGACCTTGACGACCGCCCACTCGGCCAAACTTCTCTTGTAAAGCACCGCATCAACACCGGTGATGCTGCTCCCATTCACCGTCGACCGTATCGCGTGTCCGCGTCGGAGCGCCAGATTATTCAAGCTGAAGTGAATAAGATGTTAACTAAAGGCATTATTGAGCCCTCATCAAGCCCATGGGCGTCACCCGTCGTCCTGGTTAAAAAGAAGGACAACACATGGCGTTTTTGCATCGATTACCGGCATCTAAATCGAATCACCAAAAAGGACGTGTATCCTTTACCACGTATTGATGACGCCCTCGATTGTCTCCACGGCGCACGCTACTTTTCATCCATCGACCTTCGTTCTGGTTATTGGCAGATTGCCGTAAACGAGAAAGACCAAGAAAAGACCGCCTTCATCACTCCAGATGGCCTATACCAATTCAAGGTTATGCCCTTCGGCCTATGCAATGCCCCCGCCACGTTCGAACGTATGATGGACTCTCTGCTACACGGGTTCAAATGGTCAACATGCCTGTGTTACCTAGACGACGTCCTCGTATTTGCACCTACGTTTGAGACCCACCTTGAGCGTCTGTCGGCCATTCTCGACGTCTTCCGCAAAGCTGGCCTCCAGTTGAACTCCTCGAAGTGTCACTTCGGCCGCCGACAGATTACCGTGCTGGGCCACCTTGTCGATGCTTCTGGTGTGAGACCGGACCCTGAGAAAATTCGTGCCGTCACGAATTTCCCAGTACCCCAATCCGCCAAAGATGTCCGGAGCTTTGTGGGACTTTGCTCCTACTTTAGGCGGTTCGTGAAAGATTTTGCGGCAATCGCCCAACCACTTACCGATCTTTTGAAGAAAGGCGTTCCATTTTCGTGGGGGTCCACTCAAGCTGCCGCCTTCTCTCACCTCATAACACTTTTGACGACGCCCCCTATCCTCGCCCACTTTGACCCATCTGCCCGAACTGAGGTCCGAACTGATGCCAGTGGTCACGGTATCGGAGCCGTTCTCGCCCAATACCAACAGGGACACGACCGCGTTATCGCGTATGCTAGCCGCCTCCTTACACCTGCAGAGCGTAACTATTCGATCACAGAGCGAGAATGCCTTGCTCTTGTCTGGGCGGTCTCAAAATTCCGTCCATATTTATATGGCACTCACTTTTCCGTCGTCACCGACCACCACGCGCTCTGCTGGCTTTCATCCTTAAGAGATCCTACAGGTCGACTTGGTCGCTGGGCTCTGCGACTGCAAGAATACACCTTTTCTGTGATATACAAGTCTGGACGCCTGCACCAGGACGCCGATTGCCTTTCTCGCTATCCAGTAGACCCATCGGCCACCATACCTGACAACGACGCCTGCGTGTGCTCCGTTTCTCAACTGAACCACATAGCCGACGAGCAACGCCGTGATGCAGCCCTACGAGCTATCATTGAGCGCCTCGACTCCTCCCCATCGAACCGATCCTATCGCTCGTTCGTACTCCAGAATGGCACATTATACCGGCATAACTTCCATCCAGACGGCCCATCTCTGCTGCTTGCCATACCCAAACACCTCCGCTTGGCTGTACTCCACGAACTTCATGACGTTCCTACTGCCGGTCACCTGGGTGTGTCCCGCACATACGACCGGATTCGCCGTCGCTTCTATTGGCCAGGTCTGGCACGGTCCGTCAGAAGATACGTCGCGGCGTGTGAGGAATGTCAGCGCCGCAAAACACCATCGACGCTTCCGGCTGGGCGCCTTCAACCACTCGATATTTCTACTGAACCTTTCTTTCGCGTCGGCTTGGACTTACTCGGCCCTTTTCCTCTGTCTTCTGCTGGCAACAGGTGGATAGCTGTGGCCACAGACTACGCCACACGCTACGCAATCACACGCGCCCTTCCAACAAGTTGCGCCACTGACGTCGCCGATTTTCTTCTACACGACGTGATCTTGCAATATGGTGCTCCACGCCAGCTGCTCACGGACCGAGGCCGCACATTTCTATCGAAAGTCATAGCGGACATTCTACGCTCTTGTGCAACACGCCACAAGCTCACTACGTCGTACCATCCGCAAGCAAATGGCCTCACAGAACGCCTGAACCGAACCCTAACTGACATGCTTGCAAAGTACGTTTCCTCAGATCACTCTGACTGGGACATCGCTTTACCATACGTGACATTTGCCTACAATTCTTCGCGCCACGACACGGCTGGTTACTCCCCTTTTTTCTTGCTGTTCGGCCGCGAACCCACATTACCCCTCGATACGACGATTCCGTTACCAGCAGCTCCAACTTCACAATATGCTCTGGACGCCATCAGCCGGGCCGCCCACGCACGCGAAACCGCTCGTGCTCGCCTTCTGACCTCCCAAGCAAACCAACGGCGTCGGTACGACCAACGACACCGCGATGTGCACTTTTCGCCCGGTTCGTTGGTTCTGCTGTGGTCTCCGACCAGGCACGTTGGCCTGTCTGACAAGCTGCTCTCTCGGTACACAGGGCCCTACAGAGTGCTTCGTGAGGTGACTCCCGTCACTTATGAAATCACTCCTGCTGCCTCGCCGTCTTCATCCACCCCTAGGGCCAGCGACATCGTACACGTCGCACGCCTGAAGCAGTACCACTCGCCCAATGATCTTGACATCTAGATGCGCCGAGACGGCGCCTTTGCCGACGGGGGTTATGCTACCTGTAGGCTGCCACAAACCATAGTGCGAATGCGCGTGTGCGCCCGACGAAGAAGATGAGGCTCGCTGGCTGCTCGAGCTCGGAGCCAGACTGGCCAGTGCTGCAACCGCTCTTGCCAATATATTTTTCGAATATATTCGCAATACTTTGTCTCGTTACTCACGTAACACTATTATGCAGTAAGACCTACTAAAACTTACCCGCTGAAGGTACGACCATCTGTGCTGCGACTTGAGCATTGAGTGGTACGGGAGCATCCCGGTTGACATTTCCTTCTTCGTTGGCGGGGTGCGGTGCTGTAATACACAAATTTACCCGCCAATCAGAACCACTTTGAGTATAACCTGAGCTGGCGTACATGCCATTGTTATCACCCGCCCCGGCGGGCCAGTTGTTACGGAACTCAACTGCTGATGCGCACGCCGCGAGTTCGCATCGCGGACGCGGCGGCCGTCCTATATCGCTGGAGGAGGAAATGATCGAGGTCCGCGTGCTTAGATTTAGGTGCACGTTAAATAACACCGAATGGTCAGGATTTCCGGAGCACTCAGCTACGGCGCCTCTCATATTCATATCACGTTTTGCGGAGATCGAACTCTACCGATTATTATTAGGCCTTACTGATCTTGGTTTTCAAGCACCGTGAAAATACAGTTTTGTCAGCTTGACTATGTTTCAATATTCACTTTAAGAGCGCTATGTTTGCGAGTAGTTTCACCGTAATAAAAGCGGCTCTGCACATCTTGAACCAACTTGGACAAGTGAATCATCTATTAAGCAAAATGAATTCTGTCTTGAAGTCACAAACATAGCTCGCAAGGAAGAAGGTGCCAGTTTTGTCGTTGCCTTATCTGTACGTGTCGTGTTGCATCACTGACTGTTTCGTAAAAAACGTTCAGGTAAAAGTCTCGAAGTCGAGGTCCAACCGTAGAGGACAGCACAGATGAACAAGATCAGCAACCAGTCGGCTACGGCTACATAAACAATGATGCCAATATGTTCGTCCGTGGCACAGCACTCTACCGTTTACCACAAATGTTATTCAGGCTGCAAGAAAGTAGTGATCTTATTAGATTCAGTAATACCAAAAAAATGAGAAACATTTAGGGTAAAAGCGTGAATATGAACTCATAAATATTTGTGAACTTTCCGCGTAACTTTTCATTATATGTTTCAATAAATGAGAGAACAAGCAGCTGAAGTGCCACGCTGAGAATATAGTTATTTTTAAAAGCAAAGCGTCAACGCGGATAACACTTACATACAAAAGAATGTCAGCTGGCACGGTAGAGTACACAAAGTGCCAGACGAAAATAACTTTTAGTGTACTTGCATTTTTTAATAGCGATATCCTGTGTGTAGTGCGTACTTGGAACACTAATTGCAGAAAACCTTTTCCAAGTTGGAACGAACCCACTACGTGACCGTAAGGCAATAGGCGCAGTAACGTGTGTGTCTTTTGTAGTAGACGACCAGCTTTATATCATGAAGTCATTACGATAATCACATTTTCTGACACAATAGCAACTCACGCTTGTCCGAAGCATTGTTACTATCCTATTTCATGCTGTATAGTGAAGTAGGCATAATGAATGTACGTGTTTGTAAGCAAAGAAAGCTACTTTCTTTGCATTTCCAAGCAGACGAAGTTCTTTTTATTGTATTCACAAGCGGACGCGTGGCTGTATGGTAGAACTACCACATGCCACGTAATCGAACCGTGTTCAACCTCCATTGGGACACAGAGTTTTTTAATATTTATTTCATTTGCATATTTCTCGACTCTTAAGTCATGAACAAGATTGTACTTTTCCCTCACAACCAACGATGCCGACACCGATGCTGACTACGATGCGAGAATTCAAGCGAAACGAGTTTTTCAATGCTACCACGTTCATATGCTTCCGTGAAGATACGCAACGCTGGATTAGAACTCGACATCGCCAACATTTTACGCGCATACAGATTTTGACGCATGAGATTTTTTTTCTTTTATATTTTTTGCTTTGCCACAATAGAACAGCGTCAATGAGCAACCATTGTTGTTTTTTTTTTCACAATACGCGTTTGACAAATTTACAAAGTCCACACTCTGCTGGATGAAAATGAATCACTACAAAACAGGTATGACAACTCAAGGCCTATATATCCATGTCACTAACATGTAGCCTAGTGTAACTGTTATGCTGTTGAGGGTCTGTCTTCTACTTCCACAGATAAAAGATGAACACCTGAATGTTGCTCAGTAGTGCGCACAGTGTAATGTAGTCCGCGATGTTGAGCTATGTGTTACAAGATTTTTCGTTGTGATCCAGTTTCATGCAGATGACAACCTCTAGCAGCGGGAAAGTGAGATAACAAAAGAAAATAAGTTCAGCTTAACCTACGAAGTAGATGGCCGTAAATTTTACCTGCATGTAATTCATTCGTTCTTTGGACCCCTCCTAGTTTCTCGTTGGCTGCAAAGCAAGGAAAAGAGAACAGGTCGCCTTAGTACGAAACACACCCTCAATAGAAAAGTATAGGTTGGCATTGGTGAGACCCTGCACCATTTCTTTTGGAATTCAGATGAGGCGCAAAAGTTGGTTGCAATGAATATTCAAGAATCAATTATTATAAGCTTTTATAAATGTCATCACGCTTAGTTATCGCTTCGATTTTTACAAGCCTGCTTCGTGGCAAACAGGTCAATACATTGCAGGTGTCCAAACGAAGTGACTATGAGAGGACGACATCACCTCACAGGTGTGCACTCTCGTGTTTTTATTGAGGGTAAAAATGGTTTTCAATGAGTAAATATAAAAGAGACTACGATACTCATTAGTGGTGTTTGTCGACTTCTTTCACGCCACGCTTTATATTATTTTTTCCCATGTGAGGTATAGGCATGTGATATTTGCCGTCATGGTACACATGTGGAGAGCAGTGCTCGTCGCTTCAGAACTAGGTTCAAGTATCTATAATGAAAACTATGTAGTCTCGTAGTAACGAATCCTAATCGCTTTACAGCTGCCACAACGATGGAAAAGGCGAAGCTATGCCTGTTTTGTCACATGTTATAATTCATGGTAATCTGGAGTTCTTACATCCATAACTATGGCTGCGCCATTTGCACCATTAAAAACAGATATACTATAATTCTGCACATTGAATGTAGACTCTCTTCTTGAGCATGTTTATTGTCATGTAAAAGCTGATCGAAAACGGGCAATCTTCATATTCACCGGAACTTCGATTGCTCAGGGCTTCTATTGCGTGATTGGTGGAGGCCAGAAGTTAACATTCGGAAAAAACGCGATCGTCAAAATATCTGCTAGTTCCTTCATAGGCCTGACGATGTCATTGTTCAAGAACATTCCCCTTGGTTCTCAAGGTAAGGAACATTGTTAAAAAAACTGATGGCTGAATGTTTTGAGAGTGTGCTTTTATTTGATAATCATAAGCAGCTAAGTACACATTCACCAGAAATATCAGGACGCTCACCCCTGTTCATGCGTGATGTTTGCAACAAGTCATAAAACGTACTTGGGAGCGTTAAACGTCGTTTGTTGACATCGTGTTAAAGCTACCATGCAGGAGCTGCAATGCCTTCTTATTTTTTATTTCCTTTGTTACCTTGGCCTGCGTTATACGTTTCGACTAGGCATAGGCAAAATTGAATCTAATCGGTCAAGGCTAAAGAGGCAAGATCAGCACTTACTCAGGTTCGTTGACAGGGAGAGTGACACGTTGGGACTCTCTAGGGATGCTGAAATGGGAATCGAGAAGCGATTCTTCTCGTGATGTGCTCCAAACGATGGTACGTGAAGAGTTGCAATACTTGTTTTAGTGCATGTGATCACAAATGCGTATGATCATGTGCATTTAAGTCATCTCTATTAAATGGAAATAGACCACAGTGCTTCGCACTTATGTTAACTAAATAAATTAACAAATACATTTAGCGTTTATACCACTGAGCTACATTGATCTATAAAATATTTTTCCCGAACCATGAAAAATCAATAAGCTCAAAACGCTATGTTTAACAGATCCAAAACAAAAAGTGCACTCCATGCTGCATGCTTTTTTTGTGGTTAAAATGGTGATGGCTTCGGCTAGTTATTATGACATTTTATATGTTGTAGTGCCAACTGATGGCTTCGTCAAGGAAACACGCGACTATGAGTGCTAGCTTTAGAGTATATTATTCAGAACGTTAGAATTTATGCTAGAAAAGTTGCCAAAACAACATGTCACAAAAGATTGCCAATACAAAAGGTGACCAAGGCTAAAATAAAAACGCTGAAACAAATGAAAACAAAGCTGGAAAAATCTGTCATTTTGAGTACATGCGGAGTCTTCTTGATTACCGTAATTTTTTCACAAAAACGCACATAGATGGTTCGTTGACGGATAAGTCACGCTCACCTGCCATCTGCTTAGCTTGGACGGCAGTTTGAGTGCGATCATCCCAGTGTTTTTACAACTTCAATACAACCTCGAAACGAGGTGTACAGTAGCACTAATTGAAATGCTGCGGGAGAAACCCTTTTTTTTCAATTTGTAACATTGTCAGCGTGTTAGCTTAGTTGATCATTTTGACACCTTCGAGTCTGCCCAACGTAACATGCGCCACAAACGTAGGAAACCTTTCGCCTGACTCCCCACGCACAATGCACGTACCTGGTCCTATGCTTCGTACTGCATGTGACAGGTGAGTGACTCCAAAGGAGGTCGTAGATTTATTAAGACAAATTAAAGAGCCAGAAAATACCACCGAACTGCCGGCAACATTTCCAATCTTTGATCTGTGAGATAGCCGGTGTTCGAAACAACGGTATCTTTCACGTTCATTGATCATGCTGATCGTGGCCGGAGCTTTACCTTTCTTCCGGTCAGCCTTAGTTGTCCGACAGATGGAATGCGCCAACATACGCGATGAAAAGCCTGAACCAGTGAGCTGGGACACTTAAGCTTTGACGATCAAACAGATACAGTGCTGGCGAGATCCGGCCAAAGCATTTGAAATGCTGGCGCTTCTTAAGCTTCGCTTCATGAACTTGAGGTATAGGAGCATTAACAAGGGTGCAAAGGTGTGTGGAGTGCAAAATCAATCTCCACGTGCAAATGATTCTTACGAAACGAGCAAAAATGATATTGTTGGAGACGAGTGTGGAAGTCAGAGGGCACTGCTAGGCCATGTTAGGTGCAAAACAGTTTTCGTAGAGAGCCGGGACCAATTCATCCTGTTAAAAAAATACCTTCGAGTGGCCTTTCGTGAACGCACAAGTGATCTTGCAAAGTTTTTAGCGTTGAAATGTGATCGCTAGAGATGGTGAGAAGGCTTGTCTACGCTAGCAAAATCGCATAGGTACAATCAAATTAAATTATTTCGAAAATCGCTTTTTTAGAGCATTTTCATTACCCCATAAAACGTTCTGGAAAGGAATGATGGTTATGCTGGTAGACCAAACCCTTAACAAATATTGTTGAAATGTGCTCACCCAGCGTGATAAAAACGCGATTTCGCGCAAGAGGGTTCGCATCACCGTATCGTGATGTTCTTCACTAAAGGCAACGCAGATGTTGAATTTTTAGCGATGCCTACCTCTCTCATAGACAACTTTCTGCGCTGCGAGTCGCACTTTCTGCCGTCGCATCTCCTCTTCTTCATCCTCATGAGGGCTTGGTTTCCGTGCGTGCCTGCGTTCTGAGGTATGGTGTTCCTGCTTGGCTAAGAGTTTTTCTAATCGCATTTAACTCGCGTGACTCTAAACGCTGCGGCTTAAAACCATAATGCTTATTACTCCATCACGTCAAACAATTCGCAGAATCGTTATGTAGGGTCCTATATTATGGTCACATCTCTCTTATTTCTAAATATAAAAACTAAGTTGCTGCCAGTTACCACGGCTATTATGGTTACTAGTATGTATAGTCACAAGGCGTTTATTATGCCATCATCTTTATTTAGATCCTAGAAATTCACATTTGACAAAGTTGTTTTCATTCATTTGGATTGGTAATTCATTTACAAGGCAGTAAGTACTCATTGCCCAGTTGTTTCTTATAGTTATAGCCCAGAAAAATTTGCAGTGCCTTGTTTAGTAAGCTACTTTACAAGTACTAACCATAGCAAAGTACCCGGCGCGATCATGCGAAAGTTAGTTTCGCATGATCGCATTTGGCTGCATGTTATGCAATACAACTCATACTGGCTGCATGCTATGTCCATATAGGAAGGGTCCTCTAGAGCTGATGTCTGGTTTCAAGCTGCACGTTAAATCACCATTTTAGGCAAAATACATACTTCCTTATCAGTAAAATTGGTAAAAGCAGTGGTTTTCTTCCATCACGGATGGTGTGTATTTATAGTAGCCTTACCCCAAACTAAGTAAGCATCAACCGACTACGTACCTAAATGTATGGTGAAACTACTGCATTGAAAGCTACTGTTAAAGTCAGGGTAAAATGCACATGCACCCCTTGTTTTACATCAGAAAGACTCCTTGTATGACCTCCACACTTTTTGTGATCTGATAATATACACTGAACCTCACAATAACATGTACCATAAGTGAACAAGGTGATCTGGGTAGAGCGTCGCTCTGTAGCATAGACAGTTAGCGAGCTAGGCTTTCTACATTAGCGCAGCAAGCATGATGAGCACGAACCAGAATTCACTTACCTGACGGTACTTCTTCGCGGCTGTAGCTGCGGTCTCTGACGGTGTATTCTGTAAATGACAAAGTATTGTAAACAGAAATAATAATGCAGAACACTTATTGTAGGTGCAGTTCTGTATGAAAACAATGCCCCACGTGAGTATAACAGTGGCAAGGCATTGATGATATAGTGTAATGGCTTTTTTCTGTTGAAGTTACGTAAATGGTTTTATTGCGATAGCAACTATATGGACACTTTCGGCTAGACTTTGCCGCCGGCGTCAGAGTCTATGTCATGCACCGTATAAATATATATATATATATATATATATATATATATATATATATATATATATATATATATATATATATATATATATATGAACACGCAACAAAGAAAGAAAATGCAGAAAAAACACTCCAGCGCGCGCAATCGAACGCGGGACCTCGACGTCGTGATAGCGACGCGTTCACCACTGAGCCACCCCGGAAAATATCCTACACCGTCCAAACGGCGAGCTACTTATATCTACCACTTACCGCTACTCACGAGTATCTCGGAGGGAATTGTGTTTTCAGCCTTACCAGCAAGATGGCGCAAAGAGAGCGCGTCGCCACACCGCGCAGTGGCGCACGCTTTAATCTCCTATGCGTACTTTGCCCAGTGAGGTAAGGGTGCGTGAGAGAGGGACGCTCCCTCACGCGCTCTTATTAGACGCAGCAATGTAACAAATGAGACTCTTATTCGCGTGCACCCGTACCTGTGAGTACGTTTCGTGCATGAGGAACGCGGGGCATGTTTCGATCTGCCTTCAATTCTGCGCGTGACCTTTCAATTCGTTGCTATCACGTTCATAACTTCGCCTTTCCGGCAAATCTGCCAATTTTCGCTGGATATATAAAAATGATATCTAGAATTTCACGTCTCAGAACCACGACATGATACTGGCAAATGCTGCAGTAGAGGGATCCAGAAATGTGGACCACCTGGTTTTTCTCACGTCCATTGACATCACACAGTAGAGGTGCCTCTGCCATTTCTCTTTGATCTAATTGCGACCCTCGTAGCGGTGAGTAACTCGCCCTCTCGAATGCGCAATCTGCGGGTCAGGAGCTGACTGCCAAAAGCACTTATTCACCATTGTTGGTCTTGGTCTAACACTCCCTTTCTTATACCAGCCATGTATCGGGATATATTGATGCCTGGACATTCTCACGTTTCTTTCGCAGTTTGTTTTCGCAATAACAATGGTTCCCAAGAATTTCCGAGTTGTCAAAAATGTCTGAGACGTTCACAGCCATTATACAGCAAACAAACTGTGCTTTACTGTAAGCTTCACTAAACGTTTAAAATGTGACAAAAAACTTGGCCGCACCACCCTTTTTCGTCAGGGCGACTTAACAGCATATTTCGAAACGAAAACTCCTACAGTTTGACAGCGCCTGATAAAATGTATCTGTGCTTTTTTTGGAGTCTATCAAGTGCGAATTTTTTATATTTTCCCATTTTTTTTACCTATGGCCATATGGAAGCCTAAAGTGTGATTAGCAAACTTGCGGCCACTAGTTTGAAAACAGCTATAAACCCATAACAACATTCTCTAAGCCAGAAAACCTGGAGCATAAGAATTATCTTTATGGAAGTATGGTAATTATGATCAAGAGATAAATTGATAAGACGTAATTCAAGAAGCAAAGCCGCAGTGGAGAACGTGCAAACAAAAAAAAACAAGGAGAAGCTTCGACTTCATGTATAACTTCATAACAAGAACACAAAAAAAACGAGCACGTTGAATCACGTCTGAACAATGAATCTGTCGCATTATAGGAGACAGCTCTTATGTGTGGTTAAAACCAAAAAACAACAACAACGAAAAGACGAGTGAACTATTCACGTGACACACAAAAACGAACTTAAGGAATGAAATCAAAGAAACACAAAAGAAATCGCGGCAAAGGTACGTTCTTAACAACGAGGAAGTGTCCGATTTTCTGCACTTATGCTTGGCCAATCTTTGATTGTTGCACCTGTTTCCAGAAGGCCCGTGACTAAATCGCCCACTCTGCCGCTCTCTGCTTACCTTTTACAGAGGGTTGCGGTGGTGGCCTGTGGCGTGCGTGTGTTTGAACTGAAAATAGCATAAAATAGGACGTGATTTGCTGTAAACGTAGTCCCAAGTAAGCTATTGCGATAAGTATGCAACGATCTACACCAGAATTCACAAAAAAAGAGTGTCAGGAATCTCTAGCTTTTGAGCGTCAATGACAGTTTTTCGCAGCTACTCGTAAACGGGACAAAAAATATTCCGAGGGAGAAAAGGGGAAAAATTGAACATATTGAAATTGCGTCAGTCTTCATGACGCTAAAGCGTTATAGAGCTCATTAAGCTAAAATTTTCGTGTTGAGCGAAAAGTCAACCTTGTGCGTGAGTGAAATACCGAGAAATATCAAATAAAATAAATAAAAAAAAAGCTTTATGCTCACGTGAGGATGGAACTGAGGCCTTCCGCGTAAAAATCAGCTGTTCCACTTGAGAGCCACAGCATTTATTGAAGCTGCTTTTAAATAAAACACTATGTGAGTGTATTCTGGTGGGAAAAGTCTTCTTAACGCATGTACTATTGCTGGCTAAAGCGCTGAATCGCAGCCGATCGAGCAACTGGCAGCTGCGTTAACACGTTCACTCAATAAAAACCCCTCCGACATATTTATTCATCAGCAGCATGAATCAACAAAGTGATCGAGTGCATAGCTTTTGCTGCTGCCTTACGGACGAGAAGTAAGTCCTTCTCTGATTGAAAACAAGGAGGAATTGCGTATTGCGCAGTGAGCACTTTGCAAGTGTACTTGCAGTAGGCACTGTATGTTAGCTAGTCACGACCAATGCGGCACGCAAGAATTGTTCGCTTCTTTGGGTCCCAGAGGAGGCGTGTACAGAGAACCATAACAGGCTAGCACTTCGGTGCCCCCCGACCCAGATTACGCTGGCGTGTTCCCCTCTTAAATACAAAGCTCAACCACTCTCTCTGTCTTTTGCTCAATGTTTCCGATGAACCGAACAAATTGAACTGACTGGGTGTCCGGCTGCTCTCTCCATGGAATCGTGAAGGTAGTACAAAAATACCGTTCCCATTTTTCTACAATGTTCCCGCGGATATTACAAAAGTACCAAGACTCAAGTTTCAGTTTTTATATTGTGGAAGGAGAAAAAATGAATGAGAGAACATTACGTCACACGAGTTGAAGCCCACTGTGTCGGCCCAACACGTGACCCAAAGGCCAGAGTGAGCGGTAGGTTCTGGTACTCTTGGTGGTGTACTGTTTTCCAACAACCTGCGTAAGCCGGCTAGTCTGCACTGAACGAAAGCGGCGAGATTAGGAGGTACAAGCGCCATACCTTCGAGAAGTCCTGTTGCTTGCGTGATGTTGGTGCAAGAGGTGACATGTTGAGCCGACACTCCTGGCCTGAAAATGAGTTGGCTTGCGAACGCTTGCGGCGTGACGCCATGCTCCCGCCTTCCTTTTTCTTCCTCCATGGTTTATATATCGCAACAAGCGCCGCCAAAGTAAGTTCTACCGCCATGCCTCAGGGCGTGCTCGGCATTCACACTGCACCTCTATTCTCGTAGGTCATGCTTGTGTTCGCGTAATATTTCACTAACTGCGTGCATTATTTCCGGTACGTTCTCACAGTGCTGATCCATTAGGTGCTGCGCCGAAGAGAAAAAGGCCCGCAAACACACACCTAAATTGTGCGCATGAACGACGAGTCTACTGCCCAGCATCTTGCATCGGGTGTTCTAATTTCGTTTTTTGTTGTTTTTCACAGGTAACTGTTGTTTTCCTGTTTCACTCAACTTGTGACGGGGCTCTGAAAAATAAACCTTCGGTTGACAGCCTGCGCTAGCTGCTGTCTGATTGCTCTCCATTTTGTCTACTACACAGTATATCTATCATGTACCAACCACTAGCCCTAATCATCGACATTGTTTTTCCATGTACTCTATCGGCCACTGATAGAAATCTAATGTTTGCGCTGTAAATCACCTATGCAGTTTAGTTTCAAAATATTCTAGATGTATAGGTTACAGTACCAAGAAAAATATAATTGAATTTCTTCAGTCATAAGTCTTCGCAATAAAGCAATATCTATTTTGAAATGGAGTGTCGAAAATGTTAACGAAATTAAAGGTCACGAATAACGACATGGTTGATGCGGTGAATAAACAAATTTGTCATGAGATAAATTAAATAAATCGCTATGGTCGCCCTAAGACCGTGGTTTTATTTATTTATCTTTATTCAAGCGTGGAGACCAATGAAGCCTCTCACAAATTATAGACTGAAATAGAATGCGCTTTGCCCTGCGGAAGTTACGGAGATACTTCTGTGCAGTATAGTTGTCAAAAGCACTGCCTGTTCGTGGAGTATGTCAAATATCTTAGTTCAAAATATCACTGCGCCCGTGTTATTTATACGTGCAAGTAGGACAATTATGCCTTTTCCGAACTGAAAAATATGTCAACGGGCGTGATATTACCCGATCCTTTTAGAATACTTAGTCTCGGCGGGGCCTATGCCGAAACGGCGGAACTTTCTACAACATGGTGCGCACCGTTACCTGTTAATTTTTCTTAATCATTCAGTTTTTTCGTCCTTGCTAGATACTTCACATTAACCTCTTTCGCACTGATTACGCGCGGGAATATACTTTCTTGTAATTGTGTAATAGTGCTTACGTGGTGGCGTCAGTAGTAGGGCGATCAGGATGACACCAATGACGACAGCCAATCCGATGGCGATGGCGACAATCATTCCGTGCATTTTTTTGTCCTCCATTAGGCTGAATGGAGAAAGAAAAAAGAATAGCCAAAGTGAATTAACAGAGGCTTACGTTTAGGGTAATGTATTCTACAGGCATTACAGCATAAAACTGCGCAACACTTGACGAGAACAATCAAAAAATTAAACGGAAAAGGGAGATATTTCACAAAAGTAGTGTACATCATAGGTAGAAGGAGTACAATCTCGGCATCTCATCACTACAAAGCAGAAAGAAGTCACTCGGATGGTGGCAGTTGCAACTAAATCCCGCCAGAGTCCAGCTCTCTTGCACGTAATGTAGCGCACGTACTTTTATTGTCGACAGACACATGCAGATATTGCTATTTTAGAGCCATCCTAGAGCATATTCTATGGGGCCGTTCAAGTATTGAGGGCAATAAGCGTAACGCAGCCTGAAACAGCCACAGCATCTGAGTGTGCTGGAAGTCTGCGTTGATCTGCTCGCAACTGCAGCATCAACTATGCGCCCTCAAAGGGTCATCAAGCCGCAAGGGCGATCAACCCTTAGCTGAAAATCTGAGGGAACATTCCTCAGACCAAAATTTACCATTCGCTTTGACATAGCAGCAGAGACAGATGCAAAACTGTATTGATGGCACTACGAAGTCGTTCAATTTATCTTGCCGACGTTTTGACGGGTGGTGGCCAGTAGCTCGCCACGAGATTTTCGCGCAGGTTAACTTCTGCCGGAATACCACGGTCATATCATGAAAGAGTGACGACGTTTTGCCTTAACCGCGTACCTACGTGCTCTCAGGAAAGGATAATAAGAATGGCCTCGAAATGAGCTGAAAGAGGGAGGGGGGGGGGGGTCTCTACTAAAGAGGATGTGACGGCCAGCCAAACAGAGTTGGGGGCTATCAGACTTGCATTGTAATATTAGACAGGGAGACGTGTAACGAGAAGCAAATCTATAGGAAGAACCCTGACATAAGCGAGTTTTTGTCATCGTGGTTGGTAAAATTACCCGAGGCTTCTCTACTAACAAGTTTGTTTATGCTGATTCATACGACATTATACAAGACGGACGACCGCACGCACAGTGAACCTACCTGCTCTTCGTTGTCGTCTTCTATACGCAGAGTGATCTATGATGTGTTAGCTATGTAGCAATATACAGAGACAAAGTGGAGGCATGGTATGGTAACAAGCCACTATCCTCATGATGACGAAGAAAATGAAGCACTAGAACATGTGAATTTCATGATGAGTATTCTGAATATCTCAGATCAAGTACTGTATTTACTGCACCAGATGCATTTAGAATGTGCTTCGAAATGCTCAGGAGTAATCTCTTGAATGAATCGAACTTATGAATCAATTACGATGGCTTATATTGCATGCGTTTGACAACACGTGGTTGACTACTGTATTAATTTTTGAGTTATCGAGTTCTGAATGGTCATATTGAAATGTTTTCTAAGGCGATTACTTCGAAGCGGGTGGGTATTGGCCGCTCGAATCATGGTCAAACATGGACTGATATTAGGAGTGAGGACATGGCAACGCAGTAAATCTGTATTTATTATAAATTTCACAGACGGGTACCGAAAATGACATGACAGTAGTCATACCGAAGATGACATTACAGTAGCCATCAACCTGAAGTAGGCGAAATCACTGACATTTTCAAACACTTCAAATGCACTAGGAAGCTCACCTTAAGCAGAAAATGCGGCGGTGACCTAACAGTAGCTAACACTCTGCGAATTATGCACCTCCAAGCAACAGTTGGCGAAGGTCCGCGGAATAACAATAAGTAGATCTTCAGTAGACAGAATTAGAAAAAAGTATTTGATGCTCTAACTTGCTTTGAAGGTACTGAAAAACCCGCCCTTGTAGTCTTGTGGTTTTGGTGCTTCACGGCAACCGCAATCATCGTGAGATTTAATGATAGCCACTGGGGTCGTTTTCGACTGAAGCGAAGGATGTAGAGACTCGTGTTTAGGTTTGGGCGCACGTCAAAGATTCCCAGGTGGGCGTAATTTCCGGAGCCCTCGTCTATGGCATCGTATATTACCTTATTGTAGTTTTGGGAAGTTAAACGCCAGTAAATATTAGCGGCTCAAATGCTTCTTGACAAGAACGCCAAGTTTTAATGAAACCTTTTCTTTTATTTGGCCATGCTTTTTCTGACATCACACTGCTAAAGTCATTTAAATTCTCTTATAACACACTGATGAATACTTACGCGGCTATTAGCGATCCTAAAGAAACAAAAAACGAGATAAAGTAAATAGTCGGAATCATTTCAATGTCATGCTCACGGAAACTTGTCACGCAACCTGCATTTTCAACAATATCTGAAGTCTTTGCTTAGTGTTTCGGCTGTTCTCATTTCACCCACAAACAAAATCTCCTAAATATACTTAAAATTTTATAAATTCAGAGAATGCATATTTGGCATAGAGAAGATAATTTTTCAAGCAGTAGCACACAGATCAAATTATGCTTCAGAATTCACATGAAAACTTAAATCAGAATGTCTTCTTTGTAATCCAACGATAATACTTTTGTTATCTGTGTTGTTTACAACACACGTTCCGAAACGTGTGGCAAACTCTACATGTGGTAAAACAAGTAATATTCTTTATTATCACATGTCTCTAGCATATCACCTGTAAAAAAATACTGCAGCAAAAGCATCTACCAGGCCTGAATACTTTTCGTACTTGCATCAGTGTAATAAGACTACAAATAAAAGCCCACCGAACCTAGGGTTGCTAGTTTTCCTGCGTGAGACGTAGCCCAGAATCCCGAAAGGCCGCTAAAAGTTTTGCCAGAAGCACAAATATCTTATACGAGGGAACAACATGGCGGCAAAGCGTTGCCTCTGCTTCACATTTCTATCATACAAGCGTCATTATTGCAGAATTGGCTATTACTAATTTTAGCCACAAAAGAAACGTCATGGAACTCTAGTAATTATATATACGACATTGAACACCGCTTTCACTGGAAAGGTACATGACCAAATATTTAAGTGAAATAATGAACACAGCTTCAGTTTATTTGTATGGACTTGAGCTAATGTTAAAGGCAGTTATGAAGGAAAACCATAGATAAATGTAGAATGTCCAAGAGCTGCAGTTTAAATTTAATTATTGAATCTGTGACTGGGACATCATGAAGTCATTCCGACTTTTCATTAGGTTTTGGTAAAATTTGTATCATAAAAACTAAATTCAACACACGGTGTCAAGTGTATTCGAAAACGAACATTAATCTTGACAAAAAGCGGTGTTTGTCGACTCTTTTAAGACGCACGTCAAGAGTGCCCACGAGTGATGTGCAAAGCGACATGCCGTACACCAGCTTCATGCACCAACTGCAACAACCTTAACTACTGTCCTGTAGACCATGCTGCAAACCCCAGAAGTCGAGGATAGGCACAACTGTATGGCTTGAGAGATGGGGAACGACGACTCATATTCAGGTGCAAATTCCCACGACACTATTTAGCGTGATACTGAAAATAAACATTTTCATCATTTTATGTTATGTCTTCGTCATAAAGGTTAGTCTTTCAGTGGTTTTAAGCTTTTTAAGCTACTCAGCTCGAAGATGTGGCTTCGCTTTCCTGCTTTCAGGGGTGCATTTCAATGAGGGAAAAATCAAAACACACTACTTTCTTGGACTGTGGCAAACGAAAAAAATTCAAGGTGTGCAAGCGTTACAATGCCGCCATATCACGCTTGAATATTACTCTGGGTCTGGCGCGGTGAACCAACAGCTTTTTAAATGCGAAGCATTTATTAGTGAACTTCGGCGACTTTGAACGTATCTATCTATCTATCTATCTATCTATCTATCTATCCATCTATCTATCTATCTATCTATCTATCTATCTATCTATCTATCTATCTATCTATCTATCTGTCTGTCTGTCTGTCTGTCTGTCTGTCTGTCTGTCTGTCTGTCTGTCTCTGTCTGTCTGTCTGTCTGTCTGTCTCTGTCTGTCTCTGTCTGTCTCTGTCTGTCTGCCTCTGTCTGTCTGTCTCTGTCTGTCTGTCTGTCTGTCTGTCTGTCTGTCTGTCTGTCTGTCTGTCTGTCTGTCTGTCTGCCTGTCTGTCTGTCTGTCTGTCTGTCTGTCTAGCTGCTTACGTCTTTTAGCTCTCCTGGCCGTTCCGGTAATGGTATTGATACCAAACTTGGCATGACATAACATGACTCTATGGCGAGCATAAGTGAGTAATCATAACATGAAAATCATGATATGTATGCCATCAATGTCATGATTTACATTCTATGGCCTTGCTGCTGTTGCGGTGGTTTCGTTAACATAACATGTCGCACAACTGGTATGGTATCAAATGACTGCATGGCAAACACAAACGACAGACCCTAGCATGAAAATCATGACATGCGTGTCATCTAACGACATGACTACATGCCACACTGATGATGCGCTCGTGGCCGTTTCACTAGCTTCGCATATACCACATTTGGTATTGCCGGACGTGAATGGATGATGAAGGTAAGTGAGTGGTGCAAACATGGCAATCATCAGATGCGTGTCATGTAACAACATAACTATATGCTATGCTCATATTGCGCTCACGGCGTTTTCGCTAGCTTCACATGTACCGAATTCGGTATTACGTCATGTGAATGGATGGTGAAGTTGTTTGGTGCAATCATAGTAATCATGAGATGCGCATCCTCTAAGAACATGACCACATGCCACACTCAAGACGCCAATACATTTCGAGGTGACCCAGCGCACGTGCGCGCGGGCGTTTATTTCACCACGTCATGTCGGCGATGCCACGCCAGACACAGATCTCCGCTGCGTTGCTTTGACGCATGAGCGTTTGAGCGCGCCAGGCGTCCCTGCGTCACAAAGAGAGGCAGACGCGCTGTTCTCTGGGTAACGTTATCGCCGCGAAATGCAGCATGTCCCATTTTGCGCCGCTTGCCATGTCGTGCCGGTGTTCACGTTTTGCTAGCATAGCGTCGGTGCACCCTTCGTGGGCGCGCGTCAACGTCAGAATATATTGGGCCCTTCATGATGCACATGCCGCCATTTCGCTAGCTTCTCATATACCAAATTTGGTATTGCCTGACGTGAATGGATGACGAAGGTATGTCAGTGGTGCAAACATGATAATCGATACACTCATTGCAAGTAAATCTTCACTACCTACTACGCTCATAGCACGCTCGCAGCCCTTTCCCTAGCTCCACATATACCAAATTTGGTATCAGGTGACGTGAATAGATGAGGAAGGTAAATGACTCGTCCAAACATGATAATTGGGGTATGGAAGTGATATATGGCATAAATTACCTCCGCATCAATCGTAGCGTTTGCTGACTTTAAAGTGGCATATTAACCATCTTCATTCGTATTTCACACATCATCGATTCCCACTGTACATGAGATCTGCCAATTTTTATTGTTTCAAAAGTTAATAGCTGCGAATGTCACGTGACGTTGCACTCCATCCTGAAGGGCTATGTAAGCGTTTCCATTAGGGCAGCTGCGTATACGTATGCGTTGGGTGGAGGGTGTGCGTTTGGTATTTTTCAGCAGTCATGTGAAACCTTTTTTTTCTATTTTAGCCATGGTTTGCTAAAAAGATGGTCATGTTTTATATTGCACAAATATTTGTGTCGTTGACAAACATGCCTAGGAATTAGTCACTTACCTTGCCTCTCGTCGGAGCTGCTATCCTTTCCTGTAACAGGGAAATCACAGTACACTTTGATTGTGGAAAACTAATAATACGTTAACCATATAATAAAACCTCGTTATCGGTGAAAGTTCAGCGGCTAACTGTGATAAGTGAGCGTGGCTACGGGTGTTACTGTATGGCGACGCAAGCCTTTTTTTTTGCTTCTTTTCTGTAAAACTCAGGTGGGTTGGTAACTTCAATTTTAATTCCATAAGTATCTCTACTGAATAAAGGTACATAATATATTGGTGAAAGGTAACTTTTCTATTCCAGGCATACCGCACCTGCTCCGAATCGCTCTCGGGGGTGCTAGATCATCAGTAGCTAGCCTGGTACAATCAGCGCTCGTGTGAGGCGGCCTCGCATGTTTGTATCGCCCTTGTGGTCACTCGCGATTTCGAAACGCGACTCCCCTTTCACCTACGCACAACCAATTTCTGCAACTGCGTGCATGATTTATAGCAGGTTTCTGGGAACGACGTGATGGACAACATTCTACTGCTTCAATTGGAAGCAGCGCAAGAGGCCATCTAGTCTACCAACGGTGGTCCAAGATCACAAAACTGTTGTTCATACATTCCAAAGTCTGAAAAAAACAATTGGGAACTTGACAAGAAGGTACTTGATTTCTTTTCAGGACAACACAACTGACGGTGCGCTCATTCAATCTGTGCCTTTCATTTCTGCAGTGGTAGCTTCTCATATTTATACGAGCGTCCATCTCCTTTTTGGCAGTAACTTCCGTGTTAGAAAGTGGTGACAGTTCGTCTCGGTGAATCAGTGGCTAGGGTGCTCAGCTGCTGACCCGAAGGTTGCGGGTTTGATCCTAGCTGCGGCGGTGGCACTTTGGTGGAGGCGACATGGTATTGGCCCGTGTTCCATGCGATGTTAGTACAGTTTAAAGTGTCTCAACGTGGATGTGGCTCGCAGCCGACCCACCCTCGTGAATGGCGTCGGCTCCTCAGGAAAATTAGTGAATAAAGTTCGTTGACCGACTGGCTGACTACAGTTTAAAGAACATCAGAGAGACAAAACATCTGAACCCTGCACTACGGTGCCCCTCGTAATCATGCCATGGCCTTGGTACAAAGAACCTGAGATAATATTGCAGAGTGCTGGTACCCACAAGTCTGAAACTGGGCTCACAGGTGAGCTGTGATTGCGCATGCCTGAGCATTGTTCACCTGTTTTCTTGCTCTGTCATTCACGCAGCATCCCGTCTACCCACTAAACACGCAGCCACATGACAGTGCTTTGCTGTGTACCACGCACTGGTCACACGAAAAGTAATTCCTGTGCTTCTCCTCGCATCGTGATTTATCTTGGCGTTGTTGGCGCACCGCAAAACTGTACGTACTTTCAGTGGGGCTGACGTACCCCTTGTATGCCTTGGCATTCAGCAATCTTTTTCAGGTTGTGGTTTTGACCATGTACATATTGCCGCGTGCATAGCTGCATTTAGCGGCGAGATAGCAACTACAACGAAGAACGAGGTTTTGCTCGAGAGGCGTAGCGCAGGCGAGTGAAGAAGACGACAATCTTAGCGGCCTTTTCTGAGAGCGTCTCTACAAGTTCCACTGTACGTGTTTTTAAATAAACCCCCTGTGATTTATAACCCGCGACACTGGTGGAAGAGCTGGGTACTACCACCTCATGGTCAGCACCCCTGTGACAAGCCCCGAGTCCAGCCCTACGAGACAGCCACGCGTGGAGACGCCTGTGCACTGCTCAAGCCGTCGCCTTCAAGGTCTCCAACCGGAATTCAGCCTTTTAAAGGGAGCAACACTTTCGACAGCCACCCCTACTCAAGAAATGGAAAGGAGTCCTGCACAGGTGACGGTCCAGAATATGCGCATTCCTGAACCATTTCATGGCTGGCCGAACGAAGATGCGCAAGACTGGCTTGAGCAGTTTGAACGGGTAGCTAAATCGAACTACTGGAGCCTCGAGGGAAAGCTCTTCCACGTATACTTCGCCCTTGAAGACGGCGCGAAGACGTGGTTTATAAACCGGGAGGCAACATTGACGACATGGGAGGAGTTTTGTCGTCGGTTTCTTGACACCTTCGGTGACGCGGACCGACGCGAAAACGCACAACGCCTTCTTGAAGGACGCACCCAACAGCTGCATGAAAGCGTCACCATGTTTGCTGAGGATATGGTGCGTCTGTGCCACCGCGCGGACCCCAACATGCCCGAGGCTCGAAAGCTAAGCCATCTCATGAGGGGCGTCAAAGAGCAGCTGTTTGTTGGTCTTGTGCGCAATCCGCCGGCAACAGTGGACAAGTTCACCTGGGAGGCCACCGCAATAGAGCGTGCGCTGCAGCAACGGTACCGAAAGTCTGAACGCCCGGCCACCGGCGCAGCTGCAGGCGCCGCCGCACTTACCGCAAACGACGAGTTTTCTCTACGCCACCTGATTAGACAGATCGTGTGTGAGGAGATCGCGAAGGAGAACGCAAAATACACTTTGCAGTCACAGGCGCCCCCGCAGCAGGAGTCCACGGTAGCCTCCGTCGCTGAAGTCGTTCGCCATGAACTTCGACAAGCGTTTGCCTCTCCTCAGCAGTATTCCGCTCCACCGCACCGTCCAAACCCGTGGACCTATGCGGACGCTGTGCGTCGTTCATTGGCTCCAGAAGTATCCTACCAGCCGAACGGATACAGCTCTGCAGACGCTGTTCGTCGACCCACGCCCATGCCAGCGCCGCAGTACCTCGAACCGTATCCTGTGGCAGCCTGGGCTCAGCAAAATTCGGTCAGGCGACCCTATATGCGGAAGACCGACATATGGCGCACTGCGCAACGCCCACCACTCTGCTACAACTGTGGAGAGCCAGGGCACATTTACCGTTTGTGCCCACATCGCCGAGCTGAATACCGCGGTAGTACACCTACAGCTACGCGCGGACAGTTCGACGAAAGCCATGCCCCCATAGACGACGACCAGGCTGGCAGACGGGAAGGCTCTTCTACCTTCCGGACGCGCTCACCATCCCCGGCTCGCTTTGGTTCACTAAGGCGCCGTAGTTTTGCTGACGCCATCAGAGGTCGGTCTCCCAGCCCATGGCGCGGAAACTGAAAGCAGCGACCTTTGGGGGGAAGGTTTACAGCCGTTGAATTGCCCAAAATCCCCCACTGCTGCTGAAACACGTGAGAGATGACGATGAAGACTCCGCCGAGAAAACTGTGACTGCCGGCCTCGCTGTGACGATTGACGGCGTTGAAGTCACGGCCTTAGTCGATACGGGTGCAGACTTCTCCATAATGAGTGAACGATTGGCACACGAACTTAAGAAAGTCAGGATGGAATGGACGGGCGCTTATATCCGAAATGCTGGAGGCCAGATAATGACTCTCACCGGAAAATGTACAGCAAGACTCATGATTCAGAATGTGGCTTTTGTAGCCACATTTCTGATCCTACCGGAGTGCTGCAAACCTATGATACTGGGAATGGATTTCTTAAGAGAGTACGGTGCTGTGGTCAACATACGTGATGGTGTGATCACATTTGCCGCGGACAAGTCTGTGACCCAAGATCCAGACCAAGAACCCAGGGTGTTACGTGTGGTTGACGACGACGTCTGCGTGCCAGCACTGTCATGTAGTCTTGTTTCCAAGGCATCGCCATCGCTCGCGGCATCGTCAGCTTAGTGGATGGGCGCGCAGACGTGTTTCTGACCAACTTCACGAATGAGCGCCGGCACATCGGTAAAGGCACGGCTGTGGCGTACCTCGAAGAGCTCGACTACTCTCACGACTGTCTTCTAATGCAAGGGGAAGCCACAGCTCAATCACCTCCACATACACCAGCAGTTGATATCGGTCCAAGTCTTACACCGACTGAAAGATGCCGTCTTATGGAGCTGCTCGACCAGTTCAAGGACTGCTTCTCATCGACATCATGAGTGGGTCGAACGCCTCTGACTAAGCATCGCATCATTACGGAAGACACAGCAAGACCGATCCGACAGAACCCATATCGCATCGCTCAGAAAGAACGTGAGGTAATCCAGCAGAGAGTCAAGAAGATGCTAGAGGACGATGTAATCCAACCATCAAAGAGTCCTTGGGCATCGCCAGTGGTACTCGTGAAAAAGAAAGATGGCAGCTTGCGTTTCTGCATCGATTATCGTAAGCTGAACCTTGTTACAAAAAAAGATGTTTATCCATTACCACGGATCGTGACTTTTCGGACAGGCTACGGCATGCGCACTACTTCTCGTCAATGGACCTTAAAAGTGGATACTGGCAAATAGAAGTAGATGAGCGCGACCGAAAAAAGACCACCTTCGTGACGTCAGACGGGCTTTATAAATTCAAAGTCCTCCAGTTCGGTCTATGCTCAGCCCCAGCCACGTTTCAGAGACTAATGGATACCATTCTGTCCGGCCTGAAATGGAAAATATGCCTTGTGTACCTCGATGACGTGATCGTTTTTTCGGCCACGTTTGAAGAGCATCTAAAGCGGCTACTGTCAGTCCTTCAAGCCATACGGTCCGCTGGACTTAAACCGGAAAAATGCCACTTCGTCTTCGAAGAACTTCAGTTCCTGGGACACGTGATCAGTCGCGAAGGTGTGAAGCCTCACCCAGATAAAACAGTAGCCGTCGCAAAGTTCGTAAGGCCTGTTGATAAGAAAGCGGTCAAGCGTTTTCTGGGTCTCTGCGCCTACTACCGGCTATTTATAGCAGGCTTTGCACACATCGCCTCTCCACTCACCCGCCTTACAAAGCAAGACATTACATGTGTATGGGGTGAAGAGCAAGAAGCTTCGTTCAACGAGCTGCGACAGCGTCTACAAACTCCACCTGTCCTCGCTCACTTCGACGAGGATGTACCAACAGCCATCCATAAAGACGCCAGCAACGTGGGCCTAGGGGCTGTTCTTGTCCAATGCCCAAATGGTATGGAGAGAGTGGTCACCTACGCTAGCAGAACGTTGACACGTGCCGAGTTCAACTACTCAACAACGGAGAAGGAGTGTCTGGCCGTCGTTTGGGCAGTTGCGAAGTTCCGCCCGTACTTATATGGCCGCGCCTTCCAAGTCGTAAGCGACCATCACTCTCTTTGTTGGTTGACCAACATAAAAGACCCATCCGGACGTTTAGCACGATGGAGCTTACGGCTCCAACCACATGGCCGTGGTTTACAAGTCCGGAAGGCAACATTTAGACGCCGACTGTTTGTCAAGGTCACCGATTGAATCACCAGCTATAAAGGATGATGATTTCCCAGGTTTTTTAGGAGTTGTTGATGCAGCTATTATTTCTCGGCAACAACAAGATGATCGGGAGCTCAACTCGCTTATAGAATTCTTGAACGGGCGAGCCGCCAATGCACCAAGAGTGTTTTCGAAGAACTTATCGTCATCCTGTCTGTACAAAAAGAACTTTTCATCAACAGGTAGAAGCTATGTGCTGGTAGTTCCTGGAGCTCTCCGCAGCGAAATTTGACAAGCCTGCCATGACGAAGCCACTGCGGGCCACCTTGGTTTCACAGGAGCACTGACACGCATCAAAGAAAAATATTACTGGCCAAGAATCGCAGCAGAGGTTAAAAATTACGTCCGAACATGCATTGACTGTCAGCGGCGCAAGGTACCACCTGTCAAACCTGCTGGGCTATTACATCCTGTGCCCGTGCTAGAAACGCCGTTTTCTCAAATCGGAATGCATCTGCTGGGCCCATTCCCAACATCGGACAGCGGCAACAAATGGGTTATAGTGACGACGCACTACCTCACCCGATACGCGGAGACCAAGGCAATCGCGAGTGGCACTGCAGCTGAAGCGGCCCAGTTCTTCATTGAGAACATTGTCCTGAGACATGGTGCTCCAGCTGTCGTCATAACAGACAAAGGCACCGCGTTTACAGCCGAGCTTTTGCGCACTGTACTTACGCCCAGTGGCACAGCGCATAGAAAGACGACTGCTTACCACCCACAAACGAATGGGCTTACAGAACGACTTAACAGGACAATCACTGATATGCTTCGCATGTACGTCGACGTGGAACACAAGCATTGGGACCGAATATTGTCGTACATCACATTCGCGTATAATACGGCGCGCCAGGAAACAACAAAAATGACGCCGTTCGCGCTAATTCATGGCAGAGAAGTTACGACAATGCCTGACGCCATTCTGCCTTACGATTGCAATGATTCAGAGACAGACGCAGCAGACTTCACTGAGTGCGGCGAGGAAGCAAGGCAGCTTGCCCGCGTCAGAATAATGAACCAGCACCAACTTGACACCCAACGGTACGACCTTCGCCATTGATTCGTCATTTATCAACCAGGAGATGGAGTCTGGGTTTGGTTTCCTGTACGACGAAAAGGCCTCTCAGAGAAACTCCTACGCCGATAGTTCGGACCCTACAAGGTTTTGCGCCGTCTTAGTGACATGACGTACGAAGTCGTGCCCGACGCCTCCTCCTGTTCGAAACGTCACCAGCATCTGCCTGAGACAGTGCACGTGGTCCGCATGAAACTATACCACTCTCAGTGATGTAAACACCCGCTGGCTGCATCTCTACCTGTTGAGCATCGGGACGACGCTCATTCTGGCGGGAGGGTAATGCCGCGTGCATAGCTGCATTTAGCGGCGAGATAGCAACGACAACGAAGAACGCGGTTTTGCTCGAGAGGCGCAGCGCAGGCGAGTGAAGAAGACGACAATCTTAGCGGCCTTCTCTGAGAGCGTCTCTACAAGTTCCACTGTCCGTGTTTTTAAATAAACCCCCTGTAATTTATAACCCGCGACAATATTGAATAATCTGTAATAGACGCAGTGAGTCCTGATACTCAGTTTCATTGGCTTTTCTCTTCCCTTTCACTGCCTGAAGCAACGAGCACTCGCTTATCGCTCCGGTGAGATGTGTGGAAAACGACTGATAAACCTTAGGAAGGCTGATAAATGTTAAGACATATGGAAGTTGTTTATTTTCTCCACTGAAAGGACGTACGAATCGCCAACACGTCACCAACTACAAGGTGGAGACATGATGTGTAGTTAAGCACAGGAAGAACTACGTGCCATGAGAGCAAGGCGTAGTATACAACATACCACTGTCCTGTGGGTCTTCGTACACAAAAATGATAGGACGCTGCGTGAACGATAAAGCAAATTAACATTCAAACAATCCTCAGACATGCGCTACAACAGGCCCCCTCTCAGCCAATTGTCCGACTTCTGTGTGCCACGCACTTTTTGACACCACAGTAGTGATTGCCAAAAACAGGCATATGGACGCTCGTGTAAGCACAAAAGCTTTCACGATAATTATATGAAGCGCATATTAGTGCTCAGTAAGCTGCGCTGTCACGGAAAGAATTTGGCTAGTTTTACCACTAATGGCCAGCACTTTTTTAATTTTGTTTACCTTTTCCAACCTTTGTCTACCAGTTTACATCTCGGGATTTCCGCACCTAAATATTCTGAAGAAAGTTTCAATAAAACGCCACTTGTTAGTGAGCTGTGTCTTCGTCTTTCTATAATTTTTCTGTGCCGCTAAATATTGCTGCAACCACTCGACATTTGAGATGACGAAAGACATTAGGTGCAAAAAAACTTTAACAGTTAATTCCCTTACCTTCCACTTCATCGGATCCACTTTGTCTTCCTGAATTGATAAAAAAAACGACGCCCACAGTAATAAACATAACAATATTTAAACAGCCTGTCTAAACAAGGCAAGTTTAACTCACGTTAACACAAAATTTTCACAAAGCAATGACGCCGGGTAACTGTCTTGTTTGTGCTTCTTAAATATTCTCAGTCGTTTTCATACAATGTGGACCAGGTGGCCAACGAGGCCCTACTTCATAAGTTTTCACTTAATTAAGAGGCATTATTTTCGAGGTATTTGTTGAAGCTCAAAGGACTTTGTCAAGCTAGAGATGACTCCCACTTGGCCTTTCTAGTGCTTCTCGGTGAGAGAATTAACCGAGCTCAAGTTAAAGAGAGCACAAAGTCCAGCGTCGGTTATGGCTAAACCCAGAGGAACACTGCCGCTGAAATACTACGAACTTGTAAATATTTGGCCTGTGACAGTCACTGCACGTTACAACCACCTTGATTTACCGACTCTCTCAGAATCCCCAACAATAGCGTCTGCAGCAAAGATCTTTCCTTTTTACATGATGACGACGTCATTACATAAGTGCACATTATAACACAGCAAACAGCCTAAATTGTCTTGATCTAGGACACACGGTTATGGGATGTATATCAGATGCAAATAAATCATATAATGTTTTTGGAACGTGAAACACTCCAGGTTGTTTGATGCAACTTACATTGAAGCATGGTTGGCACCATAACGTCCCTTGTGCCAGTAGTTTCGGTTTTATGCTTTTCTTCGCAAACTCACTATCCTTGTTCTTCAGTGCTACCACGAATATGCCATACATTATGCTACCATGGATAGACAATCTATTGTAGCATAATGACTCACGCACTTCTTTTCTACTGTTTTCAAAGATCTGGATTGATGGAGTGCACAGGCTTGTTTAAGTAAGAGCAGAACACTAAGAAGCGGAGGTGGGTACACATTGCCTACTTTGGCACGGAAGTCAGGCACTTTTGTTATTGTGGATGAAAACAGCAGCGACGGTGATGTCATCTTTCAGTACATCCTCCAGTTCACGAGTGACTGCCTCTTCACGTGTATGTGCCTAAAGTTGCGCGTATGAGTGTTTATACGCGTGTCCGTGAGGTTAATTTACAGAACGTGCCAAATCACCCCGCAAATTTATCTGCAATCAAGTCACAAATACTAATGTGACCAAGGTCAAGTACTTTTTCCTTTTGAAATAACTTAGTTTTGTGGACAAACAGGTATGGAAGTTTTCTACTTACTTTGCCTTTCGTTGGAGCTGCTGTCCGTAGCTGTAAAATACAATATTTGTAGTACACGATCGATATTGAACAAAATTCCTCTAGAAAATTTCTACTTACACTTGCTCTTCCTTTCATTGGAGCTACCGCTCTTTCCTGAAAGAAACAGAGACAAGTAATTCGCGTTACATATCAAAACATTGGTAACGTATGCTTCTGAATACTAACGCTTCGTTATGTGTAATGTTTCGTTGGTAAACTGTGAGGGGCGTGATGATAAGGGCACGTTCTTATCCAATGACGCCTTCAACCGCTGTTAGTGGAATATTCTCTGTTCGGTATGCATATTCCACTGTTTGAGGTCTACCAAGTAGTACATCACAGGTAGAAAACCTAGCGCTTTTCAGTGCCTACAGGCGTCGTCAAACAGAAAATTGTCCATCGGCGTCGACGGAGTCATCACGAGTCATGAAAAAAAAACAATGTGACACATCTTTGTGATACAGGAATTGTCAGAACACAGGAAGGAGAAATGTGTCTTCGGGTAAGTAGTTGAATTTATATTACACATCGATATATAATTGGTGTTTGGTGGCTACAGCGCTCTTAGACGTTGACGCAACCATGTTGACGCCGGGTGGCACTTGTGCTCTATCACGACAAGCAACTACTCGCGACTGGGATAGATTTTCTGAAGACACTGTATTACATACACCAAAGCATCGCGGAAACCGCACATGAACCCTATGCACTCTGAAACCACGGAAGCAGAACTGATCGCATTTGGACTAAATCGTTTTGTGAACTCACGATCCGCAACAGCGAAAGATGTATTATTTACGGGTTGCGACCATTTCGTTTGATGAGCTTTTCATGTGACATCGTGTTGGCTAGCAGTGGCTGGCTGCTGAGTCATTTCGGCAAAGGTGTAATATTTTCTGACTGGCTTCAGTTAATCAATCATGAGTATATTTCCAGCTTTACGAACTTACTGATCTCGTCATTAAAATGCTTAGGAGGCATATTTTGGCATGTTCGAATTACATTCAAGTACGCTGTTTTCGAGAACGTACTAATTCCGTGCTCGCTCTTTTTTTTTCGTTGATAGAGACAACCCGTGAAATGGAAAAAAAAATAACACATGACTAGATTGCAGTGCGCGGCCGGGAGCAGCGTCCTGAAACATGATCACTGTAAGGTACCAAAATGAAGACTACACGCTATTCAGGTTTTGGTGAAATTCTAGCTATATATCCTGTAAACCAAAAAAAGAAGGTCAGGTTTTCTAAAGTGACCTAATTAAGAGTGTAAAATCCCACCATATACGAATGGGAGGGTAGTCACGTGTTGTTATTTTTTTATTTCACTGCTCATCTTATCAGCTGGACGAAACCAGTGTGTTCCTGAAAATAGCATAGTTGGACGTCGTTTCAACATTCCTACATAAGTCTCGTGCTTACTTCATTTAATAATGAGTAGCTGTCTAGTTTATAACATCATTAGTGCACACCAACTACACCTAATTACTGGAGAAATGGCAGTTGCTACTGCAGTATATTGCTAACAAAACTATGGACTATCTCCCCGAAGGAAATCCTGATGGGATACGAAGCAGAAGCGCTGCGCACGTCGTTGACCAAGTTGAAACGGGCGTCGACGAGGGTGCTGGAAGAACGATTTGACGTGAAACTCAGTGTAGCGTTTACTCGCGAGAGTTTGTTTGAAACGCAAGGAGACGGGAGGTGGGACGCGTTGAAGACACTTGCCTTCAGCTTCCTTGGCTCGCGTCTCGTCTGTGTTAACCGCGCTCCGTCTGTATTGTGGAACGTGATCGCGAGTTCTCGATTCGCACCTCGTTGGAGTCGCTGGTCTTCCAGTGCCGGCGCTTGCGTTCGCTTTCTCTGGCTCGTGCCTCGTCGGTGTTGACGTCGCCATTCGTGAATGTTATCGGCTCCTCTAACCCTCGCAATACCGGCGACAGCCAGGAAAGATACTCGCAGACTAGCAGGTTGCATGCCGCGACAGCGTTCCACCTGTCGGCGCGATCGCGGCGCGCTCTCCACATTCTCGAGGCGCGCGCAGCGCGCGCACGACTCGCAGCTTCTTCTCGCCGATAGATGGAGAGAGGTGGCAAGAGAATGTGCCCTCGTGAGGAGGGGCTCGAGCGTTTTGAGTGGTGGAGAGGGTGAAAAGAGAGCTGACACGCGGCGAGCGCGCGGCAGGTGAGGGAGAAAGAAGTTACCGCGACCTACTAGGAGCGCGTGAGGAAATTGGCACTGCTCCAACACCTGCGGCGAGGGAAGCGGTGCGGACAGAGAGACAGCATTACACAGTTTATTCAAATAGCTGCTTCACATCTATTATGCCTTCGGCATGTGTCGGATAACAACGTTCCTCTTTGTGTAAATTTCGCTGCGTTAACTGTGTCTGGCAGTAACTAGGGTGACGATGCGCTCAACTTCGGAAACGCGAGAGGCAGAGTTCTGAGCTTAAGCCACGAACACGCGAATTTTTTCTATAATGTAGTTCTATTCTGTAGTGAAGTTCCATGTAGTTGTATTCTGTAGTGAAGTTCTATTATGTAGTGAAGCTTTGTCACACGTAAGGAACTTCGTAATAGTATCAGACTTTTACATAGCTCGTTTTTATTAACAAAGGCAAAATCGCGAGCACGGACTAGACATGGTCGTGCAATTTGCGATCAAACGTAATGGTGGGTCATGATGCAGATGTTCCTCGTAATTATTTTCATGTCTTAAGCCCGCTGAGCTGGCACATGCCTAAACCACGCGACGCACCATTGTTCTTAACATGATCACCAAATTAACCTGTGACTGTGCATTCTTGCCCCTAGCTAGCATCGCATGTGCGTTGATGAGTGCGTGGTTTCCTTAACAGCGTCTTGAATTAGGCTTTAAACAAGTGGTATGGAAATTTTTCAGGAAGGGTGACTACGGTGCTGCAAACACGAATATTGGTATTATCTACCTATCAATATACTTGTGTCGCATATTTATATTTTCAGCTAACGCGGAACGCTGCTTAATATCACAGAGAGAATTTGCAATATTTGCGAGAATAGGAGCGTTGGCTTACGTTCGTCCGCCATGGCCACCCACCACCGCGCGCAAACTTCGTTTTCATCATCATCGTTTAAGCTCACCTAGCGGGAACCCTTTGTACATTAGGTCTCTATGGGAGCTTTCAGATGTAGAATTTTCTGGCACACAGCAGACAAATGTCGCGTATGCCATGCGACAAATGATTTGCTTTTCTGGCAAAATGGTAACCAAAGTAAATGTAGCGACATCCATCAAATCATCCGTCTAGTCAAGCATTTGTACTAAAACAAGAAGATTACGCAACAGATGTGCGTCGATGGTCGAGCTTTTTATTTATTTATTTCGACATACTGCCAATCCCATCAGGGATTTTAGCAGGAAGGGCGTGAACATAAAAATTCGAATACGTACACAATAAAGACATACATCGCGATAAAGTACAGAATGAAACTAACAGAATCGGATCATTTAACAATTTCAGATCAAAGAAGGCATAAAACATTAGTGTAAAGAAAAGTTGTCAGAAGAAAATAAATGCAGCGACTTGGTTGACACATTGGTTGACATATTGGCATTTGCATCAAGAAACACAACAAGAAATTACAGCAATAAGAAACTACCCTACAATATGGCGAAGTATTTCAAGGAAGGGCAAATTTATACACACTGAAAAACAGAAACATGTTCAAGAATCAACAGGGCGATTTCTCTTCACCTGGATTCAGTATTAAAGATTGCTTAAAGAAAAAAGAAAAAATATGATGACATGATACTTCGCTCGTACATTGTTCACACGAACACCCATATTAAAATCAACCAGGTGATTCCGTTTGCATAATACAAAGTTCATTTTCGACAAGGGTTAGAAATTTTGCTAATTCGGTAGTGCTGGAGATACTCGGATCCAGTTTATTCCATTCATTAGTGGCTAACGGAAAGAATGAGTACCTAAAGCAGTTTGTGTCTCATTGGGTGTTTTTGGCGTGTTTTTCTAGTTTGATCAAACGTAAGATAGGCGGATACATCAATGTTTAAATGACCATGTATTAATTCATGTATGAATTTTGCACGTGCTAACCTTGTTCTATTCATTAGAGTAAGTAATCCAGCTTTTTTCATTAGTTTAGTCGGAGAATCTGTATGTCTGTACTTGTTGTAGATGAACCTCATAGCTTTCCTTTGTATTCCTTCCAGTTTAGTGATTTGCTGTTTTGTGAATGGTGACCAAATAATATTACCGTATTCCAGTAATGATCGCACAAGGGAAGTGTATGCAAGCAGTTTTAGAGAAGGCGGGGCCTGGCGAAGCCGGTATCTGAGTGTAAACAAGCGGCGTAGTGCAGCTGAAGTAACGTAACTTATGTGTGCATCCCATCTTAGATCTTCAGTTATAATAATTCCAAGATATTTATGCTGACTTACTCTAGTTATGGGAATGTCATTAATGGTGTAAAGAAAATTTGACCTAGTTTTTTTTTCGACTTACTGATAAAATTGTACACTTGTTTGCATTAAGTGACATCTGCCATTTACGGCACCAGCAGGAAACATCTTGTAAAGCACTATTTAAAGCTACATGGTCCTCCGTTGAGTTTATTTCTCGATATAGCACGCAGTCATCCGCGAATAATTTAATAAGAGTCATGATCTTCAATCACTAATAATGAGCAATAACGATTTTATCCATCTTCAATCATTATACGAAAGTCTACAAAATCACCCACTACGCTAGAATGGCTCAAAGCATTCTTAAGACAGTGAACAATAACAAAAGTGCGCTCCTTGCGCTCTCCTTTATGCGGTTTATCAACATCTCGCTAATGTATAGTAATGATTTCATTACGCAAGCAAGCGAATTCCCCTAATTATTTAGGCATTATTATAATGATACAATAAGCTGGAGAAGTGACATTGATGACTCCCCTCTCTAAGGCAACACGCGCCATGAGGTGGTTGAGAACGGGGTTAAGAAAAGATACGCTAATAACAATATATAGGCTGCATATGCGACCTATCCTGAAACTTTGATGTGTTTTGTATTCCGTCCGTGCAGCTTACACAATGAGACCCCTAGTACTGCTGGAAAACGAAGCGTTGCGATTGTGCCTGGGTCTCACAAGATTTGTTGCCAACAACGTGTTGTATTTCGAAGGTCAGTTCCTTAGTTTAAAATTCGTAGTTATTTCTATGAATGGCAGACTCTGCCCAGGCAGCACTGCGAAAAACGCTGCTACCAGCGCCCCCATCGCCGCGCGTGCCATAAATGGGTAGTGCACATATAGCACGTCCACGAGCGAGCGGGAATAGGCCCTCCTCATTCGTTGGTATTGAGGCGCGATTTCCTGAAAGTCAAGGACCTGGCAAGCTTCCTAATTCTTTCAATTCCACCTCGCTTCATAAAAGTAGCAAGCTCATGAAAACGAAATGCGGCCGTCATGCAAAAGATGTTTCATTTATTTCAGCGTGCTGCAACGGGCAATGTAATTGCAAGCGAGCATCGCGTGATATTGAGTTCGAGCCAACCACTCCGACGTGCGTTGTGTAATGCTTAAATGCGTTAAATATGGGCGTACACATGATGCAAAAGCGAGGAAGTGCATACACGAAGTAACCATGCTATCAGAGGTATACGAAGCTCGCTTCAGCCGGCACGAATGCACCATGGTCATGACCGTGGTGTTTTTCGCTTTGCAGTAGCATTCTCTATCAATTTCTCGCTTCCTGTGCATTGAACTGTTTTATTACACATTCTCAAATGCTCTCTTGACGGTCATCTCCCGTTTGTACATACTGCACATGGGGATACATGCGTGTCAACTTTCTAGATGTTAAACGAAAGGCTAAACCGGTGCCTCCGAGATAGCTCTGGTAATCGCGGAGACCAACGAAAAAAAAAGGAAAACCCTGATTGTGGTTGCGATCACTTTGCGTTTTACCTGTATATGAGGCTCGTGTCTACACTTCCTAGTTATATCCGAGACTTAGAGCCTTCAAATTGATTTGATTGGTTTTTGGGGGTTAATGTCCCAAAACAGCGATATGATTATGAGAGACGCCGAAGTGGAGGACTCCGGAAGTTTCGACCACCTGGGGTTCTGTGACGTGCACCCAAATCTGAGCACACGGGCCTACAACATTTCCGCCTCCATCGCAAATGCAGTAGCTACAGCCGGGATTTGATCCCGTGACCTGCGGTTCAGCAGCCGAGTACTTTAGCCACAAGACCACCGCGAGGGGGCAGAGCACTCAAAGTCCCACGTGCTTAAGGCTGTGTAGTGACGAAAAATTTCAGATTATCGGTGGTCGCGACGTGTGCGACGCTCATACCGCCGTGCGTCACTATTCTACTGTTGTACGTCACGCAACACGGTCAGAGGGTCTGTTAAGCTTCATAATTAAAGCAAGAGAAGAGACCTACACTATCACACTTAGGCGAACTGCTGTGGAAAACGCGAGTAATTTGCTTACTCAACACGTTCGCAACGGCCTGTATTTAGCGCTCTCGCCATTCTGCTTTGCGAAAGCTGCAGAAATCAGTAAAACCGAAGTTATTCACGTCCGTGGCAATTCCCAATGCTACAGTAACGCAGAATGGGGTCTTTGTTCATCATCAAATTACGCAACCACTAATCAAACATCAACCAATTGATTTTCAATTTTGATGTTTTGCTCTCTCGCTGCCTTCGGTTTGTTTCTTTTTTGTCATGCTTTCCTAACATCATCAGCTCCACTTGTTTCGTAGAACATGAGCATCAGCATACATAGGCCAGTGTTTCAGTGAGCTGTCGCGCATGCGGTAGTACTCTTTTATTTAGTGCATGATACAATGTTATAACTTGAGAACTGATAAACGGAGAGTTGTTTGCACTGTTTCGTTGAAATCAAAAGAGTAACACTTTGACTGTGCTTGCCCAAAGGGAGGGAGATGTATGATAACTTGAATAAAGTGTGCCGTGAGAAAATGTTTCTTTCCCATACCACCCTGTAGAAAAACGACCATCACAAGACAACGAGACGAAACGGTGACGCACAAATGCTTCGGCATGCAGGCGACGGGAAACATGATGCCGGCACCGGGCTCCGAGCTAGTGAGGCCGTGGGAGGGGACGCGTTTTCCTCCTCTTTTTTTTCTCCGCGCTCACGCGTGCTGTAGCTGAACGGTTCTGCGTAAATTGATGCCCGCTCCTGGCGCCAGGCTGGCGCGACAGTAACAGCGGCTCTACTTTTTGCTTCTTCTTGCGCCTGCTCTTACCGGCTGTAGGCGTTACAAACCGCGCCACGCGGCTGTCGCCGGTATTTTTTATTGCTGCAGGCTCCCTAAAGACAGGATTTTAGTCAATAAGCAGGAACGCGCCGCCCATATGCCGTTCGTTATTCGACACCTGACTGAGAGTGTACTCAAAACTGCGTCCACAGGTAGCGCTACGTGTCCGCAAAACTCCACAGTCTGACGTCTATCAGGAACACGAGATTGTTGGACTTGATGATAGTTATAGCGCGAGAACAGAACGACGACAAATAGTCAAGAATCGTGTCCTTCTTGTCTCTTTGTCGTCGTCCAGCTCTCGCGCTATATGTCGTCATGTCATACCAACTAGCCCAAACTTCCACACTCCCATGCTTTGGCCACTTGCTGAGCAATCATTTTTATTCATTTGCAGTTTTATCTCACTAACAATTTTTCTCATTATTTTAGTTTCGCTACCTAAATATAATTCAACGCAGTTCTTGGCAAATTTCCTTTGTATGTGAGCGCCATCCATCTGAGGTCATCATAATCATCATCATTATTATCATCAAAAGTCTCGAAAGACGTTTCATCCCTCATTGCGATGGGATGGCTAAGTCTGACTGCCACATCGTGGGCTCTCTGCACGGCACGTTACTTCTGGCGCAGCGCCACTCGGAAGTAAATCGCGTTCATTGAGAAAGATTATTGATGTTTCAATAGGCTCTTTTATGGCACAAAGTAGAAGAACGAGATCATGAGATGTCATTAGGAAGGTGGGAGAGAAGCAACATACATTTAGCTTCAACTGGCATCGCCACTAAAGAGCTGACACTTTCAGACAAGCGAACCGTGAACACAAAGACTGTTTAAGGTTAGAAACAAAGTTGTTTGCGAGTGGTAATGGCATTAAGGAAAGTAAACGAAACATTATCAATGAATAACTATTTCAGAATCTGGTAAAAGTCAGCAAAGAACTTATTTTAGTCTCTACGATAACTTTCGCAATAGCACCGTGAAAATTCCAGCGGCTGCACTGCATAGTAGAGGCGCGCAAATTAAGTGGCTCTGTTGGAACGACTACAATGGTTACGCAGCTCGGCTGCGGGCTCGAGGTCGCGGATCAGACACTGACCGCGGCGGTCGCATTACGACGAAAGCGAAACGCAACAAGTCCAAGTTATACGCACTATGAGCACACGTAGAGATTTCTGGAGCCCTCAGCTATACGGAGGACCACATATTATTATCTATATTTCGGCACGTAAAATTTCTATGAAGTCATTTCCCGTGTTTCCGAGATGTTACTCCTAGTATTCCTCTCTTTCAATCTTTTAATGCTGACATGATAGAAACAAAGTGACCAACCTATAAAAATAAATTTTGAAACAGCATTTCCTACTCTGTTGCTGCTTATGCTAATTGTTTAATTTTTTCTTTTGATTGCTCTTGACTTGACGCTCTTTTTGCCAGAAATGTATGTTATTCGAGCGCCGAACACTTATTTCGTAAATCTGAAAATTAAGCAGTGGTAACGTAAAAATCAAGTAGAATGTCGAGAGTGGTCTCTGAAGGCCAGTTCTGACAATGAAGATAAAGACGAAGTTTGCGCGTGGAGGTGGTCGGTCATGGCGGAGGAACGTAAGTCAGCGGTTTCTTCTTATTTTTTGCAGCTCCTGTTTTTTATTTTAATGATATGAATCCTCGCCTTACGTAGTGACAAAGGTCAAGCTTTCCCTGAATGATAATAATGGATAGGTAGATCGTCTCCTCCATAGCGGCTTAGTTTGCTCTAGAGATTACCATATACACTCACTGATAGTGCCAGCACTGACATGTGCAATAAGTTACTGCCTACTTCATCCGACTGTGTGAAAGCCAGGTACTGTAATAAGCAAGAAAAACTTGATGCACTACGCCACGTCGAAGGCCACGTCACTAATGCCACGTCAAAGGCAAAGGCCATGTCAATAATGTCAAAGGCAACGTCTTAAAATCCTCGTTGCCAATGCAAGCGTAGGCATGAAATAAGGAATGGAAAATTTAGAACGGGCTGCGTTTGAGCCATCATCAGTTAGTTTACGGTTTCATTAGTTTTTTTTTCTTTTGCTGTTCAATGTAGTTCTTCGAAAATCCGTGCCACTGCTTAGTATGAACCCGACGGGTGATGAACATTTACCAGCTCGCAAACGGTCAATTGTGTCCCGCACGCATGGCATGCGAGACACAATTGACCTGGGTATGTCAGCCCTTGAGAGACCTTTGTAAGTGTAAAATGCAGAAAGACATTGGCTTTTCAATGCTTGATCTGTAATGCGCCACATGCTGTTTTCATAGAAGACAATGGGCCTAGAAGCAGTTTTTTAGTGCAGAGGGCCAATCGACGACGGTCTGCGCTGTCTTCACAGGCAACATCACGTCACTTTTTTCGCGAAAAAGATAGCACAGGTGCAGAAGTGGGGCACGAATGTTCTTTCATGAAACGGTGCTTTTGTGCCGAGTTTTGAAATTCTCCAAAGGTGCACAATATACCGAGACTTCTTTGCAAGAGTTCGAGCCGGTTTACAAGCCCGTCGACGCAATATATGTGGCACAATTAACGTTGAGCGCAACTCATAACGCGAAAGAAGAAAGAGTAAATACAGAATGGGGCACACGTCTCTATCCCCTTTTCTCCTGCTTTGAGTCCTTCAGGGTGCCGGGCTGACTGTCGTATGGCGTGACTGAAACCTGTCGTCATCACTTGGTGTCACGAAGGCAAAACTACATACACCATAGCGAGCTGAAAAATATCAACGCGCGCACACGCCCCAAACAAGCCTTCTTCGGGTTCTTCGAGCGCCTTGTTGATGTTAAGTGCGGACGTTAATATGATTAAAGGGCAGCACGACAACACAAACCACGCATAAGCCTTGTCTAAGGAAGCAAGCAGTGAATAGAAGAGAGAGAAATAAATTGAAAAAAAAATCGAGGAATCGAAGTCAGTGTAAATGAAGTGGATAAACACAAAATAAATATAGAATAGAGAAAACAAAATGGATACAATGAAACGAGGAGGGGTGTGCAGCTCAACCCTTCCATAGGCTTGGTACAAGCCACCTTTTTTTTTTTCATCCCCTGTCTCACATGCGCTGTAAATGTGTCCTTAAATGATACACGAACTCGCTCAATTTTACACACTATTCACATCCCAGGATACCACGTTGGCGCTAATCATAACCACGCTTTTAATATTGCTAGTGAATGTGTGGATACCGTTATATGTAGCGCTTATTTGAAATGTTCATTACTGACTGATCACCAACAGCACTTTTGCTAAGTGGTTTTTGTTTCGTTTTTCTTTATAAAAAGAACCGGCCCAGCAGTCTATTCCCCAAGTTTCCTTGATGTGATATTTGTAAATGTCCTATGAACACTTCATCGTTAAGAGTGTACAGAGTGCTATAGACGTACAAATTATAGTTCAGAAAGTGGGTGATAGGTGAAATCAGAGCTACAGGAATTCGAACCTTGAGTAATTCTTAATTCAATCCAGGAAGAAGAGTACTCATGCCGGATGACGCGCCTAGTAAGTGTGTTTCTATGTATACCTTATTTGTTTCCTGAAAACGTGACCATAGTGCACAACTTCTAATATCGGTGAAAAAAAAAACAATCTGATGTATCCTATTGTACGACCTGTGCAGGCAGAGACTATAGGATAAAGTCAAGAAAAAAAATTGAAAGCCACCAATTCGTGGCGTCATTGAATCCATTATATGTGGACTCTCTCATCCCTGTGCCTTTTAAAGCTCAATGTTATCAGAATGCCGAAATTTTCATTTTAAGAATTATGTTACTTTAATCCTCTCTGGGGCACTCTTTCGTTTTATCGCAGCCGTGTTCTAGGCCATTCGACGTGTTCATCAGTATCTTAAATTGAAAGCTTTATTAGGGTATCTAAAAATTTCAATAATAAATGCTTTCCAACTATAAACGATTGAAAAAGACATTCCCTATATATTTTCTACGCATGCTATATCAATTTTTAGGAATGTGGAATGCGTACCTAAGAGTAATTTTTCACTCAATGCAGAAACAGTGCGCGTGTTGGATGAAGCGCCCAGTAAGTATATTTCGTAAATTCCATAATATTTATTTTCTGAAGCGTGACCATAAGGGACAGTTTTGTAACATTGGTAGAAAGAGAAGTAGCCCTTTCAACAATGTCTTCTTGCTTGATATTAGTAGGCATATTATAAGAGGATCGCGAAGAGAAAAAGAACACACACTGGCAGATCCCTCCCACGTTGAATTCATTGGATGTGATTTCCCCTATCTTCGAGCCCCTCAATGCTCCATAAGTCAGAATGCCAAACATTTAACTTGAAGAACCATGATGCCTTCTTTTTCACTGAGATTTCCTTTTGCTATACAGAGCCGTATCTTAGGCCACTCATTGCAGCCATTTATTTATTAAAATTCCCGCCCTAGTGTGTTTCCTAAATATTGAAATGCTGCCTTCAAACGTTAAATCGTTGCGACACGCTGCCGGCTCCCCTATTATATGATCAACGCATGCTATATCAAAGTTTCTATTTTTTTTTATTCGAATCGCTTAACTTAGACTGATTCTTCACGCAATGAAGAAACAGTACGCGTACTAGATGAAGCGCCAAGTAAGTGTGTTGTCTCTGTTTTACAATATTCAGGTGTTACTTGATATGGAACATAACGAAACGAGTAGAAGGATACAGTACTAAGTTACACATATTTCCGACAGTCAGGCTCCTGTTTGCTTGCGCACATAAACTCTACGTCAAGCTGCTTTCAATAATAGTAGTAGGCTTAAATAAACATAAATACGTGATACGTGAGAAGCAGCGTATGTCCACCACCGTTGGTCATTTGGATAGTGCATTGATCATCTTACCTTTACACTACTTTCTTTCTGAGTCGCATGTTCCCAGCACTTGACTAACCACCCATAATGCTAAGGTGTTGTATGACGTGATAACGCCTGAAATTGAACATTTGTCACTTAAGTAACTCGTACAGATTGGTACTGCTGCATGTTGTACCAGAGAATTGGCGGAGAACAAGCAATTTACCTAACTATTGCAACCCTTGTTCATGTACTGAAAGCATCCTAAAACTCAACTACATGCATAAGGCACTGTAAAAAAGAGAAATGAGCAGCTCCAGTTTTGTAGCAACTCACAGACGTTTCTTGTAAACCTGCAGGTGCAATTGTGTGCCGTTACGTTTACACATAAATTAGATAGGTCAGGCCTCGCTGAAATTTTAGCGGGAGGGCTAGATATAACATTTATATTATTGTTACAACTTTTCTGGACTTATACATAAAAGGTTAGGTGTACCATATTTCAGAAAGCGCTACTGTATATAGAACGACAATTACAGATTAAAATAGGTACAATATAGCAGCAATGAAACTAAACACATATATAGCAGATTGCATACAATTTCGCTCGTACTCGCAAGTTGAAGAATCACCTGTGAACTTGTGTTCAGTTCTGTGGACATGTGCGTGCACATATCGTCTTGTTACTGCTGCTTATGGCTCTGCGAGAGATCCTAAAGCCACCTGAGGGGCAAACGTAGCTTTGATCACTTTATCCTCCGAAATTCTCATTCTATATTATTATGTGAATGGCGGAGTATGAAGGCTAAGCTCGACCTCTTTGAAGAGGAATTATTTACATTTATGTAACAATTCCATGGTAATGTTACCGGATTTCTAAACTCTGAAGAAAACTTGTGGGGTGCAAATTGTTGGGCAATCTTATGACAAAAAATTTGTTAAGTAATATGTGTGTAAATGTCACTTATACAATGTACTATTTGCCACTTACTGTTGTTTTTATTTCCCAAATTGCTTGCCCTAGTCTTGTACCTTTCAATATTAGAAGAAGCTTTCGTAATACATTTTTTCCACATGTTATCCTGTTCCTGTTTTTTTTTTTGCACTTGGGAAGCATAAGTGTGAGAGTAACTTTTCTTACAATTCAGAAAAAGAAAGCATTTCCAATGAAGCGGAAGGTAAGTGTACTGCTTACGTTCCATGTCATTTGAGTGTTATCACAGCTAGTTATAAATTCAACGGAACGAGTAAGGATGAAGCATACAGCCCTAAATTGCACCGTCATTATTTCAAGAAATACAGTGTGATGAAAGGGTTCGAGCTGACTTTATTCACGCACTCCACGATCATTCCATCCGTCCGCTCAGTGCTGACCATCATGGCAGGCTTAATTGCTTGACCTAGCGTGAACTAAAATGTTCTAGATTGGTTAGTAGAACGCCCAAGTAATACAGTTTATAACTTTGTATCCAATATGTCTAACAATTCATTTATTTACTGAAAATGCCCACGAATAAAACTTAAAACACGTCGTGCTCGTTATCCCACTTATGCGTGCCGTAATTCAAATGCCCCCTACCGTTCCGCAACAAACTGCTAAACAATTTGACCAAGTTGGCTGCAGCTGAATGTGCTAGAGGAGAGCGATGATGATTGAAGCTATGCTCTGATGCACCAACTGCTTGCAGTTGCGCAAGTGATAACAGCTGCGTCTACTTCGATGCTGCCATGAAACTTGACGAGGGAAGTATACCGTTTCTTTGGCTGGTAAAGTGAAAATTTCGAGACATCTGCTACACGCTATTTTTATTGGAGAAGTTTAACATGCCCGCCCGACACAAACTTCACATTTCGTGACAAATGGTACGAAGCACTGTACTTGGGCTTTTCGTTTTTCTATATGCATATACTGTGTACGTTATGCTCGAAACGTACGGTATAATACGTATCATTGTTCCTTACAGAAAATGACAGCAGCTCCGACGAAAACCAGAGTAAGAAACTCTATGTCGTTTGATGGCGGCCGGAATAGTCAGCTGCCTTCGAGCACTTTGGCCCGTTCGTAAAACTTACGCCGCACGGGGTAACGTTTACCTTACACAATTGTGTCAAACTTTCGCACAATCTGATAGGCATGAAAGGCAATAAATCATGCTGTACAGAGACAAATTTTCAATATTGACATGAATCTGCTCAGTTCAAACACTGCATATTGACTTATGGAAGGCAATAAATCATGCTGTACACAGACATATTTTCAATATTCCCATGAATCTGTTCAGTTCAAACACTGCATATTGACTTCGTCATCTGATGCAAACGCACTGAAAGAACTAGAACCCGCGAAACTTTCATCCGACGCTGTTTACCGCGAAAGTGTTTTATTTACTGACATGCTTTGGCCGCAAAATAAAACACACACAAAGTAAAGAAACACTCAACGACAAGCACAAGCTGATTGTGCTTGTCATTGAGTGTTTCTTTACTTTGTGTGTGTTATTTTGCTGTCAAAGCATGTCAGTAACAACTAGGCTAACAATCAGTAAAGTGTTTTATGTCGTGGTCCAGCACGGCTCCGTGACGCATTTCCGTTACGAATATAACGTTGTAAAATATTTAACAACTGATTGCTAAGAAAAAAAAGAAAAGGAAAAGTTACGGAGCGGGGCATCAAATCGGTGGCCCCGTGCTCTTCAGAGCGCGGCGCTAACCACTACACCACACAGCGGCCCTTCTCCAACATGTCAACGGTGAGCCATTTATATACACCATATTCCGCTGGCGGTCCTCCGAGCTCGGATACTTCAGCGCATTTCAGTAATCATAAGCGAGCTGTCACGAAGGGTGCGCGTTGGGTGCGCGCGCTTGAAAGGTTGTGCCGGCCGCGTCACCACGCGCGTCGCTGTCCCCGCGCCTCCACATGGCGTGATCAGAGTTTGTATAGATGTTCTCAAGCGTGGAGGCTCACTCCCACGCGCGCTTATCTCTGGGCACGGGTGCTTTTTACCTCTTGTGCTTTCGCCGCAAGTTTGCTTTGCAGTTAGAGTAGTTAAAGAGGGCGTGACCGTTAATGCACTCGCTGTCGCGGTCGCGTTAACGGAAGGAGCCAGCTGCTCACATGCGAAGTAACAATTGTAACAGTTCTTTGTTCTCACTCATCCTGCGTATGATCAATTCGTGCGTGCTTTCTGCTTGGCATGTGCGCTGCTCATTTCTAGCTGCTTGCTGTTCTTTGCGTGGCATTGCGATTCCTTACTGAAGCATTCATTCCTTCGCCCTTGTGGCGAAACAATGCACAATGGTAAACGACCTCAGAGAGGACAAGTTTCAGTTTCTTGTTATACCAATTCCTAAAGAGAGGGATCAACCACGTTTTTGTTGCAACATTTGACGAAGCAAAACACGGCAAACGAACACTGAACAATCTACTTCGTGAGTGAAACAACTGAAGCATAGGCTTCAATTTCCTTGAAATCACTGACACCGCAACACCAGTGAGCCATATGTTGCAATTGCTAAAGTATGGGGACAATAACGTGGTACTGTGTACAAAAAAGGATATATTGTGAAGCGAAAGCAATTGACACAGATAAATAATATTGTGGTGTTAGGGACGAAAAAAAAGTGGTCACCCTAAGCCATCGTGACCAGACGTGGCGCCTACTAACACGGGCAAGTTTGCATCCACAGAAATACCCATGAATTGGACGAGAAGCCAACATTAGCTGTAGCTCAATTGGCAGAATATTGTGTGCGTTATCTGATGGTTGCAGGTTTGACTCCCACCGGAAACAAGGTGTCTTTTCGTGCACTTTACTTTCTTCGAATTCATGTAAGGATTACCTTCATAGATGAAACACTACAATTACGTACCTTACACGGATTTCGATTTAGTGTTTGTGGGTTTTTATTAGGTTGTATAAAAACGAGCTTGTCCTTGAAGTTTTGTTTGTTCTCTTACACCTGAGAGAGTGGCATAAGCGAAAGCCAACCACGGACAACTCGCGCGGTGTAGGTAGTGCACCTATTTTTAGTACTGCTACTAGTGTAACAGTAAGGCAAAAATTCGATGATATGTGGGGTTTAACGTCCCAAAACCCCCTTATGATTATGAGAGACGCCATAGTGGAGAGCTCCGAAAATTTTTAACCACCTGGGGTTCTTTCACGTGCACCCAAATCTGGGAAACGGGCCTACATCATTTCCGCCTCCATCATAAAAGCAGCCGCTACCGCCAGGATTCGGTTCCGCGAACTGTGGGTAAGCATCCGAGTACCTAGCCACTAGGCCACCACGGAGGGGCAAGGCAAAACTAGGTAAAACAATTACAAACAATGAGTGTTGGAAAATAAAATGAGGAACTCTACGAAGACTAAACGCTACAGATGTCAGATTGAATATATGATCTTGTGCGTAAGACATCTAACTAAACGTAGGTAATGTGCATGTGCATTGGTCACATAACAGAGTATCAAAATTCAATGTAAGCAAAAATGAGCTACATATTATGCTTCTGTTAGCACCCTCTACTACTGTCGTACTGTTGGTGTAGATACATAGTCTGGTAACATCATCAATCTCCCCATTTCCTTCTGCAGAAAACTTGAGTGACTCTACAGATGGTGAAAGTGAGTAGCCAATTTAAACAAACATTTCATCTTGTCAATTTCTTCTGTACCACTACCACCGTAAGAACACGCCCACTTTGGTAGCTAAAACAATCAATCGTGACATTTTCAAAGTGGCCATGGTGTTCTTTTTTTTTGTTCTTCCTCAAATGACACAGGAGTGAGGAAGAAACGTCTTTGAACCTGAGCTCTTTTTTTACCTTTGCCTCTGAAATCACAGCAGATTTATGTCCAAAAAGATGCAAGTAACATAGAACCAAATAAAGTAGTCTTTTTTTCTTGTGTGTGAACGTGCATTAGGCATCAACTTCCAGTTGTATGAAACGCATAAGTAATAAAAAGTTAAAAGGTGATTTATACGCAACAAAATCATTCCTGGATGCAGGCCTGCAGTTCGTGCGCGCCATACTTCCGTTTTGAAGCCGACGCTCACAGAGTCTGCTTACTAAAGAGATAAGGCTTTGAATCTTTTCGCACTAGGACAAGTGGACCGATAGATCTCTACTTTTTGACCAGCGAGGAAGCGGCGATAAAACACAGAACTTGTTCTAGATATCTCCTTTGGTTCAATAAGCGACATTCTGTTTTTTTTTATTTTGGTGCGAAGCATTCCCTGTCAAACCAAAGGCACATTGGGCGTTTCTATACTTTCGTACGTATGCAGCCGCCTTTGTGTGATTGGTCTGATGATCGCATCTTTAAGTTGGTGTAGGCTAAAATTTGTATCAGAGGGTAAGAAGGTTTCATAATTATGACTGTTTGGTCACCCCATCTATAACATCAAAAGTCATCTCGCGTACACGGTTGATAAACCATATCTTTCAGACACATGTGACATGTACCCGTTTACTCCGGGCTACGCTAAGCAGGTATCCGCTACAGATTCACAGTCTGTGCCTGCCCTAGAATGATGAAAGCTGACCTTGGTTACTATAATAAGAAAGCGTTAAGAAAAACTGGCATCGGGAGCGTAGAGCCGACGATTGCGAAGGAACACGATCATGATCGCAGCAGGAGTCGAGCCCAAGCCTTCTGCGTGGCTCTCGGATATTTTGGCGCTGAGTCAAGCCAGTTCTTGAAACAACTCCGCAGAAAGATCCAACACAGGTGTAAAGTGAGCCTATATTTAATTGCAGGGACAATGCTCACTATTTAGTATCATTAAAAAGCAATAAGCATTACGAATGTATTTCTATATTGTCGCGACGTCAAGAGAGAGGTCGTACTCGAAGACGCTGAGAAAACAGCAGCGGGTCGGTCTTTTTGTTAACCGCGCGAGAGAGAGTTCCTCATCTTTCTCGTTGTTGCGTTCTGCATAAAAGCGTGCAGATGCGCGTATGCACTGTCACCTTCGTCTTTTTCACGGGACGCACGTGACATTTGCCTCCCTCCAAAAATGGCATCGTCCCGATGCGCAGCCAAGGCACACTACTCATAAAAACGCACGTATGCACCGGCACGCACAGGACAAACTAGAGTTAGCTGGACAAGTAGGGTTTCATCCGGATGACATGCACGATTTCGGGTGAGCAGTTTCGGCGACTGGAACTGCAATCGCAAATGGCATCGTCCCGATGCGCAGCCAAGGCACTCTACTTATAAAAACGCACATATGCACCGGAACGCACAGGACAAACGAGAGTTAGCTGGACAAGTAGGGTTTCATCCGGATGACATGCACGATTTTGGGTGAGCAGTTTCGGCGACTGGAACTGCAATCGCCGTCGGGAATAACTTCGTAGTTGATGTCGTTCAATCGTCGGGTGACTCGATATGGGCCAAAGTATCGTCGTAATAGCTTTTCTGAAAGTCCGCGTCGACGTATTGGGATCCAGACCCATACCATGTCGCCTGGTTTGTAGGTCACCAATTTATGTCGTAGGTTGTACCGTTTCGCATCTTTGTGTTGCTGGTGACAGATACGCACGCGGGCTAGCTGTCGGGCTTCTTCGGCGCGCTGACCAAATTCTTCGGCGTCAGCGTGAGTGTCGTCACACTCGTGCGGTAGCATAGCGTCCAACATTGTAGTGACTTCGCGCCCGTGTATTAAACTAAACGGCGTCATTCCGATAGTTTCCTGCCGGGCAGTATTATAGGCGAAGGTCACATAAGGCAAGATTTCGTCCCAGTTCTTGTGTTCTGTGTCGACATACATGCAGGGCATGTCTGCGAGGGTCTTATTAAGCCGCTCTGTTAGTCCGTTCGTTTGTGGGTGGTACGCCGTTGTTCTCCGGTGAGCTGTACCACTGAGCCTGAGAACCGACTCCAAAAGTTCTGCCACAAACGCAGTTCCTCTATCCGTGATGAGAGCTGTTGGAGCACCGTGCCGAAGGACGACGTTTTCCATGAAGAAATGAGCCGCTTCTGCTGCTGTGGCCCTCGGCATGGCTTTAGTTTCTGCGTAGCTAGACAAGTAGTCAGTGGCGACAATGATCCATCTGTTCCCTGTGGTAGAAGTTAGGAATGGGCCCAGGAAATTCATTCCGATTTGGGCGAATGGCTTTGCTGGTACTTGAACGGAATGTAATAAGCCTGCCGGCCTGCCGGGTGGTGCTTTGCGTCTTTGACAGTCGGCACATGTTTGGATGTGATGTTTCACAGCAGCAGGTAGGTTGGGCCAGTAGTAACTGTTTCGCAGAAGGGACAATGTTCGAGTGTAACCGAGATGACCAGAGGTGACTTCATCATGGCAGGCTCCTAGAATTTCTTTTCGCAGTGATGCAGGGACGACGAGCAGGTATGGGCTGCCGGAGAGAGAAAAGTTTTTTTTGTATAGGACGTCGTTCCTTAAACAAAAAGATGGCACTCCTCTCGCAAAAATTCGCGGCACGTCTTCCCGTCGTCCTTCTAAGAAATCGATAAGCGAAAGCAGGTCAGGGTCACTGCGCTGCTCTTGTGAGATAGTGGCCGCGTTGATGACTCCCAAGAATGCGGCGTCCATAGGCTCGTCATTAATAGCGGCAGGCTCGACGGGTGACCGCGAGAGACAGTCTGCGTCGGTGTGCTTCTTCCCTGATTTATAAATAATGGTCATATCAAACTCCTGAAGCCGAAGGCTCCAGCGTGCTAAATGGCCGGATGGGTCTTTCAAGTTAGTGAGCCAGCAAAGCGAGTGGTGATCACTGACGACCTTGAATGAGCGGCCGTACAGATACGGTCGAAATTTGAGAACCGCCCAAACCACGGCGAGGCGCTCTTTCTCGGTAGTCGAGTAGTTCTCTTCCGTGCGAGAGAGAGCTCTGCTGGCATAGGCTATCACTTTCTCGGAGTTATCTTGCCATTGTATCAGTACGGCGCCCAGGCCTACATTGCTTGCGTCGGTGTGAAGTGCTGTTGGCGCTTCCTGGTCAAAGTGCGCAAGAACCGGAGGTGTTTGGAGGCGTTGGCGTAATTCGTTGAACGCTGTTTGTTCCTTTTCGCTCCAAAAAAAGGGGACATCCTCTCGTGTGAGCCGCGCCAGAGGCGCCGCAATAGACAAAAAGTTGGCGATGAATCGTCGGTAATAAGCGCAGAGGCCTAAGAAGCGTCTCACTGCTCTTTTGTCATGCGGTGCGAAAAACTTTGCGACAGCGTCGATTTTGCCCGGGTCAGGTCGAACACCTTCGTGGCTGACCACGTGGCCTAAGAAGCAAAGTTCGTGGAAACCGAAATGGCACTTCTCTGGCTTTAAAGTCAGGCCAGCCGAACGTATAGCTTGCAGAACCGCGAATAATCGACTTAGGTGTTCCTCGAATGTAGCTGAGAAGACGACAACGTCGTCTAGATAAACCAAGCATGTCTGCCACTTAAGTCCTGATAACACAGTGTCCATTAAACGCTGAAAAGTGGCGGGCGCTGAGCACAGCCCGACTGGAAGCACTTTAAATTCATAAAGACCGTCGGGCGTCACGAAAGCAGTTTTCTCACGGTCTCTCTCGTCGACCTCTATTTGCCAATAGCCACTTCGCAGGTCCATCGATGAGAAATAGCGTGCATGCCGCAGCCAATAAAGAGAGTCATCTATACGTGGCAGTGGGTAGACGTCTTTCTTCGTTACTTGGTTTAACTTGCGGTAATTTATACAGAAACGCAAGCTGCCGTCTTTCTTTTTAACCAAAACCACGGGGGATGCCCAGGGACTCTTGGAAGGCTGTATTACGTCATCTTGGAGCATCTTCTGAACTTGCTTTTGAATCTCCTCACGTTCTTTCCGAGCCACACGGTATGGGTTTTGACGAATTGGTCTCGTATTTTCTTCATTGATGATTCGGTGCCGGGTCAGTGGTGTTTGCTTGACTTTCGACGTGCACGAAAAACAATTTTTGAACTGGTGTATCAGCTCTAGTAGGCGCTGTTTTTCCCAGGCTGACAGGGTTGAGCAAATGTTGACAGACAAAGGTGTCGAGGCTGGGATGGTCGCCTCGTCCGGTTGCAAAGCGAAGCAATCTCTGGCTTGGTCCACGTCGTCGTAGTAGGCAATCGCGGTGCCCTTCTGGATGTGACGAGGCTCGTTGCTGAAGTAGGTGATGAGGACTTCTGCCCGCCCATCAATTAGTGCCAGAATGCCTCTCGCTATTGAAACACCTTGCGTAAGCAATAGCGTGTCTATTCGCTCCGCTATCACCTCATTACGGCACGGCCGTTCAAGGCCGTTCACCGACACAAGGCAGCAAGATTTCGGCAGGAGCATCACATCATCGGCTACACGTAAACGTTGCAGTTGTTCTTCAGTGGTGGCGTCGACGTAAGGATGGGCGGAAAAGGTGATGATATGTTCTGGGATGTTGATGAAAGCACCGTACTCTCGCAGAAAATCCATACCCAAAGTCAACTCTTTACAACAGTCTGGTAAAATGACAAAAGTGGTGACGAAGTTCCAATCATCGATTACGAGCCGAGTGGTGCATTTACCGGTTGGCGTCATTAGCTGCCCACCAGCACTCCTTATGCTCGGCCCACTCCACGGCGTCTTAACCTTCTTAAGGCGGTCGGCGAGCTCTTGTCGCATAATAGAGAAGTCAGCACCAGTGTCAACCAGTGCTGTTACGTTGTGTCCGTCTATAATAACGCTGAGGTCGGCACGTACACATTCATTGGCATTAGTACTCGTGGTTGTCGTCGTCTTCGTCATCACCGTCGTCACGTCGTCATTGTGTAGAGGCAAGGTGGTCTTTTTGGCGTCTCGGCAATGGGCAACCTTGCCCCCGGAGGTCGCGGCAGTTAGTTTTCCTGGCACGGGCTTGGGGGGCGGTTTCTGATGGCGTGCGCGTATCTTTGGCGATTCGGGGAATTCTGACCTCGTGCAGGTGAAGGAGACCGCCAGCGACGACTGGTGAAGACGCTTGGTTGGTCGGTAGGGGATCAGCACCATGGTCACGAGGGTCTTCAGAATAAAAGGAAGCGGGCCGAGAAAAGTTTCCAAACCGAGTTTCTCGATGACGGCAGTAGCGCGAGATGTGGCCTGGTTCGCCGCAGTGGAAACAAAGGGGTCGATGGTCGGCAGTGCACCACAAGTCGGTCCTACGTACTGGTGGTCGCCGCACAGGTTCCCGCTGCCACCACGGCAAGGTAACGGGCCGTGGCTGAAAGGGTGCTTCTTCTGGGGCAGGCGGATGACGGCGGACGGCATCGGCATAGGTCAGTGGACGTGGTTCGGGTGGTGGCGCCTTTGATGGAAAGGCTTGCCGTAGTTCCTGGCGCACGATTTCTGCAACAGAAGCAACTGGGGGATCGGTAGACGAAGGCCGAGGGCCCGCAGCTCTTCCCGCCGGATTTGTCGAATCATTTGCCGTAAAGAGTTTTCGGAAACGGCAGCGTTTTGAGCGGCGGCACCAACAGGCGTTTGGTCGGGCAGGCGGTCAAAGTGGCGGCATCGTTGCCGGAGCGCCCGCTCAATGACAGTCGCCTCTTTGATGAATTCATCCACTGTTGTTGGCTGATTTCGGACAAGGCCGGCGAAAAGCGGTTCCTTAACTCCCCGCATCAGATGACGAACTTTCCTTGCCTCGGGCATGTCAGGGTCAGCGCGGCGAAATAGACGGGCCATATCCTCAGCGAACATGGCCATGCTTTCGTTCGGCTTTTGCATGTGGGCTTCAATCATCTGTTGTGCGAGATCACGCTGGTCCGCACTCAGGAACGTCTCGAGAAGCTTTTGGCGGAAATTGTCCCAGGTTTGGAAAGTAGGCTCCCTGTTCTCGTACCATGTGCGAGCGCTATTTTCCATTGCGAAGTAGGCACGGCCAAGTTTTTCTTGCACGCTCCAACGATTCACCACAGCGGTGCGCTCGAACTGGTCGAGCCAGTCCTCGACATCTTCATACGGCTCTCCACGGAAGACTTCGGGAACACGAGGAGTCTCAAAAGTTACCTGGTAAGGGTCAGTCGTCTGGGCCGGAGGAAGATTCGCAGACGTTGAAGGGGCCGCCATGTTGGTAACAGGAGATGCCGTGAAGAGTTCTGGACTTAGGCCTAATAGGCGCCGGCTGAATCGGTGTACTGGAGTCGCAACAATATTTTAAGGCTGCGGACTGGGTGTACGGTCCCGAACAACGCTTTCTTGCATCAGGTTGCAGGCCCCAGCACCTCCACCAGTGTCGCGACGTCAAGAGAGAGGTCGTACTCGAAGACGCTGAGAAAACAGCAGCGGGTCGGTCTTTTTGTTAACCGCGCGAGAGAGAGTTCCTCATCTTTCTCGTTGTTGTGTTCTGCATAAAAGCGTGCAGATGCGCGTATTGTTGTTGTTGTTGTTGCCCCTTCGCACTGGCACATATGAGTTATGCGCTGTCGCCTTCGTCTTTTTCGCGGGACGCACGTGACAATATTATAGGCGTCCTTTCCGATCAGCGTCATTCCTAGTTTGCAGTTGCAGTTAAGTAAGCATTGCACGTGAATTTTTATGACGTTACAATCTATAATAACTGGTACCTAGAAACCGGAAGGCTACACTAACAACAATCACGCATGAGGATCATCTCATCATCGCATCGCAGAGTGTCTTTTTCGAACCTACAGACGCCTGTTCTGTAACGGGTGCGCTACGTTACGTCTAACCATAGGCTACCGTTTAATGACTAGTGTATAGCGCTTCAGTGGCTGAAAGGCACGCTATGTCTACACAACTCATACGCTTGCAAAAATAAGTTGATACACCTCGGAACACTTGAATGAAAGTAACAGCAACTAAAAAATTCAGCACTGACAAATTGCTTGCCGAATGCTTCGCATGAGGGTGAATCCCACAAGGCGTGGTATATGCTGATTTTTCGCAAATACTACCTGGCTTGTGAATACAACCCTTTCTGTTTATTTTTTTTTCCAGAATCATCGATCACAAGGTAAGTTTTGCAAACAATTTGCTGACGTAGTTGTTTTGATTACGCTACTTCAAGTACATAAAAGTAGCTTGGTTATAATAAGTGAGGATCGCCTGCTCGCTAAGCATCCGACCATATCTATCTATCTATCTATCTATCTATCTATCTATCTATCTATCTATCTATCTATCTATCTATCTATCTATCTATCTATCTATCTATCTATCTATCTATCTATCTATCTATCTATCTATCTATCTATCTATCTATCATTCTATCTATCTATCTATCTATCTCCATTTTGATGACGTCGCGTTCGTTTCAGGCAATCATAGCGTAGAATGTTAGTCACGTACCAAAAAAGGCTATAAGCGTCATCTACCACATTGCATTATGATGAAATGCATTGGACATAGGTGATGAAGCTGGCATGGCTGGCATTCACTAACATGTAATATACCAGAACATGCGTGCACGCAGACCAACGCCCTTAAAGGAATGATTAAAGTCTCTATAACCGTTACATGAACGACGTGTATTAGGCACCGCTTAGAACAGCAGATGTATAGGCGATTTGTTTTCTTAACGCCGACGTCTTTTTCTCTAGTTTTGTGGTGTCGTGATCTCCGGCTTTGTTCAAAGCAGTGTGAATTCGAATTTCCGGACTGGCGATAACGCGAGCGCAAGCATGCAACATTGGATTCCGTTTTGCGCATGCGGCCTGGGAGCTCACTAAATTCTTGGCTCTCCTAGCTCTTTGAATACCCCAATTCTAAAGATCCCAATGTTTCACCGAAGTTCGTATGTGCTCCTCCTACTTGTAATTTGACATAAAGGGCATGGTTGGCAGTGCTCGCGGGCTTGTATCTTGAGGACGGAGGCTTGTTTGCCTTGCGATTTCAGAGTTAAGCTTACGTTGAATCTACAGTCCACGCCAAGGTTGAATTTCTCACTTCAGCTTCCGCATTTGCAAAAATACTGATCTGCTAGCTAGACAAGCCACATCAAGAGCCAGTTGAACAACAACTGGGAATACTCGCGCCTATTTATAGTGTACAGCTGTGCGCTCTCTCCACGCGTTCTTAGTGCTTGAGCCACATGGTGCAAGTGTTGAGCAGTGAAAATTGTTAGTTTGCACTCGCCTTGTGTGTGTTCTTTCCCGGCGTCCATTGTGCTCAACCACCACGCAGGAACTTCGAGCTGCTTGCGGTTAACCGCGCGATATTCTAATTTGTTTCTATCGCATTCAATGTTTCACTTTTGCGGTTAAAATGCAACTTCCTTTAGTTGCTTTTGTTAAAAAAAATTTTGTTCCATTGCCTTTCTTCATAGTATTACGTTTTTTATGATATTACGATTCTTGCACCATAGGTTGTCTTGCAATATTTCTTCAATTAACACGCACGCACGCACGCACACACACACACACGCACACACACACACACAAACACACACACACACACACACACGCACGCACGCACGCACGCACACACACACACACACACACACACGCACGCACGCACACACGCACGCACGCACGCACGCACACACACACACACACACACACACACACCATTTTTCAGTTTCCCTTCATGTCTTCGCGGTCTATGCAGGCTTCTGCGTGAGAAACAGACGCACGGAATCCTCGTCGCAGTCGCTATCGGACTGGCCGTTATCGCAGCCATCATCACATTCAACATGTTTACAGCACCACCACGTAAGTGAAATCGTCAGAAGATATCTAAGCATAATAAATGTTAGAATTTTACATACTAAAACCGCGAAATATTTATGGAAGACGCCACAATAAACTGTTCCGAAATTATTCATCATGTGGCGTTCGCTAACGTGCACTAAAGTCAATGTACGTGGGCCTTTAGCATTTCTCACCCAACTAAATGCAGCAGCCTTGGCCGCCATTCTTTTCCGTAGCCTTCATATTTCAGTAATCTGGCACCATAACCGCTGGACCACTGCGGTGTGTATTACAAAGTGAAAGCTGGCTGAACGATTACTGTCATACAGTATATGTATACCAAAATCATTCGAGACAGCTGCCAGTAAGAAGAGAATGCAAGCACTTTGATTTTTTTCATTTATTTACAAATACTGCTGGCCAGAGGCCAAAGCAGGAAGGGCAAGATAATACAGTTGTCATACACATTTCAAAACAACATCAACAATAAAGAGAGTAAAAAGTGGAAAGCGTGACAAATTTATACAAAAGCAACAAAAGGAAAGAGTGGGGAGAGAAAAGAGGAAATAGTTGGAATAGTTAGAAAAACAACTTCAAATTTCAGCGTAAATAGGATCGGGAGAGTGTAAACTGCTTGCAGGCAAATCGTTCCACTCTTCAATGGTACGAGGAAAGAAGAAAAATTTGAACAAGTTAGTACGAGCAAAATATGGTGTTAAAGAAAGTGCGTGTGAATGCCGAGTCTGGCGTGTTCTTAGTGGTGTGAGGTAGGGGTCAGGGTTCAGAGCAAATTTGCGGTTAGAAAGTTGGTACAAAAATTTGAGACGTAAGAATCTGCGTCTCGACTGCAAAGATGTGATACCATTTGAAAGCATTACACTAGTTACAGAACTACCAGGCTTGTAAAGAGAATAAATGAAACTAACTGCCCTCGCTGAATTTTTTCTAATGGATCAATGTTAGTTTTAGTATAAGGATCCCAGGCAACGCATGCATATTCTAATTTAGGGAGAATCAAGGATTGGTGAGCTAAAAATTTCACTTTCGTAGGAGCATCCTTAAGTTTGTGCCTTAGCGTGCATAATTTGCGGAAAGCTGCGGAAAAAACTTGTTTAATGTGGGAATTTCAACTTAAATTATTCGTTAGATTGACACCAAGATACTTGTATTCCTTAACTTCTTTAAGAGGTTGGTTAGAGAGCATGTAGTCAGTTAGTACTGGCTTTTTCTTGTTAGTGACACGGAGCAGAACTGATTTATCCAAGTTTAGTTTCATCCCCCATTGATTGCACCATAGACATATATTGTTTAGAGTGGACTGGAGAGCTGCTTGGTCATTAGAACTAGTTATCGAGTTAAACAGAATACAATCATCTGCAAAAAGTCGAACGTTAGCAGGTGGGTTTACACAATTTACTACATCGTTACAGTATATCAAAAATAGTAGGGGACCGAGTACACTGCCCTGTGGGACACCTGAAGTAACCGGCAGAAGAATTGAGTTTTGATTATTAATGCACACAAACTGGGAGCGATCAGACAGGTCGTTACAAATCCAGGCTAATAGAAAATTTGTAAGTCCAATAAGCTGTAATTTAACCATAAGTTTATCATGGGGGATGCAGTCGAAAGCTTTACAGAAATCTAGGAATATGACGTCTACTTGGCCGCCCTTATCAATCACAGATGCAAGAGAATGAATGACTGTACATAACTGAGTTGTTGTCGACAAGCCCTTTCGAAAACCATGCTGATACGGAGATGAAAAGTTATGCTCATCTAGGTGTTTTGATATGAATGTTGTGACAATGTGTTCTAACATTTTGCTACAAGACGATATAATCGAAATTAGCCGATAATTGAAGACAAGAAGAGGGTCTCCCTTTTTGGGAATTCGCTTGACACGAGCCATTTTTAATTCTTTAGGTAACGTTGCAGTACGAATTGAAGCTTCAAAAATTGTAACAAGGTATTTGGACAAGGGCTCGACATACCGTCGAAAAAATTCGTTCGGTATTCCTTCTGGCCCACCGGAGGATTTTACTTTTATTCGAAGAACCATGTTTAAAACTCCTTCATATGAAATTAAATTTTCTGGTGGAGTATCTGCGGAATCATGCACAAAAGCCACAGGCTGAGGAGACTGACAGAAAACACTATGAAAAAAAGAGTTAAAATGATCAGCAATCGCTTTCGCATCCGATACCAGAGAACCGTTCACAGAAATTTGTTCTACGTTCTTTTTGCGATCGCTAATGTAGGCCCAAAACTTCTGCGGGTCATCTTTAATAAAATTAGCCAGTGTGGTATTGAAATAAAAGCTTTTCTCTCGTTGAATCGCTTCGTGTAAAGCAGAACGGACTTCACCTAGGCGCTGGGAAGCTGCCCTCTTTTTCCTGAGACGTTCAGCCTTTCGTTTTAGATGCAGTATAGGTCTCGTGACCCACGGAGTGAACTTAGTGCGTTTCTTCAGCTTACTGGGAATGAATTTATCTAAACGAAACGTACAGATGTTCTTGAATTTCTCCCAAAGGTGTGCCCGATCTCGAGTGCTTGTGTTTAAATGTGACACTTGGCTGCCAGAATTTCGTGTTGTACGCAGCCTACCGGGCTCCTGATGCAACAAGCGATTATCTGACAAAGCTGCATGCGCACATGCTACAATTCATCGAGAGAAAAGTAATATTGGCAGGAGACTTCAATCTTCCAGGTATTGACTGGGAAAGATTAGAAGCAGGCTCTGACTCTCAATATTTCTTGTATGTTTGATATTATGATTGACCATAATCTTGTGCAAGTTGTGGTTGAACCCACGCGTGTTACAGAGTCTACATCTTCATTGCTTGATTTGGTATTTTTACACCGATCAATTTCTCAGTTCGACGTGTCCCTAATCCCTGGCATATCGGATCACAGTTTGATTAATGTTTCGTTCCCCTTGAATATAAACCGTTCTGGGGATGTGAATACCACAAAAGCTGTTAAAAACTTTGCGCACGCTCAAGATTCGCGTATTTTTGAGTTTTTGGAGGAACACGTGGCTGAGTTTTGTGGTACACCTGTGGACAATGTGGAACACCTATTGGGAATGAATTCCTTACTAAGTGCCTTGTGTGCCACGTTGGCATGAAAAAACCAGGATTTCTATAATATCCTGATTCTTGCACTACAAAATATGTACACATGTGAAAAACACTGGACAGCTACGTATAGATGGCTGTCCTCTTTCTATCACAAGTGTACAGGCGGCCAACACTGTAGCAGTTCAGCGCCGTGGTCACATTCTTGCAGGTCATCGTTGTTATATGATGGAACAAAGTTGAAAATAATGCTGCATGTGCATGTGCCTTGAGGGCATACGCATGTCCACACGGTTATTGGAACTTAATTCAGTCATGTATATAGAAAAGGTACATGAAAAAACTAGCGCTCACGCATGATAGTTGAAGATTTTGCCAACTGTACGTCTTCTGTAGGCTGATAAGCACCGTATTAAGTAATCACCAATTCGTTCAACAAAAAGTTATTATTACAGTAATTCTTGGCATCATATACGCCATGCAGCGGTGGCACGCGTGCACACTCAGGGCGACGTATGCACAGAAAAGTATATTTTGAACTTCATTAGTGATTCCTGGTAGAGAACTAGGTAATCCTTCGAATCTGGGTGTTCTCGAAGTCAAGAAAATGTTTTCTATCCTTCAAAAGGTACAAAAAGTATTGTAGTTACACGCAGGAGCTACGATTCCATTGTATTCACTAATATTCCTCGCCTGCGCGTCTAGAAAATGCAATCGAGTGGCCCGCACACTGAGAATACCATTTCTGCTTGATGAATTACAAGTTAAGGTGCTCACATGCACGCAGATAACGCGTGTAGTTATAGTGCGTACAGAGCGAGCAAAATGGTCGCCAAAGACAATCTATGCCAACTCTTGCATATACCGATAAATAACGTAAGCAACTACCGTGTTCGTGTAGGTCACATACGGGGATAGCAAACAAACACCACTCCTGTGCCTATTCGCACGTTAAGCGCTTCTGGCTATCTGAGTTTGTTTTTCCGTTAACAGAGGTGGCGCGTTGCCTTGTAACGCAAGGTAGCCTTGTATTAATAAAAGATGGCTCACAAAAGGTCGACTGGACATTTTAACACGATAGCGTTTGAGAAGAGTCATAATAAGAGCCCGTACCTCTGTGAAACCGGGCAGTTTACGCATTTCATTACACTTTTTGTAAACAATTCGTTAAATCGAGACTCATGGGTGTTAGTATATTGGTAATTTGAGCTGATAAACAAATCAATTAGATGGGCATCTATCTAAGAATGAAAATTGCTTCATCGAACCAGGCATCATTTGAAACTGGATTTCAGTAGATCGATATTGAACTACACTACATACCAAAATGTAGCAAGTCATACTTGTCCTCCATACAAGATAGGTAATGAAGACACTAATGAGAATGCCATTTGCTCTCTTTATTCAGTAGTGTCCTGTTCATTTGAAATTACTGTGGCACTATGAGCAAACTCAATGACAAATGGATCTCTGGCTTCAACAACATGATCATACTATCTCATGATAGGCTGCCTTCTTTTGCCTTGGCTTTCTGATGAAGTGAAATTGTTCTTCGGTGAAATTATTTCCTTTAGTTTGTCACTTTCATTGTATTGTACCCTCATGCACTTTTGCATAATAGAGCGGACTTTTAAAAGTATCGACGAGAAATAAAATTTGGAATGAAAATAAGATTTCAAGAAACAATAAATTAGTAATCATAGATCCTCAGTTGTGAAAGGGCACAAACTTAGACTAATAGAAACGTTATTAATTATTTATAACAAAATACATACCAAATACTTTAGATGCGCAACATTAAGTAAACTTTGTCGCAAAAGACAGTTATTAGTAATAGTTACTAGGTGTTTGAGTGGGTGATTAGATAATGATAATTTGGATAATGAGTCTTTTTTACAGAAGTGGCCCGGTGAATTCATACTTCATTTTTTTTTCTAATTGAGAACGTTTTTAAGATTCCTTGTATTTGCTCTATGCAGGTCAAGCCCGCATGCGCCACAGGCTGCCACCGGAACGCGCTATGAGAGGTGAGATTTGCAGATGCTAGTGGACGTCTTTCTTCACGCATGATTGACGTTTGCAGCTTCACTTCAGTCTTCCTGCTAATAATTTTGCACTGCAAATGATAGTCCAGGGACTTTCTCTTTGCGAGCCCTGAGCGTTCACGTACATGACTCCCTTTGGGGAGACACGTGAACTCTTTCTGACGATAATTATACTCCCGGAAGAGGGTCGTTTGACAAGCAAGAGAGAGCTAACGTCTAATCGGAGGAGTGCATGACGAAGAACTGCAATGAACATAGGCAAACAGCAGGGCTGACCGGGGGCTGAAGCTTCCATGAGGAAGCAACAGCTTCACGTATGCCTAGAAAAAAAATACATACTTGTGCGCATCTTCTCAAACATATTAACGAACTAGTCCAAGTACTCACCAGGCTTGTGTTAATGTGTATTTCTGGAGTAGTGCACGTTAGGAGCCAGGGTTCACGGAAAATCGCAACAAGAGCTTTTTTTTTTCCCGGAGTGCGGCTTTGTTGTTCATTTACGACGCGGCCCCTAAACATTCGGATCCATGTTTCTCCTTCTGAATTAGAGATATCCTAAAACCCTCCGAATAGCGCTCATACAATCTCGAACCCAAGCTTGTCATAAAGTATCATGTATTTACAGTACATCTGTATAAAATCATTTTACAGTTCCTAGCTTCATCGCAAATATTACATTACCATAAATTTCATGACCGGTAACACTCAACGTGTATGCATTGACACTATATCCTTTTCTTCAGTATTTTTGTATATTATGGAAAATGGATAGTGGTAACGTATATATTGCACCGATTGAACCGCTTATAAAGCACCAAAAAAACTAATAAGTTCTCTGGGGTGGCCTGTGTTTCATTTACATTTTTGCTAGACAGCATGAAGTGAAAGGTTTGTTTTATAGCTAGCCCGCCAATCATAGGATATCTTTTCTTCGTGGTTTATTTTTACAGCCCAGCAATAATATATTCAATTTCCCGCATTATGAAGTGCTGCACCAAAAACGATTCGTGAATACGTTTTTCTATGGGACGTTCAGAAAATGCGTACAGTGTTACATTTCGGAGGTGATTTCACGCTCTTCTGACTGAAAACGCGACACCTGGAACGTACTTGCTGCACGAATATCTTACACGTCTCAATATGCCAGAAATTCGTTCGTCATGTATTCGCAGAATGCATGACATGGAAAGAACTTTATTGAATAGTCCTAAGAAAAATGACGAAGGGAGCCCTATGGCTGCCCACCGAGTCAGTGGCTCCACCCAGGACGGAACCGGGAGGCGGTTACTCTCGGCGACGGCCCAGGACCTCTTGACAGTTTGTAGTTGACGAGTGATGTCCAAACTGGGAGGAGCTTTGTCCCAGTTCATCTGGTTGTGCAGACAGGAGTCTCCATTATATGGGCGCATCCAGAGCATATGAGCCAGAGAGCAGGACTCCGGAAAGTCAAGATCAATACGATTAAGTGCCGTAGGGTTAGCATACGTTCGTGTCTGCAATAACTTGAACGTGTGCGACTGCACCCTGTTCAACTGCAGAAAGCCGACTACTAAGAAAATACGGCAATGGACATTTGCCGTAGCTTTTGAGCAGTGCATTTTATCGTTACTTTTATACTATTACCTACCAAAATAATTTCACAGAGGAGTGGTCTAACACGATGTCTTGAAGTAATGATCAACAAGTACCAACAAACAACATAAAATTCAGTGTAAGCTTGAACAAAAAATGTAAGTTTTTCAAAACTATATTAACACTGTAATTTCTCTTCGATTTTTATAGCTGATGAATTTAGCCTTATGACACTTGCAAATACAAAAAAAAATCTAGCTCGTAATTGTTATTCATGTACATCATCTCGTGCTTTTCAGAGTACACCATCAGATATCCCAGCGACAGTCGCGACGAAATGCCTGCAGGTGACTTCATTTCTGCCATGAAGTGATGTTGTAATTCAAACTTTGCTAAGCCATCCGGGTTGCTATCTAATGGTCTTGAGTTATACACAGATTTCCAGAGTCACTTGCAACACTTATCACGGTGAGATACAGTTTTTGACTCGCACAAATCTGTGCCCACTGGGACTGTTAGGCCTAAATGAAAACTCAAATATGTATAATTTTATAACTTGCTGTTATCTGTTCCCCACCAGTTTCGCGCAACTGTTCCGCACTTACGTCACTTGATAACTGTGGTATTTCGGGGCGTAAGTTTAAAACAATGAATAATAATTGAAAGACAAAGCACGCACTGTCCATCGAATTAAAAAAATGCAGTCGTTTTTGGTAGTATTATTAATTTTTTGCAAGTGAGCATAATTTTGGAAAAAGCTTTATTTCGCGTATTTTGCATCACGCAGCTAAAATGTAATCAACACTCTACACATCCCTCACGGATGCTTTCTTCAAAACTTTATAATACTGTCTGTAACGCTGAGCGATACCAGCGAGAAAAATGAAATGAGAGAAACCACGGAAAGTTTGTGAGAGCTGGAGTCATACGAAAAAAAAAAACAAGAAACTGTCTCAGTGGCAATAAAATAGAAATATTTCACAATAAATGGACTTATCGGAATCGTATTGATATGCTTGTGTTTAAATGATCATGCAGTGTCATAAAAATGTTCAACTAAAATTATTTCACAATACATAGACCTATGGGAATTGAATTGAAATGCTCGTGTTTTCAATGATCATTCAGTTACATTGAAATTTTCAAAACTCAACCCTTTTTTTAACGTAGGCCATCGCCGACCGTCTTCGAAGAATAGGATGCCAGTAAATTTAATGTTAAATATTTCATTAAAAACAATTATTTCAACCTCACCATACCTAGTTTGAGTGGGATGTCAGAATTGGAGGAGCTAATTGTGGAGTAGCAGAAGATAGCGATGCCTTAAAGGGCACCTTTTCAGCTCCAAGTTTCAGTGGTACTGTGGTTTATTTCATCTTGCATTGGGAGTTGCTTTTTACTGTGAAGAATGGCCAAATATACAATGCGCTTCCGATAAAAGTTGGTGGGCACCGGTACATCAGAAATGAGGACGCTTCATGAGCGAATGAGTCTTGGCTGTTGCTTGAACCAAAAGCGCTATGCTTACACCTCCTTAGCTTATGCTACTACAACAAATGTGAGGCTTTGCTTGTTACTGACGGTGAGAACGACTGCCTGTAAGTTTTTCCACTAAGTTTAAAGCCGGTGCGTTGTGACCTTGAAGAGTGTTGTCCGGCATAAAGGGTGCAGGAACGTTGAAGGCGTGCGAAAGATTGTCGATTACTCATATCGAATCAGTACGTGGTTGCTGGAAAGTTTTGGCGTACTAAAGAATGTCCAAATAAGAGCAAGAATGGTCTATCCATGTATTCAGTCAGCCTTTCTGGGAGAAGGCCCCTGTGGCCAGAAAGCGTTGTAACGTTCAATGAAGATTCTCACCGGGTATGAGATGAACTCTACACAGTAACCAAAGGTGGTCTCCACGATTTAAGTTTAAATGCCCTCAGTAGGCACTTGGTAAGCGTGTTGATTCTATTACGGCAAAAGCTGTTATCAGATCACAACTCGGGTCACGCGCCGCCGTAGCTGTGAACATCGCACGAATTTATAAAAAAAAACAATCTAGTACCAGTGACAGAGTAGGGCTCGAAGCCGGTTACGCTGAGTGACAGCCCAGTACTCTACTACTGAGCCACGCTTGTGCTTGGGACCTGTTGGCAAAGTTGCCTTAGGCAGGCTTGATGTCGGGAAAGCAATCTTGTTAATACGACTTATAAAGCGTTTTAAAAGAGCGAAAAAACGACAAGTTGTCACACAATGCGAACAGCGTAACGAGTAGGTCGTCCAATGTTCCAACCCACTACAAACGCTTGTTCTTGTTCGTCTATTAACTTTGGCGGACACTCATTTCAGACATAATTCCTCATCGTTGTCAGCCACTGCATGAACAATTGGCACCAAATTCCTTGCAATAGTTTAGCGGATACCACGCTTCTCAGACGAATGACTAAAAATAGCATTGCGAATGCCAGGCTACTACCGAAAAATTCTTATTATTATTTCCGTAGTGGGTATCAAGCAAGCGTGATTGCAGCAGTCACCCAATGAGTGTTAAGAAAAGGCTCTGAAAGGCCGCTCTTCTAGATTTCACCGTGACTGTGCGGCCCCTTCCACGCAGGCCTGGCGTTTTTACCTCCTATTTCAGCTTATGTCTTTTCTACACAAGATACCATGGGCATGTAGTATGGACCTGTAACATGGACATGTTTTCATTATCTACGTAGCATTTCATCTCAACGCCAGCTAAATGCGGCCGACATTGTCCGGTATTGATATCCCGCAGTTGAGAGCGAAACACATCAGCCTGTAAAACTAGTGCATTGGCTGAAAATGCATTTTGTAGTGCCGATAATAGTCATAGGCTTCCGACGTAACCGGTCGCCCACTATGTTATTAAGTTAGTTTCATCGATTGAAGGTATTATATACCTTATTTTATTCTGTGGTGACGATGCCACCAAATTCAATAGTATAACGATCTGTAGCCTTTTACATATGAGCGCGAAATCTCCCGAGATACCATGAGCATGAGAGATGATTTGTTGTTTTTTCTTTATTAAATAAATACATAAATCATATAACAGACGTAAAAGCTGTACTCCACACCGAACTGTTTAGTGGTTTTGCACCAAATACGTTAAGCATTCCTAAATCTTGAAAACACATACGGCGAGATGCTATGACATGCTATAGCAACAAAGCATCTGAATATTTTTGGGATTCTTCACGTATTTCATTAAAAATCGATTGCTAGTGATGAAACTGCAATGGAATCATGCGTTGTATTACAGATGCACATCATTTCGGGTAATTGTTTTGAGTATTCGCGCAGTATTCTTCTTCCTTTAAACTCATATTTCAATGCATATTCCAATGCCTGGCATCAAAATTTAATAGATATAAACGCATAGTTACTCGTTATTGTTTATGAATCTCAAGCGTGCATTTAAAACATGTCAATGAAGTTCAGCAAGTTACATTTCTGTAGATCTAGTTACACTCTGGCCCTTTAAAAGCTCTAGTCTTCATGCTTGCTGAAGTGACTATGTCAAGTGAAGCAATGGTATCTGACAGTACTGCTGACTGTATATATATATATTTATATATATATATAGTCAGTAGTACTGTCAGATACCATTGCTTCACTTGAAATTGTCACTGATATATATATATATATATATATATATATATATATATATATATATATATATATATATATATATATATATATATATATATATATATATATACTATATTTAATGAGGACGAAACACAATACAGCGCTTTGGGTAGCTCTGAGTACAAGTTCTAAAATTAAAGCTAGTTTACTAATTTTGCACGTTTGCACGTTTCTCTGTGAAATGTATATTTTCGACGAATTCAGAAATAGGCGTTATTCTTCGAACCTTACATAAGTGTGTTGTGAAAGGTACACTGCCAATAGTCGTATTCTGACATGCTAATTTCACCACAGAACACAGCGACAACAACGTCTCAAATACTGAAGGGGATCCCAACGAGATAATGCAAAGGAAGAAATGGCAACTTGCTGCACAGAAAGCTGTCTCTGGGAAAGGTACGCATGAACCTCCGTTTATTAAAAAACTGGTCATACACATTTGCAGGGGTCGAACAAGTGTCGAGATAGGGGTTCTAGCGTATACCCTACAGCATCCTCCCTAATCGTCGGCTGAGATCGTTTGGGATGGAGCAACGGTCACCAAGACAAACGTTTTTTCGCTAAAACACATCTGTTTTGTTAAGTAGCGAGAACTCGCACCATTATTTTCCAATTCAGGACATGCCCTAACAATGCAGAATCGGCATGTTGTACCGTCACAGTGCCTAAATCGAGGGTTTAGATACCTCGGGATGCAAAGTCAGTGTGTTCAGAAATATCGCCATTCCCAGCTTCATACTCATAACGTCTTTGTTTTTATTAAAGCCTTTGTCTGCGCTTTCAGCAAATTTGTCTCAGCTTATAATTATGAAGATCTAGCTCGGAAGAGCGTAAGGTTGCGTTGGATTTGCGGTGCGCTTATAAAATAGGAATGGTTTATAAAGAACAGAGAATGAAGAACAGAGAACACACGGTTAACAAAACGATCGTTTACACTGTGTCGTTCTATTAACAGCGTGTGCTGTGTTCCTTGTGCCTGCTCATACCGTAAGCGCATCACAAAAGCCAACATAAAACAACTAGCCCCTTTCGTCAGTTTACGTAATGTCACGTGTATTTATAATCTTCTCAGTCGGAAGGGCGGGGAAGAAGAAGAGAAGATAATCAGACATCTCTGCGGTCTAGCTAATCCGCTTTCTCTTTCCTTCGCAAACTATCATGCATTGGTCCTGTAGCAACTGCGCACGTGTGTGCCTTGCCGCATAAAAACAAGGCTCACTACTTTATTTGCCTAAAGCCCGTTGTATGAGCTTGACGGTCATCGTGCTACTCCCAATAAGTATGACAGACGGACTGGTAGTGTTATACACACAGCGCCGGTGTCACACCTGTCCCGTTAATAGGGAGGCGATCGCCGGGCTAATTCCAAGAGCCGAAGTACCGGCCCCCCGAACCGCACCACGAAAGCGTGGACAATTTATAAGTGGTCCTTTTTGGCGCGCCAGCGGACGCCGGCTGTGGCCCAAAGAACAAGTCAGAGCCGAGAGTTGATAACAAAACAAATATTATATTCTCGAAATTGGCAGATCGAAAACAATACACAAGAATGCACACTCCACAATAGTTACATACAATATGTCATCAATCAAACCAATCAATCAACGTACTACACAATACAATCAGCCACACTTAAAACAACGGACACGGACAACAATACGCACTACAATGCAGTCGCATGCATTGAACAACCAAGACACTTAAGGACTAAAAAGATAGAAACCCTATTCAGTCCAAAGTCCTTGGAACAAAAGTCTGAATGATACTCTTCCGAGAATCACTCACTCAAAGTCCAGCGTTGTTGTCGTTCCGTAGTTCTCGAAGTTTCTCTTCCAGGAAACCTCGCGTCCTCAAATGGCCACTCTCCAAGCTTCAAACTTCTTCGCCGGAAATCCGTCGGCTTCACACACGCAGCTGTTGCCCGCGTCTTCGCTCGATAGCGGTAAACCCACGCTCTTGCCTGTAGCTCGAGCCGTCCCTACAGACCAAAAACTTCTCCGACTACACGGCGGACTCTCTACGCACTCTGGCGCTCACTTCCGTCTCCTCCTGTTCTGTCACTACGGGCAGAACCTTCGCCGACTCCACGGCGGAATCCCTACGCGCTCCGGCGCTAACTTTCCGTCTTCTCCTGATTTCTCGTCTCGGCCGCTCGGTTAAATACCTTGCGCGCGACATTCCAGATGTTTCTTGTCGTTCGTCGGCGCGATGCGCAGCGAAGGCTGGGGAGAGGCACGAGACCGTTCGACTGCCCTCTCCGGAGGATGATTCACTCGGTCTGACCCCGCCTCCTTCGTTCTAGAAAAATCGCGGCCTTGCTGGGCCGCCGATGTGGGGTGAGGAGGATCGTCTGCGAAGCCGTGCTTCTGCGGGGAGAGCGCGCGCCCGGGAGCCCTGGATGTTTGCTTTCTTTTTTTTTTCTTTTTACCTCGCGGCGTTTCTGCCGCCCGTTGTCGCAAGGATTTGGCAGCGCGCTCTTGTTTAGCGCTCGTTCTGTGACACTGCCCCCCACTTTAAGAATATTATCTCATAATATTCAAAACCACACAAACGAGCGCGAACAGTCACCACACATTCTCACAGACTGTAACACAATTCGTCGCTCATGACACTTCACATTCACAATATATCACTCAATACAATCTTACATTGTAGTTCAATTCCACAGCACATGAAATATAACCACAGGCACATGATTACAACACTTCATCACACATTCCAAACAATACAAACGTACAAGGTTCTGTCTATATAACAATTATACAACACTATACATCACATCACAGCACAACACTTCGACACTTGTGACACAGGATAACAAGAACATTAACACAACATAAGTCACTCAGCCCTGCCAAACATATTCTGATTCCACCTCAGCACCTATCTTGAGTACTTCGAACAGCGCTTGCGCCCCTTTTTGCGGTGCTCGCTCGATCTCTTCTTGTGCTTCCACGTTCTTTTTCGGCGAGCCCCTTCCAACGACGATATCTGAGGCGTCGTCTCAGCCATCGTTGTCTCTTCCGACACCGTTAACGCGTCATTACATTCGACGGGTCCTGTCTGTTTATTTACCCGCTTGATCATGCCTCTACTTTTCGCCCGGCTGGCCAACTCCGTCTCCTTTACACGGTCAGTCGGTTGAGGTCGTGCCGACGTACGTCCAGTTGCTCGGCCTGTGAACTTATTCGACACGATCGTCTTCTCCTTCGCTGTCTCTTGCGCCGCAGCTTCACCTTGGGCTCTAGTGAGACCCGTCACGGAATGCTCCTCCCCTGTGTCTCGCGGCCGCTGTGTTGGCGAGGGCTCTATCTTCGGGTCTTCTCCCAACATTCTGGATCACTTGGCCCTCGCGCCCCGTCGATGTTTCCGATGACAAGGTCATACAGGGGGGTCGTCATGCATAAAGCAGTAACTTTCCCGCTGAAGTACGGGGTTTCCACCTCAATCTCTGCTTCGGGAAGCATCCGGACTGTACGGTCAATTAAGCAAACCGGTTTCGTTTTGCCTGTTAACTCCCTTTCCCGTACCAAATCTCTCCGCACGATAACAGTGGAGCTACCGGTATCTCTTAATACCGTAATCTTTTTGTCTGCAACTTTTCCAGGCAGCGTTGGCATTCCTTTCGTAACACCGGTTGGCTGTTTTGACATTACAGCACCGACAATAGGAATTTTCTCCCCATTTTTCAATTCTACGAATCCGTCGGTGACGACATTATTATCGGATTTCGGTGCTGCTTGCACACAGGATACCTGGTGAGTTTGACTCACTCCGTTTCGACATGCATCTGCTTTGTGCCCAGTCTGACCACACTTAAAACATTTCACTACCGTAGGGCTCGTAAAGATTGTTCGACAGTTTTTCGCGCGATGACCCACTCGGTTGCACAGAAAACATCGCGGAATGCTCTCTGGTGCACGCTTCTTTTCTTCGGGAGCCAATTTCTTCGAATCATCAGAACACTCCTTCTTGACCCTGGCCAAATTAGTGCCACCTTGCGCTTCCAAGAATTGATCAGCCAATTCAAGCATGTTTTCAAGTGAGTCAGCCTTCCTCTCTTTTAAGTACAGTGACAGGCTTGGGTGGCAACTAGTAAGAAATTGTTCTCTAATTAGCAGCTCTCTAAGCTCATCGTACTCCTGCGCTGTCCCTGAAAGTTCAATCCATCTGTCGAAATAATGGCACAGTCGGGCGGCATACTGCGTAGCCGTCTCACCGTCAGCTGGCTTTCCTGTCCGAAATCTGTCCCGGAATCCTTCCACAGTGAATCTAAATCGCTTCAACAAAGCCGCTTTCACCTTTGCGTAGTTGGCTGCATCGGTCGGCGTCAGCCTACCGTACACACTGAGCGCTTCACCACTCAAGCAGGTACTCAAAGCAGTTGCCCATTGCTGTTCCGGCCAATTCTGGCTCCTCGCAATCGTCTCAAATCTGTGGAGGTACGCGTCTAGGTCGTCCTTCCTTTCATCAAACGCTACGAGCAGCTTGCTTGGGTTCAAGCGGAAGCCGTAATCTTCCCGTTCGCTGCTTCCAACTCTAGCTTGGACGGGAGTTTCACTTCGCTGTTGCAAACGGAGCCGCTCGAGTTCCATCTCGTGCTGCCGCTGCCGCTCCCTTTCCTCTCTTTCTTCTTTCAGCTGTCGCTCTCTCGCTTCTCTTTCTTCTCTCGCCCTTTCGGCTGCCAACTTCTCTCTCTCCAACTCAGCTGCTTTTTCTTCCTTGGCCCTCTCTGCTGCCAACCTCTCTCTCTTCAACTCAGCTTCTTTTTCCGCTTTGGCTCTTTCGACCGCCAACCTCTCTTTTTCCAGCTCGGCTGCTTTTTCTTCTTTGGCTCTCTCTTTTTCTTCTTTTTCCTTCTGGGTGACCCACTTCCGTAATTCGGCGCCAGAAAGACCCATCTTCTCACCAAGCGCAACTAACTTTTCGAGATCCATTGTGTCTCGCAACTCGCAAATAAAACCTTGCCGCGTGCAAAAAGTATCTGCCTAAATCCGTCTATCGGAACACTCCCCTGCACTCGTTAACGAGAACACTGAACAACACACAAAATCGTTCCGATAGCAGTATCAACAACTCGAGGCTCTTTCTCACTACTTTGAACACACTGTGCACCAAAAGGTCCTGTATCGCGGACGCCAGATTAATTGTCACACCTGTCCCGTTAATAGGGAGGCGATCGCCGGGCTAATTCCAAGAGCCGAAGTACCGGCCCCCCGAACCGCACCACGAAAGCGTGGACAATTTATAAGTGGTCCTTTTTGGCGCGCCAGCGGACGCCGGCTGTGGCCCAAAGAACAAGTCAGAGCCGAGAGTTGATAACAAAACAAATATTATATTCTCGAAATTGGCAGATCGAAAACAATACACAAGAATGCACACTCCACAATAGTTACATACAATATGTCACCAATCAAACCAATCAATCAACGTACTACACAATACAATCAGCCACACTTAAAACAACGGACACGGACAACAATACGCACTACAATGCAGTCGCATGCATTGAACAACCAAGACACTTAAGGACTAAAAAGATAGAAAACCTATTCAGTCCAAAGTCCTTGGAACAAAAGTCTGAATGATACTCTTCCGAGAATCACTCACTCAAAGTCCAGCGTTGTTGTCGTTCCGTAGTTCTCGAAGTTTCTCTTCCAGGAAACCTCGCGTCCTCAAATGGCCACTCTCCAAGCTTCAAACTTCTTCGCCGGAAATCCGTCGGCTTCACACACGCAGCTGTTGCCCGCGTCTTCGCTCGATAGCGGTAAACCCACGCTCTTGCCTGTAGCTCGAGCCGTCCCTACACACCAAAAACTTCGCCGACTACACGGCGGACTCTCTACGCACTCTGGCGCTCACTTCCGTCTCCTCCTGTTCTGTCACTACGGGCAGAACCTTCGCCGACTCCACGGCGGAATCCCTACGCGCTCCGGCGCTAACTTTCCGTCTTCTCCTGATTTCTCGTCTCGGCCGCTCGGTTAAATACCTTGCGCGCGACATTCCAGATGTTTCTTGTCGTTCGTCGGCGCGATGCGCAGCGAAGGCTGGGGAGAGGCACGAGACGGTTCGACTGCCCTCTCCGGAGGATGATTCACTCGGTCTGACCCCGCCTCCTTCGTTCTAGAAAAATCGCGGCCTTGCTGGGCCGCCGATGTGGGGTGAGGAGGATCGTCTGCGAAGCCGTGCTTCTGCGGGGGAGAGCGCGCGCCCGGGAGCCCTGGATGTTTGCTTTCTTTTTTTTTCTTTTTACCTCGCGGCGTTTGTGCCGCCCGTTGTCGCAAGGATTTGGCGGCGCGCTCTTGTTTAGCGCTCGTTCTGTGACAGCCGGTGATACATTTACGATGTTTTTCAAACAGTATTGCATGTAAAAACAGCCATCACCTAATTTATAAACATGATTTCCGGTAACCCTAAATAGTAAGGTAACAATATCATCAGCTCGATTTTGTTTCATACCTTCCCGATCTTTCGTTACTGTTATTTACATCGGAGACCAAGACTTCTGTTATACTACCCCACATTTGTTGACGAGTGACAACGACATTAGTTCGTTGTCAGCAGGAGGTCTATTTGTACTGTGAAAACAAATATGTCGCAAGACGCAACACTGCGAACGTTTTCTTGCGCATTTGCTGTGCCAATGTCGAATGTCTTTTTGGCAGTGCAAAATAGCCAGCTAGAAGTCAATCCTTTCGAAGTGAACTTAGAAAGATTAGGTGTGTATTCGTATAGTGGAGGCAACTGTACTAAATCTGCTCTGTGTAAAGACGACCTTGTGTTTAATGCCAATTTATGCTTTGCAAGCATAGATTGGCAGTTAATACGTGCACACTGCGAGATACCTTTTTGCAAGAGCTTTAACTTGTCAGCTTCTCCATTTGCGTGGTTTGGCATCATTCGTAGCCCTTGGTAACACGTTCCCAGTTCTTTGCAGGATAACAAAGATTGCCAGCTTAACAATGTGGTCGTTATGTCTGGAACTGAAAGATTCAAATGAAATTGTTCGCGTTTTCGCACCTTCATATAGAGGTAAAGTAACTAGTGAAAAAACAAGGCGTTCGCGAAGCTGCCTACACGTCGAGATAATCAGGAGAGGGAAATCAAACACTGTATAGCGCCAACTACTTTTATTCAAATATAATTATCGTGATATGTTTTTGTGCACCAACATTGAAACGGAACTCAGCTTTTGAAGACTCAAGTTGAATGCGCCAGAACTGTAAAGCCACAAACTTACCCGTGAAAACCTCTCGCTATGGCGTCGGAACACTAACGAGTCGCAGGGAAAAATAGCCAGAAAACCAAATAAAGAGCCATCGAACCGCAGTGAACTTGTGGCGAGAGCAGTAAAAGTAGCTAAAAGTAGCTTTGTTAGTGCTATTTTGGTTACAAAATTTATGAACCTTTTGGCGAAATATTAAACGAACACACGAACACTTCAAAATCTGGACTGTTCATATTCTAGCATAAATAACAAACGTTAGCATTCATTTCGTGCAGGAACATGAAGTTTTTCGCGCAGTCGAAATAAGGCACACTGCACTGTTCATGTGTCTCTCATGATTTTTCTCAGCAACACACGATTGAGCGAAAATAAAAATGAGTACATGATTGCGTTCAGAAGCAGTAGTTGGAGTAGAAGCCCTAAAGTATTAGTCACTTCTTGCGCGAATATGCAGACCAAGTAGTTGATATTCCAGAATAGCATTTTGTACCCAGTCCTAACTAATAAAGCACAAGAAGTTTGTACGATCTATGGAATTTTTGCTGTCAAAATAAAAAAATCAGAGTGCCCTGTCTGTGAAGCTGTTTCCGTGCATGTTCACTTCTAATTACGTTTGCAGCTCGCATTCAGTAACAGGTGGTCTGCGAAATGCGGGCCCACAAAGATGAGATCAACGAGCATTCGAACTGACTCACAAACATGAGATCAGACAGAATTTCTTTTGTCGGCGATGTTAATAGGTTCCTGGACGTCATAGACAAAGCGCATACTATATATTGTTTGTCTTATTATTATTAAGCTTCTAATCTGGATAAAAACTGATATTATAAGGAAAATGTGTTCCGTAAGAAAACAGGTGAATTTCTTCCACTAACATTTTTTATTCCCAGTCGATAAATAAAATTTAGATTTCTCAACGAGTTATTAATATTGATGCTCAGAAGGAAGGGCATCCTGAAGCAGAAGTTTGCGTGATGGTATGCCACATTCACTAATTAACATTCGCACGTTTATGGCATGGAACGGACCGTGCAGTATGCTTTTGCTCATTCGACATGATCACTTGCAGATGGGCATAACTAAACACTAGTTGTTGCCGTTGCGAACGAGCTTTCAGCTTCTATCTTAATTCTGAATGAAAGAGGACAACTCTCCGACAATTCCTACCTTTCTCGCACTGTGAATCGCAATTGTACAGTGTGGTGAAGCCCGTAGCGGAAGGAGAGAGTGAGAGTAGCAGCTACCGGGATGTAACTGATTGTTTTCTATGCTGCTTGTCCTACACTACATGGCGCTGCTGGCTGTGCGAGGCACGGCTTTGCTGGTCATATAGCTCCATCTGACCGCACGTTTTCAGTCTCTAAAGCGTTATGGAAAAGTTTGTAATCGATGTATACAATAGCATTGGTCAGTGCAAAGAGTTTGGCAAACAGCGCTTATCAAAACAGTATCCATAATATAAAGACCAGTCTACCAAACTTTATATGTTGCTAATAAAGAATATAGATATGGCGCACCTGCACGTCTGCTTTATTGAATGTTCGAAACGTGGGTCGCATCTATAATTACAGTGCCAAGCCACGCGATTGATGAACAGAGCGTCAGTCAGAAAGTCGTCATGCCTCTCAGTGTTCAAGTTGCAGCGCAGATGGTTGTCCCGTCAGTGGGTAAGTTTCACTACGATTTACTGATCTACTTGAACAGCGGGGCTGGAAGGTACAACAAAATGAGAGGTGTTTACTTCGTCGACAGGAGCGTATGGACACAGCGCTGAAGTGTTCAGCCGTAGGTGGTTATTCTAAGCCATCATTTATGAAAAATGCACACTTATATTAGGCAAAGGGAGCACTTTTGACAAGTAGTCGTTCGCATGAAGTCTTAGAATAAGTGCAGTACTAAGCAATAGACCCTTTCCAAAATAGTGAAACTAGCTTTCCTGCTATGTATTTTGAATAACTAATTACACTAGTTTCTTCGCACAGCTTCTTGAAGCGCGGATCACTTACGCTAAGACGTGTAAAATGTAGAGTCGTCTCTCTTGGTATAAACACGAATTGTAGACAAGCCCCAGTACATTCAACTACAACCGCGTCTCCGCTTAAAGCACGACAGGTGCCGTCATTACTTGGACAATCGAGCCACGCAGTAAAGCGCACTTGAGTATTCTGAAAAGGGTCCATATTTCTTGAAAAATAAGCTCGATTTCTTCGACAGAGGAGGAGGGTGAACACAGAGTTGTAACGCAGAGCAATTTCGTAGAGCGGCATAGCTTAGACTATTTTTAGTACACGCAATGCTTGTGACTTCACGCGTAATTGTGTGTGATATCGGTCTACGTGAGAGGTAAGATATAGATACTGCTTCGACAGAAAGGCGGTGCACAGCTGGATAACGACGCCCCGTGCTTCGCTATTGGCTAGTGGAATGAAAGGCTTCAAACGCCCACGTATGCCGCGTACAGCCTTGTCCTAGAGGGCACAATGACAACACCGTCGTTATGAAGGACACTGTAGGTTATTTCGAAATGGCTATTTCTCAGTGGTAACAACCTCTAAAGCAGATGTCCCGAGATCAGTTTCAAATTAACGCGCATGACGACGCTTCTTGCCCCATTTGATATTATTAGAGAATGATAAGCTATCATTTCTAGCAACAAATCAAGCTCTCTGCTCCCAATTTTTAGATGTTATTTCCCTGCTAAATTTGTGTGGCTAAGTCAAATGATTTATTTTAACTATTATATGCCTGACGACAATGAATCACAGAGATCAGTAAAAAGAATGTGTAAAAGTTGTTTTAATATTACAAACGGTGCCGCACGGCATAAAATTCCTCGCTATAATGTCTTTACAATTAATTATCTGTACCAACATTGTCAGGCACGCGTAGAAACATTGAAACAGTACCGTAATGTACTCTCCCAAAATAACCTTCATATTCACTTGTGTGAAAAGCTGAACTCAAGGTAACTGATGCATGCTGCAAAAGTTTTGCCTCTAGCGAGTGTGTATTCGTTAATGCAAGAATATTGTTTCAAAAATTAATATTTCACTCTGCTGCATTAGAAGTAACTATATATTCAAGGTGAAATCAAAACTGGGACGTTAAATCCTACAAATAAATCAAGGTAAAATCAAAAACGCACCTTTCATCTCTCTTTTATATTGTGCTATCGACAACACACTTTCATGACCTTGCACGCTGCAGCTTTTTTGCTTATTTTATTTACTTAACTTTCATAGAGAGTGTGCAACGAAATAAAAGATTTGTCTTTACAATGAAAGCATCATTTTCACCCAGTGGGTAGAAAATAAAATAAAGTAAAGTAACGTTAAATTCAAGTAATATTTGTTTTAGTAAACTTTGAATCTCTTTCTAGCACCACGGAAGTCGGAAAGGCCAACTCCTCCGCGTCGCCGAGGTAATACCCTCTTCAATTTCAGTTCTGAATACTCTCACTAAAATCTGGGAGTCTCTATTCCAGCGAAATATCGCACAAGTGTTAAAACCTTTAAGTCTTTTGATATGTCAGAAAAGGGATATTCAGCTATGCCAGCCACGCTTTCAAAAAACGCTTTCAATTAACGTAAGCCTACAACATGAACGTTAAACGTACCGATTTAAACAAGCTGCAGGAGCAACTGCTGAGAGAAGCAGTCAGTAAGCACACCCCTATAAACGTTTTCTTGAGGGAACATGTCGAAACAGAGCAAACAGATGCACATAGTTGATGGACAAGGTGTCACAACGAATTTTCATACGAAAAACTGACAGAATACGAGATTTATTTTGAGAGTTCAAATTTCTCAGCGGGTTCCTGAAGAGAAAATCTGGGAAGTACAGTGAATAGGTCGGATCTGGTTGGCATTGCAGAAAGATGCTTTTTGAAGCCATAAGCAATATACCTCTCACAAATGTTCAATATATACCTCTCACATGGCTGTTTATGATGCAGTAATTGACCTAATTAACGACACTTTTCGATAAATATAACCTAAATGAATACAAGATCCGGCCCGGAAGTTTATTTAATATTTCAAAAGAGGCACTAGTACACACTACATAATATTTCTGTGGATAACTACCCCTTGACTGAAAGCAAAATATCATAAGTTCTTTCTATCTAGATACGTTCAGGGCCGATACAAAGCCAAAAAATGTTCTCTTGTTTTGGTGATGACATTCAATAGAGAAGTTTTTGAGTTGCAACAAAAGCCCGGTATTTTTCTATTCTATTTATTACAATCGCGATGCGTTCTTTCCACGCATGTGACGTTGATGGGAAACTATCTGAAGGGTATCTCTTACAGTTTTAAATTTGGCATTGCCTGTGAGGCATGACACTGAGACGAGATGTGCTCACACTTATGGAAATCTACTGCTGTCCCGAAGGTTTTGAGATTAAAGCCAAAACGCTGCGGCTGCATTTCGATGAAGGCGAAGTGGTGAAGGGTCCGTGCACTTAGGTTGCGAAACACCAAATATTCGAAAATTTTTCGAGTCTTCCTTTACGGCGTGTCTCACAATACTGTCATGGTGTTAAGACGTGGAACCCCAACTATCATATCTATAAGAAGCACGACAACGCCTCCAATTAGTAATGGACCATCCATAATAAAAGCACAATTTCCCACAATAGGCATTTATATTTGCCCCTCTGCAGCATTTGTAGGTAACCGTTGTTTTATTTTTGAATGAATCAACGAAACTAAATTACAAATGTGCAGTACATGCTTCAGTGCTTTGAAAGATATTCAGCGTGTCATGCACCTCTTTGTCCCAGCCTATACATCGTGTTTTTGAATCTAAGGTGCTGGCTGCAACAAACGTTGAGAGATCCATACCGTTCAAGGGTTCGCCAAGTGCGCTACCTAGACATTAAGCATAAATTATGAGTTGAAGCAGCTACATTTTAGTAGCTGCAAAACGCGAGTTGGATATCTGGTCACTGCGCCCCAGTTTTTGCCATAGTTTGGGCATTAAAATGTCAATGATGCACAATGTGTTAGACGTGACGTTGTTTCAATATTGTTCCTGCAAGCTATTTCTGGATAATTTCTACAGACTAGTCACTGCGTTTTTTATATGAAGCCAACACAAAACATATAAACACTACTGTATCCTGCTCCATGCAGTGCAGCGCTCCTAAGAAATCGAACCGAGATTTTGACTTGAAAACTACGTAAGCGAGTAAGTTGAAGATCATACATTGATTTTGCCAGTTAGTTAGATTAATAATCACACAAGTTTTCATCGACCAAGTCCTGGAAACTTATTACGCCACTAAGCTCCTCTGCAGTTTTGGCACGTCGCCTTTCTACGGCGAGTACTTCCTGCTACAACCCAGTTTGTGATCTTTTTATGACACTTGAAGCTACAACCTTAAAGATATAAGCATTTGATCATCTACAAGTCGGCGTGGCGTGAACGGTATTTTTCTCGCGAATCTTGGAATTTAAGCTGCCTCTTATCGACAACCATAAAATGGGGCGTTCGTCTGACATGATTTGGAAATGTATGCGTTCCTTCCGAATTCAGTGGAGATAAAAATGAAGTATTGTTGTCATGTCGTGCAGGTAGAAGAATTCAAGTACTCTATAGAAGCTCCGGTATTGCTGGTAAGATTTTAAATAACTTTATTCCTAATTTGTCCTTGATAAAACATTCTGTTCAAAAAAGTACTTACACATTAGATGTATGGTATGCACCACTTGCTACAACAGCCAACTATCTCAAAGTATTACAGCTATGATAGCAGTGCTAGATTGCTCAGGTTACCGGTATGTAAATTAATACTGCTTTGAGCAGTAATATTACCCTTTATAACCCTATCGAGTTACTTAAGTAAATTATAAGACACTCTAGCCTCACTAAAAATGGCAGGAGGGGAATAATGGATGCATGCGGTGAAAAATCTGTAAACAGAGGTTCTGTTGAACATAAGTTCCGACAAGCGCATTTGTTTTCCTCAAGACTAGCACAGAACACTTATGTTTTAGCCTTGGTGAAGACAAGTCCACTTGTCGAAACGCCGGCGGTACACAACCCCTCTTTACAAATTTTTCTTAGAGGTACGAGTGCGGCAACATCAGTTTCCACTCTACAGTCTCTCGCACTCGAACTCTTCACTACATTCCTGTTGAGTTCTTGCATTGACTCAATTTCAAAGGGCGCTCGTTTACAATTTGCGTTCTCACGCAGGGGAGGCCAAATTGTCCAAATTGGAGCCAACCGACACCCTACCGGTGCATCCTGTCGTGTGTGTCGTGCACAGTTCAGCAACGGTCGAAGTGAGCTACCCGCAGGACGGTCTCTGCGATGCAATCATCTTGAACAAGGTTTTCTACCACAGTGGTCAGGTGTCTGTCTCACATGGAGGTAACTAGAAGGAGAACATTGTACCATGAAGGGACACTTGTTCTCGATTCGCGCGCTCAACTAACCACACACATAAGAAGTAGTAGCTAAAGCAAGCTTAAGGCACGCAATATATGCGCACGAAGGTTTACATTGAGGCAGATAAAAGATAAAACGTTTATTGCGAACGTCGATTTTTTTGGAAGCCTCATTATATAATTTTATCCGTGTTCGATGGATGTTTTCATTATTTTCTTGTACAATAGAACATATATTGCATATTTCAAATCAAACCTCTTCTGTCGAAGACAGTACGTGGTACGTCTACTTAACTACTTTGTCAACGTGACAAGTACGCCCTCTGGGCGTCGCATCGTCGGGTAGACTCAGACGCCGGAGCGAGGAACACGGAAGCCATGAGTTAGCCTAGATCTGCGGATATGCTCTACAATACCACTCATGGGAAAACTATGCTCCAGTGGACAGAAATGGGAGAGAACGTTGTATAAATGTATAAAACATCAGCCAGTCATTTCTGCTAATAGATCCAGTTCATTGTTTCTGCAAAACGATCTACTGCATTTAAGAAGTTCTACGAAGCTTAGTCTTATCATTACACAATTCCAGCCCTTATTTTTGTTAACGTCAGTTTTGACGATGTTTATTTAGTGAAGCTGGGTTAATTTTAGGTAACCTCCATGTGGCGCGGACGGAATTGGTGGAAATGCGCCTCGACGACATGCGTCTAGTACACACAAAGGTCTATGGCGAGGCTATTGAACTTAACAATAATTGAAGCCTGCATCCCGACGCATATTCACCTTAGCTGCCCACGCCACCGGGAGGGCCACCACATATTTGTAGTCGGAATAACTGCTACCACAGCAGAAGTACTCACAGTACCTTCTCATGTGAGAAATGGCTTTTTTTTCGCTGATTACTAAATCTTCATCAAGATTGTTCACAGTAAACTTCGCTTGGCGCCAACTCACATATAAAAAAAAGTACATCTCAACGGATCGCATGCTCAATGAAATGAACTTCAAGAGCTCGCAAAATTTTAGGGGCATAGTACAAGCTTCCTTTTGCTCGTTTGGTTTTCCCGTTATTGTGTGACATACACCTTAACGAGAACAGAGAAGGTCATTTTCGCAGGGACCAAAATATATTCGGCATCAATATATTCGGCATCGAAGCGTCTGTGTAGGTGAAATGCAGGTGGACGTTTTTTTTATTATTGAAGTTTATTCGGTATCGTTTACCGAAAACGAAAACAATCGAATAAAACCGTAAATAATTAATAAGTAGATAAACTACTTAATAAAAGCTAGATTCATTGCTGCCGTGTTCTGCTCAGGTAACATCGCAACAGTGCTAGGCATAAAATATATGTAACAAGTGTACCCTTACTTCAGCGTATTGAGAAGCTTTATTCATGTGAATCAATGCGCATGAGTTGAATGCAATTGTACTTTCACAGAAAACCACACGTACCAGGAGTTCCTTTCGGCAGCGGCAAAATCTAAGCTAACGGCGTACATGTTGGCTACGGACCAGTATTTCGCTGTCTACGAGACGATCCCAGCAGCGCCCAGTCTCGAGGCTTTACGGAAGATCAATGTGCGCGGGTTCGGCTTCCTGGGCATACGCGTCCAGAGCGCCCAGGGTGCACTGCTCGAGCAGCACACCAAGCTCCTCCGATCCCAGGTTGAGGTAAGGCGAAATGCTCGGCTGTGTCGTGCTTGTGTCGTTCGTAGAAACAGCATAAATTGCGAAAGTGCGACAGAACGTACCCGCAAAACTGCTTGCAGAATAAATCGATGCTGGCTATACATTCAATGTGTATGCGAAATGGCTTGTACTGCTCAAGAAATTTCGCACACGATAGCTTAATTCTACTTATTATATTGCAGCCTATAGCAATGAACCTCGACGAGTGATACAACGAAAAATTGTTTAAAAACGATAAACAAAGTACACAAAAATTGGGAGCTGCCTTAAATGCCAATGATCGACAACTTTGCAATGCGAAATGCAAAAAAAGTGCCAGAACAAGAAAATTGCCAAGTTGTTAATTCTTAAGGAAATCTGCGTAATTTCATCAGAAATATTCGTCCAGGCAGTCTTTAGTCCGGAGAATATATTCGAGTCTATTATTAAGAGCGGCGTAAGGAAGTTGTGGCTGTCCACTCTTACGGATTCAATATATGTGGAGTAACACGACTGACGTTTTAAGCCATATGATCAAGAACAACATCAAGCTGCGTTTAAATCGGCTCTCAACTTTTGTGCATTTTTCGTTCGTTTGCTAAAACCGTCTGTTTCGTTCATTTGCCAAATGCGATCTGATCACACACTGACGAATTGAAATAGCCTTATTACAACTGCGATACTATAGGGCTAAAAATAGGCTTGAAATTACAGATCATGAATGCGCAGTCTTATGTGCCGTCATCAGCAGAGAAGTTTTGCCCTGTTTCATCATAAATTGTTCAACGAAAGGAATAGCATGGTCCTAAATATATCAATTTTGTTTACCAAAGGCATCTGCTTCCTTTCTTCAATCACACAAATATTAAAGTAATTACTGAAGCGGTCGTGCAAAAACCTGCTTATTGCGTGCACTCTGCAACATCTAGCTTGTATGAGTTCAGGGAGTGTGGAAACTGGTGCACCAATGCAGGGTAATTGATTTTTATTACGCACTAACTTGTCTTGGCTGCAGGACCTCACTGCCATGCTGAAGGAAGTGGAAGTGACCGACAGCGTTGTCTTTCTTGGAGTCACAACGGAAGCGCACATGTTCAAGGACGACGTAGCTACATCGGCTTTCAAGATGCTCATCAACAGCGTCCAGTAAGTATGCTAAATCATTACGGTCTGTTCATCCTCGCGGATCCGCAGTACTTCTCAGTTTATGACGTAAGAATACGGATTCATTACGGACGTCGCTTACGATTACATGCAATCCAGCAATTTGAACTCCTAAAACAGCGCGTAAAACTGTGCCATTCATAGAGAAATGACTGGTTTACGTCGTCAAGGAACTCAAATGTTGCACGCAACTGAAAATAAAAGATAGTAATGCTATTGATAGATGAAATTACCGGTGTTTCACTATTCATTCTGTAAAAGAAACGGCTCTGTATTTGTGCTTGCAGATCAAATTAGCTATTTTGCATGGCCTCTCATAAACCTTCACACCGTAGATACTGATGAGAGTTTTCTTTCTCTGAGATTATCATCACACAGTTGCACCTATAATAACAAAATCCCCCAAAAAAGAAATTGTCTCGACAAAAAAATATATATATATAATGGCGTCCATGGCGAACGTCTGTAGAGTTTAATGAATTTACCCCTTTCGACTCTCAATGTTGATGCTATAAGTTCTCTAATAAACAATTGTTCTGGCAGGATAAAATATTGCACAAGCATATTTATTAATAATTTTCATTATAACCTTGCATTCAGTTAGATGTTAAGTTTGGCGTTTTAAAGTAATATATGAGTAAATCAATAATATAGTGATGTATATATCAAGCTTAATTTGCGTAATAAAGAGTTTAATAAAGGGAACATGAAACAGTTTTGACGATTTTTTTACAAACACAATGGGCCGGTTGACCGAGTCCCAATGGTAATTTGGAAACCAATTTGAGCTCTCTTCGTAAACTGTGTAATTTATTACAACGAATTGAAGCTGCGAATTGCTCTAGATCGCTGCGACTCAGCCAAACGCGTTTTCAACCGCCCGTACGCCAAGCGACACGTTCTGCCCCACTGACGTCATCGTTTCCAGCTGATCTTATTGGCTGTGGAACGCACATGACAGATTATCGGTATCGAATTGGTGATGCAATTCACGCGTATGTGGTATCACGCCACATCATGACACAGGCACCGTAGAGGCGGAGCTTAGGACCGAGCGCTCGAGGGAAGAGTTGAGGGCTGTTGAGGGGGGAAGGTGGAGCGGAGGTAGAGAGTACTTTGGTAGTACTCATAGCTTCTTTATTATTGGGTGTTTCGATTGAACTCTGGTGCCAATGATTTGCTCCAGTAGTTGCGAAATCGAAAACAGAACGTGAAAAGGCCATTTCAGGGACCCTTTAATTCCCACTCGAACTCGTGTGTTTTATCAATAGGAGCACACTCTGACGCGGGCAACTGCTTCGTTAATACTATCACGCGATTTGTTCTCGCGCAGAGTGCACCTATTGATCATTGAGAACCACCAGCTGAAACACCACGACTGCCTTGGGAGCCCAATCACCACGTGGAGCAACGCGAGTGGCATAGCTTTCGACGAGCCACAGGTGATCGCCGTCAGCTGCATTCGTCTTTACATCATATTGTTTTGTGCTTTATGTGGTTCTTATGTGATTCTTAAAGGGAAAAAAACAGAACAGTGAGCCCCGTAACTGTCTCAACAGTCTCAACAATATATATATATATATATATATATATATATATATATATATATATATATATATATATATATATATATATATATATATATATATATATATATATATATATATATATATATATATAAGGGAAAGAAGTGTATACCTAAGGGCTCGTTTTTCCGTGTTTTAACACAATATTAATGAGATCTAACAGACAGTAATGCGAAGGAATGTACAGGGGAAGTTATTAGAACCAATGGAATGTAAATAAGAAGAAAGAAGAAAGAAAATTGGATGAAAAAATAACCAGCCGTGACCAGGAATCGAGCCTATGACCTTCGAATAACGCGTTCGATGCTCTAACCACTGAGCTATCACAGCGGCCTTCCCTCCATCCACTTTTATTGGGGGGGGGGGGGGGTTTATATGTTAATTTAGAAGTAGGAGTGACAGTCAGCGCCATCTATAAGCCAAACAACGAGTGTGAAAACACTCTTATTCGCATGTTTGGCGTCACGTAGCACGTGAAATTATTATGAGCGGGCCGCTGATTAATTGTCCCTCTTATACAACCTAATGACACCAAGTCTGCCAGTACGAGACCCTCGTTTAATGAAATAAGGGAAAGAAGTGTACACCTAAGGGCTCGTTTTTCCGTGTTTTAACACAAAATAATGAGATCTAGCAGACAATGTTGCCAGGGAAAGTACAGCGAAAGATATTAGACCAAATTGTAATGCAAATATGAAGAAAAGTGAAAGAAAATATGAAAGAAAAAACCAGACGGCTGGTTATTTTTTCATCCACTTTTCTTTCTTCTTATTAACATTCCATTGATTTTAATAACTTCGCCTGTACATTCCTTAGCATTACTGTCTGTTAGATCTAATTAATATTGTGTTTAAACACGGACCAACGAGCCCTTAGGTATACACTTCTTTCCCTTATTTCGTTAACCGGGGGTCTCGTACTGGCAGACTTGGTGTCATTAGGTTGTATACGAGGGACTATTAATCAGCTGCCCGCTCATAATAAGTTCACGAGCTACGTGACGCCAAACATGTGCATAAAAGTGTTTTCACACTCGTCGCTTGCCTTATAGATGGCGCTGACTCACTCCTACTTCTAAATTCTCACATAAACCCAAAAAAAGTGGATGGAGGGAAGGCCGCTGTGGTAGCTCAGTGGTTAGAGCATCGAACGCGTTATTCAAAGGTCGTAGGTTCGATTCCTGCTCACAGCTGGTAATTTTTTCATCCACTTTTCTTTCTTCTTATTTACATTCCATTGGTTCTAATAACTTTCTTTGTGCATTCCTTGGCATTACTGTCTGTTAGATTTCATTTATATTGTGTTGTAACACGGAAAAACGAGCCCTTAGGTACACACCTCTTTCCCTTATTCATAAACGAGGGTCTCGTACTGGCAGACTTTGTGTGTTCAGGTTGTATAAGAGGGACAATTAATCAGCTCCCCGCTCATAATAAGTTCACGTGCTACGTGACGCCAAACATGCGAATAAGAGTGTTTTCACACTCGTTGTTTGGCTTATAGATGGCGCTGACTGTCACTCCTACTTCTAAATTCACATATAACCCCCCCCCCCCCCCCAAAAAAAAAGTGGATGGAGGGAAGGCCGCTGTGATAGCTCAGTGGTTAGAGCATCGAACGCGTTATTCGAAGGTCGTAGGTTCTATTCCTGCTCACGGCTGGTTATTTTTTCGTCCACTTTTCTTTCTTCTTTCTTCTTATTTACATTCCATTGGTTCTAATAACTTGCCCTGTACATTCCTTGGCATTACTGTCTGTTAGATCTCATTTATACATATATATATATATATAAATATATATATATATATATATATATATATATATATATATATATATATATATATATATATATATATATATATATATATATATATATATATATATATATATTGACAGAGAAAGAGAGAGAGGTGGGGGAAGAAGAGAGCGAGGCAGAGGGACAGCGAGCGACGGAAGTAAAGAGAAGATAGGAAAGATGAACATGGTCGCAGGAGCCCGAGGACGGGGCACCACTCGACGAGAGCTCTTGTCGGCGTCAGGAGATGGCGTTGGGCGAATCCAGCCGGCCAGATCTACGCTGTCGTTGTCATCGGGCATCGGCATCAGGATATGGCGTAAAACCAGCCCAGTCGGCCAGAGCTGCGCTGTAGGTGGAAATAGCGAGGGCACAACCGGTCGGCACGAAAACCAGCGAGCGAGTTTCTCTTTGCTACCCTTAAATCATTTACGTATCGGTTTACTATCCTTTGGTGAGATCGTATATGCTGTCAATGATGTTCGTAAAGTGCCCGTAGTAAAAGAGACGTTTTATACCGTGGCATCGGTAGGTAGCCAAACGGGCAGGTTTTGTTCTCATAAATATAGTTTGCCAAGAAAACAGCGCAACAAAACAGATAAAGGAAAAAAATATTGACACGGCAGGAGCTGAATCCAACGCCAAAGCACCTGCTTCGTTGTTTTCGTCTTCGTCCTCGTTGTTTAGCGCTGTTTTCACGATGAATACTGTTTTTGCTGGAGGCGCGAGTTTTTTTATTCGACTGAGTTTTTATTCAAGTTAGGTGCTCATCAATGAATCATAAATAGTCGAAATTTCCCTGCCCTTTGTCGAAGTTGAACACCATTATTATTATTATTATTATTATTATTATTATTATTATTATTATTATTATTATTATTATTATTATTATTATTATTATTATTATTATTATTATTATTATTATTATTATTATTATTATTATTATTATTATTATATACGCATTTGTCTTGGTTGGCATACCCAGGCAAATAAGTTTTTCACTAACGTGTTTCTTTTCTTGCTAGTTCAGAAACATGGCTATACCCTGACATTCCCTCATCTGACTTTTTTCCCCTACCTTCACGACTTTCCGCAGCGACCAAGATTTCAGTGCAACGAAACTGAAAGGCGAAGTGCTGACTGCCAATGACAGTCCACTGAAACACATCAGGCGGAAAGACCTGGAATCTTTCAAAGAATTCATCTGGTTAGAAATCAGCCTCGAGCGCCAGGAAAAATTGTGAATTGGATGTTTCTTCCCATTTACCACCCAGCAGTACCGCTGCCATGTTTTATGATGACATGTCCTGTATTGAACACCTGATATCGTCTTATATTGAGCCCTGAAGTATTGTTTGTGGTGACTTTAATGTGCCTGAAGTCGACTGGAGCAAGCTTTCCTTTTCTCAGTATATTTATTTATTTATTTATTTAATACATACTGCAAACCACAGTTGTGGTCCTGGCAGGACGAGCACTTTAATAGCACAATAATACAAAAATAGCAAAAGGGACAAAAAATTAAACGGCGGACATTGCATTGTCAATCCAACACACAATTAACAACACTAACGAAAAATGGGGCTATACAGTATCTAATAAGTATGGCTCAGCAATGGAATTCCATTCAGCCACGGTACGCGGGAAAAATGAAAATTTAAAAGTATCGGTATGCGCTTGGTATGGTGTTAGCGATCTAGGGTTATGGTGCCGCGTGTGTTTTGTGGTCAGGGCGGATATATACATGGAGGGGTCGATAGCCAATTCATTTTTAGTAATTGAGCACAGGAATTCAAGACGAAATTTGTGTCTTCTTAACTGAAGCTTGGGAATGTTATTGGCAATCATTAATTCAGAGGGAGAATCCGTGCGACGAAATTTTGAAAAAATGAACCTGACAGCTTTCCTCTGCATCGTTTCCAATTTATCGATGTTATTTTTGGTATACGGGTCCCATACTACAGCAGCATACTCAAGTTTTGGTCTAACGTATGAATGGTAGCAAAGAAGTTTAACACTTGGAGGCGAATTACGAAGTTTGTGTCTCAAGAAACACAGTTTTCGGAAAGCGGAGGAGCAGATGTTTTCTATGTGCAAGTTCCAGGAAAGATTACTAGTGAACGTTACGCCTAAGTATTTGAAGCTGTTGACTTGGTTCACCGCGCATGATCCCAGTGTGTACTGAAATTGGAATGGAGATTTTTTGCGCGTTATGCGGAGGGAAACAGTTTTCTCTGCGTTGACAACCATGCCCCAATCCCTGCACCAACTGTATATATTGTCCAGGTTTGTGTTAAGTTCTATTTGATCTTGCATGCTGGAGATTTCACGGAATAAAATACAGTCATCTGCAAACCGCCGGACATGAGTGGTGGGTGTAACTACAGTGACGATATCATTGATGTATACCAGAAAAAGCAACGTCCCCACAACACTACCTTGAGGCACTCCGGATGTGAAAGGAAGACAGCTCGAGGCATGACCATCAATCAAGACATACTGCTCTCTATTCATCAGATACCTAGACACCCATGCTACCAAACTTTCGGGAATATTTATATTTTTTAATTTTTTAATGAATTTGTCATGAGGAACTTTATCAAATGCTTTGCTAAGATCAAGAAAAATTGTGTCTATCTGAACATTATTATCAAGGGCTTTTGCAAACTCGTGTGTGACGGTGACCAGTTGAGTCACAGTCGAATAGCCTTTCCTAAAACCATGTTGGAAGCTTGTTAGAATCGAGTGTCTTTCAAGGAATTCAAGAATACGGTTGGCTATGATATGTTCAATTAATTTGTAGCATGTTGAAGTTAAAGATATAGGACGGTAGTTATCCGGAATTAATCGATCCCCTTTTTTTAAAGATAGGCATGACTCTAGCGATCCTCCAGTCACGTGGTAGTGTTGCAGTTAACAGGGACGCTTGGAAGATTACAACAAGAAATTTGGCGACGCATTCAGCATAACGCCGAAGAAACACATTGGGAAGGTCATCAGGACCACAGCATTTTTTTTGCTTTCAAGTTTAAAAGCATTGAAACCAAACCAGAATAAGAAATGAAATTCGCTTCACATGGTTCAAACAAAAACGTTTCTGGTACACATATTGCTGAACTGGCAAACACGCTCTGAAAATAACTGTTGAAGTGATTTGCGATGTCACTGCGATTTGTAACCGTGCGCCCTTTGACAGAAATTGACGTCACTGGCTTTTTGTTATCGGATAGATAACTCCAGAACTTTGTTGGGTCGCTTTTAAAAAAGTTTGGCATTAACGTTTTAAAGTAATAGTCTTTGGATTGTTGCACTTCACTTGCCAGGCTTCTTTGTAGCTTTTGGATCACATCTCGCTGGGCATGCCTCTTTTTCAATTTTTTAATTTTCCGCTTTAGATGGATGATACTGCGTGTCATCCAAGGTGTGCGTTTGTTAGTTTTTTTACGTTTGTTCGCTACAAAGTTGGTGATAAAGTAGCGGCATATTTCCAAAAAGCGATCCCAAAGAGCGCATGCGTCACTGTCCTCATTGCTGAAGTCAACTAAGGCCGCTTCCATATGTTCAATCACGCAAGCGTCGTTTGCTCTAGAATAATCTTTAAAAGTTTGAACGGACGGTTTTTTATAACAAACGAATTTCAGGAGCGGAACAGATACGCTGACAAGGCTATGATCCGATAACCCTTGTTCTATTAATACAGAGTGCTCAGAAAAGTCGCGATTCACAAACACCAAGTCTAAAATAGAGCTCGACTGTCCTTGTACACGAGTAAATTGTTTAACTAGTTGCATTAGGTCGTGTGTGAGCATGATGTTAAAAATAGCATTCTCATTTTTGTTAGGCTGCGAGCAAGTTTGCATTCGGTCCCAGTCGATGGTGGGCAAATTGAAATCACCTATTAAAAATATTTTTTTATGAAGATACAGGGACATATGTGCTTGCAACGTGATTAGATAATCTGGAGCTGAGTCTGGAGGCCTGTAGCACGCGTACAAAAGAAAGCTATGGCCCCAGCTCGTAATCTGTAGGCATAAACATTCAAGACTGCCCACATCTGCTAGAATCCTAGCTTCTAATGGCGGCTTCACTAGGACGGCTACGCCCCCTCCTCTGGTGGCCCTGTCTTTGCGAAATACGTTGTAATGGGGTGGAAAAACTTCTTCATCACCTATTTCACTTCGCAACCAAGTTTCAGTTATTACGGCTATGTGCGGATCATGTTGCAATAATTGAATTTCCAGTGAATCTATCTTATTAATGATACTGCGTGCATTTATATTCAGTAGCCTTAGTTGTTTTTCACTAACCACATTTTTTGTGTTTGAGCAGGATGATGTGATCTTCGCAGTGAATGAATCGGAGGAGCGTACAGTTGAGACACTGACATGCCTTTCAATTAGCTCTGTAATTGCCCTTGGCTTCACGTAATTGGGCGGCTTGACTCTGCGATTTCGTTTTTTTTGGGCAGGAACTTTGTCGTTTTTCTCGTCATCCCAGACATAGGTTTTTCTCGTCATCCCAGACATAGGCATATATCTTTATTCAGAAAAATTGCATCCTTCTCTTCGATTTTGTGGCATTTACTTACTCACTGCCACATAACACCGTCAATTGCAGAGACGTCTTAGACCCCTGGCTGTCAAGCGATCAACCTGCTGAAATTTCACGTTCCAAAATGTCTCTTGTTCATCCTGATAAATTCCACCCACCACCTAATGTACGATCACATGTACGTGCCTAAACAAGCTACAGTTGTGACTTTACCAATATTCAAGATTTGCTTTTGAGAGAGGAGACTACACAGGCCTTTGTTATTACTTGTAAGCCGGTGATTGGTTACAGGTAACTAATACACGAAACGTTGGTTACCACTTTGAGCATTTTGCGGAAGTTGTGGTAAGCAAAGTGCGTAAGAAGTTTATTCTACAATATACACCTAAACGTCGTAAAAATCTCCACTGGTTTTTCCCAGAACCTATAGGTGCATTGAAGCATAAAGACTGTGCGCTCAAGAAGTCTCCTCTCTTCAGCAAGTGGAAGGAAAAGTTTAGCTTTTTCCGAGCTCTCTCAAAACGCCTATATAAACGAAACCCTAGTTTATGTATAAATTGCACTATTGGCAAAAAAATTGTTGATAGCGCAGCTTTGTTTTGCAGGTATGTGCGCACACGGTCTAGCAAGAGTGAGGAGTCCTTCAGGCTGCTGGAGTCAAGCGGTGTCGAACAGCATGCGGTCACTCACTGTTTTGCCCAGCATTTTTCATCTGTTTATTCGGACTCAGACTCTAGGACTCGGATAGTAACACAGCCCAACATAGTTAGCAGATCTGGTGGTCTATCACAGGATGAAAAGCTGATCTGATCACGCATTCGGCGCCTAAAACCGCCCTTATCGCGTGGTCCAGATGGCATCCCTTCCTTCATTATAAATGCTTATTGCAGTATATTTGCCCCAGCACTGACAACAATATTCAATAGCCGTCTGAACTCTTCCACATTTCAATGCATGTGCAAAAATGTGTGTGTTTTTCCAGTCTTTAAGTGGGGCTGCAAAACTGATCTTTCTAAATAGCGCCGGATTTCTCTATTGTGCGCAACATCAAAGATCTTTGAGCTGGCTCTTCAAATTGTTTGGTATGTTAGCGTGAATAATTCACTACTTCCTAATCAACACGGGTTCTTCCCTGGCCGCTCAACTACCACTAGTCTTACTATAGTTTCATGATGCAAATCTCTTTACCTATTTCTCCGCGAAGATAGGTTGACGTTGTGACTTGAGCAAGGCTTTAGATTATTTTTTTTTATTTATGACATACTGCAGGCCCAGGTAAGGGCCCAAGAAGAAGGGGCATGGGAAGTACAAATTATAATAACCAGAGGGAAACAACATTGTAAGTATGGAACGGGAAAAGAAACAATGCAAAAGTTGGCATAAAAACTAAGCATATGCAAAGCAAATACAAGGCAAGAACAAAAAGGCATACACAAGGCATACACAAAGCATAAAAAACTTAACATCTTAACTGAGCAATAGCGTCAATATTGGACAGCTGTTCACAAGGCAAGTTGTTTCAGTCTGATATTGTACGCAGAAAAAATGAATACTTAAATACGTTAGTTTTAGTGCTATAAGGCGTTAGGGATTAAGCGTGGCGATGCCTTGTCCGGCGTGCTTCGAGCGGAGTTATGAAAGGCTGCGGGTTAAGGGATAAACGGTTATTTTTCAGCAAGAACATAAATTTTAGTCTGAGAATTTTACGCCGTAGTTGTAATGTTGGAATGCTATTAGTTAGCATTAGGGTTGATGGGGAATCAGTTGAACGGTATTTGGAGAAAATGAATCTTATTGCTTTACGTTGTATCATTTCTAATGCGTCAGTGTTACGTTTGGTGTAAGGGTCCCACACAGTACATGCATATTCTAATTTGGGACGGATTAACGAGTAATAAGCTGTTAGACGAGTGTTGTGGGGAGCCTGTTTCAATTTATGCCTCAAAAAGCAGAGCTTACGGAAAGACGACTTGCAGATGTTAGAGATATGCGTATTCCAGGATAAATTGTTAGTAATAGTAACACCTAAGTACTTATATTGATTAACTTCAATTAGGGCTTTGGAAGCGATATTATATGGAAGGGATAACTTTTTAACCTTTTTGGTGATTTTCATATAGACAGACTTTTCTACATTTAATTCCATATTCCATTTTTCACACCAAGATACGATACTTTGAAGGTTAGAATTAAGTGCAGTTTGGTCGTCACTGCAAGTTATTTCATTGAACACCACACAATCATCGGCGAATAATCTGATTTGAACGGGCTCTGTAATTGTGTCAGTGATGTCATTAATGTAAATTAAAAATAACAAAGGTCCTAAAATGCTGCCCTGTGGGACTCCCGAAGTTACCGGAAGTTCACCCGAAAACTTATCATCGATAACAACAAATTGCTTACGGTTAGTCAGGTAGGCAGAAATCCAATTAATTAAATATGCTGGCAAGTTAATCATTTCGAGTTTTTTTATAAGGTTGCCGTGCGAAACAAGGTCAAACGCTTTCCTAAAATCTAAAAAAACTACATCAATTTGCCCAGATTTGTCAAGGACAGACGCAAAATTATGAACAATAGAAGTCAGTTGGGTAACCGTAGAAAAGCCTTTACGAAAGCCATGCTGGTAGTTAGAGAGAATATTTCTATCAGAAAGGAATTTGTTAATCTCGTTTGCTATGATATGTTCAAGCAGCTTGCACGAAGAGGATGTTAGTGAAATCGGACGATAGTTAGTTAAAAGTGTTGCATCTCCTTTCTTAGGCACAGGTACGACACGTGCTCTCAACCAATCGCTAGGAAGAACTGCAGAAGATAACGATGCATGAAAAATGACAACTAGAAAATGGGACAACTTTTCTGCATATCTGCGCAGAAAAGCATTTGGTAAAGCATCCGGACCAGGTGATGACTTAGTTTTCAGATTGAGCAACATAGAAACTACCCCTGGTTGCGATACTATATCGGGTGGTATAATGTGAGGCATATGTTTTATTAACGGCAGATCATAAGAACGGGAAAAAACACTATGAAAAAATTTGTTGAAATGATCAGCAATGCTTTGCTTCTCGACGACTAGAGATCCCTCGTGTACAATTTGGTCAACTGACCTTGTTTTTTCTTTTAAGTACCTCCAAAACTTTTCCGGGGCATTTCGCATAAAACCTGGCAGCGTATGCTGGAAGTACCTTTCTTTTGCGTTTTTCACTATTTCATTTAATTTAGGTTGAATATTTAGAATAGTATCACGAGAAGCGCCTTGTCGTCTTAAGCGTTTAATCTTTCTTTTCAGTTGTAGCGCTTCTCGCGTCATCCAGGGATTTTTCTTTGCTATTTTCTTTGTTTTCTCAGGAATAAAATTATTAATACAGTACATGCATATGTTTATAAACTTTTTCCAAAGACTGATAACATCGTCACCATGAAAGCTGTTGAGACTAAAATCAAGGAAGTCCAACACACTCTCGTCTCTGGCGCGCGAGAAATCTTTAACAGTCACCCTTTTACATGGATTGATGCTACAAGACTGTATTGGACAGGAAAAATACACCATGTGGTGATCAGATATACCTGGTTCAACCGATACAGAAAAATCACTGATTGTTTGACTGACAAAGACAAGATCAAGTACCGTAGCTGACGTACCATGAACACGTGTCGGTTGATTGACAACCTGCCTCAAGTTGTGGTACAACATGATATTACTTATATAATTAGAATTTGTATTTAAATCGGGACCAGGGTATTCATTCACCCAATCTATTTCAGGCAGGTTGAAATCTCCAACAAGAAAAATTTTGTCATGAGAAAATGAAGACATGTGTTCACAGAGGTCATGTAAGAACTGAGGGGATGAATCGGGAGGGCGGTACAAGCCAAACACCAACAATGAAATATTCCAGCATGTAACCTTTAAAGTAACGCATTCAATATTTTCTGGCTGAAATAGATCTAATGAGCCACTCACTGTTTTGGTAGAACTTGCACAATGTGATGTTGCATACCCTTTTGTTAACCTCTTGCACAGCTATCTGCTTGATAGATCTATTATGTTGCCGTGAATTGTCCAATGTCTTCCTCGTGGAGCCCCTCAATATTCGGTATGAGACCCAGTTTTATTTTCAAATAATGATAACAATGTTTCTTCTCCGACTCGTTAGTATTGTTTTGTACTGTATGCTGATGACGTGAATATATTAAGAGAAGTTTGTTTAGTTGCCAATTGTCACTCGCTGGAGTCGGATTTGTGTTCTTTCTCCGAAAGGTTAGAGAAAAATAGCATTCGTCTGAATATTTGAAACATCAAATTCATTAGTATATCTCGCAAAACTTCCACCCTGCCATTTCCATACTCTGTTAGTACCATGTCATTTTGTACTGTTTATGAATTCAGTGATCATGGTGTTCTTTTTGATAGGCTGCCCACTCTTTCTGCTCACACTAAACGTGCTGCCATGCGTGGCCTTCGATTTCTCGGCTGCGTTTGTAAAATGTTGGAGAATTCAGTTCACCTACAGCCTTCCACAAATCGTACACCACCATATATCTTCCTCAACTTCACTCTTTAAAAAAATGTGGCGCTTTTTATTAACTTGGAGGCAGTAAACTGCTGTAGCAACAATCACTACCTAAGTAGTAACTACCTACCGGAAGGTAGTAATCATCATCACCCTGACTACGTCCACTGCAGGACAAAGGCCTCTCCCATGTTCCGCCAGTTAATCCGGTCCTGTGCTTGCTGCTGCCAATTTATACCCGCAACTTCTTAATCTCATCTGCCCACCTAATCTTCTGTCTCCCCCTATCCCGCTTGCCTTCTCTGGGAATCCTGGGTGTAAAACAGGGGGACACAATCTCCCGAATGCTATTTGCCGCGTGCTTACAGGAGGTTTTCAGAAGCCTAGAATGGGAACAGTTAGAGATAAGAGTTAATAGAGAGTACCTTAGTAACCTGCGCTTCGCCGATGACATTGCATTGCTGAGTAACTCAGGGGACGATTTGCAACTCATGATTACGGAGCTAGACAAGGAGAGCAGAAAGGTGGGTCTTAAACTGAATCTGCAGAAAACGAAAGTAATGTACAACAACCCCGGAAAAGAGCAGTGCTTCGAGATAGGTAATAGTGCACTTCAAGTTGTAAAAGACTATGTCTACTTAGGGCAGGTAACAACCGCGGAGCCGAACCACGAGATTGAAGTAACTAGAAGAATAAGAATGGGGTGGAGCACATTTGGCAAGCACTCTCAAATTATGACAGGTAGATTGGCACTATCCCTAAAGAGGAAGGTATATAACAGTTGTATCTTGCCGGTACTTAGCTACGGAGCAGAAACCTGGAGACTTGCAAAGAGGGTTCAGCTTAAATTGAGGACGACGCAGCGAGCAATGGAAAGAAAAATGGTAGGTGTAACCTTAAGAGATAAGAAGAGAGCAGAGTGGATTATGGAACAAATGGGGGTTAAGGATATCATAGCTGAAATCAAGAAGAAGAAATGGACATGGGCCGGGAACGTAGCGCGTGGACAGGACAACCGCTGGTCGTTAAGGAAGGTAGTAATATAAAGTTGTAAATGTACTACTATGATGCTTATTAGCTCTTGTTACTACTTCGTCAAAGGTAGTAAACTAAGCTAGCAGTATTACTACCATGATGGTAACTAGTTCATGACTACTTATTGAAAGATAGTAAGCTAAGTTAGTAAATTTACTACCAAGAAAGTTACTAGGTCTGTTACTATATGGATAGCCCGCCATTGTGGTCTAGTGGCTAAGGTACTCGGCTGCTGACCCGCAGGTCGCGGGTTCAAATCCCGGATGCGGTGGCTGCATTTCCGATGGAGCCGGAAATGTTGTAAACCCGTGTGCTCAGATTTGGGTGCACGTTAAAGAATCCCTGGTGGTCGAAATTTCCGGAGCCCTCCACTACGGCGTCTCTTATATTCATATAGTGGTTTTGGGACGTTAAACCCCACATATCAATCATATATGGATAGTTACTATATAGTTGTTACTATACAGTTAGTTACTACTGCGGGAGGATAAAATATGTAAATAAACTTTCCCAGTAAATGTTAACTATTTGCTGAATAGCGATGCAAACTATGTCAACATTACTCAAATTCATGAACTCAAGTTCATGAAGTTGATTACTGTTGCCAAATGGCGTAATAAAATAACAAACTTCATGTTACTATGCATAAAGAACATGCATCAGATTAGCTCACAGAGATATAGGTTGGACAAAAATACGAGTGGCGAGTCATGTTATGCCAATTACATATTAAGAAATTTTTTGCATGGCAGTAAAAACAAAAAAGCAGATTTTTAATGACGTTTATTCAAAAGTGACTTTTTCAGACACCTCAATCGTTCGCCAGGTTTTTTTTCCTATAGCTGCGACTAACCGTTTCACTTCTGGTGATGTTGATGCACATCTTAGCCCGCAGAAGTGCTCAGGCGCAGCAAATGTGTTTTGACTGTGCGGTGCATATTGCACATTAAATGCACAGTATATCTGCACGAGGGCTGTCACACCAGGAATAACATCCATGACCTCCATTGACAAGCCTTCAAGCTCTGAGGTGATTTCCACTGCAATTCAGGTCTCTTCGCCTTTCAAGTCCAATGGTGTGTAGACATTCTGTAATAAAAAGCAAATAAGCAAATGATGAGCATCAACATGACTGAATATTGGCATGAATGAATATCAACAGAATGAATATTCGATTGAGTCAATCTTCCTGCCTTTCTACCGTTAAAAACCAAATAAATTCTATGGTTTTACGATTACAAAGCACACCGTTGTGGACACTCGGGCTTAATTTTGACCAGTGTTAATTACCATGAACCTAAAGCTTATTGGTGCTACGAATTGTTGTATTTTTGTATTTCTATATATTCATAACACTCCTCACTCATGTTGCAAGTTTTTGCAACTATCGTTCCTTCTATTGATTTTTTTATTCTTCTCATTGACATTTATGTACCCACTCCTGCTTGGGCTTGAATAGTGCCTGAAGTATTTAATTGACATGTGAGGTTTAACGTCCCAAAACCACCATATGATTATGAGAGATGCCGGAGTGGAGTGCTCCGGAGATTTCGACCACCTGGGGTTCTTTAACGTGCACTGAAATCTGAGCACACGGGCCTACAACGTTTCCACCTCCATCGGAAATGAAGCCGCCACAGCCATGATTTGATCCCGTGACCTACGGCTCAGCAGCCGAGTACCTTAGCCATTATATCACCGCGGCGAGGCTGCCTGAAGTATTTGTAAGTAAACAAAAACAAACCGAAGTATGCAGGTGCTTTTGCGTTTCACCCACGTCAAGAAGTTGCTGCTGTGCCGATTAATGCACCTTGTGGTGGCCTTGTCGTGCCTCCGCTATATGCAACCTGCCTATTTTCCATTTATTCAATGCTTCATGTCTTTGAAAATATACTTTCTTGATCTAACGGCTGAAAATAACGTTTAGAAACGGGGACACATGAAGAGGACACACGACACAGGCGCTAAGTTCCAACATAATGTTTATTACCACCGCACGCTCGCCTGTATCACCAGAAAAATAACGTCACATGAAAGTATGATGAGCACAAAAAATTAATGTCATGGAAAACACAATTCCTTATCACTGCGTAAAGGCGGGGGAGTGCTTACGCACTTAGACCCCAGTGATGCGATAGCCTCAGCGACTCTAGTAAGCTTGTCAAACAGTCTCTTGATAACTGTGCATGCATTGAATATTGGTGAGCAGCCGCCGGATCTAAAATGAATGGCCAGTGGCCATTTTTCACGTAATACAATCTTCTCTTAATCTATTATAAACGCAATGGCCTCTCTGTCCATTATACTCTTTACCACAAGAGAGTGGGATACGATAAACAACGCAAAACACGCAGGAAACAAAAACAGTTCGCTGCTTCTTATTACAACATTTGGGTTTTCTGTCGCGGTCAAGAAGGCCACAAATGCTGGCCAACTTCTTGGGAGCCGAAAAGACAACCATAACTTCAGAGCGCTTAGCTAAATTCTTTACGTTGTCCGATGTCGCCCCGCCTTGGTAGTCTAGTGGCTAAGGTAATCGGCTGCTGATCCGCATGTCGCGGGATCAAATCCCGGCTTTCCGATGGAGGCGGAAATGTGGTAGGCCCGTATGCTCACATTTGGGTTCAAGGTAAAGGACCCCAGGCGGTCGAAATTTCCAGAGTCCTCCACTACGGCGTCTTTGATTATCATGTGGTGGTTTTGGGACGTTAAACCCCACATATCAATCAGGTTGTGCGACATCTTGTGATGGTATGGTACGACGACTAGGTGCTTCGGATTCTCGGCATCATGACGCGCTGTAGATCTTGAGTGCGAAGCGTACGAAGCAAGCCTTCTGCAACTGAAATTCGGACGTACGGTAGATAACCTGTTTTGAGAATCGGTCTGACAGATTATGAAAACTTTTCGTGATTTCGTGCTCACAAGGTTTGCTTAATGCATGACCGAGGTAGTGAGTGACAATGCCTCTTTTCACTAGTTTGGAATTAGCTTATTGGTAAGAAAGGACCAGTTTGTTCATGCGTGCTTAATATGCTCAACAAATGCGGTTAGTGTGCAAGGTGAAGAAGACATCGAGAAATTTATGACATTGATCTCAGGCAGTTCGTAAGTAAGAGTCAAAGGTTTAAAACACTCAGAAATAGTGCAAATATTTTTACCAAACTTGCCTCGTCTGCTGCTGTGTCGTTAGTTAGCAAAACAAGATAGTCATCGACACACATAAACACTTTCTTGATGTTCAATTTATCAAGATATAAGTTATACGATCTGTGAAATCTTGTTAAAGGATATATCGCTTAAAATAGGCGCTACGCATCACCCGATACAGACTCCGTGCTTTTGGATAAAGGGCTTGTCATGCCATGAATTGTACGTCGACTTCAGGTAAAATGAAAAAAGTTCTACAAACCTACTGATAGGAACACCACACTCGGTTGGAAATCTAACAGAGCCAAACAAATCTATGTACTCTTCGACCGTAAGAAGCAACAGATCATGACGACAGATTTGTATTGTTCTATTCTCCATGATCTGTTGCTTCCTGCGGCTGAAGACTGCGTGGATTTGTTTGGATCTGTTAGATTTCAAACCGAGTGTGGTGTTCCTATCAGTCGGTTCCTAGAAGTTTTATTACTTTACCACAAGTTACCTCAATTGACCGTTTGATGTACCTGCTAACTTCTGTCAACGCTCTACTGTTCTCAGAATACAGTCTCTGTAATGGCCACTTTCATGATCTTGATTTTTTTCTTAGTTCACTGTCATTTTTTTGTGTGGCAGCTCTCCACTGTCTTAACACAGTTTTTCACAATGTACGCAGTTTTCCCTTTTCACTCTTTCACGAAGGTTTCTACATATTTGCGTATTTTCCCCTTTATGTTTCACTTCCTTTCAACGATTCTCGTCTTGTCTTTTTATTCCTCTCATTTGCGCAGAATTCAAATTTTTGTGTGTTTTCACTGGTTTTAATTTTTCTGGAGAAAGTCTGTATTGTATTATTTAGTAGTATTGCTTTATTTTTGCGCGCGCCTCCGCTGTAACCTCATGGTTGTAGGAGGGCACGTTAAATAAATGATTGATTCATTATGATATTATTATTCTTACGAGAAGAATATGAAAAGCCTACCGGCACCTCTGTTCTCCTAAATGCTAGTTCGTGCTGCTTAAAGTTACCGCTTCGCCCTGCTTCGTAGAATATGTGGTCAATGCTTTTAAGCACTTATTTATAACCTATTTTTCCGCACTTTGCTTCCAGTATAATTTGATAAGCAGCCCCACCGCGGTGGTCTAGTGGCTAAGGTACTCGGCTGCTGACCCGCAGGTCGCGGGATCAAATCCTGGCTGCGGCGGCTGCATTTTCGATGGAGGCGGAAGTGCTGTAGGCTTGTGTGCTCAGATCTGGGTGCACGGTTTACCGTGCACCCAGATCCCCAGGTGGTCTAAAGTTCCGGATATCGCCACTGTGGCATCTTTCATATTCATGTGGTGGTTTGAGGACGTTAAACACTGCGTATAAATCAATCATAACTTATAAATGGGAACACAAGCATCCCTATTTCAATACGTCTCTCTCTGTCATTGTGATGGCTCGTCGTATTGTAGTATCAAAGAGAAAAGTTAAGCAACCACGTAAAAGCCAGATTGTTTGCTCACAACCAGAACCGTTGTCAGCACTCGGACTACTATGTGGTTCTGGGCGAAAAGCAATTGTTCTGGTAACGGCTATGTGTTTTGAAGGCAGAAACTTGTAAAGAGTAATGCCGTTTCATGCAGTGAGAGCATGCTAAACGAAGTTCGTGTGCTGAAACGAACCCGAAGCTGTCAAGTACTGCTGTCTGTGTTAAACCTGCTGTGCCTATTGAATATTGGCAGCACTAGGGAATATAAAAATAATAAAATAAACTCGGGTGCATTTCGGTTGAGTAGTTAAGTTTATTTCTAAAAATTTTGTCAAATAAACAATACGTTTTACAAAATACCACACAATGCTTCGAAAAAAATTACTTTTATTGACCAAGTTACCTACCTATGTAGCAGTTGAGAAAAGGCGGATGTGTTGGTGGGCACAAACCACTAAGATGTTTACACAGCCGGCCCCAAATAGCACATGTGATGTAACCCTCCATTCTACTTATTCTTTAACGAAATTTCAAACAGTGGGCATCGTTTTCTTGTTCGATTCGCAGGCGACAGCCGCTTGGATGACGGAGTCCGGAATACGCCCCGCTTTGCCTCACACAGCGGTGGCCTTCTCCTCATGGATACCGGCCATGCAGTTTCTACGCAGTGCCGACGTGACTACAGAGACCCAGAACGGCACCAAGCGGTGTTTCGTCTTCAGCCTCACTCCATACGACAAACTAGTCAGTCTTTAAAAAAAACTGTTGCAGTGTTTTTCATAATTTACTGTTATAGCAAGTACGGAAGTGCTACTCAGTAGTATCACATTGCGAAACTATACCGCCAAGTAGTGATGTGCTCTCGACATTGGCAGCTATTATAAAAAGTAGGCCGTATATTACGAGGTTTGAACCAGCTCAATTATTGATGCATTGTAATATTCATTAACAAAAGGCGTCAGAAACAAAATACACATGGAAAAAATAAATCCGTTGGAGCTTGTGAACATACTTTGAGTACAATGTAGATTGCCCCTTCTCGACAAGAGAGACTTCAAAAAGCACTCCCACTGCAACAAAACTTTCATGTGTTCATCTGCCAGGCGTTTTTTAAAGACATAAGCTAGTTGAGAACTGAGAAGTTCTAAAATTACAACACCGCTCATTCGCCAAGTCTGGCACATATGGTTTGACCAAGCAAAATATGCGCAGCTTTTGCCGTATATTTTTGGTCGCATGACAATGATAGCAAGAAGTCTTTTTTTTCACTGAGAATAATTTTTATTGTTACTCATACGTATTAGGTCGAGATTTTGCACGAAGGGTTTGGCAATGGCGCTCTCAACAAAAGCATGCGCAAAAATTATCAATCTTGTGACAATAGTATTAGAGCGACGACAAGAGTCGCAGGATCGCGCTAAGCTCCTGTTGCTTTCGAACTCGTGCACCTTTGGATCAGTGCCCACGAAGACGACGAAGCTATGCGAAGCTTGGTGAGCTGCGAGGTTCGAGCTATCCTTCAACAAAATATGAAATATTGCAAAATAAACGACTTAAAACAAATGTGGCATCTGCGGAGTAATTGGTAGGCACATATTTTTATAGTTTCGCCACAGCAGAGATACGACCGCCACAAAAAATAGATTCCCCGCTGATTTTCTGAAGTGACAGACTGTAGAACCAGGTATGTGTTGGATGAGCCGTGGTGCCATAAAAACTCATTACACCGAAATCTTTTTCTGTCATTCTAAAGAAGTGAACGTGCATTTACTTTGATATAGCTATAGCCGTCACTGCGCACAAATGGAACTTTGATCTAATTTTGTGTCGCCAAATTGGCAAAGCTGTATACAGGTGTCAAACAAAGAAGTATTGTTCAGTAAAAAAATATTACTCATTTCACGCTGAGAGTAGTGTCAAGAACAAAAGCTAATTAGGATGGAAACAGGGCCATGAAGAATATTATGCCGATCGTCAACAGAGCTGGCACTTTCGCCATATTGGTAAGAAACGACAGAAACCAGAAGCGCCCAAGGCGAAGACCACGAATAGCCATGAGACCAGATGAGCTCAAGCTTAATATTTTATTTCTAAATGGGGTACCGGAAATAAAGCGAAAAAGCTTTTGCAACATCACGCGTGCGCCACCGGGGGAGTTAAGATATGAATTATCTGCTGGCGGCTTTCACTGTATGCGCCGACGGTGTTTGTACAGCACATACGTAGTGCCTCTTTTCGAAATAACACGCCATCTTAAGCCAGTGTTCATGCGTCTGAACACGTATTTAACATTACCTTGTAGGCTCCAGGTATGTATCGAACAGATATTCTTCGTTTTTATATTGAAACTGAGGAGTGCCTTCTTTAGGTATCCCAAATTGCGTATAGAGTTGATGTAAAGCTCATTTTTTACATAGGCTTCATTTCACATTTTTGACCGCAAAGTACAGCTTGCAAAACTTGCACTTTAGTTTTTGTGGCACTTACATCATGTAACTGGCACGTTTTTGTGATATTTCTACCCGTGCTGTGGAAAGTATTAGCTACATGGCAAGCAACAACTGCTATGTCTGTGAATTGTGGGAGACATTGCATTCCTTGGTGAGGCTGATGCAAGAAAATGCTTCGCATGTTCATTTCTTTGTGCGTTCAATTGCACGCAGGTATGCAGCCAGCCGAGAAGATACCACAATGTGAGCGACATGTATTTCGCCAAGGACGGAGCCATGCAAGGCCTGTACGTCTATGATGATTCAGCCATCCTCAAGGAGAAGGTAAGTTTGAGCCGACTTAACTATATGTAAGTACAAGCTGTTTTTTGGCCAGCGGAAGTTTTCGTTAAAAATGTTATTACATAGTGGCTTATGTCTTTCGGGTGCGTCGAGGTCGAAATATTTTGCCACAGTAACCATCACACTGTTGTGCCTAAAAATGATTTTTCATTAACTTTTGAAATATTGACATTAGGGCAGAGGTTGGCCGTACAAAGCATAGTCTGTCCCAATTGATAGAACGCCTCTTTTTCGAGATCACGAATTTAACCTGTCACGATTATCCCGCGAGCAGTTGCAAATAATCAGGACTCGGCAGAGGGAGACAGGAGACCGTTTTGGAAACAAGAAACAAGTGCTAGAAATTCACGCTAACACAAAATATATGTACACGACAATCTGCTATCGACTGAAGCCAAAAATAATAATTAGAATTCGCGTTAAAGCCAACCTAGCCTTAGCCAATATATAGAGCTGCTCTTTCACAGACGGTCGCGCGCCTAACGAACGTCTTGCTTTTCGTGATACTAACTCGGAGCGCCGACAAACTATCCCGTCGCCAAAGTCCTTGCAGCGGTCACATGGTCACCGCTGGTCAGCCTCCGTTGACTGATGCGCTTATGCGGTCTCGTAACACGGCCTTCAAAAGTTCTGAGAGCTTAGTCCTAACCATCGGCGTCCACTCCATGTACTCTCAAGTGGTTCATCGCCATCCTGTTAAGAAGGTTAATAGCGGCAAATTGCGCGGGAACAGCTGTTGCAAGGTGCTCTAGCTCTGAAGAGCATCTAGGTGTCTACTGATCTCAGCCGCTGCCTTCCGGCACCCTCGCGCCGCTACCACGTTATCCAAGCATTGGCCGTCTAAGCGACGCTATCTTCTTTGACTTTCTTTGGCGCTCCGCGGGAAGATGCCACATCATCTTCTGAGCTTTTCCACCTCAGCTAAGGTCGCAGGCCAAGGTTCCGCACGCACCAATGGCGTACGTGAACATGGCACGTATGCACACTATTGGGGCCTCGCGCACCCTCGCTGCATTCCACAGTTGGTCACGTGCTTAGTCCCTTTTACTCACGACATACATGTCACTGAACATATTCATCATCGAACATGAAGGGTGAACTCGAAAATGAGCTTACAGGCTGTTCACGAAGCACAGCAAATCTGCTACAACTGACCGGACCTACCGTCAAGACGGAGTGACTAGATCCGAACGACAATGTGCATGGTCGTATGTTTTAATCATATCGTTCTGGTCGGCCCATCGCCTTCACGTTGCGCTTTAATTTTTCTAGCTCATCTGCTTTTTTATATCTGTACAAAATAAACCAGAAAATTGCCTTTTTCTTTGTCTAGGAGGCATAAAACTCTAGAGCAAACACTGCGGCAAATCTTCTTGCAGGCAACCGAGGTATATTTAGTGCCTTTTCATGGTTGAAGAAAGACATCAACATGCACAATTCATCGTAGAAGAGCATGAAGTCATCTGGGGGCATTATATAGAATGCTTGTTGATTTTTAGACAACACCTTGCTTCGGCGCGCCTTCATTTAAATTTCGTCACTTCCCCGTGACATGTCATTCCTTTGTATTACCGTGAAATTAGGGGACACATTTTCCGGGTTCGCTGAGAAAGCCAGCGAGACGAATGTCGTGATTATGCTGCTTTTGAACGCGTCAAGCCATATCCTCGGGGTTAGCACGGTTATTGCAACAACCTTCCACTCACTGCTCTCCGTCTCCAGTAATCATTTCCTACACGGCCACCTATACACGTGGTTTCCGCCTACGCCACATATCACCTCTCCTGCGCTCTGGTTGGCCACTTCCGCCTGTCTCGCAAGGCCCTGCCACGCAACCGGAAAAATGAACGCAGTAGTTTTTCGGTGGGCCAATCGCATTGCTGCGAATCAAAACAAGCCCTCCTGAATGATCGTCAAATATGTTATTGGCGATTATACAAGGTGTGCAGCTGTTGATTTTGTTTAACGTGGCAGAAACTATTTCTGGTATGCATGTAACTTATGTTCTCGTTTATGGAAAGTGAAGACACCCTACCTTGGAACACAACACCCTTGATGGGGCCAATGGAGCAATATTGTAACCATTATTCCAATGTAAAGCACGCGTCTTCGTTAACGGCATTCGTCTTCACATCACTTAACTTTATATTGGTGTGCTCATGAACTAAATTTAGGTTGGCACTTCCTTCCGTCAGCGTATGCTTTAATTTCTTGCCTCCAACATTTACTCCAGATGACCGAGACCGATTAATGCAACGAACGCAGCGACGAGAAACGACTGTGTTTTTTCACAGCTTTCAATTGCATACTGTCCCCGCATCAGAAGTCACTCATCACCATCACCTTGACGTACATTGTCAACGGTGATGTGTTTATCACTTCTTCCAGTCACTGTCTAGCTCGTGGCATTTAAGTACCTTACAACCTAGCGCGGTCCATAGACTGTGCTACCTCAATCATCAGCCTGAACACCACTATTGAGACTATTCTCATACGCCAAGTTTCTGCGGTGCTGTGTTATGTGAATAGTCAACCACATCTTATGTCCCGCTTGATGCCTTGCAAGCTCAGCCACGACAGCACACGCTTATTTCTACCTCTACATTTGCTGCCGGTACAAATTCTGACCTTCCTGTTCCTCAACCTGAGGCATATTTCTCGAATTTCTCACGAGCCTTTCTCTTTCTTGGTCTTATCGTATAGACACTGATGGCAAGACTATTGTACGCCGTCGTCCCTACCGAGTCTTCTTGGCGGAGCGCAAAAAGGGGACTTGAACGACATTCTAAAAAAAAAGCGCCATACGACCCTCTTCCAGCTCTTTATTGTAACTCGTTATTTTGGTGCAAAAGAACAATGGATCAGTGCGATGTATTTTGGCTACCACATGCTCAACAAGATCACCCGGAAAGGTGTATATTCAATACCCCGTATAATGAAGCTTTTGACTCGTTGTAAGGGTTGCAATACTTCTCCCCCTTTGACCACCCGTCTAGATATTGGTAAATTCCAACGGACAATGTGGACAAATAAAAGATCCCCTTTTCCACGCCGGACGGTCTTTACGAGTTTAAGGTTGTGCCCTTTGGCCTATGTAATGCTTCTGCCGCATTTGAAAGGATCATTGACACTGTTTTCAATGGCTTATAGTGGAACGCGCGTATACGGTACTTGGACGATATTGTCATGTTCTCCTCCACTTTTGTTGACTATTCAACGTGTAAACGGAGTGCCCGCATGCCTCGCAAATGCTGGACTTAAACTACACCCAAAGAAGTGCCACTTAGATAACACAACTATCGAAGTTTTGGGACATCTCGTGAGCAAAGATGATGACGTGATATGTGGGGTTTAACGTCCCAAAACCATCATATGATTATGAGAGACGCCGTAGTGGAGGGCTGCGGAAATTTCGACCACCTGGGGTTCTTTAACCTGCACCAAAATCTGAGCACACGGGCCTACAACATTTCCGCCTCCATCGGAAATGCAGCCGCCGCAGCCGGGATTTGAACCCGTGACCTGCGGGTCAGCAGCCGAGTACCTTAGCCACTAGACCACCGCGGCGGGGCATGAGCAAAGATGGCATCTAGTATGATCCAGGCAAAAGTTCCACAATATTCAATTTTCCACGTCCATTTCTTACAAAAGAACTACACAACTTTTCTGGACTCACATCATATTTTCAACGCTTCACTCGCAATTTTGCCACCAGCGTCACTCCCCTCTACAAGCTCCTAGCTAGTACCGGTTCCTTCAATTGTAATGGTCATTGCGAAGCCGCATTCCAAGAACTCACGTAAGCACTGACATTTCCAGCGCTTCTGTGTTATTTCGATGAAAACGAACCTACCTTGTTACACAGTGATGCTCTCGGACAAGGAATTGGCGGCCTACTCCTTCAGCGTGACCAATACTTTCACGAGAAAGCTGTTCCGCATTCAATTCGTACTGTCACCTCTGCAGAAAAGAGGTACTCGATATCGGAACAAGACTACTTACCTGTTGTCAAAAACACCCGAAAATTCCGTGCGTACCTGTATGCTTGACATTTTACTGCCGCCACAGACCACCATGCTCAATGTTGCTCGTCGACAATCAAAAACACGCCGGGATGCCTTAGTGCTTGATTTTCAGAATACAAGCATATGGCTTTTATGTCATTTACGGGTGATTCTACGACAGATCAAAACGGGTCCAAAAAGTGAAGTTTTATATTTCATTATTTATTTTATATTTTGTGCACATATCACCCATTTGCCCAAAAGTGAACTTCATTGTGTTATTAACTGCATAAATTTAAAGGAAAAAGTATGGGACTTAATTTTTATAGAGGGACCAGTTTCGTACCTTGTCATTCTTGAAATTCAATGACGATATGAGAACGCAAGTACTAAGGTCACAAAGTCAATCCTTTTTCTAATAAATTTACGCGTGATTAAGACTGAAGCAGAATTGTTTGAAACTGGTGTGCTGAAGAAAAGTTTTTTATGTGTGAACAGGTGACATTTTTAAAAGTTTCTATATTTAAGTTTTTTTCCTCCTAAGCTAAACTAAATTGTGTTTAAGAGCTTGGTGACTATTACAACGTAATGTTTACAATATGGCCGGTAAATACCGTAGCTATACCTCAAACACACATTTTTATAAATGACCTCAAACTTTCAATTTGTCTACAGCAAACCCTTATAAAAATATTACGTTGCAAGACCCCATCGTCGATGTTTCTTAATATCCCACAAAAGAGTCTTGCAGATAACAGATAAAGAATATTGAAAGCATGTTGCAATATTTTATTCGTAGCGACAATATTACGAGTAGAAGGTCCAGATTTTCAGGGATTCATTTAGGCATTAAGCATGTGAGAAATCAGACTATTGAAATAGGCTTGACCATATTTACAAAAAAGATAAGATTTGGTAAACGGGCATGACCGTTCTAAGCAAGCCCTTCTAAGATACCTAAGGTGCCCTTTTAAGCCGAGGCTCGAGAACACCAACTTATTGGAACCTCTGTCCGCAGCTGTATTACTTGTGAATTATCTTTCTTACTATTCTAGTCAAAGAACCTCCCAAATCAATTGAGTAACACGTAAGGGTCTTGAATAGCGAGATAGTAGGATATTATTTTGATTCTTTACTTGAAATACATGGTTGGTGCGTATTAGAGCTAGACGATGACGATGAAATGCACCTTATTGATCTTGTTCTTGCAGACACGAGCTGAAATCATTCCGGCACTGGAAAGCAGGACATGGCAGTATATTATCACGTTCAATGTTACAAAGTGCCCGATCATTATATGGCGGTCACTCTAGAGCGATGAGTAAATGTATGTATCTTGAGCTTAAAGGCGTGTTTTGAACAATTTAGGCGCTAAAAATAATGCATGGCATCTCCATGTCAGAATACAGTGTCAAAATATATAGCTTGGAAACCAAAAGCTCCGTACTCCAATTAGCTCTCTGTGCATGTGTGATAACAAAGCATTCCATCCAAACGTTTCGGCTTAGTCGTTTGTTTCCCATCCAGGTCCTGAAGGTGAGGCGAACCATGAACGGGACAGGTGCTACCGTTGGCTGGGCCTTTTACGGCCTTGAATTCGAAAGCGACCACGCCGGCGAATGCGGACAGCGGTACGACCGCATTTCAGCTGTCAAGACGGTGCTGCGGACCCTGCGGGCTTAGCACGCTGTCTAATTATTGCGCATTGAATTACTTTTTTAGAAAAAAGCATTTGAGCAGGAGTACTGCTACTTTCAGGTGGTCAAAAATAAATTTTCGTGTACTCAATTGCCTATGTGGTTTCGCTCTCTGTAGGCTGTATATAAAAGGGCTACGGCAATATACGAGTGCTGGAATTGTAATACTTGTGAACATATCAGCAGCATAATAAATGCTTCATTCTTTCTAGCATATGTGTTATAACCACGATAATAAAAATACGCAGTTTGCACTTGGAGTGCCCTTATTAAACCACTATATATTATATATATATATATATATATATATATATATATATATATATATATATATATATATATATATATATATATATATATATATATATATAGAGAGAGAGAGAGAGAGAGAGAGAGAGAGAGAGAGAGAGAGTGTTATTCGAAGGTCGTAGGTTCGATTCCTGCTCACGGCTGGTTATTTTTCACCCACTTTTCTTTCTCCTTATTTACATTCCATTGGTTCGAATAACTTCCCGTATACGATTCTTGGCATTACTGTCTCTTGGATCTCATTGATATGTGTAACAACACAGAAAAACGAGTCCTTCAGTATACACTTCTTTCTCTTATATATATATATATATATATATATATATATATATATATATATATATATATATATATATATATTAAGGAAAAGAAGAGGCGCCGTATCGACGAGGCCGTGGATTAGATGTATTTTAAACCAGCTGTAATGGCGTGACCAGTTCACCAGCAAGCGAGCGGAGCATCAGCGTTTGTCTTCGTCATCCAGGCACACATGCGCGTCGCCCCCTAGCCCCGCCGCGGTGGTCTAGTGGCTAAGGTACTCGGCTGCTGACCCGCAGGTCGCGGGTTCGATTCCCGGCTGCGGCGGCTGCATTTCCGATGGAGGCGGAAATGTTGTAGGCCCGTGTACTCAGATTTGGGTGCACGTTAAAGAACCCCAGGTGGTCAAAATTTCCGGAGTCCTCCACTACGGCGTCTCTCATAATCAAATGGTGGTTTTGGGACGTTAAACCCCACAAATCAATCAATCGCGTCGCCCCCTAGAATCTCAGTATGCATGCATGTAGCATACTCCCCGGCGGCAGAACACCATCTCGGCGCATTTAGATGTCAACGTCACTAGGAGAGTGGTAAGGCTTCAAGCGTGCCGCATGTACGACATCGGTAGCCTGATGGGCACATGAAGGCGACGGGGCGACGGGGCGACAGGACCTATTTCATATGTCACAGGAGTAACGATACGAAGGACTCGGTATGGACCTATGTAGGGAGTAAGCATTTTTTCTGACAAGCAAACGCGACGGGTCGGAGACCAAAGAACCGGGCGGAAAGTGTACGTCGCGGTGTCATTGGTCATACAAACGCCATTGCTTCTCATGAGAGGTCAGAAGGCGATTACGGGTGATTTCGCGTGCGTGAGCGGCCCGAGTGATGACGTTCATGGCGTATTCACTGGTCGGTACTGCAGGGGACGGTATGACGGTGTCTAGAGGCAATGTTGGTTCTCTGCCAAGCAGCAGAAAAAATGTAGAGTAAGCGGCAGTGTATTGGCGCAAAGAAATATAGGCAAATGTGACGTACGGCAATGCAAGATCCCAGTCGGTGTGGTTGGTGGAAACATACTTAGCGAGCATGTCTGTAAGAGTTCGATTTAGACGCTCCGTGAGTCCGTTGGTTAGCGGATGGTATGACGTGGTCAGGTTGTGCCTCGTTTGACAGGACTGCAAGATGTCGGCTATGACCTTCGACAAAAAGGTGCAGCCACGGTCTGTAAGCAGCTGCCGTGGGGCTCCGTGTTGCAAAATCACGTCCTTGAGGAGGAAGTCGGCGACTTTTGTGAAGCAGCTTGTTGGAAGAGCTCGTGTGATGGCATAACACGTGGCGTAGTTGGTGGTCGTAGCTATCCACTCGTTACCCGAGGAAAACAAAGGGAAAGGGCCAAGTAGGTCCAAGCCAACGCGAAGGAACGGTTCTGACGGAATGTCAAGTGGTTGAAGGCGTCCGGCGGGAAGTGTCGATGGCGTTTTGTGGCGCTGACATTTCTCACAAGCCGCAACGTATCTTCTGACTGAGCGTGCAAGCCCTGGCCAGAAGAAGCGTCGGCGTATTCGCTCGTAAGTGCGTGGACATACCAAGGTGACCGGCAGTCGGAAGGTCATGAAGTTCATTTAAGACTTTCGAGCGGAGGTGTTTCGGAATGACAAGCAGCGACGAATATCGCCACCTTGCCACACACACTGCCATTGCATATTTTCAAGAACTTGCCGATGCCGAAGGTTCGTCCACGTGAGCATCATTTTCATCGAGTGACCGCTCTGACGAGGCCTGCCAGAGCACTCTCGACGTAAACGAGAGTCTACCTTCAGCTCCACGAGAAAGTCTTTTCCGTATACTCGGCTCGTTTCAAGACTACTTTGCCACTACGTCGAAGTTTGTTTAAACTACGTCGAAGTTTGTTTAAGCATCACATCATCATGGAACCCACCGAGAGACCCATCCGACAACATGCGTATGGAATGTCGCGAGAAGAACAAGACGCTATACGTGACCAACTCCAACAGATGCTTCAGGACGACGTCATTCAGCCATCGACGAGTCCCTGGGCTCCGCCAGCAGTTCTAGTAAAGAATAAAGATGGCACGTTGCACTTTTGCGTTGATTACCGTAAACTGAACAAGGTCGCTCAAAAGGACGTTTATTCTCTACCACGGATAGATGACTCGTTGGACCGTATACGTAACGCTAAATATTTTTCCTCTATGGATTTGTGTAGCAGCTACTGGTGAATCGCAGTGGATGAGCACGGCTGCGAAAAGACTGCTTTATTACTCCCGACGGCCTGTAATGGTTTAAAGTTTTGCCTTTAGGTCTATGCTCAGCGCCAGCTACTTTCCAGAAAAAGATGGATACGGTTCTCACGGGGCTCAAATGGCAATCGTGTTTTGGTTACCTTGATGACGTTGTGGTCCTTGCAGACACGTTTGAACAACACGTCCAACGCCGTCAGACAATTAGAACAGCGGGGCTTTCTCTCAAACTCGAGAAATGCCATTTTGGATACGAAGAACTGAAGTTCCTTGGTCATGTATTACAGACGCTTTGTCAAAAACTTTTCGAAGATTTCTGAACACCTCAACAAGCTTACAAAAGACAGTGTCTCGTTTGTTTGGGGTCCGAATCAGTGTCATGCGTTCGACACCCTCCAAAACCTTCTCTAGGCTCCGCCTGCACTCAGTCGTATTGACGAAAGTGCCGGCACGGAATTACACACTTACGCCAGCAACGTTGGACTAGCAGCGGTATTAGTTCAATGGCATAATGGCGTTGAGCACATGATCGCTTATGCCAGCAGAACGTTATTTCCAACGGAGAGAAACTATTCTGCAACCGAAAAAGAATACTTCGCTGTTGCGTGGGCCATAAGGAAGTTCCACCAATACTTGAATGGCCACCCATTCAGCGTAGTTAGCGACTACCATTCACTTTGTTGGCTCGCGAACCTCAAAGGTGCTCGCGCTGCAGCCCTTATCACCATGAATTCTAACCAACTAGCCCAAATAGCTGTTCTTCTTCACTGACCTTGAAAACCAGGACACTTTTCTTTGTGCCGTATCATTGACCAGCTTGGCTGAGCAACAGCGTCATGACTCGGAGCTCATCATCCCGCTCATTGACTACCTGGAATGGCGCCACTGCCATTCTCCTCGAAGCTTAGCACACTCGCTATCCTCCTTTTATTTCCGCGATGGAGTGCTTTATAAAAGATCTTTCATCCTACAGAGCTATGTATCTGCTTTTTGCGCCAACCACGCTTCGTGGTGACATTTTACGTGCGTGTCATGATGAGTCATCCTCCGGACACCTCGGCTATACGCACACGCTGCAACGGATTCAACGCTCCTACTACTGGCCACGTCTCGCACATACTGTGAAGCACTACATTCGCACATGTCGCAACTGTCAGCGTCGTAAGGTTCTGCCTTTAGGACCAGCGGGACTACTGCAACCAATTGTGCCACCAAAGGCACCTTTTCATCAGATTGTCATGGACTTGCTGGGGTCATTCCCCACGTCTTTGTCTGGAAACCGGTGGATTGTGGTTGCTACTGACTAGTTAACACGCTACTATTAAACAAAAACACTTCCGAAAGCCACCGCAGCAGACGTCACCATATTTTTGGTTAACAACATCGCCTTACGTCACGGTGCGCCAGCTGTCGTCATTACTGATCGTGGGACAGCTTTCACAGCTGAGCTGCTACAGGAAGCTTTGCGATTAAGTGGCACAGAACATCGTAAAACAACGCCTTACCGCCCGCTAGCAAACGGGCGGACAGAACGACTCTGTAGTACAATTGCAGACATGCTATCAATGTATGCGGACATCGATCACAAGAACCGGGACGCCATCGTTCCTTACAGAACTTTTGCGTATAACACTGTTCAAGAAAATACCGGTTTCATACATTTTCACCTAGTCCACGGTCGCGAGCTCACGACGATGCTCGACGCCATGCTCCTGCCCGAAAACTTAGGACTATACTACCCGGATGCCACCAAATTCGCACAGTGCGCAGAAGAGGCCGGTCAACTGGCTCGTCACCGTATTCAATAGAGAGTTATAGTATACTGTGCTTAACGGAATACCGGGTATACCGTGATGGCGCAATCGGAGTGTGCAGGCGCAGATACGTACGTCACTCGTACCAGTTCTTGTACGCGCGGTATTTCTTAGGTTTCACTTTACCGTGGTAGCGTAAGTGTACGTATTGTACGTATACATGGCGGTGCCCTCGGCCGCCCGCTTCGAAGTGATTTTAGCGTAGTTGTTGAAAGCTTTACCTTGTTCGCAGCAAACGACTGTTTAAATTGGCTTCGCTTGCTTTCAGTTAGCTTTGATGACAGAGTATTACGGAGAAGTTGGGGTAGTTTTTGAGATAGCTTCCCATTTTGAACACGTCTAGGCCTAACTTCACAATCGACGTAAACAAAACGGCAACATGGATGTTTTCAGGTTTAGTGCGTGGTTCATTATTATTTACTTTTATTATTACTAAAATAAACTTCTAACAATGCTTCGCGCTGTGGCATAGGCAAGTATTTTTGTTTTCTTTTCCTTCACACTGTTTTTTAACTTATTACCAATCCGATAGGTGGCGCCATCGTCTCAGCTGGGGCACGTAAACCACATAAACGCTATCCCGCTAAACTATAAGACGCTCTCCAAAACTAACGTTTGCTGCAGGGTAACGTCCTTTCCTTAACCTCCACTATCACGCTACCGTCAAACTATAACGTCTCATATCACCAAACCGCAGACGCGCGCCGCTACTATCTTCGTCACCATGACATACCTGTGACAGCCTGTGTTATACATTCTCACTGCGATTTTTCGTTCCTGTTTGAAGCTAGCCATCATCCCAGATGATTAGCGTCTCACCCGGGTAGTGGCAGTTCACAAAAAAGGAGACCGCTTAAAAAAAAGAAAACTATCGCCATATAGCCCTGACGTCTTCCAGCTGCAAAATACTTGAACACATACTTGTACATTCCATAACCGATTTTCTTGAACACAATAAGTTGCTATATGATCACCAACATAGATTTCGTAAAAACCTTTCAACAATCACAAAGCTTACTACCACTATTCACGAGGTTGCTTTAACCCTCGATTTGGCCAGTCAGATTGATTTAATCTTTTTGGATTTTAGCAAAGCCTTTGACCGTGTATCCCACAGTAAACTTCTAAACAAACTTTAAAGATTTGACCTACCATCTTTTATAATAGATTGGATAAAACAGTACTTACCCAACCGAACTCAGTTTGTTGATGTTGATGGATACTCATCCACGTGCTTGCCAGTTACGTCTGGTGTGCCTCAAGGAAGCGTCTTGGGACCACTTCTTTTTCTCATGTATGTGAAAAATATAACCGCGGCTGTGTGTCCTGATGTGCAAATTAGGGTGTTTGCCGATGATTCTTTGATTTTCAAAAAGGTAACGTGCAAAAAAAGATCCAATTTCTTTAAACTCTAGTCGAGCGAAAATCCACGAATGGTGCACAACATGGTCAATGTCCCTGAATTCCGAGAAAACTGTATTGCTACGCGTAAGCAATAAAAGATAACGTTTTTTATACACGTATAAAATTAATGCTGACACCGTCGCAGAAGCCACAGAGTACAAATATTTAGATTGACAATCTCCAACAAACTCACATGGTCCTCCCACATCGAAAACATCAGTACCGCAGCTACTCGCAAACTTGGCCTACTTAGACACAGACTGAAAAACGCGCCCTCCGATGCAAAGCTTCTCGCCTACAAAACTTATTTTTTACCTAACGTTGAATACGCTAGCGTAATTTGGGATCGCCACTACAAAAAAAGATAAGCATAGGCTCGAGATGGTACAGAGGCGGGCAGTACGGGCAGAGAAGAAGAAACGTCGCACCAGCGAAGTCTTCGTCGACCGCCTTCGGAGATCGGCTCAACGTCGAGCGGCAGGATCCTTGGAGCTAAGATTTGGTTTGCTTTTCATTCCTCATATTTCTTGTTAGTTTCTCTCAACTGAAACGTTGTTGCAGCCCTTTGGAGGTCAGGCAAGTCAGAATATTCTGATGTCTTTCTCATCACCCGGTCAAGGGCACTCCCCTTGGCTGGCCTCACTACCGGTCAAGGATTGGCCGCTCGATACCTTGCTACGCAGTGGAGATAGCTACGTCCCTGTGGCTCTGGTTCCTACAAATGGGGGTTTCATTCCAATGAAGAATCCGAAGGTGATACAAGTGGAGCTTCAGAAAGCCTCGTCGCTTTTCCAGAAGATTACGGAGGTCCGCCAGTTCGGCCGAGGGGGTATCCTGTGCTGCTCTGCAGACCGGGATTGCGTCCGAGAGCTTCTGAATTGCTCTGAATTTGCTGCACAGCCGGTGAGCCCGTTTATTTCAGCTCATCTTGCATCTACGAAGGGCATTGTCCGTGGAGTGGAAACGAGTCTGACACCTCAAGAATTTCTTGACTTATTTGCTGTAGCTGGGGCAGTTTCAGTCTATCGATGCCCCCGAACAACTGATAAAACAAAATCGCCTACTGAATCAGTTATAGTAACTTTTGCAGGAAGAGTTAGGCCAACAGAAATTAAGGCATGGCCACTAATCCACAAAGTAGAACCACTTTCCCCGAAACCTTTGCAGTGCTCAAAATGTTGGCGATTCGGCCACAGCATGAAAGGATGCAGATATCAGGAATGATGTCGTCTGTGCGGAGACAGTCATGACAGCTGCGATTGCAAATCCGATGACCAGAAGTGCTGCTTGTGTAATGGAGCGCACCCTGCAGACTCTGCTCAATGTGGTGCAAAAGAAAGAGAAATGGGTGTTCTAGAAATCATAGAACGCAGGCGTTGCTCTAGGAGGGAGGCGGTAGCAGAAATGCATGAAAGATCGAAAGGTTACGCAGGCATAACATCCCGGCACACAGCGGCAATGGATGCATCGCTCGAAAAGTCGATAACTGAGGCTATTGAAAAGTCCACTGAAAAGGCAATGCAGCGTCTGGCAGCTACTCTTTTTGAAGCCTTGGCTGATATGTTAACACAACAGCTGACACAAATTATTGGTACAGTTTGTGTGCAAAATCGGGATTCGCACGCTCTGTTGATTTCAAGGGGTACTGAGGAGGAAAATCAGACAGTCAATCATAGATCTATCTCTCCAAAAGCAGGGCCTTCAAAAAATAGAGTTCAGGCTGAGTCAGAACCTGTGACAGATTATTCAGGAGACTTTCCAGATATGGACACGGAATCTCTAAGAACTTTGAAACGTAACAGATCTCTCCCTTCTAAAAAGTCTTCTCAGAATCCAAAATCCAAGAAATACTTGTCAAAGAAAGACTTCTTTGAGAACCTTTTAAAAAATGATTTCTTGAAAAAAGATATTCTAGATCAGGCAGTTTCTTCTGCCGGTATAGCATCAAGATAGGTTCCCTAAAAATTCTGCAGTGGAACATCCGGTCTATATGGTCGGCAACTACAGATTTACAATATATTTCTTCGCAAATTTCTCCCTACATAATTGCCATTCAGGAAACCTGGCTTGGTAACGGTAAAAAATTTTACATGAAAAATTATCGATTAATACGGCTGGATCGGCCGAGTAAAGGTGGCGGTCTGGCTTTCTTAATATCAACTAAATTTAGTCACAGAGCCAAGATATCGTATCAGTGTATGGATACGAATTACGAAATTCTGGTGTTAGACATAACACTACCAGACTGCTCGCCTTTCTCTTTTGCAAATGTATACTTTCCTGCAGGAGTTCAAGACACGAGATGCCTCGATATTATGGTAGCTTCATGCAGAAAAGAAATAGTACTGTGTGGTGATTTCAATTCACACCATGTGTCTTGGGGCTTCAAATCTGATGTATGCGGAAAACATTTGTGGGAATGGACACTTGATAATAACTTTTCCTGCTTGAACTCACACGTTGCTACATTTGTAAGAGGTAACTCTAAATCGACTACTGATTTAACATTTTCCAGCTCCACTTTAAGCATATCCTCGTGGAATATATTAGATTGGGCTACAAACAGCGACCACCTTCCCATTACGTTTGAAATTAAGTTCCCGAGGTTTAGTTTGGCAGGGAAAGTTGGCTCATTCGTAAATTAGGCTAAATTACAAAAAGACTTAAAATCTACGTTAACTTTTCGCGAGGAAATGCAGGAAGACCTTAGGGCTATGAGTCTATGTGGGGTGTTGAAACGATCACTAAAAATTCAACGTTTACTGTAAACTCGAACACAGCGGGATCTTTTAGCCCGTGGTGGCATCAAGAATGTGTCAGGGGGTATAGAAAGCAAAAAGCAGCTTGGAAAAAGCTGTTAATTAACCAATGCCCCAAAAATTGGAGTGATTATAAATAATGGCCGCCGATTTTAAGCGTCTAGTGCGCAAAGCAAAAGAAGACTATAATATGAATAAATTTAGTTATCTGTCTAAGTCTAAAAATAGGAAAATGCTTTTCAGGTTTTTACGTGAGAGAAAAATGATTCCACAGACAGAAAGCAGTCATTCCACCATAATGTCTCCTTGCGAACTCTCTGGATTCTTGTAAAATATTGCTAAAGGCTTGCAAACCAGGTTTACTACAATTATGCCAAAGTCCATGGTGAAATTAAGGGTAGATTGTGATTTCCAGGAGGTATCTTTAGCTGAATTGGCGGATGTGATGAAGAGCTTACCGCCCGCTGCTCCCGAACCTGATGGGGTGACCTCTACAATGATTAAAGTGCTATAAGAAATATCCCCACAAGAAATCCGTAATATTGTCAATTATTCACTGAAAAACTCTTGGATTCCGGCAGATTGGAAGCTTTCCAACATAATTCCGATACTTAAGAAACAGGGAATAGAGTTTACTCTGTATAACATAAGGCCTATTTCATTGACATCTAACCTGGTCAAGCTTGTAGAGAGAGTCCTTAATGCCCGTATAATAAACTACATCAATGAACATACAATACTAAACGCCAGACAAATTGGCTTTAGATCGGGATACTCCATTTGGCGTGCACATGTGGATTTGGAAAGTCGCATACAGCTGGCTCGGCATCGCCGCAAATACTGTGCACTAGTCACTCTAGACTTAGCTAAAGCGTACGACAAAGTAGAATATCCTATCCTAATCCAGCAGATGCAAGAACATCGCTTTCCAAAATATATAACAGCATGGATTACAGAGTTTGTGAAAGACAGAGAATTTTATTGCTTCTTGGATGGATGCTCTTCTCAAAAATAGAAGCAGACACGAGGTGTACCTCAGGGCTCAGTATTATCCCCGGTGTATTACTAAGTTCCATTCCAACTCATCAGGATATCCAAACTTACGTATATGCAGATGATATTGCTTTCTTCGCAACAAACAGTGATCTACACTCATTGTATCAGACATTAGAGAATTACATGAACATGCTAGAAGGATGGCTTGACAATATCCATATGTCATTGAACGTCAAAAAAAGCGCGCTTCTGCCATTCTCTTTTAAGGGTCGTGTCAACATTTCCCTGATGTATCGTACCGAGCTCATTCCCCAGGTCGATTCCCTGAAATACCTAGGCATCGTGTATAATAGGACGCTAAATTGGAAAAGCCATATGGACGAGGTTGGCTGTAAAGCGTCACGTGCCTTGGGGTGGTTACGCAAATTGGGAAACAGAAAAAATAGGATTGCGTAGGAGTTCATTGATAATGATTTACAAGATGTATGTATGGCCTATTATGGAATTCGGGTGTGTATTATTTTCAGGCAGCGCGGCTTACAAGATGAGACAATTAATATTATTAGAAAGAGAAGCTTTGCGCTTGTGTCTTGGACTCCCAAAATTTGTGGCAAATAATGTTTTGTATGTGGAAGCGCGCCTTCCACCTTTGTTAACTCGGTTTAGAATACTTACAGTTCAAACTTTCTTAAAAATATACAATTCGCCTCTGCGACAAGCTTCATACGTTTTTATTCAAGAACCAACCGCATTCTTTGGAACACAATGGTCTAGACTACACTCCCCTCAGATTAGGTTCGTCCAAGCATTGCTAGAGCCTCCCAATGTAAATATTTATCAGATTTGCACAACGAAGACACCTAATTCAAAACTGGAAATTAAATTTGTTGATATTTCCCCTTCTAATGCAAAACAACTGCCCCTTCAATATTTAAATATTCGGTTAAAATATAACTTGACTCATCTGTCCATAAACAACATTATTGCGACGGATGCATCCGTATTGAACGAAAAGGCTGGAATAGACATCTTCGGTACTTCTCTCGACTGGTCTTTCTCAGTTCGATTACCAGATTACATGCCTATATTCATCGTTGAATTATTTGCTATAATTCTAGCGCTTCGTAAGCTTCCTGCAAGCGAATCAGAAGCGGTCATACTTACCGATTCCTTCTCAGTATGCACTGCACTATCTACAGCAAAAAATTTGACATTATTGAGTATGATTAGCAGTTTATTACCAGAAAACCTGAAAAAATTTCACTTGCTATAGATACTTGGCCACTGCGGGATTTATCCAAATGAGATGGCAGACTCGTTAGCCAAAGCATCTTTAAGCGGACCAATCTTACCTATTTTACCTGATTTTGCCTACGTAACAGCACTCAGATATAGAAAGGCTTGTTTGCACAAAGAAATAGAAAAATTATCATTGGATAAAGTCAAAGACTTCGTACATCTAAGATATTGCTGGAACAAACAGTGGTGTGTATCTCGGCAGTTAGAAACTACAATCACCAGATTACGATGCGAATTCCGCATCTGAATTACTACCTACATAAAGCTGGACTAACAGCATCTCCGTTGTGTCTCTTTTGCAAGGAATCGGAATCAATAGATCATTTCTTTTTATCCTGTAAACGTTATGCTTATCAAAGGAAAAGATACCTGGTCGAACCAATTGAGAAGCTAGGTTTAAAAATAAACGTGGAACTACTTTTACCCTTCGGAGGGATTACATTAGGTTATAGCCACAGGGAGGTTTTCTCTGCTGTGTGCGAGTACATAAGGGCAACAAAGAGATTACCCTGTTAGCCTATTGTTATTATTTACGGCTACGAGACTACCTGAATGCCTGACTGAACACACTTGATGATCCTGCCGCCCGGTTCTTGGCCAATCCCCCTTTGTGGGCGAGTGCCAGCAAAGCCAAAGGTTCATCATCATCATCATCAGTACGCTTCATATTCAACAAATATAGGAGAACAGATTCACCATCATCTTTAATGCTGCCAAATAAGATTCCAACCTTAGAGCAGTGCAGGAAAATATTAACACTTAAATTATTACTTATGCTTTATCACAGCAGACCTAATGCGAATGCGTGTACAATTATTCAGCCATTTTTGTCACGTACATAAAGAAATCGATATGCACATAATCTACTTCCTTATCAAACGCGCACTAATCTTTTTAAGTACTCTTTTTTCCGCGAACCATTTCTGATTGAAATTCGCTGCCTGAAAGTATTGTTGCTTTAAAATCTGCAAGTGCATTTGAAAGTGCGCTACTTATTGATTTGAAAATGCAGTAAACCAGTGAATGTTCATCGCTTTCACTTTTGCATTTCATCGTTTTTTTCACTATGTATTTTATTGATGCAGTGTTACTTCATAATTTACGCACCAGACGTATTAATGATGCAGTGCTACTTAAGTGTTCAATTAATGAGGCAGTGTTCAATTGATGCAGTGTTCAAATAATGATGCAGTGTTACTTCATAATTTACGCACCCGACGTATTCCGGGAAGAGTTCTTTTTTGTTTACTTTTCACTTCTTATAGTGTGCGTCACACTCCTTAGAACTGTATTTTTTTTTTACCCTAACAGGCTGCGCTGGTAATACTTCTAGATATGCCATAAGAGTGCTTTGTTTCCCTTTTCTGTGAGCTTGTGTGCCTTACGGCTCCATCTATGCTGGTAAATTTGAAACTGTATATTTTCCTACCTGCATGGTCCTTTGTGACCGCTGTACACTGTATTTAAGAAATAAAAAAGTTATTTTCAAGCCTGGTGATGAAGTCTGGGTGTGGACCCTTTTCCAACAGCGTGGCCGTTCAGAAAAGCTTCTTCACCACTACGTCGGTCCTTATAAAGTCGTACGACGCCTTAGAAGCCTTACTTCCAAGTTCTCCCAGAAGTCATTTCGAGACGTTCACGTCGTCCCCCGCAACCTGAAATCATTCACGTTTCACGGCTCAAACTATAGTTTTCGCGCTGTGTGTCACAAGTGTAGTGACTGATCTCATGGGTAACTTCGCGTTTTTCTTTTTGTTTAATCTTTTCCTTACATTCTTTCTGATTTTTATTATTTGTCATTTCACTCTTGCCTTGTATTTTTACGCCATTCATTTTGCTTGCATATTAATTTTCGTCGCGTTTTTTTTCTTCATGTACAGCATCGAGACGATACTTCTTGGGAGAGGGGGTTATGATGCATGCCACCATTGATGAACGAGCCGCTGTGGCACATACTCAATTTAGGCTGAGAAGAAAAAGAGAACATTTTCGTTGCTTTCGTTCAGGTGAACTCCTGGCTATAGTCTTGTTCTGCTCGTGACAATATATACTATTGCGCTCTAACATTTTCGCGTGTTGCGAGTGAGCTTCAAAACCTTCTCAACGGTAAGTTATTTTCAATTGAGTGAAATCAAATGAAACCTTTCATAAAGAATTCGTTGCGTACCGACAACTTCTCATTGCTAGTCACTCACTAACTAGCACCGAAACACACATACAAACTCTTCCAGACTGTTTGTTAGCATTTCCACCGCGACGTATCAGTGGCTATGGTGTTGAGCTGCTAACCTAAAGGTCGCGGGTTCAATCCCGGTCGTGGTGGTTGCATTTTGCATGGAACCAACATGCCTGATGTCCATGTTTGAGCGATGTCAGTACACGTTAAAGAACACCAAATAACAAAACGTTCCAGAGCTTTTGTCTACACCATCTCTTATATTCACATCGTTGTTGCGAAACTTGCAACCTGGTGCATTATTATTATTATTATTATTATTATTATTATTATTATTATTATTATTATTATTATTATTATTATTATTAATAATAATATTATTATTATTATTATTATTATTATTATTATTATTATTATTATTATTATTATTATTATTATTATTATTATTATTATTATTATTATTATTATTATTATTATTATTATTAAGCACCATCGCCGATCATTCAGAAACAAACGCTTGCATGACATTTATAATCTTTGACAGACATAATCCATACTTTATTGTTTAGACGTATGCACGTTTTGAATACCTTTAGAGTATAATAATCATTATTTTCTATTCAATAGGTGGACCTGTCATCATCAGATGCTGCGCTCGTTGGTTAGTTTAGAGACGCAGGGACCAAAAGCTCTTCATAAGGGCAACAATAAGTTGCAACTAGCATTTGATGCATCAAGTTAAATGCTTTTACAGCTAGCCATTAATGAAGTGGTTTCAAAAACACTCTAAATTATTGATGATAAATTGGTATTGACGGTGAGACATAAAAATGGAAAAAAATATCAAGGGAAAATATACTTTCACGTTGGGAATAAATTTTATCAAGCACCGGCTAAAAACAAGGCAGATGAAGTGGGAAATAGCTCGAAGTTATAAGAAAACACAAATTATGCTTACAACCATTTCATCAATGAACCACGATTGGGAGTCAGTAAATCACAATAGTTTGGAGCATTTTCGTCGAAACTTGGACAGCATTTCTGTACATAAAAAACAAGATATCTGCCTTGAGCTATTCATTCTGCAGTTCCTTATTCAAGAAACCAGGAAAGCATCACTATTACCTACAGAATTATTCTTGGGAGTTTCCTCTGGAGGTGCTTCAGCTGCTTGATTTCTGGCAAATAAGTTTGCTGTGAACTGTAAAGATTGGCTTGGCCCCACACTGGCACAAAATACATCGGGTTGCAATGCACATATGGCAGCTACACTTCTGTGGAACCGGAGAAAGTGCGTTTGCACAGGCACCCAGATGACGCCAACAAATGAGTTAGAAAACTTCGCTTGTCCGTGTTGTCACCACTGTTCCTATTTGGTAATGCAAAACCAACTAGCCCAAAACTCCGCTTGGCGAAGTTAGATGTATGCAGGAAACGTAGTCAATATGGCAAATATAAATTTTCTTTAGAAGAGTGCTGGTACGGTATGTATGCAACAATTGTGTCATTGTTTCATGACTTTACAAAGTCTTTTTGCAAAAGTTGTGAAAGTAAATTGGTGTATTTTCCCATAGTGGCTCCTGTTTGAAATAAAGTATTGGAATTTTCCCTTTAAATTCACTGTTGATGAACTTCTCTGCCCTGTAGTAGGCGCATCGATGACAATTATAAAAATATTAGACTCTGGGCACGAATGAATGCTTTTATGAAAATTTTTGTTTGCTACAGCAAGAGATGCTACAGAACTGTTGGAAAATTTTAGGTAAGTTCTTTCGTGAACCAGATAAGTCGCAACGAGGTCTAAACGGGAAAAAACTGTACGACAAGGCAGGTAAAGGCGGCACAGGTTCTCATGCACGTCGCGACGTTGTCATCGTTTACGTCGCGACGTTGTAAGCGAAGTTAATGAATAGCAGTACAGTGTCCCTGTTAGTGTGGTCGGAGGAGGTATACATCGTCAGCATGTCGTTGAGTGTGTGGTTCAACCGCTCGTTGAGACCATTTGTCTGTGCATGATACACGGTGGATTTCTGGTGGATGGTGTTGTATTCAGCGAGAATAGCTTGGATGACCTCCGACAGGAACACGAAACCTCTCATCACTGTGTAGTTCCAGCGGAGCACTATGACGCAGAATGAAGCTGCGAAGAATGAAGAGTGCAACTTCGTGGGCGGTCGCTGCCGGTAGAGCTGCAGTCTCAGCGTAGCATGTCATATGACGGACACCGACAATGATGCAGTGGTTTCCTGAACTAATATACGGGAGGGCACCGTAGCGGTCAGTGCTAACGCGGTCAAATGGGTAAGCCAGGCACTGGAGTGGCTACAACATGCCCGTAAGGTGTCACGGAGGTATCACGTTTTGTTGGCATGTATTGCAAGACTGAACGCATTTCTGCAAATGGCGATACATTTCTCGCCAGTAATATCGCTGACGCAGCCCTTCATAGGTTTTCAGCACGTCAGAGTGAGCACTGGGGATCTGAATAGAAATTAGAAAAATGTCAGAGCGTATATGACTAGGGACAGCAAAGAGACACTTCAGAAAAACTGGAATGTAGTTGCGGTGATGCAGAATGTTGTCTTGCACTGAAAAGTGGGTTTCTTGATGTTGTAGCGCTCTTGACGAAGCGGCAAGACACGGATCGGTAATGATTTGATATGTGGGGCTTAACGTCCCAAAACCGCCATATGATTATGAGAGACACCGTAGGGGGGTGGGGAGGGGCTCCAACAATTTCGACCCCTTGGGGTTCTTTAACGTACACCCTAATATAAGCACATGGGCCTACAGCGTTTCCGCCTCCATCGGAAATGCGGCCGCCGCAGCCGGGATTCCATCCTGCGACCTGCAGGTCAGCAGCCGAGTACATTAGCCACTAGAACACCGTGGTGGGGACACGGATCGGTATGGTAGTCGAGTAACAAGGCAAGGTATGGGCCCTCTGAAGGCATGTCAGTAGTGCCGAGTGGTGACAAGGTGACAAGGTGTGACAGAGAAGCCACATCAGGTGGTATTGGTGAGCGAGAGAGTGCATCAGCATCCACATAATTGCAATGGGAACGACATATGACACGATTATTGTAGTCTTGCAATTCAAGGGCCCAACTACCCAGGCATCCCGACCGGTATTTCAAGGTGGAAAGCCAACATAGAACGTGGTGGTCTGTAACCACGCCACAAGAATGGCCGTAAAGGCATGGACGAAACTAAGTCTGCACCCAGATTATCGCCAAACACTCTTTCTCTGCAATGGAGTAATTTAAATCAGCTTTCTAGAGAGCACCACTTGCATAAGTGACTACGTATTCAGCTGGCGTTCCTTTCCGTTGTTCCAAAACTGCATCAAGACCAACGCCACTTGCATCGATGTCAATTTCTGTGAGAGCAGTGGGGTAGTAGTGACGAAGTATGCATAGTGAGAATAACAGGCTGCGCAGCTGGCGAAAGGCTTTATCACATGCAGATGACCTTTCCTGGTGGCAAGCAGACTCCTCAGAGGTACGATGATAGACGCGAAGTTGCGCAGAAGCGAAAAAAGTAGGAACGGCAGCCGACGAAATTTCTGAGGGCTTTCAGTGACGGGTGCCTTTGGAGTTCAGCGACAGCTCGAAGCTTGTCGGGATCCGAAAGAACGCCGTCTTTTGAGATGACATGTTGCAATATGGTTAGCTTCAGGGCCACCATGTGGCCCTTCTAAGGGTTAAGCTGTATGCCTGCAGAAGTTAGGCACATGAGAATTTCGTGGAGACGAGCAACGCGTGTCGGGAAATACATGTAAAACACTACGATGTCGTCCAGATAACACAAGCAAGTCTTCCACTTATGGTCTTGCAAAATAGTATCAATCATGCACTCAAATGTTGCAGCTACATTGCAGAACCTATATGTCCTGACATTGAACTCATTGACATTAAATAACAATTCTGCCGCGGAAAGAAGATACAATATTTTTTTTCTTGCACACAGTGTGCCAATGAAAACTCATTTAGGCTTTACCTAAATATGTGGTTAGTACGAATAGCCCTACCGCTGATGCCTGCGGGAACTTCAAGAAGGTATTGTGTGTTTATGGTATTTATCTGTCAGATTTGCTAATGAATTTTCGCTGTCGGGTACTCGCAAAAGGTTGCACAAAGATGTGGGTGATGCTGCTCTTCCTGGACCTTTGTACCGAGCCATATACACTGGACGTCGAAAGCAAGATGTACTTAACCGGTTGAAGAGAATGCAAGTAGCTCCTCACGTGAAGATCTTCCTTGTTAAGTTTCACACAGTTACATTATCTGTGAAGACATTTCAAGCAGATAGCGCTTTTTTCTTACCTTGGGGGACCTATCGCCTTATATGCAAAAAAAAAAACGCGAACCGCACGACGTTTACTAAGATTGTTGGAAAGCGGCATATTTTGGAGACCTACTACAAAGAGTGTAAAGAATGATTTAGCCTAAAATTCTTATGGTAGATGATTTCTGCCAGTATATGATGAAGATGCAGTACCTTTTGCCTTGATTATGCTAAGAAGTCTTCACTGTCCATCGTGGGCTCGTAGGGTCGAATTTAATAGTGATCCAGATGCACGGTCCGCACGAGTATATTTTTGAGAGTGTATGGCCAAGTTTATTGAACTGCAGAAAGCTCGATGCTTTGTACCTGAGTCGTTGTCGAGGGTACAACTATTGGCAGCATTCGAGGAATATTTAATTTGTGTGTGTCTAGTAAGACCTATTTTTTGTTACCTACGCATGCCTGTTTGATGTACACGTCTTTTCACAGAAAATAAAGGGGAAAAAACGCGTCCCAGTGCACAGCGTGCGCGGCATCTTTTGTCAATGACCGATTGGTCTTGGGTTCGACTCCCGCTTGCGGTATGTTCAGTATTTTTTTCTAATTATGGGTGTTCTTTTGACGTACTTTTTGTGACGAAAACACGTCACTGAAGTCTTCGTGGACCCTAGCATAAACTACATTTGTGTTAAAACAAAAAATGACAGTTTGCACGCATTTTTTGGCACAAAAGCGCACAAGAAACATGCTCTATTCAGAGAGATAGTGTCCGAGAAAGACACGTGGCAAAATTCAGCGGTACTGTACCTAAAAGCAATTAAACTTGTTTGAGATAGACGACTCTCCCTTACAAACAGTTCGGAACAAATTATGACATTTGTAAGGGTTCATAAAACCTAGTGTCAAAAGCGCTTTTGTTTACATAACAGATGTTTATTATTCTTTGTCACAATCAGCAGTATTAACGTAGCTTGCAAATATATCAATCTGTACAGTGCTGTTAGATTTAGCATAGAAATAGGTCATTTGTTGAAGATGTTTCAGAATTTACTTGTCATGAATGTTTGCAAAAAAAAATTATCCTGTGCTTGCAAAGTTGGCTCTTCCTGAGCCGCGGTTAGAGGTAACATGATTCTAGCAGAACTGCAAATGATCTATGAGTGCGTTTTCAAGAACATGAGGGCGTTTTCAAGAACATAACGTGTTTCTAATGCCATGTTTCGCAATCATGAGTTCGTTGTTGCTGAAGAAAAAAAAGGTTGAATAATCTTCATATTTCGCGCCCAATCTCTTTGCATAATTTCAACAATTTCAAAATGTATTCTTCTAAAAATCGTATGCTAGGTTATGGCACACAAAGATGACAAGATACTTAATTTTAACAATTAAATGCTACGTATTTGGTGCGGAAATATCGAAGTGGCGTGTTCACCTGCATTTTCTGTTTGCGCGTCTTTCTCACTTATGAAGCGTCATGTCGCGGTAAAAGTGGCTTTTTTGGTATTTGGAAATAGTGCTTGATCAATGCGCGAAGGATCCTTTTGCTTCTTGGTGTTCGTTTAATTCGTGTGGACAAAATTAGGCCACAGTAGTAGTAGTAGTAGTAGTAGTAGCAGTAGTAGTAGTAGTAGTAGTAATAGTTGTAGTAGTAGTAGTTGTTGTTGTTGTTGTTGTTTGTGTTGTTGTTGTTGTCGTTGTCAAATCTTGATTTTTATGGGGCGTAGGTCATCGCCGGTTATCAAGAAGATGCTCTTTCAACCACCAAGAACTAAGATGACTCGAAGCTACATACCTTCTTTTTCCTCTTCTCACTTCCCTGTATTGATTGCAATGCCCTAAAAATATTGACGCATTATCTGTCACATCGGCCCTATACGCTGGCGACATTTGAAATAAGACACTTTCAACTTCATCAAAAAAAGACAGTTTCGAATGTATTCACGATTCTCGCCCTCATTAATGCCACGTCGATCGCCTAAATCTCGCTAATTAACGATGGGTAGAACTAAAATTACCCTATACTTTATCAGAAAATCGCAATAGTGCCCGGAAATCCCACAGTGCCCATGTAATTCCGGAAGTACTAGTACAGTCATTCCCCTACGATGGGCATCCCTGATGACAGCCCTGCGAATTGTTACAGAAACCAACTTCAATGGATGACACTTCACTAGAATTGACGTTAACCGGACGCGACGCCTGTATATTAGGAGTACATATGTAATGGTAGTGACACTAGAGAGCCAGTAGTAGAAAGACAGCTTACAGCTCTTCGACATAACGTCTGCATAGGTTGTTTTTCCAAATATTTTTGAGACCTGGCCAGCCCTGTGGTATAGCACTTGTTTGCCACGTAGATTGCTGTGGCTCGATTCCTGCTTTGACGCTGACATTTATTATTGGTACTCCTCGGATCAATGCTGTCGTTTTCAGGTTTTCCTGACACTTTCGCAATTAAACTGCCAATGTATGCCCACGCCATTCCTGCGTAGATACAAAGCCCGAATTACTTGTGGTACAGACCTGTGAATCGTGGCCTCGACTATTTGGCTAAGCGCTACTTGAGTCTGGAGGGAAGGGTTTCACGATGTAAGTCACGAGATTTTAAAAGTATTAGGTAACGACCACTGACATATATTCGTCAAACCTTCTCACCCTCGCATTTTACTTTGGGGCGATGCTCTTTAGGGCGTGGGTCAGTCATGACCTGTATGTATGCATGTATGTAGCAACCACCTCTTAGCATATCTACGCAGTCAATGATGATGAGTCAGGTGAGGCTACGGAGAGTTTTATTGGCAAATCGTGAATAATCCGCTGGCCGCATCCATCCGACATCTGTCTCTCTGTTTGATGAACGGACGGACGCACGGACGAACGTATTGCCGCACAGATGGACACACGCACGAACAGACACACGAATGGACGCACAGACTTGCGCACACATGAACACACTGGCGGGCAGACGGACGGACGGGCGCATGGACGTACGTACGGGCGGCCGCACACACACACGGACGGACGGATGCACAGACAGACAGAGACACGGACGGCCGAACAGCCGGAAACACGAACGAATGGAAGAACGCTTCGCCCCACTTATCATCATTTATTCCGTAGATATGTTGTGATATTTTGTCTACCCCAAGTCAAGGTGGCCATCAACAGAGCACCCAGAAGTGCGCGGCTAGATAGCAAGATGGATAGAGACATACATACATACATACATACATACATACATACATACATACATACATACATACATACATACATACATACATACATACATACATACATACATACATACATACATACATACATACATACATACATACGTACGTACGTACGTACGTACGTACATACATACATACATACATACATACATACACAGAGAGAGACTCGACCTTTATTAGGAAAAACAGTTTATTGCTGGCGTCTATGTGTGGCGTGCTATTCTGTATGAAGATGGGGAAGAGAGTAAAAAATTTCAGAAAAGACAAAAAAAGATATGTAAAAAGTTGTGACCTAGGGAACCTGATAAATCTATTCACATTAGGGCCTCATGTAAATCAAAAGTTTCCTGTGTCAGATGTATTGTTAGTCTTCCCGCAAGGCCAATATTGGATCGGTAATTGATCAATGACAGTGTGACCCGTAGATGTTTAGAAGGTCTGCACACCAGGCCAATATGTTGCGCAACGTTAATTGTTCGAGGCAGATCATGTCCATTTCTTGTTCGAACAGTTGGGCCTCATCGCGGTACGTGGGGCATTCCGGTAGTATGTGCTGCACTGTCTCTATGCTGCCACAGTTATCACAACATAGTCTTGTCGTACTCCCTATTCTGTACATGTAACTGACTGTTCGTGTATGCCACGTTCAGTTAAAGACGATGATATAACGTCTCTCGGTGGCGAGCGAAAGAGTGGAAGAGTTGCGCGCTTGCTTTTGGGTCAATGCAATAGAGAAATCTATCGTTTTGAAGTGACGAATTCCAAAGGTAGTAATTTTTCTTGGTAGGCATATCTTTTGGCAATATTCCAAGCGTCGGCTTTTGTAAAAGAATCCTTCTGAAACTCCTATATTGTAGTGCATTTCAGGCAGCTTCATCCACTTTTTTTTGTTTCCCGTAACACCAACACGACCAGGAATTCATTGAAACGTATTCTGTGTCCAGCAGCCTTAGCCTCGTGATGAATATAGGCAATATCAGATGTTACATGTTGTTGATTCGGACGCTTATGCAATTTCCACATACTTTGAAGCGCTGCCTTAGAATCTGTAAGTACAGCCTATCTTTCTGGCAGCTGGTGTCGTAGAATAACCACTACAGCCTCCCTGCTTCCATATAACTCCGAAGTCATCGAAGATGTCGCTCTTTCTAGGTGAAATGTAAAGGATTTTCCTGTAGAAGACACGAAGACTCCGTACGTCGATCGACATTGTTTTGTAGAGTCATCCGTGAACATGTGCAATACGCCAGCATATACTTTGTACATATAATCCAACTCTGTCCGAGGGCTTGGTGCTCGGGGAAATTTCCTTTTTGCGTTGATTCCGGGGATGTAGGGAACAATTTTTAGTTCACAATACGCGAGCATATCTTTTCGACGGCCTTCCTGACGCTAGATGTAGGATTGGCTTGAGGAATATTCTTGAACAACATACATACATACATACATACATACATACATACATACATACATACATACATACATACATACGTACGTACGTACGTACATACATACATACATACATACATACATACATACATACATACATACATACATACATACATACATACATACATACATACATACATAGAATGCTCAAGATGCATGCAGTCCACAGACAAATTCTTCGCATATTGTTTCCCCAAAACAGGTTTTCATTCTCTGCTTGCCTAGTACCGTTACTTTTAAAGGAGCATATGGGAATACCATAAATATTGAGCAGCGCGCAGAGCAAAGTGTTATTTGCTGTTGCGAGAGGCAAACACATTTTGTCCTTTCTCAGATAGGAAAGGTCATGGGTTGCTGCGTTTCTCACTGACCCCACATGATTTAGCATTTACCTAAAGGTAGATATGACAAAGACTAAAAACAAACTGACTGATATTTACACGTAAGTTCAAAAATATGAAGGCAGTTGTACAAACCTTAACCTTACTCTACCACATGAACTTCAGTCACACGACTGTCAACGAATGTCCGCACGACCTTATTATAAATAACTAAAAGTGGTATTCACCAGTTCACAATTCATTGCTTCATTACTGATTTTATGCTTTGAATTTCAGCTCCTACAGCATCTTGTATTCGGGATAATTTACCGCCAGGTGTTCCCTGGCAGAACCGTTTACGTGTTTTAGTAATAGCCCACAGAAAGTATCAAGCCTTCCTAATTTCGAGTTTTAATTGTTATGAGAGAAGAGCAAGAGTGAGCATAGAAAAAGAGGAAAATTGGGCAGGTACCACGTAAAGCGGAAATCCACGATATGCAAAGCGCGACTGAGAAAGTTTGGTGTGTCAGCAAGTTGTTACGAGGTACACAAATGTAGTACTCAGTAAACACAGATAGAAATGTTATGCACACTCACGTATTGAGATAAGGTGGAGGTATATGAAATTTCGTATATGTATAGGCAGAGAAACGACCACGGGAGCGCTATGAGCGTAGCATGTAGTCATGTTTTGCATGACATGGATGCTATAATTATTATGTTTGCACGTGTCATTTCCCTTCGTAGTCTATTCACGTCAGGTAATACCAAATTTGCTATATGCAAAGCTAGCCAAACGGCCGCGAGCGCGCCATGAGCGTAGCACGTAGTCATGTTTCACGTGCCATGCATGTCATGATTATCATGTTTGGACGTGTCATTCACCTTCGTAAACCACTCACGTCACGTAATACCAAATTTGGTATATGTCAACCTAGCGAAACGGCAGCCAGCGTATCATGAGCATGGTATGTAGTCATGTTTTGCATAACATGCATGTCATGATTATCATGTTTCCACCAGTCATATACCTTCGTCATCCATTCATGTCTCGTAATACAAAATTTGGTACATGTCAAGCTCGCGAAATGTCCGCGAGCGCCCCATGCGGCGTGGCGTGTATTCTTGACCTACAAGACATGCATGTCATGATTTTCAGGTTAAGCCGTGTCACCTATGTTCGCCATGTAGTCATGTCACACTATACCAGTTTTGCAATACGTCAGGTGAACGAAACCACCGCAGAGCAGCAAGACCATAAATTCTCTGCATTGATGGCACATTCCAGCGATAACAATGGAATGTGTCATCATTGCTATGTATATACAAGACGCGTGCAGCCTAGGATAGGGGATTTGGCTGACGACACTGATTGCCGCTCTCAGAATACAGCGCGCTTTGCTTCTACTTCGAATGACTTACTTTTATTGGCACAAAGCAGCTAATTATTTTTATTTCTACCAGAGTGACGCTCACTTTATTCTTAGCCACCACCACGTCGCTAGGCAATAGGTCTGAGGAGTTACTTAAGTGCATATACCCTGTCGCTCAAGAAAATCGATTGCACGTTATTGACTATTTAGATAACGAGTAGTACACACGTCAGGTAAGAAGAATAAGAAAGGCAAGAGCAGCCTAATGCGCTCTATGTAGGCCTGCCTAAAATACAACGTTCCACAAAGATGTCACTACCTACGTTGTTGCTGCTGTACAGCGGTTATTCAGTATTTCAAAACAATCTTTTGTAGAGAAGGTCTACTACACAACGGTATCTGCGAAGGCTTCTTGTTGAAGCCCGTGTGATTGATAGCTGGTCGGCAAGCTCAGCAGCGACAACCAGGAACCACTGTCAGCTTAGTGTCTACCTGGCTTTCCTGATAAATAGCAAAATAAAAGTCTAATCCATTTTCGCGGGCGTAAGTTAAATTACTTTGGAACAAACCTATTCGTCTAGCAACAAAGATTTCACGTAGACTAAATTAGGCACATTTTAAAAGCGCACAGCAAATTCGCGAATAACAATAAATTTGCGGATGTATCGAAGTATCATAAATTACAATCGGCAAGTGACGTATCGGATACCATTTCTGCGGCTGTATTGTGTATCTGTATCACCAATAGTTTTTGTCTGAGTATCTTGTATCGTATTGCGATAAAATTTGAAAGTATCCTTTTTATTTACTTTGCAAACTTCACAAACGTGTATGAACATGCATTTGCTCCGTTTTTCCAATAAACCGTTTCTTTCGAGAGGAAGAATGCCCCGCCACGGTGGTCTGGTGGCTAAGGTACTCGGCTGCTGACCCGCAGGTTGTGGGATCAAATCCCAGCTGTGGTGGCTGCATTTTTGATGGAGGCGAAAGTGCTGTAGGTCTGCGTGCTCAGATTTGGGTGCAAGTTAAAGAACCCCAGTTTGTAGAAATTTCCGGAGCCCTCCACTACGGCGTCTCTCATAATCATAGAGTAATTTTGGGACGTTAAACCCCACCTATCATTCAATAAAGAAATACACACAGGACAACCGCACACTACAGAGTTCACAGCTCTACATTTACTACACTTTTCAAGCATAGATGATGCAGGAAAGATCCGCCTATGTATAAATAACACAGAACGAGCGCAAACTATCAAGTGTCGCAGCTATTAGTTCATTATGTTTGAACAGCACGCTTCTGTCGGAAACGGGACATCTGCAGTGAGCGAAGTGGACTTTGCTTGCTCTGTAACCCAAATGCAATCTTCTCTGGAAAAGCACACGCCGTCGCCAGGAGGTGAGTGCGCGCGCACACAGGCACTTGCGACTAGGTCCTTAGGGCGAAGTGCAAGTTACGAGCCAACGCATCGCGACGAGTGGCGCACGGTGTGCGTACTTCGCGCCATATCGCAGGTTCGCTGGTAAGGCATAAAACGAACTGATCGTCTACCGTGATCGGTGTATCGCTAGCAGTATATAGTGTATAAAATAGCTTGGCGTTAGTGTGGTCGCAAGGTTAGCGCCATGCGCTGGCAGTTCAATTACGCGTTTCCCAAAATTTTTGAACTACTTTTTTACAGGACACACATTTAGATATATGAACAAATACATATGCTGTACATGACGGTGACGGCTAAGAGTAACTGAAGGTGTGCACATAAAGGCACCGACAGCTCGACATAGCCGCCTAATAGCCCGTTTTCCCGAACGCATTCCACTGTATGGTCTGTTTCTCTATTTTGTAGCATCGTGAGTCAAGTGTGCATCTCTCATCCAACAGAACTCTGGGTATCTGTCATGGCATGACTGAGAAAGGTCGCACAGCATTGCTTAGACACATAGCCTAAAAACCAGAAGTGAGGAATTCCTCTCATTGGCCAGATCTAATTACGTAGGGCCAATTTCTTCCCTCTCAGTGAACACCATAAGTATTTAACTTCGTTACCGATACCCAATCCGTGTGAACACCCCATTTTTTCTCTTTCTCTTCGTAATTCATTCCGTGGAGCAACTGTCTATGGCTTCACATTTGCTCACCGTTCGCGCCTTGTCAGCGAGGCCGTTTGTGGCGGCTGGCGCGCCCTGTTTGACTGCTGCTAGCGGTTCCATCCCAGAAGTTCATTGGGCTTGAGGACCCGATTGAACCTGCGAGAGTTCCCAATAGTCAGTGTTGCCTTGCAACAGGAATATTTGTCTATAACTGCACTCTAAATGGACATATAGGTTGTATAAAGCGTTCATATAGGCACGGATACTGGAAATAAACATATAGACGTCTGAGTCAGTCGTTTTTAAAACACGCACAGCCACCTGCCTGCGCCATTTTGGGTAGTGCTCGCTTGTAAATTTCGCTGCGCAACCAGGTGCCATTAGCGCTGCGAAACAACAATTGAGGTAGATGTTAGTTGTGTTTGGAAATTAATACTCAGAAAAACAGCTACCAATTTATCTCCGGGAGTCGGGCGCTTCACCGAACCCCCACAAAAAGCTTCATGGTTCACTCACCCGAACGTTGGCAGAAACAACAGCAGAAGCAACAGCTCCGCGCTCTACAAAAAAAGAGCTCAATATACAATACTATTTCGTTGTGAATTTCCACGCACCTAAATGACTTCAGTTTTAGCGATTTCTGTAGCTTTCACGTAGCATAACGGCGAGAGTGCTAGATATAGGCCGTTCATTACATTTTGAGCAAGCGAATCACTTGTGTTCACCACAGCTGGTCACATCAGAAAGTGAGAATATAGGCACGGTGTTATTGTTTTGAGTAGGCTTGACCGAAGTAGTCTTGATTACGAAGCTCAACAGATAATTTAGACCCCCTGTTATTGTATTTAATAGGCTTGACCGAAGTGATCCTAATAAGTGAAGCTCAACGCATATTATAGGCCCGCTGATATTGTTTTGAGTAGGCTTCCCCAAAGTATTCTTGATTATAAAGCTCAACAAATCCTCTGAGCACGGTGCGAGGTGTACAACAGTGAACAGGTGACGCGCGCGATAAACATCACACACGCCGCGACCACCGATAATATAAAGTGGTCACTACTACACAGAATTACGCACGTAGGCTTCGATGGCTCTAAGGTGTGGATTTAACATAACAAGTTTGAACACGCATGTTATACAGGTAAATTGAAAAGTGTTGGTCTTCACCACAATCAGGTTTTTCTTACCATTGATTTCAAAGATTGCCGGAGGTATCTCGCAGGCCTCAGTTTTCGCATTTTGTTGTACACCAATAAATAGGAAACGTGTATTCCGAATGGCAGTATATTCAAACGGAAGAGAACTGTCAACGGAGAATTTTACAATTCGTAACAAGACATTTCAACGCACAAGAAGCCTGATAAAAATAAAGAATACAACTGCGAGGGTGCAAATCACCGGCGTCATTCGTGCCCCAAAGGGAGCTTTGTACCCCTAATCGTAAGACAAATAGTTAGTGTTTGCACTTCATTTTTTTGGCATCATGCGTATGCCAAAATTTTACGTATTTGGGCGTTACAGAACGCACATCAGTGTGCTAGCCTTGAACTCGATATTATGCGATGCTTGCTTGACATCGACGCCGAAATAACTGAAACATCTTTTGCATCGTACCCTCTGTTCTCTTTGATGAGCTTCTTCAGCTCTGAAGTGAGGTTAGATTGATATAATAAGCTTGCCAGGTCATTGCTTTTTAAAACTGTGCCTCAACGCCAACGAAAGAGGAGGGCCTGGGCACGTTTGCATGCAGATGGTTCTGTTTTTACTACCCAGTTATGGCCAGCATGGTGAAGCATGTGCTGGTGGAGGCGTTTTAGTATGCGCATTTACAGGTGATCCGCATTTCTCTACGCTAGAAAAAAGGCCAGGCCAGTAGTAACAACATCGAATGCGGTCAAGCGTTTTTTTTTAAACCAAGATGACCAGCAGTCAAGTCATCGTAGAAGGCTTCGAGCACCTGAGGTCGAAGAGAGCGTGGCAGTACAGGTACCCAGCACTGACCGTCAGGGTGGTAGACGTGGCGGTACCGAACCGCATCGTCCAGCTTAAAGTGCAGGAGTTGACGACGGAGTCGCGCGTTGGGTGGAGGAGAAACTCCCGAAAGATGGTCCATCACGCGTCTGCAGTATGAAGCGGACCGCTCGCGGGAGATAAATATTGGCTGTTCGTCCGAAAAGGGTTGCCTTATTGATGCGAGCGTGTGAACTTTGGTAGATGAGGCGGTTCAGTTTTCACCAACGCTGATATGGGTAGTTGGAAGCGGGCAACGAGATAAAGAGTTGGCATCTTAATATTTTCTACCTGACTTGTAAGTTATGTCAAACTCATACTCCTGCAAGCGTAGTATCCACCGACCCAAGCGTCCGGACAAGTTCTTCAGTGTAAAAGCCAGCATAAAGCATGATGATGATATATGTTGGTTAATGGCGCAAGGGTCAATGATGGCCAAAGAGCACCAGGAAATGATATCAGATCGAAGCAATGGTTATGTTAAATGGCTGTAATAGGGCCTAAGATTCTGCGCTCTAAAGGTCCGTAAGACATATATTTATTAAAATCATGAAAGTGAAGTGAAGCATGCCTGGTGAGAATGAGTCTTAAGTTATCATGACGCCATAGAATAGGATATAGCTATATTAGCACCGATACCTCGCCAGCGCCCTTGGTACCAAGGGCCGGGAGACAGGTGCTCTCTTTGGATGTAGCATCCGCAGCAGCAGCCTCCTTTTAGATGCCGTGCTACCGATCATTTGAGTAGATAACATGGAAAGTATTTACTTCCTTTAATAATGCATTCAATGCATTATATTTAAAACGAGGTTCGCGAGCAATAAACATAGCTGGATGATGGGGTATGTGTTCCTTGTACGCTAGTGGAAAATGTTGTTTTCCTGTAAGCCTCTAGCTCACAGCATTCAAGGAGTATGTGGAGTAAGTGGATGGCCACATCTGTGACAGCTGGGTGGGTCTCCACCGGACAAAAGGTGTGTGTGCGTGTTATGTGTGTGTTCTATTCTAAGTCGACAGAGACTGACCTTTGTACGACGCATTTTCGACGTGGGCGGCCAGTTACCGAGGTATGGTTTGATCAAATGTTTTTTCTATGAGTTTGTAGATCCCATAACTTCTGCCAGTAAGCCCTGAGCTTTTTCCGTCTGCTTGGTTTTAGGTTCATTATATGGACAGCAACTGAAGAGTTGGCAGTGCTTCCATTGATTGTCGTGGCGAGCTGGTCAGCCAACACATTTCCTTCGATCTCGCGGTGTCCTGGCACCCAGCACACGAGGATATGTTGCTTGGCAGCATAAGCCGCGCAGAGTATTAAATAGAGGGTTATATTTAGAGGGTTTCTGTGTTTTTTCAGATTTTTCAGCGCTTTTACGACACTCAGGGAGTCTGTGCATATAACTACCCTTGGCGTGTTAAATTCTTTGATGTGTTTAACGGCCACGAATAACGCGTAAGCCTCGGCTGTAAAAATGCTTGTGCTGGTGGACAGAACGCCGACATCCGAGGATGGGCCGACCGCCGCATAGGGCACACCAGTATGAGACTTGCATGCATCAGTATAATATTCTAGACAGTCATATTTATGTTGCAGCTCTAAGAAATACATCTGAATGTGTATGGGGGAGGCATGCTTTGTGACAGCTACGAAAGATGTGTCACAGTCTATAACCAGTCACTGCCATGGCGGGATCCGCAGAGCGGGGGAACTGAGGTGGTATTCAAGCAGTGGGACATCTAATTCTTCAGCTAGGTCTCTAACACGCAGCGAGAGAGGGCGTGCCATTGCGGGCCGATCGAAAAAAAGTTGAGAGCTGGACAGATCGTTGATGGTGGAATATGCGGGTTGCTCATTGTTCGCATTTACTTTAAGAAAATATATGAAGGAAGAAGAATATGTTCTCTGAAGATGGAGTGACCACTTGTCCAATTCCACATAAAGGCTTCCAACTGGGCTTGTTCTAAAGGCGTCTGTAGACAGGTGGATGCCTTGATGATGAACAGGGTCCAACATTTTCAGAGCGCTTGGCGTGGCAAAGTGATAGACTATTGCCCCATTCTCAAGGCGTGAGCGTACAAGGCTTCTATACAGATTCATTAGGCACTTTCTGCCGCTGTCCCACGTTGTTCGATACCGCACCTTTAGAATATTCATTGTTTTCAAGCATTTACTTTCAAGATATATTATGTGCGGTACAAAGGTTAACTTCGCATCTAAAGTTATACCTAGGAACTTATGTTCTGTGTTTACGGGTAGACGCTCACCCTTAACGACCACTTCAGGATCAGGGTGCAAGCCTCTTTTTCGTGAAAAAAGGACACAGGTGCTTTTCTGTGGGTTCAGTTTGAACCCGTTTTCATCAGCCCATTTGGATACCTTGTTAAGGGCGAGCTGAACCTGTCGCTCACAGATCCCAAGAGAACACGATTGAAAACCTATCTGCATATCGTCAACATATGTTGAATAAAACATATTACGTGGGATGTACCGACGGAGAGAATTCATTTTTATAATAAAGAGCGTACAGCTGAGCACCCCACCCTGTGGCGCTCCGGTTTCCTCTGCAAATGTTCGGAACAAAACATTGCTCACTCTAACACGGAATGTAAGATCAGACAGAGACCTTTCAGTGACACTGAACATATTACCGTGTATACCTATGTGTGAGAAGTCTCTCAGTATTCTAAACTTCCACGTAGTATCGCAGGCCTTCTCCATGTTGAGGAACACAGATAAAAAAACTGATTATGAACAAAAGCCTCACGTATGTGTGCCTCGATACGTATAAGATGGTCGGTGGTAGATCGGCCCTCTCTAAACCCGCACTGGTATGAGTCGAGTGATTTGTTTGTTTCTAAGTAGTGGAGTAAGTGGCAATTAATCATTTTTTCAAATAGTTTGCAGAGGCATCTTGTTAACGCTATAGGTCTGTAACTTGATACAGTAGAGGGATCTTTTCCCTGCTTCAAAATTGGAATTATAACAGCCTACTTCCAGGAGGAGGGGATCACACCTGAAAACCGTATGTGATTATAAAGAGAGAGGAAGGTTTTTTAGTTTCGGAGGGTAGTTCTTTCAGCATCGCGTACAATACATTGTCAGAACCTGGGGTAGATGTATTACAACAGCTGAGTGCTGTTCGCAGTTCTGCTAAGCAGAATGTTTCATTATATACCTCATTTCTTGCGGATTTTCTTTCTGACTTTTGTTTTTATATTTGTGCTTTGTAAATCTGGAAGGTTTCGGAGTAGTGTGAGGAGCTCGATATGTGTTTGAAGTGTGTACCAAGAAAGTTGGCCTGATCCTCCAAGCTTTCCCCGAGGCTATTTACTACTGGCAGGGAATACGTTTGTTGGCCCTTAATTTTCTTCACCTTATTCCACACTTTTTCCTCATCTGTGTATAAGTTGATACTCGATATAAGCTTTGCACAGCTCTCTCGTCTAGCTTGTCGACGCGTTTTGCTTGCCTGCAACTTGACCTGCTTGAAATTTTCCAGGTTTTCTGTTGTTGGCAAATCGCGAAGCAACGCCCATGCTTTGTTCTGAGTCGTCTGTGCTTTCCTGCATGCGTCGTTCCACCATGGCACTCGCCATTTAGAAGACATGCCGCTCGTTTTGGAAATACATTTAGATGGGGCATCAAGTATAAAAGCTGTAAAATACGTGGCAGCGTCAGGGCAGACAGCTCAGTCCATGTCATGTGTGCTCCCGCCGTAGGGGCTTGTGGCGTTGGCCTCGGCACGCTATAGGCGTGGTCCGGACAACTGCCAAGGGCTTTTGTGGTGCCGCCCCTCGTTTCACCACTTCGGCGAAAGGTGTTTTTAGTGCCAACGATGACGAGATCCGTTATCTTGCTTTCGCGAATGTGATAGTTTTCCTAACTTTTATAGTTATTATTTCTTTTTTCTTTTTTCCAGGCTCGGCGCGCTCTGGATTATGCGGGGTGACTACCTACGCAGTTAGCACACGGGACCTCGTGATGACTACATTCATCAGCGCTGTGGCCGGTTATGCCGCACTTAGCACACATCAGCTGCCCTCGGCAGCTCTGGAATGCATGACCAAATCACTGGCATTTGCAACAACTGCTCGGGTTCGGAATGAAGGGTCGGACATGGAGTTTTACATAGCCAGTTTCAAGAGTCAGGTAAAGTGGTGGAGCTGAAGATTAGTATCAAGTGCTTTGTTGCTATTTCGTGCTTGTTACGTCTGATTTTGATGCGTTGGTGCGGCGGATAGTCGGTGCGGCTTCGTCAAAGTGGCAGAGCAGAGACTCAGACGTGAGTGCCCGCTTCATTATGTTAAGCTGACTTGATAAGAGCGCAAATAAAGCGAAAATTCGCCTAAAATCCACTTTCTATTTGTGAACAATACGAACGGTAAGCCTCTGTGTCCTCATGATCTTTCTCTCTTTCTTATTTCTTTGCTGGATTTCACCTCCATTTGCCTTTGAGCACCCCAACCAACTCCACAACTTTTTGGCTTCGGCATACACTTGAACCTAAAGGACGTTGCACCATGTTTCATAACAAATTTTAATTATTAGATCATTTCAGTCACTATAGGTGGTGCGACGGTAGGTAAAAATGACGGGCGAGACGATGCTGAGGTGCGCGTCTCAGGCAGCACAGCTTGTCAGGCTCTCTAATTTCGCTGCAGACCACACTTTTTCTCACTAAAGAGACGCATAGATGTTTGAATGAAAACGAAGCGGTGCTTATGAATACCGTGAGACTGAACTGCACCACAGACTTACCACTGTGTGCCAGGTTCGGAGGAAAGCCGTGTGGTGCCGCCTGCATCGTTGCAATGACCGAATACAATGGAAGTTCTTGCGCGCCCACTAAAGAGCTATATGACACATGAATTTTTCAGATCGGTTCATTATATAGAACCTGAATTAACGAGTGATTCTGAAGTGAAATGTTTTACGTGTCATGGCTCGCTGCCCTCACGCAAGTGGGAGGAGCACAATATACATATGCGTGAGAAAACAAGATGAAGAGCGCACCATACGCGCGAACCAACCCTAGCCTCTGCAACGCGAGCGCTGGTGTATTGGCGTTCCACATGCGCTTCATCTATGCAAGTAATAGCGATTGTGCCCTCCCCAATCACTCGTCTTTAAACATACAGCCATGTGACTCCACATCAAAGCTATTATTTATAGGCACCCGAGACAAGCGGTGTGCCACAGGAGGATTCAGCTACGCTCAAGGTTACAAATTAGCTTGACGAGCACGGCCACGCGATAGAAATAGCTTTGTTCTTATGATTCGTCGATTCACAATGCGGAGAACGCGATAATACAAACGCACGCGAAAAGAAGGCGTATTAGTTTAGAACCTCGCTGGGGTTCTGAGAGAAATTTTATTCACCCATTGTAGCAATAAATTACACGAACAACCCATGTGGCGTGAAATACTTATAGGAGTGTCAAGTGCTACTGTGGGACATGCCAGACATCTCTCCCCCTCGCCGTCTCTCCCCCTCGGAAGCGTAGTTTCACCGACCAACACGCTCACATCAGCCGCCGAGCAAGCCCTGGAAAATCTGGAAGGAAAGAGGCGTGGTGATGAAGAGTTGTCACGTGTCGCGGACGGTCCTTGAATAGTCTCGCTCTTTTCCCAGCCTTCACGGTGCATCAGGCTGACAAAACCATTAGAATTTTCTGGAATCTAGCGCGAAAGGTATTTAAGCGAACAGTGAAGAAGGGTGCTCAGGAGATGAAGAAAGTTTTGCACAAGTATGCGTAGGATCATTTTGCCGTGTCGGCGAAGGCTTCTGCTCTCAGTGACAAAGCAGGTGATGAAGAGAGTTTCCACCTGAGGGTGAAAACTCTCCACCTGCGGGTGTTACAAGCAGAGTGTTACAAACTTCCACTTGAGGGTGTTACAAGCAGAGGATTGTGTCTACCGCCAGCTGCGCCCGGGAAGCCGACGTGTTACCGGCGAAGAAGTTTAGTGCTTGAAGAGCAGCCAAATAAAGACGCGATGTTTCCTGGAAGAGAAACTTAGGGGGCAGTGGACCGACAACAGCGCTGGACTTTGAGTGAGTGATTCCTGGAAGAGTATCATTCAGACTTTATTCCAAGTACTTTGGACTGAATAAGTTTTCGAACTGTTTAGTCTTTAAGGTGGCTTGGTTGTTTGATGCATGTGATTGAATTGTAGCGCCTATTATTGTTTCTGTCCGTTGTTTTAATTATAGCTGATTGTACTGTGTAGTACATTGTTCCACTGGTGACATTCCGTTTTCAACTATTGTCGAGTGTGCATATTTGTGTATCGTTTGATCTGCCATATTTGAGAATGCAATTTGTTTTGTTTATCAACTCTCGGCTCTGACTCGTTCTTTGGACCACAGCCGGCGTCTGCTGGTGCGCCAAATGGGACCACTTCTAGGTTGTTCATACTTTCGTGGTGCAGTTCGGGGGGGGGGGGAGGGAGGGGCGTTATTTAAGCCCTTACAATTAGCCCGGCGACAGCCTCCCTGATTAACGGGACCTGTTACAATTAATCTGGTGTCCGCGTTAGAACCTTTTTCATGCCCAGTGTGTCCAAAGTAGTGAGAAAGAGCCTCGAGTCGTTGATAGTGCGATCGGAACAATTTTTCTGTGTTGCTCAGTGTTCTCATTAACGAGTGTGAAGAGAGTGTTTCAATTGACTGAGTTAGGCAGATATCTTGTTCACGCGGCTAGATATTTATTCGAGAGACACCATGAATCTCTAGAAGTTAGTAGCTCTTGGTGAGAAGATGGGTCTTTCTGGCACCGAACTACGGAATTGGGTGAGCCAGAAATAGAAAGAGGTGGTGAAAAGAGAAAGGCTCACAGCTGAGAGGGCCATGGAAGAAAAAGCAGCTGAGTTGAAGAGAGAGAAGTTGGCAGCCGAGAGGTTGAAAGAAGAAAGAGAGCAGCAATTGAAGTTAAAGCTGGAGAGAGAAAGGCTGGCAGCTGAAAGGGTGAAAGAAGAAAGAGAAGGGAAGATGGCTGAAAGGGAACGGCAGCGGCAGCACGAGATGGAACTCGAGCGGCTCTGTTTGCAACAGCGAAGTGAAACTCCCGTCCAGGCTACAGTCAAAAGCAAAGAGCGGAAAAATCATGGCTTCCGCTTGAACCCAATAAAGCTGCTCGTAGCGTTTTGCGAATGTAAGGACGACCTTGACGCGTACGTTCACCGATTTGAGACGATTGCAAGGAGCCAGAGTTGGCAGGAGCATCAATGGTCTACTGCTTTGAGTACCTGCTTGAGTGGCGAAGTGCTCAGTGTGTACGGTAGGCTGACGCTGACTGACGCAGCCACTATGCAAAGGTTAAAGATGCTTTACTGAAGCGATTTCGAGTTACCGTCGAATGTTTCTTGGACATATTTCAGTCTGAAAGCCAGCTGATTATGAGATGGCTACGCAGCACGCCGCCCGACTTAGCCATTCTTTTGACAGATAGAAGAACTTTCAAGCACCACGCAGGAATATGATGAGCTTAGAGCACAATTTCTCACCAGTTGTCACCCGAGCCTGTCGTTGTACTTGAAAGAGAGGAGAGCTAAGTCACTTGAAGACATGCTTGAATTGGCTGATTGATTCTTGGAAGCGCAAGGTCGCACCAATTCGGCCGAATTCAAAAAGGAATCTCCAGAAGATCCGAAGAATTCGGCACCCGAACAAAAGAAGCGTGTACCGGAGAGTGTTCCACGATGTTTTCTTTGTAACCGAGTGGGTCATTGCGCTAACAGCTGTCGAACTAACTTTCGAGCCCTACTGTTCTAAAATGTTTTATATGTGGTCAAACTGGGCACAAAGCAGACACATGTCGTAACGGAGCAAGTAAAACCCACCAAGTAGCCTGTGTGCAGGTGGCACCAAAAACCGATGATGATGACATCACCGACGGATTCATATAGTTGAAAATTGGAAGAAACTTCCTATTGGGGGTGCTGTAATGACAAAGCGGCCAACCGGTGTTACGAAGGGAATGCCAACACAGCCTGGAAAGGTTGCGGCCAAGAGGGTTACAGTGTTAGGAGACACCGGTAGCTCCACCGCTAACATGCGGAGAAACTTGGTGCGGGAAAGCGTACTAACATGCAAAACTAAACCGGTTTTCCTAATTGAAAGTGTGGTTCGGATGCTTCCCGAAGCACAGATGTAGGTTGAAACCCCTTACTTCAGCGAGAAAGTTACTGCGCTATTTAGGGCTACCCTCCTAGTACAACCTCATCATCGGAAACATCGATGGGGCGCGAGAGCCGAGCGATCCCGAAAATTTGGGGAAAGACCTGAAGATGGAGCCCACGCCAACACAGGGACCATGAGATACAGTGTAGGAGCATCCCATGACGGATTTCACCTGACCTCAAGGTGAAGCCCACGTACAAAAGACAGTGAATCGGGAGATGATCGTGTTGAACGAGAGAAATTGCCGCGCTGCTGGACTTGTGGCGGAACGACCTCAACCGACCAACAGTGTAAAGGTGACGGAGTCGGCCAGCGAGGCCCAATGTCGTGACGTGAACAAGCTGGCGAATAACTAGACAAGATCGCTTGAACGTTATGACCCGTTAACGGTGTCGAAAGTGTCAACGATGACTGAGACGCCACCTCAGATACCGTCGTTGGAAAGGGCTCATCAGAACAGAAAGAAGAATAATAAAAAGAGATCGAGCGAGCACCGCAAGCAGAGGTGTAAGCGCAGCACTAAGTGCACAGGATAGAGAATGGGTTGGCTTTCCATGCGTGTGGCAGATTTGAGGGCAATAGGTTGTGTTATCATTGTTGTTATCCTATGTCACAAGTGTCAAAGTGTTTGTTCTGGTGACGTGATGTTATCGATATGGTTGTACAATTGTTGTAATGACAAACCTTTGTACGTCTGAGTTGTTTGAAATGTGTGATGGAGTGTTATACTCAAGCAGCTGAGGTTATACTTCGCGTGTTGTGAAATTGGGTTGCAATGGGAATTGTAATGAGTCGCCGAATTCTTGCAATGGTGACAATACCAGGACACCGAGAGACGCGTCAAGGTCAACGCTAAAGAAGAAAAACAAGCATGCAAAGACTTCCCGGGCGCCCTGTCTCTCCCCCTCGGAAGTGTGAATTCGCCGACCAACCTCGTCACATTGACCGCTGAGCAATCCCTGGAAAGGTCTCGAAGGAAAGGACATAGTGATGCAGGGTTGCTCCATGTGTCGCAGACGGCTCTCAAAACATTTCTCCCTTTCCCCAGCCTTCGCTGCGCATCACGCCGACGGAACGATTAGAATTTTCCAGAATCTAGCGCGAAAGGTATTTAAGCGAGAAGCGGAGAAGGGAAATCAGGAGATGAAGACAGTTAACGCCAGTGTGCGTAGGTAGGAAACGAAGACAGTTTACGCTAGTGTGCGCAGGCAGAAGATGAAGAAAGTTTTACGCAAGTGTGTGTAGGGTCATTCCATGTCGGCGAAGGCGTCTGTCCTCAGTGACAAAAAAGGAGATGAAGGGATTTCCACCTGAGAGGTGAAGACTCGGACTACAAGCAGAAGAGTGTGACTACCGCCAGAGAGCGAAGACGCGTCCTGCAATCGCAATGCGTGGGAAGCCGACGTGTTACCGGCAAACATGTTTCGTACTTGCAGAGTGGCCAATGGAAGACGCGATGTTTCCTGGAAGAGAAACTTTGGTGGCAGCGGATCGACAACAGCGCTGGACATTGAGTGAGTCTCGGAAGAGTCTCACTCAGACTTCGTTCCAAGTACTTTGGACTGGATAAGTCTTCGAACTCTTCAGTCTTTAGGTGTCTTGGTTGTTTGATGCATGTGATTCTATTGTAGCGTGTATTGTTGTTTCCGTCCGTTGTTTCGAGTGTAGGTGATTGTACTGTGTAGTACGTTGTTGGATAGGTGACATATCGTATTCAACTTTTGTCGAGTGTGCATACTTGTGTAACGTTTAATATGCCATATTTGAGAATATAAATTTGTTTCTTTATCAACTCTCGGCTCTGACTCGTTCTTTCGACCACAGCCGGCATCCGCTGGCGCGTCAAATAGGACCACTTCTGAATTGTCCGCGCTTTCGTGGTGCAGTTGGAGGGGCTGACACTTCGGCGCTTGGAATTAGCCCGGCGATCACGTCCATAATTAACGGAACTTGTGACACCAGTATATCTCAGCCTTTTTTGTCATTACCCTAATTAGTACTGCCCCTTGACAAGAGCTCTAATGCTGAATAAAAGGTCTTTTGAAGTTTAGCTTCTGCGTCATTGTTGATCTTTCGGCTTTGTTTTCTGTAGAGAGAACGTCAGTTTTTCTGAACCCCGTACGCTCCTTTTTTTCGTTCTGTCGATACGTCAAGCTTCTTTGCAACAAATTTTCTATTTAATCCACAAGGGCTAGATGGTGTTTGACGTTGACGGATAGATTATTTTTCCCTGTGCACCTGCTCTAAATCGTTGCCTTATTTGTTTCAAGTAAGCCTGCTGAGCTTTTATTGCATCTATGATGTAATATTTTGCTCTAATCTTTTCTAAAATAATGTGGTTCTCATAAACGGGAGCTTTCTTAATCTCAGCTTTCAAAAACTATAATGTTCCCTGCAGTGTTGCGAAATGGAAGTCTCCATTCCATTCGAAATCTATTACGGAGAATTAGAACATGTCACAATTCTATTTCGTTCGAGCTCGCGGAACGAAAAACTTAGCTCATTTTCTATCCGGGAATGGTCAGCCAGTTCAATTTCATTCCTGGAGTTTCCCAACGTAAGAAAGGCATCTTGTTAATTTCATCGAGTTAAGAATGGACGTCCCCTAAATACTGTGTGATCAGACGCATTAAGGACAGAAAAACTACGCAAAATACAATACCAAGGCCGAAGACGAGGCATGTCACGAGACGAGACAAGTTTCACGAGACATGTCACCTTGGTGACATGTCTCGTGAAGTGCAACCACCCAACTAATCTCATACGGGCAATTCTTCCGCTACTTGTAGTATTTGCATGCTCAGAATGTTTGAACAAACAGTGATGTTTTACTACTGCGTAAGCTTAAATATCTTAATCTAAATTGATGACAGTTTTTAAGCTAACAAAAGGATTGTTCAAGAAGACTGTAACGTCTTGCCACATGACTCCAGCGGTCGTGAATGTGAAGAAACGTAAGATTTCGGTTAATTGGTAGCAAAACCCTCTAGATGTGCAGGTTTTGGGTGGGACAAAGCACTGCTCACGACACCTTGAGCTTTCGCGTCCATTGCAGAACACTGGCTTGCACTGCTCGTGAGCACTGACAATTGTAAAGTGCACCTCGCATGCGTGGACGGCGTGAGGAAAACTTTCTGTGTTCACCTTTGCGCAAGTATGCAATGTCTTCATTAGCAAGACCTGTTTCAATGTGAACACTTTCACTGTTCACAGTGTGCTCGAAGTCCCAAGATGTGCACCTCTCGTCGAACCGAGTTTTAAAGATGATAGTCTTCCTTGGGGACCTTCGACGGAAAAATTTTGGCCTGCCTGCCTGCCTGTCTGCCTGCCTGCCTGTCTGTCTGTCTGTCTGTCTGTCTGTCTGTCTGTCTGTCTGTCTGTCTGTCTGTCTGTCTGTACGTTTACCTTTTTGTCCGTCCTAACAATACATCAAACGGCACCAAACGGCCAAACCCATCCGCAGTGCCCACCAATATTGCTCAAGGTTTAGCTTTCATAGTCGTGCGATTGTCAATTATAAAGCAATTATTGCGCATATCTGAGGCACCACAACAACGCTTCGATGTTTTTCTATGTCTGCCTTTATACTAGAAGAGGACACACACAAAACACTCTAAGGACTGTAGCGTTTAATCGTGCTGCGCTGACAGTGCAACGCGATCCTCAAAAAGGTGTTTCCGACACTTTGCTACGACGTCACGGTGGTGGCACCTGCCCATCGCTTTGCGTTCTGCTCCTTATCACTTCCGACACTGGCGCACATCTTTCTCCGCGGGCTGCGCGCCTTCGTTTTCGAAGATAACTGCCAGATGACACTTGTGTGTAAGGTGCCTGAATGCGCTCGTTCGCCTCCGTCACACGCTCGAGGCACTCTAACGCAGCGCCTGAAGAATACCATTCACCGATTTTCTTGCGCAGAACATCAAATAAATGTTTTGTTCACTCTCTCCAGACGCAAGACTGTCGTCTTTCAGCGACATTTACAGTGTAACATCTAGATTCAGGCCAATTTTTTCGAAGCAGCTTGTCAGCGCGCGGGATCACTCTCTGTCACTGCGCAAACAGAGCTTCGTCCTTTGGAACGCCGAACAACGCATGCTTCTTTTTATCTGACTTGTAGGCTGTATAGCTCCCCGGGACGAAGCAATGACTTTCTTTTCGTGCCATGAGAGTGCATGCACAGAAGCATTGGTGTCAGAGTGCCACCGCACAAAAAGAAACGAGAAATCGGAAACGTGCACACAACGTATAAACGACTGCGCACGCCCCCACGTGGCTCCTCCACAGAGGCTTCAATGCGCTCCTTAGGCGCCGCTTGCCGCTCTTCACACTTTCCTATTCTAGCCACTGTAGCCACGCCAACTCGTGAGCGCTCTTGAAAGGAAGAGCACACCTACGCCTCAAGCAGGGACAATGAACAATATCGTACACACCGGCGCAACGACTAGAGACCACTTTCCAGCAACAGGAGCAAACTCCTTAAAGGGATACTAACACAAAATTTCGGCGCCGAGATGGCCAGCGGAATCTATTCGCGTGAATATTTGTAAATCATTTGCAAGATATAAATAGCGAATATAGCTTGGAAAGTATATTAAATTATTTTGAAGTTTGCGTGAGCGACCAACTCCATAGTGCTATAACACCCTTGGATCTGACCCGAGGTCACCCCACCATTTCCCTAACGTCAGCATGCTGCGGTCAACGAAACAAGTTATGATGACGCCATGCTGCCATTTTTTTTTTGCCTTGTTAGTTTCCGAAATCTCTATTTCTCGGTGGCTGCAGTGGGTGCGAGTGCATGACCGTGGCGCATGCTTTGAAAGTTTTTTTTTTGTTTGGCGACATTCCAGTTTCGTTTCCTATTCAAAGGTAATTCTTGATGCAGATCATGCGGAAGTGCGTCACAGTGCTGTGTTCTGACGTGGTCAAGAGTTGCACACGCTAGGTGGATACAGTTGCACCCAGTTTTTGAAACTCTCTCAAACCGAAACTGAAACTGATTGATAATGAGGGGCCTGCAGTTATTTATCTGTCGCGTGCTGCAGCAAACGATGTGTCATGTCATGACACACAGGCCACCAGCAAGGCATTGCAGCAGAGAAGCGCCAGGCCAAACGTTTTGTGTCAGTACCCCTTTAACAATGAGCGCTGAAAACTAGTCATGCCGATGGCGCTCGCGATCATAATTGTTAAACCATTTTAAATAGATTAGGCAGCAGTAGGTGTGATTTTCGGGCCATGGGCAGCTACAAAAAGGTCGACGAGCCACATGTGGCACACGTGCTATGTGTAAGAGACCACTGTTATAAGGATGGAAATGTAGTAGGTGCGTTGCTTATACATTTACCATGCTTGTAATAATACAAGCCAGTTTAAAAATGCGGCTTTATTGTTAAATAGAGGCTCGAGTTTACAAATGTTTGAAGATTTAAAAACGGCCAACTCACAAAATGTGATCTATTTATGGGAAAAGACATTGCAATTCTCATCCCATTCTTCCATGTGTGGCTCCATTCAATGGAGCCACACTTGGTTGCAAAAATGTTGTTGCGAAAATGTGGAATAATTTTGGAATCATTACAAATCTGGAGTGGCAACTCCGCAACCCTGGTACGTTGTGTCTTCTCCCTCCTTATCAATTCCTGATTTTTCGGAGAGGCTCATACTGGTCAGTGAAGATTCGATGAATAGGCTGCAATACCCTAATTCACGGGGAATAGGAATGCGAAAAGAAGAAAAAAAATGTGAACGTTTGCCTGACAGCCTTGCGTACATAGCTACGCCTTTCAAAGATGACCTGCATCACCCGGTGCAATATCTGTCGGAAGCGTAAGACATCATTGGCGGGCAGTGTCGTGAAGCAAAGTCGGTGCCTACCTGGAATACCTCAAAGACGTTTCCCCCGACGAAGTTTGCGGCCTTGTCGAGATCTCAAGCTTCAGAATCTAAGACCAGTATTCACAAACAAACCTGGGCCTTACATCACGCTTCCCTCCACTTCCTTTACCATTTACGTGCGTTCTAAAGGCACAAAGATGGTAACAGGGCGAAAGATAAGGACAAGACTGGTTTATGAATATTGGACCGATTTGTTTATTATGCGCAATGAAAGTTTCAAACCAATAAGAAAACTCGAGGAAAGGTTGAGTGCTTTGTGAATACGGGCTTAAGTAACGAAGACTGTTAAACATTGCATACTAGCTTCACTAATTATAGTATTGCGACAGTCATGAAGGCTACAGAAGTGGTCAAGAGTTCGTAAAGGCCCCTCGGTCTCACATCTTAAGCTCCTTTTTTCCACGTTGTACAAATCAGGCAACCGTAATAAATAAGTGGACTGGGCTCTCGTCGGTTGGCCACTCTGAGAAAGAGCGTGTGCGGTGCCTGGTAGTTAAGAATAAACCACACAGCCTCTTGGTTGCTAGCACCCGTTGTTCTTGTATCCTTCGAAGTGCGAACCAGACTATGGTGTCAGAGGTGCAGCAGGCGAACACTCCCCTAAAGATGCTTGACCTGCCACTGACCGAACGAATATAGTGACAAATGCTCCGGGAGACAACTGGAAAAGGTTTGGCCCACGAATGGAACTCTACTTCAAAGCTACCCAGACCAACAAAGAATGAACGTCAGCTCCGAAGGCGGCCGTTTTTCTTTCTGGCACAGAGGTAATTGAAGTGTTTAACACATTTCCCCTATCAGCAGAACAACGAGATACTATATTTCTATTGTCAAAGTATCTAAAGACAACAGCATTCCTCGGTGCAACAAGATATTCTAGTGGACAGCAACAGAAGCTTGAATCCTTCAAACAGTCTTTTTTCGCGCGACAAACAGTTCAAGCGCAGACTCGTAATTTCAATGAAGGAACTCCGTGGTGAGAAACCAGATAGTGGCTGGTATCGTTAAGAAGCTGCGTACACGCCTGCTGCAGGAGAAAGACCTAACCCTCGAATCAGGTGGTGGAATCTACGAAGCCGCGGAATTGGCCACAGCACAAAACCATGCTCTTGAAAGCGAATCAAAGGTTCAGAGTCGATAACAAATTACAAACCCTACTGGGCAGTTTAGCGAGAGTGAATGAACAACACTGACACTGCACTTACCGTTGCAAGAACCAGGAATCAACGAACTGCGCAGCGTTTAGAAAAAGATGCACGTTGTGCAACAAAGAAAACCAATTTGCAGCTTGTTGCGGGAGTGCATGAGTTAGGCGTCGCTGCAACAAAAGAAGCACCACACGAGTCCCCCGACGCTATGGTTGAAAACGTTCATAATCTCACGGTTTAAACCGGAAACGTTACCCGAACAGCACTTTGGTAGGTAATGTTGCCGGACTTCCGACAGAACTCAAAGTGGATACCGGCGCGCAAGCGAACATTTCGCCATACTCCCACTTTAGCATGATGCGTTTGGCGGCTTTATTGCAGCCGTCAAGCACAGTGCTTACGGCTTATGAAGGAAGCCAAATACATTTCGGCGTGATTGTTCTGCCAGTACGTCTATGAATAAGCATATTACTTGCTCTGTCTAATGAATGTGTTTGTAAAAATATTGGAACCATTTCAGAGAGTGTTGAGTTTGTAAATTTTTTCATCTTATGTTTAAGCGCTCATACTTTGTCGCTCTCATCATTTAGATCAAAGGAGCATCGACCATGCTGTGGAAAGTTTGCGTTAATAGTGAAACAGTGGTGACAGCAATTTGTCTTATCTATGTAGCTCTTTTATGGATTACGGGTAAGTTTTCAAACTATGACTGTTAGTATAATTCGGAAATGCTACATCTTGAGAAATGGTAGGACCGAAAATGGGCTTGTAGTTCTCACTATACTCTCTAAGCTGAAATCAGGCAAGGTATAACGAACTGCAGCCGTTACACCACCACATAAAATTGCTTTTCAATGGGCAAATACACGCCTGTGCGTGTATTGAAACAACTCAACGAGGACAGTAACTGCCATAGGCGTGCGCAGGGTCGCCCGTTAAAGGGGAGGGGGCGAAGCTTCATCGCTTTGTTCCTCCTCCACATTATGTGAAAGTATGGGGCTCTTTTTGCGCCCCATCTCCACTTAGGTAGCTTGGAGGGGCAGCTACTAGAAGGGCAGCTAACCCGCCCCCGTGCGCACGCCTGTGGTAACTCCACTTCAATGATCTGTAAACACAATTACCACTGTTTTGTGGACCAAAAGTTTGCATACGAACCATTTCTTCTACGACTCAGGCTGGGAGCGAGACAACCCCCCCGCCCCCCCCCCACACACACACGCATGCACACAGCAAGTGATCGAGCTCGACAACGGTTCTTTCTCTGTCGAGCCACCTAGACCAAACAAGGGGAAGTTTTTGACTACGGACAGTGCGGATAACTCACTTTAATGTGCGCAGTAGTACAGAGCCAGGAACAACACCGTCTACGGTAAAAAAGTAAGCTTTTGTGGTTGTCAGCGATAGCTTCCTGCACAGAAAAAGAATTTTCAAACGTTGCTGAGACTGGCGAAAAACTGATGCGTGGAGTCTTTCACTCTGCAGACGAGTTGAAGTGAACAGCTCCGTCAAACGCGATCCACACCCAGGGCATGTCTGCACACACCGACACTGGAAAAGGCATGTTAGATGAGGCGTACATGTTATTATTTAAGTTTAGGTACGCGCTACAACAGCCGAAGTATGGGCCGGTTGATTGGTTCACACAGTGTAAACGTTTACCGCACTACAGAGAAAGTGTTGTCCCGTGTCGTTCTCTCTACGTGAGTTTCTTCTTTCTTTTTTTTTTTTTTGAAGAGTGCAAAGTTTAGCTTTCGCGTAGGCTATGCCCCGCATATACTAACTGCCTCGTCAGCTAGGAACAATTGCGAAAGGGTCTTCAGGGTTACCAACCGTAGTGGATTTCGCGGTTGTGTCCCTACCAGTGTTGTGGACTTGGCACTGCAGAATAGGAATAAATCCGGAATCATTTCACATTTTCATGGCCCAGGAAAAGAATGGGAAAAAATTAAATAGCGTCAAAATAATGAGGAACGGAATGGGAATAAAATGAGTCTGGAAGAACATTTTTTTCCGACAATAAAGAACATTTTTGTCGACATGCTGTTGTTAAAATTTCAAGCATTAATAGGTCAAACCCACGAACTTAACAACAAAGGAATAATTTAGAAAGGGACGCTTATTACAAGCATGGTGAATTTTTAAACAACACACCTACTATTATTCTGCCCTTATATAGAATGTGTTGCTCCGAAGTTTTTCTTTATTCTTTGCGTAAGCACGGCTCTATGTCATGGTATCCATCTTGCGGAACTATCCGGTGGCAGCATACCAATGCCACCTTGATAATGTCAGGCCTGCTCACCATTCCTGCCACTAGCTCTCACACCACTCCCTCGAGACCGTCGTATTTCGCTGCACAGATGTGCCTACACTTGCTCAAGCTGGTCTAAAAAAATGATTGCCGAGCCTGAAGCACGCTTTCGCAACGTGATTGTTGGCGACTAGAGAATACCGCGTTTTTCTGTATTTGTGAACAGCGGCGTGCACAAGTGATGCGCAATGTGCACTGGATATTCGCATAATGTACGGCTGCACATCCGCATGATGGAGCGATGCTGCATGCTACGATTGTCGCGGCTATTACGGCAACGGAGCGAACGACAATTGAATAACGAAATTGGGCCGTGGCAGTCGTCGAGATCAAGTCCACGCTCGGAGTCTTCATTACTCGAAGGTACGTGTGTGTCCATACTACATACCTCGAAGTCGTTCATAAGGCACCATCGCCAACATGTTCATATCTTGCTCTAAAACGAAGATGTCATAGGCGCTTCTGAGTAGTTAGCGTTAGCCTTCTCATCAATAAACGCGTGTGGCAATACATTCTCAGGACAGGTGTTTTGATTTTTTTTCGAGTCGGTATACATTTGGCTCTTTGTGAATGGCACGGCGGGCTTCTTGTAATGCCTCTGTTTACATGGTTGAGAAAGAAATGAAGGAGTGCTGGTGCACTGCTTAGTGGATCGGTTTGGCGCATAGTATTTCGTTGCTAGTGTTTTAATCACTTCATGCTGGCATTATGATTATGCGCCAGTCCCAGTATATTAGTCTAATGTGTTGCCTTAAAGTATGTATTGATGAACTTCAGTGGAATTTAGTTGGCTCATAACACCTGCGGTAAAGCGCTTTCTCAGATGGGTGAGCCCCACATCAAACCAGAATAAGAACCCGCTGTAGAGTAGCAGCTGCACAATAGGGGCTACACGGCATACACACTAAACGAAAATGACCTGAAATAACCTCAAAAACTGGGTAAACCATTTGTCCTCTGGCGCACTACCTTTCCTGGGTTTTTTTTACCACCTACTCTCGAGGTAAAAATTTAATCTCGTGCTAACTGAGTTTTTGAGCGTAGGGAGAGTAGTAATTATTTACCCCAGTGAGGTTTTGAGTGAGTACAGAGAGAATAAATTTTTACTGCCTTTACAAGGTTTTTGAGGGGATTTCAGAGAGTTATTTCCGGTGGTAAAAAAATAAAAATTGATGGGTGCATTCGCCCAGAGTCGACAAATTTATTAAACAGCAGAATTGATTGAATTTATTAAACGGCAGAATTGGTGACACATATATTCACATACAGACAGACACCCACACACAACAAATGCAGAATAAAACACCACTCGAACAGACTGCACGCGTTGCTCAACTACACTTTGACAATCCGGTATATATAGGCACGACTTTTTGACCGGCCCTGTAGGACCAGTAGGAGAGCTCTTTTTTTGCCTTGATAAACAAGAACAGTTGAAGGTGCTAGCGTAAACTTAAGGTGGGCTGCAGGGCACTAAATGTCACACCGACCTTTTATTTTAAATCTACCCAATCTCACCTTTTTGAGTATCCAATAATTACTTTGCACACCGGGCTCATGGCCCCACGCGTGTTAGCACTGCTGATGCACAAGTCCATAAAATATACCTAAGTACCCACAAACCATGGTAGCTCAATGATTTTCACTGAGCGACGGTGCACAAACACAGTAGCAGCACGTATTCATCACAACGGGCGTAGAGGAGCGGTGCACGCCTGCACACAAGCTTCTTACCGACGGCGCACCAGGCCTTTTTGAGGAGCACGGATATCCGATGAAACACAGCTGGCGATCACAGAACACATATCCTGTGCGAATTTCGTCGTCATTGCAGACACAAATGAACACGTGACCACTATCTTACGGGGACGGGGCGGTGTATGCATACTTCCAACGAAAGACCACCGTCCGGGTTTTCTTCGTGCTCACCGGCAGCCGCTTGTTGGTTCCGTCTGCCTCGTATAGGCTTTGCGCTACATGTTTGAGAGCAGTTGGTGCATGAGGTGGGCAATTAGGGCAGCACTTTACTCATGCAGACATCGCCTACTGTGGAACATAGTATATGCGATCCTTCTTTCACCTGCCCCGGCGACACACTCCCACTGGTCACTGGCGGCCGCGGCTCGGTGCCGACGACAGAGTGAAGCATTTTGGTTATTGCTTCTCCAGTAGGCAAGCACGGACGATGACACCAGATTGATTTTGTTACCACTGGCAGATATATTCGCGATTCGGCTCGGAAGCGAGATATCCGCGACGTGGAGGTTCGGAGGCGCTGGAAGCGCACGGTCGTTTGACGATGTAGGAAACACGTGAGATCCATCAGCCCAACCAGATACACAGATACCGAGCTTCTTGCACCGTCTGTCTCCAAGGCCAACGTTGAGCAAAAGCCAACGATTTGCGAAAATATGCAGGACAAATTTCCTAAGCAGGTTTTCTTTTTTTTTCTTCTTTTGAGATCCCCCCCGTCTTTTTTTTTCTTTTTCGTTCACAGAATGCTGTTCTCGCTTGTTGTGCTTATGCTGCCCCCCATTCCAGTAAACGTGCGTTGACTCGAGGTCAGTCCCGAGGCACGGCGATGCCAAAAAAAAAACTGTGGTCCTCGCGTATCTTCAGGAGAGCGTCACAATGGGGGGTATGGGGCAAAAGCCACCGAAGCAGCTGCACCTTGCAGTCACGTGGTAATAAACTCTGAAACGCAGGTTAAAAATCACGTGATAGAAAACTCCCTAAGTGGTAAAACTGGATTTTGACATCTATTTACTACTTGCCTGAGAGGTGGTGGTAAAACTATGTCATGTACTATCTTTTACTCCTACACGAGGTAGTAATTTTAAACGCAAGAGAGTTTTCAGAGGTCATGAGCTGCAAAAACCCCAAACTCGGATAGTTTTTGCTTACAGTGTACTACGCACTGCCAACTGTTTTTCTCAATGCTCCTAGATATATGAGCGAACGTGCATCAGCGCGAGAGGAGCCAATAAAGGCAGAAGCTCTAGATAGTACAATAGCACTGTCTCTAATATAAAATTGCAGAAACTTAACACAAGAGTAGGAACAGATGTTTTAAGTAGTACACTAGCGCTAACTCAAAAATAAATATTGCAGCAGCGGAGCAAATGAGTCGGAACAGTTTCTGCACATCTACATTGTGTGTGGATGTGAGCGCGCGTTAGCACATGCACGCGCGGGTTTAATTTTAAACAAAATCACTTTTTTGTCACTTCACTAGTCCATCAAGTTTCCCTCTTTCAAATTTAATTCCCACTCGTTAGCGTAATCTTCTCTGACTTCTTCGTGGAATAATAAATGGCGCAGAGATAAATTGCCAAACACTAAAAACTGTAATAAATTACTGAAACCAGTGGCTCTCTAGGCACAAAACACACAAGCTGTTACGAATGCAACAGTCGCCGCGAACAATTTTTTTTTTTTTGCAGGAGACGATGTTGGCAATGGATTCACAGCTTGCAGTACGGGTCCAAACAAGTGACGTCGCGGCAGCAGTGAGCAGGCCTGAAAATATTCTACTTGGTGGCATTGGTCATACCAACCTTACACCTGGCAACTTTTTTTTCCTCTTGGCTGTCTCCCCATCCTTCACTTTGTTTTTGCTCCTGTGGCCGTTGGCGACTCGGACTGACGGCTATTATATAAAGCCAATCTCTAAGTTGTAATGAGTAGTGACGCGGATGCGATGCTTGTGTTTACTACAAGCTATCGTATACCAGCGTGCCCACAGTCACGCCACATATTGAACCCTTCTCGCCCCCCCCCCCCCACTTTTTTTTTTTTGAAGTACTGTCCTTTTTGCTTACACATACGGGCGTGTTGGCCTGAAACGCTATCGCAACGGTAGGCAGGTCAGCGCAGCACACATTCGTACACGATGAACTGTGTTCTATGTGAACTGTGTGTGCGATGAATGGTCGTACACGATGAACCGTATAGAGGCAAATAGAATAGACTTTTGAAAGCATTGGTTCGGGTAGCTAGCCAAAGAAGGGAGTCTTACGTATCCAAGAAGCTACCTACCGGAATCCCTACGCGCCGATTCGCTAAGTCATCATTTTAGCATTGACGCATTCAGGCTTGTACAATGGTAAAGCCCCATTCGTTCAAACATGCACTGTTAGAAACAAGACCTGCTTTTTCTCTAACTAAGTACTAACTTTTTGCCTGTCACATAAAGCACTAACCTTCTAGTAAGTGAAGGGTGCGATATTTGATTAGTAAAACTTGCTAGTTTCTAAAGAAGTTTCTGAATAGTGCGGACTCTAATCCTTATTGCAACACTGAATCTTTAGTTAACGGTCGTTCGTAAATGCATGTAGATTGCCGCATCAAAATAATTCAATTACAGAAGTATATATAAGATAATAGGCGAAGTGCAATTGTCCACGTAGATTAATTAGGTACCACTAATAACTTCATGTAATTAGCATGACAAGTACGCATCACAGCAACATACATAGAGTCACGAAATAATCAGAGAAAAGGACGTACACGAAAATGCGCACATCGAATATCAATACTTGGCCGGTATTGTATACTGTAGCAGCACTTTGGAGGCTATTTATGCTCCTACTTTGAAATGGCACAACGTGTGCTGGTTAGCAGCCACAGAGTAAAGAAAAATGATGGACGTTTTGTACACATCATCATCTGCCCTTATATATATATATATATATATATATATATATATATATATATATATATATATATATATATATATATATATATATATATATATATATATATATATATATATATATATATATATATATATATATATATATATATATATATATATATATGTATATATATGTATATATATATATATATATATATATATATATATATATATATATATATATATATATATATATGTGTGTGTGTGTGTGTGTGTGTGTGTGTGTGTGTCAGCACTTAGCACGAAATTTCCATTCCGAAGAAGTCAACAAAATTAGGATTGGTCTAAATTTTTCTTAAGAGTTTCACGATTCCTGCAATATATCTGGTGGTGTTTACGAAGAATCGTTCTATTGCTTTCTTCTTGTTGTACCTCTAGCTGGCTGTCTGCGCGCACGAACCACAACGTCAGTTTTCGTCATGACCCTTCTTATATTTAGCTTTATTTTTCAGTAAATGTTCTGTTGTCCATACGCATCCATGTTGTTCATTTCTTCGTATTTCTACATTTTTCGCGCAGTTATGTCACAACGTCACAGATCTTTTCTTTCACACTTGAAGACTCTCGGTTGCATTTATTATACTTGGCTCCCGCTGGTCACATTATGACTGCTTCTTTGTCTTGATAGCATAGTTTACCTGTGGTGCAGTCTTGTACGTGTTCTACATTTGGAGAGAGGTGTTCCATTTGTTACATGAAAAATATGGGCAGGCAAGGTGTTCTGGTATTTTTACAGGAAGAGAGTGGACACAAAGTGGAGGAAAAGAACTAGGAGGCTCACTAGTAAATATACGGCTGGAAGTGTGGGCGACACGGCAACAAAAAGCATGAAGCGAAAAGTCAGAGAGGCAGAGAGGATTTATTGAATGACGTCGATTGAAAAGAAGCTGACTCTGAGTAACTACCGAAAAGCAAAAAGGCGGGAGAGGTTTTATGACATTTCAAAGGGAAGCCTATTACTGTTCGAATGGATGTTTCGTTGCCTTAAAACGCGTAGTCATAAAGCGAGATTCAGTGAAGCAAAATAACAATATACATGCTGTGGGGGAGTTAGAGAAACGATGAAACATGTTCTCATTGAATGCAGCGATATCCACCCAGGTATACGTGTAGGTGGAAGCCTACATGAGGCTTTAGATTTCAAGGACAAACATGGAAAACCCAACACGTTCACGATATAAGCAAGTAACAGACGGTTATAGTACTTGTGGCGGAAGAGTAGAAATAAAGCACAGAAATAGTGGGAAAATGAGGTCATTCTGCCTCAAGAAGCAGAGAGATGGACGACAAATTTATATTTTCTTTTGTTTTAATAAGAATTATTTTATTGAAGTATGCAAGGCGCTTGGCAACCTAAAAAGAAATATTTATTTTTGTGTTTTTTTTTCTTTTTGCGAGCACGGTGGCATACGTTTTACCAGCCCGTTGTAAAGTGGACCTTCATAGCATACATCCATTCATGTTAACCGGTGGCGCTAGGTACAACCCCGTTTCAATCAATTGTTCTACTCATGTTTCCACTACAATTTAAGTTCAAACGGCGCTACTTTTGAAGCTGTTGGCTCAGTCGAGCGAAATCATGGTGGAGGGCACCTCAACCGGTAGCCAAAAAGAGCGTCCCCTCCTCATTTTCGAGGCTCAGCGCGCGATTGTGCTCACCTTCATAGACCTCAGCTCGCAGCGAAAGCCACCGAGCTGAGCCCGGCTTCCCCGTTGCGGACCGGCGGCGGCTGTGGCAAGTGCTTAGTGGCGCGTTTAACCATGACGGGTCTGCCCAGAAAGAAAAAAAATCACAGTATATTCCCGGAGTGAATGATGAGTGGGGCGAAGCTTGAAAGGGTCTAATCGGTAAACCGTGAACCCTGCGTCCGTACGTCCATCTGTCCGTCCATCTATCCATCCATCCGACCGTCCTGTCTGTCTGTCTGTCTGCCTGTCTGTACGTCCGTCTTTTTGTCTGTCTGTCTGTCTGCCTGTCTGTCTGTCGGTCTGTCTGTCTATGACAGCGGATATCGACAGACAGATGGGCTGGCTACGACAACGGAGAGCGAACTGAGGCACAGTAATTGCATGAGGCCCGTTGCGACGCCACCAGTATCAAAGACGCACACAGGTGAGCGACCGTCAAATGAACTGGGGGGTTTTCTCTTTGACATTTGTGTATATTTCCAGCCCACTGGCTCGCTGGCATCCATTGATAGCTTCAAGTTCTTCGCGCAAGATCCGCACTGCTCGTTTTGACAGACGAAAGCGTTGTCGGAACTCTTCTTCGGTCAACTATTCAAATGCATCGTTAACCTCACTACGTCGCCTCGGCTCGGCTGCGGAAACCGCACAGGCAAGACGAAAAAAAAACGCCAGGCCTGCGCAGTAGGCGCAAGACAGTTACAGCGAAAGCTAGAATAGTGGCCTTTCACAGCCTTTTCAAAACACTCTTTGGGTAACTACTGCAAGCACAATTGCTTAGCACCCACTAGGGCAATAATAATAAACTCTTGGGTAGTAGGCCGGCATTCGCTATGCTATTTTTAGTCATTCTCCTGATAAGCGTGGTATGCGCTAAACACTTGCAAGGAATTTTGTGCCAATTGTCCATGCAGTGGCTGACGACGATGAGGAATTGTGACTGACGTGGGTATGCGCCACAGTTAATAGGGAACCAAGAAAAAGCTTCTGTAATGATTTGAAGCATTGGACGGTCCACTCGTAACAGTATACGCATTGTGCGACGACTGGTTGATTTTTCACTGTTGTAAAATGCTTCATAAGTCGTATTAACGCGATTTTTTTCCCGACATCAAGCCTGCCTAAAGCAAGTTTGCCAATAAGTCCCAAGCACCGGTGTGGCTCAGTGCTAGAATACTGGGCTGGCACCCAGCCGACCCTGGTTCGAGCCCCACTGTGCCATTGGTGCTAGGTCACGCTTGCCTAAGGCAAGTTTGTCAAGAAGTTACACACAGCGCGTGACCCGAAAAGTTATCTCATTACAGCTTTCGCTGTAAAACCGTGGTAGATAAAGGAAACGCCATGTTCACAGAGTGTACGGATACTTGGAAGGCGCGAAACGCTTACATTTCAATGCAATCATTGCCACCTCGTAGTCACTTCAATCGACCTGTTTTGTTTCGCATGGTCTCTCCAATCGTTCCTTTGCCTCCGTTAGAAAAAAAAAACGGACAGAAACAGACACGTGACAACTTAGCTCACGTTAAATAGAACGTCACTGCATTCCTCACGGCTCAAATGAGCTTATCGCGTGCGACTTTAAGGAGCAGAACACCTCCGTCCGATTTGGCAGCGTATTGAATATTTCACCAGAGGTCTAATTATTCCGTTCATTCGGTAACTGCAAATGGAGAAGTCTTCGATAATTCGTCCAGGCTTACATTTAGAGCACTAAAAACATCACCCACTAGGTGATAGCGAGGCTGTATTTTTCTAAGTCAGGCACTTTACGGAAAGAAAAAAAGTATTGGAAGAGTCAACTTGGCTAACAATAAAACGTTTCTGAGCGAGCGCTGCAACGTTTGTATTGAAGATCTTTTGCTAGATTTATTACTTTGAAAGTTTTATGAGCAATTATTGATAATTACCGAGATTCACTGACTAAAAGCATATAACGACGTTCTCCAAATAAATTAGAAGAATACTGCGCCAATTTGAACCACGTAGCCACTGCTGTAAAAGCGTCATGCGTGAAAAACAAGTGCATCCACATAATTGTCTTGCATGACTCATAGATACGCCCTTGTTGTGAAAAAAAGCGTAATATAGTTGAACATAGGTCTCTTGGAGAAAAAATAGCGCCCGATTTAGCCAACTTCAGAAGCTTAACGATTCTCAGTTATCAAAACGAATCTCACGCACGTCTGAGTTCACCCACGTCATCGAATGTCAGCCGCGTCTCAAATTGAAAAAAGGGGGTGGGTGAGGGGGAGGGACATAAGACTGCATCTGAGTGTTGCCCGATGTCTGAGGTGCCCGCGCTCCACGGAGCGCTCGCGCACATGGCGCGGCCGCGCATCGAAGCTAATCGGCCCAAGCGCACATGCTTCGTGTGATCTCTTCCGCTGCGCTTGAGTCGCCTTGCTTGCTTTTCTTTGAAGGATGACTATCAGCATGAGCGGGCCGCAACAGCGTTACATGAAAGCGCGTTTCGCTTACTGCAGCGTATTGTGCAAGCTCCCGCTTTAACAAGGAGTCCGAAACCCGTGGCCCGTGGGCAGCACGCTGCCTCATCACAAATAAATAAGGTGCTCGGGTTATTTACTCGCCTATTGTGAATATTATTACGTTGTTCGTTTTTTATTGCGACAGCAACTATATGCAGAATGGAAACTTGCCGAAATTATATTGTTGCTCAAAAACGAAAATGAAGCATACATGTTGTATAACATAGGGCCAATCGCACTGACATGAAATTTTGTGAAATTGGTTGAGAGAATCATCAGCATACGAATTATTTACTTATTACCGTGAGGTCGATTCTAAGCCCCTATTCAATTGGTTTCAGGGCCGGTTGTTCAACTTGGGATGCCCACGTTGATTTAGAAAGTCGGCTTCAATGAGCTTCGCTACATAACAAATGTGCATGCTTTAGTTACTTTAGACATCGCTAAAGCATATGATACCGTGGAGCACTGTATGTTGATTGATCGATTAGAATACCTTGATTTTCCATCATACGTAGTAGCGTGAGCTTACAATTTTCTTGCAGACAAAAATGTTATTGTTTAAACATGGATTTTCATCATATACTCTTACACAAACGAGGGGAGTACTGCAAAGCTCAGTGCTTTCCCCGGTGCTACTTAATTTACTAATGAGCACCATTCTACATAAACAGGCCATAACAACTTATGTTTATGCAGACGATGTTGTGTTTTTGCAATGTCAGATAGCATTCAGACCTTATATGAACGGCTGCACACTTACCTTAATACATTGGAGAGCTGGCTCAGTAGGAACTGCTTTCTACCTAATCTGAGTAAATGTGCCCTCCTTGTTTTCCCTCTGCAATACCCGTTACACATGTCTCTGTTTTACCAATATGAGGATTTACCACAAGTAGAATCTGTTGAATACCCTGGAGTATTTTATCACACATCGCTTAACTGGCAACGTCATAGCGAATGTATCGCCGAAAAAGGTGTGCGGGCCATTAGCATATTGCGTAGGCTCAGCAACTACCGCATAGGTATGAGAAGAGACACACCAGTAATGATATATCACATGTACGTGCGTCCTATTTTGGAATTCGGTTGTGCACTTTTCTCTGGAGTTGCAGCTTACGAGTTGCAGCATATAGTTCTTCTGGAAAGAGAAGGTTTGCGCTTATGCCTTGGCCTTCCCAAAACAGTTGCTAACAATGTTTTGTATCTCGAATCAAAGGTCCCTCCTCTTTCCTGTAGAATTCGCCTTCTGACTGTTCAGAAATTCTTAAGAATTTATGATTCACCATTACGACCTTCAGACAGAGCCTTTATTTCCACCCAGAATCATTTTCCGGTGCTAGATGGCCGCGATTTCACGCCCCACCAATTATATTTGTGCAAAATTTACTCAAGCCTCTAAACGTACGTATATGTGACATCATGTCGAGACGTGATAATTCATACCCTGTGGAAATTCAATTTGATGATATTTTTCCTAATAACGCCAAATTACTTCAACATAATATTTTGGATGGTTTACTACAAGATCACCTGTGCAGTATTACAACAAACGTTATTATTGCTGCAGACGCATCGCAATGTGAAGGAAAGTCAGTGGTTGGTATTTTCAGCCCGATTTTAGATTGCATTTATTCCCTTTGACTACCCAATTTCATACCCGTTTTTGTGCCTGAATTTCTGGCAGTAGTTCTCGCCTTACGCAAGTTAGATATAGCAATTACATCAGCTGTCATAATAACAGATTCCTTATCTCTCTGTGCGGCACTTTCTGTTGGTCTGATAATCAAATAACAAAGGCGTTCCGTGCACTAGTGTCTGCGCATTTGAGAAAAGTCCGATATGTTTGCGTGCCTGGACATAAAGGCTTATTTCTGAATGAAATAGCCGATTCCTTAGCTAAGCCATAAATTAGCGAACTAATTCTACCACGCTGTCCATTATCCGCTTATGTGACCACTGCTCGATTCCGCAGACATACGCTTATGGAAGTCTTTAGAGGTCCAGCACAAACACACTCTACTGAATATCGCCGTTTATTATATCCCTGGCGAAGAGACTTTTGCAGCACTCGTAAACAAGAAGTATCTATCAGAATTCTGCGTTTTCGGGTACCAAATCTATATTTTTATTAACACAGATATGTTCAGGCACCTTCGCCTCTGTGCGCGTTCTGTGATGAACTTGAAACAATAGATCATTTCTGTTTGACCTGCAGGTGGTTTAACACATTACGAAAAACCCTTTTAGAAATACCATTACGTGGTATTGGTATTGACTTATCTGTGCCTGTCATTTTGTCTTTTGGAGCTTTCATTTCTGGGTTCTCTAATGCGACAGTATGCGCGGCCACCTGGGACTATACTGATGAAACTAATAGGTTGACTAATTATTCTGTTTCATTATCCTAACGTGTCTACAAGATTATATACCTATAAAATCAGATTATTGCTCTATTCTAAGAATAAACCCGTTTCCTTATTTAAATATATGTATGCGTTAGATCAAGCACCACACGTTCCTAGGTTATCGCTAATCTTTCTACTATATCTCCATTATTCTAAATCTGAACAATAATTTTTAAAACCACTCGATTCTTGGCCAATCTCCCTTGATGGATATGCGCCACGGTCAATAGGTGAAAAACAACAAGCATAAAGCAAGTATTGGGCCGGTCTGGCGATATCACCGCTATGCAACTTTTGTTCAGAATCAGAAACAATATAGCACTATTTTTATAATGTCGCCGATACAAATTGCTCAGGAAAACATTCTTAGTCCTCCCATTCGCTAGCCTGGAGCTGAGCTTCACAATAGGAAATATACTTTCCTTCCGTGCTTCCAATCTGGGCTGCAGCCACGAGAACGTTTTTATGCAGTTTGCAAGTACTTTAATGAAATTGAAAGAATTAAGCTTTTAATTGCGTCACTATTATTCCTGCAGAAATAATCCGACATACACAGGAGCTTTGTTTAACCATGCTGATTCCTATTCTAGGTAATGAATGATTGTCTGATCTGAACAAGTGACAAACAACTATTGCACTCCTTTCATTCTGCCTAGGGTGTCTTTTTTTCTTTCTTTTTTTCTTCAGTGGGTGGTTTCGATATTGAATAAAAAAATCTTACTGAATTAAGTTATCAATTCTGGGCCAATTCCTCTGAGTGGGTACGAGCCACGGCTGTGTAATCATTATCATTATCAGCAGAATCATTGGGAGCACGACGTGTGTCCATTTTGTAGCGTCACACAGATCGACAAGATCGACCTCATCAACTTGCCTTGGCCAGGCCGAAGCCTCCGCTCAACATACATAAGTTTAAGGGAACACCAGAAGACGTCACCATCGACAAGTGGCTTGTTATTTTCTACATGAAGGCAGCCGAGGCGTCATGGGCTCACCGCGATCGGGTCAGTCAATTCAGCGAATACATTGAAGGGGAATCGTTCAAGTGGTACCTGACAGATTTTCGGTAACGGCGAGACAACTTAGGGCAATATCAACCGCGACATGCAAGCCCGCTTTGCTACGACTGACGGAGATGCATTCCATGTATTCATTCACTAACGACTGAAAAGAGGGCAGACCACCAAGGACTACTATGACTAGCAAAGGCGACTGGGTTCCTTGGCTGACCTGAAAGAGTGCTACATCTTTTCTGCACTGACTTATGGTGTTCGTCCTTATGTGGTTCTGGCACTCGCCGAGCTGTCTTTCAACTCGGCATTAGAGTGGCTCACTGGTGCTCAATGGGTGGAGACATCTTTAAAACGGGTGACAGGAGTTTTCTTAACTCGTAACGTTAGTCCTGCATCAAGTGCTTCACGTCTCTTCAGCAGAACGCAGCAGTGAACATTAACTGCTCGAACACGTGTCCCGTAAACCGAATATAGATACTGCTCAGCTGCTGGTTTTCCACGGCAGTTTCATTGGCACAGTGAATGTCCGCACCACAGCAATGTGTCCGCTATTGAGATTGGACGGGGAAACGAGGACGGCAACCCAGAGTTTCAGGGCTCTCACTGGAAAACCAGTAACTGCAATTCTCAATAGAGGAGCAACAATTCCTTGTATCAGCGAGGATGTGTACAAACAGCTAAAACTTCAGTTGATGACAGACTCTAACATCATGGGGCAGCAAGTTGCTCCAAGCATTTGACCTTTGAGTCGCGTATACAATCTGTCACAAATTAGAAACGTCACGAAGAATTTGCATGTACAACAGACGTTCTGTGAGGCATAAGAACGCAACTAATTCTTAGCCTAGACAGCGCTTCGTACTTCAATCTTTCTGTAAATCTGGTAACCACATCAGTGACACAAACATGTAGAATTTTAACCTTCCGCATCACAGTGAAAAGAAAACCCTGCTGATGCGAACCCTGACTTCATAAAACTTGCCAGAGCAAAAGTCTGTGCCACTCGACTCTCTTTCAAGCAAGCATGACGATATCTTTGAAACATTGGACGGATATTGGGTGCATCACTTCTGAGCAACATGGGATCGTACTTACCAATATTGTCCCTATTGATCGAGCACCACACCGATGTTCACAGACACACAAAGCGGAGATTAACAAACAAGTTTAAGCAGCTTATTAAGCAAGTTTTTGTGAGCTTTTTATTGTCACCCTAAGCCACACCTGTCATTTTAGCGGAAAACAAAGGTGAAGGAAGTACTCCTATATGTATTGACTACCGGAAACTCAACTTCATAACAGTACCCAACTTTCAACCAATTCCACGTATAGATGATATTTTTACCGCTTGGAAAAGGCTCAGTTTTTCACTACATTGGACGTAACGTCCGGATACTGGCATGTCAATACGCATACCAACGACGTTCAGAAAACTGCATTTGTCACGCTTGGTGGTCAATTTGAGTGGTTGATAATGCCGTTCGGGTTAAAGAATGCTCCGGCTACCTTTCAAAGAGCCATGAAATCAATAATAGCGAAACCTCAGCTCACCAATGTTATTAATTACATTGGCGATGTGGTCCTATACTCAGAGACATTTGATGAACCTATACGACACTTCCAGGCGCTATGAAAAGCTCTGAAAACCGAGAACGTAAAACTCAAACGAACAACGTGCCAGTTTACTCACTGCATCATTGAATACCTGGACTACAAAATTTTGTAAGAAACAGTGACACCTAAGCAGTGACAACAATGTGGCTGCCATACTCGAATTTCCAACATCCAAACGAAAGAAATATCTCCAGAGTTGCATCGTGCGAAGAGTATCGTAACCACTGGCCAAAATTGAAACCTTTGCAGCTTAGCCTTTCGGGCTACGCAGGAAAACTACCAGTACTAGGTGAACTTCAACTGATGGTTACGTACCAATGTGTTGAGGTTGAATGTAAGCTCGTAGTACTAGACTGCGTTGGACCGAGCATGTGCGGACGAGACCTCATAAACATGCTGGACAAGGCTGGAGTTTCGGTACTGCAAGTGGAAAAAGGGGTGGCACCAGGCACAGTGCAAGCCATCAGCCACGACAACAATCGCGCTGAATACCTAGACGTCTTCTCGGAGGAACTGCGACTGATCAACGGAGCCCCCAGCCAGCTTGATGCTGAAGGAGGGTGCTGTTCCCAAGTTTTGCAAAGTGAGATCACTCCCGTATGTCCTCCGTGACAAAGTGGCGAAAGAGTTGGAACGGCTGGTGTCCCTGGGCATTATATCACCCATGAAACATTCGGACTGGATGACTCCAATAGTGCCCGTGCTTAAGAAGGACGGCACAGTTCGTATTTGCAGGGATTTTAAAGCCACGCTGAACCAAGCGTGTGAAACGGAGCAATATCCTGTTCTGGTGATCCAAGACATATTTGCGTCATTAGGCGGTGGGGAATTGTTCAGTACGCTAGACCTGAAAGATGCCTACAACGAGGTGCCATTAGACGAAGGTGCACGCAAGCTGTGCATGATTAACACGCATTTGGGACTGTTCTGTTACAACAGGTTGCCGTTCGGTATTTCCTCGGCTCCGGCCATATTTCAGATGGAAATGGATACTATGCTGGCCCGTCTTTCTGGAGTGAAAGCGTACTTGGACGACGTGCTTGTGTCTCAAAAGGTGCCAGACAACGGAGCTCGGCTGAAAGCAGTGTTGCATCGCTTCCGGGAACACGGCGTAAAGCTGAGGTATGAAAAATGCAGCTTCAGCCAACCGTTCGTAGCTTATCTGGGACATCGGATAGATAGACATGGCCTGCACCCCACCGAAATGAACGTGGAAGCTATCTTGACGGCACCAAGTCCTTGCAATGCGAGCAAGTTGCGTTCGTTTGACAGCATGTTGACATTCTATTCCAGATTCTTACCAAATATGTCAACAACTTTATCACCGTTGTCTCACTTGCTAGAAAAAAAACGCACGGTGGGAGTGGAAGCACCCACAGCAAACGACATTCGTCAAGGCCAAACAATGTCTGAAGGACGCAGAAGTACTTGCTCAATTTGATCCGTTGAAAGAACTGAAATTGGAATGTGATGCATCACAGTATGGCATTGGTGCAGTGTTGTTCGACACAGAAGGCAGCGCTCATCGACCAATCGGATTTCTTCCAAGGACTCTTACGAAAGCCGAACGAAATTACTCGCAACTATAGCGTGAAGCGCTGGCACTCGTGTTTGGCGTCACGAAGTTCTGGGACTACCTCTTCGGCCATGAATTCACGCTAGTGACGGACCACCAACCACTCCTGGGACTGCTCAGAGCCGACCGTCCAACGCCTGTTATGGCAGCGTCCCGCATCCAACGCTGGGAACTTTATCTCGGCGGTTATCGCTACAAGCTTCAGTACTCTCTCGGAAGGCAGTTGCTGAATTTGGACGCCCTCAGCAGGCTTCCACTACTGGTTTCCTGTCGCGCTGTCGAACCACAAGAGTATGTTTCTGTTTGGAAAGCCTTGATGAAGGCACAGTAACGATGCGAACTACAGCACCTGACAGACCGCGACTCGACGCTCGCACGCATCAAGCATTACGTACTGCATGCTTGGCCCAGAATATCTAAGAGCATAGAGCCGGACATTGTGGCATTTTTTAACCGCCGGCTGGAGTTCTCCTTGGCGTACGAGTTAGTTTATTGGGGCCACCGAGTTGTACCCGCCAACCACGGAAGCGTTTACGGGAGCTCCTGCATGAAAATCACCAAGGGTCGTCAGCGATGAAGTCTATCGCGTGATCATTGTTTTGGTGGCCGGGCCTGGGCGGAGAAATCGAGAGACTGTCAGTGACATGCAAGAGCTGCATCGATAATTTACCCATGCGGCCAATCGCACCACAAGCAAGCTGGCCACAAACACTGGAGAAGTGGTCACGCATTCATGTGGATTTTGCCGGACCAATAGAAGGCATGATGGTTCTGGTGATAACTGATTCCCATACAAAGTGGATAGAAGCAATCCCTCTCAAAGAAGCCACCACGACGGCTACAATCAACTGTTTACGGGACATATTTAGCCGCAAGAGTGGAAGCTTGGGCTAGTTGGTGCGTATTCATATTTGCAAGGTGTTTCAGCGCGCGAACAAAGGAAAAAAGGACAGGGTAGACAGAAAGAGCGCTGACTTCCAACTAACTTTATTTCGCAGAGTGGCAAGAATTTATACGTCTAAAAAGGAAGATTACAGAGCATGTATGTAAAAAACAAGCCCAATCTACACACCAGTAACAGCACGTGTGACAGGTCCTCTAATGCCTCAAAGCCCAGCCAGGTAATCGCGTTCAGCCTGGGATAAAGCAACCGATGAAGTGCTTACGCTTTATCTCCTAGCACGTGTATTTTTTCTGCTTCAACTTACCCGAGAAATTATCGAAGCAGAAACAATACACGTGCTAGGAGATAAATGCGTAAGCACTTCATCGGTTGCTTTATCCCAGGCTGAACGCGATTACCTGGCTGGGCTTTGAGGCATTAGAGGACCTGTCACACGTGCTGTTACTGGTGTGTAGATTGGGCTTGTTTTTTACATTCATGCTCTGTAATCTTCCTTTTTAGACGTATAAATTCTTGCCACTCTGCGAAATAAAGTTAGTTGGAAGTCAGCACTCTTTCTGTCTACCCTGTCCTTCTTTCATTTGTTCGCGCGCTGAAACACCTTGCAAATATGAATATTTAGCCGCTTTGGCGTGCCCAGAGCGATTGTTTCCGACAACGGGACGCAAGTCACTAGCCGTGAACTTGCAACGTTCGTCCATCAAAACAACATATCGCACGTCAGGACAGCCCCTTTCCACCCAAAATCTAATGGGGCTGCCGAACGAGCCGCAAGAACGGTGAAAGATGGCCTTCGAAAGATGAAGGGAGGAAAATTGGAGCACAGATTGATGCGGCTGTTGTTGAGCTACAGAAGAACGCCCAACAAAAGCGGGAAGTCGCCATCGGAGATGCTTCTAGGCTATCAGATCAGATCGCGCCTGGATACCTGTTTCCCAAAGTCCAGTGGTGGAGCCACGTGTACAAGCCAGGAACGCGTGCCCCCTTTAAACAGCCATGTGCACGTGCGCAACTGCGGTGCCGCAAGTAAATGAATACCAGGACAGGTGATAGCTACATCTAGGACGCGAATGGTCACCGTAGAAACGCCTGGAACAATTGTCCGACGGCATGTTGATCAAGTCCGTCTGCAGTCTACGGAAGTGCAATCACCGGTCCCGGTGGAAAACGTGCGCACGGACGAGCCACCCGTCAGCCCAGAAGAAGCGGTGCCGCACCCTGATGCAAGTCTGCGAGAACGGTCGGGTACCCCAACTTTAGTCGCAGATCATCATGCCCCCGAATTAGTTCCGGCCTGTCAGTCCACCGAATCAGAAGTCGCAAGGACTTAGCTCAAGTACTACGACGCTCAACGCGTAAACGGAAGCCAGTTGACCGTTTTCACTTTTAGGAGAAAGAAGTGTTGTATCGGCTGCGGTGTCACAGACTGGCTGTCCACTGCGCATGAGTAAAGTTTCTTTGCTCTGTTCGCTTCTTCCTCTCCCTCTAACACGATATTATATTAACGCCCTTCTGCAGCTAATAAACGTCATTCTTTGCCTGCCTTCGCAAACCGTGTCAACGTGCGTTCCTTTCGAGCCGTAGCCAGTAGGCCGCGGCAACTCAACAAATATATATAACACCGCAACGCCCATCTGCTTATGTGAGAGACGTTGTACATGATGGCTAGAAACAATTTGAACTAGTTTCTCTGTATATGCATAAGTCTATACAGAAATACCAATTTACACCACTCGGGTTTCCGACGTTACCAAACCATCATCCTCGCAGGGGCGCCTGCGCAAGTAGGCGTTTGGTGTGTAGCGACACCATGGACCCGAGCTAACGGGGGAGTTTTGACTCCCTCCCACGCCTAGCCGTGCGTGGTTTTGCCGTGTCCGGGGAAAAGGGGATGCTGTGGGTTGAGCCGACGCTGGGTGATTGGACCTTTAAGGCCCCCCGGCAGAGGCAACACACCCCTTTGGCCCTGGCTTTTTGTAGATGGCACCCCCGGATTGACCCGCCTGGGGGGAATCGGCAGTCGCCTTTTCCTGTCTCCCCCTCACATCTTCGTATTTTCTCTTACTTTAAATCTTTCCTGTCCTCTACTCTCTTCCGTTGACTTCCGTGTTTCCTGGCGGCAAGGGTTAACCCTGTGTGGCTACCCTACCTTGGATACACCATATTCGGGTATAGTGGTGGTGTACAGCTGGCGTCTGCAGGGCCTGTGCTTCCAGACCCTGCAGCGTCCCCTTGTAGGACTCCATGGTGGGTGGCTGGCGCCGCTGCCGTAAAGAAACCTTTTCTTATGGCTAGTTCCTTCCCCCCACTCCGTGATCGCCCTCAGAAAAGAGGGCGCACCGATGAAGTCTTCCGGTTTTATGGTCACCAGAGAGTATCCTATCCTCGATTTCACGTTGTCCACGCTGACACACCCGGCAAACCAGTGAGAACAATTTCACCTTTTCTTGTTTCGAAGTCTTTGACAGAAATCATTGGCCCAGGATATAAAGCATCGAGAATGGCAAGTGGCGACCTCCTGTTGGAGCTCCGTGACCAGAAGCAATATGAAAAGTTGTCTAATCTAGTGAAATTTGGAGATACCAAATTAATAGTAACCCCACACCGAACCATGAACACCACCCATGGCGTTGTCTCAGATGATGACCTGTTAGGGCTGACGGAGGATGAACTCCTGGAGGGTTTCAGCGAACAGAATGTCATCAACGTGAAACGAATTAGGATGAGGCGTGATGGCAAAGAAATCCAGACTAAGCACCTGATACTTACTTTCAATTCTAGTTACTGCCCGACTCCGTTGAGGCTGGGTACATCAAGCTTCGAGTGAGGCCATATATACCGAACCCTCTCCGATGTTTCAAATGCCAGCGGTCCGGCCACAGTTTTCATAACTGTCTAGGCCGCCTAACTTGTGCGAAACGCAGTGCTGACGAACACACATCTGCTGCCTGTGAAAACTCTCCTCGCTGTGCGAATTGTAACGGGGAGCATGCCGCATACTCACGGTCATGCCCAAGCTGGAAGAAAGAAAAGGAAATCGTCACGATTAAAGTAAAACAAAACATTTTATTTAGGGAGGCACGAAGGCAGGTGTCCTACCTGCCAGAAACCAGCTTTGCCGAAGTCGCGCGTCAGGGGGCAGTGACACGACGGCCCCCGGCGCCTGTCTGGCACACGCGTAGTGAGCCAGCGGTGACGCCATCCGCCCCCTCGGCGGTTGCAGCCAGTGCTGCTCCGCCATCCAAGAAAGACCCACCTACCTCTGGGCTGGGGGCCGCGAAGGTCTCGTCCTTTGAGGCGAGACCCTCAAAACAAATGCAGCGCTCGCAAGAGCGCGTGTCCAGCGCCTCGCAAGAGGCAATGGACACAACACAGAGCATGAGGGCGCAGCCAGCGCCTAAGGATCGGCGCGCCTCTGTCGACCGATCCAAAAAAGAAAAATCTCGTGTCACGGCCCCTGGAAAGGGTCCGTGATCTTACTTTCCATCCTTGAGCACAGAACACAAAAGACACCTAAAATGGACACACAAGTACTACAGTGGAATGCCAGAGGCCTATCTAATAACCTAGATGATATCAAAAACTTGCTTAATGCCTATCAGCCAAAAGTGTTCTGTGTTCAAGAAACTCATTTAAAATTGACTCATGTGAATTTCTTAAATCAATATGGGGTTTTTTGTAAAGATCGAAATGGTGGCAATTTCTCTTCTGGAGGTGTGGCCATCATTGCACAAAGAAGCGTAGCATGCTAGCACATTGTGCTACAAAGCTCTCTTGAGGTTGTGGCTGTTCGCGCTATTCTATTCAACCGTCTTATACCTATCTGCTCGATCTACATAGCCCCTGACGAACCATTCAATAAAACAGAGTTCGAAAAGCTTATTGATCAGCTTCCAGAACCATATGTGTTAATTGGAGATTTTAATGCTCACAGTTTGCTATGGGGTGATACCAAATGTGATGCGAGAGGTCGTGCCATAGAAAAATTTCTTCTCGCATCTGAAGCCTGCCTGCTCAATAAGGCAGAGCCAACATACCGCAGTACCACACACAATACATATTCATGCATAGATTTAGCCATTGGGTCACTGTCACTCTTACCTTACTTAGATTGGAAAGTTATTAATAATTCATATGGAAGTGACCATTTTCCAACTCTTTTAGTAACAAAACAACGGGATGACCGGCTGTCTTATCCCAAAAAGTGGAACTTTCATGTTGCAAACTGGGTGAAATTCAGAGAGCTATGTACACTACACCTCGAAGAGGTAGATCATTTGGAAGTAGAAGAGATGGCCAACTATATTTCGGAATATGTTCTTACTTGTGCAAAAAAGTGCATACCGCAGTCCAGGAATGATAAGGTTAACGCAAAGCCATGGTGGAATCGGGTGTGTGAAATTTCTAAAGAACGGCAAAACAAAGCATGGAGGGTTTTTTCTCGCTACCCAACAGCAGAAAACTTGATAACCTTTAAAAGTTGCAAAGTGAATGGAAGGCGTGTTCGCCGTATAGCCAAACGGGAAAGCTGAACACGCTATATATCCTCAATAAACTCCTACACAGACGTCAGCAATGTTTATAATAGGGTGCATAAACTTAAAGGACAAGGCCCAAATCCCTTCCCTTTGGTGAATGACTGCGGTGATACAATAGAAGAACAGGCAAACGCTCTTGGCGAACACTTCGAAAAAATGTCAAGCTCAGAAAACTATACCACTAAGTTCTTACGCCACAAAAGCATAGCTGAAAGTGTACCTCTGGGCCGGAACAAGCCTCGATCAGACGGATACAATAAACCACTAACAGTATATGAACTGAAGCTCGCCTTCGTTCCTGTGGAAGTTCTGCTCCTGGTTCTGATAGAATTACTTATGAAATGATCAGGAATCTCCCTGATAAAACCCTGAACTGCCTTTTAGCACTTTACCACAAGATTTTCAGTACCGGCAAAATACCCTCTGCTTGGAAAGAGGCAATAGTACTACCAATCCTTAAACAGGGCAAAGATCCCTCTTCGGTAAATAGTTACAGGCCTATCGCCCTCACAAGCTGCCTACTCAAAGTGTTTGAAAAAAATGATTAACCTCCGCTTGGTCTATTACTTGGAATACAATGGCATATCGGACCCGTGCCAGTCTGGTTTCCGTACAGCTAGATCCACAACCGACAATCTTGTCCTCCTCGAGTCGTATATACGTGACGCCTTTGTACACAATCAATACTGTCTCTCTGTTTTCTTCGATCTGGAGCAGGCATATGATACTGCCTGGCGATATGGAATATTGCAAGATCTACTGTCTTTCGGTATATGTGGCAGGTTGATTACCATCTTAAAAGATTACCTGTCTGAAAGGAAGTTCCGTGTAAGAATAGGTACTGTGTTATCGCGCACATTTCTTCAAGAAAATGGAGTGCCGCAGGGAGGAGTATGAAGTAAGCACAATAAGGGAGGAGGTTTGAAGTAAGCACAATGAGACAGCCTGCGCTCTATTGGGTTTTGAATGTGACATTAGGAATGCCAACCTCACTATATAGTAATACTTGGTAATCTCGTTGTGTGTAGTAGGTGTGTCTCTATGTCCCAGGTCGTCGGCACTGAATCTGTCGCCCTGGCCGAGAGCAGCGTGGTCAGTGAGCGTGCGCGCTGCTGTGTGGGCCGATTCGTTCGGGTTCAGTGCGACGCCGTTTACGGAGCCGACATGTGCGGGGAATTATTATATGATGTGAGCCACAATCGTATCGCTGGTGGAGCTGCTCAAGATCCTGGCTGCCTGTGTTGGTATGCGGCCCTTTTGAAAGGCTCTGACTGTGGATTTCGAGTTTCTGTACACCTCTTCACACTACAATTTACCAGAGCGAGTGCGATGGACACCTGTTCGGCCACATGGGGGTTTGTTGTGCGTACCGTGGCGCAGTTCATAGTTGAGCCCGTCTGGTCCATGACCACCGCTGTGAACTTCTTGCCGTTTCGATATGATGCAGCGTCAAGAAAACTTGCATTTACGCCACCTTTTCTCAGTTGCTTCAGGAGACCCATCGCCCTTGCCCGACGACGTCCCTCATTGTGTACAGAGTGAGTGTTGCGGGGTATTGGGACAACAATGACGTTTACCTGTATATGTATTGATACACGCGCGCTACTTCTTTCGAGCTCCATAGGGTTCAAACCTAGCTCGTCAAGTAAGCGCCGACCAGTCATCAAAGTGGACAACCGAGCCAGCTGCGAGCGTTGCAGCGCTTCCGCTATCTCGGCAGCAGAGTTGTGCACACCGAGCGCCAGCTAGGTTTCAGTGTCTGTGCGTACAGGAAGCGCCAGTGCTTTCTTGGCGATCTTTCTGATAATCGCGTCGAGCTTGTACCACTACGACCTAAGACAGCTGTGCATGGCAACGGTGTAGGTAAAGTGGCAGAGCACATACGCCATGATGATCTTTAACAAATTGTCTTCTTTAGGGCCTCTATGTCTCCCGGAGATTCTTTTGATTGTCTAAAGCGTTGTCAGTCTAGGCGACGATCTTCCGCAGAGCACTGCCGTTGCCGCCCTTTGCTTCAATAAGCATGCCGAGGATCAGGATGGTGTCTACCCTCAGGATTTCCTCCCCGACACTCGTGTAAATGTGTATATCGCTTTCTACGACGCGTTTCCATCCCTTAGGTCGGTCACCTCGTTATTTTCTATGAAGCAGAAGCTCCGACTTGGCGGGTCAGCATCTGAGTCCCGTTTGGCGCAGGGACGATTCCACCTCTGCGACTGCTTCTTGAAGGGCATCTTGCACCCGGTCTTCGTTGCCGCCAACGCACCAGATTGTGGTGTCGTCGGCTATGATGGTCTACTTGATGCCGTATGCGCTAGCCAGTCTTTTGAACAGTTTGATCATGCAGAGATTAAAGAGCACCGGAGAAATTCCCGACCTCTGGGGCATGCCTTGATGCCCGAGTGGTACGTCTCCAGAGAAGAAGTTCCTGATGCGCAGCCCCGCTTTTCTTCCAGACAAGAAGGACTTGATGTAGGTGCACAGCTTGGGCCCAAGCTAGAGGTTTGTCACGGTCTTCAAGATGCATTCGTCCTAGATGCTGTCAAAGGCCTTCTCTAAGTCTCAGTCAAGAGGAGCCTTCCTATCTCTAGAGTATTTATCAAGGACTTGGTGCTTAATGAGCATCATTGTATCCTGCGTTGCAAGGCCGGTATGATACGCCATCATATTGTACGTATAAATATCATTTCCCTCCAGGTAGTTCTTAAGCCAGTTGAGAATCGCGTGCTCTGCCACCTTACCTACGCACGACGTCTAGGCGATGGGGCGAAGATTCTCTACGCTAGGAGACTTTCCTGGCTTGGGAATCAGTACGGTCTCAGTTAGCTTCCATTCCTCAAGAACCCTACCGGCTTTCCATGCTTCATTGACAAAACCAGTTAGACGTTCTATGGATGCGTCGTCGAGGTTTCTAAGGATTCTGTTCGTGATCCCGTCTGGCCCTGTTGGCGACTTGCGATTCAGCATTTGTATCACTTTCCTGATTTCAGCCTCTTACGTGTGAAATCAATGTCACTCACAAAATTAACGTTTGCCTCCTAAATCCACAGCCAAAGTCCCCTTTTCAGAAGTGATTGCAGCAAACGCAATCGCCGGACTTCGGCTCATTGCTCTTTTAAAGCTATCTTTATGACCCATGTGTCGTCATGTTCAGTATTCTTCAACTAAAACCGTGAATTTCCAATCCCATCTTGCTCACTTGCTTACGCGATTCACAAATTGTGGCGCACAGCACCACCGAAAACATTGGTCACGTTTTCTAAGCTCTCGTTATTTCTAGATGCCAGCGCAAACGAACTGGATGTTAAACGAGATTGATTAAAGGGGTGAACTAAAGTAATGCATGGTATTTGCACGAGGAGCTCTCAGCTGTACGCTCTGATGGTTGAGCAGAGCCACAGTCACGCGCATTCTCAGCACTGCCTTAGAACACTCGTATATGCGAGGCCTTAGAACAAGAAAAAAATTATGACATAGAGGAAACGAACAAAATCATAACTACAATGAATCCTAAAACACAACTGCAGTTAGGTTAAAGCACTAGGACAAGAAGTAAGCAAACTCTTCCAAATAAAAAAAACGAAAAAAAAGAAACGACAATCTACAAAAGCTAACCACTCAGTCTAGGGGCCTTGTTGATTTTCGATGTGGTACGTTGCGTATTTTTTATTGCCACAACTATATTTGTAATTAGGAAACAAAAGTTCCGGCTTTTAAGGTCGCGTTGGACAGTTGAGGTTTCTGGAATGAATTTTTAAAGTCGCACCAACGCTAATTATAACTATGCTTTATAAGGTCTACATATGTCGTCTTGTCGATCCTAAGTGTGTGAATAGTGATGGCACAATTCACTGATTTCCACACCTCTACATAGAAATTGCAGTTAGGTATACTTTGTGACACTTTTCTTGGAAAAGTTTCTTAAAGCGAATCCCTTAACTTCACATGGTTCTTAATCATTGTGTCCACTGGGAATATAAACGAACTTTCGTTTTTGTCGCAGTAATCGTACCGCGAAGCTCTGTCCATGCGGAAGGGCAATACCCTTTTCTTCTTGCTATCGTGCTACCTGTGTTTGTGTTGTCCTGTGTGCGCTCGCAGCGTGTTAGTTCTGCGTGCTCTGGGAGTACAAACTATACGTCGCCGATCGTTTTACAGTACATTGATGTTTTCGTTTCGACATAAAGTTAACTAAATTGACGTTTCACGCAATAGCTAACAAGCAAGCCTTTAAAATGTGCACTGCCACGCTCACACCATATAAGCGAGCAAAGAACCGCTGATCAGCCTGTATGTTCGGAAATCATGTTACGAGAAAGGAAAAAAAAAGCCTTACGCCCAGCAAAGAGCGTAAGTCACTGCCGGGTTAGTTCGAATACGATGATGCAGGGGCTGAATGTTTTCTATTACGGCACGTGCTGGTGCTTTCTCTGCTGTTTTTCAAAAACCATCCACGAATAATTTCGGGAACCATAACTTTTGTAAGCGCCAAAAACACGTACGTAAGACTAGCGAAGGGCACTGGAAATGTGCTCTCGAGCCTGCCATGCACGAATAGTCTCGGAAGCGTGTGCTCTCAACTTTTTATAGCATGCAACTTACACAATACGCGCCAAGTTTACGCCCGGACTAAAACACCGCGCATAAGCGAACCAGCGCTAAGAGCACGCCGTGGAGCGTCTGCCATTTTCTTTACCTAATACCAATTTGTTTGCCACATGAATTTGACGTCACTTTCACCAAACTTCTCGCAGTGCATTCAGATACAATGAGCCTCTCCTCAGTATTAAATTCCTCCATGTGCTATGCCACCACCATAGTTCCTCTTGGCGGGTACCAATGGCACAGAACCATGGTTACGCTAAGAATAGAGACGAACTTCAGATCAACATTGAATATAATGACAGAATTGCAGTAGGCACGGTGCTTATAAATGTACCATGCTTGTTATCAGATGAGTCATTTTAAAAAAACTGCTTGATGGTGAAGTTCGATTATCTGACTTTCTCATGTTTCAACTATTTGCCTCCGCACGCAGAAAAAACGCAGAAAAAAACGTACTTCATTCTCGAAAAAGCACGCAGATTCATTCCCAACCCATTTTTATAAGCATCGTCTTTATTCCATTTTCATCCCGGTCTGGGATCGCGGAAATGTGGAACAATTCCTAATTACCAACTCAAAAAAAGTATATATATAGACAAAGATATATATATATATATATATATATATATATATATATATATATATATATATATATATATATATTCAGCAGGAAGTTCAAGGGGTCTGGTACGTATAAAGAACACAAGCGAGTACACGTACGAAAGAGCAATACTTTTATGCCAACGTTTCAGCCGTGGCACGGCCTTCGTCAGGGAATAAAGAGTAGACAAGCAGATGCCCCTTTTAAGGGCCGTTGAAATCACACAATTGATCAGAATAGTGATTAGAAAGTGCGAAAGCAATACCAAAACAACATTGTCAGTATAATTTGATACGAGTATTGAGCAACAATATCGCTGTGGATAACTCAAGATATGAGCGCATAGCTTCAGCGTAGGGCAAATTTTTATGCGTAGGGCAAATTTTTAAAGCAATAAAGCACTTCATAAGCCAAGCGAATATCATGAGCACATGTCACGCACACTGTAAGATACCCGAGGGACAGTAAACAAAATTCAACTGGTAACTGAAGCGTCAAGTTTGATGCCAAACTACTGCATGCGCACATATAATAAATGGAAGCACACACAAAAAATATATATAATCAAACAAATGAGAGAAGAAACGATGGCATGGGTTGGGGGGCATTTAACGCATTCCTGTGATGGACAATGCTACATAGAAAGGAAAGTAACGCGTCCAACGCTTTCGTTGATGCCTGAGTGCAAAGTGTTGAACTTGTTAATGAGATAGGACTCGCGAACTTCTCGGTCATGATGAGTTTTAAACCCGGATTGTAATATTGTGGCTTTGATGTTTTCGAAAGAGTGCCCTGGCATCTGGACATGTTTTGACAGTGGAAGATGAGGAAGGTTAGAAGCATGGGCTCTGTGGTTGTTAAAACGTAACCTGAATGATGTTTCGGTATGCCCAATGTATTGCATACGGCAAGTGGAGCACTCAAGCATGTAGATAACATTAGCGCTGTCGCAAGTGAAGTCTCCGTTGATTTTTAAGGAAAAGTTTGATGCGGTGCTAGTTGCGGTATGAGTACTTGACATGTGCGGGCAAACCTTGCAGCGGGGCTTATTGCAAGGATGGCAACCACTGTAGTTGGACCGATTAATTATTTTCGATGATGTTAATGTATCATGCAGGTTGCGTGATCTGCGGTAAACCCACATGTCAAGTACTCATACCGCAACTAGCACCGCATCAAACTTTTCCTTAAAAATCAACGGAGACTTCACTTGCGACAGCGCTAATGTTATCTACATGCTTGAGTGCTCCACTTGCCGTATGCAATACATTGGGCATACCGAAACATCATTCAGGTTACGTTTTAACAACCACAGAGCCCATGCTTCTAACCTTCCTCATCTTCCACTGTCAAAACATGTCCAGATGCCAGGGCACTCTTTCGAAAACATCAAAGCCACAATATTACAATCCGGGTTTAAAACTCATCATGACCGAGAAGTTCGCGAGTCCTATCTCATTAACAAGTTCAACACTTTGCACTCAGGCATCAACGAAAGCGTTGGACGCGTTACTTTCCTTTCTATGTAGCATTGTCCATCACAGGAATGCGTTAAATGCCCCCCAACCCATGCCATCGTTTCTTCTCTCATTTGTTTGATTATATATATTTTTTGTGTGTGCTTCCATTTATTATATGTGCGCATGCAGTAGTTTGGCATCAAACTTGACGCTTCAGTTACCAGTTGAATTTTGTTTACTGTCCCTCGGGTATCTTACAGTGTGCGTGACATGTGCTCATGATATTCGCTTGGCTTATGAAGTGCTTTATTGCTTTAAAAATTTGCCCTACGCATAAAAATTTGCCCTACGCTGAAGCTATGCGCTCATATCTTGAGTTATCCACAGCGATATTGTTGCTCAATACTCGTATCAAATTATACTGACAATGTTGTTTTGGTATTGCTTTCGCACTTTCTAATCACTATTCTGATCAATTGTGTGATTTCAACGGCCCTTAAAAGGGGCATCTGCTTGTCTACTCTTTATTCCCTGACGAAGGCCGTGCCACGGCTGAAACGTTGGCATAAAAGTATTGCTCTTTCGTACGTGTACTCGCTTGTGTTCTTTATACGTACCAGACCCCTTGAACTTCCTGCTGAATATTCACGACTATGGGTTCTGGAAAAGTCACGACGAAGAGCATCGTGGGGAAATTCCCCAAGGGATCCGTATCCACTGTTTTATTGGGCGATTCCCAAGCCAAATATCTTCACCAGTATTTTGATCCGCTCATCGATGGAACGCCCGCTTTCGTCACTCAAAGTGGTGCCTTGATCAACGACATTCTTTCGCTGTTGGACTTCGTCCCACAATCAACAGAAACCCTTATCCTTCATGTGGGCACAAATGACTTGACTTCGTGCTCAGGACGTGTTGCGTTTGAAAGATACAGGGACGTGCTTGGCTTCATCGCCAGCACCCGTCCATGTATAAAGCGGATATACGCAAGCTTGATTTTACCAAGGTCCACGAATCGTCGTCGAGGGAGCTTTAACCTACCTTTGGTTCGTCACTGCAACAAGGAGGCGGGTCACTTCAACCACCTTCTTCGAGTTTTTTGCCGAAGATCTAGACTTGTGTCCTATTTGGACCACCAGTTTGAATGGCTACCTCCGAGCCATGTTCTAGCAGCCGATGGACTTCATCTAAGTTTCGAGGGTGTCGCACTGCTAGCATGCCATATTAGACAATTATGTTTCAACAACCCCAAAGATATGGGGTCGTCTATGTGGACTGACTGTGCGCCGAATGTGTCCTCACATCGCACTTCCACTACAAGCGGCCCTAAAAGACCGTCTACCGTACAGCCCCGGAGGATGCCTGGTGCTGCAACGATCCAAAATGGCCGAACAAGATTGCGGAATTTACCTGACCGCGACACATCATCCGACCCGCCGCAACATTCTGGGCCGCGCGGACCAGCTCCCACATCAATCAACAGAAATGCCACGATGCCTCAGTCGAGGTACAACTTACGAGGACACCGTGATGTTCCATCCCATGAAATGAACTGACTAGGAACCACCAGGTTCGGTAAGAGTGCTTATCTAAATGCATCCGTTCATTTCATGAAAATTCGTAAAGTTATTGAGAAGCGTACGCGCTGTGAATTGCATGCATCTACTATGAAAATGTATGTTGCTACTTCCACTGCGCCTAAAGGCTTATGCCTGTCCTTGAAACCTGCGGTTTCTGAAATGTCGAGTGTACATTTGACTAAATGGAACAACACGCTAGCACGAGCTTCTATTGAATTGACCGAGATCATTTCAAAGCATTATGAATCGTCCGCGAAGGTTCTAGCTAATAAGGAGAAACAGCTGCGTGCCACACATGTCCTAAGCAGTGAAGAAAACAAGGAGCTCCACTTGTACAGGCAGAAAAAGCTGAATGAAATTAACCATGTCAAGCGGAGGAAAATGGTTCGGGATAACATACCCGTTGCTTTGTATTCCGAAGCGCATGGAAGTGTTTCCGACCCTGCTAAGCATACCGGGCAACTTACTAATATAGTGAATTTATCTAGTCATCAATTAAGTCTTGAAGAATCTAAGGTTTTGTCGCTAGGTTTAAACTTTTGTCCCGCAACTGGCGGCTACAATGAATTCACGCTCATTGCCGATCTTCATAACTTTGAAAGAAACATGCGATTGCGCGAGTACTTTTTCAACCGCCAACCAAGTGAACAAACCAACTCCGCGTTACCATCTGGTAAACACTGGACACCACCCACTCAACGGGATAAATGCCTCGATTTATATATACGAGCTGTACAGGATGATGTACTTCAAGCGTACAAAACACGTTTTCCCTTCCGCCATAACGTCACCTTTAAAGAGGCTCAGGCTATCAAAGCATTGGCTAGCCGCAATGATATAGTAATTAAGCCAGCAGATAAAGGTGGTGCAGTAGTGGTATTGAATGCTGACAGCTATATTGGTGAAGCCCAGAGACAACTTGATGACACCACATACTACAGGCGTCTAAATGACGACCCGACAGCGGAATTTAAACGCATTGTCAGTGATGTTGTTACAGATCTTGTAAAAGAAAACAAAATCGCTCAGTCTGCATTACGTACGCTGATTCCACTAAGCCCGGTGGCTGGTAGGTTCTACACCCTACCCAAAATTCACAAAGAAAACATTCCCGGTAGACCGATTGTGTCTGGTATAGGTACGGTGACAGAAAATTTGTCACGCTACGTTGATACCCTCATTTCTTCTATTCCGGTTTCACTTCCCTCGTACATTAAAGACACCAATCACTTTTTAAATGATATCATTGATTTAGACATTCCTGATGGGTCATTTTTGGTGATCCTCGATGTTTGTTCTTTGTACACCAACATTCCCCATTCTGATGGTATCCGCGCTGTTGTAAAAGCGTATAACGAGTCTGACCTCGACAAATCGATAGACTCCTCTACACTAGCTACGCTTCTCAAATTAATTCTCGAACTAAACAATTTCGAGTTCAACGGACAACACTTCATTCAAGTTAGCGGCACTTCCATGGGCACACGAATAGGCCCGAATTACGCAAATATTTTTATGGGCTCTCTAGAACGCGTTTTTCTTGCCAGCCGCGATTTGAAGCCTTTTTATTACAAGCGTTTTATCGATGACATTTTTTTAGTATGGCATCATGGTGAATCCCAGCTTCTTTCTTTCATCAGCGATTATAATAATGCCCATCCAAATATATCATTCTCGCACTCATACTCGGACACCAGTGTCAACTTTCTTGACGTCACAGTGACACTGTGCAATCGAAAATTGACGACCAAACTATATAGGAAACCAACCGATAGACATCAGTATCTTCACTTCCATAGTAGTCACACAAAACACTGCAAAACCAGTATTCCATATAGTCAGGCCATTCGCTTTAAACGCATCTGCTCTGATAACAATGATTTCGCTCGCAACTGCGAAGACCTACGAGGTGCTCTTACGAGGCAAGGATACCCATCGGGAATCATAGACGACGCCCTCAAGAAGGCTAACAACATTGACCGTAAAGAGTTGCTCACAAGCAACAAACGATCTGCAAACACTTCACGTAACAGTGTTAACCTCATCCTTACGCACTCAGCTTCGGTTCCTAATGTGGCCAATATTCTAAGAAAACACCACAATATCTTGCAACAAAGTGATCACTTAAAAGACATTTTTACGGAACCATCGAGGGTAGTTTACCGCAGATCACGCAACCTGCATGATACATTAACATCATCGAAAATAATTAATCGGTCCAACTACAGTGGTTGCCATCCTTGCAATAAGCCCCGCTGCAAGGTTTGCCCGCACATGTCAAGTACTCATACCGCAACTAGCACCGCATCAAACTTTTCCTTAAAAATCAACGGAGACTTCACTTGCGACAGCGCTAATGTTATCTACATGCTTGAGTGCTCCACTTGCCGTATGCAATACATTGGGCATACCGAAACATCATTCAGGTTACGTTTTAACAACCACAGAGCCCATGCTTCTAACCTTCCTCATCTTCCACTGTCAAAACATGTCCAGATGCCAGGGCACTCTTTCGAAAACATCAAAGCCACAATATTACAATCCGGGTTTAAAACTCATCATGACCGAGAAGTTCGCGAGTCCTATCTCATTAACAAGTTCAACACTTTGCACTCAGGCATCAACGAAAGCGTTGGACGCGTTACTTTCCTTTCTATGTAGCATTGTCCATCACAGGAATGCGTTAAATGCCCCCCAACCCATGCCATCGTTTCTTCTCTCATTTGTTTGATTATATATATTTTTTGTGTGTGCTTCCATTTATTATATGTGCGCATGCAGTAGTTTGGCATCAAACTTGACGCTTCAGTTACCAGTTGAATTTTGTTTACTGTCCCTCGGGTATCTTACAGTGTGCGTGACATGTGCTCATGATATTCGCTTGGCTTATGAAGTGCTTTATTGCTTTAAAAATTTGCCCTACGCATAAAAATTTGCCCTACGCTGAAGCTATGCGCTCATATCTTGAGTTATCCACAGCGATATTGTTGCTCAATACTCGTATCAAATTATACTGACAATGTTGTTTTGGTATTGCTTTCGCACTTTCTAATCACTATTCTGATCAATTGTGTGATTTCAACGGCCCTTAAAAGGGGCATCTGCTTGTCTACTCTTTATTCCCTGACGAAGGCCGTGCCACGGCTGAAACGTTGGCATAAAAGTATTGCTCTTTCGTACGTGTACTCGCTTGTGTTCTTTATATATATATATATATATATATATATATATATATATAGTGTAACTTGTAACGGACAATACAAGGATACAAGAATACACTTTAATGAAATAAAGAAAGTCTACGTGTGTGGCCGCTCCGGCCAACCGTCTCTGCTCAATCCAATCATCCATTTCGTCTTCTTTACTTTCTATGGAGTCTGTCGTGTGGCTCGTATACCTGCTGTTGCAAGGCTTGTGCTAGCACTTGCTACTTGCTGAATTGGCGATCAGGGGCTGGATTCACAAAACTCACTTACGAAAACATTTTTGCGCAAGAGAAATTTTGTTGCGTCAGTCGATTCACGAAACGAAAAAACGTCGTAAGAGGCCATCGTTGTCTCATCGGCCGCTGCGAATAAAGCGCGCTGTGACTGCCCGGGAACATGTCAGCGATGGGGATGCAGTTGCTATATTTGCTTACGTCACCGAAAAGTGCTCGTAAGTGGATTCACGAAGCGAAATTGTGCGTAAAAACAGCATGGCTGAGAGAAAATCCTAAGAGTGGTCTGGACCATTCTTAGGAACAATGTGGCTACTTAGAACCTGCTGCCGCGGCGGTATACTTTGGTGCCCTGGCTGGTTTTGAGTTAATTCACGCCCATTAAGGGCTAACTGATGACTGCTGGTGCGTTTTTACTTCTTTCGGCGCTTTGAGCTTCGCGTGTTGTTTCCCTTGTACGCAGTGGATGGTGTTGACAACCACCATCGTCCAATAAGTTCGAAGTCGCAGTAATTGAAGAATTCTATTGGGCGTCTATGGCATAAAACTACGCATGTAAAGATTTGTGGTTGGATGAAAACCAATGTGATACGTGAATGGTCGGTGAATTCGAACGCGGCATGGCATAGGATCAACCTTATTTGTTATGTTGTTGTGTTGCGCCCCATCTCATCTAATTAAAAGTGCGACTCGAGATCCTTGCCTCATTGGTGGAAATTACCACCAAAGAGGTTAATGGGAGCACATTCTTTGCACGCTATTGGAAATAAAAATGAGAGGAAGTTTTCAGTGAGTGGTTCATAAAGTTTGTGCTCTAGTGTACTTTCATTGGCTCTAACTGTCCAGTGGTTGCGATCTCTGAAATACAGCTGTCGATATACTTTGGGACGATCTGGAACAAAGCGTACTTTGTAAACGAAAGCGTATTAGGGGTGCGCGTCACTACAAACAATCATTCATCTTCACCTTCACTGTTCAGACACCGATATGGACCGTGATAATATGGCAAGCAATCGGAATGAAATGACCCTAGTAACTTTGTATGACACCGAAAATATGCAAACCCTCACGATTCTGGAGCAAACCTTGGCTGAATTCATCTCTGCGTCAATTACCAGCCATTTAACTTGGCGTACGAACATCATTCAAAGGTAGAGCGAGCCACTGACATGTATTTTGTGCGGCGCAGCGACCACCTGACCTGAGAATATTAGCGTTGCAAAGGCGAATCCCCTGTCGCATGCTCTGATCGAAGCAGACTACAAACGCGAGCAGACGACGGCTTGGCCGACAGGCACAGCTTGTGATTGGTTGTGAAGCAATACCCTCTACATCAGCTCACTCCGTGACATTGCCAAAACACTTCTTTCATCTGGCACGCCTGTCCTATTCGTCAAATCACCCCCCTCGCACATAAGAGAAAATTTTTTCACGCCGTGAAAATAGTGCAAGTACTTTCTAAGAGCTCTCTTATATGCTGCGCAGCTGTCGAAAATAACATGGCGTCATAAACAGCATATCGGTCGGTGCGACTTTCAGCAAACGTTTCTTGCACGAGTTACTTCAGCGTTTGACCGGATGTGTTGTGATTACAACAGCTCTTTCGGTGCGTGTAAGCAGTGCGGAATGCTGGGGCAGTGCAATGATGTACGGTGAAGCGCAGCGAAGCCTGTGCGTCGGTGTGGTTATCAAGCGGGGATCGGCATCGATGTATCGACGGCAACTAGCACTCGAGAAGCCTGCAATGTGTGTTTGTGTGCCGGTAACAGTTCGTTCGCTTGACTTTCCAGTCTCTCAGTTGGGTGCTGTGAGACATTTCAGATTGACAGCGTTTTGACACGTTACTCGAGTGACCCCAAGTACGTACGGAAACGTATGAACTACGCGATCGGTTCTTGCTTCGCCACTAGTTAGCCCGTACGCTTCTATTTACTTCAGAGCAATGTACTGTTCGGGAGTGAAACGATGTTCGTTGTGAACAGTGGTGCTGTGTTGACGTTCCAAGACTTGTGAACAAGCTGTGCTCGTGTGACCGAAAACTGAAAGACAGCGTTGATAACTGTTTTGACCTGCGAAGTTGTAGTGGGGCAGCTTGGCACTTTTGTTTGTTAAGTCGTCACTTCTCCTTTTTGTGATAACCATAGTCCTAGCGCTGTGATGGGATAAACCAAAACTGCGAGATGCTACATTCTGTTGTGGATCGTGTTACTTTGAAAGCGCGCCTAGACTGTTCTTCAGTAACAACTTGAGAGTTCTAGGTGGCAGCAAGAGCCCGTGAACGTCAAGCTTCCCTCCGGCCCCCAGAAAAAGCACAGATTTCACTGGTGCCTTGCTTTGGATGAAGTTGTAGGCCAATATCGCCTAACTACAGGTTTTCGAGTTCGTCTGGCCATCGTTTTGCACGGCACTAGAGCCTTGACAACAGCCGGTCATGGCCAGTTCTTACACTTTATCAATGGACGTGCATGCCTGGCAAGCCCTTCATTGCAGTCATTGGCAGCTTCCAGTCTGCAGATGCCCTTTGCCTGTTGGCCGTACTTGGTTCCTCATGACACCGACGGCTACTAAATGCTGCCATCGGTGAGTTCACCTTCCGAACTAAATTTCACCGGTACTATAATTCACGCAGTTCTATAACGTGTGCAAGTTTTTAAGCCCATCAGCTGTAATGTTTCTCTATGGTAAGTTGAAGCATGAAAAATTTACTACTACTGTTATATACATACATATATTATGGAGCAAATACATAAAAAGTTATTTGTGATTTGATACAAGTGAGCTCTTGTTTGATTATGAGGTTGGGCCTGTCGATTGACCACGTTTGAATAGATTGAAAAGTTAATGAGAATTTATTTTTCAGGAGCCAGGTTGCACTTAAATCATTTATGTTATTATGGAAAATTAGTTCTATAGACGATTACCACTGTGGTAGTACTATACTTCAGTAGGACATATATATTGCGGTACGTAAATTTTACATTAGGCTTCAGTTTATTTCAATGTGATTATAGCAGATTTTGGTCACTTTAACGAAGTGATAGCTTCCTCAAATAAGTATTAGAAGTGAGTGCTTTTAATGATTGTTTTAAAATATCTCGTTTTTGGCTCTTCACAGATCGCAGATCTTGGTTTGTTAAGTTCTTGTGATGCATCGGTTGCACATTCTGGCACATCAATCCTCATCATTACTTGGAGCACCTGTACAAAAATAGAAAGGACACGTTCTCCCTAACTGTGCAAGCCTATGTCACTGCTGGGACTGTTATCATTCAGCGGATGTGGCGTGGAAGCATGCATGGCAGCCTCATCTGGAAGGACTGCGATGTGCTTGGGAGCTTCGAAGGCACAAAACTGCCTAACGGCTGGCTGCAAGGTTAGTTTTTCTTTAATACATACGATTACGTGAACACCACTTACTGTGCAGAAATTGAAAACACAAGCATGGTTGCTTTCACTGGATACCTGTAATATTCTTACACATAATTCTTATTCAACATTTATAGAAGTAAATTGCAAGATAATTGAGAATGTTGAAAGTTGAAAGCCTGCAGCTTATGAATGAAACTCCAATAATCTGAGACTCAAAAGCTTGTGCTTTGAAACGAGCACAAATACTTTGATTCCTTATTTAGCTCTCGAGCTTGTGACTCCCTCTGTGGAACAAGTGCTCTGGAAGGAAATAGCATGTGGGTGAAAATTGCCTGGCTGTTCTCAACTTGCAAGGAGAAAGACCTATTGAAGAAGCCTCAGATGACATAGGGCCAGTAACTGCATCTTTTACCTAATGTAGCTTTTTCTGTCTCAGTGCGGTTGCTTGTGTTTCAGCCGAACATGTTCACCACAATTTCATAGTGATATATATTTTCCTACAAATTGTACCTGACCTAAGTATGCATTGTTGATCTCTAAAGGTGACGTTCAGAGTGTTTAAAAGCCATGGCTTCTCATTTCTCTGTCTGTGGCTAGCCTATTTCAGCAGCAGAGCGATGCAGCTAGCACACATGCAATCCAAGTCATGGAGCGCTCCTTTGGTGTTCTGTGCAGGACGCAGCATATCCATCCGGCAAGACACTGGTATCAACAATAATGGTGAGTGTTGGTGGCACCTGTAGAAGCCCGTTGTGTTCGTTGCGTACGATTATTTCCCCTGATGAAGTGCATTTTTGAAAGGTTTTCTTCATTTAGAATAATATATGTCAGCAACAAGCACACTCATAATCCACAAGTTCTTTGTGTCTTCTAGACTGCCCATTTGCTTCTATATACGGTGTGGTGAGCTATGTTAGACAGCCTTAAAGTTATGAACATTGGCCGTTGTGTTGCAATGCAGTCTAACTTGTGTTTCTTAGTGAACCTATTTGTGGTCTACTTCTCGCACCTAGTGTAAAGTCGAAATAGAAGAAACTCTATTGGCTTTTCATGCCTGTCAGAAGTTTCATGCCTTCATCTATTACATTGTAGTTTTGCTCTTGTATCATAATAAATATATTTTCAGTCTTCACTGTTTGCGTGTGTGTGTATTGAGGCTTGTCATTGGCTTCTGAAAATACAATATCTGTAAATATGGGCACATAATTGACAACTGTACACTCTTGCATGTAGCATGGTTGTAACAATGATCTGTATTTTTTTTAAGTTGCCCCGCCGCGGTGGTCTAGTGGCTAAGGTACTCGGCTGCTGACCCGCAGGTCGCGGGTTCGATTTCCGGCTGCGGCGGCTGCAGTTCCGATGGAGGCGGAAATGTTGTAGGCCCGTGTACTCAGATTTGGGTGCACGTAAAGAACCCCAGGTGGTCAAAATTTCCGGAGCCCTCCACTACGGCGTCTCTCATAATCAAATGGTGGTTTTGGGACGTTAAACCCCACAAATCAATCAATCAATCAATGTATTTTTCTAAGTTCCAGCAGTAACAAGGGGTTCGGTGCTCCACGGTCATGTACAGTGTATCAAGAACAGAGCACAGAAGACCAACAAGTATAAAGGGACTGCCAGTGACTGCTCTCCTGCTCAAAGTTTACAACAGCAGAAAGAGCACATTGTGATGTCAGGAGCAGCTGCTGCTTAACTTCTTAGCAGTGCATTATTCAGCAGTTCATTTGCTTGCATTCGAAATTATTTATATTTCGCATGGAAGATACCAAACTATGACACTAATTTAAAGGCTGCTGTAGTGTTTGTGGGCAAATATTTTTGAGCTGAAGTTTTTAACATCTTTGTTAAGTGCCTGCGTGCCTCTACATTTACATGCCAAAAATCACAGCATCTATGGTCGCCAATGGTAACTGTGTTTGCATTCTTTGTAGTACAAGAAGTAAAGCCATGGATGCAGTAACCATGTACATAGTTAATGTAATCCTTCAGTGTACACTCATTTGTATAGCACCAATGATGCCATGAGTGTATAAGCTCTGGGAAGTGAATCTATGTGGATTATTTTAATTGGAAGGAAGAGGATCATCACTACTCCTAGTATATCTTAACAGTAGATTCTAGTGCTTGGGTATTATCCCACTGCCTGTCCGTCCTTCAACAGTCTACCTATCTACTGTGTAAGTGTAACTATTTAAATGTATACTTTGCTCGGATAGGTTTGTTCATATTGTAATGCAAGTGACTTATCATCTATGCAGCTGTACTGAGACTAGAAAAAAAGTATTTATTTTTATATGTAGCTATAGCACGCATTCACTTGTGTTTTTCTAGGTGCCTGTACAATTGTTTAGCGCTACAAAAGTGCTGGTATACTCTAATATTGAATCTGGCATCTTAAAATAGTTTGCTAGTGGAAGTAAGAATATGTTTACAACCAATATTACTATCCTCAGACGAACTGTGAAAACTCTGTGGAAATTTATTTACATTTTTTGAACTTTGTGAAGGCAAATGTTGTTATGTTCTTTCATTGTGGTCCCTGTTTCATGCAAATGACACATAATTACTTTGCAGTGGCATAGTATTAGTTGTTATTTTACACATATGTGCTGAGCAACATCGCAGTTGAGGCCAGCAGCAAGACATACTTGCAGTGCACTGGAGCATCACCTCACATAGTGTACAGTCTTTGCCCACCAGTAAACTCAATATTTTTCAAGCAGACTAATAGACAGCTGTATGGGAACTGTGTTGATGTGTGAACTTTGAAGTCTTCTTGAGGAGTGTTTTTTATCATTTTTGTCCAAGTGAAGTAGCTACCCAAGGCCACAACTGGTGGGAATGTGGTGGTTTCCTCTCTCCAAAACCACTCCTACCAGCTGCCTCAATGTTAGCATGGGGTGAATTCACGAACTGGAAAAATAATTGGTCTTTGTTTTCTTGGCCAAAAGAGTCACTTCCACCGTTGAGCCAACACGACGCGCCAGAATAGAAACTTTTAGCAAAATAAAGTTGATTCTACTTTTGAGAACTGTTTTGGGGAAACGAAATGGCACCTATAGCTGTCAATATAAACACTGTTTGCACCAAGGAGCTTAGTATCTTATAATTGTATTATTCATGTATTGTCTAGAATTTACTCGCGCTGTGCTAACTTTCAGCCCAAGTGTCCTAACATGCTTTGTTAGTGGGTTGTGAATAAGCCAAGCTATGTAAATAAACAGAGTGATATTGCAGACATTTACAAAATATTGATGCACAGCCCTTTTCTTTAGCATGACATTGTCATGGCCTTTATTCTTGTGTTTTTTATAAAAACTGCTCGTCACTGGGCAGCAGCGGAAAACTATGCATCAAGCTTTTGCGAGATGGTTCGAGAAACACCGTGTTCAGACATAACAGTGCCGGTGAATTTCTCTCGTAAGTTACTTTCTGTAGTATATTCAAAATGAGTGTATTAGAATTGTTGTTTTATAGCCATTCATTTTAATATTTACACCTGAGTGTATGTATGTATGTATGGGTGTACATATGTATATATGTGTGTAGGTATATGTATGTATGTATGTATGTATGTATGTATGTATGTATGTATGTATGTATGTATGTATGTATGTATGTATGTATGTATGTATGTATGTATCTTTTAAATGAGAATCCGTTTATCATTGGTGAGTAAGTTTGGTAATGATTTGGCTGAATTTGTTTCTAGTTATTTCTCTTTTGAGCCATTATACATTTCAATTTGTTTTGTACTGCATAAAAATAAATGTAACCTTACACAGAATGTGTGTGTTCGAAGAAATTGTTTCATTCAAGAACCTACAGTCATGGGCAAAAATTGGGTAATATAGAAAGAACCTGCGAAGATTAGTTTAGAGCATAGCTACTCTACATGGCATATCTCGTACACATTGCGTTGGTTGAATATGTCGATTTCAACCTTTCAATTTTAATCAGAATAAGCAAGCTATCACCCGTGGTTGTATATGTGTGTGATATATATGCATACTGTGATACCGGTTTGCAATTACAATTAAGGTCACAAACCTAGTCAAGCTGAATACACGAATTTTGTCCATGCACCTTTCATCTGCACTGGAACTGTTGTTAATAAAAAATAAACTTCAGTTTATAAATTTATTCTAGTAACCAAAATCAGGGTATCTCTTTATCACACAAATCAAATTGCCATTGTTCTGTTCCATTCTGGACATAGGGGACCCTCTCAGGAGAACTCGATTAACTGCTATAGTTCATTTTAACCATTGACAGCGACATTACACTGAAGCGTGCAGCATGACAAATAGCGGGAGAGAAGACATAAACTAATCACTCTGTTTGCCTCAGCTCTAACTGTCCGTGCTCTTTGGTCTTGCTGCATGTGATGATGCCCACCAAATTAGCACGAAAGCGTGTTCCTTACAAAGGCAGTCAACTTGGCTGCAAGCAGTTAGCTCACTGCATGTGGAGATTTTCTTCAAAACACCGTGAAGACAGATTGCTGGTCGAATATCCAAACACGTGAAAAGTAATATGCCAGGTATGATAATGGTATTTCAGCACTGGACACTTTTGCGATAAGAGAGGGTGGAGGAGAAAATTATGAACCCTGAAATGTTAAATTTTTCAAGGAGTGCAGCACAGCGCTTTTGGGTCAAAAGGGGAGTGAAAGAAGCAAGTGCGAAAGCCTACTTCTCAAAAAATTAGTACCCGCCACCACGCATCATGTCAGGCCGGGCAACCTCTTGAAAAAGAAAAGTGCTCAGCGATTCTGCGAATCGAACCAAGTACCTCCTAGATTGTAGTTGAGTGCTGTAACCGCTCGTCCACTGCAGCAGTGCTTGCATTCGCCCTATTGTTGATATATCGTCATTCCTTCGAATGAAGCCGCCAAATACAAAAACATCCGGTGAAACTTTGTCAAAAATAGAAAAAATAGAATGCGTTTGCCCAAGGTTACTAGAAGATAGAAACCGCCACGTGTGACTGTATAACCGTCCGCTATTTATTCTTGTACATTACTGTCATGACGTTGGGATAGCCGGCTCTAATGTAGGCTACCTTCTCATAGTTTGCCAAATATAAATAAGAAAATAAAAATATATATCGGCCTGTGACAACGCTAATCAACTATTATGAGTTAACTGTCACTAGTGTCACTTTCACTAGATCAATGCTCGGTTTGCTTCCATTATCGTTATTTAGGAAAGTTTTGGCTCATTAACTCAACTCTCCTAATTAGCATTTATTCTCACATCTAAGAACAGTCATACTTCATCTCGCTTTCTGAGTGGCGGTCACTCCCATATAACGCGTACTCCACTTTTTTATGCTCTCCGTGCATCTGACGCTGCTTTGCGGGGACTTTCCCTGACGTCTGCTGGGCCAGAAAATTGTCTTTATTATCTATCAGTTTCAAGCTTTCGCGAAGTCGAGACGAGAGTCTCTCTCTTTCTCTCTTTTCATCCTTTTCGCACGTGTGATAACGTCTCTCGACCTCAAGACTCGTATACACGTCCCTTGCTTCGCACTCAAACAACGCTGGACGAAATATTTGCACCGTGTTTTGTGAAAAGCATTAGCACTGAGACACCTCCCGACGAGTCTCCCTCATTGTACGTAGACATATACCTAAGCGTAAGCGTATGCACGTTCTCACATTCGGGCTTTATAAAAATGCTGCGGTGCATGGAACCAGCGAAATTGCGCTCACAATTTTATTTGATTACTGCTGTTATCTATTTCCGCACAATTCGTCTGCAGGCACCAAAGTCGCTCATGTGTCTTGTAATAAGAATATTGTAACAAAGGCTACCTTTGACTATAGGTACAAAACACCCTTACGTTCACCACTATACCGTGCTAGATTGCACCGAATTAGTTAAGTAGCAGCGCAGCTTCAATGAAATGTAAGGTAACTGGTCGCGTTAAACAGGGGGAGACATTCGAGGCACATTTTCAAACATTGCATGCATCGATTTATGTGTGGTTTCATTTATTTGGTGCACCTGGAGTGTTGTTTACTTGTACTTGGCGAGATAGTGCATGGAATGCTCAATGACTTAAGGCCATCGAGCAATTTCGTTTTTAGCTACAGTCGTTGATGAAAGGCGAGTGCTTGGCTTTGTACAGCCCGCCAGAACACCTATTACAACGTACGCGGCATCCCGTAAGCGCTGTAGCAGACGCTCGCGGAACTGAAACATAGATGCAACAAATAATTGGCTATCATCGTATACTCTCAATGCTAGACGCTTTGCGTGCTACCTTGATATGATCGGCACACACTTCTTTCTTTCCTTGTCTTTTCATCGGCTATCGTGTGTCCTCCTTGCCCTATTAAGTGCCGAATAAGTTAAATTCATACCCGCGCTATAGTAATCCCTCCAGATACGAGAATTTTTGGCTAAGAAAATCCGTAGACAAAGAGAAAGCTTTGTGAATTCGGCCCCAGTTTTCGAAGTACGCCGTACACTATCGGGACGGCGTAAGGATCGGTGAACGCTCCCCGTCCAAAACTGCATTATGCCGATGCTTCATACCAAATGGTTTCTGGACTCGTTCAAACAGCTTCTTGGTGCAAGCTGTTATCGCGCAGGAGAGGTGTGCTCTCGATTGTTGATTGTCTGTTGTCATAAGGTTTTATTTTTACGACGTGCACAATTTCTGTGTGCTGCACCACCGTGATGAGGTTTTTTGTCCGCCCGGAAAAACTTTATAGTTCAGTGAACCAATCCGTCGAGGAACTTTGTAGGAACCTAAACAGCGGCGAAGCAGCATTTCGGGCCAGTCACGAACTCCTATAGGAGCCAACACCCAAACTCTGTCGCCCGGTGCGTACTGGACGCCTCTTTGTCGCAGATTGTGTCTATACGTGTCGACTTCTTGTTACTGTTGGATACGATGTCGTGCAAGCTGTCTTGCTTCTTCTGCCCTTTGTTAAAAGTCACCGATATCATGGTCGTTCTCGAATATTTCTTCTACAGGCCGCATAGCATCTTAAGTGTTGTTGACTGTCCAGCCAAAAACAAGTTGAAAAGGTGTCATACGGGTCGTCTCTTGCAGCGCAGTGTTGTACGCGTACGTTGCATACGGCAATATTTGGTCCCATGTTTCCTGCACTACATCTAAATACATCGACAACATATCAGCCAACGTTCTGTTCAGTCGTTTGGTTTGTCCATTTGTTTGTGGGTGATATGCTGTCGCTTTTCTATGACTGGTGTGCGTCAATTTCACTATGGGCTTCATCAAATCATCCGTAAACGCGGTCCCTCGATCTGATATCAGTGCTGTAGGGGCTCCATGATGGAGGAGGACGTTGGTGGTGAAGAATTCGGAGACTTCAGTAGCGGTAAGCCTAACTAGAGACGCCGTCTCAGCATATTGGGTCAGATAGTCAGATGCCACTATGATCCACCACTTCCCAGAATGTTAAGTAGAATATGGGCCGAGTAAGTCTATTCCCACTTGTGCGAATGATGCCCCTGGTGGCTCTTAGGTTAAAGGAGCTCAGCAGATTTCAGCGGCAGCGTCTTACATCTTTGGCAGTCCCGAAAAGTCCTAACGTAGTGTTGCACGGAGCTCAGTGACTTTGGCCAGTAATAATAAGTACGAATGCATGTTACCGTTCTGCTTACTCCCAAGTGTCCTGATAATTGGTCATAGTAGCAAGCGACCAAGATCTCAGGACGCAATACTCAAGGGAAGGCGAACAGGAATGTTTTTTTATTGTGCTCAAGGTTTCTTTTATACAGCACTTTATTCCGCGAGATAAACTTCTCAAAATTACGCGGAAACACTCGAGTAACGTCAACACAGTTCCTTTTTAGGTAATTCATCAGTAGAAGTCATTCCGGCTCAAATTGCTGAAATGTGGCTTGTGTGATGTCGTCACTGCTCCAAGAAAGGAAAAATATTCTCCATAATCTGCAGAAGTAGAGACATTTGGTTCAATCGGTGCTCGAGACAAGCAATCAGCATCAATGTGCTTGGAACTGTATTTATATACGACCGTCACGTCGTATTTCTGTAGCCATAGGCTCCACCTTGCAAAACGCCCATGCGGGTGCTTAAGATTAGCGAGCCAGCGCAATGAATGATTGTCACTGATGGCTCGAATAGGTCTGCCGTATAAATATGGCCGAAGCTTATTGATAGTCCATATGACCGCTAGGCATTCTTTTCTTTTTGTCACGGAGTTCGACTGCATACGCGAAAGAAATCGGCTGCGTACGCAATTACTAGTTCTTGTTCATCTTGTCACTGAATGAGTACAGTTCCGAGTTTTAAATTGCTCGCGTTGGTATGGAGATTCATTTTCGCTTCCTGTTCCAAACGAGAAAGAACTGGGTGACTCTAAAGACGCTTCCGTAGTTAATTGAATGTCTCGTTTTGTTCACCCAGCCAGATAAAAGATGTGTCTTCTTTGGTGAACCTCGTTAGTGGTTCTGCGATCCATGAAAACTTTTTTTTAATCCCCGGTAATAGGCACATAGTCCTGGAAATCACCGAACAGCCTTTTTATCTGTAGGTTTGGGAAACTTTACCACTGCCATTGTCTCCTCCCTCTGAGATGACGACATGGCCAATAAATAGACGCTCACGAAATTCACAACGACATTTTGTGGTTTTATTGTCAAACCTTCTGAATTAATGGCAGTGAGCACAGTCCACAGTCGTTCGACAGGTTGCTTGAAGGAAGACGACGAAACCACAACCTCATCAACATAAACTAGACAAAATTGCCATTTCAGGCCGGAGGCACTGTGTGCATCATCCGTTCGAAGGTGGAAGGTGCTGAACAAAGGCTAAATGGGAGCACTTTGAATTGGTATAAATCATCTGGGGTCACGAATGCTGTGTTCGTGCCATCCCTTCCATCAAAGGGTATTTGCCAATATCAACTTTTAAGATAAAGCGAGGAAAAGTACTTCAAATCATTTGTAGTCAATCCAAAGTGTCATGCATTATTTAAAGAGGCTATACATCGCGCTTAGTAACTGCGTTCACTTTCCGGTAGTCTATGCATAAACGTAACATCTGATGTTTTTTTCTTTGCAAGTACCACAGGCGACGCCGATGGGCTCTGACGCTTAGATTACGTTGTCCCGAAGCATATTTTTGACTTGACTTCCGATAGTCTCTCTCTCTTTTGGTGACACTCGGTAGGAATGCTGATTTATAGGCCTCCCCGATTCGTCCACAATAATGCAATGTTTGGCAATAGGTGTCCGTCGAACTTCAAATGATGCCGAGAAGCATGTGGCAAATTCCCTTATGAAGCTCTCAATTCGTTCCTTTTCTTTGGGTAGTAATCGGGGTACAATCTCAATGGGCGCGGGCACAGAATCTATATCTGTTAATCCGGATGTTGAGGTGTCAGAAGCACTGTTCTCAGTAACCTGGACAAAGAATTCCCTTTGCAGTGTGCTGCACCTCGTTTCCAAACTTTGTGAGCAAGGCGTCGATGCATCCTCCGTGTAGCTAAACGAGGCCTCGTGCAATGCAGAGTCCTTTTTCAAGAATCAGGCCCGTGTTGCCGTCGGCGACTCCTTCGAAGTCACTGAACACTCTGCTTGTTAGCGTAACTGATACGCATGATCTCGGCGGTAGCACGACGTTGTCGTCCGCAATACGGAGGTCACAGGCGTTTTCATTAGTGTCGAACGTTGCGATAGCATGCCTCGTTGAAAATGAGACACAGGATTCTCGCAAGTTGATCCCAGCAACGTTACCCTGCAAAAAGTGAATTCCAAAAATCAATCCTCTTGAGCACTCGGGCCACACCGTGAAACTTGCCCTGTACGTGAAACCCCGTACTCCAATTTTCTATGAGATGTTTCTATGGTCTATGAGATGTACTCCGGCTATCCGAACTTGTGGCCCCTTCCATGGCGTCAGCACTTTCCGCGGCTTTTTCGAAAGTTCACAGGTTATTAACAAATAATCTGCGCCTGTGTCTGCCAGCACGATCACTTTGTACCATCAACAAGTACGCGCAAATCAGAAGTGACGTCATCGTTACAGCACTAGTTGCCCAGTTTGTCGCCGTCGGTTGCAGTCAGCAATGGAGGTTTTTGTGTTTCAGCGTCGACAGCAGTCTCGCCTTCCTTGGTCACTGACTTTAAATTTCCCGACATGGCTTCGGTGAGTGGCGTCTTGGAAAGCTTGCTGAAATGCGGGGTCTGGGTGACCGATACTCTAGACGATATTTTGTTGACGATGAGGTTGATGTTGATGTTGATGAATATAAAGTTGACGTTGACAGCCACGTAAGCCTTGACGAGTCGATAGCTATTTTTCAATTTCAGTAGGACGCTCACCAATCCGTGGTCGAGGTGCGTTCACAGGGAAGCAACGAGGTCCTGCCTTGTGATAATGACACATTCGGTAGTGATAGCTAGCATCTCCACAGTGGTAGCACTGAGGTATCCTATCGGGAGTGTGCCAGACGTCACTCTTTCTGGGTCTCCTCTCGGGTGGAGGCTGCATTGGGCTTCGAGACATCGGGGGCTGTATAGGGGCCGTGGTGGCGACATCCGCATGTACGGGAGTTCCTCAAAGAAGAACATCGGTGTAGGGCAAATTTCGCTGACGCGGTAGTGGCGCTTCTGTATAGGCGCTCAGATGGGGTGCATTATGTGTGTGCGTTTTCTATACTGCCAGTCCAACTTTTTCACGAAGCACATCGGCTAGCAATGAAAGCACTGGAGAATTCTGGCTAAGCCGCTGTTTCTGTAGTTTATCTCGTACTACAGACCATACCAGCTTCCGCAACATCTGCATGCTCTTTCCAAAGGCTGCCGGCAGTGCGTCCAAAGAGGGTATGTTCATCTCTCTCCTCTACATCCTTGCTCGCTGTTGCAGCGTTCTTTTTATCGCAGCCGCCTCGGAACAAAACTCAGCAACAGTGTGCAGTGGGCTGCGAACCAGGGTTACCAACAGTTCCTGTTTAATCCCTTGCGATAGGTGAAGCATTTTCTTGTCCTTGCTCATGTTTGGATCCGCCAGGCGGAATAGGCGAGACATATCCTCTAAGCATACAGCTGAACTTTTGTTGTTGAGCTAGCTTTTCGCTTGGAGGGCAGCTTCGGCTCTCTCTTCTGCGATCCGTACTCGGTTAAGTTGCGAGAAGCTCTCGTCAGAAGTCGTCCTATGACCAGATTGCAGAATCGTGAATTCTGAACCACGTTCGAGCGCTATCCTCCGATGCGAAGTAAACGTGTCCCAGTCTGCGACCTGCTTCCCATCCGTTGACCTTCGCAATTCACTCGAATTGTTCTAACCAATCCTCCGCGTCTTTGCAGGCCTCTCTGTGAAAAGCCTCCAGCGTCAGTAGGGGATTCACTATGATGTTAGTTGGCGTAACAAGAGCTGTCCTCTCGCCGGCGTTTTCGTTCCCAGCTCTTGAGACTCTGATAGACTCGGACAAAGGTGAAAACTCAGGGGCCTCACAGCGCAAACGACGGCTGCAGCGCTGGTGAACGGAAGTGAGCTCGTGGTATTCAAGTCGCAGTGGCTCTGGGCTGCGTTCCAGGACTTGAGAAGCGCTTGGATTCCTGTCATGGCTGATCCACCAGTTTGTAACGCACAGTGAAAGGGTCACTTTAATGAAACCAAGTAGTTGTATCGAACATGCGCCCAAGAAACAGACAACTCAAAGACAGTTCATGTGGCTGCTCCAGACAACAGTTTCTTCCAAATCATCCACCTTCAGTTGAGTCTCTCGTGTGGCTTGTATACGTGCTGCTCTACGGCTCGTGCCAATATATATATATATATATATATATATATATATATATATATATATATATATATATATATATATATATATATATACGCACAATATTCACAGTCTGTGGTCTGTGATTAGTGAGATCAAAAGTTTTCTCGCTTCGCTTGGGTAGCACAAACGTATGCATATTTTATATTTTTCTGTGTCATTTCTATATGAGTAAGAGAAGAGTTAGAAAACTGAACATAAAGCGCCCGGAAACTGTTTCCCGACTGGAGCGTTTAAGCTCTTGATGATACAAAATTGTCACAGTTTTTGTAATTCTGTTGCGTGGAGGCGTGGCTTGGAGCAAGAAAAAAGAGACGCATAGCGGCTGACAACAAGTGTCAGGACTATTCTGTCCCAATAACAAGCTAGAAAGGCGGTGCAGACATTTATTTATGTATAATATGCAGCAGACTAGGGCAGGACAAACAGTTCGAGTGCATTAAACCGGTTCTTTGGTCAGTGAGTACTTTGGCTGAATCATTACATTTAAGTTTCGAAAAATGAACAAATATCGAGAACAATGTTGCATGATCGAAACAAAGCCAGTCTGGCCAAATTTTCATGGGCGCCAGACTCAAAGATGCCCGTGTGCTGCTCAATGCCAGCCCCCACTACAGTAGTAATTAGGTCGAAATTATCCACAGCAATCTTTCTCAAGCTCTCTCATATACGCACACTTTTTAGCGGTCTGAAGTTCAAAAAAAAAATACTGAGAAATTCGCAAAGGAGCACGCAACTAACAGCTATTGTGGCTGGGATAGGAACAGCTGCCCACATCGTACCTGGAAAACTACAGAAAAATGCAGTAAGCGAAGCACGCTTTGCCACTGCACCATTGCGACGCCCTCAACCGCCCCTGGTAAGCTGATAGCCCTGCTTCACAGTAATGCAAGCACAGCGAGCTCTTCAGATTTCGCCGAAGAGACCACTCACTATGTGAGCGCCTCAGACGATTAGCTTCGATGCGCGACTGCATCGCTTGTGCAGACGCCCCGCGGAGTGTGGCAATGACGTTTACGCTGAGCGGTATCCGTATCGAGAGTGGATAAACCTGTACTAGAGCACAGCACGGACTTGGGCCGGGCTCGGGCCTGGCAACTTCAAGCCCGGGTCGGGCTAGGGCCTGGGTCAAGCACGAATCAGTCCGGGGTTTCATAGTCACAGGTACATTGACGTGGGTACGTTCTTTTAATTTGTTTTGTGAGGTTTATTGTAGTGATGTAACACATACTATTTGAAACGGTGCAGAAGAGGGCTTTGAGTAATTTAGAACACTTTTATTCGATTAGCCAGCACGGTAATATCACAGTACAAAACGTCAGAAATTTTGCTCCATCGGCATGTTACACGTTATTTCAAGAGACTCTTATTATGACTTTACACCATTAAGTGAAAGGTGCTCTGGAGTAAAGGAAAGTTTTAACAGGCAGTATTGCTGCAAGAGCCACAATACATTGCCTAGAGTAGTGTATATAACGTTTACGCGTATCTCAGGAAACATTTCGAGTATACAGCTACGCTAACTCGTCCACCGCTCCTGTTTCCAGCTGCGTGACCCCGTAGACGAGTCGATATGACTACTGAGTCATTATCATATCAAAAGCTGCTTTTCGTCCACTTAAAATGCATGATGCGGAGTGGCTATTATCCCAGACGCACCCAATGATACCAATGTTGGAGTTTATTGTGCTAGCGGGGCAGCTTCATATATGCAGCGTCTGGTAATTGGCAAACCATACTTTACTTGAATTCTCATTGTACAGAGCATATTCCTGGCTTAGTTTTACCGCCTCCTTCGTCTTTGCCATATTTTCTCAGTTGTTCATAAGTGTACTGATTTGTCAAAACGCTAGCGAATAGCACTAAAAAAGCGTAAAAACTTTTTCGCGGCGAAAGTTAGTAAAAGCTTTAAAGATGGAGATGGTTATGATGATGATTTGCTGCTGTACTGTTTGTAACACGGAGGTGTACCGTCATGCCTTTATCGACACGTGTTATCGCATAAATTAATAAAAGCTCCAGTGACACTCCATGTTGAAGATTTTTTTTTACTTTTTAAAGCTTCTTCTCCTATGCTTTTGGCTTTTTTGAATATCCACAAAAAAGTGAAACACATAAAAATTGGCCACATGAACCCCATCACTTGAAAAATTTGAACTTATGCAGGTTGTACGCGCTTAGCTAATATTTGCTTAGTGTCTGCAGAAGTGCAACTTCGTTGCCTCATATAATTTCGCAAGCTGCATAGTTGCTGCATTATCGGGACCTGAGGGGGTCGCGTGCACATGGATACTGCGTGTTTGTTAAAAATTCTAAGAATACCTGTCACTTGGTTCGTCAAAATGTGTCTGGTGGACATGTGCCTTTAATTTGCGAATCTTTTTTTGCAAACTGCAGGCACCACTGGTCTGCCTGCCTGCCTGCCTGCCTGTCTGTCTGTGTGTCTGTCTGTCTAGCTATCTATTATCTATTTATCTATTCATTTATCTACCTATATATCTATCTATTTATATATATATATGTATATATATATATATATATATATATATATATATATATATATATATATATATATATATATATCCATCCATCTCCTATGCCTTCGTTCTCATGTGATGACTTAATTGCCTTAGGGTAAACAAAATTTGTGAGAGAGCGTGAGATCTCTCGAAGAATATGTCTAGCTATTCGTGACATAAAAAATCTGACAGTCCTGGCGCGCACGTTGTCAAACCCTTTCCGCCAGACCCGGCACATACCCATATACTACGGGCGAGTATGTGCCATGGGTATGCTGAAAAATTGCGACTTGGTTTTGTTGTAATATATTCATCCTGAAGTTTTTTGCACCCGTTTGTGTTTCTCATCTTTGTTCCCGAGTGTTTTGCGCAAAAATTTCAAGATGAACCGATATGTAGGTGTATACCACAGGTGTTCGGCAGTTCATATCTACCTAGGAGCGGTGGGAATAGGTATTGGTAATCTGAACGCGAGAACACTAGAAACAGCTCACATCAGCAGCTTCGATTCGACGAGCACAAAGAATAAGCATCAGGCAAATTTATATGGTAAATATTAAGGGTTACTAACTGGACTGCCAAAGAAGGCAACGCACAATGGGAAGACAGAAAGTTAGTGAAAAGTTCGCAGGTATAACGTGGCAGCCCAAAGCACAAAACCGGGTTGATTGGCGGATCATGAAAGAGGCCTTAGCACTGCAGTGGGAGTAGTCAGGCTGATGATGATCATTATCAACAATTAAGCACTCCCAAACCATACCCAATTACGCAACACTCATGCGATACCCCCCACCTATTCTGCAGTGCACTTACTTAAGCTCCCCCCCCCCCTTCTGGGACGATGCAGGCGGCATTTTTTCTTCCGTCGTTCAATAAAGAAAATATAAAGGAGACTTGCTACACTAATTCAATGGCCACAGTTCATATGCTCTCTATACAGAGTCGGACTATGAAAGCCTCGCATTTCTACTACTTTATGAGGGCAATGTACTTTGCACTCTTTCTTTGAAATGCAAAAATAAAGTAGCATGGTTAGCTCTGCGTACATTTCCCAAAAGTGCTACAGGTGTAATTAACTGGAAATATATGCAGAAACGGTTAAAGTGTTGGCCCTGAAAAAATTCTCAAAACACTCCTTAGAAGTTGTCTTGTGTGCTGCAGGTATCTACACAATAACCGAACATTAGACAGTGCATCATTTATGCTGAAGGCATATTTGGCTGAAACAGGCTGGGCCGGTCCCAATTCTTTCGGGCGGGAGCCGGGTACGGGCCGTATTCGAAAGACCTGGGCCGCGCTCGGGCAGGCCGGCGCATGCGTTTTCTGGGTAGAAAAATCGGCCCGTGCAGTGCTCTAACCTGGACAATGCCGTTTTTTGATGAAAAGGAACACTCGACCAAGTGACCTGCTCTGTACAGCCGCTGTCCACAGTATCTTGCAGCGCTTGTTCAGCGGCCATAACTCGTTGTTTTTTTTCCGATAGGTGACGCCAAAAGCCAACGTCCTTTCTTCTGCAGTCACTTGATGATGATCTTGTCGGCAGCCACCGCAGAGCACAGGCCATGTCCTCACGTGTTGCCTTTCGTTAAAACCGACAGTGTATATCGGTAACTTGTGCCCCCTCGCACAAAACTGTGGAGCTGGTGATGCGTCACAGTAGAGTGCCTCGATGCGCGCGCCCCCGCTTAGAGTGGTGTCAGCTTTTGCAAGGGCAGATGCCGCCGCCTCGGCTTCGGCGCCAGCGCGACCGCCATTTTGGCGCCTCCGGCCGGTAGTTCGTGCTTGGCGTGTGAGGTGTTGTTGGGCAGTGTTCATTCCCTTACAGTTTTATGCACCCATCTCCGCATCACCATGCCCGGCTGCTGCGTGCCGCAGTGCTCGAATCACTCGAGAAACGGATGGAAGTTGTACCGGTTTCCAAGAGACCCAAAAAGAAGGCTTCTTCGGACCGTTAAAATCAAACGAGACAAGTGGTAACCGACTGATATGTCGCACGTATGCAGCGTAAGTAAACATTTTTTTTAGTGCGTCGTATTCTGACTGGTAAGCATTATTTAGGGCGCCGTTGTTTTTTATTTAGGTGCGCAATGTAAACGCAGGACAGCCAAACGTCGTGCAGGGTACTGTGCGGCGTGCTCGTGTTAAAAGATCACGCTTTAAGAAAATGCGTCAAGTACGGATGCTTCGGAAGCCCCCGTGTCGATAACATTTCTTGCTGGTTCAAGGGCCTCGAGTGTGCTACTACATTCATAGGAATTGCGACTAGTTTCAGTGCCCTTGCACGGGAAAGTGTTGCCTTGGCAGCAGCGTTGTGAAATCCTTCCCACCCCCTACCAGAGGCTGTTAATTTCGTGCACTGCGCTTCGCAGCTATTTTGCTCGCGAGACCGGCTGCCGCTGTCGTGACCGTCCGCCTCGCAGCCCGAAGACAGACTTCGTGAAATTGCCGTACTCGCTCGCCAACTCGCCCCGACAGCGTACGCGTCGACCGGGTGCTGGCGGAGTTGAGCTGAACGAAAAGTAGGCAAGAGATGGGGACGCAGGAGGTGTAGTTAAACAGATGAGAATTTAGAAAGTGGAGGAGGGAGAAAATTATATGCAAGGGCAGAAAACGGGGAGTGAGTTCAGGCCGCGTGCCGGCGAGCGAGTACGGAAATCTGACGGCGCCTGACTGCTGCCGAACTTCAAGAGTACGGCACGTAGAGTTCACGTAATTCACATAAGAGGAAATTGGACGTGAAATGCGCGCATATGGCCTCGCAGGGAATTAACATAGGCTCGGGTGCGTGGTAGGGGGATTTCACAACGCTTACGAGGCCTGCCCATGTTTATTCGTGCACGCGTTGGCACTGATCGGTCGAAATTTGAACGCCTCTTGTGAAATCAAGCCGTTTGAACATAAACATGCTGTTCCTGCGAAAAACTCGTAATATTACGAGGCCGGACTTCTGCCCGTCTTGTGTGTATCGTCGTATGTATACTTGGGAATCAGGAACACTTCAGTGACGAACAAAACAAGCGCTGTTACGGAGTGTTGTCATTTTTACCTGACAAATAAATTCGATTGCATTGGGAACTTGGAGGCTTGGGTACAAAGCTTTCGATAGAACGAAATCTGTAACGCTCGCTATAAAATCAGACCTGGTCCTTTGTCGGCACAATAGACTAATATTTTATTCACATGAATTCAGGAATCCTTACAGATCTTCAGTGCGAAAATTGAAAGGGTTATTATAACAGCAGGCTGGGTCTATGATCGCGCTCACTGAAGTGGCTTACGTGAAAGCGCGCGTGAGCTCAATTAGTTTCCTTCTTTTTGTGCTTCAAAGTTGCTGCTAGTTCCTGCTGCGAATCATACTGAATGCATACATGAAATCTTGTTTATTGACAGTGACAGACATTCGTTTTTCTTCTGCCAGTGTGTTAATTTTTAATTCTGGTTTTATTTGCAGGCTCACTTTGAAGAGAACAACTATGAGCAACATCGTGCGGATGGCTGGAAGAAGTTGAAACCAAATGCCGTCCCAACTTTGTTCACATTCAAACGTAAGATTGAACTTTTTTCTTGCATTACATAAAGCAGCACCAGTTGCAAGTACTCTATGTACCTGGGATTTCTACGAAGCTAACACCAAATAGGTCCTCATATGCTGCGTCCACATTAGTGCATAAATTCTGGAAATGCAGTCACGGACAAAGCTAGGAAATGCGAACACAAAAATGTGAACCAGACCACGCAAAATCGAAAAATACTGCTAATATTAGACGGTCAAATAATGGCACGCTATTAGTGCGTTTGGAAAGCTACATTTCCCAACTTTGTTTTTGTGATTACGTTGCATCACTTTGACTTGCATGTAAAAAAAATTGCGATACTTGAGTGTTGTGGTTTATATTTCTTGTTTGCATTTTTTGGTCATGACTGTATATACGTCTGGATTTCCGTGTTTACAGGCATGACCCACTGCACAACAGTTTTCCGCTACTTAGCACACGGTCGTGTACTGCTAGGATGTCAGGTGCAGTGGCTATGTTATTTACAAAGGGGGAAAACGGAAACCATTATGTATACGAGATCCACGATGCACGAGCCCCCACTACAGTGCGCCTCATTACCTGTGTTGCGTTGGCGTGTTAAGCTTGAAAAAAAAACTGCACTCTTTCCTGTCTCTCTTGTTTTTTTTCTTCAAGTTTGTGCAGCAATTCAATTTTTCAAGTATGAACCAACTAGTCTGCAAAAAAGTATTGCGTGTTAAGCCCTACAATCAAATAATCAATAAACTGCATAGGGAGCGAATGTCAGTTGAGCCCTCCACAACGGCGCACACGTGTAGCTCTGGCATATGAAGCTCCAATTTGAATTAGAGCCATTTATTGTGGGGAGAAATTTTGAGCACAATTTAATTATGGTATTTTAAGACCTTCCCCTATCCCTTGTGGAAAGGGCGGGGGAAGGACAAGTGTCTTCCTCACGTCAATAACTAAGCCGGTATCTGCTGCATGTGTTACATTTGTAAAATTAACAAGCTAGACATGAACTGGCATTGCTTGAATATGTTCATGAATACATACATTTCTGCTTGCAGCACTGCCTAAGGAACGAAAGCCACCAAAAGAAAGAACTGTGCCTGCACCCTCCAGCAACGAGACCAACAAATCTCCTCCTGGTCTGCGTCAATATCCAGCTGCAGTTAAAACTACCCTAGAGACCCCACAAAACCACGCCGTTCCTGAATCTACACGGCAAGGAACATCGTGTTATGGGCACGACACCATGGAAGTTGACGACGCCGTTGTTGAACTGTCAGCGAACACTAGTGATGCAGATTCAAGAGAAGTTAATGCAGCGGCTGGTGAGACATCAAATTCTACTGCAGAATCAGCAGAACTGAAGAAGAAGCTTGCTGACCTTACAAGAAAGTACTCTGAACTTCAGCAACATCATGATACAGCCAAGAACACCATTAGTGGTCTCAAGAAAAAAGTGTAAAAACTCGAGACTGAGGCAACAAATATTTCGCAAAATATGAAATTTCTCAACGACGATCAAGTACGCGCTCTCTCAAGGAGCAGCAGCTTGGGGAACTCTTGGTTTCCGCACACTGTCAAGCAAGGCCTTCAAATTAAGTTTGCTTGTGGAACAACCGGATATGAAACTTTGAGAAAAATGGGATATCCTCTCCCATCCAAAAGAACGCTCGCACGGAGGATTCAAAATTTGAAGTTTCTCCCAGGCGTTCTTCACGAATTGATAGACGTTATGAAATGCAAAGCCGAGACCATGGAGGATGTAGAAAAGGACTGCGTCCTTTTTTTGGGTGAAATGGAGATAGTTCCGGGGTTTGAGCTAGATCGGGCTGAAGACGCACTTCTCGGAGGAATAACTCTTCCTCCGAAGCCTGAAGAGCCTGCGGTTCATGCTCTGGTGTTTATGTTGGGCGGACTTAACCAGCGATGGAAGCAGGTGATTGCATATGAATTTACCGGAAGAAACATCGATGGCGGCTTGCTGAAAAACTATGTGTTGGAACTAGTACAGCTGTGCAGTCAAATATATCTGAGAGTTCACGCAATCACATGTGACATGGGCTCGGCAAACCGCGCAATGTGGAGGGAATTCGCCTTTTCCAGTCACAGAGATTCTTCCACGGTGTGCTCCATACCTCATCCGTGCATGGACGGGAAGGAACTTTTTTTCATTGCTGATCCGGCTCACGTCTTGAAGAACCTCAGAGGCCAGCTCTTGAGCTCAGAAGTTTTCACGTTGAGTGAGGCCACAGTTGCCAAACATGGCCTGCCTTCTTCACAAGTCAACTTGGAATATGTTCAGGCTGTGCTCGAAGAAGATTCTAAAAGAGAACTGAAGGTAGCCCCAAACTTATCCGAAATGCACACCAGCGCAGGCCACTTCACCAAAATGAAGGTTGGTGTCGCTGTACAACTTTTTCGGGAAGCTCCCCCAGCTATCAGATTCCTTATAAAGGAAGGAGTTCTTAAACAGGAAGCAGAAGCAACAGCTTGGTTCATGGAGCTGATTTCAAAATGGTATGCACTGATGTCTTCGCGGCATCCAACACTGGCCCTGAGTCGGAGAAGTAGGGCTAAGTACTCGGAAGCCCTAGATACATTACACACAGCAATAGAAACCATCAGAACTATGAAAATGGGTGCCACATCCCATTGGAAACCGTCGCAAGCAGGTGTACTCATATCAACTACAGTTGTACTTCGCCTCCAAGACGTTCTTTTAGGAGACGAAGGCTATGAGTTTTTTCTTACGAGCAGGCTCCTGCAGGACTGCTTAGAGAACCTCTTTTCTGTGGTGCGGCTTATGAAGCCGGTTCCCAATGCCTACGATCTCAAGTGCGCTCTGAGACTGGTGAGCGTAAGCCAATTTTTGCATACACCGAGGACGACCAGCTACGAGCTTGATGACAGGGAGTACCTGGTGGACCTGCTATCCCAGGGGAAGGAAGCCTGCGTCGAGAAGGAAGCTCAAGAAATCGATGATTCGGAGATTTTGTTCATCGAAGGATTGTCGTCCACAGAATGCAGTATTCTCTTTTACCTAGGAGGATTTATTTTGAAGGGAATTTTGACATCTGTGAAGTGCGCAAAATGCAAAGATGCTCTCCTTGGAACTGCCAACGACGAGCATGCTTCGCTGACAGCACTGAAAGAGTACGTTTCAGATGGAGGCAACCTCATCTACCCCAGCAAGGGAGTTATGAAAGCCTTGATAGACTATGAGGAGCATTTTGCTGCCATAAACTCTTGGTGCACGGACAAAGTAGTCACGATGAAGTCGCCGCTTCGTTCACTCACCGCATACCTAAACAAGGTGCACCGCCGCAGCTTGTGTGTATGCGCGGAGCACGAGGATAGTATATACCGACTGCTCACAGAGAGGTACGCAAGAATAAGGCTGCGCATTCACTTTCGGCAGGTTCCAGTCGGGAGTTGCAATGGACATGCAAGCAAAACATGTGCCGGCGTCAACCTCTCATGAGAAATGGACACGCCAAGATAAGCTGTATGCTTAAAAGGATTCGGCTCACGTGGGCACGCTTTTGACTCTTGCATTTTTTATTTTTAAACATTTCATTTCGTACTGCATTTGGTTTGTCTTGTATCTGACTTTGATTTTCACTAGTGGGACAACGCAGCATTAAGGCGCACAAATAAATGGCCTGTTCACTGAAATCGTGGGTGTCGTTTCATAAAGGTACACTGGTAAAGCATGTTACTCTCGGGTATGCTGCCTGCACAGTGCATGAAATGGTGAGGCAGGGGAAGGTGGTACCGAATGTCAAATAATGTGTGTGTGTGTGCGTGTGCGTGTGTGTGTGTGTTATATATACACACACACGCAAGTATATAAAGTACAGCGATTCCTGCCTTTGCTATTCGGCTGATTCACAAAGACCCAAATATTGCATTCCTTTCAGCAAGCGTAGTAATAAAAGTTCATGCGCCCCTCCGTCTTAACGACGACAACGGTTTAACGCGAATCTTTCTGGTGTGGGAGTTCGTGGCTCATTTCATTCAGTCTATGTCGGCCCCTGGCGCATTGTACAAGCACAGGCCACCAGTTTGTATGACGTGCATTGTTCCATTTAACAATTAGGCAACAACAGCACTAAGAGGTGTCCAAGTTGCACCAAAAAAAAAAAAAAGCTCGCCAACGAGTACTTCTTTCCTACCATACGCGAGCACCGCAAGCGGTAATGCGCTTCGCATGCTGCCCCACTACGGCAGGAGCCGTAATGGCGGCCGTCGTAGCAGACGACGCGGCTGTCCTCACCCTCAGCGGAGCGCGCGGGCATCAAGGCACCCTACGTCACAGGAGATTGGCACGCCCCACTACCAGGTACGGTAGGGTTGAGAACCAAACGAAAACAAACACGTGGAGAACAAGAGCAGAAACAGAATAAAAATTATTTCAAATGTCCGACTTTAGATATGTGACGACGCTGAGTGAAGAACAAAGAAGGAAGGGAGTGGAGGGCGAGCAAGCTTCTCGAGTCATGATTCATACGCCGCGACAACTCAGCGTGCAAATACTGCCGCGGACCCCGACCAGATGTGTACTGAGACAAACGAGTCTTTCAGTGGACTGGGCAACCTGCGCTCGTTTGCTACCAGTGCATAACGAGCATGCCACGCGCATAGCTAGTGACACGTCGATGTAGTATTTGTTATTTTTTCGTTATGTTAAGTCAGAGTACACTTTAACCATAAAATCACCTAGCCTAACTTAGAAAAGTCAGAGAGAAAGGATAGAAAGTAAATTCAAACAGAGAGTAAAAAGCGATAGGCAGAAAGAGGCAGTTAATAAAACAAAGTAAAGTCGACAAAAACACAGAAATACAAAAAGACAACAAATCATAGACAGTAAGAGAAACGAAGAAACTAAAAGAAACGGAGACGAAGAGATAGAATCAGGAAGCGATATATCAAGATCGAGAGAGAATGAAACAGAAAAAAATTGAAATAAAAAACTGAGTGAAAAAAAGAAACGGAAATAAACAGATACAGAATTTATACTACTGCGCACGCGACAAAATTTTTGCCGGATTATTTACATGTGATATAGATTTAGGCAAAACGGAGAGGTGAGCGAATCGCTACTGATTGGCTACGGCGTCATTGTAGCGCAAAAAATACGAGGGCAAGAAAGGGAACACCACAATCACTTACTTACAACTGAAAGCGTTATTGCTTGAACCCAAAATCCATAACATGGCCCGTGTGCTCAGATTTGGGTGCACGTTAAAGAACCCCATGTGGCCAAAACTTCCGGATCCCTCAACTACGGCGTCTCTCATAATCATATGGTGGTTTTGGGACATTAAACCCCACAAATCAATGAAACCAAAGATCTCTAACATCTAAACTTGACGCTGGACTAAACCACGCGCACGCGCATCGTGGGCGAAGTAAAAGGCAAGACACCAAAACAAGAACACACCTCCTGCACATCCCTCTCTACCTGTCTATCCACTTTCCTTGAGTTGTATCACCTCCTCTCTTGATAAGGCCGAAGAAGAATCGCTAACGCATATAAAAGCCCTCGCGTTACTATGGAAAGACTCGTCAAGTTTTGGTGTCATGCGATTGTGGTGTCTAAACAAGATCTGCGTCGCGGAGAACCACACATCGCACTGGCTTTCAGCGCAATGCATGTTCAGGTGCGTTAGCGGCCTCCCCTGCAAGGAAGAGTGATGCTTTTTAAGACTTCATTTGTTAGTAAGCGCTGGTAGAATTACCTCTCTTGTCCTCTTTTTTTGCGCTACTTTTACGCCCTAATGAACATAGAGCTGCATCTCCCTTTATCTGCCGCTAAACCTTTGTCTACCTTGTATCTTGCGACAACACTTTTGCTATGGTCTGAGAAAGGAGTGCGCTGATGTATCCATCAAATCTGCGTCACAACATAGCTTGCTACCTGCATGCTGCATTCGCACAATAGCACAGTTAACGCCCACATGATTTGGTATCCAGGTTTTAAAAAAGATTCTGACAACATTTTCATTGAGAACCTTTCTTTCGTGAATAGAGTATAATGCGTCATAATCTCTTAAATATATATTGCGTATTTGTGAATGCTATACTTGATGTTCTTGTATTCCTGCTCATGTAAGTTAGCGCTATGATTCTAATTTCCTGACTTTTTTACCGTGCTAAATGTAATGTTTTATTCCCTGTGACGTTCGTCTTCTAATCAGCATATGTAACCGCCGGGGGACCTCAACAACCTCGAGTGGGAAATAACAACAGCAGGTGCAAAGAGCCAAAAAATGGATGCGCCAAATACACTGACAAAGTTGGCTTTTTGATGTGGTTCGCCAATGAAACTTCGAAAATGGGCTACCCTCGTGACACAAGTAATTGTTACGGAAACGGCTATCCGAGCAAAGGGCAATGCCGAATTCACTGTGGGCTTCGGAACTCATAGTACAAGAAAACCACCATCGTGACACTGACAATACTTTTCCCAGCAAATAAAGATATCATTTCATTTTCTTGTATCATTGGTTCTGTCAAAGTAGCATATTATATGTCAGCGGAAACATCAGTGTTGGTAAGGTTTACTACTCACATTTATCACCACCTGCATGATGCGACACAAAGCACCTCCTAGTATGTCGTTTCGTTACTCTCTACTGGTTAATGTATTTGAATTTTGTCGCAGAAATGAGTCTTTATGTTTAAAAACAATTTGTCTCATGTCTTTTACACATCTGTTTTCCACGTCTTCGGTGTGTTTTATTGTAATTTTCAAACATGGATACCTATACACTAGACCAACTCGGCATCGTGTTCCAAACCAAGGTTGATGCCCATTCCTATTTCTTCGGTATATGTATAAGTGCCGTGAACAGCTTTCAGGCACTTGGTAGGTGAAGCGGAAAGCGTGCCATGGTAAGTAGAAAGTAGCACACAACGTAGTCATTCCTGACATGTGCAGAGTATTTTATATTCAAAAGTCACTAAGCCATAATGAGGCTGATATTTGCAATGTGGTGGAGTGTGCAACACTGTTCATGTTCTTCAGACCATCTGTTGTGCGGGACCTGAATTTTTTTCACTATACAGGCAACAGAGTACAGATAACTATCAGATATGCGAAATTGTTCGTGTCTATATTCTGATATTTTCAGACAATGTGCGCTAAGCACCTATAACGTCCGAATACTATCTGACGAATGTATAAGCATATTATATATGTATTTCTGCGGGACATCCAAATTGAGCGACTGGGGTGGGTAATTTTTAGACCTTGCAAACATATAAACAACATCGCCTAGCTTGCTAAAACGTCCGCAGCGCATCTGAAAAGCATTTTGAAGAAATGTGCGTGTCCGTGAGATAACCAAAGAAATCAAGTGTGGCGGGTGAATTTCGGACGTTTACATGCATACCGTGTCTAAGCATACGATACGCCGTTAGAATCGATCGATTATATGGCAAGGGTAATTTCGATCTTCAATCCACCTGCAAGCTGCTGGGGCGGTATGTGCTTTTGAAAAAGGGGTTTCATGCGGCAGCACTTGCCGCATATCAAAAAAGTGAGTAACATCAGGAAGTTGATTTGTAACTGTCATGCCTACACCAATGAGAAATCTGAAACAGATACTTTACAGGTCTGTGCCCCTCTAATTGAAATTGCACGTGCCCTTCTTTTTAATAGCGAAGTTCCGAATACCATGAAAGTATATACTGTTGTGAGCGCTTTAAGAGACCACCCCTTCGGCGCCAACTATAATGATACATCCGTGTCACGCAGTCTCATGTTTTGCGTTGGAGTCATGCAGGTCCCACGTTTCACTCAGGTAAACTGAGTTCATTTGAGGTTTCGAAGGCTAGTGCCCAGGCGAAATTGTTACAAATTGCCTTGGTGGATACATATTGTAAAGGACATGTAAAAGGCAGGGAAGAGAAAGGAAGGAAGACAAAGAGCCTTGGCAAGATCGCAGTGCGCTACCGCAAACGGCCCTCGCTCACCTCTTGTAAATAAAAACCATTTCATCACAACTCGCTGTAACAGTTGTGGTGGACGTGCTAGGTAATCGACACCCAAAGACGAAGGTTGAACCGCAAGTTCTTCGACGGAGCCGTCACTTTGCTGGACTTCCACCGAATCCATCTGGACTGGACATGTCCTTCAACGCAGACAAACATTGACCTCTCTCGACTTCAGCGCCAACCAGTCCGGCTGCACAACTGAGAGATGCTCGTCCCATTGCCGGCAGACCAGATGAAGACATCGAGGTTTCGCTCAGCCATTAAAAACGGGTGAGTGCCGCCAACAAATGGGATGCCGCATCTTTGCTTTCGTGCGTCACGTTCTTTCTGACAGATACTGTGTTATTGTGGTACAAGAATCGCGAAGAATCTCCAACGACCTAGGACAGGTTCGTTTCTGAGATCAAAAAGCGTTTCGGCAACCCCACAACACAAAGAAAAGAGCCGAACAGACGCTAATGCAACGCACGCAAGTGCCGGGCGAAACTTGCATGACCTACATTCAGGAAGTTATAAAGCTAAGTAGGATCATTGACTCCGAAATGTCTGAGGAAGACGAAATTGGGCACATCCTAAAAGGAATGGCCGAGGATGTTTACAGTTTTCTCATCGGAAAGACACCCTAACCTCTGTCGCCGATGTAATTCGCCATTGCCGCACTTATGAGCAACTGAAGTCCTGGCGCATTACGCCGAAGTTCGACAGGCTAGCCAATGTGACGTCTATCGCAAGTATCGACTATCGCGAGAACAACCAGCCCCTTGATCTTGCGTCAACGATCCGGCAAATAGTACGTGAAGAACTCGGCCTGTTCGCGTAAGTGGCACGCCACAAAAGAACTCATCCTACACACCTGCCACCAGAGTTCGCACGAAACGTCGCTTCATTCTTTTCGCACCGAGTGGCAGAGGGCATTGAGGATTATGATGCCGCGCCTTGGTATCAGTCACGTCTCAACGATAGAGGCTCTGCCTATGACGCTAAATCACGATGAGGATAGCTGAATTCTTATGCTCAGGTCTCTGATCCAAACTACGTCCCACTGCGGCAAGGACAGCACGGAACATATACTACCAAGATGACACGACCAATACAATGGTCTTCAGAGAATGGCGGAAACCCGTTATTCGCGTGATAACGAACCTCTTCGCCGACAGCAGCGGCCCAGAATAGGTGAACGGCAATATGGGAAATTGGAGAAAACTGTGGGATGTGACAGCTCCTGGTTCGACGCACCACGCAGGCTAGAAGTAGCTGTAAAGGTCGAAGTAAGTTGCTGATGGCATCCCACCACTGCCACCAGTTGTTAAGGGCTCGAAGTCGATGGTAGGAACGACGGGCTTTTTTAGGGTAGCTGACTCCACGCCGTCGTCTGCATAGCCTAACTTCGCCAGTGAGGAGACGCGTTAAGAGAGGTAAAACGAAGGTTTATTTACATTATAGAAGAAAGATAGGAACTCTACAGAGATCGAGAAGATAATTTACTCATGACGTACATTATGTACGTCATGAGATTCAGTTGATGATACCACACAAGATTCAGCTTTTGTAGCCTGCCGTCACCGCATCCGAAGAAGCCGCTGATCACTCTTGCCACACAGCAGGGGACGAAGTCTCTGTGGTCCACCCACCAGAAAGGGTGCAGATATTGCACCACTGGGCTGGGCGAAACGGTCCAATTGTAACAGGGACACACCACACAAAGACGCACCCAGCCCACGCCTTGAAGGCACCGCAGGGCGAGAAGGTAGAGCCAGGAGAGGGAAAGTTTAGCTCCTCCGGGGAGATGGCCACTGACATGACCGTCAGCAGCGGTCCACACTGCTTTCAGCTTCAGGCAGTCTAAACGCTCGATTTCAGTGAACGGCTTCTTCGACGCGTTCCCACGCTTCCGGGCTGTCGATGCGTTGAGATGGCCTTACGTAGATGACAAAAGCCGAGTCACGAGGTTGTCTTAATGAGACCGCCACAGTGGCGCCGTTCCCCCACTGATCGAGCGCGTTCAAAAAAAAGCTTGCCTCGCGAAGCTTTTGTTGAGACCCGAGTGCTTCCCGGAACGTCTACCGGACAGCGTCTTGCAGACTGGGCGCCGATGGGATTGAAAGCCTCCTTAGTGGACCGGCTTACGTACAATGGCGTCTGCCCAGACGAATTGCCGGGCCAAATGTAGCAGCTCCTCTGCCGCCCCGTAAATATTGGCTGGCCAGCGCTCCCAACCTCTAGGCACGAAGAGAAAGGCTGGTGACGAGGACGATGGCCTGGCTTGTATCCTTCAGCTGCTAACTTGCAACCAACTCCCAAACCACCCCACAATGACTGACAACAGCAAAACGAACCACACAACGCAATACCATGCTGCAGTCAAGCACATTGCACCTGCTTAAAACCCTCCCGGCTTCTCAAAAACGCAAACAAATTCTACTCTACAATTCTGACAGAATTTTGTGCCGCCAAAGTTACAACAATCATGGATTTGGAGAAGCTTACCAAAGATGGAACAATTTGCCATGCGAGAAAAGCACACAAAGGCCAATCAAATTTGTCTCCTTATAGCCATAATCACACTCTTTAAAAACTAGCCCTTTCCTGCCATCCGCACTACTATGTTGTAACTGACATCTGCTAACTTTTTACTACCTCAATGAAACACAACTAGTTGATTTTCACACGTATGCTGCCAGACCATATACACAAGGTATCTGGGCACATTCGTCATTTTCTCGTCACATACTTTCAAATTGTAGTCGGGAGTACCTACTTTTAGGACACCCTGACACCAACGAAAACTCACTCACAACAGATCAAACTGCGTCCTATAAATTCTAGAAATGTTTCTCTAGCCTCAAAGTTTGGTGAACGCGATGCTCTCATCTCAAGTGATCATATCATTTCTATAAGCAATCACTAAAACAACAAATAGAGGGAATAATAACCCTCGTACTACACGCTCATTAGTTTCTGAATGTAGTTTCATGTCCGCCTATGTTTTTAAAGAACGCACAGGACTTTGCTGTGCGCCCTAGCACGACATCATACTCTCATACAAAGAGCGCTAGAACCAACCCGCACCTAACCATAGGCGATATTCCTAAACATTGGCATCACTAAACACTCATTTGAATGTAAATGTTTAAAGAGCAAAACGCAATGAAAAATAACGCTAGGTGCAGTACACGTCATGAGCACCTAACAAACTCTGCGTAAGTTTTGCGCTAAAAACCCTGTGCGAAATGTTTTTAAACATAACCTTTTCAAATATCACCTCTAGTTTTATTCTAAAACACCCCTTATAAATGCTCATCTACTCTCTAAACATGGTAGAAAACCTCGTGCTACACTAAAGGGCACGAAGCATACAAACTCTAGCTCCACTTGACAACGCTACCGCGCTTTCAAAACTAACCGGCGTACCAAACGTCATTTACGACTTACGTGCTCTTCTCTCAAAAAAAAAAAACTCGGTTCACACAGTCGGTTGACCGATGCGGGTCACTGCATCCGCATAACGCTTAACAACTTGACTTGAAACTCTAACAATGTTAACGAAAAGTTATTCAAGTCAAAAACTAACTAAACGAACAAGCCGTTGAGACGACACAGGGATACATTTTTAAAACCAAAAATAAGCAAACAAACATGCTTCCAAGAAAATTGCTGTGCCCCACTATCCAGCTTACAGCTGTCCCTCACTTTTCAGTCGTACACGTAGCAGTCGCGGTCCTGGCGGATTTTCAGAACGTCCGTCTCCACAACGTGCACGTCCTACAAGCTGACCTGCACACGCACTCTTCATTCGCGATTTTAGCCTGCCTCTGTCAGGTTCGCGGAGGGGACCCGAGCCATGCGTGGGAAAGAGTGCCCATGCTCTTTTTGGGCTCGCTCCTGTGTTGCGTTCAGCGATTGTGGCCTTTCTTCTAGGACCCCTTCGACATTCTTGTTCGCGCCAAGCCCTAAACCTCTGCCACGTATTCTGTCCTGGGGATGCGCGTTGTGGTCTACGCCGTTTGCCCCTTACTGTACGCCACGAAGGCTATTTCGCCGAACTGGCTGAAAAGCTACCCTCTTTTCTCTCTCCCAGATGCTTGCCTCCTCCTTCTTGCCTTCAATTTGTCGCGCGCGTACGCTTCACTCTTTTACGGTGACGTTTGCGACCGATTTTTTCCCCACTACGAGGAAATTCCCTACGGATTGTGTCATCGGTGGTTGTACAGCTCAAGGGTGCTTCTGCACCACCTTCCTCAGCACTTCGGCAATTCGAGTTCCCAGCACTATTTCCATGCCGGTCTGATTTGCTTGTGCTTACTCTGCACTCGCGCGCGCCCTGAAAAATGCTGTGCGTAGAACGGAAAGACCGGCGCTATCCACGTAATTTCATTGGCGAACCCGCTTTCTTCTTTGTTTTCATCCGGTTGCTCGGACGCATGCAAACCGACTTAGAGATCGATGCAAAGTGCCTAGTCCTACTGGCTACACCTAAAGATTTTGCACCTTCTTTCACACACGTAGTACTGTTTGTCTCCCTCGCAGCTTTGCGACGTCTCTTTCGTCTGTTCCACTTCTTGCAGCTCGGCAACTTCCAATTTCATCTCAAGTTCGTCAACTCTCTCACAGCACTCGTCAGCTTCGACCCGTGTCGTCTGAATGATTTTCATAAAACTCACCTACTTCACACTCTGGACTTGCGGACAGCTTGACGCTCTTAGGAACAGTGCAGTGCTTCTCTTCGAAAACTCTCGCTCGCCTTGCTAGGAGCTGCCTGCAACTGCACTGTTCTTCTCACTCTCTAGTTTCGCTGCTTTTGAGCTATCTCCAGTGTCCTTGCCTACTACGACATCAATTGCAAGATCCGCCATCGTGAGAAACACAGTTGAGGTCTGTACCAGCTTTTCTGGAGCTATCCTAGCTGTTTCGCTAACAGTTAACTGGCACAGCACCTCGTTGCAATCGCTCTGGCCTTCGTCGGCCTCTCTACTCAGCTCAGCATCTTCCACGGCACTCAAATTTGGTTCTTCATCGAACCTGCTGCTGGATTTAAACGTGCTAGCCTTATCCAAGGCTATAAACTGCACTTCACCTTTTTTTTCTCGCGCTCCCCCTGCGCAACACTTGCGAATGGCTGAAACTTCCGCCTCATTGCTTCAACATTACGTTCCAGTAGATCAATCTCCAAGTCGCGCGCATGATTACGCTCTTCTTTATCTCACTCCATCTCCTTCTCTCTTTCTAATTTTTTTTCGTTCCTCCAACCTTTTAAAACTTTGAACGCGTATCAAATATCCTCCTCACTGGCGTTTTGCAAAATGAGCTCTAAAATTTGTGATCTACCCATTCCTTCCTTAATCTTAATACCTGAGTTTTCGCAAATATACAAAAGACCATCTTTTAGCAGTGTCTTCACCTTCATGAATGCCGTTGTACTTTGGTCCTGCATCTCACACTTAATTGGGTCATCCCTCCAACTCACAAACAGGCAATTTCCTAACGCACACACAACCCAGCTTCCACTCAACTCACTCACAAAATGAAGCCTCGAAAGTGAAATCAAAGACCAAGCACTCACCACAGCACAGCACCATGTCGTGAAGACCATCTCACCACTTCCAACCAGTTGTAATGGTCGAAGAAAGTTGCTGATGGCATCCCACCACTGCCACCAGTTGTTAAGGGCTCAAGGTCGATGGTAGGAACGGTGGGCTTCTTTAGGGTAGCTGGCTCTCCGCCATCGTCCGCATAGCCTATCTTCGCCAGTGAGGAGACGCGTTAAGAGAAGTAGAACAAGGTTTATTTACATTATAGAAGAAAGATAGGAACTGTACAGCGATCCAGATGATCCCACATTATGTACAACAGAGATTCGGTTCATGATAACACACAAGATTCAGCTTTTATAGCCCGCCATCACCGTCGTCCGAAGGAGGCGCTTTTCACTTTTGCACACAGCAGGGGACGAAGTCTTTGTGATCCACCCACCAGAAAGGATGCAGATATTGCACCATTTGGCTGAACGAAACGGTCTAACGGTAACAAGAACGCACCACACAAAGACACCGCTGGCCCACGCCTTGAAGGCACTGCAGGGCGAAGAGATAGAGCCCGGAAAGGGAAAGTTGAGATCCTCCGGGGAGATGGCCGCCAAACCGACCGTCGGCAGCGGTCCACGCTGCTTTCAGCTTCAGGTAGTCCAAACGCTCGATTTCGGTGAACGGCTTCTTCGACGCGTTCCCACGCTTCTGGGCTCTCGGTGCGTTGAAATGGCCTCGCGTAGATTACAAAAGCCGAGTCACGAGGTTGTCTTAATGAGACCGCCACAGTGGTGCCGTTCCCCCACTGATCCCCACTGGGAGAACTCCCCACTGGGAGTTCGGTTTGGACTATCACTGTGGATGGACGTGTTTTTTGAGCACTCCCGATCGACTGCACAGATAAGTTGTTTTGCATGTTTTAAGCTTGTCTTAATAATTATAAGGCAGCAGTTAAAATCCCTGTAGCACTCATTTTATTGAAGGGCGTTTTCGGGGGTCAGTCACCACGTGTTTATCAGTGTGTACGTGTGTGTGTGTTTGATTTTTTCGTTTTTTGTGTGTTTTTTTTTCTTTTGCCACACCGCAGGGGAGGTGCACGTGCATTGAACACGCATTTTATTTTGTAGGAGAGCTTATACTTTCTTTTTATTGTAGGGCAGGGCTCGAGTTTTGTAATTATCGAGTGAGACAAGGCATAGGGACAATATGTGTCGGAAGGACATGGTTAAAAAGACTGTAAAATGTTCAGGACATGGGGTGGTTTTGAAAGTGGACCCAATTGTAGAAGCGGAAGCAGAAGAGGCTGACGCGAAGTGTAGGCAATGTGAGGTCGAGGAAAAAATGAAGAAAATGATGGTTGCCCAGAGTGACCTGCTGATGAGAATCACCGAGCTCGAGATTGCGTTGGCGAAAGAGCAAGAGAAAGCGAGGACAATGAGAGAAAGCCTGAAGTCCGCCAAAGAAGCACTAGCCAAGAGGAACAGAGGAGTGATCTACGGAGAGAACAGTAGGGAACCGGCAACCAGAACGGCGGAGAAGAACGAGCAAGCAAGTTTGGAAAAAACAGGTTCAGCCGGTTCAATAGTCGCAAGGCCCAGCTTCCGCAAAGTAGTGGTGGGGCTGGGAGGGGACAAAGCAGCCGGCGTCACAGGTGCAAGTAACCCCAGGTGCAAGACGCTCCAGCTGAAAAATCACAGCATGTGATAATCGCCGGGGACTCGAATTTAAATCGATGCACAGAAGCCATAGAAGAGAGGGTAAGAGGGGACAAGAGGGTTGCAGTAGGGGCGTTCCCAGGATGCAAGCTGGAAGCAGTCATGAAGCAAGCGAGCGCAAAGCTCAAAACGACAGCTGATAGACGGAACCTCGTGATAATTATAGGCGGTTTAAACGATGTCTTAAATGAAGATACAGCAAGACTAGCAACGACACTGGTGAAAGGCGTCGATGACATGCGCGCAACTTCTCAGGTACAGGTAGTAATATGCACGATACCGGAGGTACCGGTGCGTGATGTCAACCTGCAAAGAGCGGTTGTCAACGCAAACCAAGAGATACGGCTGATGAGTCGAGAGAAAGGCTTTGAGGTGGTTGAAATAAACAGAGAGGTGCATAGGTGGGGTGGTTTTCAACGAGACAGATTCACTTCGATGGGTGGCTAGGTCATGAAGTAGGTCGGCGACTTGCAGGACGCACAGTAACTTTTTTGGGGGGCAAGCGGGCCCTTCGGGGTCCGCTTGCCCCCCAAAATGCAGACTACGCGTGGGAATATTGTAATAGAACAGAAGACAGCAGAAAGGGGGGTGGTATTGGGGCATTCATTCTTAAAAGTACATACTGGCAAATGGTCAAGCAGGAGTGCAAGGAACATTTATGGCTGAAAGAAAAAGTGGCAGGGAAAATGACACTCCTTGGTTTCGTGTACTTGTGGACAGGAGCAAAGGCCAAAGAGGAAAACCAGGCAATCGTAGAGTGTATATCAAATGACAATGAGGAGTTAGGAGGAGAGTGCGAAATAATTATACTAGGAGATATGAATGCACACATAGAAGATATATATGGGTATGCCGACCCGACAGGCAAAATTATCATGGATATGTGTGAAAGGCTTAATTTCATCATTTGCAACAGTACCGAGAAGTGTGAAGGACAAATTACATGGGAGGCAGGAAGGCTGCAGTCGACGATAGATTACGCAGTGATGTCACATAGGATGTATGATGAGCTCAGGAGAATGCACATAGATGAAGGTGGCTCCAGAAGTCTGGGTGGTGATCACAAACGTTTCAAGCTAAGTTTTGGAAGAGCAGTGAAAGTGGGAAGGAGACAAGATGAGCAACTACAGGAAAATTTTTATTCAGAAAAGTTAATTTAAGTAGCCACTAAAAAAATGAGAAAGTAATCACAGAGGATAATAAAACAGTGTGGACATACACGAATCTAATTAGGCTGTTTGAGCTAGAGCTTGATAAGACACGGGACAAGTCACCACGGAAAAGAAGACACAAACCCAAAAGTTGGTGGGATGAGGAAGTTAAGAGAGCCATAGCAAAACCTCAGGAAGCCTCTGGGAACACAGACATGCTAAGCAGCGGGTTGAACCGACAGATGATGTTGAAAGAAAATGGGAAATCTTTCTAAGCTGTAGAAGGGATGCATCCCTTCTGATCAATGAAAAGATTACAAGAAAGGGAGCTCAGTGGCTGGCAGAAGTACATAAAAAAGATAGAAAGGCAGCTGTAAAATTTGGGAACCATCTAAACTCCCTAAGAAATGAGACGAGCCTAGAGCAGAGGTTTATAACTACCGCTCAAGGTGCTAGACTAGAAGGGGACGAAGCTATTGAATATATAGGAACAAGGGTGACACAAACATTTCAACAAAGAAGTACTTTGTGCACCACAATAGGCAAGGACGAATCAAGTCGCACAATGGTTCCATTTTCACAACGAGAGTGGGATAGGGCTGAGAAAAAGGTTCCTAGTGGTACACCAACAGGCCCAGAGGGCATTCCAGTTATGCTGATAAAGACATTAGGTCCGAAGTCTAAGCAGGCTTTGAGAGAGGTACTGAACAAAATAATAATCGATGGAGAAGTTCCCGGTGGATGAAAACTTAGCAGGATGAGCATGATCTGTAAAGGAAAGGGGGACAAAGCTGACATAATTAACTACCGCCCTATAACAGTGACATCAGTGGTCTACAGGCTGGCGATGCAGATTATAAAGGAAAGACTGCAGGCATGGATAGAGGATGAGGGGGTGCGGGGGGAACTGCAGAATGGGTTTCGAAACACAGGAGGTTGAAAGACATTCTGTTCTAAGTAACGCAGTGCATCGATATAGCAGAAAAAGAACACAGGCTCCTGTGACTAGCATTTTTGGATACTAAGAGAGCGGGCGATAGCGTGGTTCAAGAGAAATTGTGTGAAATACTGGACACACTAGGCGTGGAAGATGTAGTCACTAATCTCATAAAGGATATCTTAAGGTAACAAGGTAATTTTAAAATGGGAAAAACAGGTATTAAAACCTGCAGAGGCACCACGGGGGCTTAGGCAGGGGTGTCCCCTGTCACCCTTATTATTCATGATGTACCTACAAGGATTAGAGGCCATATCAGAGGGAAGTAGACTGGGCTTCAACTTCTCTTTCGTGAAACAAAGAAAACTCATTGAACAGGCCCTACCAGCATTGATGTACGCAGATGATACAGTGCTAATGGCCGACAATAAGGAAGATTTGCAGAGATTGGTGAACATCTGCGGTAATGAGGGAGATAGGTTAGATTTCAGATTCAGTAAGGAAAAATCAGCTGTCATGATTTTAATGACAATGAAGGTAGTGAGCTTAGAAAACAGGAGTTCACGCTAGAGATAACAGATAAATACAAATATCTGGGCGTATGAATAAGCAATGGGGCCGAGTACCTAAGGGAACATGAAACATACGTGACGACTAAAGGTAACAGGAATGCAGCGGTAATGAAAAACAGGGCACTGTAGAACTACAATAGGTATGATGTGTTGAGAGTAATATGGAAAGGGGTCATGGTTCCTGGTCTAACGTTCGGCAATGCGGTCTTGTGCATGAGACCAGAAGTTCGAGCAAGATTAGAAATTAAGCAACGTGGAATAGGTAGGCTTGCCTTAGGAGCTCACGGGAATACACCAAATCAGAGGGTACAAGGTGATGTGGGATGAACATCATTTGAGGGCAGGGAAGCTAGCAGCAAGATAAAATCTGAGAAGCGATTGAGAGAAAGGGGGGAGGAGCGTTGGGCTAGAAAGGTATTCAACTACTTGTACATGAATAATGTCGATACAAAGTGGAGGAGCGAACCAGAAAATTGACTGGTAAATACTTAGAAAACAGCAGGGGGCCAAACCGAAAATAATTATCGGTTAAAAAGAAGGTGAAGGAAGCTGAGACCGATATGTGGCGAATTGGCATAATTAAGAAGTCCGCACTAGAGATCTATCGATGTTTTAAGCAGAAACTTGCCAAGAAAAGGATCTATGATAATACTCGGGGTAGTTCTCTACTGTTCGAGGCCAGGACGGGAGTATTTCGAACCAAGACATATCGGGCCAAATACGAAGGGGTAGACACGGTATGCAGTGCGTGTGGAGAGGAAGAAGAAACTGCCGAACCCTTGATAATGTTTTGTAAAGGGCTTCACCCTATAGTTCAGGATGATGGCGCAGAGTTTTTCAAAGCACTGGGGTTTAGGGACAGGGAGGGCAAAATAGACATTAAGCGGGTAGAATTAACTAAAAGGAGGTTACCTGATTGGTGGCGAAAGTCAAGGCGTGAGTAAAAATTAAACCCTTTACTGCAAAGTATGAATCCTCAACCTCGCTATTTAAATGAAAAAAATATAAATCTAGTTTCTGGTTCAATAAGTATTACGGCTTGGTGGCGCTAGCCACCGCCCTATCTAAAGGGTACAGCCATATCCAACCATCCATCCATCCATCCATCCATCCATCCATCCATCCATCTATCCATCCATCTGAGCCCGTTCAACAAAAGTCTTGCCTCGCGAAGCTTTTTTTGAGACCCGACTGCTTCCCGGAACCTCTACCAGACAGCGTCTTGCAGACTGGGCGCTGATGGGCTTGAAAGCCTCCTTAGTAGATCGGCTTACGCACAATAGCGTCTGCCTAGACGAATTGCCGGGCCAAACGTAACACGGCACGCGCGCATTTTCTTACCATTCCTTTGAAAAGAAAACACTTCTCCGTGCGATTTCAGTGCATTAGAAGATGATCTTTTTTGTTTTTGCTAACCGTGACTTTCACAATGACAAACTACGAAAAGCATGAACTGTAAAGAAACTTTTTATCACACTAAACTGATCTGCAATGCTTTTACGCTGCCCGGGCATAGTATCAGTTGGGCTAGCAGATCAGTCGATACAGAAAACAGTTTTCATTGTATGATACGTTACTGCAGATAAAAAAAATCACAATTTTAAAGATCTCAGGGGATGGCGATGACTGTAGCAGTGTGATAAGAGTTCATTTCGGCATCGCTGCTTCGGCTGACATCGTTGGTCGATCGGCATGAAGCACAGCACTTACCGAACGCATTGAGACATTTTTTCTCGCCTTCTGCGCTCTACAATATGAATTTATTTGTCGAAGCCAGATGCCTATTTAAACGCCGATTTTAATCAAGTTGCGCTGCACGGCGGCACATAAACAATACAGTCAGACATAGACGGCGCCGAATAATGTAAACCCTGCGCTGCTTGTTCAACGCACTTTTTCCTTTCAGTGCCTTCCTAGCGCACACTTTGACCAAGATAAGCGCAAATGCACCCGTCCAGCGCTTCGTGTAAAGTTACTCTTGAGTGAATTTTTTGCCTTTTTTGTCATATATATGGGTGCAATGGCCGGCGCTCATTTCGTATAGCAGGTAGATTTCACCCGCGTGTTCCCATAATATTTTTGCTAGGCACATCGGTGTGACAATTTATTTCTCAAAAAGTTATTTGTAGCAAATTCATGCGTAAGCTGTTTTAGTGTGGAATACACACTTATCTGTAATAAAATGGTTTTCGCACACTCTGGCTTAAAAGTTCCGTACTCAAAGACTACCTGTCGCTGTGGCTCTCTTCACATCCGAAGCCCATTACAATTTTCTTTCTTGTTTCATGGCAATCGATATATGCGTTTGCCTTTCACGCTTGAGTTGGAGCAGCCAACGGCTGAATGACCAACCATGGTTTATCAGGACGAAGATAAACGGGCGACGGCGCCCGCGAATCCCCAATAATCTGAGGCTTGCGGTGAAGCGGTTCACTGTCGTCTACTCTTCTCGAACCGGAAGCCGGTAGCAGATGGTGCATCCCACAATCCCTCGCTCTTTTATGGTCACCTATTGATCGATATGTGGGGTTTAACGTCCCAAAACCACTATATGATTATGAGAGACGCCGTAGTGGAGGGCTCCGGAAATTTAGACCACCTGGGGTTCTTTAACGTGCACCCAAATTTGAGTACACGGGCATGCAACATTTCCACCTCCATCGGAAATGCAGCCGCCGCAGCCGGGATTCGAACCCGCGCTCTGCGGATCAGCAGCCGAGTACCTTAGCCACTAGACTACTGCGGCGGGGCCACCTATTCGTTCCGATGAATATAGTATAAACCGCAACCCTCCCGTGTGCTACAAGTGTGGTTTCACTGGGCATATCGCTTGTTATTGCCGCCAACAGCGGCACCCGTCACGAAGGGCACCAGTCATGTCTTCGCCACCAATACGCGGTGCTTCCTATGACCTAGGGACGACCGACTTGACTTTAAGGGATCGTTTTTAACGAGACCAGACGTAGCGATTCACCAGCACCTAAACGGAGTTTGACACCACCATCCAACCGTTTTCGTCGCTCGCCATCTCCTCTGTGTCGTTCTTCCTCTCCGCAGCCGTGAAACAGCACCCGCGGCCAATGAAAGTGAGGTCGCCGGACGGTCTTTTCAAGATATGCCTCTGCCTATTGTTATGCTCAAAAGAAAAAGTTAATGTGCTGATAGATGGAATACCGACGATGGTGTTGGTTGACACTGGGACGACTGTGTCTGTGATGAGCCTCGCCTTCAGAAATTGCTTAGGTCACAGAGTCATGTTTTCATGGAACGATACTAATACGTTTCGTGGAGTAGGCGGCGAGTGGCTTCATCCTCTTGGTGTATGTGTTGTCAGTGTTTCATTGGCTAATAAAGTGTTTGTATCCGAATTTCCGGTTCTATCTCCTTGTTCGCACGATGTCAATCTTGGTACAGATTTTTTGGAGCAATGCGGTGCTTCCGTCGACTCTGTTAGAGGGGAAACATCATTAAACAACTTGTTTCTACCGTCGCTTTCCAAAGAAGACTACTGAGGTGAAAACAGGAACACACTTAGTGTGATTGAGAAAGTGGTAGCTCCATCTTGGTGCCTGACACCCATTCGAGTCTCTTCTACAGCGCTTGATGCTGCTTGTGTTGACCTTGTAGGGGGACCTCTGCGCAAGAACTGTTCTAAGAAGGACATACTTGAGTCCTGTTCTGTCATGTGCATGACAAAAGGAGTAGCGAAATTGTGGGCGCTGAATCGTTCTGCCACGTCAGTTGTGCTGCCTCGCGGGATAAAGATAGCTCTCTTCCATGAAGCCTCATGCAGCTGGATAGCGGCACTGGCTGCGGACCTAACCACCTTTTCTTCTCCTTGCGGTATTCGCAATAATGAAGAAGTAATACTCGGTATGATCAACAAGGCTCTCAGTACGACAGAATGGCAAGCGCTTGTTTAGGTTCTTTCCCAGCATCTTGCTGCTTTCGACCTCAAACATGGAGATGCATCTCCTCAGTTACCTTCGTCCCGCGCTCGTCACAGAATAGACAAAAGCTCTGCACATCCCATCCACCAAAAGCCCTATCGAGTGTCATCCTCTGAGCGCATTGTTACTGCCGAACAAGTTAATACATGCTGAACAAAGGTGTCGTGCAAGAGTCGTCCAGCCCGTGGGCTGCCCCGGTAATTCTTGTCAAGAAAAAGGATGCTTCAAGAAAGTTCTGCGTAGATTACAGACGTCTATACACTGTGACGAAGAAAGATGTATATCCCTTATTGCGCGTTAATGACCTCATAGATTGCTTGCATGCCACCTCCTATTTTTCACCGCTTCATTTGCAATCTTGTTATTGGCAACTACCTATGTATCCCGGCGACAAAGAAAAGACTGCTTTCGTAAGTTCGGATGGCCTATTTGAAGTTAACGTCAGGCCTATTGGCCTTTCTAATGCTCATGCCACCTTTGAAAGATTTATGAACACAGTATTACGTGGTCTAAAATGGTAAATATACATGTGCTACCTTGACGATGTTGTGATCTTTGGCCCAACCTTTAAAGAACATAACAACCGTCTCAGTCTTGTTCTCGACTGCATCGAAAAAGCCGGGGTATTTCTGAATTCCAAAAAAATGTCATTTTGGTGAACATCAAACTCTCGTGCTGGGGCACTTAGTCGACAAGGATGACGTCAGACCCGATCCTCGCAAGATAGAAGCAGTGAGCTCTTTCAAACCACCGCAGTCTGCACGAGAACATCGCTAATTTGTAGGCCTATGCTCATATTTCCGTCGTTTCGTTTCACGATTTGCAGACATCATGTACCTGCTGACAAGCATCGTTCGACAAGATGCGACCTTCAACTGGAAACCAGAGTGTGATGCCGCATTCTCCAAACTTAAGTTTGCACTAACGTCCGCACCATTATTGCGTTACTTCGATCCATCTTGCGCTACTAAAGTCCACACTGACGCTAGTGGTATCGGGGCAAGAGCGGTGCTCGTACAACGTCACAGTGGTGCAGAGCATGTCTTGGCATATTCCAGCCGTTCCCTCTGCAAATCTGAACGAAATTACACAGTTACGGAACAGTAATGTCTGGCCGCTGTTTTCGCCGTGCAAAAGTTTCGTTGTTATCTTTTCGGGAAGCTATTTAAGATAATTACCGATTATCATTCGTTATGCTGGTTGGTTGGTTTGCGTGACCCCTCTGGCCACCTCGCAAGTTGGGCACTGCGACTTCAGAAATACGAATTTACGATGTCGTACAAGAGTGGCCGTCGTCACGCTGACGTAGACTGCCTCTCCCAGATTCCTCTTGCGACGACCGACTGCAATACCGGGAATGTTGACGACTGCCTTGCCGCTGTTACAACCACGTTCCCCGACGCGGCTGACTTCCTGAGAGAACAACTCAACGATCTCAACCTGGATCCTTTTTTTTGCCGCCGCCCGCACCTCCCAACACAGTGGTCGCTTTACAGTTCGAAACAAGTTGCTCTACAAAACTAACTACTCCAGACCTGGAGCACCTTTTCGGTTAGTTGTCCCGAGAGCCTTCACTCCGATTTTCTACGTGCTATGCTTGACGAGGCGGCATCCGGTCATTTCGGCTTCATACGAACGCTGAACCGCACGAAGAAACGCTTTTACTGGCCCAAGATGTACGAAACAAGAACGCGTTACGTCGCTAGCTGCGAGACGTGCCAACGTCAGAAGCGCCCGGCCACCGCCACACCAGGTCCCCTTCAGCCATTAACACCACCCAGCATGCCTTTTGAATAAGTCGGAATTGACATTCTGTGTCCGTTTTCGTTATCTAACAATAAAAACCATTGGATAATCGTCTGCGTAGATCATCTTACGCGGTATGCCAAAACCGCAGCTGTTCCCTCTTCTACCGCTGCATCCGTGGCAGTCTTCTTGCTCTACTATATACGTGGTCCTTCGCCATCGCCCACCGCGTGTTATTATCAGCGACTGTGGCCACCAGTTCACTGCTGATACCGTTGAAGAATTACTTCGCATGTGCATGACACAGTTCCGTCATTCCACGTCATATTATGCGCAGACAAATGGCCTCGTTGAACGGACAAACAGAACGTTGATTGATTGATTGATATGTGGGGTTTAACGTCTCAAAACCACTATATGATTATGAGAGACGCCGTAGTGGAGGGCTCCGGAAATTTAGACCACCTGGGGTTCTTTAACGTGCACCCAAATCTGAGCACACGGGCCTACAACATTTCCGCCTCCATCGGAAATGCAGCCGCCGCAGTCGGGATACGAACCCGTGCCCTGCGGGTCAGCAGCCGAGTACTTTAGCCACTAGACCACCGCGGCGGGGCCAAACAGAACGTTGATCAACATGCTTTTCATGTACGCTTCCTACGATCACAAGAACTGAGATGACGTGATGCTTTTTATCATGTACGCGTACAACACGGCGAAACATGAAACAACAACCTTTAGCCCATTTTATTTGTTGTACGCCAGGTGGCCTCTAATGCCTCTGGAGACTTCCTTACCCTTTATTCTACACAAGGACGATTCTGTATCGAACACCTTGTGCCTCGCGGAAGAAGACCACCGAATAGTTCGTCTTCGAACTCTGGCGTCTCAACGTCGTTCGAAGGAACGATGCGACGACCGTCACGAACCAGTATTATTCAAAAAGGGTGACTTGGTGTTGCTTTGGACACCGCAACGCAAGCGTAAATTGTGTCAAAAGCTTCTGTCACAATATTCAGGCCCATTTGTAGTTTTGGAGCATCTCAGGCAGCTCACCTACGTAATAGCTCGTCTTTTGTCCAATGGTCGACGATCGACCAGAACGCAGCTCACTCACATTGCTCACCTGAAACCTTTCTACCCTCCTTGTGCATCACAACTCGCCCTGCGGGCTTCGTCTGCTTGCGGGGGAATGTAACGGACATTTGAAAGGTAGAGAAGACAAAGGAAGGAAGACGAAGAGGCTTGGTAAGATCACCGTGCACCACCGCGAACGACCCTCGCTCACCTCTTTTGAATAAGAACCATTTCATCACAACTCGCTGTAAATATATATAACTTTTTAGCACTCACTAAAGACAGAACAAGAAAGATACATACGAGTGCTACCTATCAACTAATTCATTTTTGAACGGAACAAAACATGCACTCTAAATACGGTTACTTGTAATGCAACTTTTGGGCGTGAGTAACTTACGAAATAAAGGTTACAAAGGAGTTCATTTTCATGGTTTCGTTATTTTGCGCTGCCTAAAAGTTACAAAATCCACATTTCGAGCAATGCATACGTTACCAGCGCGAAAAGCGCAGTGTAACCTGTCCGTTGTAACCTATGAACAACGCTGTAACTTATGTGTACACAGCCTAACCGCGTCCCTCGCCAAAGAAAGGGTAAAAGCATGGTGAAAGTATACCGCAGCCGCAAGCGTGGGTTCTCCTCCGCTTGGCGGTCGGCTGCGTTCGGCGCCATTGAGTCTAGACCGCGGGAAGGCGCCGCCCCGATAGGCGCAGCGCATATGCACCGCGTGCATAGCATGCAGCGTGCAGCGCCGAATCGCCCGTGCAGCACGCGTGAGGCACGCCATTTTCTGGCGGTGCTTGCAAACTTTGTTTCCAATTCGCTTCCTTGGGATTGTGTGCGTTGCGTGAAACCAGTGGTGCCGCTTAGCAGCTAAGACAAGTGGTGTGTGCTGCGTGGCAGCTGCAACGAAATTTTTTGTGATTGTCGGCGTTACGTCATTTTTTGCTCACCGGAAGACTCCACAGCAAACGCGATTCGTTGCGACTACTGCAACCACTGCCCAGTGGCTCATGGCCGAATAACTGACTTGGGTAAGTGGCTCTTGTTTCAGATACAACGACGCCATATGAGGTCTTCCTGAATTCAATACTTGTGACATCGGAACCTTTCTCAGCTGGTAAGGTGGTCTAAATTTCCGGAGCCCTCCACTACGGCGTCTCTCATAATCATATGCCCCGCCGTGGTGGTCTAGTGGCTAAGGTACTCGGCTGCTGACCCGCAGGTCGCGGGTTGAAATCCCGGCTGCGGCGGCTGCATTTCCGATGGAGGCGGAAATGTTGTAAGCCCGTGTGCTCAGATTTCGGTGCACGTTAAAGAACCCCAGGTGGTCGAAATTTCCGGAGCCCTCCACTACGGCGTCTCTCATAATCAAATGGTGGTTTCGGGACATTAAACCCCACATATCAATCAATCAATCAATCTCATAATCATATAGTGGTTTTGGGACGTTAAACCTCACATATCAATCAATTCTCAGCTGGTAAGAGCGGCCTCGTTTGTGAATTTTGTTGTTAGAGTGCTTGCCTAAGCAGTATATATATATATATATATATATATATATATATATCGTAGGTTCGATTCCTGCTTACAGTTGGTAATTTTTTCATCCACTTTTCTTTCTTCTTATTTACATTCCATTAATGTTAATAACTTCCCCTGTACATTCCTTGGCATTACTGTCTGTTATATCTCATTATTATTGTGTTAAAAACACGAAAAACGAGCCCTTAGGTATACACTTCTTTCCCTTATATATATATATATATATATATATATATATATATATATATATGTGTGTGTGTGTGTGTGTGTGAGTTTTAGTCATTTTATCATTGCGCATGACTGACCTATTGCTCGCGACACAGTGTAGAGAGATATTGTCGATTTATCTGCTATCTGGGCTCCTTTTTATAGCAGAGTGGCAGCGCAGCTGTGTCATGGTGTCATGTGGTATCTTTGAAAAGTAGGGTGATTATGCTTCTCCAAATCAATATCGCCTTCTCATGTGTGCTCATGCGCTGCGGGGATTACGGGGTTTGGTGTAGTCATAAATGCGCAGGCTATCAGTGCATCTCTGCGGCATCAATATTTTAAACCAGAGTTCTAGAACTCTGTGCGTGCTTTCTACTTTTGAAGTGAGCTCTGCGCCGTAAGCTTTTGACGATACGCATGGGGCACGAGTGAATATACTTATTGTGTGGTCCCACAGAATTAGGCTTTATGCAACACAAACGAAACTGTTTCTCTGAGGGTTCAGCGCACCATACTGTGCAGACGGCATCGATAGCGTGACAGAATTTTACGTTTTGTTACGACACAATTCTGTCTCTTATTTCATTGTGTATTCTACGTAGGTGGTATAGAACAAGGCAGTGGAGTTGTTGAAGTGCCTACGCAGAGCGCGCAGCCTGAGCACTCGAAAGGTTAGTGGGCGCAGCACACTTGGATTTTTTTTTCTGTCGGCTGGGGCGGTTCTGTGGGTGCTCGGCTGCCTACCCGAAGGTCGCGGGTACGAACGACTCCGGCCGCGGCGGTCACATTTCGGTGGAAGCGAAATGGTAGAAGCCCGTGTACGTTGTCAGTGCATGTTAGAAAACACCAGGTGGTCGAAATTTTCGTAGCCCTCCACTGCGGTGTCTCCAATATTCATATCTGGTTTAGGGGCGTAAAACCACAGATATGATGATTATTAGAATGTTTGTTTGTCCAAAAAAAAGTTTTTATTTTGCTGCCACTCCCTCTTTCTATGGCTTGTTTCTGTATGCTTTCGCATGTTCACGAATGCGCACGCTTCGTTTTACGGCGCCGGAGTTTATTTGAAATGATTTCTCGAAATCTCTGCGTATCTTGCTCCTTGTACATTGAGTTATGTGTCGCAACCTTTCACAGGCCAACTGCGGGCACGAATAATCGTATTTGTGTGGCCACTGCGCAGTCCATGCTTAGCTGAACATTTAAGTCAGCCTGTTCGACTAAGGTTCCAGTGCAGTATGGAGAGTAAGCCAAAACGCCAGATTTAGGGTGCCCTTAGCAAATAATGTCGCAAAACCTTATTCACGTTATGGCCCTCTCGAGCCATCGGTGAAGTTTGTTACGTGCGTACATATTCAGTGATTATACTGAAACCGTTTCATGTCTCGCGTGATCGATGCATCGAATTTCACACCGAAGCCACATTTGCCTGCCGAAACAGGAATGACACGATAGATTTTTGATTTTTATAGTTCAGCACCGTAGGCTAATACCACGTAACCTTGCATGTTTTCTAGTACTACGTATTACTGTAAGAATGAAGACGCGTCAAAAACTTTGATCTATGGGCATTTTACCAGTTGTCACAAGTCCCGTTAATTAGGGAGGCGATCGCCGGGCTAATTCCAAGGGCCGAAGTACCGGCCCCCCGAACCGCACCACGAAAGCGTGGACAATTTAGAAGTGGTCCTTTTTGGCGCACCAGCGGACGCCGGCTGTGACCCAAAGAACGAGTCAGAGCCGAGAGTTGATAAACAAACAAAATTATATTCTCAATAATGGCAGATCAAAGCAATACACAAGTATGCACCCTCCACAATAGTTGCATACAATAGGTCACCAATCAAACAACGTACTACACAGTACAATCAGCCACACTCAAAACAACGGACACAGACAACAATACGCACTACAATGCAGTCGCATGCATTAAACAACCAAGACACTTAAAGACTAAAGAGATAGAAAACCTATTCAGTCCAAAGTTCTTGGAACAAAAGTCTGGATGATGCTCTTCCGAGAATCACTCACTCAAAGTCCAGCGTTGTTGTCGTTCCGCTGCCCCTGAAGTTTCTCTTCCAGGAAACCTCGCCGAAGTTTCTCTTCTAGGAAACCTCGCGTCTTCAATTGGCCACTCTCCAGGCTTCAACTTCTTCGCCGGAAACACGTCGGCTTCACACACGCAGCTGTTGCCACGCGTCTTCGCTCGATAGCGGTAAACACACACTCTTGCCTGTAGCCCGAGTCGTCACCCCTCAGGTGGAAATCATCTCTTCTCCTGCTTTGTCTCCACGGACAAAACCTTCGCCGACTACACGGCGGAATCCCTACGCGCTATGGCGCTAACTTCCGTCTTCTCCTGATCTCTCGTCTCCGCTGCTCGGTTAAATACCTTCCGCACGACATTCCAGAAAGTTCTCCTCATTTCGTCGGCGCGATGCGCAGCGAAGGCTGGGGGATAGTGCGAGACTGTACGAGGGCCGTCCCCGACAGATGACTCAACCCGGCATAACACGCCCCTTTCCTTCTAGAAATTTCTAGTGCTTGCTCGGCCACCGATGTGGAGTGAGGAGGTTCGTCGGCGAAGCCACGCTTCCGAGAGGAGAGGCTCGCGCGCCCGGGAAACCTTTAGATGTTTTTGTTTTCTTTTTCTTTCTTTTTCGTTGACCTCGCGGCGTCACTCCGGCGGTTCGTCGCGAGAATTTGGCGCCGCGCCCTTTTTGAGCGCTCGTTCTGTGACACTGCCCCCCCACTTTAACAATATTATCTCATAATATTCAAAACCACACAAACGAGCGCGAACAGTCCCCACACTCTCAAAGGCTGTAACATAGTCCGTCGCTCATGACACGTCCCATTCACAATATATCACTCAATACGATTGGACATTTCAATTCAATCTCACACACATGAAATATAACCGCTGGTACATGAGTAAAACGCTTCATCACACATTCCAAACAATACAAATATACAAACCTCTCATTACCACAATTGTACAATACTATACATCACGTCACAACACAAACACTTCGACACTTGTGACACAGGATAACAAGAACATTAACACAACATATAGCACTCAGCCCTGCCAAACACAATTCGGTTCCGCCTCAGCACCTATCCTGTGCATTTCGAGCGGCGCTTGCGCCCTTTCTTGCGGTTCTCTCTCGATCTCTCCTTATTGTTTTTGCTCGTTTTGTTCCGGCGAGCCCCTTCCAACAACGGTATCTGAGGCAGCGTCTCAGCCATTGTTGTCACTTCCGACACCGTTAACGGGTCATAACATTCGACGGGTCCTGTCTGTTTATTTACCAGCTTGTTCATGTCTCTACATTTGGCCCGGCTGGCCGACTCCGTCGCCTTTACACTGCCTGTCGGTTGAGGTCGTGCCGACGTAAGTCCAGCTGCCCGGCCCGTGAACTCATTCAACACGATCATCTTCTCATTCACTGTCTCTTGCGCCGCGGCTTCACCTTGGGCTCTAGTGAGATCCGTCACGGGCTGCTCCTCCACTGTATCTCGCGGTCGCTGGGTTGGCGAGGGCTCTATCTTAGGGTCTTCTCCCAAACATTCCGGATCATTCGGTCCTCGTGCCCCGTCGATGTTTCCGATGACAAGGTCGTACAGGGGGTCGTCATGCATAAAGCAGTAACCTTCCCGCTGAAGTACGGGGTGTCAACCTCAATTTCTGCTTCGGGAAGCATCCGAACCGTACGGTCAATTAGGCAAACCGGTTTCGTTCTGCCTGTCAACTCACTTTCCCGTACCAAATTTCTCCGCACGATAACCGTGAAGCTACCGGTGTCTCTTAGAACCGTAATCTTCTTGCCTGCAACCTTTCCAGGCAGCGTTGGCATTCCCTTCGTAACACCGGTTGGCTGTTTTGACATTACAGCACCCACAATAGGAATTTTCTCCCCATTCTTCAAGTCTACGAATCCATCGGTGACGGCATTATTATCAGATTTCGGTGCCGCTTGCACACAGGATACCTGGTGAGTTTGACTCACTCTGTTCCGACAAGCGTCTGCTTTGTGCCCAGTCTGACCACACTTGAAACATTTTACTACCGTAGGGCTCGTAAAGATCGTTCGACAGTTTTTCGCGCGATGACCGACTCGGTTACACAGAAAACAACCCGGAGTGCTCTCCGGTGCACGCTTCTTTTCTTCGGGAGCCGATTTCTTCGAATCTTCAGGACACCCCTTCTTGACTCTGGCCAAATTAGTTCCACCTTGCGCTTCCAAGAATTGATCAGCCAATTCGAACATGCCTTCAAGTGACTCAGCCTTCCTCTCTTTCAAGTACAGCGACAGGCTTGGGTGGCAACTAGTAAGAAATTGTTCTCTAATTAGGAGCTCTCTAGGCTCATCGTACTCCTGCGCTGTCCCTGAAAGTTCAATCTATCTGTCGAAATAATGACAAAGTCGGGCGGCATACTGCGTAGCCGTCTCACCATCAGCTGGCTTTCCTGTCCGAAATCTGTCCCGGAATCCTTCCACGGTAAATCTAAATCGCTTCAGCAAAGCCGCTTTCACCTTTGCATAGTTGGCTGCATCGGTCGGCGTCAGCCTGCCGTACACACTGAGCGCTTCACCACTCAAGCAGGTACTCAAAGCAGTTGCCCATTGATGTTCCGGCCAATTCTGGCTCTTCGCAATCGTCTCAAATCGGTGAAGATACGCGTCAAGGTCGTCCTTCCTTTCATCAAACGCTACGAGCAGCTTGCTTGGGTTCAAGCGGAAGCTGTGGTCCTCCCGTTCGCTGCTTTCAACTCTAGCTTGGACCGGAGTTTCACTTCGCTGTTGCAAACGGAGCCGCTCAAGTTCCATCTCGTGCTGCCGCTGCCGTTCCCTTTAAGCCATCTCCGCTTCTCTTTCTTCTTTCGCCCTCTCAGCTGCCAGTCTTTCTCTCTCCAGCTGCAACTTTAATTGTTGCTCTCTTTCTTCGTTCAGCTGTCGCTCCCTTGCCTCTCTTTCTTCTCTCGCCCTTTCGGCTGCCAACTTTTCTCTCTCCAGCTCCAACTTGAATTGCTGCTCTCTTTCTTTCTTCAGCTGTCGCTCTTTTGCCTCTCTTTCTTCTTTCAGCTGTCGCTCCTTTGCTTCTCTTTCTTCTCTCGCCCTTTCAGCGGCCAGCCTTTCTCTCTCCAACTCAGCTGCTTTTTCTTCCTTGACCCTCTCAGCTGCCAACCTCTCTCGTTCCAACTCAGCTGCTTTTTCTTCCCTGGCCCTTTCAGCTGCCAACCTCTCTCTCTCCACCACCTCTTTCTCCTTCTGGCTTACCCACTTCCGTAGTTCGGCGCCAGAAAGACCCATCTTCTCACCAAGAGCTACTAACTTTTCGAGATCCATTTTGTCCCGCAAATAAAACCTTGCCGTGTGAAAAAAATATCTGCCTAAATCAGTCTATCGGAACACTCTCCTGCACCCGTTAACGAGAACACTGCGCAACACACAAAATCGTTCCGATAGCAGTATCAACAACTCGAGGCTCTTTCTCACTACTTTGGACACACTGTGCACCAAAAGGTCCTGTGTCGCGGACGCCAGAATAATTGTCACAGGTCCCGTTAATTAGGGATGCGATCGCCGGGCTAATTACAAGGGCCGAAGTACCGGCCCCCCGAACCGCACCACGAAAGCGTGGACAATTTAGAAGTGGTTCTTTTTGGCACACCAGCGGACGCCGGCTGTGGCCCAAAGAACGAGTCAGAGCCGAGAGTTGATAAACAAACAAAATTATATTCTCAATAATGGCAGATCAAAGCAATACACAAGTATGCACCCTCCACAATAGTTGCATACAATATGTCACCAATCAAAGAACGTACTACACAGTACAATCAGCCACACTCAACACAACGGACACAGACAACAATACGCACTACAATGCAGTGGCATGCATTAAACAACCAAGACACTTAAAGACTAAAGAGATAGAAAACCTATTCAGTCCAAAGTTCTTGGAACAAAAGTCTGGATGATGCTCTTCCGAGAATCACTCACTCAAAGTCCAGCGTTGTTGTCGTTCCGGTGCCCCTGAAGTTTCTCTTCCAGGAAACCTCGCTGAAGTTTCTCTTCTAGGAAACCTCGCGTCTTCAATTGGCCACTCTCCAGGCTTCAACTTCTTCACCGGAAATACGTCGGCTTCACACACGCCGCTGTTGCCACGCGTCTTCGCTCGATAGCGGTAAACACACACTCTTGCCTGTAGCTCGAGTCGTCACCCCTCAGGTGGAAATCATCTCTTCTCCTGCTTTGTCTCCACGGACAAAACCTTCGCCGACTACACGGCGGAATCCCTACGCGCTCTGGCGCTAACTTCCGTCTTCTCCTTCGAAGTTTCTCTTCCAGGAAACCTCACGTCTTCTCCTGCTTTGTCCCTACGGACAAAACCTTCGCTGACTACATGGCGGGATACCCTACGCGCTCTGGCGCTAACTTCCGTCTTCTCCTGATCACTCGTCTCCGCTGCTCGGTTAAATACCTTCCGCGCGACATTCCAGAAAGTTCTCATTTCGTCGGCGCGATGCGCAGCGAAGGCTGGGGGATAGCACGAGACCGAACGAGGGCCATCCCCGACACATGACTCAACCCGGCATAACACGCCCCTTTCGTTCTATAAATTTCCAGTGCTTGCTCGGCCGCCGATGTGGGGTGAGGAGGTTCGTCGGCAAAGCCACGCTTCCGAGAGGAGAGGCTCGCGCGCCCGGGGAGCCTTTAGATGTTTGTTTTTTTTTCTTTCTTTTTCGTTGACCTCGCGGCGTCACTCCGGCGGTTCGTCGCGAGAATTTGGCGGCGCGCCCTTTTTGAGCGCTCGTTCTGTGACACCAGTGGCATATGCAGTTGATGCTAATGAAATCGCAGCTTTGAAAACAAAACTTTGTTCGAAAACGTCGAAATTACTGATCCGGTATTGGATACATGATAAGGTATTTAGTGCAGATGTCTAAAAAGCATAAGGCGGTGAAGTGTTTTCTTAAATTTTTGACGCCGCTGCACATTAAAAGTTATTCTGACCACTCTCTGGCGCATAATTCATGAACATGTATAGCTATATACAAGACCACAAGAGCATGGCTAACGAGGATAGTGCGTTACAAGGAACCAGTGCCTAGAGTGCCTTGGCAGGCATTAAATCGCATCTTTTCATTGCATATGATACAATGTTTTCGGAAGACCATCCATTATCATCAGAACATGAGCTAGACCTTGAGGAACAGCTTGGCGTCGCCTGCCATGTAAGTAAGTTGTGCTGCAACCAACTAGTCATTCTTTGCAAACACACGCGTAGCACAACGGCAAATAGTAGACGGTGGCGTGTTAGTATATTGCCTATTTTTCTTCAAGGAGTAATAATATTACGAATTAACCACTTAAGAACCATATTGAAAGGAACCAATAATATTCGAACCACCGAACAGTGCTTGTTACCGTTGCCTTCTCACTAATGCATTGCTTATGAAGTAGAGCTGTCGTTTCTATAAACTTAATGGTGTACTTTCGTTTCATTTAGTTATGGTTTGCATGAAACTGTTAGAAAGTATAGCTATTGCATATTATTTGGCAGATCCATAGTCAGGAAATTTTTTCGGGAAGGGAAGGCACTTTCGAAAAGCCTTGAAACACATCCATTTTTATTAATTTTCAGTAAAACACATACAACCATTAGAATTTCGGGAGGGGAGGGGCACCTTTCTGGCTACGGGCCTGTTACGTGGCAGCCGCTTGTAATGATACCGTTTTAGAACTTTAAAGCCGTATATATATATATATAAATATATATATATATATATATATATATATATATATATATATATACATATATATATATATATATATATATATATAAAGAGACAGAAAGAGAGATTTATTTTGCTGCACGTGTGTACAACTAGTGTCGTCGGTATTTGCAGGGGTGTCGCAAGCATTTCCTTCTACCTCAGCACCGCGGGAAAGCGTCGGTGAAGCACCTCGGTCTTTAAAAGCCAGCAAGGTCGGCAAACACGCAAGTTCAGCGTGCACATTTACCACAAGATATTTTTACACCTTTGTGAGACATGTATGGGAGCTGCACCTGAGCAAGGTTTATTTGATATGCACAAGGTGCAGAAAGAGATTCCTGAACATGGTTCGGTACAAACTGCATACGGACAGCGGATGCGCATCATCTCAAATGAATGACTGTGGAATTACGAGTAGTCTCAAAGAGCAACCGAGCGTGTCCCCGGCTCAGAGGCAGACATTTGTTTCTACGGCCGCAAATGTATGCAGTGGCTCGTTCGATGCAGCATCAGGGTATGCGGAGAACGATGTGCACAATGCGGTAGACGAATTTTCTAGTACAGATATCCTCACAAAGCTCTAATGTCTGGCAAAACAGCTTGAGTCGCACTATACATGTCCGATAGGGGGAGTCGATGCAGTTGTTGTGGGGTTAAAAAGATATTTTATCGACTGCTGGAACATCCGTTTATGTGCCTGCAGTTGAAAATGACAGATCAAGAAACGCACTATATGCTTCTCAAGAAATTCCTGTTCCAGCAGAGGAAGTGAAGCTTCGGCATGCTGAGAAAGGTTACTTTGTGCCACTGAAGAGACTGATTGAGAACTTGCAACATCACCCGAGCTATGCGCACCTTTTTCAGTGTGCTTTGGAGACGTCAAATGATGCGTTGCTCAGAGATTTCACCGACGGAACACGTTTTCAAATGCACCCAATTGCAAGTTTTTATCAGATGAACACTATTGTGATGCTTTTGTACAGCGATGATAATGAATTGACCAATCCTCTAGGCATGAAAAAAGGCCGTAGAGGCAAGCTAACTCTGTCTTATGTCTCTTTTTTTAACGTTCCACCGTCAGAAACATCCAAAGTAGCCAGCATATTCTTACTTGGAGTGGGAAAAGCAAATTCGTTTAAATCACAAGAAGCAAAGCATTTGCTTCTTCAAGGATTTGTTTCCACGTTAAATTGACTTCAAAGTGGCTGTGCACTAAAGACTGCCTGTGGTAAAGAAGTCTTTTTTGGTTTTGGCTCGCCTATATTGGGGACTCCTCGGCATGCCAAAATATAGCAGGCTTTAAAGAAAGCTTCAGTAAGAATGTCCGTTTGGCGTGCCAGATGTGCAAAGTTCCTACAACTGATTTTCTCAACTTTGAATATGAAATACAATGCCCACTACGTACAGAGTCCCAGTACCAAGATTTGCTAGCGCTTGGGGCAGAAACTTCAAATAAGGACCGTACTTCATTGTCAGCACAGTGCGAAATTAAGCCAAGATCTGTCCTTGCCGAAATCGCTAATTTCTCACTCCTCACAGACTTGCTATATGACCCAATGCACATTCTGTTAGAGGGGGTCGTTCCTCTTGAGGTGGCATTGTTGAGTAAGTTTGCTGTCAGGGAGGCAATGTGGATGAGTTTCAGCGAACTGAATGCTGCCTTGTCACAGTTCTGCTTTCATAGACATGTCAGTAAAAGTAATTACCCCCGGAACTTTGAGTCAGACTTCAGCTTTCCATGTTCGGCAAGCTCCAGTTAAATACTTTTTTGTGTTTTCTCATTATTATCGATGGACATATGCCTGAAGAGGCTGCACAAGGTCCTCATTGCGAATGTTTTCGGCTGCTGTGTGTCATCACACAATGATTCATTTCTCCTGTTATCTCCCCACATACACTCAGGGAGACTGAATGCATGGTAGCGCGCCATTACGAGCTTTTTTGCAACTATATTGTTCTGAGTCATTCAAACCGAAACTGAACATGCTGGTGCATATGGTTTCTCAAATACGAAAATGTGTTCCTTCCCACGACCACTGAACCATGCGATTTGAAAGTAAAAATGCTATTCCGAAATCAAAATGTTCTGGAATTTCAAAAACACTCCATTATCTGTTGCCAATTACTATAAGATGAGAATGTGCAATCACTTGTCGGAGGGGCCTCGTCAGCCCAAGCTGGTAGCTACAGAAAGTGTTACTGCAACAAATGTAGGTGCACCAGTGGGCTTGACGTCGGTTTTTTTGCCATCTGGACTGGACCCTTGTGGTATTGGCCTGACAGCTATGTCCATGCATTCTGCCTTTGTCTCTGGTGTGCGAATCTCTGTTTCTGATGTGGTTGTATTTCAACAAAATGAGGTTCCGATGTTTGGCGAAATAGAAACAATTGTACCTTGGTCAGGCAAGACTTTCATCTCTCTTCTGGTCTTAGCCAAAGTGAGCTATTCACAACGGCTGAATGCATTTGCGCTGCTGAAGACACCGCACAGTGTTGTGATTAAACCTGAACTGCTTTCGTGTCACTGGCCACATTATACTTACGCCAGAAATGATGTCGTTTATGCTGTCACAAAATGTATCCATGAGTCACCTCTCTTGTAATGCCTGTGACTTTGGCGCCTTTTATTCCTATCGTTGCTTCATGCGAATAAAATGCAGCATGTACTTGGTGTGAGAGATCCCTTGTGAATAAAGCTTGTTTTCTTTCTGCTTAGGAATTTCGTGACTGGCTCCTTCACAATATGGCAGAATTCTCTGACAGCGTTCAGCCTGTCCTGCAAGAAAAAGCAGTTTCAGAAAGGCTGCAAAAAAAAAATTCCCGGCAGCTATGCGCAGAATTGACCTTGTTTCTGGAGTAAGTTTTCCTCTTCGCTGTGCAACCATGCTGTTCTGTTTTGCTGCTTTAGATTGAGTTCACAGCTCTTAATTTTAGATCTAAATATACACCAAAGCACGCAGCTTAAGTCGTATGGTTAGTTACAACCTTGGTTACAAAGTTACAGGTTACCCATTCCTGAATGGCTCTGTAGCCATTAAGAAAGTTTGCATGAACCACTGGTTCGGATAATGCACAGTGGAGCTTATAACAGTGCATGGGCAGGTGCTCGCGCTGTGTTTTTTAGATATCAAATGTTTTCTCGAATGCGGAAAAAGGTACATCAAAGCGCCAGCATGTGATTAAACCTTGAATTAGGTCGCAAGTGCTACTCTGTTATATCAGTGGTCCTTGCTGATATTGTGCATCATCTTTCTGTGGTGAGGGATAGAAGGATCTGAATTTTTTTCTTTTAGTGAGAATAATCTCATTACCACTGGGAACAAGGGGGAGCATCACTCAATCTACAAAGTTCTTGGTCAAGCACTCGCCGCGAAATACCCTGCGATTCTGCGGGATGAGCCTGAAGAGCACCTTTAGGCTACGAGGACCCATGTTTATGTAAGTACTCTGAAAAGCGCTGTGTATAACAAGCTGATGCTCCTTTCAAATGAAAGTATACTTTTTGTTCTAATCGTTGTAGGCAGTTCTGTTGGCTTCACTGATTCATGTCAGAGCACACCTTGTCTCTCATCGGCATTCAGAGGTTTACAAGTGTGCTCTGTTTCATTTTTACTTCCTCAAAGGACTAATGCAGCAAATTTGGTGGTGCTAGCTGTTCTAAGTTAATGTCTTTAGAGTGCATATGACTTTTAAATATGTGCCACTTTAGGTAGAAAAAAAACAGTTTTTAATTTGAAGGTCGCAAGCATATTTAATTTCTTTCAGAGCCTATTCATCAAGAGATTGACTGCGGCTCGACAGGTGCGGAATTACAGAAAATTGAAAAGAGCGCATGTCACTGTTCTTTCACCCACCACTGAGATCACAAAGAAGAATGCTGTTGCCGAGCAACAGGTTTGTTTTTATGTGCAATTTTGATTACATAGTTTTGAACATTCGTAACTCGTAGTCACTTTCATTCTTTTAATGTGTTTCAGGCCTCAAAAGCGGCCCATTTTAGCGCGTGATGCTTGACACACAAAGGATGCAGGCCCTCCTAAAGTGACGTACGAAGAACGCCGGAAAAACCACGATGATCCACTGCCCAAGTATTTCTTGCTAGAAGAAACTGTAAGTGCAAGTCTATTTCCGAGTCCAAAGAATGCATGGCAAAGAATGCATGCCGGCATTTTCTAATATTCTGCTGCATGGAATAGCAGGTCACTGATATATAAAACTGTGAATTGCCCCGCCACGGTGTTCTAGTGGCTAAGGTACTCGGCTGCTGAGCCACAGGTCGCGGGTTCAAATCCCGGCTGTGGCGGCTGCATTTCCGATGTAGGCGAAAATGTTGTAGGCCCGTGTGCTCAGATTTGGGTGCACGTTGAAGAACCCCAGGTGGTCGAAATTTCTGGAGCCCTCCACTACGGCGTCTCTCATAATCATATGGTGGTTTTGGGACGTTAAACCTCACATATCAATCATCAATCAAATCAACTGTGACTTCTGTAAATTCCTATCCTACTCTCAGGTCGAATTGCGCCAAGCAAGATTTTCTCTACCATCGTGATAAAGGAGCGCATTTTATTGCCTAAATGCACCGAAACTTTGCCTCCGAGACGGCATGCTCAGCCTGATCTCGGAGGTCATGACCAAGATTAGCGACAATGCGAAACAGATGCGTCAATATATTAGTGCTCTGCAGACGTCACGTGTAACAGAAGCGTCCCGGTAAGTTGTGCTCTCAGTTATCGAAATTCTCCTTTGCTACTTGAGACGTTTTGCAATCGCACGGCCAGTGAATCTTGTTGCCGTAGTGTGCTCCGCCGTGCAGAGCCATAGAGCAAAAAAAAAAAACAGCTTCGGAAGGAGCTCACGAGTCATGCACAAGCGAACCTCTTCTAACTGAATGTTTTGTTTTACGAGTCGATTGATTCTGCGCAGGCGGTATATTTGCGCACTTGATCAATAAAAACGGTTTATGCGTGACCGCACGTGTTGATTGATTTGTGGGGTTTATCGTCCCGAAACCACCATATGATTATGAGAGACGCCGTAGTGGAGGGCTCCGGAAATTTCGACCACCTGGGGTTCTTTAACGTGCACCCAAATCTGAGTACACGGGCCTACAACATTTCCACCTCCATCGGAAATGCAGCCGCCACAGCCGGGATTTGATCCCGCGACCTGCGGGTTAGCAGCCGAGTACCTTAGCCACTAGACCACCGTGGCGGGGTGATAGCACGTGTTCATCTACATGAAACGTATGTTGAGTCGTGTTTAAGCTCAGGTTTTTCTCATTTTAAGCTGTATTTGGTGTCACCAGTGCGCCTAATCTCACACTATTTTGAAGCAATGTGTTCTGTATACGACTACGTCTTGCTGTGAGTGCGCGAATACTCAAATAGCGAGCGGACGAATCATTCGAATCGCTATGATAGAGGGAAAGGGCGACGTGATGGCGGCCTAGGAGGCCGTGCCGTCGTCGATGCATTACTTTAGATGCAGGAGAAAGCGCGAGGTCGTTTCAGCTGAAGCGCTCAGGCATAGCGTTCTCGGTGCATCAATGCGAGCCAAAGCGCCTCCTTTTTGCCTGGCTGCGAGTGGCCGCGCTACCATGTCCCCTGAGATCGGCTAATCTCGGAGGCCATGGTATATCCAGTACGCGATAGTCGGAATATTCGACGTGAACACCCGCACAGTGCTAGAGGTCGCGGGCGCCGAGGACATATATTCTCGCGCTCGAGGTCGTCTAGCGAATGATCCGTGTCATTTTTGGCACAAAAGTAGCCTCGAGCATAACGCAGCCGTAGCGCATGATCCTTTGTCTGTCGCACATATTGATCTTGCAGTAATCCACACGCTGTAAACTTGGAATAGCCCTTCCGTACTTAGATGGAAAACTGGAAAGGGAAATGCTCTATGCAAAAATATTCCAGTAAAATGCAGAACTGAGAGCCTCATTGGTATTCAGCACAGCAGAACATCACGCATTCATTAGCATCCTAGCAAAAAAAAGCACCTTGTTTGTTCAACGGGGATCCCATATATAAAAATGTTTTCTTTAGTTTCGTTACACCCATGCTAAAAAACGAAACGGCCTGGCTTGGAAACTTCACGAGATGTATAAACCAAGGTCTTGGCACCTTCCTCAATCAAACACGAAAATTGTGCAGGCTCTCATGACAGGCTGGGTATTATTCTTTCAAACGAGCAGAAACAAATTAGTTACCTTCTTTTTCAAATTTAAAGGCACAGGAGTATCGCTCTGGAGCATGCCAGTACTATAGAGCTATGCTTGGAAATCCAAGTATTGAAATAGTCTTAAGCAGTGTGCATGCAGTCGCTAAGTGCTCCGAAATGCATGTTTAGGTGCTCCAAACTGCTCCAAAACTAACATTTTGTTACTACAAATCTCAAATCGTGAGGGGGACCAGTGCACTTATCCAGTGTATAATTGTTATTAAATGGTCAAAATTAATATTGTATTGCTTTACGTCCTGATATCATGAGGGATAACTGAAAGAAAGCTTTATTTTGTCGTTAATATTAATGATCACTCTTGCTTTCTCTTGACTGTTTTTCTCCAGCTTTGCATCGAAGTCGAGCTTAGGTTTAAAAGCAGCATTGGTGACCTGGAGAGAAAGCTAAGAGCAGTGTCGGAAGCGTTTTCATGCAGAGAACAACGTGAATGCAAATTCATCGACATCATCAAGCACTTGCAAGGCCATTCAAGGCACACGCTTATCAACGAGGTTTGTGGAATGATTACTAGACGCATACACTTATCAATTACTACTGCATGAAGCGCTTTCTCACAATATGAATTTCGCTTTAATTATCACAGTCATATAAGAATGCTCCAAATTCTTGTTTTTTTTTTAATCTCACTTGAGTATGCTGAGAAAGGATTTTTGCCGTGCTGTTTCTTTATGGCGCTATTGTGATATTTTAGAGATAGCTCTACCGGATGACGTGCAAATCACTACACCCCATGTGTATACCTGTCCTGAACACACTTGCGTTTACGCTGGAAGCTCTGAGCAAATAATCCGGATGTCTAATAGAAATATATAGCGGGCCCTCATTTTTTTGCCTGCTGGCATATCACATCAAAAATATTGAGTACCCGCCTGCATTCTCACCAGTCCTTGTCCTGCTGCGAAAGATTGCCTTGCCGGACACACCCGTGCCTCGTGGACTGCTCACAAACCGCCTGAAGAATCTTCTTTTGCTCTTGAGAAAGAGGAGTGTGTAGCCTTGTACTCCACTGATATTTTTGTTTGTCTTGGTTTTGTCCGCCGTTTTGCTGCTTGGGTATTATATTGTATACAGGTAACAGTGCAGCATATATGAGAGTTGCCTTTTCAGTCCTTGAGAAAGCACGGACATTTTAATAAAGGACGTTTTGAATGTAACTTATGTCTTTTCGATTGCTGTATACCTTTTTGAAGGTTACATTCCGAAAGAAAAAGGTGTGTTCTACATAAACAAGATTTAACCTTCAATTTTGTAACCAGTAGAAAGGTTACAAATGCAGAGTTTAAACTTATGTAACTCTTTGGTTAAAGGTGCACAAAAACGTGAAAAAGTTCACCTTTGCATAGGTTACCATATTCAGAGTGTATAAGTACCTGGGAACCATAATAGCGCATGTCCAAGCTATTGGCAGGCAAACATAGAAAAGTACGGCTAAACAGAATTTAGAAAACTGTACCTTCTATCTGTTAGAGCCACGGAAGATTGACTAATGCATTTGTTAGAACACCTATTTTTATTGGGGGTTTCCGTAGGTTCGCGTGTTAGTTTACCTGTACGTGATAACAAAATATCTACATCGCGAAAGACGGGATCACAGTGGCATGATTTACAATTATCTGACAAGTGTGAAAAATTTTCTCTTCCTGGTGAGTTAGCATGCTATTTAAGTCGTCTATTAATGTGCACATTTTTACAGGTTAGTCGTATGAGATATACCACCCCTTCTCAGCATGTTATGGACTTCAATTCTTCTATTGGGTGAAAGCTACGTTATTTGTCCCCTATTTTAAAATTTTTGCAAACCAACTGAAACTAATGTCGTGCCTTAATAGGGGCGCTGAAAACAACACCAATTCCATACCTCCAGGCAATCTTTTTTTTTACCGTGAGGAAACTTATGAATGTATGGCCGAACCGCACAGTTTTTTTATTATTACTGAAGCGGTTCATTGAAGGTTAAGGCTGCATGTCCTTCACTATCCTTTTAACTTTGTCAACAGCTCGTGTGATGGCCTGTTCCGGAAAACCTACTGAGGATAGCCGCGCTACTTGTTTTGAAAAGCTTTCTTCAATTGCGTGATAACAAGGCTTTACCATAGCCCCTCGAAGAAAAGACACTGCAATTTTATTTTTCACATTTGTGTAATGAACTCACCTCTACTGGACCAGGCGTTTTACCGATACGGGGCTGTACAACCCACACATACGGTTAGGGAAAAATCTCATTCATAGGTTTTAAAATGCAGCTAGTTGTCTTTTGCTATCTCATGGATACACTTGTGTCGCAGGCCACATTCACGAAACACTTTCAGTGCATTCACATTAATGAGCCCTGGGATAATCAGCCTCGTCCAGTATGAATAACATATTACCAACAAAGTGAAGAATTCTCTTAGTCATGCCTTGCTTTGAACGGGATGTTTGAGTTTTTAGTCCACTCTTGCTAGAAAAATATTACTAAGTAGAGGGACTACCTTAGAACATATACATATGTCAGTTTTTTGCACATATATTCCTTGATTCCACTCGACATAAGTAAAATTCAAATAAAACAGCAGAATTTCGGTGAAACTTTCCACTTGAATTCCGCATTCATTTCTGAACTTTATTTCGTCATTGTCATCCCAAATTTACTGTTTTACACTTCTTACCAACTCAGAGTGCGGAATGAAGTAAAATGTTATACGTGAATACTGAAGGCTCCGCATTCCTTTGGTTTTTCTCCTCTAAATGTTGAACAACCTCAAGATGAAAGATCGTCGCTTTTTTTGACAGAATGGCAAAGCTTTTTCAAAAAATGGTGCAAAATAGCTCAATAGAACGCGTTTTTTCTTGTGCTGTATTTTGTACGCCCTATAGGATACAAACGAACTCGCCCGTCTCTCTATTTTACTGCTTTGGGGGTCAGGACTACAGGCTGAGTGGTAGTTGAAGCCATGCCACAGCTGGGATGCGTGCAAAGAAAAGATGCGTGTACTGTTCGGCAAATCGACTGGCGAAATGTCGCCAGATTCGTGCCTGTCTTACATAAAGGACATGGTTGCCTTTTGCCGCAAAGGAGACGATGGCATGGAGGAGCCCGAGAAGGTAGCGCACATATTAAAAGGCATTGCCGATGACGCGTTCAGTTTGGTAAATTGCAAGGACTGTGACACAGTATGTGCCATTATCCGAGAGTGCTAACGTTTTGAAGCCGCCAGAAACCGACGTTTTTCTCATCAGTTCGCTCGAATTCCCAACACCGCAGCAACATGGTCGTGCGAAGACATGCCTGTGCCACAGGCACCGCTGACTGGAGAGCACGTCACGAAGATCATCCGTCGAGAACTTAAAGCTATGTCTCCCGCTTCAACTTTCTCTCGTGCCTGTGAGCCCAGCTCTCAAATCATGCCTTGAGTGCATGTCATCGTTCGCCAGGAGCTTTGAAACGTTGACCTTGAATTTGTGCGCACCACCGCCCACTCCCGACCGACTGACCGTCGTCCGCCAGTTTCCTACGCCCATGGCCAGAGGCTCCCAGCGCGCTCTCACAATCCCGCTGAGTGGAGGACTGCTGATGACTGGCCCATTTGCTTTAACTGCCACCGTATTGGTCATGTAGCCCGCTATTGCAACAGCAGATGGTATTGGCGTCAGCACTCCTATGGCTACAACCGTCGAGCAGAGGCAGATGATGGCCACTTCGTAACTCACCAGGAGTCGCCTCGGCCAGCCGGTGGCGATGGTTCGTCGATGGTGAATTGTCAGTCATCATCCCCTCCTGGTGACGAATTAGGAATTGCTGGTCCCGCATCGCACGAGAGAGAGAAAAGAAAGAGTGCGAGGAGGACGCCAGCGCACACATCAGGATTGCTCGCGCTCTATTGATTTGCCTCAGGAGGTGACGTGCTCGTGGCGCGCGCGCTGGTGACGCAGCGACACCGACTAAACTTGCACACCTGCACCTTATTTTCAGCCATGCTCCCAGCTCTGCCATTGTCCCTCTCCGGCTAAGTGGCACATCCATTGCCATAATCCTTGGAAATGAGGGACGGAGTTGGGAATACACAATAGGGTAGTGAAGAAAAGACTTCGGTTGGGTGTTCGAGCTGCCTTTTCAGACGCCGTGGTAGCCTCGGAGAGGGAATTGTTAACTCCCCCAATATTGCCTGCTTCGTGGTCGTTTGAAGCATAAACATGGGGCGAAGTTTCGCTCAGCCACTGATCTCCTGAAGACACGCCGACAGTTACTGTCGTCGTCACTGAGTCACGGAAACACAGAGAAGTGTTTACGGCTGTTCCATCGTGCGGAAGCACCCTCGCCCCTTCGGTGCCTTGGATAGATCACTACCGTGCGGCGAGGGCTTGAGCGAGTGGGTTTTGATAATATGGCGATAGCACGGTGATGGTTTCAATGAAAGAAGAGGTTCCGACTGTCAACGTGAAGTGCCTCCTCGACGCATGCAGCACAGACAGCAGCAAGCAACAAATACGACGTGGATCGTTGTATTAGTTGACTTGCTGTAGCTGGCTCGACACTCGTGCGCATCCATCTTTGCAGGAGTCGATGAGAAGGCACTTCACGTCAGATGGCCCAGCTGAACTGGCGTCTATTTCACGCGTAAATGTGCGCGTGGCTGCCATGTCATTCAGAACCACGTCGTTGACCGAAACAAGCTTTATGTTTGATGTGCTGGCGTCTAGTTCAGACGTGGGCGTTTGCGCGTCGGCCATGACTGTCGGAATCTCGTTTCTGCAAGGACAGTTGAAACCGGTACAGTGTGTGACAGAAACTCAAGGCAGCACCAGCGATTTTAAATAAGCCTCCTGGTCACCAGTCCCACTCAGCGCTGTCTCATCGCGCATCATCGCGCTCACCTCAATTTCGCCGTCCTCCTTCGCCGACTGCACACCTGGCTCGGGAAAATTAGACGATGCAGCTCCCAGAGGTGATGCTGCATCGACGATTCACCAGCCGAATCTTCTGACTATACCAACACGACGCAACCTCATAGCTGTTAAAGTAGACGATGCACTTGTTGTTGCCCTTATATACGCAGGGTCCCCAATTTGGGTGATGAACTCCGAGCTTCGCCGCGGCCTTAAAAAGGTTTTACCACGGCCCATAGCGCCGCTCGTCCAAGTCGCCGACGGCAGAACTTTTCCTGTGCTTGGGATGTGCTCCACACATGTTAGTGTTGCTGACCACTCCACAAATGTGCTTTTTGCCGTGCTCGAGAAGCGCTCTCATGAACTCAGCCTCGGCATGGACTTTCTTGCCGCACACTCTGCCGTATTTAACAGTGAAACAAGCTTGCTTCAGCTTTACCTAACTTATTGCTATGACACTGTAACTACACCTTAACCACGTTTGTGTTCTGTCGAGTACGTTCGCCTAGTGCCCAAGCCGTTACCTATGTAACCATGAGGTCTTTTCCTCTCATACACGATGGCCATTATGTGCTGGCACCGATTTTGGACGTATTATTGGACAGGATTATTGCCCTTGCTCATACTCTGTTTACGATTACGACTAATGTGGCGTCGCTACCGATACTGAACTTCAGCTGGTGCGCTCAAGTTGTTCCAGATGACATGACTCTAGCCAATGTCTTTTCCATCAGTGAACTTTCTGTTTCTGGATTCATTGCAGACGCTCCTTTGCCCACTGATACATCCTCTTCACGGAGCTCCACTGATGTCGACTTTGACAAGATGACCACGCCAGACCTCATTCCAGCACGAGCAGCCGATCTCTTGCCTATCTTGGCATTCTTCAGGTACATCTTCGACTTTGGCGACAGCCCTTTAGGTCAGACGTCAGTTTTTATTCACAAGACCTACACTGGAGACAGCAGCTCAATCCCACAACGTCCTTTCGCATGCCACGTACAGAGCGACAAGTCATTCAGCGTGTGGTTGATAAAATGCTCAAAAAAGATGTCAGTGAACCATGTTTCAGTCCATGGGCCTCACCATTCGTTCTGGTAAAAAAGATGAATAGCAGCTGGCGCTTCTGCATCGACTACCGTCACCTAAACAAGGTCACGCGCGAGAACGTCTACCCACTGCCACGGATTAACGATGCTCTCGACTGCTTGCACGGGTCTGCCTTCTTCTCTTCTATCGACCTGCGTTCAGGATACTGGCAGATTTCCGCCGACGAATTACACCATGAAAAGACTGCAATTGTTACATGGGATGGACTTTTCTAGTTTAAGGTAATGCCCTTTAGCTTATTCAATGATCCCGCTACATTACAGAGAACGATGGACTGCCAGCTACGGGGTTACAAATGGTCAATGTGCCTCTGTCATCAAGATGACGTCCTTGTATTCTTGCCGTCATTCGAAAGTCATCTTAGCTGTCTGCCATGCTGTTCTGAAAGTTTTCAGAAGGGCAGGCCTACAGCTCGATTCCTCCAAATGCCGTTTCTACCACCAAACAATCACTATGCTAGGCCATCTTGCCAGTGCTCGAGGCGTGCAACCTGATACCGACAAAATTTGTGTCGTCAAAAATTTTCCCACACCACGTTCCACGAAAGACGTATGGAGCTACGTGGGCCTCTCTTCCTATTTCTGGCGTTTCTTCCAAAACTTCGTTGACATTGCTAATCCTTTGACACAGCTACTGAAGAAGGATACGCCGTTTTCTTGGGGTCTCCAGCAAGGCAATTCTTTTCGCCGACTTAAGCGTTGCTCACTACCCGCCCATCTTGAGTCATTTCGATTCTTCAGCGCCCACTGAAGATCGCACCGACGCCAGCGGACATGGTATTGGCGCTGTCCTCGCTCAACGGCGATACCATGATCGAAGTTGTGTAATCGCCTGCGCAAGCCTCCTCCTCTCCTCTTCCAAATGCAACTTTTCCATCACTGAGCACGAGTGTCTCACTCTTGTATAGTTGTGAAATTCAGACCATACTTGTTCGGCCACCACTTTTCGCTCATCACGGATCACCACGTTCTGTGCTGGTTGTCTTCCCTCAAAGATCTCTCTGGACGCCTGGGTCGTTGGGCTGTGAAGCTGCAGGAATATAGCTTTGACGTGACCCACAGGTCGGGCCGAATGCACCAGGATGCCTACTGTCTATCTCGCCATCCCGTTGATTTCCCTGACCTGTCAGCGCACGTTTCCAATGCCTGTGTCTTCGTCATTTCTTTTTCATGAACATACGTAGTGAACAACTCAGTGATGTCAATTTGCGGTCCATCATACGCTGCCTAGCCTCTGACATCTCGGATCCTTCCCTTCACTAGTTAACGCTTCATGAATAAATTCTCTATGGGTGCCACACAAGCACTAATGGGACAGAATTCTTCTGGTAGTCCCTTTGTGCTCGAACTGCTTCATGATAACCCAACAGCTGGACATCTCAGAGCAGCCCGCACGTATCACCGCGTACGGCATCGATTATTCTGGCCCGGCCTTTACCGCTCTGTGCGCCGATATGGTACATCTTGTGAGTCCAGCCAGCGCCGCAAGCATCCTTCCTTGGCACCACCTGGCCCACATCACCCTATTGACATTCCAATAAACCCATTCTACCGCGTCAGCCTCGATCTCAATGGACCATTTCCAACGTCTCTGAGTGGGAACAACTGCGGCTAAAGACTACGCGACACGGTTTGCCATCACGCGAGCGCTACCAACAAGCTGTGCTACTGATGTCGTAGACTTTCTCCTTCATGACGTTATCTCCACCATAGAGCGCAGCGTCAACTGCTGACCGACCGTGGTCGTTCATTCCTTTCCATGGTCGTGAACGATATTCTTCGCTCGTGTTCCACAAGTCATGAACTCACCACTGGCTAGCACTGACAAACAAATGGGCTCACTGAGCACCTCAACCACACACTGACGACAATGCTATCCATGGATGTGTCCGTAGATCATCGTGATTGGGATGCCACTTTGCCTTACGTGACGTTTGCCTACAACTCGTCACGCCACGACACCGCAGGCTTTTCTCTCTTCTATCTCCTACTAAGTACACTCGCGAAGCAACTACTCGGGCTCTAGCTGCCCGCCAGATTGCCCGGGATCGCCTTTCTGCATCGCAGCTCTCACAAAAAAATCGCTACGACAGCTGTCACTGAACTCTCTTCCTCCCCAGGATCGTTGGTCTTGCTCTGGACTCCCTCCTGTCGCGTCGGTCTGTCCTCGAAGTTCCTCGCTCGCTACAACGCGCCTTACAAAGTCTTGCGCCAACTGACCAAGGTGGCCTATAAGATTGCCCCCTTGGACATTCTATCTTGATAGGCTCTGCCGTGGACTGATATTGTACAAGTCTCCCGCCTTAAGCCGTACTTCTCTGCGCAGAATCGCATACTTTCTTCATCGCTAAGACGGTGATTCCGCCGGTGGCGGCTATATTATACAAGCTATCAATAAGATCAAGGAATGGACCATAAAGGCGACGAAGATTACTATTGAACAAAAGCTCGTGTTGTTGCCACTCCGTCATCTTGGTTCAAGGACAATGTGTAATCCGTGTACAATCTGTAAATATATTTCTACCCTCTGCCTACTCTCACCCAGTGACAATATGAACAAAATATTCATTAAAGTGGTGCGAACACTTAGAATGAAGTGTTCGTATAGCGAGTAATAAAAAAGGAACACCAAGCCTGAGGGGAACGCGCAGTACGGAGTCAGCGAAATTTGAAAGAGCACCATTTCATAGCCTTTTTAAACACTATTCGGGTAACTGCTATAAGCACACTTGCAAGGTACCCACTATGCTTTAAATCATCATAATTTTATGTGGTAGGGAGGCATTCACTGTGCGATCCTTTGTCATTCTGCAGAGAAGCGTGGTACCCGCTACACACTTGCAAAGAATTTTGTACAATTTTTATGCCGTGACTGATGACGAAGAATTATTCATGAAGGATTTTGTAATGGGGGGTTGGAGCATTTGATCCCTCACTAATTACGCAATTCACATTGTGTGGACGCCTTGTTGTTCCTTTGCTGTTCAAAACTTCTTCAATGCTCATACTGGCGTGAATACTTTCCAAACATCAAACCTGCCTAAAGCCAGTTTGTTTACGTAGTTTCAAGCACCGGCGTGGCTCTATGGTAGAAAACTGGCATGTCAAACAAGAATCCTGAATTTGAATATATTTAACTAGTGTTTTTTTATTTAGTTTGATAACGGTAACAAACACCAGAGACGTTGGCGTAAAACTATGGGGCCCGTGACACTTGTGATCTTATAACAGCTTTAGCTGTGAAAAACGACATGGCTAGGACACGCTTATGTTCTACAGGTGAAACCATTAAGTTTTTTAAACTATTTCATATCAGAAAGAGGTATTACCTACAGATCAAATATTTATTAAACAGTTATGTAATAAAGAGTCAAAATGCCATGACCAATAATCTGTAATACAAATATAATACAACTATAACTTTAAGAAAATAAAGATCCAAGTAATAAGTTAGAAGGAAACGAATGACTAAATTGAATCTTTATTTTGAAGAAAAGGGCGCCTCTATGTCGCACTTTGGGAATATGGGAGGTGCACAGCGTTAGCATATCAATATAACACCAGCTCGCATTCATTCGTAGCAGTAGATAGGTGGCATACACTCTCCTTCAGGTGCCGGATAACGAACAGTATATAGGTGATGCGCTCCTACGTACTGACTAAAATTCTGTCTTCAGGGATCCCAGCAATAAAAATACCCGTGACAGCCGTGCGGTGCAGAAATACTGCCTGTAGCTGTTATGAGCGGGCGCTAGAAGGAAAAAAAAAGTATAAAGGAGGGAGCCGCCGCCTCAGTCACGCCAGCCTGACACCCGGAGCCGGTATCAGTGGTGCAGTTATATACAAATTCCAAATCCGCATAGAGGCGGTTCGTTCCATTGAGTCACACGCTATTGGTTCATTCAAACCGTGACGAATGCTGTGAAGTTCTATGTGACGTTGGCCGAGGTGTCACGTCACTGTTTTTCTACGGTTTTCGGGGGAAGGCGAAGGAACGATCGGAGAGACCGTCCAAAATAAACGAGGTGGATTGAAGCGGCTGCAAGGTGGCATGGATTGGATTGAAATGTAAGGGCTTCACGACTTTTCAGCATCCGGGCACTTGAACAACATGGCGTTTCCCACTGCCACGGTTTGTCGTCTCGCCTGTGCGGCAGCTGTAGCTGAGCAGAGACAACGACGCGAGGTAAGAGATGCATTTGAAGGGTTCAGCGAAGAATAGTTCTTGTAATCTTTTCGTCGGTCCAAACGAACAGTGCGTAGCTTGTGCGATGTACTTGACCCTATCATCAGATGCCAGCGAGCCAGTGGCCTTTCCACGGAGAGGAATGTGTCGTGCGTGCTACGATTTCTCGCCACCGGTAGCTTCCAGAGGAGCATTAGTCGCTAGGAACACATTGGCATGTCTCAGCCAGAGGTGAGCAAAACCATCCACGAGGTGACGGATGCCATCATCACCGTGGCTGCTAGGAAAAGAGTGGTGGACTTCCCACCGACCAACATTGCTAAGGATGAGGCAAAGGCGGAGTTTGCGCGACGTGGTTGCATCCCAGGTGTGCTGGCGTGTGTCGACGGCACGTTGGTCGCCATTCGCAAGCCAGAGGAATACAGCCTGGCCGACACGGCGAGCTTCATGTCCAGAAAGGGCTATTATGCCCTGACCGTCATGGTCGTAAGTACTGTTAGAATCCTTCGAAAGAAAGGCCATGACCACATTCGAAAGAGAGGCCATGACTGTGTTAGCCGAGCTACGATTGTGCTGCACGATAAAGAATACGTGTATCTCGACTCCTAGTACTTGAAAATAGTTTCATTGACACATAATATAGACAAACTTTGTATTCCTGACACGAGTTATTTCTGTTGCACGCTGTTCTGATGCACATGCGCGAAAGACAATGTATCCGCTTCAAATAACTTTTCTGACCGATAAACCTTCAGTTGTGAGAGCAAACACTGTCATGGTCAGCCTCTTCTGTCCGTCTGTTTCAGTGCGCTTCAACAAAGTTCCAGTTACGAAGGCATTATGGACTTTTTCGATCGATACCTTGTTGTCCAGGTTATGGATGTGCGCTCCATGGCCACCGATGGTTTCTCCTTCCTTGACTGGGGATCGATCAAGTTGCATGTCGAAAGAAATGTAAAAATCACGTTGCTAAAGCAGCAATTCTGATTTAGTGGGGGAACAGCGAAGCCCGCATGTTGGACCGATGCGTTGCACAGTATCCGTGGCTCGTTGAAGCGCTTCTTCCATTTGTCTCATGCTGCCTGTGTTCCTCCATATGATAACGTCCTCTGCGTATATTGCGTGTTTGATTCAGGGTATCTATCTGAGTGCTCTAGGGAGATCTGGTACTGCGATATCGAATATTAGTGGCGAGATTGCGGCCCCTTGCGGTGTTCCGGAGTCTCCATTGTCATCGGGGCTGATTTAGCGCCGCCTACTCGCATGGTCAGTTCACGGCTGTGCAGAAAGTTGCGCACGTAGCTGTATGCACGTTTGCTACTGCCTATTTTAGCTAGGTTAGTCAAGATAGCCGAGTGCCAGATATCATCAAAGGCTGTTTCGAAATCTATCGTCCAAATGGCACGCTCCTGTTGCTTGGCTCCACTGAAGCGATTGATTATGTCGTGCTTAAGTGAAATAGAACATTATGGGCCGATAAATGTGCTCTAAACACCAACGCGATATTTGGAAAGAGGTTCTTAACCTTTATGTATTCAGTGAACCGAATGTACAGCGCCTTATCCATTACCTTGCCGGCACAGGAGGTTAAGAAAACGGGACAAATGTTGTTTATATAGATCGGCTTTCCCTGTTTGGCAATAAAGGTAAGTTCGCTCAATGTACTTACCTGTGGAAGCCCTTCTATAGTAATTACGTCAAGTAACTTGCACCTCTTCCCATCTTGTATGCAAAGTGTATCCCCAATCCGCATGTTTGGCATGGAAATTCCCCAGTCCTAGCCAGGCCGCCTGTGCAGGACGATGCAGAGTGCATCCGCAAGACTTTGGTCTGGCGGATCACGTCAGCAAACATACCGTGTCAGTCCACTGGGCGACTGCTATATTTATAATAGGTATTTTGAAATATGTTGCTTGTTGCGTGGAAGAAATTGGATGAATACATATTGGAAGCTAGCGGCGCTGATAGCAAGGTCATGCTGAAGAGCGGCATCCTGGTTATGAGCGTACGTAACTGCTGATGTTCCGTCGGCACTAACCCAAGTCGTATACGTATAAAGTTTGGCTGCGTGTTGACCGACGTCTTGTAAAGCTATTACTTCTGGCATTGATACTATGGTTTCAATATAGTGGTAGAGCGATGCTGTTTTACAGTACAAACTGTGACAATTCCACAGTATTACTGTAAGCTGCCGACCTCGGCTAGCCATCATGGGACATGTTGCAGAAATCGTCGCTATCTGGTTTAAAGCGTAGGGCTCTAGCTGGCATGCCACGCCGTCTTGACAGTTGCTTGAGCCTCTTGAGAGGATTGCCTTCACAGAGTTGTGTTACTTGTCGATTGCATTCGGCCATGGTTGATTCTATCTCATTCATGCAAGGCATTGTAAGTTCGTGAAATTGTTGCGCATTTCTGCCTTCAAGTGCACTGACGGGGCTGGAAATTTATTGCTGTACTGTCTGGGTTATATTTGCGGTGAAAGCACTGAATTTCTCTTCTAGGACCCTGTCTACTATGTCGGCTATTGAAGCCTGTTATTGAGACGTCTAGCTGCTGCATTGAGTAGAACCAATGTCTGTCTCTATTATTCTAGATATGCCATACCTCTCGCAGACTGCGTATGTTGGGGAGGATGTCTGGGGACACTTATTTCGTTGTGTTTTTCAGTAAAAAAACAGTAAATTTCCTGCTTCTCTTGCGCAACTACCTGCTGCATTTGGGCTAGCGTTCAATTTTGCTTCTCAATAAAATTTATAAGCTGTTCGATTAACGGGGATTATGGAGTCTGAGAAATATTTTGCCCACCCTGGGAGATGACCTTTGATGCCCAGCTCACCCAGGTAGCCGTTACCTTGAGAGCCGGGGCTGGCGCTGAAGACGTCTTGTCGGGCTCGGGGTGCTTCTGGGTTGACCAGCATTCCCTAGACCGGGTACATGATTTGGACCAAAACACCGCCCGCTTCTTGGATTAGGGCCGGGATGATCTGGCGCTGGTGTTATAACTGATGACGTTGATGCTTTTTTGCGGTTCCTTGCAGTCACCAGATGGTGCACAGCTGCGGCCGTGTGCTTGGCTAATCTGCTGGACCAAGGGCTCGGTGGAGGCTGGTTCGCGATATCTGCGTAGGAAGTCGCGAGAGCCACACCTCCAGACCCCGAAGATTGGGTAGTTAGGCGATGTGGTATTGATTTTGACTGATATGTGAGTTACAAGCCTCAAAATCACTATATGAGAGATGCTTTAGTGCCGTGCTTCAGAAATTTTGACCACCTGGGGCTAACGTGCAGCCAAATCTGAGCACACAGGCCTACAGCGTTTTCGCCGCCATCGAAAATGCAGCCGCCGAAACCGGGATTTCACACCGTGACCTGCGGGCCAGCAGCCGAGTTCCTCAGCCTCTAGACCACCATTGCGGAGCATTAAGGAAGAAGACGAGCCTTGAGATAAGGCTGTGTTCAAATGTGAGCGTGACAACATTAGTAAATTCAAGCCTCCGAACACTGATAATTGGGTTATCAGGCAAGGTGGCATTCGCCAGAATGTAATCTGTAGTGGCCAGTGTTGGCCAGCTGAATCACACCCTTTCCCATGTTGTCAGTGAGCTTGAGGCAAGCTTGCACGTTGATGACTTTGTCGGTCAACCGCAGCTCATCCAAGCTGAGGAGAATTCGCAGCACGCACTCACCTTTAGTGCCGACGACGACGAGATTTTCTTCCCCCAGCCGGTGTATACTGTGTGCCCTTGTTCAGGGCTACTTCTGCAGTGATGCCACGTTGAGAGATGGCTGCCCGTATACGCGTTACCAATGCTGCCTGTGCCTCTGTTTTGCTTTAAGTTGCAAGTGTGCCTGCTTTTGATGACGAGCACGTGCTCATCGGGAGCCATGCGAGGCGAGAAGCGTGGCACACCTATGTTCTTGCTTGGCCCACACACAGAAATGATGGAAATAGCTCATGTACCACAGCTTCTGATTGTCGGCGTCTCCGCGTCCGTTGGATGTGTCGAGCACTCGGCGGTTGCTACGCATTTCTTAAAGTACCCCCTCGTAATGAGAAGACAAATTGGCCTACGATGGAGCGGCCAGCTGGATTTCTTGAAGGTGTGTGCTTTCCGGGTTGTAGCCATGAATGACGGGCAGCGGGTGTTGCTTCGACATGCCTCGAGCAGCAGTTGAGCGTTTGTACTTCCTGCTAGGCCCGAGGCCCAGCAGTGTCTTACAAATTCGGAAAGGTTTTTCGCAGATAAAAGTCCAAAGTATTTCACCCACCTGGATGTTTTTGTGTCCACGGACTCTCGGTCACTCGTGGAATTGGGGAATAATGGGTTTGTTATCATTCTTAAATTTTGTCCACACAGCAATTTTCATAACGTGGAGCATGCAAATCACGCGTCTGCTCAGACTCACGCCACACATGCGTCGCCTCAAGTCGCAAGAAGAACAGCCTTTACTGACAAAAATGCGAAATCGTTTTCGGCCGTAAAATGACTGCTCAGAAAGTTCTCACTCAGTTTGCGGTGCTGAGTTAGTATCAACGCTTTGGCACTGCCACAGTGTGCATTCCCGGTTTTTCCGTTGTAGGTTGTATGTATTGCTGTTTTGATATGAATTCAGGAAGGCTGGCTGACTTCATGGGCGCGTTGAAGCGAACATGAGACGCCTACATTCATGTTTTTCTCATCGGCTCAAAGCAAGGATGCGTGGAGCACACATAGAATTATCACAGCATATCATCGCGGTCAATGATGATGAGTGGGGCAGAAGCGCTGGAGGGTTTCATCAAAAAATCGTGAACCATCCGCGAACATCGCCAACTACATCCTCAAAGACGTGACTAATACTGTATATTGTCACGACACTCCAGGGGGTGTCGACACGCTTTATTGACGTCTGAGCAACAGGGCTCTAACCAAGCGCGTTGGTTGGGCTTGTTTGCCAGAGCGGGGGCCCACGTGCACTCCTTTCTTCTCTGTGGTGTGAGCCTTCACCTTGGCATACGACCCACTACTAGAAGTAGGTGGCACCATTCCTCCTCAACAAAAAAAGAGCATCGTCCCGATGCCGGAAAGTTATTGCAAAAAAACCAAAACAAAGTAGTTTAAACAATGAAAAAGGGCACCAATAAATAATCAAATGTTAGACGCGATAAGTTCACCAATGATGAGGCAAGTGAGGCACAACAAAAAACACAGGAAAAGTGGCCTTTCAGGAACGAGCAAAATAAGGCTTCATGCGCACCACGTGAACTATGTCAGAGGTCGGTTGTTCTTGTTGTACCCATCGTGATTACGTAGCGTCCGGAACCACTTCGTTGTTTACGTCGCTCAGGCGCCGTAATGCTTTATACGGACCAAAATATCTGCTGAGCAACTTTTCGGAGAGGCCACGGCGTCGAACAGGGGTCCAAACCCAAACTTGGTTTCTCGGACTGTAAGATACGTCATTGTGACGCATATTGTAACGTCGTGCATCAACCTGTTGCTGCTTACGAATGTGTAGCCGGGCGAGCTGGCGAGTTTCCTCGGCACGCTCTGCGAATTCTTCTGTGTCAGTTGTTAATTGATCGGCGTCTTCACAAGGAAGCATCGCATCTAGCATCGTCTGAACTTCTTAGCCGTAGAGAAGTCGAAACGGTGTAAATCGGGTTGTTTCTTGAACGGTGGTGTTATAAGCGAACGTCACATAAGGCAAAATGCGATTCCATGTTTTGTGTTGAACGTCGATGTACATGAAGATCATGTTTGTGACTGTCTTATTTAGTCGCTCGGTTAAGCCGTTGCTCTGCGGGTGGTAAGCAGTCGTCGTTCGATGCCTAGTGTTACTAAGTCGAAAAACTTCATCAATAAGCTGTGCAGTGACCGCTGTTCCTCTGTCGGTTATCACTGTAGATGGAGCACCGTGGCGCAGAGCAATGTTGCACATGGAGAACTGTGCTACCTCAGAAGCGGTGGCTTGTGGTATCGCCTGTGTATCAGCATAGCGGGTCAAATAGTCAGTGGCAACAATGGGCCATTTGTTGCCGTCGGACTATAAAGGAAATGAGCCGAGAATGTCCATGCCGACTTGGTTAAATGGCTTGCGGGGTGGATCAATTGGCTGAAGTAATCCAGCCGGCTTGCTTGGTGGCGACTTCCGACGCTGGCATTCATGACAGCTTTTACCGTACTGCTTCACGCTTGCCGAAAGGCCGGGCCAATAGTACGCCTCACTTACTCTGGCGAGCATTCGCGAGTAACCTAGATGACCATATGTGGGCTCGTCATGACACGCGGAGAGAACTTCGTCCCGCATGTCCTTCGGAACGACGAGGAGGTAAGCGCGGCTCGTAGAACGGGCGTTTTTTTTTTTTGTACAGGACATTATCTCGGAGGCAGAAAGATGTCACGACGCGAGATAGATGGCGAGGTATAACGGCGCTATGACCCTCCAGATAGTCGATGAGCGGTCGAATCTCTTCATCCTCTCGCTGGCGTCTTGCTCAAGTCAGATGAGCTAAGGGCGCCCAGGAAACCGTCATCGTCCTCTTCTCTTTGATTGACTAAAGGTGCACGCGACAGCGTATCAGCGTCTTCATGCTTCCGTCCTGACTTATATACGATGGTCACATCATATTCTTGTAGACGCAAGCTCCATTGGGCCAGTCGTCCAGAGGGATCACTAATGTTTACCAACCAGCAGAGGGCATGGTGGTTCATCACCACTTTAAATGGACGACCATAGAGGTACGGGCAAAACTTGGTGATCGCCCACACTACTGCGAGGCACCCTTTCTCTGTGGTCGTGTAATTCACCTCGGTACGGGACAGTGAGCGGCTGGCATAGACTATGACTCGTTTTTTGCCGTGTTGATGCTGGATGAGCACTGCGCCGAGGCCGATGTTACTGACTTCAGTGTGCACCTCTGTGTCAGCATCACCGTCAAAATGCGCAAGAACAGGGGCTGACTGCATCCACTGTCGTAGCTCGGCAAAAGCAGCCTGTTGCTCAGTAGCCCATACAAACGGTGTGTCGTCGCGTGTAAGGCGAGTCAAGGGTTCCGCTATCTTCGAAAACCCTCTAATAAATCGTCGATAGTAAGCGCACAAGCCCAGAAAGCGCCGAACAGTCTTTTTGTCTGTAGGATGCGGAAACGCGGCTACAGCGCAAAGTTTGTCGGAGTCGGGTCAGACTCCTTTGGCGTTGACTACATGGCCAAGGAATTTGAGCTCTTCATAATCAAAGTGACACTTCTGCGATTTGAGTGTAAGATCTGCTGATTGAATAGCCTGTAGCACACTCCTGAGGCGGTGAAGACGTTGCTGGAAGGTTTCAGAAAAAACAACAACATCATCAAGGTATACGAGACAAGTTTGCCACTTCAGACCAGTAAGCACAGTGTCCATCATTCGCTGGAAGGTTGCGGGCGCTGAGCACAAACCAAAAGGAAGGACTCGAAATTCATACAGGCCGTCAGGGGTCACAAATGCCGTTATCTCGCGGTCTCGCTCGTCAACCTCAATCTGACAGTACCCGCTTTTTAAATCCAAAGAGGAAAAATAGTGGGCGCGGCGTAATCTGTCTGACGAGTCGTCGATGCGGGGCAGTGGGTACACGTCCTTTTTAGTCACGCTGTTCAGCTTACGGTAATCGACGCAAAAACGTAGCGTTCCGTCTTTCTTCTTGACTAGGATGACCGGAGAGGACCACGCACTGTTGGAAGGCTCGATGATGCCGTCGTCAAGTATTTCTCGAACTTACGTACGAATGGCTTCTTGTTCCTTCGCTGACACACGGTAAGGCTGTTGGTGTACTGGGCGGGCGTCGTCGTAAGCGATGATTCTGTGCCTAGTGATCGAAGTCTTGCACACCTTAGAGGAAGCAGCGAAGCATGACTTGAATTCAAGCAAGAGTTTTCGCAGTGCTGTCTGGTTTTCTGGCGTGAGGTTAGAATTATTATCGATATTGTTTAGAGACATATCGGCGGCCTCCACTGCGTCCGACGAGAAGCAGATGGGAACGGTTCCTAGTTCATCTGCAAACGCTAACGAAGTGCCACTGAAAAGGTGTCGGTGTTCGTTGCTGAAACTTGTAACGAGGAGTTGAGATCGGCCATCACGTAGCTGTATCGTCCTCCTAGCCACACAAACACCTTGAGTCAGCAGGTGTTCAAAATCACTTTCTGCAATCGCTTCACCATTTCCCAATCCACAGCATGTGACGTCGACAATAACACTGGCACTTGGAGGAAGCGTTATACTTTCAGCAGAAACACGAAGAACGTCGGTACGTTTTTGGTCGTCCTGCTTGTCGATTGCTCGGTCGGCTGAGGAGGTGATGCGATTCTCTTAAAGATCAATGACAGCTCCATACTCCTGCAGGAAGTCAACACCAAGAATAACGTCGCGTGAACATTCATGGAGCACAAGGAAACTTCCTACAAAAGTATAACCGCAGACCCGAACTCTACTCGTGCAGGTTCCAAGCGGAGAGACGGTGTGGCCACTGGCCGTTCGAATCACGGAGCCATGCCAGGGCGCGATTACCTTCTTTAGTAGTCTGGTCATTTTCCCGCTTAGTATCGAATAGTCAGCCCCGGTATCAACTAAAGCACCTACTGCATAGCCGTCTATCAGCACCGGTATATCCAGAGAAAGCCGCACATATCGCTCAGTCGAATCTGCACCTTTTACTGTTAGCGTCGATCGGAGGTCTTCAGCACGTCGACTGCGAGCGACCTCGCCTCCAAGGGTCGCTTGCGTTAGTTTTCCCGGCGGGGACTGGAGGACCGTGCGCCAGCATGGCGCTGTGGTGAAGATGAAAAGCGCCTCGGCGACTGTGAGCGCGACTACCGTCCAGAAGGCGGTGGCATGCGCTGATGAGCCAGGTAGTCCTCAATGTCCCGGGGTCGCTGGCCATACCGAGGAGGCGCTGAATATACTGAAAATCCGCGCAGCCCGAGGCGCCGGTATGGACACTGGCGGTACAAACGGTCTGCTTCACCGCAGTGCAAGCACAAAGGTCGGCGATCAGGAGATAATGTCCTGTACAAAAAAAAACGCCCGTTCTACGAGCCGCGCTTACCTCCTCGTCGTCCCGAAGGACATGATGCAGCTCGTCCTTGACGATGCTTGCAATGGAACTCACTGTAGAAAGTGGTGGTGTGGCAGCCTTTTGCAGCTCCTCGCGTACTATGGAGCGGATAAGGTCGCGCAGACACTCGGTGTTGCTCCCAATAGTCGTGAAAACTTGAGCAGTGGACGTGTTCGCTTGCCGCTCATACAGGGTGGATCGATGCTGAAGCATCTTTTCCATCGTGACGGCTTCGGACGAAAACTCGGCGACCGTGTTCGGAGGGCTCCGTACAAGGCCAGCGAAAAGCTGCTCCTTAACACCCCGCATCAGGTGACGCACCTTCTTTTCTTCTGTCACACTCTGATCGGCCTGTCAGAACAGGCGCGTCATATCTTCCACATAGGTCATGACAGTTTCATTGGGCATCTGGATGCGGGCCTGGATCGCTCGCTCCGCTCGTTCGTGGCGATCAGCACTTCTTTAAGTATCCAACAGCCGGCGGTGAAATTCGGGCCACGATGTCATCTGTTCCTCGTGATTCATGTACCAGGTACGTGCTCCATCCTCGAAATAGAAGTACACACGTCGTAGTTTGGCCGCGTCGTTCCAATCGTTCAAAGCAGCCAAGCGCTCGAAGTCGACCAACCAGCCTTCGACGTCTTCGAGCTTGGTGCCATGAAACGGCGTCGCAACCTGTGGACTTTCGAGGGTGTATCGAGTCACCGTGGGGTTTCCCGTACCTGTTGAAGTGGTTTGAACGGACGTGCTCATCATACTGGTGTGAACTGTAGGGTCAGCTTCGGGGGGCAATCCCTTGATCCTGCGGCTTGTCTGATAAACGGGAGTGTTGAATCGCACTGGGCTTGTGGTGCCGCTTCCAGGAGGGGTCTGAAACATCCGTGAGGGGCCTACCCAGCACCTCTACCCATTGTCACTTCACTCCAGGGGGTGCCGACAAGGTTTATTGACGTCTGAGCAACAGGGCTCTAACCAAGCGCATCGGTTGGGCTTGTTTGCTAGAGCGGGGGCCCACGTGCAATTCTTTCTTCTCTGTGGTGTGAGCCTTCACCTTGGCATACGACCCACCACTAGAAGTAGGTGGCAATATAATTCTGCAAGAAATTTTATTGTTATTGTTCGTAAGTGGTAGCTATACGTCACTTCCGTTCTCTCTGACTATAATGAGTTTATCGTCTTTGAAGTGGTGGATTGGTGATGGGGCGTAGAGGACGAAGTAGAGTTTGCAAGGACGAAGATGTTTGCAAGGACGAAGTAGAGGCCAGTTTACAAAGGTGACGTACAAGCAAGGGGTGGACACAGTGGGACAATCTATGGTTCTTTAACGCACACCTGAATTCAAGTACATGGCCATCTTGTATTCTACACTGGCCACTTCTCAAGAGTAGTTGTTTTTTTGTGGTTGGTGAAATGGTGGATCGGTGATTGGGCATGGTGGGATGTTGGGATGTTTGCAAGGACAAAGTAGTGGGAAGTTTGCAAAGGTGAAACTGCGGGCGGTCACATACATACATACAAGAGATGGACAGACCCAGGCCTTTAGGAGCTTCGCTCCTAAAACGACTCAACACTTCAATTAGGCATAGGAACCTAATGCCACTGACTTTTTCTGTTTTGATGCGCCTCTCGCGGTAGCCTTGCTGCCGCACCACCGGAAGTCACAGCTGACCTCTTCCATCACCAAGCAATTTCATCGGTATCAGTGACATGACATAGCTGCTCTTCTAGAGAGAAGTATGGTCTGCGAATAGGATCAGCACTTCAAGGAAACGGTTGATTGAAGTAGAGCCGACAGTGAGCGAACGGCGAAATGTGCGACCGCACTTTGTCACGTGACTGTGGAAATGTCTATCAATAGCCTAGCTCCAGGCGCAGCAATGCATTGGTGTCAGCTTTGCTAGGAACATGCACGGTGTATGTCTACTCGCGGTTATCCAGTGCTGCAAAGGGCCAGAGATATTATGGATCGAGAGCAGGCCTAGCAGGTGTAAAGCGCAGGAAAACTAGCGTTGCATTGGTCTGGTCGGTTGTAAAGTACGATCCAGAGCACTGCACAGGACCGGGCCTGCCAGCGGTCTGGTTCAGGCCACGTAAAGAATTCTTCGATCGGACCCGGGAAGAATTCGGGTCGGTGAGCTTCGCACTCAGGCCGGGCTCAGGCCTTATTCAGGCGCGTGTTAGGCCTAAGTCTCATACATTTAGGTGTAATTGCATGTGAACATTGTATTTTAAATGTGAAACAGCTCTTTCATTAGCCTTTGTAACACTGTCGCTCGCTGTCCCTCCGTCTGTTTGTACGAACGCGCCGCAACGCGCTCTCCTCGTCGCAGGTGTTGGAGCGGTATTAAGTTGGTCACGTCACAACTGTGCGTTGACGTCTTGCTCCCTTTGCAGTGCGAGCTTATATTACTCTCCCCCTCGCCGGACATGCACTCACCGCAGTGCTTGCTGCTGCTGCCTCGTCCATTTGCCCGCAACACCTGCCACTACGATTACTCACTCCATTACCGCGACCGCCAGTCGCTACGCCACCGGCTCGTCGGTTCAGGCGCAATTAACCTGACGTGCGCCTAACGTACTCGTTGAAATTTACATGTGCGTGTCATCCTCCCACTTCATCGTTATCACCACTCGCAACGCTCTAGTGCATATCGAGTGCGAACACTGTTCTGTCTCGTTTATCTGCAATGGGGAGAACGCCGGAAGATGACGCTCTTTCGCCCGGCAAAACATCCACTGAAGCAATTAAGCTTAACCCGGCCAGCATTGCCCTTGCGAGGGTTAGCAAATCCGATCGCGTTCGAGAATGGAGACGTCGCGTCTTAACACCGACGAGGCGCGAGCCAGGGAAGAAAAGCGCAAGCGCCGGCAGTGGAAGACCAAGGACACCAGCGATGCGCGACTCAAGAATGCTGATCTCCTCCGTGCGCATCGCTGCTGCTTTGTATCTCATCAGTGCTTCCTTCTGGAAGATGGTGTGAATGTAGTTGTTTGAACATACGATAGAGCTGAATTTGTTGACTTAAAAGCTGGGCCTTTTGAAATGATGCCTACTGAAGCAGTGAATATTCCTGATCCACATGTGTTGTTTCCCACAGGTACTATACCTGTTTTGAGTTGGAATCTTCTTTACTATCCACTTTTCTTTCCCCACCACCGTCACCGCTTTTGTTTTTCTGCAAGCTGCAAGCTTGCAACCATAGCCTGCAGCGACAAACAGCCTGACTTCGCTTCCGAGCGCACACTGAGGCTTTCGGCCATCGGTGGCAAGACAACCCCCTTTCCCGCTTATGGTCTATGATGTACCTCGGTTTCCAGACAATGGACACACCTCGTTTAACAGGGAGTGCTAAAGAAGCCGCCAGCTTATCGTCGGCGCTCTAATACACACTTGTTTTGGAAGCGCTTAGTCCGTTCTTGCTTTAAGACATCACACTTTCAAAGTTTGAAGCATGTCACACGAAGACAACGAAATAGACATCGTCAAAGAACAACGAGGAAGGTGCCTCGCTCACTAATCGGTTCAGCTCGCATTGACAAGTCTATAACACTGATGTGGCCGTGACTGGAGGAAGAAAGCTGGGTTGACAAACCTTGTTTTGAGCGTGAAAACGTACTGTATGTTGTGCACAGGCACTTGCTGAGGAGTCTACACGACAGATTGTTTCAAGCAACGCTGCCCTGCCTCGCGCATTTCTCCCGCACAGAGTTAGAGCACATTTTCATTTGACTACGGAATAGGCCAAGTTTGCAAGATACTTAATACTTTACTGAACAGCTACACCTCGTATGCAATATGCTTAGACTCGACCTATAAATTTCGGCCATTTTTGTACTTTATGGGAATATTATATGCTGTAGTCATTCTTTGAAATGCAAAATAATATGACTAGGTGGTTAGCACGCGTACATGAGACAGCTAGCTATGACTGCAAATGAAAATCATATTGTCCTTCAAATACTTTGCCAAAGTGTTACTGGCCTAATTAACCGGAAGCATACGCAATACCAGAAAAATTCATGACACTGGCAGAAGTTCTCAAGACAGTCTAGCAAATACCTTGTGTGTGGTGGGTATCTTCGCAATAACCGAAAATCGGAAAATGTGTCATTCATGCTCAAGACATAATTGTCTGAAACGGCCAAGGCCGGGTCGCGGCAAAGCCTTCCGAGCCCGCACCGGGTGCGGGCCATATTCAACATCACCGGGCCGTGCTTGGGCAGGTTGGAACATGGCGTTTTGAGGCTGGGCCGATTGCTGGGTGGCAAGAACGGCTCATGCAGTGCTTCTGTGCGGTGTGCGTTCAAATAATGGTCCAGTAAGATGGTATAAATAATAGTCCAGTATAATGGCTTTGATTACGTCGTAAGGCGACGCTGAATGGTCGTGAGTGAACGAATGGGGTTCCTAATAAGGATTATAGTACCGCCTTGTTTCTGTCATTCTGGTGCCCCGTTATTACTTCGACAATTTCATACGTTGACTCAACTCCCATAAAGCTCACTTTGTATCCCAGGAACTGTACTTCGCCTGCACCAAATATGCAACTTTCTTTGTTGGACCACCTTTTTTCAAATGCTGGAGAATTGCTTCCAGTTTATCTAAACGTACTTGATTTGGCACTTCGATGGCGAAGATGTCGGCTGAATAGGCACAAACACCAGGCGGGCCAGCGAGCAAAGTATCCATGAAGCGTTAAAATAGAGGGTGATTCTGAAACACACAATGGTAACCGCTTGAATGCATACAAGCCTTTTTTGTATTATTGATCAGTATATCTGAAGTAGTGGCCTTGTCGACATGCAATTGTTTGAAAGTTTTTGTTAAATCAACATTGTTAAATATCTGTCCACCCCGAAAGAGTTGCAAACAATTAAACTGCCGTTCACAAAGGATACGAAGTCGACTTCATGCTCGCATTCGCTGGGCTTTTCTGGTCCCCGCCCAAGTGTCCAGGTTCATTCTTTTTCCTCGGCACTACCACGTGCGTAACCCAACCTGAGGCAGCGATGAATTTGATTACGCCTTCAGCCCAGAGGTTGTCGACTTATTCTCAGACGACATCGCATAATGCAAATGGCCCCAACCAACGTGCAAAAAAAACTAGCTGTCACGTCTTCAGCCAGGTTTATGTACAGGTGGGTCTGAATGTCCAGTGAGGGGGTCATCGCACACTGCAGGGAACTTGGTTAACGTATCCTCAGTGGTTGTTCTCGTGAAATTCTTGAGGGCATGCATCGTCATTCTCTGTTTTTCGACCTCATTCCTCCCAAGTTCGCTCCCACTCCTCCAGCTGTGAGGAAAATTAGCTGGGCCTTGTTGATTTGAAAGGAATAGCAATAGGCACAGAACCCCCAATGTCTAAACATTTTCCCGACCATGTCCACAGAGCAAGCTTGCGTTCTTTAAACACTGAGGCATCACGATTCCAAAGGCGAGCAAAATTCACTGCAAAAATTATCGAGAGCGACACTCCCTAGCCCAATTCCGTATCGAATGGCTGACCGGAAAGTAGAACTATCCCGAAGAACCTAGGTGTGGCTGTCATCTGAAGTATCGTGTGAAACACAGTAAGGAGGCAGTCTTGCACTTTTCTAACACTTCGTATTTCTTTTTTAAACAATGGCTTCCTTTGTACTTCTGTGTTTTATTCTTTTTAGAGAGGCAAGCTTTGGCGATTTGACCCCTCTTGTGGCAGATGTTAAACATAGCATTCCTGAAAAACACTTTTCGCCCTTGTGCTCTACTAGACATCGGAAACACTGAGGCGGCTTGCTTGTATTCACAAACATTATGATGATTTACGCCGAAATCCTCAGGCACAGCTGCGGACTTCCTTGTATCTTGATCTGCTGGTCTTTTGGTGAATGAGCCGTCAGCACCAGTTCATAGGCTTGCGTAAGCGTTAGCCTATTCTCACATTGCAACCGTTGTTGAAGATGAGAATACTGAAGTCCGCGTACTAGTCTGTCTCGAATGATGATTGCCAAAGGTAGCCCTGTACTCCCTGCTTGGGACTGGAACTCCGCGCTATCGCTCGACACCTCTCATTCCACTGTCATCTACTCTACGTTGGCAAAATCGCAGTCCTTCTTCAAGGTTCACAGACCTGTCACGTAATTTTTGACGGTTTTCTTAGGAAGCTGGTGTCGTTTCTGGAAACGATAGCATCCAAGTAACGCAGAAGACCTGGTGTGAATGTGGTGCGTCAGTAGCTTGATGATGCTCATCAGGTTCACCATGGAAGGCTTCTGTGGGGCTACCAGGGCTCTCAGCGTTTCATGAATTTGCTCACTGCAAAGTGTGAGAAGCACCGCCCGCTTCATGGTGGACCTGGATACATAGTATAAATCCAGGCTGCTCTACCGATGACAACTAGTCGGTGTCGGGCACCAATTCAGTATCTTGCATTTTCTTATAATAAATGTGAAGCATATCTTAGCAAACTTCGACTACTTTGAGCCTATCTATCTATCTATCTATCTATCTATCTATCTCTCAATCTATCTATCTATCTACCTATCCGCTTACGTTTAGGTGCTCTCGTGGTCACCCCCTTAACATGGTGTAAACCAAGATTAGCCTGGAAGGGCAAATTGGTTTGACGAATATGACGTGCTAGTCAATACATAAATATTGTCACGATCCCGTCGCGTACGTCGTCAAACACTTTCCGCCAGACAGTGGCACATACCCATGGACGGGTATGTGCCGCTGGTATGCAAATATGTGCCACAGGTGATTGACACTCAGTATCTACCAAGGAACGACGAGAACACATGGTCATTTTTAACGCGCGAGCGTTAAGAAATACACAACATCGGTAGCGTCGACCCGACGAATGCGAAGAATGAATGTCAGGGTTCAAACTGAAATCGAACAAAACCATTCTGCATGGTAATAAAGCTTTTTATCACAGAGGTACGCCAGGTCTCAAAACAACACTTCAAATAGACGCGAATATTCGTGAAACGTCAATAGTGGTTGCAGGGCTGCCCACCCAATTTTATAAATAATACATAAGTACTCTTTTAATACAGCCGTCACGTCGCGTAGCGTCTGTTGTGGTTAGTTGTCATGCGCTTAAGTTAATTTATGCAGCAGGGCCAGCATCCTCGCAAGCATCAGCGCTTCATATCAGCTTCTACTGGTGATACTACGTTCCAGTTGGCATTGTTGCGCAAGTGCAAACAACTGGTTATATAAACATCTGACTCTCTTCAACATATGTATGTGCGCGCAACATTCGGACATATATTTAGCGTCATTGAGTGACGTGTCATTCAATAAAAATTTATTTATTTATTTATTAGCAATACCCTCAGGGCCAATGACATTATAGAGGGGAGTGGGTACATTCATAAGAATAACAAAAAAGCAGCGAGAGAAAAACATATCAAACAAACATCTGGTACAAAATTAGGCAAAACGAAAAGAAACGCAGCAAGCAAGCATAACTGTACACAACAAGCAAAAAATTACAAATTGTTGACTATGGCATTTTTGAAAAGCGTGTGATTTACAATGGTTGCTGTAGGAGAGGGAAGGCGATTTCATTCTAATGACGTACGAGGAATAAATTATTCAGAAAAAGCAGCCATTCGTGTTGATGCGATACCGTCTTTGTGAGCATAATCAAGGCGAGAAGAAACGTACAATGGAGGCAAAATGAGTTCTTCACGCAGATGTTGGGGATAAAATATCTTGTGGTACAACGAAAGTCGGAAAATTTCACTACGAACTGCTAGGTATTAAAGGTTAAGGGTAGATTTCATTGTTGTTACGCTGGCGGTTCAGTTGTAGATAGACAAGATGAAACGGGCAGAATTGTTTTGTTCTATTTTAAGTGAGTTTATGAGATTTTTACAATAAGGATCCCAAATACGCGGAGCGTATTCTAATTTAGACGAATGAGTATTTTGTACAACAGTAGTTTAAGAGAAGATAGTGCCTTAGCAAAATTACGCCTCAGGTAACCCAGCATGCGGTTTGCATTGTTAATAATATGTTCAATGTGAACGTTCCAGGTGACGTTGCTAGTAATATTAACACCGAGATATTTAAATAAAGAAACAAAGTCTATGGTGATACTATCAAGGTAGTAAACAGGTAATGGGTAATTTTTTCTGGATACACGCACAAATTTACACTTGCTAACATTGAGTTCCATGCGCCACTTTAAACACCAAGCTGTTATAGAATTTATGTCAGTTTGGAGGTTGATAAGGTCATCGCCACAGATTATTTCTCGGAACACTACGCAATCGTCAGCAATTAAATTTATATTAAATGAAACGCACGACGTTAAATCATTAATATATATTAGGAAAAGCAGAGGGCCGAGAACCGAACCTTGTGGCACACCAGATTGAACGAAGGTATTATTACAATTGTGGTTGGTAACCGAAGCGAACTGCGAGCGAGTAGTTAGAAAAATCTCAAGCCATGCAAGAAGTTTTGGTTCAATATTGAGCTGACGTAACTTGTGTAGTAGTAGTTTATGGCACACCTTGTCAAATGCTTTCGAAAAGTCTAAATAAATGCAGTCAGCAGATGATGATCGATCAAGTATGGCATGAAGCTTATGTGTGAAAGATAGTAACTGTGTACATGAGTAACTTTTGCGAAAACCATGCTGTGATTGCGTAAAAAATGAATTTGATTCTAAGAAATTAACAAGGTGTGAAAAAAGAACATGCTCGAGGATTTTACAAAAGGATGCTAGTAAGTGAAATGGGTCGGCAATTAAGTGGCGAGTTTTTGTTTCCTTATTTATGAATCGAAATCATCTTCCCCACCGTCCAGTCGGCAGGCAAACAACCGTCGTCAAGTGATTGCTGAAAGTTCTTTGCTACAATGATTGATGAATAGGCGCAAGTGCTCTGCAATAATTCAGGGATGATGTCGTCACAACCAGGAGTGGAAGAAACTTTGAATGTTTTAATTACATTAGCAATTCCGCTTGGTTCAATATTTATTGGTAGCATATCAATGTAGTTAAATGTTTCGAGAGGTGACATGCAGACGTTTTCGGAAAAATAAAAATTCCGCACAAAGCTTTTATTAAAAGTCTTAGCGCGCTCTCCCGAAGGAATTGTAGCACTGTCGGTGGCGGTTAGATAAACAATATTGTTATCACGAGGATTGATGGTGTGCCAAAACGTTTTAGTGTCAGTAATTTGCATAGTGGGTAATATAGTACGAAAAAAGTTCTCTTTGGCTGACCTTAGAGCAGCAACAAAGTTATCATTAGCCAGTTTGTAAGCCGCCTAACGCGTATCATTATTAGAAAGTTTAGCTGATTGGCACAAGCGTTTTTTTTTTAGATAAGCGTTTAAGGTTCCTTGTATATCATGGTGCATTACAGCTGAAAAAGATAGAGTGAACAGGAATGTACTTTTCCGTGAGATTGCTAACTTTTTTAGTAAACATTTTCCAGTTATTTTTCACTGTTTGATTATCAAACTCGTTAAAAAAGGGTCAAGAAATTTGCCTAGCTCGTTGTTAATTGCTTCAAAATTAGCACGGTTAGAGTTGCGGACAGGTTTACTTAAGTTGTTGTTTTCAGACGCAATAAATATAGACTAAATGAGAGTAAAAAATGATCGCTCAGACCCCGTAGAAGTACGAGGTTAGAAACAAAATCAGGCATGGTGGTAAGTACTAGACCAAGAGTGTTAGCTGTACCGTTCATTATTCTTGTCGGTTCTTTGACTAACTGAGCTAGCGAAAAAAAACATAGGTCTAGGAATTCTTGAGCAAACGTAGAGAAAGGAAAAATAGTAGGATTTTCACCAGCCCATTCAATAATCGGCATATTAAAATCACCCAACAGAAACAGAGGGGACGTAGGATAACGAGAAACAAGTATGTTTAAGGCATCGTGTTGCTCACTTACAAAACTAGACGAGTCAGTAGGTGGGCGATAACAGGCGCGAAATGACAACTTTCGGGACCCTATTTCAACAAGGGCGCATACAACTTCGAGGTTAGTGCTAACATGGATGCTCTGGCATGACAAATCTTTCGAGATACCTAACAAAACGCCACCGCCTCGCCGTATCGTATGATCACATCGGTAGAACAAAAACAACTATGGTGTGGAATTTTGTGATCTTGAATGTATGAGTGCAACCACGTCTGAGTTAGTAGGATCACGGCCGCTGGATCAAAGCGCACAGGGTGCGGCCTGCTGCGTGCGCCCGAAACAGCGGGAGAGGCCGAGTTCATTCGCCTGCCGCCGCGGCGCCACCGGTCAAGGACAATGAAAAGCGGTGGAGTAGCGGTGCGCGCGCGAACTCCCGGGATGTTTTAACTCGCGACTCTTCGTGCTGCAAGCGGACACTTGAATTTGATATCGTCTCAGTGCTTTGTTCCACCCTACTACGGGACCCATTCCCTTGTGACAAATGGTTTATCGCTACTAAGGAAGACGGAGTGGCCTCGACTAAGCCATCCCGCCCCTGCGACAGTCAGCTTTAAATTCATGCTTATGACAAGTTTGCCCCGTCCTCAGGCCACAGGATTAATACACGTATTTCATATTATTTTACAAAAGGACTTGAAAGAACTTTCAGACCCCTTTTACGGCATTTAACTATAGCACAACGTTTTAGCTTCTCGTTAAAATCACTTTTGAATAAAGGCCATGATTTTATGTTTGCCTTTGTCCGCTGGCGCGACGGTAGATTACATGACCTTCAATTCATTCCAGGGTATTTCAGGAGCTATAATAACTCTAAATTAGCATCGGTTTGCATATTTCCCGTTCGAAGACTGTTGAATGTGAAATTGTCTTCTTTGCTGTGCATGTGGAAATAATGAAAATGCCGGGTATTGTGCTTACAATGAAACGTGCGTTTATTAACTGGAGCTCTACAATCTCTAAAAGATCAGTATATTTTCTAATACAGCAGAACAATTTTGCCTGCATTACAAGGTAAAACAATGGAGGTTCCATGGTCCTCAAAGGCGCAGAACTTTTCTGGAGACGGGCTTGTGTGCCAGCCTTACAAGACGTTGCACAGTGGCACTCACATTTCCTGCCCAGTTAGCTAGGAGTGGTCGAAGCAGCTTTTTAAAAAAACATCACAGATCTGGTTCGTGTGCTGAAGGCTGCCCGAACTACACCGTAGTGCAGGGCAGGTAACCAAATGTGGAAGGAGGGCTGAGTGAAGAAGTTTACACAAATTTCCACTTCTTCGAACTTCAGTGTCTTTCATCACTTCACTGAAAAAGTCACATGCAAGTTTACAAATTTTAACGATCTCCTAGTTGGGATACCGAAGTTTTCCGTTATCGATTTTCTTCACTAAATCGTAGATGCTGCCACACGGTTTCGTCTCTTGCAGGAGAACCTTGCATGATTCACAGGGCAACTGCAAGTAATAAAATCAACCAAGTAAAATTTTCATCAAAAGTACATGCAACAAATATGTAGGCTCCCTTTCTTACTTCGCTTAGCTAAAGAAAAATATTTTCTAAATTTCGTAAGAGTGGGAATGAAACAACCTGCGGCAAAAATAGTGGCATACACGCATATCTGGTGTCGACCCTTACAGTGGTGGCATACCGGCGGGGCGGGACCCGCATCCTGATTCTGGCCGGAACCCTGGCTCCGGACTGACCTGAGTTTTTCTTCACTCGAGGTCAGCCTGAAACCCTGCCCTTGGTTTTTAGTGTTGAAAGGGAGGGCAAAAGGAGAAAAATATGAGAAAGAGGGAGAACTGCTGGTTCGCATATTATAGTTCACATTCGAAGAAGGCGAAAGTGAAGGGAACATTGTTTAAGACTGACTGGTGCGCTAGCGAGGCGTTTGAAAGAATGCAGCAAATAATGCAAAGCTTAAAAATAACCGTCCTTACCTTCTCCTCACATGCACGCGCGATGTATCCGGCCAGGTATACTAGGGGTGCTAGTTCGAGGTCATCCGGCACAGCAAGCCAAACGTTTAATACTTCTAGCTCATAGGAAAGCCGCTTAGCACCGAGGACGACCGCAAGTGGCAAGGCCACGGTGTTGCCTTCTCGGGCATTGAGTTTTAGAGGTGCATTTGTTTCGGAGCTATGGGGAGCGTTTCCACTCTTAGCAGTTTGGAGGATTCCAACCTGGGGAAAAAAGTGCGTAGGTTACATGGGTGTGCTCTCCAACGGGCACCAAATATACCTTTAACAGCTTTACGGCTGTGAAGACCGTGGTTCTTGCATCAACTCTATCGTTTCCTCCGTTAAACTGTCGAAAGCAACTGAAGAGGGACTCCACGGGGTCACTGTTCAAGGCACGGGTCAAGACGTAGCGAAAGCTGGAAAAAAGTTTCTTTGATACCTAAGTCAATACACATATACGTAACTGCGATAACAAATATGGAGGTGAAAAAAGGAAAAACCTACTTGTTGTCTAATAGATGTGGAATCAATGTTACAGTTGACCTCGTCGTCATTATCGTTGCCTCGCATGTTTCTTTTGTCATTTTCTTTTTTGTTTTGCCACCAGAAAGCTGAATCTCCTCGATGTACGTGATGAAGTCTACTTCAAGCCACGAAAGACGGTCGTCGTCGATCAAGTAGAATGGTTCTTCCTTTTGACCGCGCGGCTTCGCAGCGCCAATATTGTGAAGGTCATACCACTTCGACACCATTTTCATGAAGGTGATGGTGGGCAAACAGTCCTGAAATTCTGTCGCATCAGGGTGGCATTGCGGGTTTTCATGTAGGAACTCAAGCGTTGCTATTACGACTGGGGAGAAAACTTGCGTAGCCCTTGACACTTTCATCTTTTCTAAGTTGTTCGGTTCAACGTATGACTGTGTTAGGAACCTCACTGGCTTTACGAGTAGCTGTGACTGAATGCTGAGTAGCTTCTTCAAGTACAGTCCACCTTGAATTAGATTATCTCCGTCCATCATCTCTCTTTCCACAAGATTATTTCTGAGGTTCTTGATGAGGTGATTCGGATCAAAAGACAAAAAAAGAGGATCACCTTGTCGCAATGGATGTGGCACTACATGCGCAAGCATTCCGTCCTCGGAAAGGCTCTTGAAGAGCGCAACATTTGACTGGTGATCGTCGGTAACAATCCTCGCTACACGGAAACCCACATCTTCGACTGCCTTCATGACATTCATTGTCATAGAACGAAGTTTCTCACTCCTGAGGCACGGGGTAAAGAAGTACCCAACTGTTATTACATAGGAAGTTGATAGCCCTCGCAGGACGAAGCACGACAACCTGTTCGCCACTTCAGGCGTTGCACATGATTGCTGCTCAGGACCCATGTCAACGAGACCGAAAACCTTATGAAGTTGGTGATCGTACATAACTTTCTGCTGTATCGCCATTTCATCGACGATTAGGGAGCAGATTTCTTGTTCGACTTGTAGTGCTTGAAACTCTGCGCGGAGGCGTTCTGTTATGAGTGATGTGACGCCTATTTTGCCTGTTGAGTGCCCGATGTACTTCTGTAGTGTGGCACGACAAGGCAACTTGAACAGGCCTCTTGTTCTCACATACTCGTAACCTTTGTTGGAGCACGCTTTCCAGAGGACGCACTCCCTCAGAATTGATTCAGTGTACGCTGGCTTCTTAGAAGCGAAATTCGACACTTAATTCTTGATAAATTTGGCGGTTTTATGGCCTTCGTCTGCGGCTCTTAGTACACTCACAAAACAGGCGATTTCTTTGTTGCTTTCGAAAGCTTGAAGACGTTCACGAACCGTAACGTGCTGGCTTTGGAGCGTCCGCAGTGACTTATTGAGGCGGGAAATTTTCCGCTGCAGGCGCTTTGTCGTTTTCTTCGCATCCTCTATCATCCGCTTAAGGTCAAGGTCTGTTTGAGACATTTTATCTGTACATGAACTGGTTTGGCATATACTATCAGCAGGCAATGAACAGTTCCACGTTCCGTCCGAAGACCCGCTTGGTGCAACATGTTCTTGATCTCCGAAGAGATCAGGCTCGACATCTTCATGTCTGCTTTTATCTGGGCCATTTCGTGCACTCTTTTTCACGCAAGCTGATGAACCACCATCTGGTACTTCTCTTCGAGGCCACTTTCATATCCTTGGAGCCCTTGGCTTTTGCATATAGGACGGGTAATTGGGAAACACTGTCGGAATAGCAGTTGGCAGGAGCATTCGCAGTTTGGTGCCTTTCTTATAGTCATTTTCGGTGAAGTGAAGAAAACAAACCGAAGAGCGGTCACTGGGTACCCACCTCGTTTCTTTTCCGCCAGATCCCTGCCGGGAGATGTTGGTGAGCCATGCTTGTCGTCGTTCAGCGCTCGATGGAAATTCATGGTAGCTCAAACCGGGATTTTTCTTTGCGTTCGACGCGCACAGTGGAACACAGCAGTTTTTTGGCATACTAACTGGCCACTCTAACTACCTAGCTGTACTGTGAGGCAGATCGCATCAAGCTGAACACGACTATATTTGTTTGGAGCATGTAACCTCATTCCGCGGCGAGAAATCGCTGCGAAAATGCCGCGTTTGCCGTAGCGCGCCCGCGCGTCTCTTCGGTGTGTCCCCTACTACTAGCGCCCCCCGCGAAACTTGCGGCCACAACTGTCAACAACGCTCGTCCTCCCTCGCCAATGCGCGGCGGCTTCACGCAGCAGGCCGCACCCTGTGCGCTTTGATCCAGCGGCCGTGGTAGGATGATGTCAGCGTTACAAGTGTCAATGACAGATGTTAAAGCATCCCGTTTGTTAATAATGCTCCGAAGATTCGTGAAAAGCACAGGTACATTACACGACTTAGTTCCACTAAGTTCTACGTTCCTACGTTAAAGCACGTGTTTGCGTTGGAAGGGAGAGTACTTGGTTATCTTTTTGCTGTAACTTTAGTTCGTTTATGCTATCAGTGAAAGAATCGTAAGTGTAGTGCTTTTTGTCTATTCATATCTTGGTATGGTGCAGCTTGGATTGCGGTGATCCGGGTTGGCTTTTGGCAAAGGCCACGAGCTTTCCCCGAGCCGGACGCGTAGCTGGTGAAAAATCTTCGGTGACGGCGACGTTTATTTCTTTTAATTTTGTACGAGCCGAAATAATTTTGTCTTTTGTTTTGTAGTTTGAAAACTATACTATAATTCGTCGGGATTTGCTTTCTTTGTAAGCACCTAAGCGATGGGCACTCTCAATGTCATGATCTTCTAGGTTAATAGTTGCATTAGACAGCAGTTGGGTTATACGCTGTTCCGATCGTTCCCATGTTTCTTTTGCGTCTGGTAGACCGTTGAAAATTAAGTTATTGCGTCGGAACCGATCCTCAAGTTCGTCTAGAGCTTGTATTCACTCGTGTTGGGTGCCCAGTGTTTTCACTGAAGCTTGGATAGTTGTCATGTCCTGCTCAAGGTGATCCACTGTTTTCCTTTTTTATTCAAGTGCGTCTAACCGTTTTTCGATTTAGCCAATCTTTTCCTCAATTTTTTTCTGTCACGTTTTGATTTACGTAAGGTCAGTGGCTAGATCAGCCTGGATTTTTGATGACTCAATGGCGCGCACCTGAATATCTTTGAGGATATTAAAAAATGCTTGCATTTGCTCTGAAGGATCGGCCGGCAAGGCCTCAGGAACCAACGAGCTGGTAGAACGAGTGTTAGTTCCAAATTGCTTTCAATATCCCCGGCGCGCAAAAGCAAAAACAACATTGAAACACAATCACTCGCGATGTGACAAAGAACTCCGGGGCATGGGAGCAGAAATATGCAACGATTGTTGCTTTTTCTACTGAAGATCGAAAACTCGTTGCGAACCTTTAAGGGGCAAAGGCACGACATGTCAGATGAGCTGTCGAAGCTGCTCCCATGCCCACTGAAGCGGTTACCACTCTGCCAGGCCCTTAAGTCCAACTCAGCAACCGACGTCACTGGTGACATCGATGCGCAGAATGTGGCTGGCGCAACCGCGGGCAGATCCAAGAAGGGAGCGTGTTGTAGATGACTGGCTGGTTGCTGTCCGGCTTCCTCGGTAATCAGTGCTGCTGGCTTGACAGTAGCTTGCACTGGAGGCCATAGCACGCACAGCGAAAGCAAAGCCGGTAACGGGCAAAGGCGCGACATGTCAGATGAGCTGCCGAAGCTGCTCCCATGCCCACAAATTGCAGCATGGTCACTATCCTTCTGTATTATCCGCATAAGAAGGATATTCAGCGGATAAGAAGCGTCTAATCATTGCAAAATTTTTTAACGAGAAAGAAGTTGAATCCATTTTGAGCAAGGGCTTTCAAACTGAAAAACACAACACTAAGCGTAGCACGAGAGTATTCTGAGGCAGTGCGGGACAAAAGACGCAAACTACTGCAGTTTTCAAAGAGTTTAAAGAAGGACGTAACCGTATTCGTCTCGTTTTCAATAGGTTCTTTGTTAACGATGACGTTTACTTGTGGGACACAGAGTCGAACAGTGCTAAACTTTCACGTCGCAACAACACTTGACGCATCCCAAATGTCCATCCCCCTGTCTGCTCGTATCACCAACCAGTACCTTTGTATCAGCCATCTGAAGCAAACCAATCATCACCTAGTTCCCTTGATCACGTACAAGGTTTTCATTTTTCTTACAACCAAGCGAGAAGTACCTTCAGTGAACGGAACAAAAAAAGTTCATCCTAAACCTCAGCAGTTAAGGCGTCGACAAATAAGGTATCATGCGAAATAACTTTCGCAAATGTGAATGCGCGCAGCATCATGAACAAATTAGATGCTTTAGAATCACTGGTTATCGGCCTCAAACCCGACTTCTTGGCCGTTACTGAAACGTGGCTAACAAGTCATATCGAAGATGCGGAGCTGACACCACCATAACTACGTGATCATACGCAAAAATAGAGCAACACGAGGTGGGGGCGTAGCTGTTTTTATAAGTAAAAAAATCCCCTTCACATTACTTCCAGACGTAGAAGGCGTAGATGCTGTGTTTTGCAAACTTGAATTCACAACCCACGTTATCGTTCTCGGGTGTGCATACCGCGCCCCTTCATCAAATCTTGAGTGCATGGATGCCCTGTGCACGTATATGCGGCGTCACGCATTTAATGCCAGAGTTATTGTAATGGGGGACTTTAATCTGCCTGACTTCAACTGGGAATCAATGGAGTACCACAGCGCCTGCTCAGAAATAATTTACGATCTAATTCTTTCTTTCAACCTTTCACATATAGTGACGCAGCCTACGCGTGTACAGGGACACAACTCGAGTGTGCTGGACTTAATCTTTCTCACTGATAACTTTCCGGTACTTGAAGCAACGATAGAACTTCCAGCCGGCATTTCAGACCATAAAATAGTTTATTGTAGGATACCTATAAAGGACAGTAAAACGCCTGCATACGCATAGGAAACCTTTCCAGACTTTTGTAATGCCGATGACGTAGCAATACATAACTTACTGTTCGACGAATTTTCATCATTTCAAGATTTAGCCTCAGACTCCACTGCAACTATAGAAGTGTTGTGGCATAAGTTCAAAGAAATTGTTCTTTTTTGCTTACAAAACCACGTTCCTTCGAAAAAAAAAGAAGACCAGAAAGATGAATCCATGGGTCACACGTGTCGTTATACATGCTAAAAGAAAGGTGAAGCGTTTGAGGAAAAATCTAAAACAGGAACCAAATATTCATAGCCAACAAAATCTAAGCGCAGGTATAACTGACATGAAAAATAAAATAAAGGTGGCCAAGTCTACTTACTTTGAAAAACTCTACCTCGATTCATAAAAGTTCTCCGACAAAATTTTGGCAATACATGAATCCCAAAGTCCGTAAAATGACCCACTAAACGCCTGAAGAAAATGCCTATTCCACAAACGTATTAAATAGCTATTTCCAATCAATTTTTACACTTAACGACGGAAAACAGCCTCACACAGAAATTAGGGACGAGAAATCTATTAGACGATTATTCGTTTCAGAAGAGGGAGTTTTCAACTTAATATTGAAGTTGGATGGCCAAAAAAGTTCCGGACCAGACAACATACCTATCGCGCTTTTAAAAAGATATGCCGAATGGATAACAAAATACCTGTGCCTGCTTTTTAACCAATCATTGTCGTCGCGTACCCTACCCAAGGATTGTAAAATAGCAAAAGTGATTCCTATACATAAGTCCGGAAATAAAAACGAACCTTCCAATTATCAGCCCATCTCATCAACATGTATGGTTGGTAAACTCCTCGAACACATAATCTTGAAGCACAGAACGAAACACCTAGAAGAACACAAAACACTGTCCCCTTTTCAACGCGGCTTCCACCAGGGCATGTATACTGTAACACAACTCAATGAAATGGTCCATGACGCCTCATTAAGCATCGATGGCCAAAAACAAACTGATCTTATTCTGCTAGATTTCTCGAAAGCATTTGATCGGGTGTCGCACAGCAAACTCATCTTGAAACTCCAACTTCTTCTAGGCAAGGGCCAAATTGTTGACTGGATTACTAACTTCATAACAGACAGGCCGCAGTTCGTGGAATTAAACCATGTCCAATCTTCAATCGTACCGGTGACCTCTGGCGTACCGCAAGGCAGTGTTTTGGCGCCGGTAATATTCTTAATTTTTGTGAACGATCTTCCTTCATCTGTTAATGTTGAATTTGGATTATTTGCAGATGACTGCATCCTCTACAAAGAAATCCACTCACACGATGACCATATCGCATTAAACACAGCGCTAGACGCAGTTTCAGCCTGGTGCAGTGATTGGCAAATGAACATTGATGAAAAAAAAGTCCGCGCTCTTATCTATAACTAGAAAAATGAATCCATTCAATTTCAATTACGTCGTCGATTCAGCTACCCTTTCTGAAGTTACGAAACATAAATATCTAAGGGTCATTCTGTAACAAGACCTACGGTGGGACACTCATATTGACTACATCACATCATCTGCGCTGAAGAGACTGTTATTTATGAAAAGGTGATTACAGCAAGCACCACCAAACACAAAGTCACTAGCCTACAATTCACTTATACGACCCATCCTGGAGTACGCAAACACTGTCAGGTTCCCGTACACAAAAAAATTAACCAGCAAGCTTGAAGGTGTTCAACGAAAAGCGCTTAGGGTCATCTCTAACAAATTTAACCGAACAGATTGACTTACGGAGCTGCTTAAAAAGGCTGGACTACTAACCATAAAAAACCAGGCAATATTGGCACGCTTAAAGCTGATGTGCCAACTTTTACATGGTCAACTCAACATAGACAAGTCCCGCTACATAAAGCTATCCGCAGCTAGAACTACCCGCCACAAATACTCCCATACCCTTGCCCCTTACAGATTTCACACAGATGCCTTCAAATTCTCGTTCTTCTCATTCGCGATCAGAGAGTGGAATAACCTGTCCCTCTCCATTACCAGTAGCACATCCTTAGCCACCTTCACAAAACTAGTAGAAAGCGACTTGATAACCTCGCAAACATAATATGATGCTATGTGATCTTTCTTGTTATATAAGTAAGTGTCAATATGATTGTACTTTGATAAATGTGTTTATATGTTTTCTTTTTGTTGTTGTTTTGTTAATTTTTTTCTTATTATTATTTTTCTCTTTCTATTGACTGTACTTAATCACTGCCTTAGATTGTCCACCTGTTATAATCTCTCTAGAATTGACAGTATGTATGTATAAATAAATAAGTAAACAAATAAATAAATAACGTCAATTGCCAGGTACGTGGGATCTGTCGAATGTTTTAGTTTACAAATACTACAGGCCCATCATGGGCCCTAGCAGGAGGGGCAAGTGTACTCATAAAGGCTAGAGATTTTCACACACTGCATTGAAATGAAAAATAAACAGAAATATTAGTGTCCATTTAGTACAGCATAGCTCAAAAGTAATAACACCTTGAACATTCAGAAAGGGGGAGAAAGTAATATGCAATATTCTCACAACAAAAGACCATCATTAAATTGAGACACACAACATTATTAAAGCAATATTCACACAACAAAATAACAGTGTTAATATAACCTATCCTCAATCCTGCAGTCTTTCGATTGCTTTTATACTATCCACTGATAATATTCGCAGCGGGTTCCATTCGTTCTTCGTACATGGAAAAATGAGAACTTGAATAGGTTAATTTTGTTGCTATATGAAAATGGTAATTTATTATGTCGATGCCTCGTAGCTCGTGTTGCCAATGGTGTCAGGTAGGGCTCAGAATAAGCAGCAAATGATGATTCTTCAAATGATACAGAAATTTTATTCTGTCAATATTTCTTCGTCGTTTGAAAGATTTTATATCGTGAAGATTCATTAGTTTGGTATTAGAGTCTGTTTCGTTGTATATTTAATAAATAAATGTAGCTGATTTTCGTTAGATGATCTTCAATGCTTGAACATTCTTTTTTCGTATGAGGGTCCCAGACGATGAATGCGCATTCGAGCTTGGGTATTATAATGGACGAATATGCGAGAAGTTTTACATCAGGTGGTGTTTAACTTATGCCGCACAAAGCATAGCTTATGGAAGGCGGATGGACAAATGTTCGAAATATGGGTGTTTCAATTGAGTGTAGTAGTTATTGTGACGCCGAGGTATTTGTATAGAGGGACCTTCATTAGCTATACGGAAGGGAGTCTATATGGAAAACGTAAAATGTTTTTCTTTCTACTCATAATCATAAAAAAACGTTTGCCAGCGTTGAATTTCAGTTCTTACTCTTCACGCATCGCAAATATATGCTTTGCAGGTTGATATTCAGCAAGGCCTTATCGTCCGAACATTTATTTTTTAAAAACCAAGCAATAATCATCGAAAGCCTAATCAGAACTTGTTCGTTTATGACATGACCTGGACGATGACGTTGCTGTATATGAGAAATAGAAGCGAGCCTAGTGCGCGTCCTTGTAGGACTCTTAATTTAACAGGCAAGTGGCGTGAAAAATGATTGTCAATACTTACAATTTGTGTGCGGTTTGTAAAGTATGCTAAATTAAAGCAACAATGAGCTCCAGCTGTCCTTTGGTGTTTACCGTTAAAGCTAGTTTTGTATGGCAAACAAGATCGAATGCTTTTCTAAAATCTAAAGATATTACGTCTACCTGGTCTGATTCATCTAGAATAGAGGCAATAATATGGATAACTGTGGTTAGTTGAGTTACTTTAGAAAGGCCTTTCCTAAAACTATGCTCAAATTGAGACAGTACACTGTTATCATAAAGAACTATTGTAATATAAGTAGCGTTATTATGTTCAACAAGCTTACATAAAGATACGGTTAAAGATACCGGTCTATTGTTTAAAAGTACTCCGTAGTTGCCCTACTAGCAGGCGTACAATTGTCGCCGTCCTCCAGTCGTCAGGATTTATAGCTGTCGTCAATGATTTTTCAAAAATAATCAATAAATTTGGAGCGAGCATCTCAGCTCACCGGCGAAAGAAAAGGTTGGGTATATTGCCATGGCGGGGCAGTGCTTTAGATTTGAGGTTTAATATCATTCATGTAACACCGGACAAGGATGCATAATGTGTTTAGGTACAAGCAACATTATTCAGGTTTAAGGGCTCGTTAGGAATGAAAAAAACACCGTAAAAGTGAGCATTGAACATTTCAGTAATATCTTCCTTATCAACAATGACAACGTCATCCTGCACGATGTGGTGAATTGACTTCTTACATCTCGAAAGAAATCACCAGAACTTTTGTGCTGAATCAGAAATAAACTAGGAATTACTTCTTTGCGCTACCGACAGCTTCATTTAGAATTTTCTCATTAAACATTATCGTGATCTTCTTGGGGCAATGTCGTTTAGGTCTTTTAATTTTTTAGCTGCAATGTACGACTTGTTTTCCAAGAGGTTTTGCCGTGTGTTTTCTTAATTTTATTTGGAACAAAGTTTTCAAGGCAATATCTGCACAGAGGTTCGAATCATCCCCGAAGATTAGTAGTATCTGTGCCCTGAACACTACCCATGTGCAAATCAAGAAAGTCGACGACATTTTCATCGTTTACTCAAGAAAAGGCTTTAGTTATTATTTAAAGAAAAGGCTGAGTTTTGCACGTTCTAGAAGACAAGCGAGAAGCACCATTTCATAGTTGGATAGACCAGGTTGCACAGCCACAAAGTAATCATTAGAACGGCTGATAAAAATAAGGTGGAGCGTGGAAACACAATTGCCTTGGAGGCGGGTAGGCTGATCAACAGCTTGTTGTACGTTAAAAGTGAGCATTATATCAGTCAGGTATTGGACCCATGGGTCAATTTCATGGTTATAAAACAGCTGATTCCAATCAATACCCGTTAAGATTGAAGTCTCCAGCGATAATATATTTTTCACTTGTAATTGAAGCCACATGTGTACATATCTGGCGCAAAAAATCAGGAGACGAGTCTAGTGCACGATACAGAGCAAAAAGCGTAAACTATCACTCCCAACAAGACACTTTTAAAGTGACGTTTTTATTATTATCGATTTGGTGGGTTAGAAAGGTTGATATAGTATTTTTCACCAGAACAGCTACTGCCCCTCCACTTGACGGCCTATCACGACAGAATACAATATACGATGGTGGAAAAACATCTGTATCATCAATGGCATCGTGTAACCACGTTTAACAGTTATGTGCTACGCGCATTTACGTTACGTGCATTTATGCTACGTGCATTTATGTAAATGATTTGTAGATCCTAAATACCGAGCGTGTGGCATCATTTGTTATTAGCTCTCCTTTGATGACCATGAGTTTGAATTCTTGAGTTGCAAATTTCATCCCATGTAAGGTGTTCACCATCGACGCTCAGCTTTCCATGCAGTAGAAATACTTTCTTGTCCTGCAGCTTTTTATTTTCTGCGCTATTCGACAGAAATTTCTTTTTTAGTGTGTCTGGTGAGTAGTCATTCTGTATCGACACCTGCGTTCCCTTGTCCCGCCACGGTAGCCTAGTGGCTAAGGTACTCGGCTGCTGAGCCGCAGATCGCGGGATCGAATCCCGGCTGCGGCGGCTGCGTTTTTGATGGAGGCGCAAATGCTGTACGCCGGTCTGCTCAGATTTGGGTGGACGTTGAAAATCTCCCGGTGCTCGAAATTTCGGAGCCCTCCACTACAGATTCAATTATAATCATATGGTGGTTTTGGAACGGCAAACTCGCCGTATCAGTCAAACCTTCATTTCCTTGAGCTTGTATGCATTTTCAGAATGTTTAGTTTTTTGTTGTAATCCTGGAAATATATCATCCCAGGCGAAGGTTTACCAAGTTTGCCGAGACGGCGAAGTTTACCAACTGAACTACATGGACTGTTAAGCTTCTCGTAAAAAAATTCCGTTATAATTTTTTGTTTCAGATCTTTTTCAATTTCATTGGCATTTTCTGGTACGCCAAAGACAATTAGATAGGATCGCCAGCATCTGTCCTCTAAGTTTCTAAGCTTTTCTCGAAGAAGTTTCACAATTTTCTGATGCCCATCAGCACAATGAGTTCTCCTTCACAGTTCTGTGAAGCGTTGATTAAATTTTTCGAGCATATCTTGCAAACTATTTTGCTGATTTTTGAGGGCGGAAATGTCAGTGGTTAGCTTGTTTTTTCCTTCTAACAACTTCTTCAGCATTCTATCAGTACTGGGGCCGTGGTTTTGTTTAAACTCCACTCAGAAAAGAACTTTACACAACCTAAAGACATCACATGCAATAGCAAGGCACTGCTGGGGGCACGGAAGGAGCAGCAGATATTTACAGTCACTAAATGGTGTAGAAGTATCACCAACCCGTAGGAACCAGAAGGTGCGCTTGTTAAGAAACATGCTCTCGCTAGGTCCGTTGTGCCCACTTCATCGTCTTCAATGCAAACTTGCTTCAAGGGGTCTGGTTCCCTTGACGCCAGTATTATAAAGTTTCTAAATAAAGTTGTTTCTCTCCATATCTCTCCCTCTCTATATATAAAGTCCCTTCATTGCATTTCTAAAATATTGAAAATCAATAGCCTGGCCAAGAGCTCACACGGAGCAAGGAATGGGAGGAGAGGGCATGCCTGGCCTGCGCGCTACGTAAAAAGTGTGGTGGAAAGGACGTCAAGCTGCCGTTTTTACTGGGCACATTGAGGGCGTTGCTATGGATACGTGTTGTGCAGTGCAGTTTTTATAGCAGTGAACGACGGCGGCATGATGGCGTCAATCACTCTAAGAAAAGCTCGAGCTCAATGAGGGAGTAACGTCAACTTTAGTCCTCAAATCAAGTCGTTAGTCCACCAAAAGACCAAGTGTGGTGAAGAGCGTGTCATGTGCGAATTTGAAGGACAAATTGAAAAACGAATGGCTTGCATACTCCCTAGGGTAGGGACTAAAAGGATGAAAAAACAATTTTTCTACAGCCCTTGTTGTGTGAACGGGTCAGCAGCCTTTTAAAGGTCTGGCTCTCGGTCAGGTGCACCCCATTTTTCTAAAAATCACCCTTCTTCATTGTCGGAGTGGTGGTAGCACAAAGCGGAATACTGGAAGGTGAAGAAAGTGGCAAATGCATGTTTAGGGGTTCACTGAACTGATGACAAGGCTCCTCAGGCCACTTGCAGCTACGATGAAAAAAAAATAACGCGAGAAAAGAATAATTGTCGGAGAAGAATACTGTACCCATCATTATAATTATTTCAAACGTAGTTCAATAACCTTCACAATATTTACTAGCGGTGGCAATCATGCGAGTCTGATGGACATTGAAGCACGTATATTGTGTATCGATGCGCACCGGACTTCTTCAGTATCACTCACAGTCACTCTAGTCAAGAGTGCGGCTCGTGTTCCTCAATCGTGTAGACCTTTTTGGTCTAGTTCCGTGGAAGGTGAGTTCCGCTTCACAGGCTATCAACGTGGCGGTGAAAAACATACTTCGCCGCTTGCGCTCGAATTGTGGACGCGCGTGTATTTGTGTTTCTTTGGAATGGCTGTACAGTGTACTGACACCGCAACTTACCTGCGATGAAAGGAACACCCAGCTTACATGCAGGGCTCCTTCGCGGCTTCTTTTCTGCAAAGCTTTAAGAATGGACGCCGTCACCTTGAAGTGTGAGCATCATTTTTTGGACTATCTGGCTCTGGGAATCACATAAGTCTGTTAATTTTCCAGGTAAGTATTTCCTTTTCATCGCTTTTGCAGATTACATAATAGTGTGAAAACTGAAAATCACTGTGCGCTGTATGTTTTAGCATACTTTTTGAGCTTGCGACTGTAACTATTGGGGCTTAGGAAATTGAATTTTGGTCTTATAGCTAGAAAACTTTTGCAGGAATTTTTCGTTCTGTTTTTTGAAGGTAAGAGAGGACAGCACCTGAAGCGAACACCGTTGGTGGGAATGACGCACTGTTCGTGTAAAAGACATGTTTCTAGCTTTGAAGATGTCTGTGCAGTTTTTCGTTCCAACACACATTCAGGACTGTAGTTCTGAGTAAGGCGCAGTTGACGTGAATTATCATGTCAGTCTGGGCAAGATGGCCAGGTGAATGAATAGTGGATTAACTGTTAGTTCATCAAAAACTGCTCAGATAGGTTAACAGTTTATCCCTAACGAAGGAGTAGCATTCACTCTCACAGAGATGATTTTTCGGAATCAACAGGTAGTCCTTACGAGAGTAACATTTGCTCGTTTAGGGACCTTTTCCAAAAATTTGCTGTTATATAGTCCTTACAGAAGTAACCATTAGTCTTCTCAGCAACAACCCTTAGTCCACTTCGAGTTAATCCTTCAAGGACTGTTTGTCTTCTTGCAGTTAGTCCTCAAAAGGACGAAGAGTGGTAACAAATCAGTTGATCCCTAAAAGGAATAACCTCCATAGGCTTTTAGTCCTTTTTCTCTAAGAGTTTGGGTGCCTTCGTAGGTCTCGTACTGACGCATGGTGGAGACTAGGCGTGCTTTGTGCCTCATTGTTGGTTACGCAGTGCTCTTCCGGTGGTTATTGTACTAGTGGCAACGTTTACAAAACCTGTTGTTTGCCGCGGGGCCTCAACAGTGCATATAACGAGCGCGTATATCCATGTGCCACACGGCAGATGAAGCAATTGAAGTGCTCAGCGAAGTTGCGTTCGGGTAACATGAAAAAAAAAACGGAATTGCGACGAACTCCTTGCAGGTCAGTGAAGGTTGTGCAGTGTTCCTGCTTGTGACAACGGATGAAAAATTTGTGGTGAGGACGTCATGTGCACGTATGTAGTTCGGTGTTCGACATGCGTACAGTAACAGCTTGCACTTGCACACTGAAGAATTTTTTCAGCTTCGCTTGCTATGCTCGCCCCTTCAGCGTAGGAGCAACCACGTTCGAGTATCACTTTACCGTACACAAAGTCACTGTGGTTGCACAATGCTGACGCCGGTGAGTTTTACCTAGAATACGGGCATGGTGACCGGGCGCTGCGTCATCCTGCGCGAGAGACGGAATGCCGCCGTAGAAGGCTGCGCCCGGCCGACCATGTAGTCTGTACAGTGCGTGAATTATTGACGTGAAAACACTAAGACCACACTCGCCATTGTCTCTGCATCTAGCGCGCGTAGTTCGTGAATACTCTTGTGCTTGCGTAGTTATCGAGGAGCTGTTACTCGTTGCTGTTGCCGGGACGAAATAATTTCAGGATCTACATCGCGCTGGCCCAGTGTGTTGAGCCTCGTTTTGTCGGTTTCGGATCCCCACTACACAAGCGCCGCGCAGCCCACCTTCACATTTGGATGTAAAAAAGAGAGGATAATAGGCCCACTCAATATGGCCAACTTCCGGCTTCACCACGGCTTCACAACGAGTGACGTCAGGGCCTTTCCTCAGTTATTTTCTTGCTCCGTGCGTGCTCAGAATCCTCGGCAAGTCTACCACGTTCACCTCGTTTTCGCTCGCTTGCCCGAACACAGGCATATAATAGAATACATCATTAATTATTACCAGCTGCGTATGTTTCCGTAACTATGCTATTCGCCTGTCAGAACCAGCGCATTACGGATGTTGCTTTAGAGCCCTCAAGCGCGATCGTAATAAATTCACACTAGTAGTTACTGAGGCGAATACATTCATTATTTCTGTACTTCTCTTCAAATAAGCTCACCTAGAAGCTAGTAAAGTCATATAATCTGCGATATCCACTAAACGGTTTGAAAGCGACATAGTGGTAAAGTGACGTTCAGAAAGGAGAAAAATGCACATTCGTAGGCAAGGAGACTATAATATCAAACTTGATTTATTATATTGTTTACATTTTATTGTCGGAAACCACGTGCCTTATTGGGCACTAGCTTTACATGAACCTAGTATTGCACGGACAACATTGAAAGGGTAAGCAGGTCATTAATACCTAAGAGTAATATATGGGATCACAGTATTTGTGACGGAAAAGTACGGAGATGACAAATAAAGCAGCAATACAAAGCTTAATCGCAGCTAGGGTGCTAGAGCTACGCTTTGTATTTTTCAATATGTTTCGTACACGAAGACAGCATGGAAGGGACATGAAAGAGAAGCAATTACTTGGTTTATATTGGCAACTGCCATCTCTAGTGCCCCGCAAAACTCTTCCGCTTGCTGAACTATCCTAACCATATTGGCAGTTACTTAGCCTTCGCTGTCCCTTACTGCATACATCTGGTTTTTGCCAGCACCTTGTTTTCTTTTCACTGCTTTGACGCTTCATCTGTTCTTTAGGGCATTTTCAATTATCTCCGTTTTTTTTTACTTTCTTACATCAGATACCTTAAGCTCTCAAAAGGGGTTACAGCTCCGGACAGTGAGCAGGGCCAGAGGGGTCACCGAAGCACAGAAGTGTCCGGCCATCTAGAGCGGCCTGAGGGCTCGCGTCGTCATCCTGCTTCCGTTTCCCCTCCCACATTCCCCTCAAACGATCATTTCATGAATCAATAAAGTTGCTTACTTACATACCTACCTCACGCTTAATAATCGATTTTCAAAGTTTCACTGGTTCTATTTTGTCTGTTGCATTTGAGGCTTTCATAATTTGACGTTTCTTAAGGAGGTTCATCATTTCTTGGAACAGCGTGCAAGTGTACTATTCAACTGCCGTACCTCCAACTTCCACTGCTTCCTCCGTATAATTACTCGTCAGATTATGTTTCATTGCGTCAACGCTAAGCCGGTTTTCTCGATAAGAGCAGAGTATGTGTTCTGAAAATACACTTTGAATTTTTGTACGTTCTCTCTCAGTCCTTCATGTGCAGGCGTATTCAAGACTTTAGTGTTCTATGGAGCCTGCATATTGTCTTGCCAAGCACTTGCACATCCTGCACAATGCCTGACTGTGCACGCAGTAAAAAGTACATTGCATTCTCAGTTTTGCCGTAACGGCTCCTCCATGTCCACTTACGGTTCACTCGTTTTCAGTAGAAAGCATTCACAATCCCAAAATATTGCATTCTGTGAAGTCTGCGAATAACTTTTTTTAGCATTTCTAGTACCTATGTCATAATCCCCTACTGCCTGGAATCCAGCCTTCTTTCCTACCTTGGCTTCCATGTCTACCATCAGTATAGTGTACTGTGCTTTTGCCTTACTGATGGCTGATTCCGCTTCATAAAAGCTTTCCTTTAATACATCATCAATGCTGGTTGTACAGGCGTAGCCCTTTGCCACCTTCATCTTTTATCTCTTATTAATTTGAAATGTGATGCGTGCCACCGTTTCATTAGGCGGTATTTTTACCCTATTAACAGAAATGTTTCTGTGGATAACGAACCGCACCCCCCCCCCCCCGTTCACTTTTGTTAGGCAAGCCACAATACCGTAGAATGTGCCCATTCTGTAGTTCTGTACACGCGTCATTTGTTCTCATAACATCACCTCTGTCATGAATTATATTACCCGGCAAATATAACGCGAAAGTGTGGGGGAGGGCACGGAGAGAGGCAAGGCTGCTAGTGAGCATCATGTGACGTTCAATCTACTGAAATGTGGAGGACAGATTGTGTTAAAAAAACTGGTCACCCTATTTGCAAAGTATCTCCTGGTGGAGGTGGTACCAGAATCTTAGAATAATGCTAACATCATCTTCCTCTATAAGAAAGGAAACGACAAGGACCTAAATATTTACGGCTGTATGCGCTTGCTCTCCGTCGTATACAGGCAATTTACTAACGTAATTGTTGACAAAATGTAGACAACCTTACAATTCAATCAATCAAAGATCAAGCAGTATTTTGTTCAGTCTACACAACAATCTACCACATTCCTACTGTCATTCAGGTGATAGACATACGCTAAGAATACACCCAACCACTATAAATAGCATTCATGTATTACGAGAAGGCGTTTGATTCAGTAGAAATGTCAGCAGTGATGCAGACACTGTGGAATCAGGGCGTCGACGAAGCATATATAAACATCCTGGAAGACATCTACACCATATCGAATGCCACGATATTCCTCCCTAAAGAAACCAGCAAAATACCAATAAAGAAGGTTGGAGATCTCCTCAAGGCTATTTACCGCGTCTTTTCAGGAGGTTTTCAAAGTCCTAGAATGGGAAGAGTTAGAGATACAGGTTAAGGAGAGTACCCTGGTAACATGCACTGTGCCTATGACATTACATTGCAGAGTAACTCGTGTGACGAATGGCAATTGATGATTACTGAATTTGACATTGAGAGCTGAAAGGTAGGTAATAAAATTAATCTGCAGAAAATGAAAGTAATGTACACCAATGCAGGAAGAGAGCAACACTTCGATATAGATAGCAGTGCACTGGCAGTTGCAAAAGAGTGCGCCTACTTCGGGCATGTAGTAACCGCAGAGTATTCGTTGCTGGCGGTTGACATGACTCCACGTCTTTTTGTTTTGTGCTGCGCCTTATGATCAGGCACACGTTGCAAACGGTGTTGACCCAAACACCCACGGTCCCTAATTGTGAAGAAATCATAGAAAACAACTCGACACGTCCGTCTACACGTCCTCAGTGCAATGACAATTCACGTCAAAAGAGCACCCAGATAAATTAAAATGTATTGCAATGTTTTGGTCAATTACGGTAGGTGGAAAATAACATGTAGTGAGCCTGCAATCAAATGACTAAATATTCGTAAATTTTGCCGAGATAATCAGATTACGACAATCTTGAAGTGTTCTATTGATACAAAACACTTCCCTCAATACGCATATGGTGGCGGATGGGCTTTCAGTGCAGCGGCCATTGTACTCTGCGATCCCTATAAAATCAGGAATTTCAGCAACTTTGAAAGTTGGGCGAGTTCATCTGCCTTCGTTCCATGCGCTGCTTCAGAATTAAACGTGAACTAGAGATATAGGATTACTCATCGAAAGTACATCAATTGGCCCTTGCGCCATAAAGCGCCACGCATTATGATACTTATTGAAAGTAGTCGAATTTTTCTCACGCGCAGTGTTTTTTGCACAGCCGCAAATATCTTGTCTTCCTCGGAAAAAGTGTAAAGCGGAAGACAAAAAAATACATGAGGGACGCCTGATGCCACACTCAACGGTGCGGTGAAATTATCGCTTTGAAATTTTCAGGGAGACTGGCGCTAAGCGACAAGGCACCTCATGTTCTGGTTTTAGTTTTGTTACAATGAACGATATGCCATTACGCACTGTTTGTTGTCCTGATTGCAGGGGCGGAGTCGCCTCTGGAAATCGTTGTGAGATGGTGAACGGTTGTGCCAACACCAAGACGTCTGTTTGTACGAGACGCGAGGCTGCCGCAGATGGGATGATGCCTTCAATCGGCAGGTTAGTTGAGCAGTCGAGAGCGTCAAGAAGCGTCCCACAAGCGCCAATGATATCAGTTACGGCCTTGAAAAGAGTTAGACGACTTGTCGAAACGTGGACTTTAGCATCCACCACTTGTATGCGAGTTCCTTATGCCGACTTTTTTAGCACCGCCCTTTCGTTATAATCGCAAAAACGTTCATAAGCACACGTAAATAATTAACATCAGCAGCGCATTCTTCCGTGAAATTGCTATTGGCTCTCCGCTACAACCGCGTTATGATGGTCGCTGCAAACTCAGGTGCAATCGTAAGTAGTTCATTCTACTATTAACGGATACGGAGAGAATACTTCTATACACCGTGTGAAGGGAGCTCATTGACACGATGGCAATGCTATATCAAAAACAAAACCCACTCAACGAGTTAAAGTGCGGAATAGTTTTAAATGCTCAAATAGGAATAGAAATGCACATTCGTGAGCAAGGTAAGAAAACGATGCTTCAATTTCAAATTGAATTCAATTGAGTTTATTGCGCAAAAAGTGGCAAAGAGACCAGGCAAAGAAAGCTACACTGAGAAGCTTGAGGGGAACATGGCCACCTTACACACCGAGCGGTTACAGTGGTTTAAAGCGTGCCTCATACATATTGCATGAACAGAACAGAAAAAAACAGTAAACAAACACGATAACAAATATTGAACAAAGATGTGTAAACATTTGTAAAACCAAGAAAAAAATACCAGTAAAATGAAAAAGTAAGAAAAACACACAGAATAAACAACTGCTGAACTTATGACAGCCCAAGCAATCAATCATACAAGTATGTCACGTATGCTTTTCAGCGACAAAGGAGACACATTGAAAACATTTTTTTTCTTTTGTAACTGATTTAAAATAGTTGATAAACAAAACTGTAACGTCTGGTCACCGTACACAGTTCTGGTTTTGTTAACATTTCAAGGTTTTATTTGAGGAAATTTATAAAAATATCTATGTTGGTGTAAGGATGCCATCTGTATCAGAGGGTCATCATACTTACCGTTTGCCAATCTACAGATGTGATAAATCCTATATGGTACAAAATTTAAACTTTTATGATACTAAGAATTAGAAACAAAGAAGCAGTATGGCTAAGATATCCCACCCTGGAAACAAGGCGTCTGGCTCTTTTTCGTAGTACCAAAAGCCGGTGAATATTTCCAGCTGTAGTGGTCCCCCAGACTGGAATTCTACGTTGAACCAAAGAAACATTGAATTGTATAAAATTTTGTCCATGAATGTCAGAAGAAAACTGCAATGACGACGCATAGTATCAATTGCTCTAGATAATTTACTATTTAAGTGATTAACTTGTCATACCATGACATAGTTTCACAGAAATACACGGCAAGTGAATTGAAAGACGGCAGTATTTTTATTTCAGTATTCTTAAATTTAATGGGGCATAGTTGAAATTATTTATTACATAGATGAAGCATTACTGCCTCTGTTTTTTTTACGTTCACCCGAAGATAATTGCTCATTGCCCACTTTTGTATACTTGCCAGCACCTTATTGGCTTGATTTGACATTTAAGAACTTAAGGTACCGTCAAAAAACTTGCTTGTATCGTCTACACGAGTTACGCACTTTGCCGATGCATCAACATTTTCTATGCCAATGATGCACAACATGAATAAATACGGACCCAATATTTTCCCCTGCAAAAGATTTCACCTCAAAATGTTCCCAGAATGAGCTACGCCCCGAATATAATAGTGATCATGTTTTGAAAGAAAAACACTATGATATTTAAGGTTGAAGACTTTTGAAAAAGCGAAAAAAATACCAAGCAGCATTTTTTCCTCAAACTTTTGCAATATAAACTTTTTGGGTCATAAGGCCTCATTCGCCTGACCTATGTCTACGAAAACCGAATTGTGTAGAACCTATGATATTAAAGTGGTCAGTGAACGAACAAAACCGTTCAAATATGACTTTCTCTAAACCTTTCGAAAAAACAGGCAGCACTTATAAAGGGCGGTAATTTGAAAGATCATTGTCGTCGCCTTTTTTTATTATTACTGTGACCTTTATTTCAAGTCTGCATGCTTCGAGGGAAACCACCTGTTGTCAAACAAAGAATCAATATCTACTCTAGGCAAGATCCAATGATGTCTACGATGAATTTCACCGGTGCCATTTGAATACCAAATGCATCAGTGGCTCTGCTGTTACTAAAGGATAAGTATGAGGAAATAGCTTCTTGGATTGTAACCCGCCCTAGGAACAATGGCTGACAATTAGGTGGGCTCATGTGTGAGAGGTCGATACTATCATATGCCTGACCGAGGGACAAAAAAATCACTAAACGCATTAGCAAGGTCAACCCCTTTTAGTTCAATTCCTTCTTTAAGGACTGCCATAGTTCTTTCACGCGTAGTCCCAGTTAATATAGCGAGTGTCCTCCAACTTTTACCCGGCCATCCTGCGGCTTAATTGAACAAATTAAAAATGGTAGTGCTTCTTACCTTCCTTTAGCTGTCTTGTGGCGTAGCTTCTATATTCTGTAAATGTTTTTAATGCTTCCGGTGATTTAGTTTGCATAAGTAAGCTGTACAACCTGTCCCTCTTGTTTGTAAACGTAAGCGAGCGCTTATCTGCCCACGGTTCAGGACATCTTTTTGTCTGTTTAAGTGTTTTCAGCGGAAAACAAGTGCAGTATATTTTCTAAAGTAGTTGCTTAAACTTGTCATCAGTCGCATCTGCACTTTCTATACACATTCCTTCATGTGGCCTTAGCAATACGTTCTCCGAATGCCGACAACGTGTTAACCTCTGTGAGCCGATAAGAGAGCGCTTAATGTGCCTATTTATGCTTTGCAACTGCCGTAGTAATGAATATAAATACAATTAAGTGGTCACTAATAGCATAAACCAACCACAAGGTTCTACAGAAGACACATGAAAGTTAGTTATGAACAAATGTACTGCAGTTTCACCCTTTGCCATAACTCGCGTAGGTGATGGTATAACATTCTGACAGAGATGAGTAATTAGGAGAGATCCCAGTTCTTATTTCAGCTTGTTCTCGGTAAGCATATTTAGGTTCAGGTCCTCTCCAAGAAGTATTTGATAACTGTTACTGTTAACAAATTCTAGCATAGAATCTAAGTATGAAAAAACAGCAAAAATTTCACTACGGGAGCCGGTAGAAAATTCAACATATAATAATTTTACATTGAACTACAACAGTGTCATAGCGCTTATTATTACAACGGAATACGGAAAGATTCTTAGAGCTGAAGAAATTTGAAATCAGCATTGAATAACCTCCCCCACGTCAATCCTGTCGGTTTATATAAAAAGGTTTGCAACCGGGAAAGCCATGCACATCATCTTTTGAAGCAAACCATGTTTCTAAAAACATGACAACACTATATGGACATTCCGTACCGCCGGAAAAGCAGTCAAGTTCATCTCTAGGGTTTTTACCAGTTCTTATGTTAAAATGTATGCAACTGTAGCTATTCAAATCGTGACTTCGCATGAAGGTATCCAAGTCCGATAAGTTTACTCAATCTATGAAGAATAACTCAAATAATCAGAAACCTTTGTTATCGAATTTCAAATGCTAGACAGTTTATCAAGGTCAGTCATGCAGCGGATGACAACCGCAGGTTCGTTCTCATTCTTTCGAACAAGAATTTTCTCGTTGGCATGCCACGCGAAGTGATTATCGTTTGCAGGTGTTCAATCTTTCACGTCCTGCACCAGTGTCTGGCTTTGGGAGATCATATCTTCACAGATTGAACTATTAGCATTCAGGTTACGTAGAGCTTTGCATCCTATGATCCATTTGTATTGCAGAGAGAGCTGTGAAAGTAGGACAATTCCAAGTACTTTGCCTTGCCGCGAAGGCAACCTATGTACTGCCTCTACATCAGTAGCCGCCAGCTGTGACAACTTCACTAAATTTTCTACTTTATTTATCTGTGTGATAATATTTTCGTTATCGGTTACTGGTATTCCGTGCACTGCAACGTTAAGCTTCCTGCTGCGCCGTTCAAGGTCGTTTATAGATGCACTGAGTTGCTGAATTTCACTTGGCTTGGAGGTTTTCGAGCTTGGCTGCTAGTTCTTTTTCCTGGGCAGTTTGACGACTCAGTAAATCATTGAATTTTCGTGGCAGTGATTGGATTGGGCCTTTTAATTCATCGACCTGCTGTGACAAGCTAGTAAGCATGTCTTACTTGCGAGCTATCTCTGCCAAGGCGACTGAAAGGTAGATATCTATCGGCTATCCTTTCGCTGTAGTAATTTTTGGCGCTCTGCATAATGCACAACGTCACGTCCTACGTTCACTATCACATTTACTTTTATATGTTGCTTCACTGCAGCCAGAGAAATCACCGAGATGGCAGCCATACTCACATTCGGAGGACTTCATGAAGCGTCAGTCTGCGGGAATAGGGTCGTTCCGTCACTGCATCTTCTTTCGCCCACCAAGCGTACACGCAGATCAAAATAGCACGAGAACGCCAGAGCACTTGACACCAAAGTAAATAAGAACACGGATGGACTCATGGACGGACGCAAAGACGGACGCATGGATGGACGCATGGGCGGACGTACAGACGGACGCACAGACGGGCGGATAGACACATTAACAGACGCACGAACGTACAGACGGATGCACGGACGGACGCACAGACGGACGAACAGACGGATGGAAGCGCGGACGGACTGACGGACACTTCGCCCCACTCATCATCATTTATTGCATGGATATGCTGTGATTTTTTCGTCTACCTCAGGTTCAGGTGGTCATCAAGAGATCACCAAAAGTGGGCGGCTAGATAGCGATATACATGCATGCATGCATGCATGCACACATACATACATACATACATACATACATACATACATACATACATACATACATACATACATACATACATACATACATACATACATACATACATACATACATACATACATACATACATACATACATACATACATACATACATACATACATACATACATACATACATACATACATACATACATACATACATACATACATACATACTGTGATGTAACGGTGAAGGCAACCTTTATTAGGCCCAGAAGACACGATGAAGCGACCACGCCCAAGGCACAGAACTCAGACAAGCCAAGTTCCCACAGCTGATGAAGATGACGACCACTCATGATGATGAATATGTGTAAAGATAGTAGATGTGCTTAATGAATGCCTACACTAACTTCTCCACCACGTGAAAGCGGTCATCCTGACCGCAGTTGTTGGCCGCAATTTAAAGCGAAGATGAACGCCGTATGAAAGGCTTCATGCGGGATACGTGGACTATTTCTGCTGCCTTGTAGCGGTGGTCTGTCGGAAGAAGAACGGGTGCCACGTGATAATTGACAGGAGACGTATGCTCCAAGACAGTGTAGGGGCCAATAAAACGTAATTCAAACTTCTCGCACAGTCCGGGAGTGCGAATGGGTGTAAAAAGGAGGACTTCGTCGCCAGGGCTGAAAGACACGGCACGATGAGAGGCATCATATTCAAGCTTGCGATCCTGTTGCTTGGCTTCAGTGTTGACGCGAGCCAGCTGGCGGCAATGAAGTAGACGAGACACGTATTCTTCACTTGAAGATGAACATGGTTTGACAGGCACAGAGAAGAACAAAACATCGAGGAAAAAAGAGGGGAAGCGACCGTGGACGAGGTCGAACGGCGAGTAACCGGTTGTGCGCTGTACAGAGGTATTATGCGCAAAAGTGACAAATGGCAAAATGGTGTCCCAGTTTCTGTGGTCGGGTTCGATATACATCGCTATCATATCTGACAGTGTACGATGAAAGCGCTCAGTCAGGCCGTTTGTCTGAGGATGGTAACTGGAGCTTGTTTTGTGTGTAGTGCCGGATGCCTTGAGCACTTCTTCGATGAGTTCTGAAAGAAATACTCTTGCACGGTCGCTCAGGATTACACGACGAGCTCCGTGTCGAAGGATCATTGCTCGAAGGATGAAGTCGGCCACTTCCGAAGCTGATGCAGAAGGCACGGAAGCTGTTTCGGCGTAGCGGGTCAGGTGGTCGACAGCTGTAACTATCCATCAATTGCCCGGGACAGTCATAGGAAGCGGACCATACAAGTCAATGCCAACTACCTCGAATGGTTGCAGAGGACACGGGAGCGGTTGTAATTGTCCACTTCGAGGTGATGTAGGTAGCTTGCGACGCTGACAAAGGGCGCATGAGGCAACGTACTTCGCGACACAGGTGGACAAGCCCGCGGCCAGTAGTAGTGATATCTTATGCGGTCATACGTTTTCTGGAAGCCCATGTGTCCAGCAGACATGTCGTCGTGATATGTCTTGAGGACTTGAGCTCGAAGAGAGCGAGGTAGAACGGGCACCCTGCGTTGACCATCAGGGTGGTAGATATGACGGTACAGGATGTGGTTGTTGAGCTTGAATTGCGTCAGCTGTCGACGAAGACGGGCTTTAGGGGGCCGGCAAGTCCCGTCAAGACGGTCCAGGATGCGGCGACAGTAAGGGTCAGCACGTTGGTGAGATAAGAACAAACCACACTCACTTGGAGAAGTTGGGTCCACAGTAGCTAATGACGAAACATGTAGGGGAGAGACGGCCGAAAGCTTCTCGAGTGCGGCAGTGGTGGGTTTGTTAAGCTGCTCTGAAGAGAGCGGGCAATGCGAAAGTGCGTCGGCGTTTTGATGTTTGTTTCCCGACTTGTACGTGATCGTGAAGTCGTATTCTTGTAAGTGAAGAATTCAGCGACCAAGGCGGCTGGACAAATTCTTGATTGTCGAGAGCCAGCACAAGGCGCGATGGTCCATACCCACAGTAAAGTGGCGGCCGTTGAGATAAGGTCGAAACTTTTGTATCGACCATACGACCACTAGGCACTCCTGTTCGGTGATGGTATAATTCTTTTCGGCAGGGGTCAGTGCACGGCTCGCGTATGCGACAACTTTCTCGCGTGAATACTTGTCTCGCTGTAGGAGAATTCCACCAATGCCTCGACCACTCGCGTCTGTACGCAGGAGCATAGGCGCGGTTTCGTCGAAATGGCAGAGGACTGGTTCGGATGTGAGTGCACACTTCAGTTGGGCAAACGCCGCTTCACATTCAGGAGACCACACAAAGGCGACGCCTAATCCAAGCAACTTGTGCAATGGTGAAGCTATTGAGACGAAGTCTCGAATGAATCGGTGAAAATAAGAAGCGAGGCCGAGGAAACTGCGCAAATCTTAGGCTTTTTCAGGACGCGGGAAGCGTTGGACAGTAGAAATCTTGTCATGATCGGGACGAATACCGTCCTTGCTTACAATATGGCCTAACACTTTAATCGTCTTGCTCGCAAAACGGCACTTCTTGGTGTTCAGCTGAAGGCCTGCGTTTGCAAGACACGTAAGAACTTCGTCCAGTCGTTGCAAGTGCTGAGGGAAGGTTGACGAGAAAATAACGATATCGTCTAAATAGCACAAGCAACTTTTCCATTTCAAGCCTCGTAAAACTGTGTCGATCATCGTTCAAATGTTGGGGGAGCATTGCAAAGTCCGAATGGCATGACGCTAAATTCGTACAGCCCATCTGGTGTTTAAAACGCTGTCTTTTCTTTGTCATCCTCGTGCATGGGTATTTGCCAGTAACCTGAACGCAGATCTAGGCTTGAGAAGTACTCAGCACCTTGCAGTGAATCCAAAGCATCGTCTATGCACGGCATGGGGTAAACATCCTTGTGGGTAATCTTATCAAGTGCTCTGTAGTCCACGCAAAATCGCACGGAGCCATCTTTTTTTCCTTGCTAAAACAACAGGGGATGACCAAGGACTCGCGGAGGGACGTATAATGTTCCGTTGCAGCATATCGGCTACATTTTGTTCAATGATCTCATGCTCGGACGAAGAGACGCGATATGGTCGACGGCGTACGATGGAAGTGCCATCGGTCTGGATACGATGTCTAATAATGGAAGTCTGTCCCAGGGATGAGAAATGGGCATCAAATTATCTCCTATGCTTTTGTAGCAAGGCAAGCAACTGATCTGTCTGTGAAGAGGTCAGTTCTGGAACAATTAATAGTCGCAGCAAGAACAGATACGCTTGATGAACGTCCAATAGAAGGAAGGTCAGAACACGCTGGCATAAGCGGGACAACAAAGACTGGTTGAGATTCAGAAACACCAGCCATTGTGGTGCCTTTAGGAATGAGAATCTTCTCAGAAGTGTGGTTTGTAGCGTAGAGAAGTCTGGAGCCATTGTGGAACCGCGCTAGACCTGAAGCAAGGGCTATACCTCTTGCGAGACAGTGTGCAGATGGTTGGACAAACACGTCACCAGAGTCGATCTCATTAGAAGTGATGGCAACTATCCGCTGATGACCAGGTGGTAGCTCGGTATCTTCAGCAGCGAGCAAGCGAACGGGCTTGTCATCCGCATACAGGGCATAGTCAGTTTCCATCATATGAACAACATTTTCTCGACAGCAGATGGACGCGTTCGCCGTAGACAGAAAATCCCAGCCTAATATAAGCTGGTGGGCACACGAACTCAGCACAGCAAGTTGCACAAAATGAAGAAGACCAGCTATGAAAACACGAGCGGTGCACATAGCGGTAGGTCTAATGGCGTCCCCTTGAGCAGCGTACAGTGTAGATTCATCATAAGGAGTGGTGACTTTTCGTAGACGTGAGCACAAAGAACTATCAGTCACAGACAAACAAGCACCAGTGTCTAATAAAGCGTCAACGTACACACCTCCTATTAAAAAAGATATCGTATTATATGGACGCACTGGAGGAATTTCTGTCTTTTCGTTAAATGCAGCTTTTCCTCCAAAAGCTGCAGAAGTTAGTTTTCGAGGCGTTGGTTCGTGAATTGCGAGACAGGTCGCAATGAAGACGTGGAACGGCGGAAGGGTGAGGGTGAGCGGCGTCTGGTACAGTGGTAAGAACTGGTTGGCTCAGATGTCGCCGTTGCAGACGGTGAACGACGTAGCGGCGGATCATAAGGACGACGTTGGAAAGCGTACCAGCTTGTCCCATCATCCCGTCCGTAGGTGTCGAATCCAAGACGCTCGTCCTGCTGACATTTCCGAAAGACGCGTGCAATGTGGCCCCGATAGCCGCAGTAATAACAGATCGGACGAGGCGGCCGCCACGGTGGGTGGAAGGGCTGGCAAGGCGCACTCGGAGTCAACGAAGCCAGTGGGACAGGTGTCGAGTGTGTGGGCATAGGTTGTACGACGGGTGGGGAGCCAGCGAGTACTTGTGCGTATGTCGGCTGGAGTCGAGGTACTAGAGAGTCTACATACGCTTGCCTGGTCATGGACGCCAACTCCTCTTTGATGACGTCGCGCAAAACAATGTTGAAGGGGGGAGGTGGACTCGGTGTCATTGAGAGGCCGAAAGATTGCAGCTCCTCCCGTATAATCGCCCGAATCATGGCACGCAATGAGGCATCAGTCGGGGTGGTGTTTTCAGCGCTGTCCGGCGGTAACCATTAGGATTCAAGTTCCTCTAGGTGTTGGCTCGTGGCAAATATGTCAGCGACTGTAGTCGGGTTTTGAATGACCAAGGCATTGTACGCGACCATGGCAATAAATTTCAATAGATGACGAACTCTCTCTGATTCAGACATGGACGTGCTGAAACTGTGACAGAGAGCAAGCACATCCTCTATGTACGATGTGTAGGACTCACCGCATTGTTTCTTGCGAGCATCCAGTGTCTTCTTCGCGAGAGCTTAACGAACCACCGGCGTGCCGAAAATTTGGCGAAGCTGTTGCTTGAAACGTGTCCAGTCCGTAATGCCCGTTTCATGATTGAAAAAGCATGTTTTAGCTACGCCTGTCAGATAGAAAGAAACACGGCGAAGCTTTGTAGGATCATCCCAGTTGTTAGTGGAACTCGCTCGATTGTACTTGTTCCACCAATCCTCCACATCTTCACCTCGAAGTCCGGCGAACGTGGGCGGCTCACGCTGGTGCGCAGTGATAATCCACGATGGATAGGCCGCGGTAGCCGGGGCCGTGGAGTTAGACGCAGAAGCGCCAGTTGGCTCGGCCTGAGTCATGTTACTAGACACCTGGCACAAACGACGACCTGAGTGGAGCTCCAGGATGCAGATCGGGCTGGGAGAGGACGGAAGATCGTAGAGCACACTCCATCACTCTATGTAACAGTGAAGGCTACCTTTATTAGGCCCAGAAGACACGATGAAGCGACCACGCCTAAGGCACAGAACTTAGACAAGCCAAGTCCCCACAGCAGATGAAGATGACGACCACTCATGATGGTGAATATGTGTAAAGATAGTAGATGTGCTTAATGAATGCCTACAATACATACATGCATGCATGCATGCATGCATGCATGCATACATACATACATACATACATACATACATACATACATACATACATACATACATACATACATACATACATACATACATACATACATACATACATACATACATACATACATACATACATACATACATACATACATACATACATACATACATACATGCATACATACATACATACATACATACATACATACATACATACATACATACATACATACATACATACATACATACATACATACATACATACATACATACATACATACATCAATGCTCAAGACGCCTGCAGTCCACAGAAAAATTCTTCGTAATATGATAATCTCTCTTCACCTAATGGCGTAACTTTTAAAGGAGCATCTGGGAATATCCGAAGTATTGAGCAGCCTGATGTGCTATTTGCTATTGCAAGTGGCAAGCACATTTCGGTCACTCGCGGATAGGAAACGTCATGGGTTGCTGCGTTGCTCATTGAACACACACAGTTTAGCATTTAACTACAGGTAGATGTGACAAAGGCCTAAGACAAACTGACTGACATATACACTTAAGTAAAGCTCAAAAATATGAAACTAGTTGAATGAACCCTAACCCTATTCTACCACATGAACTTCCATTACACGACTGTCAACGCGTGGGTGAGACATCATTATAAATAATTAAAAGTGATATTCACCCGTCGATAATTCACTGCTTCATGACTGATTTTATGCCTTGAATTTCAGCTCTTTCAGCATTTAGTTTTTGGCATTGTTTACCGCCACGAGTTCACGACAGAACCGTTAACGTGTTTTCGTAATATCCCACAGTGAGTATCAAGCCATCCTAACTTCGAGTGTGTATTGCTTTGAGAAGAGAGCAAAGGACGAGAATAGAAGCAGAGAAAAAAATTGGCAGATATTGATATGTGGGGTTTAACGTCCCAAAACCACTATATGATTATGAGAGACGCCGTAGTGGAGGGCTCCGGAAATGTAGACCACCTGGGGTTCTTTAACGTGCACCCAAATCTGAGTACACGGGCCTACAACATTTCCGCCTCCATCGGAAATGCAGCCGCCGCAGCCGGGATTCGAACCCGCGCCCTGCGGGTCAGCAGCCGAGTACCTTAGCCACTAGACCACCGCGGCGGGGCGGCAGATATTGCGTAAAGCGGGAATCGATGATGTGCGAAGCACGAATGAGGAAAGTTGATATGTCCCTTTATAATCAGCTCAACGTTACGGGGCTGAGGAACGTAGTGGACAGTAAACACAAGTAAATATGATATGCGCACTCACGTATTGAGATAAGATTCACGTATACCAAATTTGGTATATGTCAAGCTAGAGAAACGACCACGAGGGCGCTATGAGCGTAGCATGTATTCATGTCATACTTGGCACGGATGTTATCACTATTACGTTTGGATGTGTCATTTACATTCATAGTCTGTTCACGTCACGTAATTCCAAATTTTGTGTATGCAAAGCTGCCGAAACGGCCGCGAGCGCACTATGAGCGTAGCATGTAGCCATGTTTTACATGACACGCATGCTATGATGATTATGTTCGGACGTGTCATTCATTTTGGTCAACCATTGAAGTTACGTAATACCAAATTTGGTATATGTGAAGCTAGCGAAACGGCCGCGAGCGCATCATGAGCGTGGAATGTAGCCATGTTCTTACAGGACACGCACGTCGTGATTATTGTGTTTCTACCAGTCACCTTGGTCACCATTCACGTCACGTGATACCAAATTTGGTGTATGCGAAGCTATCAAAATGGCCCTCAAGCGCATTATGAGCGTGGCGTGTAGTCATGACTTACTTGACGTGCATGTCATGATTTCCACGTTAGGGCTTGCGTGCACTAGTGCTCGCCGTGCAGGTATGTCATACCACACCATTTTTGTAACTTGTTATGTGAACAAAACCACCGCAACAGCAGCAAGACCATGGCATGTAAATCATGACGTTCATGAAATACATGTCATGATTTTAATGTTATGTCTAGTCACTGTGCTCCTCATACAGGCGTGTTATGCCATACCATTTTCGGTATAAATACCGTTATCGAAACGGTCGGGAGCCGTTGAAGTCGTAGCCGGCTAGATAGACAGACATGTAGGTAGACAGATACAGTCAAAGTTGCAACGGTCGGTAAGAAATGCTTTGCATTTGAAATAGTGCAGTGTTTATCGGCATGCTTTATTTAGTTCATCTAAACGTTCCAACCAACATACTTGATTAACCTGCCAAGTGTATTGATTCTCTAGTCATTTCACACAGTTTTCCAAACATCTGTTCAAGCAGGTAACTGTAAAAAAATGTTAGGGTGTTGTGCCCGCGGCGAAGCAACCTGTCAAAATCTACTTGATTCAACCATACTGATGCGACCTTAGAGGTAATCAAATCAGTGGTATCGCATGAGCTACTGTTTCTCTTCTACACACTTTTAATAGTCATTGGCACCCCGACTGTGATGCCTCATGATGAATACCTCTAACAAACACATATTCCATGTACGTCGTTTTTCGTCAGTGTTTGTTTCAGTTCCAAGTCAGGCGTGCTTAAATCATCTGAAATACATGCAGAGCAAGATCTTCCGCCAATGCACTGAACGCTTGTTCCGCCCTCGAGCAGTAGAGCCCGTTGACCTTCACTAACTTCTGCTGACGATGTTCGGTCTGCATCGGCATTAACGTCTGTTCTTCTACTAGCATATGGTGTGGCTTATTTTAACAAGCTTTCTGTTTCATTTCTCTAGTTTGACAGCGTACGCCTAAGAAACATAAGCCGTCTACCTCCAGTTAGGTCTGGGCTGTGTCATTCGCCGCTTTTACACTGTCTCGTGATTTTACATTTGCAATGACGTAGCCTAACGAGTCCGCATTAGTCCACCCACTCGAAGAGCTACATTTATTGATAGCCTACTCGAGGAGCTACATTTATTGGTAGCCTACTCGAGAAGCTAGATTTATTGGTAGAGGCCGAGTTTAATAAAAGGTGCCTTTTAGGCGCCCAAATGTAGTCGTGCGAAATACGTTTTATACAACCAACGTTGCGAATGTAAGCTATAGAGGTTTGCGCAAACGGAAATAATTTAAAGTGAAATTATTTGTGACCTGAACCAAATCAAATGAAAAAAGTCATCTTTTCTAATAGAAAAGAGGCGCTGACAGATCAGCATAACTCAGCGATGGCCCATTTTACCGCAATGTTCGCTCACTGCTGTATGTCTGTTTATTTTGTAGCATCGTAAGCTTAGCGTCCATATTTGAATCAGTACAAACCTGGGTATCTATTTTTTTGTATTACTGAGAAGGACAGAATAGGAGCAGATAGCTAGACTGCCAAAAAGAGAACGGAGAGATTGCTCTCATTGGTTAGGTTTAATCGCATAGGGTAGATTTCTCTCCTCTCAGTGAACGCTTTAAGAAGTGAACTACAAAGAAAACATAGTCCGTGCGCACATGACATTTTTTTTTCCTTTTGCTGTTCATTCTCCTTTTTCTTGATGGCAGTGTCCTACTGTGCCTTAGCCCACAGCTTGCGCCATGCCAACACGACGGTGTGCGATGGCTGGTGCATCTAATTTAATTGTTACTAGCGGTCGTTCTCCACAAGTGAGTTGAGCAGCAGGACTATGTACAAACCCAAAGCGCTATGAACAAACTCCACAGAAGATCGAGTAAAAAGGGTGTCTTTTTGTCCAACAACAATAATCATTATGTGGTTTGATTAGACCTCTTTTTTTCAAAGCTCGGCGCTGGCCACTTACCTATCAAGAATGCTATGTCAGGCTGACAACGCGCATATTGTTTGTGACCTCAAAGCACTGGGCGCGGTGACAATGCAATGAAACAAACGCAAAAGAGATGGCAATTATTGTGGTGGGTCAAAAAGACACTCTTTGTACTCGATCGCTGGTTTGTGCGCACTCAATATTGCCCGGTAACATAAATATTGTTCTGAAAGTGCCATTAAAGACTTTTGAGGAAAAGAAGTGTTTCTTTAGGAACCGATATTGAAAATGGGCATTCAATCGCATTTATAAAAGTTCTGCCAGCAACGTCAAAATAGACTTATTTAGGTCCCATAAATACACTATCGAGAGCTTTGTTGTTATTTAATTTATGCTCATTCATCAATTTCGTATGGTAAGAGCGCCAAGAAAAAAACCCGGGGGAGCCTTAAGCTTCGCCCTGAATATTTAACTCGATTGGGGTATCCTGTGCCTCGTGCGTACTTTAAACATTTGTACGTACACCTTATAGCGTGATGTTACAGGAGAGGTTTCAGTTGTGCATTACTACAGTGTAATTGAAAAGTTGAAAGTCGCTTGTATCAGTGAAGCTTTTGCATCAGGCTGAATTCTGCGTAATGGGCACCATGCTTTGATCATGCGCGTAAAATGTTTTGAAACTTGCCGTGTACCCACTACGCGATCTTAAGAGAATACGTGCAGTCACGTGTATCCCTTTGTAATGAGTGGGCTCCTTTAAAGGGCCACTCACCAGGCCCCTTACCGAATTTTAGTTAGACAATGGAAGTTGTTGGGTGTTCGACGAGGAACGTTTTGCCACAAACATTTTTCGAATGGGTTCATTACGAGCGGAGAAAACAGGTTTTTTTGAAGGGGCGCGAAACGAGGGTGAGAAGAGGCGAGCTCGAAACCTTTGTCGCTCCTCCGCTAGCCTTCGCAAGCCAAATCTCTTCCCGACCCTCTTAAGCATCCGACCAAGAGGTGACGTGCGCATGACGTGCCAAACAAGCTCAGCCCCCGAGCACGCGAGAAGCGTTGCTTTGTTGACCAGCGTTATTTTCTGGCCTTCTGCCTGTTTCTGCGGGATGGTTTGGAAACGCTGGCCTAAGCGCGATAGAGTACATGAACACAATGAGTGCGTGAACGCGTAGGAGCGTTCCACGGTGGTCGTCTGCTTAATGCGCTGACCGTGGGGACACGAACGCATGCGCAACGCTGGAACATTAGCCCCGCATCTCGTAGCACTACACTGGAAAAAATGAAAGAAGAACGCGCACAACTTTTTATTGCGTCTCATTATTTATTTCAAGTTTTATTCATGTCTTAAAGCAACAAACGCATAAACTACGCATGTTGTGTTAAATAACTTTTGCCATGTCACGTGGTATACTGTTGACAACGTCAGATCCGACTCGTCTACGTAGAGGACCAACGTCACTGCATTACCGTGTACGTAGGGTCATTTCTACGCCTACGTAATGCCCTCATTCTCTACGCGTGCGCCGGCAGAGGCGAGGGGGAGCAGCTTTCATCTTGAAATTTGACCCATTTCCGCAGCGTGTAGCGTTGGAAAATTTGGCAGACGTGATCATGAACACCTCGGCTACGCATTGCATTTGTCAGCTCAAAATTGTCAAACCTGGTGAGTGGCCCTTTAAGCCGTGAAGTCGTTATTACAATCACACGTTTTGATACCCGACGGCAATGTTCACTTGTGCCGTGCAATACTATTGCGATATTACATGTTGTGTTCCGAAATCTTCATACAAGACGCGTGTGTTTACAAAGCAGGAACGTTATTGTCACTGTATTCTCTAGCAAACGAAAATGTTCTCATTGTATTTCTGCCACAGACGCTTCATTGATGAAAGAACAGAAGGGTGTAGGGGTATATTCCCGTTCGCTTGGCTGGTCCTTTTCATTGGGGCTACCGCAGTTCCCACGCGTTTTTGAAACAGAACTCCTGGCAAATATTCTAGCACTACGTAAATTACCAGTGAGTGTCCATAATGCTCTTATAACAACCGAACCATCAAAATGAACAGCTTTAACCAGATTTCTCGTGCTATTTCCTTCTACAGCTGAAGCTACAAAAGTTAGTATGGCTAGCTGGTCATTGTGGATTAGAAATAAATGAAATTGCTGACACTCTAGCAAGAACGGCATGGAAAGGCTCAGTCCTTTCGGTCCTTCCTCAAGTGGCCACAATAACTGCGATAAGGTGCAGAAAATGTTCGCTTCAAAAGCAGGTGCTATAGATTCAATAACGTCATGTACAGAGTAAAGTTAATTATAATTTCTTTGGAAAATTCAGTGGTGTACGGCCAGACAACTAGAAGTCGTAATAGCTTGATTACGTTGTCGTGTCCCCCAATTAATTTGTATTCATACAGGGCTGCCCTGAAGATATCTTGTCTATGCAACTTTTGTTTGGAACCCGAAAAAGAAAAACAATATTTTTAAAGGTGAAGCTCTTCTTCAGTCCTGCGTGTAGCGTAACCGACAAAAGAAGAGACGAGCAAAATAGGTAGGCAATATCTCTCTAACAGTATAATTGACGGCACTGTCTCATAGAAGTACATACAAACTGCCCTTGAGTGAGCACATTGTACATAGTGCTGTACCACTACTTCGCTATTGGCTGCTGAGCGGGTTGTGTCTGCGTGTGCGAGTCAGGAGTGCCTCCCTTAATCTCCTGAACAATTGCCGTACGTGGTGTGGCAAGGACGAAGCAGAGCGGCGGGTGCATTGGAGACGCTGGCGCTCGGCTTCCTTGGCTCGCGTCTCGTCGGTGTTACCCGCACGCCGTCTGCATTCTCAAACACGACCAAACGCATGGACAGACAAGCACACACACACACACACACACACACACACACACACACAGACAGGCGCAGAAACGAAGGCATGGATGGAGGCACGGATCTTCATTTTATGCCCATTATTTTACTTTTAATATTCAGTATTTGAAATGCCTCATTGATGTAATTATTTCTTGGCCGATCCCCCTGAATGGGTATGGGTCATATTTGAGGCATCACTATCAACCTCATCCGAGTAGATGTGATGCTCTATGATAGATCACTTGCTTGCGATTTACAAGTAATATGTGATCCAAGCTATCTAATTACTCGTTTTTTGGCCAATCTCCCAGAGTGGGTGTGAGCCATGCATTTGTGCCATCATCGTCATCAACATCACCTGCTAGCCATGCAAGCGGCAAGGGTTCGATTTTCATTTGGACCCATAAATTTCCATTATTCATTTTATATGCATCATTTTTTGGTCACGCACAAAATGATAACATTTTGCTAACGACCAACGACGCTGACACAGCCATAAAAATTGCTGAGAAACGAGATTTTTAACGCTATATCGCGTTAAGAACATGGTTTATCTCTCAGTCATAGAAACCGGTAAAGCACGAAAGTAAAACGACTCCTTGCAAAAGTAGTTTAAGGCTAACTGTAGCTTGGCATAATAGAGTTTATAGAATGTCTCTTGGTTGTTGGCGGCTGAATCCCATTTTATTCTCATTACATTCAGATATGATCTGATCTATGGGGTTTAGTGTCCCAAAATCACCATATTGTTATGAGAGACGGTGTCGGGGAGAGCTCCCGGAATTTTAACCACCTGGAGTTTTTCACCCAAATCTGAGCACACGGGCCTACAGCAATTTCGACTTCATCGAAAATGCAGCCACTAAAGGCGCTATTCGATCCCGCGATCTGCGAGTCAGCAGCCGAGTACTTCAGCCACTAGGCCACAGCGGCAGGGCGTAATTACATTCATGTTTGCTCTTAGTGATACATCTCTATTCCGACGACTAACGTTCATGATTACTGATTCAATAAATATTAAGCGTTCCCTTGTAGTAATGGACACTTTGGTTGCAATGGTAGGTAACCATGAGAGCACAGCCAAATAAAATGGTGTTACAGCCAAAAGAGCGTGGCTGACATACGCTAACTTGGGTTAACGTCGCGTACACGCGGCATGTTACAGTGATTACAACGATTTAGTTCGGCGTCCGCAGCAGCTCTGCGGTCACAGAGCTTTTGCGGACGCTAAATTAAATGTATCTATGGAAACCTCCTGCCTGAATATACAGAAACGCAGTTGGTGTTGTGGCTTCTTTGTTGGCCAGCCACAATTGTTCACGGTGTGAGCGAAAGTAGGAAACGCGCAGTTACATCCTGACAGAACAGGTCGTAAACTCTGAAGCACGTGCATTCTAGAGTCTTTTGGTATGGGTGGGTGCTATGAGCTGAACCATCGTATTGGCTAAGTTCGCCACATGGTGGTGTGCAAAAGTTTGGACAGGTTTCGCACCTCCTTCGGAAATACACCTAATAGAACAGACGAGCAAGAAGGACGCGTAGAAGGAACTAGTCGCAAATGTGGGAGTCATGTTTCTTTACTGCACTTTACCAAAAGCACTGAGAGAAGGCAAACATACATATAAAAGGTGCGTTTTTAGGGGCGAAGCTCCTTATAGCGGCACCCGTTCGTCCCGCGTCCCGTCGTAGTATGTAACCAGTCTTACGCTTTGACCTGCAAACATTTCGACCTCCAAGGTGGTGCCGGTGAGAGATTCCTTCTGTGCGTTGTTGAACAACAAAAAATAGTGCTCAATGTACATGCCAATAGCTGATAATGGGGTATGAGAGACAGGAGCATTCGGCTTTTAGTCAACGTGCACGCTGCGATCCCCATTAGCAGCCATTGCATGTACATTGAGCACAATCTGAAGGGAAAGGGATGCTACGTTATACCCGCTGGGTGTAACCACCTTAGTTTTAGAAAGGTTTAGCGAGAGTTGAGCCGCAGTGCCATGAATACAATGCACTAGTATATACCATGAATGAACTCGAGGTAGTTAAAGGTGGGAAGTAGGTACGGAGTGCAAGCCGTAAGAAAGTAAAAGCCGAATTCTCCTGTCTCTCATTTCCCATGCAGCCATTGGCAAGTACATTGAGCTCTATCTGCCAGGAAAAGGTTGCTACGTTATACTCGCTGGGCGTAACATCCTTGGTTTTAGAAAGGTTTAGCGAGTGTTGGGCCGCAGTGCCATGAATACAGTGAACTAGTATATACCACGAACTCGAGGTGGTTAAAGGTGGGAAGTAGACCCGAAGCGCGAGTTGTTAGAAAGTGTGCGTGTGCCACCTCTAGTTTAGTCCTTGAAATGTCCGCTGGATGGCGGTGTTTCTATATAGGGAATATATGATGAAAAGATGCGAGATGGTGGTACTTGGAGTGTTGAATAGATGGACGAACGGACACACAGACAGATGCATGATTGGACGCATGAACGGACGAAGGGGCGGGTGCATGGACGAACGCAGGAACGGACGCACGCACGGACGGGCGGATGGACGCATGGACGGTCGCACAGACGGAAGGAAGCAAGAACGAATGGATGGACGAATGCTTCGCCCCACTCTCCATCATTCACTCTGTGGATATGCTGCCAATTTTTTTTAGCCTACAAACAGTGTGCCAGTGAAAACGTGGCCGGAAAATAAAAATGGCAGCATATCCACGGAGTCAATGATGGAGAGTGGGGCAAAGCATTCGTCCGTCCATGCGTCCGTCTGTGTGACCGTCCATGCGTCTGTTCGTGCACCCGTCCCTGCGTTCGTTCATGCATCCGCCCCTGCGTCCGTTCATGCGTCCATCCATGCATCTGTCTGTGTGTCCGTTCGTCCATCTATTCAACACTCCAAGTCCCACCATCTCGCATCTTTTTATCATATATTCCCCATATAGAAGCACCGCCATTCAGTGGACATTCTAAGGACTAAACGAGAGGTGGCACACGCACACTTTCTTACGGCTTGCGCTTCGGGTCTACTTCCCACCTTCAACCTCCTTGAGTTCATGGTATATACTAGTTCTCTGTATTCATGACACTGCGGCCCAATGCTCGCTAAACCTTTCTAAAACCAAGGAGGTTATGCCCAGCGAGTATAACGTAGCAACCTTTTCCTGTCAGATAGTGCTCAATGTACATGCCAGTGGCTGCTAATGTGAAATGAGAAACAGGAGGATTCAGCTTTTAATTTGTTACGGCTTGCGCTTCGTATCTGCTTCCCCCCTTTAACCACCTTGAATTCATTCATGGTATATACTAGTTCATTGTATTCATGGCCCTGCGGCTCAACGCTCGCTAAACCTTTCTAAAACTAAGGAGGTTACACCCAGCGAGTATAATGCAGCAACCCTTTCTTATCTGATAGTGCTCAATGTACATGCCAATGGCTGCTAATGGGGATCGCAGCGTGCGCGTTCACTAAAAGCCGAGTGCTCCTGTCTCTCATTCCCCCTTAGCAGCCATTGGCATGTACATTGAGCACTATTTTTATTGTTAAACAACGCACAGAAGAAATCTCTCACCGGCACCACCTTGGAGGTCAAATGTTATACCTATTTCGGGTATGTGCCACTGTTGGTTACGTACTACGAAGGACGCACAAGCCACGCCATAAGGAGCTTCGCCTCTAAAATATCAATATATGTTCCCTGAACAATGAATTGTAGGCTATGCAACCAACTTGAGACGATAGAGCAGAAAAGGGATGAGAGCGTCGACTACTACTTACGAACGCCGCTCAGCGCACGATGGACGAAAGGAGAGTGGCCGCACCACCACCTGAAACACGCACGAGCGCATCGTCACCACCTCAAGGCTCCCTCAGATCCTCAGGGACACGTATCGCATCATCGTCAGACCACGAGACGGCCTTAATGTGACCAAGGTCAGTCAAATGCGATTCGAACAAGTCCTGGCTATGTCGGCAGCCCTGGATCCAACCGACATTGAAGAGAACACCATTTGCCCTAATGGCACCCAAAACATATATGGGGTGTGTACTCCTCACGAGAAAAATGCATGCGCCTACATAAACGCGGAGCAAATTTGACTAGGCGAACGCACGTACCGCATCTCCGTGTATCCGGCTCTACCCAATGACACATTCAAAGGTGTCATAAGGGGTGTCGACGTGGATATCAGCGATGTTTAACTCCGAGCAAGAATCGTCAACCACCAAAACCCAGGAACTATCGAGACCAAAAGACTCAAGAACACCGCGGCTCGGGTAGTACTGTTCAAGGGTATGAAGGTGTCCAATTATTTCTCTTGTGGCGCTAGCATGTTTGCCTGCACACAATACCAGAGGCACACGGAGATTTGCTACGGATGTGGATGTATAGGACATCGTGTTGACAATTGCCCTAACCCGGACAGCAAGTGGTGCCATACGTGTGGACAGAAATCACGAACGGAGGAACACCAGTGTAGTCCAAAGTTTTCGCTATGTGGAGGTCCACATCCCACTGCAGGCTGAGCGTGCACATAGAGATTTAAAACCCTCTACATTGTCCGACGGGAAAGACGTCAACGTCAGCGGCGCTACGAGAGGACGCAGGTGGAAAAAAGCAGTCCCGAAATTTCAGTGTCTCTTCTAGCGTCTCTGGCACCCATGAGAGACGCCACTCTGTCACAGCAGCTGGGCAGCGGCGCAACACCATCAAGAGCCGCTTGCGTTCCAGCGGGCGTTCGGCGTCTCGTACGAGATTCTAGGAGGAGCTCAAATGGACTGATCGGGTCGAGAAGACGACGTCAAAATTGAAAAAAGTAACGCGGTCGGAGTCGCCAGAGCGTTATGAAAAAAAATTCGCAGATCCCACGTACAGTGGGCATCGATGATATGTCAAGCACGAATGAAAAAGGTTGATATGTAATTTTAAAATGAGCACAACATAATGAGGTGGAGGTAAATGATGCCGTACATTAATTATGTGTCATGATTATCATGTTTGGATGTGTCGTTTACCATCGTTATCTGTTCATGTCGCGTGTTACCAAATTTAGCATATGTGGAGCGGGCGAAACGACCGTGAGCACACTATGAGCGTGGTATGTTGTCATGTCCTTACATGACACGCATCTAAGGATTATCATGTTTGCACCAATCATATATTTCGTCATCCACTGGCATCACGCAAAACAAAATTTGGTATAAGTGGAGCTATAAAAACGGCCGCGAGCCCATCATGAAGGCCCGATATACTCCTATGTAGCGTTGACGCGCGCGCATTCAATGATTTGTGGGGTTTAACGTCCCAAAACCGCCATTTGATTACGAGAGACGCCGTAGTGGAGGGCTCCGGAGATTTTGACCACCTGGGGTTCTTTAACGTGTGCCCAAATCTGAGTGCAAGGGCCTACAACATTTCCGCCTCCATCGAAAATGCAGCCGCCACAGCCGGGATTTGATCCCGCGACCTGCGGGTCAGCAGCCGAGTACCTTAGCCACTAGACCACCGTGGCGGGGCGACGCGCGCGCACTCTGGGCACAGCGAGGCTGCGTTATCAAAACGCGAGCACCATCTAGTCTGACACTACGCGCGATGTTTTCACCTGTCACAAACCTCCGTAATCCATTGACGTCGCGTAATACCAAATTTGGCATGTGTGAAGCTAGCAAAACGGTCGCGAGCGCATCATGAGCGTGGCATGTAGTCATGTTGTTACATGACACGCATCTCATTATTATCATGTTTGTACCAGTCACATGCTTTCGTCATCCATTCATGTACCAAACCACCAAATTTCATATTCGGATGCTAGCGAAACAGCTGCGAACGCATCATAAGCTTGGTATGTAGTCATGTTGTTACATGACACGCATATCATGATTTTCATGTTAGGGTCTGTCGCTTGTGTTCGCCATGCCATCATGTCATACCATACCAGTTTGGCAACCTGCCATGTGAACGAAACCTCCGCAAGAGCTGCAAGACCATGAAATGTAAATCATGACATTCATGACATCCATGTAATTATTTTTATGTTATGACTAGCCAAATATGTTCTTGATACAGTCATGTTATGCCATACCAAGTTTGCTATCGATACCATTATCGAAACGGCCAGGAGAACTAAAGGTCGTAGATAGATAGATAGATAGATAGATAGATAGATAGATAGATAGATAGATAGATAGATAGATAGATAGATAGATAGATAGATAGATAGATAGATAGATAGATAGATAGATAGATAGATAGATAGATAGATAGATAGATAGATAGATAGATAGATAGATAGATAGATAGATAGATAGATAGATAGATAGATAGATAGATAGATAGATAGATAGATAGATAGATAGATAGATAGATAGATAGATAGATAGATAGATAGATAGATAGATAGATAGATAGATAGATGGATAGATAGATGGATGGATGGATGGATGGATGGATGGATGGATGGATGGATGGATGGATGGATGGATGAATGGATGGATGGATGGATGGATGGATGGATGGATGGATGGATGGATCGATGGATGAATGGATGGATGGATGGATGGATGGATGGATGGATGGATGGATGGATGGATGGATGGATGGATGGATGGATGGATGGATGGATACGCTCAAAGTCGCCGAAACTCTCTAAGAAATGCTTCGTATTTAAAAGTGAAATTGAGCAACTACGTCAGGAGATTTTTAGTCTCTCAACTGGGCTACGCAAGCAGATAGCCACGCAGGCGATTTCCAGCAGGGTCGAGGGCACGATTGTGGCGGATAACGTCGTGCATAAAAGCACATAGGAAGCCAAAGTCGAGGTTAGTAAGCCCAAACCTAGGGCCCACTTTCCTATGGAGGATGAGAGTGACACGAATATGTCTGCAGAGGAAAGCTCGCATACCAAAATTTTAGATGAGTTACTTAGGATTTCTAAAGACAATCAGTCAAGCATTAATCAGCTAGTGCTACGCATGGGATCACCTGAGAACAAATTAGACGCTATTGAGAATAAGGTGGCGCTTGAGCATAAGATGACTATCAAACTAAGCCAAAGGCTCGTACACAAGCTGCAGCTAATGATGATACGGTAGGAACCCCGTTAGGTCAATAAAACGTAAATTGCAAAATGGCGGGCGCTCGGAAGGTTCTAGTGATTTCGCAGTGAAATTGCGCTAGCTTCCAACGGCGCAAGACCTCACTGCGACAGTACATTACGGCTCATTTGGAAAGGACACAGCTAATTTTGTTGCAGGAAACGTTTTGCGACACACTCACTTTCGCTGGTTACCAATTGGTGGCCGTAAATGGGGAGTCTAAGAGAGGTATAGCTACCCTAGTGAGCAAAAAAGTCGCTTACTTTGTGCATGACATTCAGCCAGGACGCAGCAAAATGGAAGTGCTTCTTGCGGAGGTTATCCCTAACAGGTGGCTTCGACAGAGCGTTTTCATTCCTAATGTTGACAGCCCAGCATCCGACCTGAGGCAGTCTTTTCACTCCCTGCAACTGAAGGCAGCTACAATCGCTAGACAGACACCATTAATAATCGCGGGAGTCATTAACGCCCACACAATACATGGGGGTACATCAGGCAAACGGCTAAGGGCACAAATTTAGCGCGGGCAGTCGATGACTTAACGCTAACAGTCATCACCGATCCCTGTTTTCTCACGAGACTGGGTACATCGGTAGCCAGAGACACTACATCTGACCTCGCATTTATGAGAAATGTGCAGCATACAACCTGGGTGAACACGCTAAAAAACCTGGGCAATGATCCCTTTATCACTGCTGTTACCCTTCATGTGACCGATTGGGATGCTTTTCAAATTCTTAGAAGAGAAGACGTGGGTGCATACGCCAGCTTAAGCAAACTTGTGGAGACAATCAGAGCAGATGTTGAAAAGGCCACTAAATCTATTCAAACTGAGCTCTACGTTCCCAGTATGGACCTGCACCTTGCACATTTCTTGGAAGCCAAAGCCTTTATCTTCACGCGATGGAAAACGCAAAGGCTTAGCTGGAGGTTGCGAAAGAGAGTTGCGGAATTTAACAGGGACGTCGAACAGTACTGCACGGAGTGAGCTCGGCTGCAATGGGATGACGTCTGTGGAGCTATCGATGTGCGCATGCGCACAGGTGGAAAATGGAGTCTTTCAAAACATATGCTTGATCACGCGCAGACGAAAGGTAATTAAATACAGGCACTGTGCCATCTCATACACAAGCACAGGCAAGAGGGCAGAACAGAAGAAACGCTCTTGGAAGTGGTAGCGAATAGATATATTGCGCTATGCGCAGCCTCTTCAGACAAGTATCCCGAAATAGAATGTGACACGGTAAAAGAGCTCTGGCCCCTTCACGGAGTCTGACATTAGAACTGCGTTTACAACTTGAATAGCAGCAGGTCAGCCTCAGGTCCAGATGGCATCTCAAAGAGACCGCTAAGGAACTTGGATGACAGATCCAGCGAGCTGCTTACAAAAGAGGTCAAGATTTGTGAGAGTGGAAGCATCTCGGAGGAGTTGAAAGTGGCTTCGATAGCGCTTATTTCTAAGCCGGGTGAGTCATTACATGTTGACGATTTAAGGCCGATATCGCTAACCTCTTGTGTAGGCAAGGTAGCTGAGCATGCGATCCTCGATAGGATTTCGAACTACATAGAACGCAAGGATATATTCCCGCACAACATGATCGGATTCATACGCGGATTCCCCACACAAGATGTGTTGTTACTCCTCAAAAAGCACATCTCCCACAACGGTAGTAGGGATGTAAGGGATACTTAGCCCTTGACCATATGAAAGCCCTTGACACCGTACCTCATTGCTTTCTCCTGTAGGCCACAGCCAACCTACACCTGCGAGCATAGTTTCAGGCCTTCGTAAGATCATGTCTGATGAATAAATAGAACGCTACCATCAGGATCAGTCGACATAAATCGGAAAAATTTACACTTGGGGCCAGTGGCACCCCGCAAGGAGCAGACATCTCGCCCTTGATATTTACCGTAGTTATGAGAAGCTTATCAGAGAGACTCAGTTCCCTTCCCAAATAGGCCACTTGCTTTACGCGGATGATATTACAATTTGGTGTCCGGGAGGATCACTCGCAGAAGTAGAAAACACGCTGCCATCAGCCCTAGTCGAAACGGAGTCCTACCTGGAACGCACAGGCCTCAAATTGTCCCCAAACAAATCGGAACTATTGCTGTACAGGCTGGCCAGGCAAGGTGTTAGGAGAGTTCCACATCTGGACCATATTCCCATCGCCATTCTTGCAAAAAAGTTGAGAGCTCATTCCACGAGTCTATTCAATTAGAATTCTGGGATTACTTATCAACTCGAGAAGACGTAATGCCTAAACTCTCACGCGCATGACGGCCAAAACTGAGAACATGCTGAGATTTCTCGCCATAGTATCAGGCCGCAGGATAGGACTAGGTGAAGACAAACTACTCCGGAATATTCACGCCTTCCTAATGAGTCACGTTAACTACGTAGCCTCGGTCCTTCATAAGACCAAAACGGAACAAATGAGCTAAATTCACTCATGCGGAAGAGCATAAAAAGGAACTGGGATTATAGCAACCTCTTTTTCAGGCAAATTAAGTGAACTCGGTATGCACAATGACATTGATGAAGTGAACAAAGTGCCGATCATCACCCAGGTGGTCACGCTCTCATCAACAAGGGCTGAAAAACGCTCCCTAGACTCGGCTGGCAAGACTTCTAGAATGGTTATTGAACGCGAAATCGCCTAATCTAGGAAGGTTCTGGATACCTTTGTGGTCTGCCCATTCCCTCGAAATATGCACTCGCAATACAATGTAGAGAGGCGAAGAGCCCGTGCACAAGCAATGTTACAAAAGGTCAGCGAGAATCATGAATCGACTGTCTTTGTCGACGCCGCTTAGTATGGCCAGTCTTGCGAATTCGCGCTGGAAGTCATTGACGGCAACGGAGAATTACGCTCCTCGGCCTCAGCTCGGTTAGCTACTAGCGCTATCGCGTAGCAGGTCGCCATAGCCCTCACCATGACTGACCCCTTCCACACCTACAATTTTACAGACTGACGAGCAGCCAGTAAAGCTTTTGAATCGGGTATCGTAGCGCTAGACGGATGGACGGAAAAAAACTTTATTAAAAAATAAAAAAGAAACCCTGCAGCGAATGAGGAAGGTTAATATGTCGCGTTCAAATCAGCACAACGTTGCGAGGCGAAGGTAAATTACGCCGTACATGACTTTCATGTGATCATTATTGTGTTTGGACGTGCCATTTACATTTGTCATCTATTCACGTCTCGTAGTGACAAATGTGGTATATGTTGAGCTAGCAAACAGCCGCGAGCGCGCTATGAGAGTAGCATGTATTCATGCTTTACATGAAGCGCAGATATTGATTCTCACTTCTGCACGTGTCATTTAGCTTCGTTGCCTATTCACGTCACGTGATACCAAGTTTTGTATACGTGGAGCTGGCGAAACGGCCACAAGCGCATCATGAGCGTGCTATGTTGTCATATTCTTATATGACAAGCGTGTCATGATTATCATGTTTGTACCAGTCACATACCTTCGCTGTCCATTCACGCCCCGTAATACTAAATTTGGTATATGCAAAGCTCGCAAAACAACGGCGAGCGCATCATGAAGGGCCCGTATACTCCCACGTAACGTTGACGTGCGCGCACGCTGGCTTCAGCGACGCTACGTTAGCAAAAGGCGAGCACTCTATAGTGTGACGCCAGGTGCGACCGGCACGACCAGCGTCCATCGGTGCTGCCCGGCGGCCCCTGGCGCAATATTGGTCATGGTACATTTCGAGCCGATGACGTTATCCGGACACGAGTTTACAAAGGCAAGCGGACAGACCCCCCCCCCCCCCCCGATGCACTGCGCCAGGCGGCCTCACGAGGCTCTCGGAAGCTGTGCGCTCAATGGTTCGTGCGTGATGTCGTCGGCAAACGTGGCGGTGCCCATGACGATGCTGCTGCCCACTGCCAAGTGCGCTGTGTTTGCTGGGGCGATCTTGATCGTGAAAAACGCCTTCCGATCATTTCGAGGCACATGTAAACACTTCAAGTTTGCCGGAAAACGTGTGAGCGTGCTTCTATCGACGCTGCACTTAACTACCACCGCCAGTGTTGATTCGTTTTCACCAAAGACACTTATGTTTTTACTCCCATTGCGAGTTAACAAAGGCAAGCGGATAGACCCCCCCCCCCCCCCCCCACAATGCACAGCGCCAGGCGGCCTCACGAGGCTCTTGGTAGCTGCGCGCTCATTGGTTTGCGCGTCATGTCGTCAGCAAGCAAGGCTGCGCTCATGACTGTGCTGCTGGCAGCTGCCAGGCAAGACTAAATAAGTGCGCTGTGTTCCCTGAGGCAATCTTGATCGTGAAAGTCGCCTTCCGATCATTTGAAGGCACGCGTAGAAGCTTCAAGTGTGCCGAAAAATGCTGTGAGCATGCTTCTATTGAAGCTGCACTTCTCTGTCACCGGCAGTGTTGGCCCGTTTCCACCAAATACACTTATGCATCGGGGGGGGGGGGGGGGGGTCTATCCGATCGCCTTTGTAAACTTGGGTCCTGGAGGTAAAGGTTTCGCAGTCCCTGCAGAATTTATTCGACCATCGTGGGTCCTCGCATTTGTATTAACTTCCGGAGGTACGGACATAAACCATGGATGATAAGCGGAACCACAGACGTCTCACGCAAAGATGACTAGCTGTAGCAACCACCTTTTCTCATAAAAATAGCCGAGTGTAGATGCAGACCTGTAATTGAACGTGATTGCTTCGTCCCATAGCAACACCTTGTTCTCGCTAAAACTTTCCACTCTATCGATGGTTTTGTTGCTGTGAGCGTTGACACGCCATTCATACCCCTCTTGGCTACGCCCGATAAGAATAATTGCATGTTTTTCACTTTACATTCATCGCTGTGCCAGTAGCTTTTATTGCATGCATACTCCTAAAACGCTAGCCAGGAATCGTTCGAGACTAATAGACTCTTCGTCAAACATATATTCCTTCACGTGTTCGCGGCTCAGTCTGCCTAAGCTTTCCGTCGCATTTACAAGCTAGCACAATAAATGAAATTGCTGGCTACGCTTTTTTTGTGCAGTTCAAGAAACTTGTTGATCAGCTCGACAGAACTGTCAGAAAAAGCAGCGGTAGCAGGCGTCGCGCCGTTTCTTACTGGAGTCAGCACAAAAGTCTCATAGTCTTGAAGTTTCATGTTGATTCTCACCATTCGTTTAGCAAGTACATGAGTTGGAGTGAGCTTCATTTTAGTGCTTATATAGGAAACAAATTTGTTAGTGCTCACTGCTTCCGGAAGAGTTAGTTCTTCTTCATCATGAGACGTTGCAGTCAAGATTCGGATTCCACCGCGTTGATTTGCTTCAATGGTGAAGTCCACCCACATCTTGACTTGAATATGCGCACATAAAGTATACGCGGCTGCGCCAATTTGTTATGTACACAGTTGCACTACGCTGGGGTGTCAGTCAGGTTCTGCATTTTGAACACCTTCTTTCTCTTCTTCTCCCTCCAAATGTCTACGTACAGAATACTAGAGAGGAATCTGTCATTGCGATCGTGTACCTTCAATGGGATTATAGAAAGTGCAGGCTTCGGATTGGATAGCGTTAGCTAGCGAACTGTTTACAGATCTTTTTCTACAGTTTCAGTTTCGTTCTTTTCGTAGGGTAGGTAGGGGGTGCGGTGAAAAGCGCTTAACCAGTGCCTTTGTTGTTCTAAGAGGTTGATGACCAGTAGGTCTCTTGATTTGCAGCGTTGTTTGAGCCGTACAAGTCGTATGTGACAGTTCAAACGAAGCTCGTCCACTTACCATTGTGCATAGATGCAGCGTCTCATGTTAGTACAGGCAATCGCATCGAGTGGACGTTTTGCGACGAGTGCGTCTTGCCTAAACTTGTTCGAATCGACTGCAAAACGAGGACGAAGCTAAGCAGACGCACTGTCGTACTCTACTGACTCAACTTCAGAAGGAAATGAGAGGTGTGTTCGGGGCCGATTACTTCGACAGACGCACCTGGCATCGCAGCAGAAGAAACGCTAAGTGGTTTGCACTTATGAACTGTTATTTTCATAAATGAAGAATGCTTGCTTTGGAACGAAATACAAGTATGTTTGTTTTCAAGTGTTTTAAAAATATTCAATATATTTGATGCGAAATCTAGAACGTAATGGCAAAGCAATGCATACCAGGGTGGTTAAATTTGTCGAGGTGGTTAATTTGTCCTATTGGCCATTGACGAGCGAGCACACCTCGACATCGCGACGTTCTACGAGGTCCTATTTGGCTGTCTTCGGCGTCTGGGTGCATCCTCCCGGAGTGTACGGCCATTGCGGGCGGTGCTGACATGAGCTCAACTGACGGGTGTCTGTCGCATCTCCCAGCCAGGCAAGCTCTGCCCGTTCGGCATCCCTCAGTATTGATGATTTACCCATTGATTTTTCTTGCCCAGTGGTCTCAGCAGCGTTCCAGTGGCTCTGGTTCCAACAAATGGGGCATCTATTCACATGAAAAACCCAGAAAGCATCCAGGAAGAGCTACGGAAGGTGACCGAACACTTCCAACTCATCAACGATGTGCGACAGCTTGGTCGTGGAGGTATTTTGTACTGTTCCCCTGATCAGGCATTTGTATCAGATCTGCTCAAATGCACATCATTTGCCTCTCTCTCAGTGAACTCTTTTGTTCCTCCTCACTTGGCCTGTGTGAAAGGTTTAGTTCGTGGGGTAGACTAGAGCCTATCTTCACCCAAAATTCTAGAGATGTTTTCTGTAGCACGCACTGTAGCAGTCTTTTGCTGTTCACATAGCGTTGACAGCAAAATTTTTCAAAATGATCCCGACAGAATCAGTGATAGTTTCCTTTGCTGATGCCACTTCACCAACAGAGGTCAAAGCGTGGCCCTAATATGTCGGGTCGAAGTTCTATCTTTTCGGTTTCTGCCGGGCCATAAGCGCTGGAGTTTGGGCATAGCATAAAGGGTTGCCGATCAGTAGAGCGGTGTCAAATGTGTGCAGGACAACACAACTTTAAAGAATGCACAGCTCAGGAAAGGTCTTGACGTCTCCGTGGTGGCCCTCACCCGTCTGAAGATGGCACATGCCTTGCAAGAGTCCAAGAAATCGAGATTATGCAAATAATTGACCGGAAACGTTGTTCAAGACGCGAAGCTTGAATCGCCATCACAGAGCGCTCTCGTGAGTACGCTGTTGCTGCGATTCGTAATAACCATGTCACGGACTCGTCTCTCTCAGACGTGATAGCTTCGACCGTTGAGAAAGCAATGGTAACGCTATTGGAGAATCTTTTTGTGACACTGATGGAATCCTTTGCTAAAATATTAAATGCACAAACCACTCAAGTCCTCATGAATGTTCGTCATCCAGTTGCAGCCTCTATGCTTTCTTCAGCTAAAGAGGTGAATACAAGATCTGTAGAAACAGGGTCTTCTGAAACAGGTACACGAAAATAACAGCACCAGTTGAAGAGTTATATTCATCAAGTGCTGGTTCGTCGGACAGCGGCTGTAAAATAATACCCGTTGAACATTTGGATTGGAGCTTTGATTCAGGTTTGCAGGACTCACAAATAGAATTCGACAAAAAAAAACGGCGGGCGTCGCCATGAGAACATCAATCTCCAGTGAGTTCTAAAGGAAAAAATGAAAAAATATCAGAAAGAATGAGCATCAAAAGAAGATTTTTTAAAAGATAGCTTATTGCAGAAGGCAGTGAATGCTGCCGGTATATCCTCCAAATAGGTGGAATAACTAATTTCACAGTGGAGTTGCCGGTTCATTTTTTTGGCGACTACTGATCTATTTTGCCTTTGTAATCAGAATTCTCCAGACGTTATAGTGTGGCAAAAAAAGTTGGATCACTAAAGAGAAATGTTTTCATCTTACAAACTATCGAACATTTTGCTTAGACCACCCCTCCCGAGTTGGTGGTTTAGCATTGTTTATCTCTGCGAAAATTGGGCATCGGGTAACAGTCAAATAATGAATTTAGAAAGTGAAGTTTTAACGCTAGATATCTCTCTTCCGGGATACCTTCCTTTTTCCTTAGTAAACGCTTATTTTCCGTCAGGTGTTCAAAATTCTAGTGTTTTAGATACCGTAACTTTGTCTTGCAGAAAACACATAATAATGGTTTGAGACTTCAATTCTCATTACACTTCGTAGGGATACAGAACAGATACGAGTGCAAAGCGTTTGGGACATTTTTTTGCTAAAAATAGTTTAACATGCATTAACCAGCGAACAACCAAGCTGGTGTGCAAGCAGTTTCATTCTGCGATTGATCTTACTTTCTGTCGTCCTAACCTTTGTATTTCTGCATGGTCTACCTTGAACTCGGGTAGAAATAGCGACCAACTTCCTATATTGTTTGACCTTGTATGTCTCGTGACTTCTTTGATGAGCCAGCCCACTTCTCGCATCAATTTCAATACATTTGAACAGACACAACGTGTGACTTTGCCAAAACAAACCGAGCAAAATGAAGAGTGGGATGTTATCAACTTCATTGATCTTATATACCAATCCTTGAATAAAGCTACATTTACAGTTCCGGTCACTCAACAACGTCCTTGTAATTATTGGTGGAACCCTGACTCTTCACGTCATTGCAGGCTAAGAAAGCGGCGTAGCAAAAAATGTTCTATAATCAGTGTAATCGGAACTGTAGAAAGTGGAGCGATTATAAATATGCGGCTACAGTTTTTAAGCGAACAGTTGCCGCTGTGAACGATAATTATGGTAGCCAACGTTCCGGAGTTCCTTTCAAAGCCCGGCAACAGGAAATCACTTTCCAACTTCCTTAAATGAGCACTGACATCAAATTTACTCATGCCAAGATTTCATGCGTCAGCAAGTAGCTATAGACCCCGTAGCAGCGATTCACGACCTAAAACGCAACGGAGGGATGAGTAACCATCACGTTTATTAATTTATATCGCTAGTATCCAGCACCATTCAAAACGGCCGGCAATCCCGCAATTTTAGCGCTGAGAGCATCAGCAGTGGTGCTACCTCGTGGTCACCTCCAGATCAGGCCAGAGCTGACCACTTCTCCACAGTAAAGAATGACGTCAGGCTCAGCTGCTCCGCAAACATTTGGTCTGCAAGGCACACACATTCAGTCATGTCTTGTCACCTGCATTGCTGTCATCGCTGTTAAAAGTGCTGACTTGGGTTCAATACGATAGTCTGGAGCTTGAAACCTCTGTGATTCGCGACATCGCAAATTATTTTTGCCTTGATCGACCTTTTGCAGAACAGTGACTCATTCGTTGATACCAACAGAGGCTGAGCCGCGTCCGAGGAAAAAAGGATTCTGGGGGTTGAGCCGACGCCGGGTGATTGAACCTTTAAGGCCCCCTGGCAGAGGAAACACACCCCTTTGACCCCGGCTTCACGTAGATGGCCCCCGTGGGCTGACCTATCCAGGAAAAATCGGCAGTCGCTTTTTCCTATCTCTCTCTCCCTACATCTTCGTATTTTTTCTCCTCTTTGAATCCATCCTGTCCTCTTCTCCTTTTCATTCACTTCATTGTTTCGTGGTAGCGAGGGTTAACCCTGTGTAGGTATCCTACCTTGAGTATGCTATATCTGATTATAGTGATAGCTTACAGCTGGCGCTGTGTAGATTTCGTTTAAGTCTTGCCGCGTCCCCTAGTTGGGCTCCGTGGTGGGCGGTTGGCACTGTCACCGAACACTAGCAGTACTTTATGACTAAACAAGCTTCCTTTTTCCTTGATCGCCCTCAGAAAAGAGGGCGCACCGAAGCACCCTTCCAATTCTTTCTACGAAGCACTGACAATTTTTCAAAATATCATGTATTTCGTAGTGAGGGCAACTTGACTGCTAGTAAGTTGTCTCCTTTCCTGGTGGCAAAATGCCTTGGAAACAGCTTGAGACAGGGCTACGAGGCCACTACAATTACTAGCGGTGACTTGCTACTGGAACTTAAGAACGAAGATCAATTTGACAAATTTAATGATTAGAAATGTCTTGGTGACGTACCAGTAAACGTGTATGCATATAGTACTATGAACATGAGCCATGGTGTAATATCGGAAGATGACTTCTTGCACCTCATTGATGAGGAACTTCTAGATGGCTTCCAGAATTACAATTTTATAAAGGTTGAAAGAATTCTGATTCGCTGAAAGAATGAACAGATCTACACAAAGCACATAATACTAACCTTTGACAGCTGCGTGCTCCCTAACACTTTAGATGCAGGCTACATCAAACTTCGCGTGAGGCCGTACGTCCTGAACCCTCGGCGATGCTTCAAGTGCCAGCGGTACGGGCACGGATCCCAGACGTGCCGGAGAAAGCAGACGTGCGCCAAATGCAACTTACTTCAATGAACACAAGGGCGACGATTGCGGATAATCTTCACAATGTGAGAACTGTGATGGAAGTCATCCAGCCTACTCTAGAGCATGTTCTAAATGGAAAATCAAAAAAGAGATAATCTTTCTAAAAGTAAAAGAAAATATAACATTTCGTGAAGCAAGGAACTGTCTGACATACCTTGATCACACCCATTTTGCCGAATTGGTGCAATGGGGGGCAGTGCCACAAGTGCCTCAGCAGTCTACCACGGTCACCTACTGTGGACCAGTAGTCACTTCATCCACCGCTCAGGTGGCTGCTGCTACTGCTGCGCCACCAACATCAAATGTGGGTCTGCAGGCTTCAGCTCAACAGGCCCTAAAGCTGAATCTAATTCCAAGGCTGGAGACTCAAGTCTCTGTGCCTGGTCATCGACCTTCCAGCGCCTCGGAGAACGCAATGTAACTAGATGGACGAACACCAACGCCTTCGAAGCACAAAAATCAGCGCTTTTTGAAGCCCAATAAGAAAGGAAACCATCCCGTAACCGCTCCACCGAAAGATCGGTAACATAAAGGGTTACCTTCTCTTAACACACACTTTCATCATGTCCATCTCAACACAGGACACATGCACCTTTCCACAATATGACCACACAAATATTACAGTGGAATACCAGGTATCTATTTCATAACCTTGATGATAGCTAAGACTTACTGAATGATTATCAGCCTAAAGTGTTCTGTGTTCAAAAAACTCATTTAAAGTCAACTAAACATAAATTTCCTAAATCAAGACGTGGTTTTTCGTAAAAATTGAAACGGTGGTAATTTTTCATCAGGAAGTGTGGCAATAATTGCACAAAGACGCGTATCATGTCAGCACATTCCGCTACAAATCTCGCTTGAGGTTGGGGCTGTTTGCGCTATTCTATTCAATCATTCGATAACTATCTGTTCCATCTATATACCCTCGACGAATCTTTCAATGAAATAGAGTTTGAAAAGCTGATTTATCAGCTCCCAGAACCGTATGCTTTAACTGGAGCATTTAATGCTCACAGTTTTTTAAGAGGTGATACCAGATGTGAGAGGCCACGCTACAGAAAACGTTCTTCTGTCATCTGGAGCATGTCTATTCAATAAGGCACAGCCAACATACTATAGTACAACACACAAGACATATTCATACGTAGATTTAGCCATTGCATCACCGTCACTCTTACCTTACCTAGATTGGAGAGTTATTATTATTCATATGGAAGTGACCATTTCCCGACTCTCTAAAAGCAAGAAAACGGGAAGACCAAACATTTTATCATAAAAAGTTGAACTTTCATCGTACAAACTGGGCGAAATATATAGAGCTATGTACACTACACCTTGAAGAGGTGCACCATTTGGGCGTAGAAAAGATGGCCAACTATATCTCCGAACATGTACTCACTTGCGCTAAAAAGTGTATACCCCAGTCTAGCAATAATAACGTCGACGCAAAGCCATGGGAGAATCATGAGTGTGAACTTGCTAAGAAACGGCAAAACAAAGCATGGAGCACTTTTTTCTCGCTACCCAGCTATAAAAAACTTGATAGACTTCAGAAGTTGCAAGGCGAATGGCAGGCATATCCGCCGTATAGCGAGAAATCTGGAGACACTATATATCCTCAATAAACTCCTACTGAGACGCCAGCTAGGTTTATAATATGGTGCATAAACCTAAATGACAACGCCCAAATTCCTTCGCCTTGGTGAATGAGTGTGATGATACGATAGAAGAACAGAAAAATGCTCTTGGCGAACACTTTGAGAAAATATCAAGTTTAGAAAACTATACCACGAAGTTCTTACGCCACAAAAGCATAGGTGAAAGTGTACCTCTGCGCCCGCACAAGCCTATATCAGAAGCATACAATAATCAAATAACGCTACATGAACAGAAGCTTTCTCTTGGTGCCAGGGGAAGTTGTGCCCATTGTTCTGATACAATTGGCTATGAAATGACCAGAAATCTTTCTGATGAAACCTTAAAATGCCTTTTAGCACTTTACAACAAGATTTTTAATACTAGCAAAATACACTCTGCTTGGAAAGAAACAATAGTACTACCGACCCTTGAACAGGGCAAAGATCCCTCTGCGGTAAATAGTTACAGGCCTATCGCCCTCTCAAGCTGCCTACTCAAAGTGTTTGAAAAAATAATTACCCACCGTTTAGTCTATTACTTAGAATACAATGGTATACTAGACTCGTGCCAGTATGAATTACACAGAGCTAGATCCACAACTGACAATCTTGTGCTCTACGAGTCATATACATATACGTGACGCATTTGTACACAATCAATACTGTCTGTCTCTTTTCTTCGACCTTGAGAAGGCATATAATACTGCCTGGCGATACGGAATCCTGCAAGACATATTGTCTTTCAGAATAAGTGGCAGGTTGATTACCATCTTAAGAGATTATCTGCCTGAAAGGAAGTTCCGTGTAAGAATGCCACTGTGTTATTACGCACATTTCTTCAAAAATTAGGAGTGCCACGGAGCAGAATATTAAGCTGCACACTTTTTATAGTTAAAATGAACTCTCTTGCCTGTGTTACTCCTCCTGCGATATCGTACTCTGTTTATGTGGATGACATACAAATCAGTTTCAGATCATGTAACTTGACTGTATGCGAACGCCAGATACAATTAGGTGTTAACCACCTTGCAAAATGGGCTGATGAGAATTATTTTCGGTTGAACGATGACAAGACTACAAGTGTGCTTTTCCCCAGAAGAAGAAGTGTACATCCTGATCCCTGCATACTAATGACATGGACAAAACTTTGTGATCGCGAAAGAACATAAATTCCTCGGCGTATTTTTGATGCTGAACTCCCCTTCATCCAGCACATAAAACGGCTGAAGTTAAAATGTCTCAGGTTCAACAAGCTTTCAAAGATTTTATCACATCAGTAGTGGGGACAAACAGGCACTGTCTCATATCTCCGTATAGAAACCTGGTTTTGTCACGCATAGACTATGAGATGCATAGTATATCAGTCAGCTTGAGAGACAGCACTCAAAATATTGGACCCTGTATACCACTGAGGTATCCGGCTGGTACTTGATACGATCCGTGCCAGCCCTATCCAAAGACTTTATGCACAGTCAGATCAGTCGCTGCTGGACTATCAGCGCACATATCTAGAAGTCATCTATGCAGTTAAATCATACCTCTAAAGCAGCACCCACGCAAAGCACATGTAAATGATCCGTCTACTACTCAGTTACACGCAAACCGTCCTTCTCTATCCCACCGTTTCCGTTGGCAACAAGACCTGTAGTAGAAAAACTTGGAATTTGTTTCAATGACTTACGTTGCTAATGCATTTTAAACGTTGTTTACATGATCATATTTTTGTGCAGTGCCTGTTATATTGGGCAAACTGGAAGATGCCTCAACGAAAGATTGCGTGAGCATGCGTGTAATGTTTGCAGCGGCAGCGATGGTTTTCTGGCCCAGCATATCATTAGATATGGCTGTGAAGTGCAGCTTGCTAACACAGTCGTACTTAACAACCACAAAGATGAGCGCACAAGGCTTATAATTGCGGCAGCATGCATAGCGCATGAACACTTGACTTGCTTCAGCAAACCATCAATAGCTTTGTCCGATAAGGAGCTAGCATATTTAGACAGTAGCAGGTGTCAGGAGTTAAGTGATGACACTAAGGCATGATGATACGGGGCGCGAAAAAACGACACACAACAGAGAAGAAGTACACAGACGACGCGCTACTAGCAACTGGAATATTTTATTCAGGAAACACCATTTATACCGCTGTGACGTCAACTTTAACCCAACGAATCGACCAAAAACTAAAAATACATGCTCAGCATGCCTATAAGTAACGTTGCAGATAGGCTATCTCCCCTTCCTGCAGACTGATAGAAGGGTGGCTGATGCAATCATGCCCCTCCCTCTGGATAAAGAGGGCTTCTATAATCTCCCTCTCCGCTGAGCCCCTGTGCCTGTAGATTACAGTTGTCTGCTCAAATACCGGCTTACAGTTACCCTGATCGCATCCTCTGCAATGCATCGCCAGATGCGTGAACGGCCTTCCTATTAAAGAGCTGCTGTGCTCTCGCAACCGCACGTTGAGGCATCTACCAGTTTGCCCTATGTATGCCTTGCCGCACGACAGTGGTATTCTATATACAACACCACGTGCGCAAGGAACGAACTGCCTTACGTGCTTAATGGCACATCCTCTTTTTTCACACTGCTTTGGCCTACCTGTCTTCTTACCAACCGCTGAGCAGATGCGGCCCACCTTGTTTTCTGCGGAGAACACGAGATCCACCCTATACCTCGAAGCCACTCTCTTAAGGCTGTGCGAAAGCCAGTGGATATACGGGATTTTTGACACTCTTTTTCTTCCCTGCGGGACATTCGTGTCTAGGCCTGTCCCAGGCCGTTGCTTAATGGACTTTTTTATTTTTTCGCAAGCAGCAGCTAAGACACTATCAGGAAACGCCGCGTCTCTTAGTCTTTCCACCTGCGCGAAAAAACTTATCTCCATAAGATGTGGGCATGATCTGTCCAACGCCGTTTTTAGGCACGTCATGGCAATGCCATTTTTTACTAGGCGAGAGTGCCCAGAGCTGTAATCAAGAAGCGGCTTCGCGGTCCTAGGGGAAAACATCCAACACACGTGTTTTTGTTGGAATGACAGCTGCAAATCCAGAAAACGCAGCTTTCCATTCTTCGGCACTTCGCGCGTGAATGTCAAGCCCCGCCCCTTATTACCAAACACACTGAGCACTTCATCAACTCTGCTATCAAAGTTGTCTGAATTAATCAACAGCAAATAGTCGTCCACATATCTGTACACTTTTTGGACCAAACCATCAAGGCCAGTTACAAGATCGTTGTCAACTCTGGCTAAAAAAATGTTGCTCAGTACTGGAGCCACTTTGGATCCAATACAGATCCCTGATCTCTGCACAAAGTTCTTACCCTTCCAGCCGACGTACGTGTGTTTTATGTAAAAGAACAATAATTCTAAAAAACTTGGAACAGAGATGCCGCACATGGACACAAACTTCATTTCATCATTGTTGCCAATGCACTCTTTCACACTAGTCATCAGTTCATCATGAGGCAGTGAATAATATAAGTCTTCTATGTCGATGCTAAATCCCGAAGTGTTCTCATGGACATTTCCTTCAAAGGAAATCCACTACCGTAGACGAGTTCGGAATGATGAACGGGTCCTCCACTTTCAGTGAGCTCAACTGCGACTGAAGATAGGTAGACACCGCAAGACACCAAGTGCCTCTCTCCGACACGATCGCACGGAAAGGAAAGTCTGGTTTGTGTGTTTTCACTGAAAATAATGTCTCCATAGTTGAGCCTTTCATCTTTTTCACTTCACTGCACACTTTTTCCAAGTTTAACCGAAGTAGGAGCTCGCGCACTTTTTTTACTACCTCCTGCGGCTTCTCCGACACTTCGCGAAAGTTTTTACACACCGCCGCACCTGCTTTTTCACTGAACATACCTTCAGGCATAACTACAAAGGATCCTTCTTTGTCCGACAGAAGAACACGCAGGCCATTATTGGTGAAAAAATCAATAGCGGGATCGAGACTAACACCCCGTTTTTTCCTACCTTCTGACCGCGGTAGAAGTTCCACGCACTCTGTGATACACCTAGACTTGTCTTCTTCCTTGACCTTGTTGGACACCGACCTTGCCAAGGCGACCTTATCGATGGCCCGTAGGTGTGGTTCCAAACAAAACTTTGGGTCCAGCTGAAGCACTCTCTTGTGTTCCTCAGGAATGTGGACGTCATCTATGACGACTACCGGTCGTTCAGGGAGGCGCTTTTTCTTTCTTGTCGGCAGTGTGGGACGAACGCTGTTCCAGAGGAGCTCCGTGACCTGGTCAGCAATTTTTGTCCAACTCCCGAAAGCGCGCCTTCCACCTTGCCGTTCACACGCGACTACAAGGCAATCCCTGAAGAAACGCACCTGATGCTGCCACTCAGCGCTGAGAATCCTGCACATACGCCGGCAATGGCCTTCCGAAGGTTGCATCCATCCACACATCTGTTGCAATTCAGGGGGGCACAAGGATTCTCTTGCATACCAAGAAGCTGTTCTTGCCTTGCATTTGTAGATTCCGATGAGGGCCGTCATCACCGAGGGGTTGAACAAGACTGCATACCAAGAAGCTGTTCTTGCCTTGCGTTACAAATGCAAGGCAAGAACAGCTTCTTGGTCTGCAAGAGAATCCTTGTGCCCCCCTGAATTGCAACAGATGTGTGGATGGATGCAACCTTCGGAAGGCCATTGCCGGCGTATGTGCAGGATTCTCAGCGCTGAGTGGCAGCATCAGGTGCGTTTCTTCAGGGATTGCCTTGTAGTCGCGTGTGAACGGCAAGGTGGAAGGCGCGCTTTCGGGAGTTGGACAAAAATTGCTGACCAGGTCACGGAGCTCCTCTGGAACAGCGTTCGTCCCACACTGCCGACAAGAAAGAAAAAGCGCCTCCCTGAACGACCGGTAGTCGTCATGGATGACGTCCACATTCCTGAGGAACACAAGAGAGTGCTTCAGCTGGACCCAAAGTTTTGTTTGGAACCACACCTACGGGCCATCGATAAGGTCGCCTTGGCAAGGTCGGTGTCCAACAAGGTCAAGGAAGAAGACAAGTCTAGGTGTATCACAGAGTGCGTGGAACTTCTACCGCGGTCAGAAGGTAGGAAAAAACGGGGTGTTAGTCTCGATCCCGCTATTGATTTTTTCACCAATAATGGCCTGCGTGTTCTTCTGTCGGACAAAGAAGGATCCTTTGTAGTTATGCCTGAAGGTATGTTCAGTGAAAAAGCAGGTGCGGCGGTGTGTAAAAACTTTCGCGAAGTGTCGGAGAAGCCGCAGGAGGTAGTAAAAAAAGTGCGCGAGCTCCTACTTCGGTTAAACTTGGAAAAAGTGTGCAGTGAAGTGAAAAAGATGAAAGGCTCAACTATGGAGACATTATTTTCAGTGAAAACACACAAACCAGACTTTCCTTTCCGTGCGATCGTGTCGGAGAGAGGCACTTGGTGTCTTGCGGTGTCTACCTATCTTCAGTCGCAGTTGAGCTCACTGAAAGTGGAGGACCCGTTCATCATTCCGAACTCGTCTACGGTAGTGGATTTCCTTAAAGGAAATGTCCATGAGAACACTTCGGGATTTAGCATCGACATAGAAGACTTATATTATTCACTGCCTCATGATGAACTGATGACTAGTGTGAAAGAGTGCATTGGCAACAATGATGAAATGAAGTTTGTGTCCATGTGCGGCATCTCTGTTCCAAGTTTTTTAGAATTATTGTTCTTTTACATAAAACACACGTACGTCGGCTGGAAGGGTAAGAACTTTGTGCAGAGATCAGGGATCTGTATTGGATCCAAAGTGGCTCCAGTACTGAGCAACATTTTTTTAGCCAGAGTTGACAACGATCTTGTAACTGGCCTTGATGGTTTGGTCCAAAAAGTGTACAGATATGTGGACGACTATTTGCTGTTGATTAATTCAGACAACTTTGATAGCAGAGTTGATGAAGTGCTCAGTGTGTTTGGTAATAAGGGGCGGGGCTTGACATTCACGCGCGAAGTGCCGAAGAATGGAAAGCTGCGTTTTCTGGATTTGCAGCTGTCATTCCAACAAAAACACGTGTGTTGGATGTTTTCCCCTAGGACCGCGAAGCCGCTTCTTGATTACAGCTCTGGGCACTCTCGCCTAGTAAAAAATGGCATTGCCATGACGTGCCTAAAAACGGCGTTGGACAGATCATGCCCACATCTTATGGAGATAAGTTTTTTCGCGCAGGTGGAAAGACTAAGAGACGCGGCGTTTCCTGATAGTGTCTTAGCTGCTGCTTGCGAAAAAATAAAAAAGTCCATTAAGCAACGGCCTGGGACAGGCCTAGACACGAATGTCCCGCAGGGAAGAAAAAGAGCGTCAAAAATCCCGTATATCCACTGGCTTTCGCACAGCCTTAAGAGAGTGGCTTCGAGGTATGGGGTGGATCTCGTGTTCTCCGCAGAAAACAAGGTGGGCCGCATCTGCTCAGCGGTTGGTAAGAAGACAGGTAGGCCAAAGCAGTGTGAAAAAAGAGGATGTGCCATTAAGCACGTAAGGCAGTTCGTTCCTTGCGCACGTGGTGTTGTATATAGAATACCACTGTCGTGCGGCAAGGCATACATAGGGCAAACTGGTAGATGCCTCAACGTGCGGTTGCGAGAGCACAGCAGCTCTTTAATAGGAAGGCCGTTCACGCATCTGGCGATGCATTGCAGAGGATGCGGTCAGGGTAACTGTAAGCCGGTATTTGAGCAGACAACTGTAATCTACAGGCACAGGGGCTCAGCGGAGAGGGAGATTATAGAAGCCCTCTTTATCCAGAGGGAGGGGCATGATTGCATCAGCCACCCTTCTATCAGTCTGCAGGAAGGGGAGATAGCCTATCTGCAACGTTACTTATAGGCATGCTGAGCATGTATTTTTAGTTTTTGGTCGATTCGTTGGGTTAAAGTTGACGTCACAGCGGTATAAATGGTGTTTCCTGAATAAAATATTCCAGTTGCTAGTAGCGCGTCGTCTGTGTACTTCTTCTCTGTTGTGTGTCGTTTTTTCGCGCCCCGTATCATCATGAACCAGCACCAACTCGCCCAACTTTTCACTTTACTGACACTAAGGCACCACAGGCGTTGGTAAGGTGGGGCTGACGTACATAGATCTTTTATCGGTTCTGTTATTTTGGTGCGTGATTTGGTCTTATCTTACATATTTGCCATGACACTCTTTCCTCTGTCAGTATATATTTCATAGTTTTCCGAATTTTCAGTTGGTAGTAAGCGCTTGTTCCTAGAGCTTGTTTCTAGTAAGCACCCAGCGCGCATGCGTGCCAGCGTTGGTTTTGTCGCGTCACGCCAGCGATGCCATGCATGGCGCCGATCTTCCTGCAATGTACTTGCAGGCGCGCGCCACGCTGTGTTGCTTTGACGCATGCGCGTTAGAGCGCGCCCGGCGTCCCTCCGTCACGAAGAGAGGCAGACGCGATGATTTCCGGGTAATGTCATCGGCGCGAAATGTTGTAGCCTGACCAATATCGCGCCAGGGGCCGCCGGGCTGCGCCAACGGACGCTAGTCGTGCCGGTCGCGCCTGGCGTTTCACTATAGAGTGCTCGCGTGTTGCTTGCATAGCGTCGCTTCCCCCAGCCTGCGTGCGTGGGAACGTTACGTCAGAGTATGCGTGCTCTTCAAGATGCGCTCGCCTCCGTTTCGCTAGCTTCGCATATAACACACTTGGTATTACGTGACGTGAATGGACGACAAATATGTGGTGAGTTTACAAAGACGAGCGCATAGACCACCACCCCCCCTCCCCAATGCACTGCGCCAGATGGCCTCACGAGGCTCTTGGAAGCTGCGCGGTCATTGGTTCGTGCGTAATTTTGTCAGCAAACATGGCTGCGCCCATGAAGATGCTGCAGGGTTCAGTTCGTGACTTGATGTGTCGGGCGTAAGCACAGCTCCTGCAGACGCCGCGGCGAAGGCGAGAACAAAGTTGACGCTCGCACGCGTACTGACGAATCACTTACGATGAATAGGAAGATGGCGTTATCAAGTAGTTGGTGCTAGCAAGGCGCCACAGAAACGCTGTGCGCACGCCTGTGTCGACGCTGCCTCAATTCTCGTCACTCCGTTTGCAACGATTGCCGAAAGCATCAAAGTCGGCGCAGATATGCAGTGAAAAATGGAAGATGACGGTGTAAAGAGTTCATGTGCGGACGATGTAACAATAATCGTAACTCGGTAAGCCTTTGTAGCTGCTCAAACAGCCAGTGTCGGAGCACTTGAGTGCCTACGTCACGCACGTCAGTCGATCGACTCAGCTTGCACTGACTCCAGCAAATCTTAGCCTATTCGTAGTGAATGCCACCGCTACTAATTATGATAGCGATGCGAAATGAGCAACACGAATATCTGTAGCAGTGCCTCGATAGTCTTGCAAACGAATATCTTCGATGTGTCATTCTATAAACACGCGAAGCAATTCCGTTCACATAAGTAGCGAGTGGCCGCGCTATTATTATAAGATAAGAACGCGGGTGACAGCGTTTTCCCTAGGCCAAATGCACTTCAAAATCTGCTCTATGTTGTGCGTATAAAAAACCAACCTCCAGCCGGCGTTTATTTTTTTGTTCACTTCACCGCGATGCATAACTGTACAACGGTGAAGTGTTGGCAGCACGCACACTCTCATACTACAAAACGCACATAAGCAAGGGGTTGTTTGCAAGTAGGGAATTTCAGGAGTAAAGTCAATGCGAATCCAGTAGCGGTAAAACCGAATTGAACGCCTAGACGAACCTAATACTCTTCTGATAGTTTTCAAAGAATAAGAAAACCTTCTTAAATATGCGAGAGCTCCACAGCAGCTTATTTGCAATAAATATACACAAAGCGTCACCAAATAATACTAAAATTATGAAAAATTTATATATGCCACGTACAGTGGGACTAGATGATATACGAAGCACGAAAGAGAAATGTTGATATGTCACTTTAAAATCAGCACAGCGTTACGAGGTGAAAGTAAATGATGCCGTACATGACTTCCGTGTCATGATTATCAGGGTTGGATGTGTCGTTTACCTTCGTCATCCATTCACGTCACTTGGTACCAAATTTAGTATATGTGAAGCTAGCGAAATGACCGCGAGCACTCTATGAGCGTGGTATGTTGTCATGTTCTTACCTGACCCGTGTGTCAGGATTATCATGTTTGCGCCAGTCATATATTTCGTCAGCCATTGACGTCACGTAACACCAAATTTGGTATATGTGGAGCAAGCGAAACGGCCGCGAGCGCATCATGAAGGGCCCAATATACTCCAATGTAGCACTGACGCGCGCGAACGCTGGGCACAGCGAGGCTACGTTAGCAAAATGCAAAAATTCTATCGTCAGCGCGGCCCGGCGGCAGCCGGCGTGAAATGCGACATGCTGTATTTCACTCGCATGGGTCACCCAGACAAAACAGCGTCTCCCCCTTTTCGTGACGGAGAGACGCCGGACGCACTCTAACGCGCATGCGTCAAAGCAACGCAGCGCGGCGCGCACCTGCAAGTATATGGCCGGACCAACGCCTGACGTAGCAACGCCGGCGTGACGCGACAAAACGAACGCCGGCGAGCACCCGCACCGTGTCACGTCGAAGTGTATTGGCAGTTGACTGTGGCATGTAGTCATGTCCTCACATGACACGCATCTCATGATTATCATGCTTGCATCAGTCAGGTACCTTCGTCATCCATTGGCGTCACGTAATACCAAATTTGGCGCATGTGAAGCAAGCGATACAGCCTCGAGTGCATCGTGAGTGTGGCATGTAGCCATGTTGTTAGATGACACGCATGTCGCAATTGTCATGTTTGTATGTGTCATATACATGTGTTGCCCGTTCGCGTCGCGTAATACCGGGTTTCGTGCATGTGAAGCTAGCGAAACGGCCACCAGTGCTTATGAGCATAGCATGTAGTCATGTTGGTAAATGATACTCACCTTATGTTCATCATGTTTGCACCAGTATCATACCTTCTTCATTCATTCACGTCCCGTATTACCAAATTTGGTTCAAGTGAAGCTGGCGAAAAGGCCACTAGCACATCATAGGCGTGACATGTAGTCGTGATGTTCTATGACGCGCATCTCATGATTATCATGTTTACACCAGTCACATACCTTTGTCATCTGTTCACATACTATATTACCAAATTTGGTACATGTGACGCCAGCGAAACGGCGCGGGTGCGTGATGAGCGTGGCATGTGTTCATGTTGTTAGATGACACGCATGTCATGATTTTCATATTAGGTCTTGTCGCTTGTGTTCGCCATGCAATCATGCTATACCATATCAGTTTGGCAACATGCCTTGTAAACGAAACCACCGCAACAGCTGAAGAACCATGAAATGTAAATCAAGCAATTCATGACATACATATCACAATTTTCATGTTATGACTAGTTCAACATGTTCTTCATACAGCAATGTTATGCCATACCAAGTTTGGTATTGATACCACTATCGAAACGGCCAGGAGAGCTAAAAGACGTAAGCGGCCATATAGATAGATAGATAGATAGATAGATAGATAGATAGATAGATAGATAGATAGATAGATAGATAGATAGATAGATAGATAGATAGATAGATAGATAGATAGATAGATAGATAGATGGACGGACGGACGGACGGATAGATAGATAGATAGATAGATAGATAGATAGATAGATAGATAGATAGATAGATAGATAGATAGATAGATAGATAGATAGATAGATAGATAGATAGATAGATAGATAGATAGATAGATAGATAGATAGATAGATAGATAGATAGATAGATAGATAGATAGATAGATAGATAGATAGATAGACGGACGGACGGACGGGTGGACGGGCGGGCGGACAGACAGACAGACAGACAGACAGACAGACAGACAGACAGACAGACAGACAGACAGGCAGGCAGACAGACAGACAGACAGACAGACAGACAGATAGATAGATAGATAGATAGATAGATAGATAGATAGATAGATAGATAGATAGATAGATAGATAGATAGATAGATAGATAGATAGATAGATAGATAGGTAGATAGATAGATAGGTAGATAGATAGATAGATAGATAGATAGATAGATAGATAGACAGACAGACAGACAGACAGACAGACAGACAGACAGACAGACAGACAGACAGACAGACAGACAGACAGACAGACAGACAGATAGATAGATAGATAGATAGATAGATAGATAGATAGATAGATAGATAGATAGATAGATAGATAGATAGATAGATAGATAGATAGATAGATAGATAGATAGATAGATAGATAGATAGATAGATAGATAGATAGATAGATAGATAGATAGATAGATAGATAGATAGATAGATAGATAGATACACTCAAAGGTGCCGAAGTTTGTTGAGAAATGCTTCGCATTTAAAACTGTGATAAGCTTGTACACATCAGTAACCAGAGACTTTGAAATACTTTTCAACTGTAGGCCAAAATTCCACAGCAACTACGCTATTCAGGTTGAAACTCTATCACCAGCTTTTAAGTAAAACTGCCGCATAAAATCTGAACAATTCTGAACCGAACACCATGCATTAGGCTAAATATTTATTGCAACAGGCAAATATATCCGTACATATACCATGGAGCAGAGGGCATGTGAAAATCAAGTGTTGAAAGCTGTATCTGTAAGAACCATTTACGTGCACAGAAGACTTGCGCGTTTTTTACTCGTGAAGCTGAATGCAGCCTTTGTCCCTAACTTCAATGATGAAGACATGAAATGATTAATGCAATGCAGCTGCACCATGGTACAGAGTAAAAGTGGAGTTCGCAGCAAAAATGCTTTATCTGGTAATGTTTATAGCATCAATAGTTTTGCCAATACTTGGGCTGCATTATTGTGGTAATTACGCGATTACAAGAAAAAAATAAACATTTAGCTGTTTCAATGTTTTGCTGCTTCAGGGTTGACCCATAGGGGCCGATTATTTTTTTAATATTTGCTATTTCGTATATGCACTGTTCAATTTGACCAGCAAGTGCTCTTTGATTTGTTGTTCAAATATTCGCATGCCCCAAGTAATGTTGTTGCCACCAATGACCCACCATCTTTCTGTGTGAATGTGATTGGGCATCTGTAAGCATCACGAGTTTTGTGCTGTTTTCTGAAAAAGCTTAGGAAGCATTCAATTTCTGGCTCAAGTTTAGTGAATTGCCTTCATACTCTGGGTGCTTTGTTGCAAAAAAAATTATAAATGCAAAATCTCATATGAACAAGTAAATGTTGCCATAAAAAATAAAATGCAATATGTTAATTGTTTTTGCCACAGAATTCTGGATATGAGATGATTATTAGGCGTTCACAAGATGTGCTGAAAATGAAAAAAAGTTATTTGCCATAGCGAAATGCTTCACGAATGTGAGGTCCACATATATTGCTACTTCAGCTTTGTGAATTGCTATATATATTTGTGACGACAATAACACATGCCGCACAACACACCACATTGAGGCGTCTTTTGGCCTTTGGGAATAAAAATATAGTTATGCTAGAGATAAATTTAGCATCTAAATGACAAGCCTGACAACTAAGTAGATGCATATTGCCACGTGTGTTTCATTTACATAAAGTCGGGTTTTACTCACAAAGACTTTAAGCAACACTCGGCGCAGGAGGCGCAGCAGTGTTTGAGAAGCTCCGCGATAACTTGAGATCACACTGTTATGCTTGTGGACAGGACGCGAATAGTCTAATAGTTACACAGTCACCAGCAATAACCCAAGACCGGGGATAGCTCCTGGTATTATAACCTTAGGTAAAGCACAACCATTCTTCAACTTTGCTTAAACAACTTTGCAACTTTGCTCCGCCTGTATTCAAAGTCATATTACGTACGTACTGCCCCACGTCTAGGGCAAACACCTATTTATCTCATATCCTCCCGCTTCAACGTCTCCAAAACCAAGCCGTTCACATCCTACCATTCAATACTATACTCACCAGCTTGTCCCTGCATTTTCAGCAGCAAAGCGTACTAACAGTGTGAAAGTTATTCAAATATAAACTGGGGATCCTTGTATTTAGCTGTCTAAATGATTCCGCCAAAGCCAGTGCCTTGCAAAAATTTTGAATAGTAGGCGCTAATCTCACCAGGTTTAACTCTACCAACAATTTTTACTACCACGTACACGCAATAACTATGGCAAACACGCTACCATACTTCTTCCCATGCATTCTTGGAATTCAAATCCACTATGCACTAAATATATGTCATTCAACACTTTTAAAAAAGAACATCATCTCATTTCTCAATCATAACTAATCTGTATCTATATATTGGCATTCTGTTACACTTAGAGCTAATGCTGTATTACTTCTTTTTACATTTATTATTCATACAGATTTGAGTTGTCTGGAGTATCATAAAGTCTTTTTTGTTCCAGATTTTGCTGCCATTTTCCTCATAGCCATGTATAATTACTGAGAGGTGTTTTATTACCTTTCTTACTAGAATTTATAATTTAAGTTTGCCTTGTCTTTCTTTCTTTAACAATCACTTCAAATCAATGATTAGGAATGTGCCAGAAATTAGTCATTTCACAGTGCAGTACACCCAGCACTCCAAAGGTTGAGGAGGGTTCAGCTTTGCTTTCACCTTTGATGACAGACAGCACTGTCTTGTAACTGTGCTTGCAGATGACACAAAAAAAAACAGATTTTGCTTGTAGAAGGATAAGTTAAAGCAAACAAGTCCAGCACTACAAGCTTTCTTTGCAACTTTTTTTATTCAATGTATATATAAACCCTCAATAGGAGCAAGTTTGCTCTGGCAATTCATGGGTTCATTCTACATTTTCGATTGTTAGCAAAGCTTTTGTTGCACAAAAGTTTCTTGTCAAGCATAATGAGAAATTACGCTTAGTAACAAAGGTTATGTTGCAGAACAGTTTCTTGTCAAGCAGAATGAGATATGAAATGTGCTAAACGCCTTCAGAAAAGTCCACTAAGGTAGATGCTGTCCTCATTGCAACAGTTGTCCGCACTGAGCCGGGTAGCATTACCCGGCAGTATTCCACCTCCGGTCCCTGATCCACATTGCTTCAGAGGCCAGCCTTCAAGTGGGGAAGGAGAGAACAAAATGCTTTTAAATTCCGGATTCAGCAACCTGCTGTCTAGCGACATTTTTTCTTGTTTTTCAGGACAGTTGCTTGCGAAGAAGTCTGCTATTATAGGTGTGTCAACATCACAGAGCAAGTCACAAGTCACGTAACATTGAATGCAAGAACCAACAGCTGCACAAGCGGCTAAATCAAAGACTGTACTCAAATAATGGAAGCATAGGGAGGTTTGAATTGTGAAACAATTATGCGACGTGATCCCGTACTTAATCTACTAGACTGCTCTACCATTCAAGCTGAATACAGATGAATTACAATACTGAATAGAACCGATACTCTAATAGTGAGATGAAAGACTGCCAAGTACTTGCTGACTGCGAAATTCAGAAGCGAGTCAAAGAGGGCCATTCTCGTTTGTCAAAATGGCAAGCCAGTAGGAACATTTGAAGACTGCCTGGTACGTCGGCCTCAATGGCACCTTCAAAGTGGCCTCCACAGCCGTCATTCGGAAGGAGTACAGCACTTTTTAAAGGCGAGTTTACTCGGCCATGTGAATTTAATGGATACAAAAGTGACTGAGAAAGTGAGAAGCATTAAAGTGGTGATAAGATGTCTTATTTTCTATAATAAATTCAAGTTTTCTGTGGAACATCAGGCAATTTTAGGGACTTCATGCTGCAATCTGGCTAGTAGCGATCACATCAGGTGCCAAAATGGCCGCTCAGCGTCATATAAACTATTCAAATGGCTGCTTGCGGTTCGGAAATGGAGCCACAGGGTGTGGCAGCCGAGTGAGCTTCACGATTTCTTACACAAGCACATGACTAGATGCTCATATTGTGTTACGATGTCAGGGCACTGTAAAAATGCAAAGTAGCTTATAAAAGCGTACTTTAATTGCTTTGGGGCAGGGTACTCACACTTTGCAGTGATTTTCTAGATCATTGAAGGCTGGGCCTTTAATTTGACGCAAGAAAATAAAAAGTTTGCTGTCAGTACCCCTTCCTCAGCCCAGGAGGTTTGAAAACAAGTGCTGCGGAAGTGAAGCAAGCTTAAGCAGTTGAAAAAGACTAATGATTTCTCGCATAAGGAACTGGCAGGACTGAAATAATAAATTAAAAAGGTTAAAAATGACTAAAAAAGGTGCTGTGTCTCTGTTTTACGTGCAGTCTTTTCACATATCACCTGTTAGTAACTTGTATGATAGGCCAAGGCTAGCATGCATTAGAACAAAATGTGAACTAACTATTCCAACATCACCAAACTTTATAGTGTTTTGGAACAATGCATACCTACGGGTCAATTACATGGCATTGTACCATTTTGTTAGTTGCCACTTTGAGTATAGTTATCTTATCATAGTCAGCATAATACGTATAAATTCCACATCACCTGTAATCCTGAGGTGTAATGATGTTTTTTATACTTTTGCGTGGAGCCAGAACTAGCACTGTTGCAAAGGGCCAATGTTTTTCTCAGCAAGGTGCTGCAAACAGACTATATACTGCTCATAAAGTGATCATTCGCAACCCTACAGCTAGTGTAGCATTCGCTGTCACGTGCACTCAGCCCACCATTATAATTTCTTTGCTTTACGCGAACGTGCATTGTCTGTAAAAAAAATGCCGAGGAGGGTGCATTTTTAAAACTACGCGCCACTTAGCTGCAGCTGGTGATTCTCCTCATTCTCAGGACATTTGTCAATTAGTGGACGTGTAAAGAATGCAAGCTCAAACCACTAACATTTCCGGATTGCAGTTTTGATGTACACACTGCAGTCTTTCATACACTAACTGCAGTAATTTGCAACATGATGCTTACTTTGGGCACCAGATCATAAAGATTCACTTATGCCTTCACCAAAATACCTAGCAGTATTGCAGTGAAGCCTAAATAAACGCGTGCGTACTTTTTTATTGCTTTATAGCTTTCGATAAACACTCGAAGCTGTGGGTTTCACTTTATTTTTGTTGTTGTTTGATTTATTCCTCTGAAGTCTATGCGCACTAATGACACTGTGCAACAGTAGCAATAGTCGTGCTCTTGCTGGTTAGCCTAGTAATCGAAGCTGTGGCTGCCCGAGTAAGGTTTGCGAAGATGACTGCACCGATAGTCTCGTAAACAAGCATTTTACGGCTCTGTTCGGAACTGCAAAGAAGAAGAGAACTTACCGAGACCAGCATCTCGACGTCCTCTTAATCTGAAGAGGAAACGACTGTCCACTTCTTGGTGTCTCCTGCAATTGTTGAAAACGGACCAACACTGCTGGTGGCAGTGAAGTGCAGCGTCGATAGAAGCACGCTCACACTGTTCTTTTGGCACACTTGAAGTTACTACGCGTCTCTCCAAATGATCGGAAGGCGTTTTTCACGATCAAGATCGCCTCAGGGAAGACACCACAGTTATTTAGTTTTGCCTGGCAGCTGCCAGCAGAATCGTCATGGGCGCAGCTATGCTTGCTGACGCGATCACAAATGAACCAATGAGCGCGCAGCTACCGAGAGCCTTGTGAGGCCGTGTGGCGCAGTGGATTGTGGGGGTGTCTATTCGTTCGCCGTTGTAAACTCGCTCTCCAGGACCTAGGAACCCAGCGTCAACCCATGACACCCACTGTAAGGAATACAGGGGCCACGCGAGCTGAGAAACGACGCTCGCTTGCAAACTGGAGACCAACTGCAACGCCCGTGTACTTTTTGACCGAGCAGGGAGGCTCAGACCATGGCGAAGAGCTAGATGACGTAACAAAAAAACTAAACAAAGAGGGTCCTGGCTTCCACCCGACGAAATGAAGAGAAGCTGTTTATTTGTCTCGCACAAGCCTATTGCACATATCTGTTTTTGTTGATGAAAAGGAATGGAGTGCGTTAGTTGACAGCGGAGCAAGCATCATTGTTATAAACGCAAATATTTTTGAGAGGGCGAAAGTAAAGCGGGAAAGGCCAGTAGAAATACACGGATACGATAGAAGGCGAGATGTTCACAATAAATGGACTTGTCTAACAATATCATGTCTCGGCAACACTGTCACTGCGAAAGCATTGGTACTCGAAGTAGCGCCGTATGAATTACTCCTTGCACGTCCCGTCATCAGTGCGCTTCACCTTAATATCTACTAGACAGGAGAAATTACCATAGAAGAGAAGCGCCGCCATATCAACGCCACAGTTTCGCCTTCAAGGACTCCACGGAAGCCATCGTCAGGTGAAGACTCATGGACGCTCTACCCGCAACTGATGTGCTTAAAAGGATATCCTACGGCAACTACAAAGCTTGAGGTACCATTCAAGCTAAATTACACGAGGGTGGTGAGAAAAAAGTTTTTTAATATGTCACGAGAGAAGAGAATGTGGCTTCAGAACAAGAATCAAAGTATGTTGGATGCACAGATCATCCGTTCATCCACGGCAACGTTCGCTTCGCCCATCACCATTGCACCAAAAGAAGATAGAAGTCCTCGACTCTGCATGGAGCCCCACCACGGTGGTCTAGTGGATAAGGTACTCAGCTGCTGACCCGCAGGTCGCGCGTTCGAATCGCGGCTGCGGCAGCTGCATTTCCGATGGAAGCGGAATCGTTGTAGGCCCATGTGCTCAGATTTGGGTGCACGTTAAAGGACCCCAGGTGGTCGAAATTTCCGCAGCCCTCAACTACGCCGTCTCTCATATTCATATATTGGTTTTGGGACGTTAAACCCCACATATCAATCAATCAACTCTGCACAGACTACAGACAAATTATTGAGTAGACTGAGATTTTCGGTTTTAATGCCATGTATGAGCTCTATCATAGATGGCAAGGGTGGCTTCAGATGTTTCTCGCGCATTGACCTATGTAAAGGATTTTGGCAACTTCCGCTTTCTGAAAAATGTAAGAAATATTCTGCCTTTATTATGCCCTTTGACATTTATGAGTATAACCGACTCCCATTTGAATGGTAGAACTCACCCACTTGGTTCCAGAAAATCAGGAACGACGTCTTGCGACCATTTTTCGGGAAGCTTTGTAACGTCCACATAGGCCATATAATAGTATTCTCCCGCAACAAAGCAGAGCACTCAAACCATCTGGCTAGTGTACTTCCAGCACTTTGTGATGCAGAGCTCAAAATTAATTACAAGAGGAGTGAGTGTTCCCAAAGCAAAGTGGTGTTTCTCGGAAGAGTATTTGACGGCCAAACATAGACAACAATACAGGAATCAGTCGAACGAATCGCAAAAATGCATTAGCCACATCACTTGCACCCTTTGTGGGTATTTCCGTGTTTTGCAGGGCGTTTCCGCCCGTTCGGTAGAGATTATGTGACGTAAACCAAATACCTCCCAAAAATAACTAAGAGTGTGCCACTGCAGTTAACGGCAGAGTGTGAATCTGTTTATCGCAGCCTTGTGACCGTTATTTCGTCAGATTCGGTTTCGACTGTTTCAGACTTCAAATTGCCCTTTGAACTGAACACCGATGCTTTTTATTATGGCACAGCCGTAGTGCTTTACCAGAGAGATACCGACTCTCCACGGAGCCGCCAACAGAGGGTGGTCGGGTAGTATTCGCGCACCTTTTCGAAAACGCAACTGAACGACACGACTACAGAGGAGGAAGCCATTGCAGTCCTAATGGCCGTATGCTATTTCAGACCTTACCTGAATGGCAGGAGCTTCACGCACTTTAATAATCACCAAGCCTTTGTGATAATATCTGCCATGGTTGTGCCAGCGATACTCAGACGTCCAGTGTGTGCCCTGCGGTGGCGAAGATGATGCGATTTGTGCACGTATGTGCCGTGCGGAATCGACTACGAAGACGGCGACAGCGTGAGCAGCAGCCTCTCGAGTTCGTAACCAAGATTTCGGCAGTGCGAGGTGCAGCGTTCGAGGCCGGACTACCTCGTGGGGCGTCTGACCCATAGGTTCCACCCCGGCCACGTCGCTGCCTTTCTACCAGCTGGTGCTCAGCCTCCGCTAGGCGAAAGGCCCAGGACGGTCGACGTGGCGCTCGACCCACTCTACTGCTGCTCGACTGATCCAGGAGAGCTGGCACCGGGCTCCTGAGACTGCCTGCCCATTCCTGAGCAAGGATTCCTGAAACCTGGCTTTGCCCCGCTGGTCCAGAAGGGCTAGCGTGGATCTTCGTGCCGCGCTGCTGGTGCCCAAGGGCACAACTACCTGCCGCTGGAGGACGTCTGTCGTCGACTCCAGTTAGCCGACTGTGGCGTCGAGCCAACCGAGTTGCGACCGCACGCGCTGGCGTCGCATCAACAGAACTTCGCCACCAGAAGGTTCCGACAAGACTACGATGACGGCCCAGGCAACGACGTCGCCAAAGTTAACTGTAGGCCGGACGTTCTCTATATTTCCCTAACTTGTTCGCGAGCACGTTAGCCCTAGTGTGTATTCATGTAAAGGTGCGAAGTGTGTGAAATATTTCTCTGACGTTTGTTTGTGTACAGGCGTACTAACAACTTCTTTCTAGCATGGTCTTGCCCCGATATAACATCACAAACTGGCGAGCCTGCCAGGATCTGCCCGTTAAACCAGCGAAAGAAGACAGTTTCGCTCGCGTGAAGACACACACGTCCAAACTGCACCATGGAATCAGACAAACTCACCACTGTAGGGCTCCAACTAGGCTAGGCAGGTGCAGAGCTTCACAAGTGGATTGATGCCCAGCAAACTGAGCTAAGAGATGAGAGAGCTGCAGAACGAGATGCTTCCAAAGAAGCTGATGAGAGGGAGCGCGAAATTCTTGATCTTAATCTAAACCTTCAGGAAGGAGCCAAGAATGTGCCAGTAGCAGCGACTGAGGATTTGCCTACGCCTAGCACCTCCTCATCTGTGAATCCACACAAGTTACTACCTTTTTTTGACGAGAAACGCAATGATTTGCATGCGTATCTTCAGCGTTTAGAGTGTGTCGCGACCAGACAGAATTGACTGGAAGAAAACGGGGTCTCGCTGTAAGCATGTGCCTAACCGGAGACGCGTTAACCGTGACCGCCGGATGTTTGCTGCCGATTCCCTGGATTACCAGAAGGTAAAGAAAGCGCTACAGCGGCGATTTGAGTTCACGTACAAAGTTATCAGGAGGCGTTTAGAAAAGCGCCAGCAGCAGATGGCGAAACTGGGATGCAGTTAGCAGCAAGAATTTCGAGCTATTTCGACTATTTATTCGACACGGCAAATGTATCCGAAACCTATGTATGTCTAAGAGATAACGTGATTGCTGAGCAATTCTTACGTTGTTGCCATCCCAGGCTACTAGTATTCCTAAAGGAGCGAGAATGTAAATCATTAGATGAACTCGCTAACCTGACGGACTGATTCCTTGAGGCCCAGAATTCGCCTAATATATGAAAAGGTATTGAAACTGCGAACAATTCCAATAGAGAGCTCACCGAAGCGCCGCGGAAACCAGCCCAAAATTGCATACTTTGTCATCGTTTTGAACATTTGGCTCCCTACTGCCGCAATCCACTTAAGCAGATACTCAAGTGCAAGTTGTATGGCAAAACAGGACACTTAGCAGAAAATAGCCGAAGCAAGTCTCGAGACGACAACACGAGTTCTTCCTGCGCTTTTACCGAATCCAAACCTTCCCAGGCCCGTACTAAAAAGCGTCTGGACATCTAAGAAGGTAGATTCCTTATTCCAGTCACCATGGAAACAACACCGTGCAGCATGCAGTACGTTTCCTGGTCGACGGGATGCCAGTGGTTCGAGGTGTACTGCTAGTAAGAGTGGTTCGAGTACTCCGTGACACGGGATTCAACACGGCAATCGTCCAACGGGAACTCATTCTTGACGTCTGCTTGACAGGCAAGACAATCAGCGTCGTTCTGCTAGACGGGTCATCTAGCCATCTCCCGGAAGCTGAGGTACACATCAACACACCGTATTTCACAAGGGGGCTGAGAGGGGCTCGTATGGACCAACCGGTGTATGATGTCGTCTTGGGAAACCTACCAGGCGTCCGAGAGTCGTGTGATCCAGACTCTGAGTGGAAGCAGGCGGCTCATACGCAGGTGGATAAGTTAATAGTGGAAACACCTACGACCAAGTCACCTGTTAACTCAAAATCGGTTTCGCCTAGCGTGGTGAACGCCAAGGCCAAACAACACGATAATAAGAAGAGCAGGCGTTTGTACGTCTCAACAACAATGTTGCCCGACGTTACATTAGCACAACTCGTCGAGGAGCAGCGAAAGAATTCCACCCTGAAACCTACTTTTGACAAAGTCAATAAAGACTTCAAATCGGGAAAGGGCCACTTCTACGAGTTTATTGAAGATATAGGGTTGCTTCACCGTCGCTACCGGCTTGTGATAGGCAGAACGTTTAAACAAATGATAACACCGATACCATTCCGAGAAGACATCCTGGACATTGCTCATGCATGTATTATGGCAGGACACGAGGGTATCAAGAGAACTCCTAATCTATTCTTGAAGAATTTCATTGGCGTGACCAGGCCGGAGACGTCAAGCGCTTTGTCAAGTCTAGCGACAAATGTCTAAGAACTACCCGGAAGAGAAAATAAGAGTCGCACTACTAGACAACATGTATTTTATCCGCACACCTTTTAAAAGGGTCGTGGTTGACTTATTCGACCCCTTTTCTTTAAGATCTCACCGTGGGAACCGACATGTCCTAACGTTATTCGATTTCGCTACTCGGCATCCTACCGCTGTAGCACTCCCCACAATCGATTCAGTTCATGTTGCGGAAGCACTGATCGAGATTTTTTCTCGCATCGGCTTACCAAAGGAAATTATCACTGACCAAGGGGCAAGTTTTACCTCTAAACTGAAGAAAGATGCCAGTCGGCTTCTCTCTTTGAAGTTTCTAAAGACGACGCCCTATCACGCGATGGTGAATGGTCTTGTAGAGAACTTTAGTGGCACCCTCAAGACAATGTTGAAGAGAATGTGCCAAGAGAGGCCCCGCTCTTGGCATAGGTACCTCGCCCCGCTGCTCTTCGCGTATAGGGAAGTCCCACAGGCAAGCCTCGGATTCTCTCCGTTCCAACTAATTTGCAGCCGCCACGTCCGAGGACCACTTACCGTGCTTAGAGATCTGTGGACGAATGATGTGTTTGACACTGAAACTTCGACGACGTACACCTGCGTCTTCAATCGGCGCAGTCACCTGGAGGAGACTTGCAAAACAGCACACGAACAGCTGGGGAAGGCTCGGGCGAAACAAAAGACCTGTTATGACAGGAAAAGTCACCCAAGCAAGTTATCTCCTGACGAGAAGGTTTTCTTTTGCGGCCGATCTACTTAAACAAGGTTTTAATGCAGTGGAAAGGGCAGTTTCCTGTCATTACCTGGAACAATGACATTGATTACGTCATCAATGTTTGTGGAAAGAACAATATCTTCCACATAAACATGCTGGAAAAATAGCATAGCCAACAAAACCGAAACATGCATCAGTTGTTGCGGAGGCCCACGGGGGTTTCTCCGAAAATGACGAAGTAAAGGAGATGCCAATGTTGAACTTGCATTGCACACATTTACGCTCGAAGGTCAAGCTATCCCCGCACCTCACTGGTGATCAAGTGCAGAAGGTGCAGACACTTTTTAAGGAGTATGTGGACATTTTGTCTGACCTATCAGGAAGCCAGTGCTGGCGTAGTGTTCGCTACGTCTGACCTCCGATAAGCCCGTCCATGTTCAGCAATATCCCATGGAGTAGTCTTTTTCCTTACGTTATATAAAGTGTTGCGACAACGCTGGAGCCGACTACTTGAGCCGCCCATAACTGCCGGTCAGGCAGTCCCTTTTTTATTGAAACCCCTAACCCTCACTTGTGAATCCAGTCGCTCGTGGCAACTATATAAAATCGCAGTTATCTTGTATAGTTGACCTGTACGCAGCGCTTTGTAAGCGTCTGCTACTGCGACTATGTGAACACTAAAGTGAACATGCGGAACACTGCCCCTCGTTTTACCCCGCACCCTTGTGGTAGAATAGCTGTAAACAACTTTCTCAAAACAGGGGGTGATGTGACAATATGTGCCGTGATTGTGAAACCGGAACTCAGACCTCGAGTGTGTGCCGTGTGATGGCGAAGATGATGGGATTAATGCTCGTATGTTGCATGCGGAATCGACCACGAAGACGACGACCGCTTGTGTGCAGCGCCCTCGCGGGTTCGTGACCAAGATGTCGGCAGTGCGAGGTGAACTAAGTGCCAAGTGCGGCCGAAGCACGCAAGCACTTAGGATAAACAAATACGTAACGACCCATCATTCCAATAGTATACCTAACGGGTCGCGGCGCCAAAGTTCGCTCTAGTAACTATCGTAATAAACTCTAAGCCAAGTTCTTTGCAATACCAGTGCGCGTTAAGAAAGCCAGATGCTCGAAATTCCCGGAGCCGTTCAACACGGCGTCACTCATATTCAAATCATGGGGCTGGCGCTTTCAACACCAGACAATTTTATTATCATTCTCAATAATATTGATTTCATTAATATTATTAGTAGTAGTGCATCGTGATTGTTCTTATAAAGTAAATAAACAAATATATTGTTATTTTATTATTATTATATACTATTATTATTATTATTATTATTATTATTATTATTATTATTATTATTATTATTATTATTATTATTATTATTATTATTATTATTATTATTATTATTATTATTATTATTATTATTATTATTATTATTATTATTATTATTATTATTTGGAGCGCCACAATCACGCCCAGTAATCAAGCTTCCACAGGACTACCTCTCTCACTATTCTATTGCCCGAAATATGAAACTTGTAGCACTCTTCTGTTTTCACCTTGAATTTGTGCACCATGCAATTAAGACATGAAGCCACGTTTTCAATCTCACTGGTAGTGATATATAGGTGCGCCCGCAAAGCAAACACAGCATGCCTCGCTGCTTTCTTTTTTATGTGGACAGCATTGTAAATTTTAGCGCTCAGGCTAACACCAGCAACTGTGCTGCTATGTGCGATGACGCGTTTAGAGAGACCATGGGTGCATTTGACGGCTCACGGTTGTCCTACCCGTTGTGTCTTCTCTTCGACGACCGCTCGACCATCGGGGTCTCGTGTGAGAACCTCTATAACCGTTCCCCAAAATTTACTGTTCCCTGACTGACTGACTGACTGACTGACTGACTGACTGACTGACTGACTGACTGACTGAAGTGAACTTTATTTTGTCCTGAGAAGACAAGTCCCCCTAAGGGGGCTTGTCCGCGGGCCGCGTTCACGACGAGACCGGGAGGTGGAACTCGACGGCCAGGTCGTGGGCTCTTTGGACAGCCCGAAGTTGATCTTCCTCTTTCAGACTTGTGAGGAGAGCAGTACACTGTTCCTCCGTGGCTGATGACCCTGCAGCCGCGCGCAGCATAGGGCATTGCCACAGCATATGTTGCAAATAGCATCTCCGGAGCCCACATCGAAGGCAGCCCGGCTTTATTTCACTAATAAAACGTGAATAAGAGATAGGCGAAGGGTAAGAACCTGTTTGTAACAGACGTAAAGTGAGAGTTTGTGGTCTCATTAGATGAGGATGATGTTGAAGAAACTTGCTGCGCTCAAGGCGGTAGTGCTGACAAATTTCGTTGTACGTTAGAAGCGGGTCCCGCTGCCATGGCTCGCCCTGGGCCCTGGGACCTTACGCCGAGTAAGGTTTCGCGCCTGGGAGTGAGCTAGCTCGTTGGCGTTAGGGATGAGGGGGTGAGCATCTTGGCCCACGTTGCCGGGGAACCAGATCAAGTGTTTAGTATCAGCCCACGTTGCACGCGAGAACACGCGGGCTGCCTCTTTACAAACTGAGCCGGCGCGAAAGGCCTTAGCTGCGGCTTTGGAGTCTGTGTATACTGTTGTGCGATTCGTGGTCGTCAAAGCTAATGCTATCGCTACATGTTCCGCGCGGTCTGCATCCGTGTTGGGGAGTGTAAGAGAAGTGAGTTATTTACCTTGTAGCGACGTAACAGCTGCTACGAAGTGCTTGAAATTAACGTATTGAGCGGCGTCCACGAAAGCTACTGAATCGAGCATTGTTGCAGTGGTTTTGAGGAGGGTGGTTTCTCTAGCCTTACATCGGCCGGGGTTGTATTGCGGGTGCATGTTACGTGGGAGCGGAGAAATGATGACGCGTTCGCGAAGCTCAGACGGCAACGTGCACTTTCTTTGGTCGATGATTGGATAGCTTATTTTGAGATGCGCCAGGAGTTGACGTATCGCCTCAGTCGAGGAGAGTCGAGCAATCTGGGCTAGCTTCTGGGCCTCAACAATCTTACTGAAAGTGTTATGAAGGCCTAGCGCCATAAGTTTCTGTGTGTTGGTATGTATGGGGAGCCGAAGTATCTGTTTGATATTCTTTCTAATGATCAGATTAAGCTTCTTTGTTCTCATCTCATTCAGTCCAGGGGAGCCCTCTGTCTTTTTAATTCCTCCTTATACCTACCTCCTCTTGTGAACAACAGCTGATACGTCCAACATTGTTAAAAAGAGTTGCGGGGTTTCATTTCCTCTTTTAAACCAACCACCCTTGACCCCCACCTCTCGTAGAAAGCCTACCCATTTCAGAGCTGGATTATTTCACGTCCGACAAAATCATTTATATTATTGATGAACATTAGTTCTCATTTCTTTCGCTGGATACAAGTATGCCTAACATAGAGTATGCTAGATTTACCACGAGGTTGGCCAACTCTTAGCTGCTACATTGTGTCGTGCCATCGTGGGTGGATCTGAAAAAGGAATCAGCTTGATGATTGCTCTGAATGCCGTAGTGACTAGGTGATCATTGAAATATAATGTGTTGTTTTTCTTATAGCTTCCTGGTAAAACTACCTGGTTTGCGCAAAGAGCTACTCAAGTCAGCGGAAAGGCTGACGTCGACCAGAGAAGGTAACCTTATAGCACTGCCTCGCAATCACAAAGAAATGTCGACGGATTACGTGGTTCAGCTTTGACAAAATGTAGGGTGGCACAGAGGCCAATTGTTGCGATCGAGATTGAAATCTCCAAAAGAAGAAAAGAGCAACAACGGTCGCAGGAGTTCAGGTGCCATCCACGGCGGCGAAGCCACGGCGGCAAAGGTGGCGTCTACGTTAAGCCGGAGCCAAACGGGTGTGTTGCCTCTGTCGGGGGGCCTTAAATGTCCAATCATCCGGCGTCGGCTCAACCCCATGGATCCCCTTTGTTCCGGACACGGCTCAGCCATACACGGCTAGGCGTGGGAGGGAGTAAAACCCCCTCCTCCGTTAGCTCAGGTCCATGGTGTCGCTATGCACCGAACGCCTGCTTGCGTAAACGCGCCTGCGGGGTAGCTCACATTTTTCAGATGATTATTGCAGTTTAAAGAAAGTAGCTCGTAACCGTCTCAGTTTTGCCTCAAATCAATGACACCCTCGATCGCCTCGATAGAGTTAATTACTTTTCGTGTATCGACCTTCGGAGCGGCTGTAAGCTAATTTCAGTAAAGTCCATGCACCGCGAAAAAAAAATTACGCTCGACGCTCTCCACTGGTTCAGAAGCTACCATTCGGACTCTGTGACGTGCGGGCAACTTTCAAGCGTATTGAAGACTGCAAGCTTCGAGTATATAAAATGTCCATCACCTTGTGTTACTCATGCCATGCCACCATCTATTCGCCAACGTTAGTAAGCTACCTCGCATGTCCGTCGGTCATTCTGAACGTTCATGGAAGAGCTGCTTTCGGGCTGACTTCTGCAAAGTGATTTGTCGGACAACGCTAAGTCATTATACATTATATACCCCCCCCCCTTGCGAACGATGCCTGAACTTAATCGGGTCCCTTTAAGGTGCGAGCAGTGCAAGTATTTCGGGTGCCGTGTTCTATGAAAAACATCGGAACATTAGTATAATTATGTTATTGTCCTCACTTTTTCTGCCAAAAAATGTTCAGCCAGCAGCACTTGGAGGACATCGCAAAACAGCAGAGCTGGTGGCCTACAGCCGGGCTGAATGAAGTGGATAGAATGGGAGTCAAGCTGCTTATGGGTGAATAAAATGTTAGGAGCAGAAGTGGATGTAGTCGTGAGTGTGGAACCAGAGTGCAGTGAGAGTGGCGGCAAGAGGGGCACATATAGAATGGAATGAAAGAACTTTATTTAGGACAGGCACATATCAGTAGGTGGATCCGCCAACGTTCTGTGGGTCAATGCCACTGCGATCTAGGGCTGTCTCTGGACATAAAGACATCGGCCAAGCACAGCTTCGCTGCTAAAGAAAGTTTTCTGCACGTGGCATGTCGAGCAAGCAGACTACCTTTCTGCCTGGATTGATCTGCTAACTGTGCCACCATAACTAAGCCATTTTGACCTGGCGTAGCATACAGAGCTACAAATGTATGTCCGTGGCCTTGTAAATAAAGCGGTCGTCGGTCAACAACAGCAAGGCAACGGTTCAGTCATTACTTAAGCAAGCTGTGTTCTCTTATCCGCCAAACATACATTTTCCATCACAAAGATTCCATGCCTAGCTTTATTGTAGGCCATGTTCTAGTTCGGGCTTTATCTGTGCAGCATAAGTTGTTCTATGTTCGCAAATCGTGGTGGTCTCTGCATGCTGTCGTCGTTCATGGACCCGTCTGGGTGATGCAGTCGCTGGGCAGTACGTCACGCAAGAATACTCGTTCGTGTTTTATTACAGGCCGGGGCTACCGAGTAAAAACTGACTGTCTGTCGGATCATCAGTTAGAGCGTCCGACCTAGCTTACGTTGAATTAAACCCCTTCATGCTCTGAATTGGCGTCTTCTGTTCTCACGTTCGCCGCACAGCGACGACGTCCATAATTATTGGCCATCATCGATCGTGGATCGCTTGTGCGTTGAGCTTATGAGCTACCTTGTTTGGCTGAAATTTTATTAGAATGCCTGGGTAAGGATCCTGTATACAAAAGTGCCTGATATTTTAGGAAATTGGCAGCTTTTTTTTTCTCTCAGTAGTGTTTTTACTCAGATATTTTCATTCGCTTGAGCGTAGGAAACTCGGAGATTATGTATGGGCCACCAGCAAGACTCAGCACAACCTCCCAACTTCCAACATTTAGGAAACACATTCATTACTACAATTAGTGGAATGGCGCAATGCGCACTCTTCTATCAGTAAGTGAGTGTTTTCACTGTGTTCTAGCAGGTATTAATTGTTTGTATTTTTTTACATTATAGGGGAATGCACATCGATAATGTTGCAGTACAGATTTGCGAAAACTTATGGAGTACTAATCTCAACTTATTTTATATCCGTGTCAATGCTATGGAATCCTGGTAAGTTATGAGTGCGTTTGTGTGTAATGAAGGGCTGCCACAATTCCTAACAATCCTTCACAAGAAAAAGCTTTCAATATTCGTTAGTTTTTGCAGCGCAGTTCCTGGCAACACGTTGTACAGCCAGCATGATATCTTTGTAGTTGAAATGAACACACATGAGGTGTTATGGCCTATGCTTCCCGAGGACTCGTGCTAAATATACTTACATAAAGATTCTTTGTTCCTGCTTGCTTTGTTTTATTGAAACTTCTGAGTCAAACTGCACAAATACAACCAGAGGTGTACAACGTAGTGCTATTTTGATCTGTTTTGATCCTTTACGGGAACTAGGTGCGGTTTTAATGTCTCCATAAAAGCTTATAACATTTATGCAAAGTGGGCTCTTCGAACTTTGGGAAGAAACTGCAGATACGTTACTGAGGTACTTGCTTTGTAATAGCGGTTGTTTCGCAGCCATTTAGCACGACGTGTTTGATGCCAATCTCGTCGATATCGCACGCAAAACCAAAACCCTTAAAGTATATGTCCGACTGTCTGTTACTGGTGCGTTTATCTATGCTTTGTTATGAAAGCCACACTTTCCGAGCGAACGTTAATTCAATGCTTGCTCGCCAAAAAAGATCCCAATTTGGTGTTTATCATCTTGCTAAAACTCCTTTTCAGTGCAGTGCTACCAAAGACACTATACATATACGCGAATAGACAGGTTTTTGCATTAAAAATTCCCAAACCAACCCTGCAAACACAATGAACTAGCTAGTTTTTGTCTCCTGGCATTTCACGTCTTTTCTGCACAATTCGTGACATCGGCTCTGAGGTCATGTGATGTCACGAGGAAATAAATTTTCAGATTGTTTCGTATGTGATATCATATCAGTTTTAAATTGCCTCCTACACTACTCTGCCAAGTAATAACACACCTGTGCTGCCTTGTCTCGCTGAACTATCTTGAGTGATAAGCTCACTTCATTTCATTTTGCGCTTTTTCGGCGGCGTAAGCAATGGTAAACGCGTGTAGAGGAAGAAACAATATCGTGGCAGGCTCAACACGTAGTGCTGCCATTTTTTACATCTTTTATGAAGAAATAAGTGGCCAAACGAATATAACGGATATAGTGAAGAGATATAAAGGCAAGAAACCACTCCTTCGTGTTTGGACTCGGAGTGGTTTTAAGATTCTGCCAATATTAGGATCCAAAATGATTGTCACGCAGGTGTCTTCAGCACGTTTTGAAACGGAATGCTCACCAGTTATTCAAAAAGAGGTTAAGCTTCATTAGACTCGTTGGTTCACTTTGCAGTTCATTCACGTACATTGTACGATGTGAGCTCGCACTGCGTACTAATATCGATTGATGGAGCAGCATTTTTGACATGGCTGCAATATTATTCGTTCTGCTGGCTATGTTTTGTCTCTCTTCGTTAATTGAAATATCTCATTCCAGATTAAGAAGGAAGTTATGTACAGTCCCAGAACTGTACAACTCATAGGTTTACTTGCCAAGGACATTAAAAAGCCTTGCACATATACGCCAACCCTTATATTACACTTTTGCTTCAATGCGCCGACATGCACATTTGAAGATTCCTGAACAGGGCATGCGTTAGCTCTATGACACGTATATATGTGTAGCAGCTTGAGTAGATGCAGGGTGCCGGTTTCGGGCGGACCGCAGCGCCATGTATGCGATAATAAAAACTGACACAAGAAATCAGAGAGAGCTTAAGCTTCGCCTTGACAAGCAGATTTGATAGCATTATCAGGGCTTGTGCACCGCCTTCTGAACTGCTGTCTTGCATCAGTTCTTTGTGGACGCCTTGAGCTTGCCGTAAGGATACGAGCCACTGTGTGCGTAACACTACCCGTTTCAAAGTATCAATAAATGCCTACTGCAGGCACAGGTCCCACATGCCCATTAGGCCGTAAATATTCATTTTATGCATCTGCAAAGGGCCCATTACATTTGCGTGTGGCAACACAAGAACCTTCACAGTTCTTCATAATCTCGGTAGTTCTGCTGCCGCTCATAGATAAATATGTCAGAGCGCTTCGTAATAGGCTGGTCCTTCAAACACGCACTCATTCCTCAATCGACACGTTTTGCCGCCAGGTGCAATTCTGCGCATCTGATGAGTAATAAATGATGCGCTGAGAAGAATTTTTATAAAAGGGAGCACGGGAACGCGTGGCCTACGCACTCCGGCGGCTGTTGGCAGTGCGTTCAAGCGGAAGCGGAAGCTACCACCGTCTCTTTTCGCGTCATCCCACGGCGAGGAAAACAACCATTCGTTATTGCTATAGAACCAGCGGCAAGATTGCGACCCCCTCCCCCTTCAATGTGATCACGCGAGAGCCGGTAATCAGCTTTAAGGGGTAGGAGTTGCAATCTTGTCGCTCTATATCAGCAACGAATGGTTGTTTCGCTCCCTGCGAATTGACGCGAAAAGAGACTGTGGTAGCTCCCGCTTCCGCTTGAACGTGCTGCCAGCAGCCGCCGGAGTGCGTAGGCCACGCGTTCCCGTGTTTCCTTTCATAAAAATTGAGACTGTAAACTATCGCTGCTGCTTGTAATAAACAGCCAATACGCTAAAGCAAAATAATAACGCATCGTAGTGATTTTTGTGGTTGTGTCCGATATTACTTACACTGCTTTGAACGTTTTTCTTTGCCTCAGAGTACGTGAACGCCGGCGGACCCGGAAATAACCTAGCTGGAAGGTGGAAAACAAACGCCTGGTGTCGGGAAGAAGGAAGTGAATGCAAACGTCCGACGCTAACAACAATGTTTACTCGTTGGTTCGCTAGATCAGATGGGAGCGCATGTTACAGTATTCTAACAAGTGGTTGTAAGGGGCCTCGCTACGCCACGGAGGGGCAGTGCAGAGTGAAGTGTGGAATAAGGCGCGGTTGATTTGACACGCGCAACCACCTCTCGAAGAAAAGCTACTTTTTATGCGAAATAAAGTGTTGCTTTTTTCTTAGGGTCATCTCACAATGCTCCCTGTGTGAAATATATTTTGTTCACCAATACATGAATTCCAAACTGAGCTACAAAAGTACACTAACTTTACTCACAATGTGTTTGTTCAATTAGTATTCAATAGCTAAAGTAGGAACTTGTATTAGGGGCGAATGCACCGTGAGCTTATCACACCTTGGATGCCGTGTCCTCTATGCTAGGAACCTCTTACGAGTTGGAGCTACAACGAATAATTTTTGTCATAACTCGTTCTTAATACTTCTAATGACAAAGCAAATACCCTGCAATCAGAGATCAACGCGCACTGTAAAGTGACAAAGCATTCGACAGACCAATGAAGGCCGAATGCCAAAAACGTTCTTTCCTTATTACACCATGGATCTCTATATTCTGTACCGATAATATGGTGGATAAATAGAAACGTATACTAGCTTCATTCGCCAACAGGCCAGGCGTCTGGCCAGAAACTTATAAGTGCAATTTACACAGATGCATTGAAGTTAGAGTCCCCTTCCACAGGGGCGTATCCGGAGGGAAAGGGGACTTATGGTGCTTCAGCTCTTCTCCTCCCCCCCCCCAAATTTTTCCCCCTTTTTTCCCACATTTATTGCTGACCAAAACAGCTATACGCACTGTAAATTGCCCTGGATTTTTTATATTCGTTTTATCAGTCGAACCCACACTGGTGCGAACAATGATGACCCCTGGTGGCACTCTATGTGATTACGCAGCGCATCAGACCATCAAAAATACTCTGCAAACAAAGGCGCAGTTCATGAATTACCAGTTTGCGCCACAGTGAGACGTTCATCCACGGGCTCCACTGTTCCTTGCTCAGGCGTGTTACGAAAGAGGAACTATTGCTGACAGCCAGATGGCCCGTATTTGACATCTGACAGCCAGATGGCCAGAGGACATGGCCTCTCTGTATAATTTAGAGGTCCGCGTAAGTGCACGATTGGCCAACAAAGAACACACAGAATTTCAGGTGGATGAATAATGAAGCACTGAGTTTAGGTGAGAATTCCAACAATATGTTTGCCTGTACATGCTTCATCTATATGGTGTTCTTGCGAGGCGGTTTAAGAAAGGTGAACATGCAACAATAACGTTATCTAGAGAAGTTGACACATAATAGTTTCTTATTACCAACAACATTATACCTCGCACCTATGTAGAAATTTTAGGGCAGTTTAGGAATCCCGAGATTCTCAGGGAGTAGGAGTGATATTGTGTGTAGCTACAGTAATAAAATTACTGAGAAAAAAATTAGACTAGCAAATAAGCTGTAGGTGCGCTGGATACAAGAACTGAAAAAGAAAGGTTGAAACAAAGTGAAAGCGCCAGCGTATTGGCATGATTTTGTCATGGCGGGGTGCACAACTGAGTCGTGTCGCTGTGCTGAACAATGGGGCGGTAAAATGACCGGTGTTGCTTGAGCCTGGCGCGAGTGTTGATGCGGCAAATGGGGCACAGGTGCCCTATTTGCACCTGCTGCACTCTCAAATGGAAGCTATATATATGCACATCTTGACCCAGGTGCAAATAGACTATCTTCAGTTACTCTAATCTTCAGTACTTCTTGCAACAGAGTAAATCTACGCTCCAAACAAACTAGCATAAAGGAGGATAAGAGAGCGAATTCCGGGAAATGCCGCAGGTCCCTGCCAAAGCCAAATACAGAACCGTTGCAAATACAGACTCATATCATAGACATTTATTTTATGATGCTCTCATTGTGAAAACATAGCCCAAATGCGTAATATCAATAAGGCTCGAACCGTAGTGGAAGGCTTAAGAAACCAGCAAGCACTTCACCAAGCACAATCACCAAGCACAACCACCAAGCACAGCCAAATAATCACAACCAAACACCATAACCTGTGAAAGGGTTAACACGCCAGTGGACAACGACTATTTATTTTAAATGCGAACATTTCTTGGCGAACTCCAGCTTCTTTGAGCGTGTCTGTCAATCTATCTATCTATCTATCTATCTATCTATTTATCTATCTATCTATCTATCTATCTATCTATCAATCTAGCCGCCTAAAACTTTTACCTCTGCTGGCTGTTTCAATAATGGTATCAACACAAAACTGCGATAAAATGACCGTATAAAAACGTATTTGACTATTCATAACATTATAATGATGATATGCAAGTCATCAATGTTATGATTTACATTTCATGGTCCTGCAGCTCTTGCGGTGGTTTCGTTCACATGGCATGTTGCAAAGCTGGTATGTGTGACATGATTTCGTGGTGAACACAAGCGACAGATCCTAACAAGAAAATCATGACATGCGTGTCATGTAACAAGATGGCTATATGCCACGCTCATGATGTGCCCGCGGCCATTTCTCTTGCTTCCCATATACCAAATTTAATATTACGGTACGTGAATGGATGAGGAAGGTATGTGACTTGTGCAAACATGATAATCATGAGATGCGTGTCGTGCAAACCCATGACTACAGGCTACGCTCATGATGCGCTGGCGGCCGTTTAGCTAGCCTCACTTATACCAAATTCGGTATTACGTGAAGTCAACGAATGGCAAATGTATGTGACTAGTGCAAACATGATAATATTGAGATGCACGTCATATAATAACATGACTACATGCCACTGTCGAGGCGCAAATACATTTCGACGTGACGTGGTGCGCGTGTTTACCGGCGTTTATTTCATCGTGTCACGGTGGCGTTGCCCCACCAGGTGCCGGTCCTGCTTTGTACTCACAGGAGCGCGCCGCGCTGCGTCGCATTGACGCATCCGCGTTTCAGCACGTCCACCGTCCCTCAATCACACAAAGAGGGAGACGCAGTGTTGTCGGGGTAACACATGGGCGCGAAATGCAGCATGTCGCATTTCACACCGGTTGCTGCCGGGCCGTGCCGACGGACGCTGGTCGCGCCATTCTCCCTTGGCGTCAGGCTATAGAGTGCTCGCGTTTTGCTAACGTAGCGTCGGTGTGCCTAGCGTGATGTGCTCGCGGCCGCTTTGCTAGCTCCACATATACCAAATTTGGTGTTACGTGACTTAAATGGATGGTGCAAACATGATACTGGTGCAAACATGATAATCCTCACACGCGTGTCATGGAAGAACATGACAACATACCGTGCTCGTGACCATTTCGTTAGCTCCACATATACTAAACATGGTATACGTGACGTAAATAGATGACGAAAATAAACGACACATTCAAACGTGGTAATCATCACGCGGAAGTTATGTGCGGCACCTCAACCTCATAACGTTGTGCTGATTTTAAAGTGACATATCAACCTTCCTCATTTGTGCTTTGCATATCATCAATTCCCACTGAATGTGGGATCTGCCACTTTTCCTAAAATTCGGCACTACAAGGCAGACTACTCTTGGAGATGTGAGCGTATGTGAACATTGAAATCCTATATATAGCGCCGCGTTCACAGTGAGCATTCCGGCCGCTGAAAGTGCGCTGAATCCGATTCAGCGGTGGCGAGATCTGCCGAAACAGCCCTCTTCGTGCCGATCGCTCTCGGGCCGATTTTTGCGGCATCACCGTGGACCAATAGAAGTGCTAGTCGAGGAATTTTGAAATACGGCGGGTAAGCCCTATTCATTTGTAATGTCATTGTGAACGTAACTGAATGTTGTAACCAATTTCAGTTCACGTCCCTACTTCGTGGAAGAGATGACCGAGCTTATCGTCGGAGTGACCGAGCTTTTCACGGTATTCTAGAGCAAGACGAACACACGAACGCCGCTAGCGTCGGCGGTTTTTTCTGCTATTCATGCCTTGCAAGACAGCGACTTGCCAGCAAAGTAAGCGGTACTGCTTCTTCTTGCTGCCTGCGTACGAGAATCATCGAAACGAGACCACCGGATACCGTTGTGGCATTTGCGATTCGCGACAACTAGGGGTAAGAGCGCTAGAGTAGTCGGTCAGCTACCCAGTCTGCCTTACTTTTCTTCTAGATAAGCTATAAATTGCAAAACAATTATAAAGTTGATTTGGTGCAAAAATCAAGAAAAAACGTCGCTTAAGGACACCTTTCAAGTTCATTTGCCAGAACGGCAACTTATTTTCTGTGACACAAACTTTTAGGTTGCAGTCTGCCAGGTGTTGGTTTGTGAAACCGAGGTGCCACTGATGGTCCGCACTATAAGCCAAAAACGGCTGAAATGGGAGCAACGACTATTTTTTATTATTATTATTATTATTATTATTATTATTATTATTATTATTATTATTATTATTATTATTATTATTATTATTATTATTATTATTATTATTATTATTATTGAAAGGACCAAGCGGAACAAGATGGCCGACATGTTCGAAAACGGGGGAGCAAGTGTATTAGTCTTCAGTTTACAGCTACCGCAAGTGCCTAACACACGCAGCAGCAGCTTGGAAAGTTGGCACGTCAAAGTGGACCAAACGCCGAAAGACGTGAAAAACAACAATATAAAAAAGGCCTAGACACACCGTTCGTCTGCTAAGGAAGGAAGTCAAAGCCGATCAAGCACCGAAACACGTGCAGGGGGGGGGGGGGGTTGGTGATGGCGTTGTGCAGGTCAGACGAGTTTCGATCGGCTCCAGTGATTTCTTCGCTTCTTGGTGTTATGTGAGGCCTCATTCACCCGAAGTTGGGTCGAAAAGGACTTCTCAGATCATCGGAACGCTGTGGACACAATAATCGCACCAGTGGGTGGACGTTTGTACATTAATAAGGGACTTTCGTGACGACGACGCTGAGTGTGCAGCTACAGACGCCATCATTCAGCCCGGCCGCGCCGCTGTCTGCGTGGTGCACAGACACCACGTCTCAAACAGAAAATTACTTGTTCGCATCACATTAAGAGATGGAATATGAATCATCGAAGACCCCGGGGGACGCTGAGGAGAATAACAAGGATTCCGGATGGATTACTGTGACTAAACGACGATCGGAAGTGAGGAAAGCCAGTAGAGCTGCTGGCACCAGAACGCCGGCGTTCAAGATGAACGCTCAAGAACCTACGCCTGGACGTCACAGTTTCAGAGATCTAAAAAAAATTTTATAAGGGGAAGCAAGATGCCACCGTTGCATTGTGAAGAAACTAAGGTCGCCTTGAAGCCGAGAGGTAATCTGTGTATTAGCAAGTCTGGCGCGTCCGTCGTGGCAGAGGCCATATGGAGTGCGGCGCGGCTCAGTCCGAGAGAGAAACACGGACGCAATGTGCCCTGATCATCCGCAAAATATTATGCTCTTCATTACTTCGAGCCAAAAGAATGTTAAGCGCTACGTTAACGTTGAAGCCATTACGGTGGCCTGACAGCGCCAACTTACCGTATTAGGGTTCGTAGTAATGAAGGCGAGCAACCCATGCAATGTGACCCGTCCCCAGAGCATGCTAGAGATGCGGAGATATTACGATTGAAAAAAAAACGCCGAGCTTAAGGATACGCTTAATAAAATGGCAAATGAAATGGTGGAATTTATAAGAAAGCTCAGCACGATGCACAGCAATACTGAAGGCGAAACCACCGATACGCTGGTTCCAGCCCCTATTGGAGATGGGCCCATGGCAACCAAACGCAGAGCGGTAGTAATCAAGCTTAAGAACACGGAATCGCAAGTCTAGGAGATTAAGCGAACGCTGGTTAGAATTACAGAGAACATTAAGATGGTGGCAGGGAGTCTAGCTAGCCTCACGGAGATTGTTAGGCAGATGCAGGCTCCTCTCATTGACCCAGTAGAGGGGCTTAGGGCAATGAATGAGCGCATCATTGCGCTAGAAAATTACGCCAAACTGCCTAAATCTACGCCAAAGGGTGCGTCGCCTGGCAACGTCGAAATGGCCGCTCCCGCACACGTCGATAGCCCAGGAGTTCATTACGAAGAGGAACACATCTTTCGAGCCACGCTGTCCCCCCATGTTGGTGTTCAAAGTAGGATTCATAATAGATGACAATAAAGACACTGTCTGTATTTGGCAATGAAACTGCAGGGGGCACGCTGGAAAAAGAGCACTCCTGCAGCAGTACTTTAGAACAATAACAAAGAAACCTCAAATTATAGCCCTTCGAGAGACCTTAGCCTCTGCAGCGTCCCTTTCTGGTTACCGGGCCGTCCCTGGCCAGTCAGTAGGACGAGATGTTTGCACACTAATAAGTAAAAAGCTGACACACGTCACCCACAAATTGAAATGACCAGATGCAATATTGTATATGAAATGGTAGAGATCATACTTGACACACCACGGCGCAATCAGCGGAAAAACGGTGTTTTTGTTTTGATTGACAGGCGCCACCAGTTCAAGACGTTGCTAGAGGGGGCAGTTGAATTAGCCGGTCCTCCACCCCTTGTCATAGTCGGTGACTTCAATGCCCCACATGGCTTATGGAAATACGTGTATGAAACGAGAAAAGGTAGCGACCTCTGGTAGGACGCCACCGAAATAGACCTTACTTTAATCACTAATAAGGCTTTTCCTACGCGGATAGGCTACTCTGCGACCAGACACACGACGCCAGACCTCGCTTTCCTCAAGATTGTCGAAAAGACTACACGGGTCAACACCGCCATGGATTATGGCAGCGACCACTACGTTCTGCAAACTTCTATTATAGTGGACCGTAGCAGAGTCCGAGAGTTCACGGTGGCTGACTGGGCTCTTTTTCTGAGCATTCACGGTACAAGAGCCAGTGCTCCTGACAATTTCGAGGAATGGTGTGAAGGCATCCGCAGAAATACCTCCACTGCCACCAAGAAGATAAAGACAGATTTAAATGCAGAGAATATGGACACTAGGCTTGCCCACCTGCTCGAAGCCAAGACAGCTCTATTTCTTGAAGGAAGAAGCAGAGGCACAACCGTAGGCTGTGGCAAAGAATATCAAGGTTAAACAAAGAAATCGAACTACATTCCGACACACTGTGCAAACAGCAGTGGGACGAGCTGTGGGAGTCTTTCGACGGTCAAATCAGAAATGGCAAGTCATGGCACCTTCTGAAGCACCATTTGGACGAGCACAGCACAAGAGCCAACCAGAGACACAATTTAGCCCATGCCCTTCCCGAAACCACCAAAAAACAGGGGGTTGACGAACTCGTTACCCGATTAGTTTCCAAGTACCTGCCAGTCGAACAAGAGGACGAAGACGGCGTGTTCCCCGATTGTGGCAGCCCTCCTCTACGTGAACTAGACGAAGACTTTTCAGAGGCTGAAATCAGGGGAGTGATACAAATGCTCAATCGCAAGTCGGCACCAGGTACAGACGGGATCACAAACAGAGCCCTCAGAAACCTCGACGACGCATCCATAGAACGTCTAACCGGTTTCATAAATGAAGCGTGGAAAACGGGAAGGGTTCTTGAGGAATGGAAGCTACCTGAAACCGTACTGATTCCCAAGCCAGGAAAGTCTCCTAGCGATGAGAATCTTCACCTCATCTCCTTCATGTCGTGCGTGAGTAAGGTGGCAGAGCACGCGATTCTCAACAGACATAACGACTACCCGGAGCGAAATGAGATTTATACGCACAATATGATCGGGTTTCGTACCGGCCTTTCAACGCAGGATGCAATGCTGCTCATTAAGCACCAAGTCCTTGATGGATACTGTATAGATACGAAGGCTATTTTTGGCCTAGACCTAGAGAAGGCTTTTTACAACATCAAGCACGAATTCATCTTGGAGACTGTGGCGAAACGCGAGCTTGGGCCCAGACTGTACAACTACATCAATTCCTTCTTGCCTGGAAGAAAAGCGAGGCTGCGCATCAAGAACTTCTTCTCTGAGGATGTACCACTCGGACATCAAGGCACGCCCCAGGGGTTTGTGATTTCTCCGGTGCTGTTCAATCTCTGCATGATGGGACTGTCGAAAAGACTGGCTAGCGTGGACGGCATCAAGCATACCATCTACGCCGACAACATCACAATCTCGTGCGTTGGCGGCAGCGAAGGCCGGGTGCAAGATGCCCTTCAAGAAGCAGTCACGAGGTGCAATCGTGCTTGCGCTGAACTGGACTCAGATACTCACCCGCCAAGTAGGAGCTCCTGCTTTATAGAAAAGAACGAGGTGGCCGACTTAAGGCATAGAAATCTGTCCAAGAAGGCGATATGCACATTTACGCGAGTGACGGGGAGGAAATCCCGAAAGTAGACACCATCCGGATCCTAGGCATGTTTATTGAAGCGAAGGGTCGCCGAGACTGACAACGCTTTTGGACTCGTCAAAAGAGTCTCCGGGAGACATAGAGGCCTTAAGGAAGCCAATTTGTTAAGGCTCATCAATGCGTTTGTGCTCTGCCACTTTACCTTTACCATTGCCATGCATTACTGGCTTAGGTCGGAGTGGGACAAGCTCGACGTGATTATCAGAAAGATTGTCAAGAAAGCACTGGGGCTTCCCGTACGGACACACACAGAGAACTTTCTCGCGCTCGATGTGCACAACTCTGCTGCCGAGATAGCGGAAGTGCAGCAACGCTCGCAGCTGGCACGCTTGTCCACTACAACGGCTGGTCGGCGTATACTTGGCGAGCTAGGTTTTAACCCTTTAGAGCTGAAAACAAATAGCGTGCGTATATCAAGACATATACAGAAAAACGTCATTGTTGCCCCAATACCCCGAAACACTCACGCTGTACACAATGAGGGTCGTCGTCAGGCAAGGGCGACGGCTGTACTGAAGCACTTGGAGAAGCTGGCGTAAATGCAAGTTCCGTTGACGCTGCAGCATATCGAGACGGCAAAAAGTTCGCAGCGGTGGTCGTGGAACAGACGGGCTCGACTACGAACTGCGCCATGGTACGCACAACGAACCCCAAGGTGGCCGAACAAGTGGCCATCGCACTTGCTCCGTTAAACGGTCGGTGCGAAGAGGTGTAGAGCGACTCCAAATCCACAGTCAGAGCATTTCAAAAAAATGGCAGCATATCCACGGAGTGAATGATGGAGAGTGGGGCGAAGAATTCGTCCGTCCATTCGTTCTTGCTTCCGTCCGTCCATGCGTCCATCAGCCCGTCCGTGCGTGCGTCTGTTCGTGCGTCCGTCCCTGCGTTCGTCCATGCAGCTGCCCCTGCGTCCGTTCATGCGTCCATCCATGCGTCTGTCTTTGTGTCCGTTCATCCATCTATTCAACACTTCAAGTACCACCATCTCGAATCTTTTCATCATATATATCCCCGTATAGAAGCACCGCCATCCAGCGGACATTCCAAGGACTAAACGAGAGGTGGCACACGCACACTTTCTTACGGCTTGCGCTTCGGGTCCACTTCCCACCTTTAACCACCTCGAGTTCATGGTATATACTAGTTCACTGTATTCATGGCACTGCGGCCGAACGCTCGCTAAACCTTTCGAAAACCAAGGAGGTTACGCCCAGTGAGTATGACGTAGCAAACTCTTTCAGTCAGATAGTGCTCAATGTACATGCCAATCGCTGCTAATGGGAAATGAGAGGCAGAGAATTCGGCTTTTACTTTCTTACGGGTTGCGCTTCGTATCTACTTCCCATTTTTAACCACCTCGAGTTCATTCATGGTATATACAAGTTCATTGAATTCATGGCACTGCGGCTCAACGCTCGCTAAACCTTTCTAAAGCTAAGGAGGTTACACCCAGCGAGTATAACGTAGCAACCCTTTCTTGTCAGATAGTGCTCAATGTACATGCCAAAGGCAGCTAATGGTGATCGCAGCCTGCGCGTTGACTAACAGCTGAATGCTCCTGTCTCTCATTCCCCATTAGCAGCCACTGACATGTACATTGAGCACTATTTCTTATTGTTCAACAATGCACAGAAGAAGTCTCTCACCGGCACCACCTTGGAAGTCAAAATGTTATACTTGTTACAGACTACGAGGGACGAACGGGTGCCGCTATAAGGAGCTTCGCCCCTAAAAGACCGCATATCAACACAGGCAGCCAGGATCTTGAACAGCTCCACCAGCGATACGATTGACCCTCACATCATACATTGGTTCCCCATGCATGTCGGCTCCGTAAACGGCGTTTCACTGAACCGGAACGAGACGGCCCACACAGCAGCGCGCGCGCTCACTGACCGCGCTGCTCTCGACCTGGGCGACGGCTCCAGTGCCGACAACATGGGACATAAAGACACACCTACTACACACAACGAGATTACCAAGTATTACTAAATGGCGAGGGGGGCATTCCCAGTGCCACATTCAAAACTCAATAGAGCACAGGCCGTCTCGTTGCACTTACTTCAAACCCATTCGTACCCGTCGTTAGCATACCTAAAGGCTATTTATCCTCACAAATTCCCCGATGCCGCCTGCGCCGCTTGCAGGCACACCGCTACATTAGCACACATGCTCTGGGAGTGCGGGCCGCTTGGACCTACTTATAGCAAACCCGAGTGGGATGCGCTTCTGCACAGCACAGAACATCAGGACCAAATCCTGGCCGTCCAGTGTGCCAGCGACCGGGCCGTCAGGCTAGACCTGCCGGTCCCCACGTGGGAGTAGCCGGGTGACGCGTGGCAACTTCAGCGTCTGCGCTGGACCATAATAAAGTTGTTCTAACCCACTCACTCACTCAATCACACGTGCAAAAGGAGCCGCCCCCCCCCCCCAAATATATCGGAGAAAACAAAACGGACCCAGGCGCGCTTTTCTTCAGCCATATTAGTAGCACGCTTCAACGTGTAGTTTGAGGGCAGAATGACACATCTTCGCCATCTGCGCCCGCACGAGAAGTGTTGAGCTAGTATAGCAAGTGCTGTAAGTGATCATTATTCAATGTTTATGTGTACTAGCACTATATGAAATACTCAATTTTTATAAATAATTATGAGGTTATGAGGTATGAATTATGAGTAATTATGAGGTACCTAAGTTTTTTTATAAGTGTATTAGGAGAATACACTGAAAGCATTGCGCTGACGCCTGTGCTGCCACTGCTCGATGTTTTTTTTTGGGGGGGGGGGGGCGCAATTAGGTTCGTGTTCGCATAACTACAGTGGCACTACTCATATTCATATGTTTTGTGGTCGGCGAGCACATGGACATGCGAGCTTTTGTACTATGTTTTGATCGTGCTGTGTGTCGCAGATTGGCGTTTTCCATTATTCGTGATGAAGGTTAGTGTATATTTATCCTTAGAGAGCGCAATGTTGTTGTGGAATTTGCTGCTGGGTATAGCAAACACAACGTAAACACGTCTTCAGCTATCTGAAAACCTGTTCGCTCGTCGGACAAAAGACTGCGCATGCATCAGCTTCCAGGTGAGTGGCATTTCCAGCAACATGTAATGCTCTGACAGTGCGGGTAATCACAGTGTAACATTGGTTGGGGCGTTTTCAATCCCAAATTTATGCTTGTTCACAGCTTGTGAAAAATGTTGAGTTCTCGAATAGCTGGCTCATTGTTTTTTCTCCAAAGACATTGTTGAGTGGTTGCTCTATCAAAAAAGAAATGATTTGCTCTTGCTTATTCACCGTATTCATTGCTAGACGTATCTGACTAAATTACCTCTATTATTACCGCCTGCATACCCTTTTGCTGCCTCTGTCACCACTGCAGTGCCAGTGCACTTTTGCTGTTAAAAATTCCTTTCCGCAACAATACGTAGTTCGAAAAAACATTGGAGCGGAGTTGCAGCTGCCTTCATACTGGTACTTATCTATCATTGGCTTTATGTAACGTTAACGACTGGGTGTTGGAGCCTTCGGCCGCATTTGTTTTCAGAGCTGTAGAGTGTATGCAGACCAGCACGTGAACAAATCAATTTCGCATCTCTTCACAGGCATAGCCAGGTGGTGGCGCACGGAATTTTTTTTCAGGCCGGGCATAGGGAGCCTAATATTACGACCATAATAGCTTGCCCGGCCTGCAATTCAGATAAGCGGACCCCCCCCCCCCCCCCCCTTCTCTCCACACGCCTTCAAAAAAAATCTGCCTACATCACTGTGTCACTTGCTTCACCTCTACGCTGAACGTATTATTTTGTTAGCGCACCATCAAGCAAGCACTTTGCATATGGACAGAACAATGGGAGGAGAAATGACCCAAATCTTTCGGATTTTTCTGTAGTGACGCAAAACCTAATATTGTGAAAGACATTCATGAATGCTGTAGGTTCACGTTAGCGTTGTCATTATTTCGCATCATGGAATCTTTATGTGCTGTGAAAACTTGGCAAATCGTTGAAGTCACATTTTGACGTCAATATCAAGTGACGAAAATTTTGACAACCTCAATAACGCCGTTTGGGATTTGCTGCATGCACATAATTAGGCTGATTCCCACTTGGCTGTTCGTAACCAGACTTCACTGCTACCAAATAAAACAATATTTCATGCATGTCCTTTACTACTTTTTTTCAGGTGTATGGCACAAATTTTGTTATACTGCACGTAATGATGCCCCCAATGATGCTAAAGTACAGAAAGCAAGTGAGTTTTGGTACGTGCAGACTTTTTGTACTACGTATATCAAAGCATCGCTTTTTCGGGGGGAAAACTGCGCATGTGTTGGCCAGCGAATAGTGTATCAAGCCACATGGTCACACAGGCACTGACAATTTCACATGGTTCTGAGGCCCGTGTGTGTGCTTACACTGTTACCGTTAAGATAAAATGCTTATGTTTTCATTGCAGGGATTGCTGTTTGTACTAGAAAGCCAACTGCCAAGATTTGTTTACGCTGGTGCTACTAAAAGTACGTTTTCCCTATTTACATGGGTTTCTGCTTGCACAAAGCACAACACTTGCAGCTAGATTCACAAAGCTGTCCGTGCACAGGTCTTCATAACAGCGTTTCTCGACTCACGTTTACCCTATTTTCTGCGCATGTTTTGTGGGTTTCAAAGTGCCACAGCATGTTGACCTCTCCCACTCTGAAGAATTCTCATTTAAAGTACTGCAAGAGTGTGCTTAACTTTCTTGTGCACCTCCTTGCTGTTCCAAGATCCTGAAGTGTTATGCTCTCACTAGAGGTGGCAGTGTTCCTAATATTTGTATATCCATGGGCTTGAATAGTATCACATCCTCCACAAATGTCTTTGTGGCAGATGTAGAAGGCAGCACAAAATAAATAGGCAGACACTCACACCGGGCACTAGCTTATAATAATGCCTTTTTTTTTTTGGAAACCATGGTGCGCTTATTCCAATTTGTCCAACAGAGCAGTAACCTGTTTGGCTGTGAATCAAAAACACGTTGAATAAAAGCTTCCCATATTTTTGCGCTCAGATATGTGTGTATTGGCAAGCTATCTGTGACACTGTCAAACCAATTATTAGAATACCTGTGCAAGCCTTATGATATATTGCTTTGTTCACAGATCTCGTGGCTGTGACTCGTCAACTGAGTGAACACGTGCACCCTAGTTTCTTAAATTTAAAGCATTGTTTGAAGGTACCAGGATCTATATTATCTATATTTATTTATGTCTACAGTTTTGTCCAGCCGTTTACGTCAGGTACAAGGAAATATACTGAAGATTATCATGTAGCCTCTGCAAATGGTTGCTTTCAAGTAGGCTTTGCATGCTTCGCTTGTGCCTACAGGTATTACACAATTCATGACGCAACAGCATATGATAGAACAGTAAAATCAAGAGAAACTATGTGCATGCGCTAAGTATGTATTTTAAGATGAGCGGACGGTACGTGTTATTTGCCACACACATGATCTCGCTTAGAATGCCCATTGGCGCCCCGCCGCGGTGGTCTAGTGGCTAAGGTACTCGGCTGCTGACCCGCAGGTCGCGGGTCCGAATCCCGGCTGTGGCGGCTGCATTTCCGATGGAGGCGGAAACGTTGTAGGCCCGTGTGCTCAGATTTGGGTGCACGTTAAAGAACCCCAGGTGGTCGAAATTTCCGGAGCCCTCCACTACGGCGTCTCTCATAATCATACGGTGGTTTTGGGACGTTAAACCCCACATATCAATCAATGCCCATTGGCGAATGGGCTCATAGAAATGTCACTCAGCTGTGTATAGAAAACCAGTTAACGTAACCTAAACGAAGCTTTAACTGCTACAAATATAATGCCTTCTTGAGTTTCTGCACATTTTCTTCCAGAATATTGCTATCTGAGACATGATGTGAAGAGCGTGTACATCAGCATTTATATGTCTTGCCAAGTAACGTTTGGCCGAACCTACGTTTATTTTTTCACATTTTGTTTTGCAGTAGACATCCTAGATTGTAAACGCTGCTGCAGTGTGTGTGACAAATTGTTATGCATTGATTCTGGCATGTTAAACCTCACACTTCTATTTTTTCTTGCAGCAATGAGATGCTCCAAATATGCCTCCAGTGACATTCCGCTGCGCTAGCCTGATGGAAACACCAGTACGGCGAAACTCGAGTCATTCACGATTGGAGAAGTTGCTTTTCTCTCTCCAATGATGACACAGACTGCACTATGCTAAAAATGCAAGATAGTTTTTCCACGGAAGACGCAGAAAACCGTTGATGTATTATGGTGCTTGGTTAGTGCTGGCTGTGGTATGGCGAAGTCTACTTCTACAAGTGCATACACGTCAGCTAAAAAAAAGAAAAACAAGAAAGCATTACTTTTCCTTTCAATACTGTCCACTTTTTGTGTTAAAATCACCCAAGCAGTGCTCTTCCAAGGAGCTTTCGCTTTGTGTTGAGCGTGTGACAAGCATACTCGAGATAAATATTCATTTTCACAAGGAGTAACAGTGAGCATGTGCAGTTGGTCCTCAGAGAGTAACTGCGAACACGCGGGAGGAATGGTAAAAAATAACCGTTGGTCTTAGGGGAGCAACTGGTGGGAGTAATGGTTGGTCCGCAGGGAGCAACTGGTGGGAGTAGCTGTTGGTCCGCAGGGAGCAACTGGAGGGAGTAACTGTTTATTTTCCGAAGAAGGAACTGAAAGGAGAGCAACGGTTCATTTCTCTGCAGTTACTCCTTTTAGGGGAGTAATGGGAGTGGCAATGTAATCGCTCCCTGAAAGGAGCAACCCCTTTACCCCCGTTGCTCCCTTTCGGCTTAGAGTGCGCTAGCTTTCTCTACATCACTGCCTTTAGCTTTTATCTTTCAAGTGCACCTATTGAATCAGTGAGGTGAGTTCTACAACAGTATTGGTCCGCAGTAAACGTAATAATCTTGTGCTATTTTAAGTGACCAAAAATGTATTAAACTTATGTCGTGTTTCCATATAATTGATATACAGTAGGTGTAACAGAGGGGCAAGAACTCAGTGATGATGTTTTCAAAACGTGCAGTTCTGTACGTCCTTGCAAAGAGATATTACCTTGCGGAAACTTGCTCTCCCACAACATTTCCTGAACAATGTTGTAATACACACTCTAAGCCAAAAACGGCCGAAATGGGAACAATGGCTGTTTTTACTCCTTCAGACCGACTGTTACTCTCCGAAAAGACTAAGCGGAACAAGATGGCCGACTTGTTCGAGAATGGGGGAGCAACTATATTCATCTAAGTTTGTAAGGGAGCAACGGAAGGAGGAACCGCTGTAAATGCTCTCGTCACGCAACGGTTACTCCCCGGCAGGACACCGCACACAAATATGCATGCCGCCCACATTGATATTCATGGGCCAGATTATTGTTTGTTCTGTGTGCCAAACTTCACCAAACCAAAACAGTGATTTATTTTAGCATCCGGAGATAGCAGCGCTGGTTGAACACAGAAGGCCTGAGAATACAGCTACGGCAAGTACCTAACACAGGCAGCAGCAGAATGGAGAGTTGGCACGTCAAAGCGGACCGAACGCCGAAACACGTGCAAAACAACGATAAAAAAAAAGCCTAGACACGGCGTTCGTCCGCGAAGGAAGGGCGTCAAAGTCGATGAAGCACCGAAACACGTGCATAAGGAGCCCCCCCCCCCTCCTAGATATATCGGAGAAGAAAAAAAAAAGCGGACCCAGACGCGCTTTTCATCAGCCGTACACTTAGTAGCACGCTTCACCGTGTAGTTTGAGGGCAGAATGACAAATCTGCGCCATCTGCGCCCGCACGACAAGTGTGGCGCTAGTGTAATAAGCGATGTAATTTACAAAGTAATTTTTATTCAGTGTTTATGTTTACTAGCACCTAATAAAAATTACACTCAATTTTTTATATTTAATATGAGTTTTAGTGTACCTCAGTTTTTTTTATAAGTGTATTAGGAAAACACACTGAAAGCAATGCGCTGACGCCTGTGCTGCCACTGCTCGGCGTTTTTTTTTTTTTTTTTCGGCGCACCGAGGTTCGCGTTCGCACTACTCATTCATATGGTCTGTGGTCGGCGAGCACATGGACATGCGAGCTTGTGAGCTATGTTTTGATCGTGTGTGTGTGTCGCAGATTTGCGTTTCTACTTATTCGTGATGAAGGTTAGTGTATATTTATCTTTATGGAGCGCGAAGTTGTTGTGGATTTTGCTGCTGGGTGGAACAAACACATCGTAAACACGTCTTCAGCTATCTGCAAGCCTGTTCGCTCGTCGGACAAAGGACTGTGCAAGCATCAGCGTGCAGGTGAGTGGCATTTCCAGCAACATTTAATGCTCTTACAATACATTGTTGAGTGGTTGCGCTATTAAAAGAGAAATTATTTGCTCTTTCTTATTTACCGTATCTATTGCTAGCCGTATCGGACTAAATTACCTCTATTATTACCGCCTGCATACTCTCTTGCTTCCCCTGTCACCACTGCAGTGCCAGTGTACTTTTGCAGGTAAAAGTTCATTTCCGCTACACTACCTCGCTCGAAAAAACATTGGGGCGGGGTTGTAGCTGCCTTCATACTGGCACTTTTCTACCATTGGCTTTATGTAACTTTAACGGCTGAGTGTTGGGGCCTTGGGCCGCATTTTTTAGAGCTGTAAAGTGTATGTAAATCAGTAAGTGAACAAATCATTGTCGCATCACTTCACTGACATAGCCAGGCGGTTGCGCACAGAATTATTTTTAGGCCGGGCGTAGGGAGCTCATAATGACGACCGTATTCGCTTGCCCGGCCTCCAATTCAGATAAGCGGACCCCCCCCCTCCCCGCACGCCTCAAAAAAAAAAAAAAATCTGCCCACATCCCTGCGTCACTTGCTTCACCTCTGCGCTGAACGTACTATTTTAAAAGCGCACCATCAAGCGATCAATTTACATAAACACAGAACAATTGGAGGAGGAATGACCCAAATCTTTCAGATTTTTTTAGTCATGCAAAACCTTCGCAAAACTGAATATTGTAAAAGACAATCATAAATGCTGTATGTTCTCGTTAGCGTTGTCATTATTCTGCATCATGAAATCTTTATGCGCTGTGAAAACTTGGCATGCCGTTGAAGTCACATATCGACGTTAATACCAATCGACCAAAATTTCGACAACCTCAATAACGCCGTTTGAGATTTGCCGCATGCACATAATTAGGCTGATTCCCACTTGGCTGTTCTTAACCTGACTTCACTGCTACCAAATGAAACAATATTTGATGCATGTCTTTTACTACCTTTTTTCAGGGATATGACCCAAGTTTCGTTATACTGCAGATAAAGATGCTCCCAACGATGCTAAAGTACAGAAAGCAAGTGAATTTTGGTAAGTGGAGACTTTTTGTACTACGTATATGAAAGCATCGCTTTTTAGGGGCAAACTGTGCATGTGTTGGCCAGAGAATAGTTTATCATGCCACATGGTTACACTGGCACTGACAATTTGACATGGCTCCGCTGGCCCGTGTGTGTGCTCACACTGTTACCGTTAAGATAAAATGTTTATGTTTTCATTGCAGGGATTGCTGTTTGTACTAGAAAGCCAACTGTCAAGATTTGTTTACGCTGGTGCTCCTAAAGGTACGTTTTTCCTATTTACATGGATTTTGGCTTGCACAAAGCATAACACTTGGGCCTACATTAACAAAGCTGTCCATACGCAGACCTTCATAACAGCGTTTCTTGACTTGCCTTTACCCTGTTTTCTGCAGATGTTTCATGGGTTTAAAAGTGCCACAGCATGTTGACCTCCCCCACTCTGAAAAATTCGCGTTCAAAGTTCTGCAAGAGTGGGCTTAACTTTCTTGTGCACCTGCTTGCTGTTCTAAGATCCTGAAGTGTTATGCTCTTTCTAGAGGTGGCAGTTTTTCTAATGTTTGTATTTCCATCACATTGACCAAGTATTCGATCTTGGCTAGACTGGTAGCACGTCTTACACAAATGTCTTTGTTGTACATGTAGAAGGCAGTACAAAATAAATAGGCAGACATTCACACCGGGAGCTAACTTCTAATAATGCTTTTTTTGGAAACCACGGTGCGCTTATTCCAATTTGTCTAACAGAGCAGTAACCTGTTTGGCTGTGAACCAACAAGACATTGAACTAATAAAAGCTTCACATCTTGTTGCTCTCAGATGTATATGTATTGGCAAGCTATCTGTGACACTGTCAAACAAAGAATCACAATATCTCTGCATGCCTTAAGATATGTTGCTTCGTTCACATATCTCGTGGCTGTGACTCGTCAACCGAGTAAACAAATGCACCCTAGTTTACTAAATTTGAAGCATTTTTTGAAGGTGGCACGGTCTACATTTATTTGTCTATAGTTTTGTTCAGCCGTTTGCATCAGGTACAAAGAAATATACTGAAGATTATCATGTAGCCTCTGCAAATGGTTGCTTTCAAGCAGGCTTTGCATGCTTGCCTTGTGCCTACAGTTATTGCACAATTCAAGGCGCAGCAGCGTATGATAGAACAGTAGAATGTAGAGCAACTATGTGCACGAGCTAAATAAGTATTTTAACATGAGCGGACCGTACGTGTTATTTGCCACACACATGATCTCACTTAGAATGCCCATTGGAGAATGGGCTCATAGAAATGTCAGTCAGCTGTGTATAGGAAACAAGTTAACTTAACCTGAGGGTATTTTTAACTGCTACAAATATGCCTTGTTGAGGTGCTGCACATTTTCTTCCAGAATATTGCTGTCTGAGACATCATGTGAAAAGTGTCTACCACATCAGCATTTATATGGCTTGCCAAGTAACCTTTGGCCGAACCTTCCATTTTTTTCACATTTCCTTTTGCAGTAGACATCCTACAATGTAAGCGCTGCTGCAGTGTGTGTGACTCATTGTTATGTATTGATTCTGGCATGTTTAACCTCACACTTCTATTTTTTTTCTTGCAGCAATGAGATGCTTCACATATGCCTGTGGTGACATTCCGCTGCGCTAGCCTGATGGAAACACCAGCTGCGAAACTTGAGTCCTTCAGCATTAGAGACGTTGCCCTTCTCTCACCAATGGTGACACAGACTGCCCTATGCTAGAAATTCAAGATTGTTTGTCCACGGATGACGCAGAAAACCTTTGATGTATTATGATGCTTGTTTAGGGCTGGCTGCGGTGTGGCGAAGTCTGCTTTTACACGTCGCCTCATAAAAAGAACAATAAAGCATTTATTTTCCTTTCAATATTGTCCACTTTTTGTGTTAGAAGCACCCAAGCAGTGCTCTTCCAAAAAGCTGTCGCCATGTGTTAAGCATGTGACAAGCATACTCGAGATAAATAGTCATTTGCCCAAGGAGTAACTGGAAGCATGTGCAGTTGGTTTTCAGAGAGTAACTGCGAACACGTGGGAGGAACGGTAAAGAGTAACTGTTGCTCTTAGAAGAGCAACTGGTGGGAGTAATGTTTGGTCCGCAGGGAGCAACTGGTTGGAGTAACTGTTGGTCCGCAGGGAGGAACTGGAGGGAGTAACTGTTCATCCCCCGAAGGAGGAACTGAAAGAAGAGCAACGGTTCGTCCCTCTGCAGTTACTCCTTTTAGGAGAGTAATGGGAGTGGCAATGCAATTGCTCCCTGAAAGGAGCAACCCCTATACCCCTGTTGCTCCCTTTTGGCTTAGAGTGCATTTTCTGCCATTGAATGATGAAACCTACGAGTACGCAAATTCTATTCACCCGAACAACAGCACCAATAATGTTAAATAGTAAAACGTTGTCGCAAGAGTGTTTTGTGGCCTTTTCAGATGACCTAATATATATTGAGGCTGAAACTAAGCAGTCAAAAGCACGGGAACACAAGAGCGCAGGAAAGATGTGCATTCAAATTTAACTATAGTTGTGGCACTGCTTCTTTAGCACTTGCAAAAAAAGCGCTAGATTTACAAAAGTGCCCCCCCCCCTTCACACACAAACACATCATGTATGCTGCTTAGGAGCATAATACAATAAAATAAATAGTGGCTGCATAAACATTAAAAGAACATCTTATTATTGGAGTGATCAGTTCACAGTTACGTTCGAAACATACCCAAGATAATGTTTAAAGTGCATGCGTGCCACTTGATGATTCATGGTCTATTTAATACACTGCACAGAAAAAAACAAGGACAAGCATATGGAGAAATGTGCAGTCTCTTCCCGCTAATTGTCGTTTTCTTGCACAAAGTATACCTATAATGTCATAAACATTCTTTGAGTGTAAACAACCAATGTTCAGTGATGTCATGAGTGTATTTCCTGCTACGCTCCGTACGTGCGCGCTCCCCCGTGGTGCTCACATGCAAATGAAACTTCATACGGCGAACTTGCATTACTGTTATACGAGTTCATGAACCAAGTATATTTGCCAACATCCCACATTAGTTTCCCTCGGCACTTGATGAAACAGCCACTGAACACTACAACGTTTCAAAATAATCAACTTCCATGCACTGAAGCAAACGAGGTCTGCAGCTTGGATAAGTGAATCATTGGCCGCTCGTTTCTGTAGAAAGTAAGTGAAATTTTGGGGTTAGTCCTTCAAACTTGGCGGCAGTGGCGGTGACTTGTGCACATCGCTAACGGCGAAACTGCCTTTGTTGCAGATTGGGCTTCCCCTTGATTACCCCTGCGGCTGGTATCCTGAAAAAAAAAAACGACATTTCTGCTGCTGCTAACCGACGCCATTTCTTGACGATATCGTAACCAAGCTTGATCATCGAGTGCCTGGCGCGCTACCGTCACATTCTGCGCAGACGCCGACTGGGAGCCCGCACAGGATAAAACAAGAGCACTTTGGAACGGCGGGCTACTTGGCGGCAGCGACGGCGACTTGCGCACATCGCTTACGGCGAAACTGCCTTTGTTGTAGAATGGGCTTCCCCTTGATTACCCCTGTGGCCGGTATCCTGAAAAAAAAAAACATTTCTGCTGCTGCAAACCGACGCCATTTCTTGACGATATCGTAACCAAGCTTGATCATCGAGTGCCTGGCGCGCTACCGTCACATTCTGCGCAGACGCCGACTGGGAGCCCACACAGGATAAAACAAGAGCACTTTGGAACGGCGGGCTACTTGGCGGCAGCGGCGGCGACTTGCGCACATCGCTAACGGCGAAACTGCCTTTGTTGCAGAATGGGCTTCCCCTTGATTACCCCTGTGGCCGGTATCCTGAAAAAAAAAACATTTCTGCTGCTGCAAACCGACGCCATTTCTTGACGATATCGTAACCAAGCTTGATCATCGAGTGCCTGGCGCGCTACCGTCACATTCTGCGCAGACGCCGACTGGGAGCCCACACAGGATAAAACAAGAGCACTTTGGAACGGCGGGCTACTTGGCGGCAGCGACGGCGACTTGCGCACATCGCTTACGGCGAAACTGCCTTTGTTGTAGAATGGGCTTCCCCTTGATTACCCCTGTGGCCGGTATCCTGAAAAAAAAACATTTCTGCTGCTGCAAACCGACGCCATTTCTTGACGATATCGTAACCAAGCTTGATCATCGAGTGCCTGGCGCGCTACCGTCACATTCTGCGCAGACGCCGACTGGGAGCCCACACAGGATAAAACAAGAGCACTTTGGAACGGCGGGCTACTTGGCGGCAGCGGCGGCGACTTGCGCACATCGCTTACGGCGAAACTGCCTTTGTTGTAGAATGGGCTTCCCCTTGATTACCCCTGTGGCCGGTATCCTGAAAAAAAAAACATTTCTGCTGCTGCAAACCAACGCCATTTCTTGACGATATCGTAACCAAGCTTGATCATCGAGTGCCTGGCGCGCTACCGTCACATTCTGCGCAGACGCCGACTGGGAGCCCACACAGGATAAAACAAGAGCACTTTGGAACGGCGGGCTACTTGGCGGCAGCGACGGCGACTTGCGCACATCGCTTACGGCGAAACTGCCTTTGTTGTAGAATGGGCTTCCCCTTGATTACCCCTGTGGCCGGTATCCTGAAAAAAAAACATTTCTGCTGCTGCAAACCGACGCCATTTCTTGACGATATCGTAACCAAGCTTGATCATCGAGTGCCTGGCGCGCTACCGTCACATTCTGCGCAGACGCCGACTGGGAGCCCACACAGGATAAAACAAGAGCACTTTGGAACGGCGGGCTACTTGGCGGCAGCGACGGCGACTTGCGCACATCGCTTACGGCGAAACTGCCTTTGTTGTAGAATGGGCTTCCCCTTGATTACCCCTGTGGCCGGTATCCTGAAAAAAAAAAACATTTCTGCTGCTGCAAACCAACGCCATTTCTTGACGATATCGTAACCAAGCTTGATCATCGAGTGCCTGGCGCGCTGCCGTCACATTCTGCGCAGACGCCGACTGGGAGCCCACACAGGATAAAACAAGAGCACTTTGGAACGGCGGGCTACTTGGCGGCAGCGACGGCGACTTGCGCACATCGCTTACGGCGAAACTGCCTTTGTTGTAGAATGGGCTTCCCCTTGATTACCCCTGTGGCCGGTATCCTGAAAAAAAAACATTTCTGCTGCTGCAAACCGACGCCATTTCTTGACGATATCGTAACCAAGCTTGATCATCGAGTGCCTGGCGCGCTACCGTCACATTCTGCGCAGACGCCGACTGGGAGCCCACACAGGATAAAACAAGAGCACTTTGGAACGGCGGGCTACTTGGCGGCAGCGGCGGCGACTTGCGCACATCGCTTACGGCGAAACTGCCTTTGTTGTAGAATGGGCTTCCCCTTGATTACCCCTGCGGCTGGTATCCTGAAAAAAAACGACATTTCTGCTGCTGCAAACCGACGCCATTTCTTGACGATATCGTAACCAAGCTTGATCATCGAGTGCCTGGCGCGCTACCGTCACATTCTGCGCAGACGCCGACTGGGAGCCCACACAGGATAAAACAAGAGCACTTTGGAACGGCGGGCTACTTGGCGGTAGCGGCGGCGACTTGCGCACATCGCTAACGGCGAAACTGCCTTTGTTGCAGAATGGGCTTCCCCTTGATTACCCCTGTGGCCGGTATCCTGAAAAAAAAAACATTTCTGCTGCTGCAAACCGACGCCATTTCTTGACGATATCGTAACCAAGCTTGATCATCGAGTGCCTGGCGCGCTACCGTCACATTCTGCGCAGACGCCGACTGGGAGCCCACACAGGATAAAACAAGAGCGCTTTGGAACGGCGGGCTAATTGGCGGCAGCGGCGGCGACTTGCGCACATCGCTTACGGCGAAACTGCCTTTGTTGCAGAATGGGTTTCCCCTTGATTACCCCTGCGGCTGGTATCCTGAAAAAAAAAACGACATTTCTGGTGCTGCAAACCGACGCCATTTCTTGACGATATCGTAACCAAGCTTGATCATCGAGTGCCTGGCGCGCTACCGTCACATTCTGCGCAGACGCCGACTGGGAGCCCACACAGGATAAAACAAGAGCACTTTGGAACGGCGGGCTACTTGGCGGCAGCGGCGGCGACTTGCGCACATCGCTTACGGCGAAACTGCCTTTGTTGTAGAATGGGCTTTCCCTTGATTACCCCTGTGGCCGGTATCCTGAAAAAAAACATTTCTGCTGCTGCAAACCGACGCCATTTCTTGACGATATCGTAACCAAGCTTGATCATCGAGTGCCTGGCGCGCTACCGTCACATTCTGCGCAGACGCCGACTGGGAGCCCACACAGGATAAAACAAGAGCACTTTGGAACGGCGGGCTACTTGGCGGCAGCGGCGGCGACTTGCGCACATCGCTAACGGCGAAACTGCCTTTGTTGCAGAATGGGCTTCCCCTTGATTACCCCTGTGGCCGGTATCCTGAAAAAAAACATTTCTGCTGCTGCAAACCGACGCCATTTCTTGACGATATCGTAACCAAGCTTGATCATCGGGTGCCTGGCGCGCTACCGTCACATTCTGCGCAGACGCCGACTGGGAGCCCACACAGGATAAAACAAGAGCACTTTGGAACGGCGGGCTACTTGGCGGCAGCGACGGCGACTTGCGCACATCGCTTACGGCGAAACTGCCTTTGTTGTAGAATGGGCTTCCCCTTGATTACCCCTGCGGCTGGTATCCTGAAAAAAAACATTTCTGCTGCTGCAAACCGCTGTCATTTCTTGACGATATCGTAACCAAGCTTGATCATCGAGTGCCTGGCGCGCTACCGTCACATTCTGCGCAGACGCCCACTGGGAGCCCACACAGGATAAAACAAGAGCACTTTGGAACGGCGGGCTACTTGGCGGCAGCGGCGGCGACTTGCGCACATCGCTAACGGCGAAACTGCCTTTGTTGCAGAATGGGCTTCCCCTTGATTACCCCTGTGGCCGGTATCCTGAAAAAAAAAACATTTCTGCTGCTGCAAACCGACGCCATTTCTTGACGATATCGTAACCAAGCTTGATCATCGAGTGCCTGGCGCGCTACCGTCACATTCTGCGCAGACGCCGACTGGGAGCCCACACAGGATAAAACAAGAGCACTTTGGAACGGCGGGCTACTTGGCGGCAGCGACGGCGACTTGCGCACATCGCTTACGGCGAAACTGCCTTTGTTGTAGAATGGGCTTCCCCTTGATTACCCCTGTGGCCGGTATCCTGAAAAAAAAAAACATTTCTGCTGCTGCAAACCGACGCCATTTCTTGACGATATCGTAACCAAGCTTGATCATCGAGTGCCTGGCGCGCTACCGTCACATTCTGCGCAGACGCCGACTGGGAGCCCACACAGGATAAAACAAGAGCACTTTGGAACGGCGGGCTACTTGGCGGCAGCGGCGGCGACTTGCGCACATCGCTTACGGCGAAACTGCCTTTGTTGCAGGTTAGTGAAATATTGTTTAGGATTGTAATGAACCGTGTCAAATGCCACTGTCTCTGCTGCTGCAGCCACTCATTTTATTGATTGGTTGAAACGCGTATTTTATGTTATGTTGTTTTGCTGAAGTGACCAATCACGAAAAACAAATGTCGTCTAGCGTGTCTCTGTCCTGTAAGTCCGCCACCGTGGCTACGGGCCGAGTGTGACGTGTACAGAGTGTGAAAGTGTGTATTAATTTGGCCAGTGTGCAGGCGTGGCAGAGAAGTCATTTAAATCAAAAAACAATGCTGCAAAGAAGTCGTGGCGCTGTCTCAAATGTAGGGGAAATGCTTCTCGCACGAGTAGCCAAGACGGCAATGAAAATTAGCTCGATGTTAAGCAAGCTCTTGCTTCTATCGTGAACTTTCTTACAGCGCAACACCAGAAAAAATACAGGACAGGGAAGGAGTAGAACAGAAAGAAAAGACGGCGCTGACTCACAACTGTTGTTTATTGGAAAAAAACGGGGTGAAAAGGGGTGAAACGGGGAGATGCGCCGTGAATCATAAAAACAAGTACATCGCATGCGTAAAGAAAGCTGTGTATTTAACTCCATTATCGTGTGGCAGGGAGTACGTGGGACAAACAAAACGATGTGTGAATGTTCGTTTAAGAGAGCATGAGTTATCTCTTCAAGGGATCGCGCGACTTCATCTGCCGGAACATTGCAGGTCATGCGGTTGTCGTCCCATTTTTGAGAGAACCACCATCATCTTCAAACATCCTAACCAGATAACTAGAGAAATCGCTGAGGCATATCATATAAAGATTAGGGGTAGCAAGTGCGTTAGTGAACCATCCGTCACACTGCATGAAAAAGAATTAAGTTATTTAGGCCAAGCTTGTTTATTGCCATGAGTGTGATAACGCTACCTCGGTGCACCTCGTATTCTGCGCATGTTGTGGTGTAGGCTGCCGGGACCTATATATATTGCCAATACTTTTCACCCCGTTTTTTTCCAATAAACAACAGTTGTGAGTCAGCGCCGTCTTTTCTTTCTGTTCTACTCCTTCCCTGTCCTGTATTTTTTCTGGTGTTGCGCTGTAAGAAAGTTCACGATGGATCCTAACCAACTGGCCCGACTTACCGTCTTACTCTTGCTTCTATCCTAGAAAAGCTTGATAGTTTACCAGAACTAACAAAATAAGTGGCAGAAATGGAAGACTCGGTGCAACATATGTCGAAGAAATTCTATGAGTTTGAAAGACACGTTTCCCGCCAGGACACTGAGATCAAGGCATTGAAGAAGAGAGTTGTGGAACGGGAAGAGAAAGGTGACATGGCCCAAATAGTGCAAACACAGCTCCAGCAAGACGTTAATGACCTTGAATATCGGAGCAGGAAATTAAACCTACAGATACATGGCATCGTGGTTGCACATGATGAAAATCTACTTTCCCTCTTAAATATCCTGGCTCAGAAACTTGAAGTCCCAACCTTAACTGCCGGAGACATTCAAACACAACACAGACAAGAGACTAACAGCTAAGAGATTTGTGGCTGAAAGCTAAGAACAAAATGAAAGATAATGAACCACGCATCCACATTCAGGAAATCATGATTCGCCATAACAGAGAGCTGCTTCGGGCTGCGAAAGAAAGAGCGAAAGATAGTGGCTATCGCTTTGTCTGGCACAAAATGGGAAAATGCTCGCCCGCAAAGACGAAGGAACGGCTGTCATTCGTGTCAAGGAAATAGACGATCTAGATCTGCTTAAATAAGTATTGCGCAACTTCAGTACGGGGATAAAAAGAGAAAAATGATACAACACGCGTATTTTCTTCCCTCTGACCTGAACCGCATCGCTTCTTCTTTTTCATCCACATCCACTTAAGTGGTACTTATTAATGCACGATCAGTAAAGGATAAAGCTGGTAGGCTAGATGAGTTTTTCTATGAATTTCAGTTTAAATTCACTGTGATTATGCTGACCGAAACATGGAGCACCAATGAACATAATGTTTTCAATATGAACAATTATAACACCTATTACCTTAAAAGGCCTTTTGGTTGTGGTGGACGAGTAGCACTGCTGGTGGGAGCGAATGAAAATGGTGAACTGTTGAGATCATTCACTGCAATTACATTGGACTACGAAATAATATCACTGTCTGTGGGTAAATTTATTTACTCTGTTACCACCCACCAAGCGGAAATGCAGCTACGTTTTTAAAATTTGATGACCACTTTTTGTGTTTTCTAGTTGACCGAGGCTACACGCTTTTTGCCGGAGGTGATTTTAACATTGGTATGAGTATTAACATTCATTGTAGCAGGTGTTTTGATACCGCTTCAAACGGCTTCACGAATGTACTTGATGTGCCCACCAGAGTAACAGCTGAAAGCCAGTCAACCTTGGACTTATTCATTACTAATATCTGTCATCCTAAAATCAGGACGGGGGCGTTATCATGCCCCATTAGTGACCATCTACCAGTGTTCATCTGCATGGATGCTCCGGCACGAAAACTAAAACAGCCAGAAGTTATTAGGTACCAGCGCATAACAGATGACGCTCTTGGTGCTTTTCGGAACGCTCCTGAAAGGGTTCTTCAACCACATTCTTTACCTTACGAATGCCAATGAAGCCTACAATAAGTTTATCGATATTTTCAAAGAAGTATATGACTCCCGTTTGCCGTTTACCACTTGTAAGCCATCTCGAAAACCTCGCCAACCATTGATTACACCTCAGTTTCGTAAGGAAATCATTTATAAAAGAAGGTTATACAGGAAGTTTCTAACTACACGCCCGGCTGACGATTTGTGTTTATTTAAAGAGTTTCGAAATAGATTAAACAAGAAACTGCGATCAGCACAAACTGAGTATTACTCCACATATTTAGATGCTAAGAAGGTACGTCATGATATGGTTTGGACTCGTTTGAACGCATTGTTGCGACATAAACAGTAACAAAGCCACGTGCTTGCTTTAAATATTGATGGAAAAGAACTGAGGGGGAAAGAGCTAGCAAATGCATTTAATGACTTTTTACAGCAAATAAAATAGACGAATTCTTGCCGCAAACGTTTGAGAACATAAAATTTAATAATAACAACACAATATTTTTAAATCTTGAAGTTCTATTCACTATAATGAACCTAAAAAATAGCAGATGTCGAGATGTTGATGACATTCAGATAAAACCAGTAAAATATGTTGCGTGTGTTATAGAGCCAACCATGACACATATTTTTAACCTTTGTTTACCTACAACAGTATTTCCAGAAAGAATGCAGATTGCAAAAGTAACTGTTTTAATTAAAGAAGGTGATAAAAATTATATGGGCAATAATAGACCTGTGTTCGTACTCCCTGTCTTATCCAAAGCTCTAGAAAAAATATCCACTGTAAGTTCACCAAATATATAGATAAGTACAACTTGCTCACGCCATATCAATATGGATTTCGAAAAAATAAATCGACTGAACTAGCGCTTTTAGAACAAAAAGAATATACACTCTCCCAATTTGAGAACACAGCTTTTGTAATAGGAATATTCATTGACTTCTCCAAAGCGTTTGGCCTTGTAAATCATGAATTAATTCTACAGAAGCTATGATACTACAGAATTCAAGGGCAAGCTGCAGAAATAATAAAATCTTATTTATCTAATAAAAGACAAATGGTCAATATACATAACATGCACTCAGAAGTAAAGCCAATTTTTTCTGGTGTCCCGTAGGGTGGCACATTAGGGCCACTACTTTTCAACATTTATCTAAACGATATCGTAAACCTCAACCCAAATGCAAGATTTATATTATATGCAGATGATACGACTATTTTTTCCTCAGAAAACAATATTCATGAACTAAAAGAATCATGTATTACGACAATGACCACGCTATAAAAATGGTCAAAATATAATTATTGGCGTGTCAAAGAAGAAAAGACAAAAGCGGTAATCTTCAGGCCAAAAAATAAACTGGTTCCTTCGCATTGCAGTGTTATATATAACTCCAAAGAAATTGAAATAGTTGATCAGTTCAAACGTCTCGGTGTCATATTTTCATCAAATATGTCATGGGCAGCCCATGTGAACTGCGTTATTAAACAATGAACCAAAATAACTGGTGCAATCGGTTCCATTAGATACATTCTCCCTAAGTTTATAGAACTGCTCGTTTATAACTCTTTATTTTATTCTTCCAACTATTACTGCGAGCTCGTGTGGGGCACGGCATCATCGTCCTGTCGACATAAAATATATATTTCGCGAAAGAAGTTTCTTCGTCATGTCTTTAATGCGAACTATGGCACACACAGCAGAGAGCTATTTCTTGAGACTGGCATAATTAAAATCTTCCATTTATATCAATACAGGCTAAGTGTTCGTTTTAAAATCGAAACAAAATGTAACATAAACTCCATCCGATATCTCACCGATTTGGAAGAACCTTGTTAGGCAACCCGAAAGCTGGTTGGTGCCAACAGCACGCATAAATACCGGGAAAGAGCGCCACCAGCATACACTTCCCTCCCTTCTAAAGGCATACACATCTGCAAACATTGACCTATCTACCTGCACCCTTAAAAACCTTTGTTCTATGTATAAGGATGTGCCCCCGCATATAATTTAGGTTTTGTAAAATGCGAAATGGATGTGAAAATGGATTTGTATCTGTATTTTTATTTGTGCTCATATTTGATACATGATGGTCTTCGAGATGTGTTATTTTTGTTATTAGAATTGTGAAAATTACTATTATATTGAGGAAGCAATTGATGAATTGATGCTGTGAATAGAAAGTGTAGACAACACTCGGTCTGTTTATTTCTTGTGTGTTTTGGTACGCAGTGTTTCCATGGAGCTTATGTATGTTTTGTATACTTTGTTACATGAAGTTCTATGTACGCTTTCAACTGAATTTTCAAGTGCCTTCGCTGTTACGTTGTATTTAGGAACTGTGGCTCGGTCAAGCTGTCTACTACAGCTTTTTCTGCAGCTCCCCCGTCAATGTATTTTTTTAGCCAGAAATACATTATTACATTATTAAAATTATTATTATTGAATTTGTAAAAGTAACCTGATCAACGAAAACACAGCTACATACAATGATCAAAGTATTCGGAAGATGTGATGATAATAAAATATCTGTTTTTTCTTAATATTGCTGTCTTTGATAAACATTTCATGGCAGGCACGCAAGTTCTATCCTTGTTCACAGCATACGTACCCACCCATGGTAGAACACAGTTTTCCAATAAAAAATTCGTAATGAAGTATTTGGCTAAGAAGCCACTATTTTCATTCCCACCTCTACACGACAAATCTCTCTACTGCTTTGCTCCAGCGTCTTAACATGTAATTCTTTGTGGCTCTCAGTTACAAAAACAATGCTTATTAAGGGTCGATCACATTTCTCAGCAAGCCACATGCTGCTACGGTAATGGTTGGTTGTGACTCGCACTATGAAAGGTGCCACGACAAAAGGAAAACTTGCGATAATTTCAACGATCGGGTTTTTTTTTCTCTAGTATACTGGCGTTGGACTCAAGTATTTTTCAAGTATGGCACTCAAGTATGGCTCTCAAATATTTTTCCTCCTAATAAGTGTACCTGGTACTACTTAGAATGAACGCGTGTCTTTTGGGCAAGCATTCAAGCAGCATAAGCATTAAACCATCAGGGTGGCAGAAGACTCACGCCAACAAGCATGCACGGGCTGTGACCAATATAAAACTCGGCAACATGGAGTTGCACTAGAATACACTCATTCTTCATATCCCATGTCAACTCATCGATGCTTACAACGCGTGCATGCCTGTTCCTCTTGTATTTTAAGCAAATTTAAGATGTCTTGAGGCATTCCGTACACACCCAGGGTCTGGTTTGAACTTTCTGTCTGTGTGCCACAGCTGCGCATTTTTGGACGAAGTGACACTTGCGTGGACTTTAGGGACACCTGCACTGTGCGCTTTGTCTGGCTGTTGCATGGACTATGTGCAGTCGTTGCTGCCGCTCTGCATGGTGACGATATGTCGAGGTCATAATCACATGCTGAATCAAGAGGGGATAATCACAGGAGTCAGTCTTATGGCAAGTTTACATAATCACATGTGCAGTTAGAAAACAGTCCCACATGTCGCATGTTTGCCACTAAATGTAAGCAAGTTGTTTATGAAGTGCCCTGTTTATTAACTTGCACGGGTACAGAAAGGCAAGTAAAATTATTACGACGAGAAATTTTAAGATAAATGATAAAGTTCTGTTCTGTTAAAGACTCATTTTGGTGAGTTTAATCAGTGAGTATGCTTATCTTCCAGTAACCGTCTATAATTTTTAGTTAGTTTTCATCACTTGGCATGTGTGCGACGAGGCTTACATTAAAGCAGACAAACAAAAATCAAATACCTGTGCTCGGAGATGTCTCTTTCATGAACGTTTTCTTGCAGACATTAACTTCATCGCTGCCAGCTTCAGCCACGCACTACGCACACCATCGAATAGGTCAGCATTAGCGCCACTGTCAACAAACATGCCTCCAGCTATTACACTCGGTCGTAATACAAACCTGACGCTTCTGCGCAGTTGCTCCGCTCTCAGGCTCAAGGAGACCTTGTGCAGCAGCAGGGTTCACCGTCGGCGCGGCGCTGGGCACCAACACCCGCTTGAGCGGAATCCGGAGGCTGGTCGCGTACTTGCACTGATAAGCGTCCCAGCGGAAGCGCAAAGACCATAACAAGCTTGTCTACTTCGGTTGCCAGTAACGCCGCCCGGTAGCACGAACGAAGTCCGTCCAGGTGTTTCTTTGTTGCTCGTCTCGGGTAAACTTGTGAAAACTCACTGGGTCACCAAATTTGCTCAGGCAGAAGTCTAGCACAAAATAGTATACAGGCATGGTTGCTACGCGGGCAACCAACCGGATGTCTTCAACACTCGAGCACGCTGAATGCCTTCGCAGGTTTCGATGCGTAGCACAGCCAAGAAGCTATCAAAGTTGGCGTATAAGAAGCAACTGATGCTTTGCCGGTACGTTGCCTACGCTCGTTTCGGAGATGGTGGAGGTCACTCACGTCACTACAGATCTGAGGTGACGTCACGAAAACAGTCGTTGCTCCTTCTATTCTGAAACGTCAGTGATGCTGCGCAAGCGATGGGCCTAGATCACGAGCGCAAGCATTCAGCTACACATTTAAAAATGAATTAAAATATATTCTACGCGTTTGTTGTGTCCGACCCTTCGTGTTGAGAGACCTTGCACATAGAGGAAAACCCACAACAGAGTTGGAATAGCCTTGATATTCGGTGTCACCACTCCTTTAAAACATTTGTATACTGCAGACAACTAGTAATCCAACAAAAGTATCCCTGTTTTTATTTGAGGCGTAATATAATAAAAATGGGTTCTTCAGAAATGAAAAATTGTAAATCAATTATTTCATTTCGTTACATATTTCTTTCAGGTAGGCAGTATACACAATTGCCTAGGGGGTCAGTATAAAGGCAAAGAATGCCTAACAAAGCGCCGATACTAATGAATAACCAGTTACACCTGAATTGAACCTGTACAATAGCATCAAATATTCCAATTTTTCAAAAACCAAGCCACCAAAAGAAAGATCATGTGCATAATTGCAATTAACACATAAATAATAGGGCAAATCACCTACACGCAACAATGGCTAACGAAAAAAAAAGACAGGCACATGCAGGATATCAAATTTACATAGGATAGAAAGTTTTTTTTTAGGAACAATGTGTATATCTTATGTTTTTTTAAGAATGAATGAAGGAACTTCAATTTATATTATTACGGTGGTGCAGTCGTTAAGATAAGAGGGACTTCGGAAACTTACATTCGCCTGTAAGTGAGATATTGTTTTCTTTCTTCGTATCCGTTCAAGCAATTTCTTTCACGTTTGGTAGCTGCGAGCGTTCCGAATGCTACGCAGGAAGCCGGATGACAATCTGGAAGTAGATGCGTCTCTTCGTCGGGGTGCGTCATTATCTTGAGTCCTTACTCTGATTGAATGCGCAGCATTTCTTAGCAAACATCGGCGACTTTGAGCGTATCTTTCTATCTATCTATTCCTGGATTGCAATGTGGAAATAGATGCATCTCTTCGTCGGGGCGCGTCATTACCTTGAGTTCTTTATTCGTACTAAATGCGCAGCATTTCTTAGCGAACTTCAGCGACTTTGAGCGTATTTATCTATTTATCTATTTATCTATCTATCTATCTATCTATCTATCCATCCATCTATCGAGCCACCTACGACTTTCAGCTCTCCTGGCCGTTTCGATAATGGTATCAATACCAAACTTTGTATGGCATAACATGACTGTATGAAGAACACATAATTTTGTATGGCATAACATGACTGTATGAAGAACACATTTCACAAGTCATAACATGAAAATCATGAGAAGGATGGCATGAATGACATTATTTACATTTCATGGTCCTGCAGCTCTTGCAGTGGTTTTTTTCCCATGGCGTGTCCCAAAACTGGTATTGTATGACATGATTGCATGGCGAGCACACGTGACAGACCCTAACATGAAAATTATGACATGCGTGTCATGTAACAACATGACGACATTTCACGCTCATGATGCGCTCGCGGCCGTTTTGCTAGCGTCACATATACCAAATTTGGTATTACGGTACTTGAAAAGATTACGAAGGTATGTGACTGGTGCAAACATGATAATCATGAGATGCGTGTCATGTAGCAACATGACTACATGCTACGCTCATGATGCGCTGGCGGCCGTTTCACTCGCTTCACTTACACCGAATAAGGTATTACGGGACGTAAATGGCTGACGAAAATATGATACTGGTACAAACATGATGAACATGAGAGGCGTGTCATGTAACTACATGACTACATGCTACGTTCATCATTCGCTCGTGGCCGTTTCGATAGCTTCACATGTACCAAACTTGGTATTATGCGACGCGAACAGACGGCATAGGTAAAAGACACATACAAACATGATAATCACGACATGCGTGTCATGTAACAACATGACTACATGCCGCACTCATAATGCGCTCGCGGCCGTTTCGGTAGCGTTACATATGCCAAATTTGGTATTACTTGACATCAATGAATGACGAAGGTATGTGGCTGGTGAAAACGTGGTAATCATGTCATGCGTGTCGTATGAGCACATGACTACATGCCACAGTCAAAGCACGAATACATTTCGACGTGAAGTGGTGCGCGTGCTCACCTGCGTTCATTTTCTCGGGTCACGCCGGCGTTGCCATGCCAGGCCTGGGTCCTGCCATATACTCGCAGGCGCACGCCGCGCTGCGTTGCTATGACGCATGCGCGTTTCAGCGCGTCCAGCATCCCTCCGCCAAGAATAGAGGGAGACGCAGTGTTGACTGGATAACGCATCAGCGTGAAATGCAGCATGTCGCTTTACGCGCCTGTTCCCGTCGGGCTGCGTCGACGGACGCTGGTCGCGCCTGGCGTCAGACTATAGAGTGATCGCATTTTGCTGACGTAGCGTCGCTGTGCCCAGCGTGCACGCACGTCATGGCTACATTAGAGTATATTGGGCCCTCCATGATGCGCTCATGGCCGTTTTGCTAGCTCCACATATAACAAATTTGGTGTTACGTACATAACATCAATGGATGACGAAGGTATATGACTGGTGCAAACATGATAATTCTGACACGCGTGTCATGTAAGAACATGACAACGCTCATAGCGTGCTCGCGGCCGTTTCGCTAGCTTCACATATGCTAAATTTGGTATCATGTGACGTGAATAGATGACGAAGGTAAACGACGCATCCAATCAAGATAATCATGACACAGAATCATTTACCTCCACCTCGTAACGTTGGGCTGATTTCAAAGTGACGTATCAATATTTCTCATTCATGCTTCGCATATCATCGATTCCCAATGTACGTGGGATCTGCCAGTTTTTTTACTTGAAATCGCGGCTTCATTTCAGTGTGATTGCGTGCGCGGGCACGTTGCGATATTTCGCTGCGACTACAGTAACAATGCAGCTCGCGATGCTCAAATTAGCCAGCGGTCTTCGAGTGTGGGTTTATGGCGCAGTAGTTATGGTATAAGGCATCCATTGTCGTCAAAAGAGAAGCGATTGCCAGGTGACTTAGAAGTTATCGGACATTCCAAGTCGTGTGATTAGGCTATATTATTGGCTAGAGTGTTTTTAAGAACCTCGAGCACCGATCACAAGCGTTTTCTGATATACTGAAAAACCGTTGCTGTGCCCTTCAAGTGGAAAGCTCGTTCTTGTTACAGCAGCATTTCTTGCCAAACATCTTCGATGCCGTTGATAGGGGCAGTTTATTAGTACAGTAAAACTTGTAGCTGGGCAAGTTGGCTCATAATTCTGGGTAAACTGGTGTGCGCAAATACAGAAAAACGACAAGAGAAAAGAACAAACAGGGACAAGCACAAACTTCCTACTGCTTCAAGAGTTTATTAGTAATGGCGCTCGCTAGCTGACTCACAGGTCGTGGAATGGAATCTTGGCGTCGTTTCTGCTAAAAGCGATAATGCTCGAGGCGCGTGCACTTAGACCTAGGTTCAGGGAATTAACTCCAGGAAGCCGGAATTTCGGAGTTTTTCATTATGGCGTCTCTTATTCTCATATCATACTTTTGGGGCGTTAAACAATATCATTTATTCTTCTAACTTTAATCCACTAAGCTAGTTAACCCTTGACTTATGGGGCTCGTTTAGTTTACAGCAAAAGCTGCTGTCAGATCACAACAAGTGGTAGTTGGGTAGCTGTCCGCCGAACCCGGTGTCCTTAACCAGTAACGCGCGAACTAAGAAAAGCTCGCACGAGGAAAAAAGTCATAAGAACGTTAGCCATACTTACTATATTTATCGAAAAAGCATGGGCATTTCTAACAAAAAGTCGTGTTTCATGCCATTAACCTCAATCCTCAGAATTAAGTGATGTTGTCGACCTGGCCGACAGATGCCACTGGTGGTGCGTGTAATTATTTGCTTCAACCCTCTGCTTAGCGAGTTGTTGGTGAGCAACCACTTTGTGCTGGTCTTTTTAATTCTTACTTTTGTTATCACCAAGTTTTCTATAGGATCACAAAAAAACTCGATTTGTCTGCAGCACACACAAAGCACAGTAATGCCTAACAAATATGTACCGGGTACCACGCCTCTACGAAGAATGAAAAATATCGGAACAGGAGACACTTTCTTAGTTTAGATTATTCATTCAGTGGTGGGTCTCTCACATGTGAACCTGTATGAGTTGTCGCAAGTGAGTTTACAATCGGCTCTAGAAAGGCCGCTCTTTCAGATTTCGCTGAGACCTTGCTGCCTAATCCGCGCAGGCCTGAATATTTTTAGACACGAAGCAGCTCTTTGACTAAACTGTGTAACGCTGTCCGTTCGTGTCTCCGTGCCAACACGCCACACTGCGCTCCCCTTGCCGCAGGTGTTAGGGCAGTGCCAAGTAGGTCACGCCTTTCCTCTCAGTGCGTCGTGGCGTCACTTTCTCTCTCGCCTGCCGCGCACTCACCACGCGTCACCTCTCTCTTGCTCCCTTCACTCCCTCTACTGCTCTCAACGTTTTAGTGCACATTGACTGAACAATCTTTGGACCCATCTACCTATGATGAAGAGGACGCCAGAAGCGAAGCTCCTTTGCCCACCGAAACATTTGGTCGCCAGCGTTGCAAGGGTTCGCAGAGCCGGTCGCCTTCGCGAATGGCGACGTCGCGTCAGCAACACCGACGAGGCGCAAGCCAAGGAAGCCGAGCGGATGCGCCGACAGCAGAAGGCCAATGCCGGCAAATACCCTACGTCGTCAGCAAGATTGTCGGCAACACCTCGAAAGCGCCGCGCGCCCTCCACTGAATCGCCGTGCGCAACGCTGCTGCTTTGTATGAATCAAGCTTACCTATGGGAAGACGTTTTTATTTTTTTTTCTACACGAGCCAGTTTATTCTATGTCGCGTGGACGTTGTTATTGACCTTTTTCTTTTCTTATATTATTCGATGTATTAGAAGTTCACTCATTTTTTATTGTCCTGCACTTAAACTGTGCTTTGTTGTTTGCCTCCTTGTCGCGCCGGAGCACTCAGATGTCAGCCAACGCTTATGTTGTGCGTACGTCACCACTGTACCTCTGTGTGCATTTATTTGTTCCCAAAACGCCGACACATCCTAAGATATCCGAATCTTCTACGAAAGCTCATGCCTCCGAAAACTATTCGGAGAATCCCTACTATATACACTACGCTTGCAGCTATGAAGACAAGTTTACTTTCGTTTTTCTTTCTGCTTTCCCGTCGTACGTAATTCTATTACAAGTTGTCAGCTGATCGATCATCTTTCACAGAGTACCTGAAGGCATCAGGTCTACCAGAACGTGTTCCTCTCTATGACTGAAGAAAACGAGGAGAGTTTAAGTGCTCGCTTATGATTTGTTAGACACGACCTTAGTGAGAACTAACAGATAATCAACACAAGGAACGTTAGGGTACGTTCTTTGAAAAGATATTGATGTATATGCGCAGAAACTAAAGTGGAAAAACAGTATAGCTACTCCCGGCAGGTACTGAGTCTTCATGTTTAAGTGTGAATAAAGTAAAGTAAAGGTTCACCTCGTCGAGACGCCCGGATGTAAAAAATAGAAGCGGCAGGCCTGCTGGGTACACGCAGCAAAGACATAGCAAAAGCCAGAATAGCTACCTTTCCGGAATCATTTCTAATCTTTCTTCGGGCATGTACTACTAATAGATATCCGTGGAATACACCACTTCACAGAACAGTAATCATAAGTGTTAGGGTTTAACGTCCCAAAACTGCGATGTTACTATGAGAGACGTCGTAGTTAAAGACTGGGAAAATTCTGTCCACCTGGGGGTCTTTAATGTGCAACTAGATTTATCACGAAATACGAATAGTGCGAATTCAATACGGGGACGCAAGAACAGACAGACAACCACTGACCATCAATTTTCATTCCACACGAAAGGAAAATATATGCGGAGTAAACATGATTTAACTAGAAGAAAACATGAAAAAATGTACAAGCGATTTCCCCTCCATCCCCACTACGCCACAAATAACATTCTTGTCCCGTAGGAAAGGAACTTCTTCGTCATTATAGGTTATTCTGCGTTACAGAAGCAACGCACCATTACACGTCTGTGAGGCATTACATGAGCTTCGTTGATGGGTCTCTGATGACAATGAAAAATTATGTTCAAGCCCTTTGTAATGGGTCACACCTTAAACAACTTCTATAGTTCTTCAACATGCAACAAGTGACGCGCGATCGTTATTTTATTCTCTCATCGCACCTTAAGCCACTGGCATTGCTCTGCGATAAAATACACGGCCGCTACGCAGAGGGCCTATGTACAAATCGTATTTTCTGCTAAAACTTTTTCATGATTAGGTTTTTGGTAGTGTTTTTACTGTTACTTCTTGCTATACCGGTTACGGAGAGGTAAGGTAGCGGTGGAGGACAACTGTGGCACGACAAACACTTATAGTTGCTATCTCATTTGAACTTTTGCTCTAAAGGGGCCCTGCAACACTTTTTTAGTATGGTCAAAAAACGCTGCCGATTGGTTGTCTGGGCTCTCGAAAACACCCAAGTCAAATATTGTAGCGCAGCACGTGGCCTGAAATCCAGAATAAACTGCCAAAATCACCTAAAAATGGCTTTCTGTTCTCTCGACAAATGACGCTACAGGCTCTAAAATCACTCGTGACAGCCATTTTATCAGCCCTTGGCTGATTTGAGCGTGGCGCGCTTGATCGTTCCTGGGGCCGCCGTGGGAGGCTGCGAATTCTGCGCGCGTGAGCGCGTGTTCGCACTGAAAACCCGCGTATTCGAACAAAAATAAATAAAAGTGGTAAAGGTCACGAGACATGACCGACACATTTACCCATGCTATTCCTCCCTACTTAGGTTTCAGTGCTTTCTTTGGGACGAGAGAAGATAAAGCAATTGTAGCGTGCGCAAAATTTTTGACTCCGATCACGCTGAACAGATTCTAAATTTTGTTTTGCGCGCTGAGTTCAAGGGGCCATAAGCTCGTTTGTGAATCAATTCTATAGCTACATAAAGAAGTGTTGCAGCGACCCTATAAAAAAAGTGTGCCACAATCACCTTGACGTGTACAAGCAGAACTGGCCCACATTGTCTGGCGTCCGTTTATATATGCGCGGATATACTCGACAACGTGTACAGCTGGACATCAGCAGCCATCGTGGAATGGCTAAAGCATCGGACTCGTTGTTTGAAGGTTGAGGTTTTCTCCCTACTTGCGGCAAGTGGTCTTTTCATCCACTCTAAGCCTTTGAGAGTCAGGTTTTTTTTTTTTTTGCGGAATGTATTTTGAGAAATCTGGATTTTTAAATTTTTGAACTTCATTTTTCAGGCGACATTACCTAAAGAAAGAAATGACTAGATTTTTTTGAGCGATGAGAAAGTTACGAGACGTCACTTGTGTTGATACATACACGAAGTTTATTTTCGATTGTGACCAAGATAAAATAATAAATAAACTAATAAGACGGTTACAAATAGTACGTTAAAGTGAACGTCTCTGTAGATCATACACGTCCACAAAGAGAGGGTAAATGGATACGCGAGTGCAGAAAAGCCACTTTTGAACTAGTCAGAATTGTTTTGGCATGCAAACTTTTGAGCTGTCACTGACTTATCAGCATCTGAGCCTTGACTAGTAAGTAAAGTCTCGTATGAAGGGCCGACATTTACTGAGTCAGATGCTGATTCAGCAGTCGAGTGGTCATTCCGGTGATCCCGGAGAATAGCCACTGGGCTCACTTTAGGTAAAGAAACCGGCACGCAATTCCATATCGTAAGCAAACGATGCGAATGAGTGCACTAAAGAAAACTGCCTTGCTGTGAGTGCATCCCAATAGTGAAAACAAGTCCCTACCCAATAATAATTCTTCGTCTCATTCCGAACAAGAAAGAAGCGCTTTTTTTATTCCCCGGAACAGCAAACGCAACCATATCGGTACCGTTTCGGTCAGTCAGCGATGACGCGAAAGCGGCTAAAATCACGTACCGGGAAGCAATAAAGTTGAATTTGAAGCTTAAATTTATCTGTATCATGAAAAATGCATTGCCATGTATTAACAATGTAAGAAATTGGTCACTAATTAAAAGATGCTGAATACCAAAGGCATCAATCAGTTTGGCCCGCATTCACTAATTTCTTCAAATTTATATTGCCACATGCCCTCCTTTGTTTAAACTTATACGTTACGGCCCTATTACGCATGTAGCAGCTGGTTCACGCGTAAAGCCACAGCAAGTGATTAATGACATGAGAAGCTACCATTCACTATGTGCAGAGACACAGACACCATCCCATCAGCTTCGGCCTTCACACATGCTAACTGAAAGCATCACGTCTGTGCTGGCCGCGGCACAAAATTAGGCGCCTACGACTTCCCACCTTCAAATGCTTTAAGCACCGCCAACCTTGTTTGTACCCTCTAGCATGCGTAGTGACGCGAAAAACAAGTAAACTTTCGAGCCGAATATCTTGGAGCACAGGTGTGCTAGAAAAAAATCTTCTAACTGAAACTGTGCACAAACACCACTGCCTACCTTTTTTTCAATATAAACATGCCAACTTACCACACCCAGTAAAAGTTATTAGTTAAATTTTAGTCAAGAATCATAACACACACACACATGTATATATATATATATATATATATATATATATATATATATATATATATATATATATATATATATATATATATATATATATATATATATATATATATATATATATATATATATATATATATATATATATATATATATATGTGTGTGTGTGTGTGTACATATGCCTACTGGTCTTGTAATGTCATTTGTGTGTTTTGTGTGTTTGGACATGTAATGAGTGGTATTGCGTTAAATGAGTATTCTCTTTCAAATTTCCTCACCAGATCCCAGATGTGTTTAGATGTGGCTGAGCTGTTAATTATTGATTTGTATTTGTGCCATTACACCTTCTCCACCAGCCTTCGGATAAACCAGGCTCCGGCTTTCGCTTGTTTGAAATTCATCATGTTGGTTTACGTATATAGGGTATCTTTGCAGAATGCCCTAGGCCTCTTTTGTTGTTGTTTTTTGGCGTTAGTACACTCGCTTGTCCACCAAGGGTTTAGTTTTTTTTGCGTAAAATACCAGATGACAGTGGTATTGCCTTTTGTGCTGCTGCAATCAGAACATCAACGAACTTTTTGTTCAGTTCCGCAACAGAAAACTGTGATGAGAAAACTTCTTCAAGTTTTGGGTTTTCCGTAAAAAGCGGCCACTTCGTGAGCTGCAGTTTGCACTGGCGTGGCTTGCTAGAGAAAGTTCGATAGGATTGTATAAGTCTGATGATGAAGGGTTGATGGCCACTCCTGTATGATGTGTCGGGTACCTCCCACTAAAGACGGCTAAAAAGGCACGGCGAACACAGAGCAATGCCTTAAAAGCTAAAGCTACGTGATGTTGCTGAGAAGTAAGTAGAAGCTCCTGAATTTAAAAGGCAAATGTCGTCGGACAGAGCACAATCTTCAACGATCTGCCCTCTTTGATCAGTTTTGTCGCTACCCTAAAGGGTAGATTGAGAAATAAAATCCCCTACTAAAATAAATGACTTTGGCAGCTGTTGTAATAGTTTGTAACAGGGAGTATTTATTAAGTTAACGCCTGTTGGGTGAACACTGCACGCAGTGGGCAAGGATGCAAGACAACAGCGCAGTCCAGACAAGGCCCCGCAACAACGTCATCGTCTTCATTCCTTCTGCGTCATTTCTGCACCCGTGCCTGAGGTACCTTGCTATACCTGAGACATTATCCCGGGTGGCAAAGCACCGTCCCGGTGCCTGCTGTTATTAGACGGACGGGTCACTGTGATAGGGCTTCAGGCGAGAAACATGCACAATGTCACTTCTGATTGTAACAGTGGGGCTCTTAGTAGGAGAAATTTCATAGCTGATAGGTGTGACTTGGCGCAGAACTCGGTAAGGCCCAACGTATTGCAGCAAAATTTTCTCGCACAGGCCGACACGACGCGATGGCAGCCACCGTAGCACGAGAGAGCCAGGCGAAAAATCGACATCCCTATGTCGGCTGTCCTAGAGCGACTTTTGTGCTCTCTGGGACGATGAGAACCTGGCGCGGGCGATCAGAGCACGGGAGATGACATCTTGTGCGTACGAAGTGGTGGACGGAAGGTCATGTGCAAGCAGGGTATCGAAAGGTAGTCAGGCATCACGACCAGAGAAGATAAAATGGTGAATAGCCGGCAGTTTCATGACGCGACGAGTTGTAGGCGAAGGTTGCGAACGGAAGGGCAGTGTCCCAATAGGTGTGGTCATCCGAAACATACATAGCAAGTACGTCCGTCAGTGTGCTGTTGAGGCGCTCAGTAAGTCCATTAGTCTGAGGATGGTAAGAAGTCGTAAAGTTGTGCCGTGTAGGCAGCGGGGGTTGATAAGCGGAAGAAGCCATGGCTTCCAGCTCCTGGCGGACAATTATAGAGATGTTTGGAGGATTCACGAATGGACGTGGCGCCACAGGATCCTCGCAGGAAGAAGTCGCAGTGGTGTTCGGGAGTCAGGAAAAACGTTGAGTGATTCTCCTGCTTTTGGGTTGTTCGAACTGCCGACATTTACTGACAATTGAGTCAATGGTGGTACAGTTCTTGCATATCAGAATGTTGAAGGCATCGTCGGCTATGCCTTTCAATACATTGCTGACCTTGTCTAGTTCGGTCATGTCTTTGTCGGCTTTCCAACACAAGGCGAGCACGTCTTGGATATAGGTGACGTACGATTCGGTGGAAGATTTAACTCATGATGCGAGTTCCTGCCTGGCTGCCATTTGTCGAGCAACTGACTGGCCGAACAAGTCACGGAGGTTCTGCTTGCACACGTCCCTACTCGTCAAGTCTTCCTCGTGCGTCTCATACCAGCCGCGCGCAGTACCTCGCAGGTAAAAGTAGATGTTGGCCAGCATAAGCGTCTCATCCCAACAGTATTGCTTGCTGACACGCTCGTATAAGGTGAGCCACTCGTCAACGTCAGTTGTGTCGGTGCCACAAACTGTACCTGGATCGGGAAGATGGGAAGGGATCACAGGTGACGGAGCAAGCGTAGACTGAACGGACGGCGCACTGCCTTCAGGCATCGTGTCTGAACAAAGCTGACGTCCGCTACGGAGATCCAGAGTCGGAATGTTATCCAGGTTCTCCACCAAAACGGAGAGTATTTAATAAGTTAACGCCGATTGGGCTAACACTGCACAGTGTGCAAGGATGCAGGACAAAAGGGCAGTCCAGACACGGCCCCACAACAACATCGTCGTCTTCATGCCTTCTGCGTCATATCTGCACCCGTGCCTGAGGTACCTTTTTATACCCGTGATAATATTTCTAGGTTTTAGAAGTACAATGGGTGTGGGGTGGGATATAAAGCGAACAAATGGTTATGGTTTCATTAGATAAAATGGTGACTGCTACTTCTTCAAAGGTGTGTTCTGTTGGACATAACGGGTAGGAGTGTCACTCTGGACAACAATAGCTACACCTCCCGAGAGACAGCTACAACATTCATGGTCCTTACAGACAACTCTAAAGCTCTTGAGGAAGTTATGATGCTTCGCTCCCAAGTTTGTCTCCTGGAGGCAGAAAGCCACTGGTGAGGACTTGTTAGTAATGTTTGCGATGTCACTCGAACTGTGTATTAATCCCCTACAGTTTTAGTGCACAATCAAATCCATCATGGAGTAAAATTAGGCAAATATAAAAGTGGGAATGGTTTGGTTAAATTAAACTATGATAGGTACCAGTAATATGAACTGGTAATGCAAGCACTTGAAATAACCAGCTTGTTTATCGCTAAGTTATGATGTTTATTGGTACCTTGTCTTGTTTGGCGTGCTCAATGGAGCGTTCGTCCTTCTGTGTCGATGATACCGAAGTCTTTGAGTCGACCTCCATGGCCCTGTCAGAGGTGCGGGGAAAGTCGAGAGCTGGGTGCTGAGACACAGGTCTCAGGCCTTGGCGTTCGGTTTATTTTAGGGCCCAGTGAGACCGAAGTCTGAGGGTCTTTGGAAGTCTGTGGTTCAAGGGGGCAGAAGGGGTTACAACCATACCCCTTTGCGTGGACCCGGACGTCTGAGGCCTTTGGGACGCTGCTTCGACTGCGTCACAACGGCGTAGCTTCTGTGAAAAAGGTGAGACAACCATTGTCGTGCTTCACGAAACCAGATCTTTTCGTTGATTGTCAGAGCGATGATTTCTTTTTCGCTTTTCCAGAACTGGCATGATCGTGAATACACTGGGATATCTCCTTTACAGTTGGCACAAAGTGGAGATGAAGTGTAGTTCTCGGAAGTGTGGTCGTTTGCACTGCATTTAGAGCATGTTTCCTTGCCTCTGCACGTGTGAGGTGCGTTACCAAACCTTTAGCAATTGAAGCACCGTCTGTGGTTGGAGATGTACGATCTGACATTTATTTTCACATACCCATCCTCAAGAGAGGTTGGCACTGCACATGAGCGAAAGGTAAGTATAACATGCATGGTAGTGCTCTCCTGGTTGTTGCGACAGATGACTATATTTTAACATTTACCACACCATGGTCTTGAAAACTATCAAGAAGCTATTCGTCACTCAAGTTCAAAAAGTCTTTCTCGAAGATTACCCGATTACCCCTCTACTAGTATTTAGATGAACCGAAATTGTAACCGTGGCTTCACCGATACTGGTTAGCTCAGATAGTTCACACACTTCATCTTTTTTAGTCAATTCTATGAGAACATCGCCGTTTGACATTTTTGAGGCTATATACATCGATTCAATCTTTTCTTTAAGGCACTTGGTTACCAAAAACTGATATAGCTTTCTTGCTGGTATATTTGCCTTGTGGATAACATGGTACTTTGGAAATGCTGCATTGTTCTGCATAGAAAAGTGAAAAATTGCCTTGGTGTAGCCTCTTCTGCGAGGCCGCTGAAAGTTGAAGGGTGCTTGAGAAGTCATAAGAGAACTGGTCTATTCGCCAACAGCGCCGATCACCCACCATGGAGCCCAACAAAGAGACGCGGCTGGACTTGTTAACAACGCTGCCCGACGCCTGCCGTACGCTGTCGCTATAACCAAATATACATACCCAAGACTGGATATGACAAAGTTGACCCTTGCCACCAGGAAAATTGGAAGTAAACGGAAAAGAAGAGTGACAGGAAAGAATGAAAGTCGGAGAAAAGACAAAGGTATAGGGAGAGAAAGATAGAAAAAAGCGACTACCGGTTTTCTCTGGGTGGGTCAACCCAGGCCTGCCGTCTACATGAAGCCGTAAACAAAAGGGTGTGTTGTCTAAGCCGGGGAGGGGGGGGGGTGGCTTACACGTCCAAACATCCAACATCGACTCAACCCCCAGGATCCCCTTTTCCTTGGTCGCGGCTAAGCCATGCACGGTGACGCGTGGGAGGGAGTCGAACTCTCCCCGTTGGCGTAGGTCCATGGTGTTGCCACACACCAAACGCCTGCTTGCGCGGACCCCCCTGCGGAAATACATACTAAACATCGGAATAAAATACATAACGGAATAACAAGAAAAAAGATACAATGTCAAAAGCTCATAATTCAAATCGGACACACTGTATTAGGTTCATAAAAGGATGGATTGGTGTTACAGCACACAATATTATCTAGTCTATTCCAATGGTGCATAGCTGGCAGGAAAAGGAAATTTTCGATGCTGCTAGTGTAATTGCCTACGCGCGTTGCCGCAGCTAAGATTATCGACAGTCGATTACTGAAGTTCCAGTTTATATTTCCCAACCACAGGTTTGGCCAAATGAAGTGTTTTATTTTTGACACACCATCTCTGTCTTCGTCAACGTCACGGCCGCGTGGCCATATTTTGTTTGTCTCTGTATAAGCTGTTCGCGAAACGAAAATATCTACAGAAGCGACAAGTGCATTAACCAAGATGTCTCTTTCTTTTGCTTTTAAAGAATGAGTTACTGCTCTAGGGCAGCGCAACTGCTTGACAGCAGCAACTGGTCATGTGAAAGCACTTAACAAAAATAGCCAAACTTGTCTGCTGCGACAGACCAGGAACGTCAACGTCCTCCAGGCTTTTAAGGTCAAGACAAGTTCTCTTTTTTATTTATCCCGATATATATAGGAGAAATATGAACGCGCCGGAGTATTGTACTTTATTAGGTGTAATAAAATACGCGTCCGCTAAAAGGCATGGCATCGCTTAGATTAGGCATAGCCATCATGCTTGTTGTCTCAGCCGCTGCTAAAGCACACTCGTTCAAGTACAAAGAATTACGTGAGGGTTGCAACAACACTGACCTCAAAAGGGTGAGTTGTCTCAATCTGATAGGTTACTACAGACATACCCTCTAGTTAAATTTACTTGTAGCCACATCTCAAATTAGGAATAGCAATTTTTTGTGCTTTTCAATTTTAAGCGACTCATTAGTAATTACACCATAATAAAACATTTATACTGCCTCATGAATTAGCTCATATTTCCTATTATTTACGCTAATTCAGCACAAATAAAACAAGCTCAAATAAAACCGCGAAGTAAAAATGCATCCTATTTATCATTTTTTCAACTTGTTTAGTTTGCGCTAACTCAGCGTAGCGATGGCCCACAAAATTAAGACTATATTCGTGGTCAGAGATACAGAGAATGTTTTTGGAAAATAAGGAATTTTGAAAATCACTGGGGGCAACTTTTGTTGAACTAGCTCATGAGCTTCATTTCCGCAATAAGTTGACATTCTGTACAAGTGCAGTGCACGATGAAGGAACTAACAGATGTCTCAACTACGATCAAGAATTTTTTTTCCTGCTTAGCTTTTTGAGCTCCACGTCTTCCACGTTGAGCTCACGTGTCACGGTTCATTGTCTACCACGTGTTTATTAAGTCGCTCTCATGTGTTTTTGTTTTATTGTTAGAGTAATAATATGGACACTCTAGGCACTTTTTTAAATTTATTTATTCGCCTATAGCGCTCCCCTTTGTGGGTGAAACATATAATTCTCTTGCAAAGAACGTTTGTGTTTCAACAACATAATTCTAGAGCATCTACTTGCTTGGCCTATATATACACGACCACAGGAAAAGAGCAAAACATTCGCGATGCTCTTCCTGCACTGGCACTGTACAGGAATTACGTGTTTGAACCCCCAGCCTTCTTTTGATGCTCCTGACACGTGCTTTTTAAAGGGCCCATCAACAGGATGCGCCTTATTTTTACATCCCCCAAACAAGGTCGCGCATCTTTTCTATGCCTGACCAACCTCCTTCCACTCGCAGTGATGTCAACTCGGTGATCAGCGACGTTGACTACATTACTGTTGTTGAGACCTGATTCAGATTAATCGACAAGCTGCGTGCTACGTCACATCGCCGATCACCGAGTTGACGTCACTGCGCGTTGAGGAAGGTTGGTCACACGCAGGAAAAGTGCGCGAGCGCTTCCTGCGGGCTTCCAAACCGGTTGACTGGCCCTTTAAGCTTCCTTTCAACCATCCCACGTACCTTATTTCACTTGTAAGATGACGAAAGTGCAGGAAGGGTATCATGTATCCTTTGCCGTTTTCCTGTGGCCGTGTATTAATAGGACAAACAAGTAGATGCATCGACATTAGGTTGTTGGAACACAGACCTCCTTTGCAAGGGAATGTATGCTCACATGTGTCCCAGCATGTTCCGCAGTACCATTGCGCACCCATCTTTCATGATGCAATAGTCTTAGCAACACAGAGATCTAACTACGCGAGAAAGAAGTGAAGCATATAATATAAAAAAGGGTCGAAAGATGCATCAGCATGCCTTCTTTAGCTCTACATGATAGCGAGGATAGGTTATTAGCACGATATCTGAAACTTTATGCTGTTAGAGAGTACGCATGGGATGAGTGAAAGTTTTTTTTTCATTGTTCAAAATGTCAGCTGATCTGTCGTTTTCTTGCCTTAGTGTGGTCACATGGGTGTGAAAGTTGAGGTATCCTTTTCCGTTCATGTTTTGCAATAAAAAATAAACTGCGAGTCAGTGCTGTGGTTCATCCCCCCTTCTATTCTTTTGATATGTTGATATGTGTGTTTTTACGTCGCAAAACAACCCAATGATTATGAGAGACGCCACAGTGGAGGGCTCCGGAAATTTAGACCACCTGGGGTTCCCCAACGTGCACCCAAAGTCAGCACTGCAGCCTACAACATTTTCGCTTCCATCGAAAACGCAGCAGCCGCAGCCGGGATTGCATCCGCGACCTGCGGATCATCAGCCGATTACCTTAGCCACTAAACCACTGCTGCAGGGCCCTCTTCCTCTCTTGTGTCTGCGTAGTCGTACGCTGTTTCAAAACATGTTCAAGTACTAACACCAACTGGCCCAGCTTTCAGCCCTTCTGTGGGAACATTTTATAAGCGGATGGTCAGTCGTAAAGGTAGGATCGAACGACACTAAGTCTTTCGCTGCTTGAGTCAATGTGAATTTCTGTTTCGGCTTGCTCCTCAGAATGTGAAAGTACGATTCACAGCTAACGGCGTCGGTTGAACATCTCGTCTGCTTCAATTTTGTGGGGTATTAAATTGAAGTCGACGACACATTTCACCAGTACTGTCAGTGGCGCTGAAACACTGTAAAAGCTCATGATGAATGTCGATAATGGACATTGCCCTCTTGACTATGGACCGATGGAAGTTTGCGATGGTCGTATTCTTCTGTAGGTATAGATGAACTTCACATTGGTTAATTATGTGTCGCAGAGAAAATAGGTTAACATAGCACCGACTATGTTAGGTTATCATTGTACCTACTACTAAGCAGTCGTTGTATAGCCGAAGAAGCAGTACATGGTCTTTTCTTGCACATGCGAGGAAAAACTCGGGTTGACGAGGAAAGGGGCCTTACGAGCTTGCTTCGTCTTAGTTAGGTTCAATCGCTTAACTGTCATGCCTTTCCTGGCGCGCATGTTGTTGCTGATACTTGCGAGCATGGCCGCCGCTTTGCCTACATCAAGCTTGGCTATTACACTTGCGCAGCGAATCTCGCGGTGTAATAGGCATGTTGGCCTCCAATTTCACAAATATGTCTTTGCATGTCTCTACGCTGAAAAAATAACGCTGGAGCAATATGATATGGAGACGTCGTCGTCGAGCATATTGAAAGCGTGGTTTCCTGGCATCATCTTAAACCGTTTATTCATAAAATAGGATTAACGACAAGGATATAAGGGTGGTGACGGCAACCGTGGTGACTTCATATGTCCATGTCGAGAAAGCCAGCTCTCTAGCAATACTCTGAGACTACGAAGCTCGCGGGATACGTACGGTTAAGTGGTGACTTGCTGTGCAGATTACTGCCGGCGTTCCTGACTCACCTTCAGGTGTCCGGATTTCGGGAACTTCTTTCCTTTTTTTTATTTTGTAGCGAGGTTCCACCAATCACCCAGTACTCTGCACATCGATGTCGAAAGTTCGTCTTCTTGCGCTACGTTTAGACCTAGGCGCCAAATTACGGCTACAGCGATTTATTCACTGCTACTACCTGGCGAAATGAGGTCTCTCCACGGCAAATGTTTTACATGAGAGTTCCATTTTGCAGCTGGTGTGCTTTGAACATTTTTTCGAAGCGTTATCAACGTCGGCAGAGGACCTTCAGTATTGTGACGAACAGCAACCACTGCTCCATGGGTTATCTTTAGTTTCACGAATATGGCTAAGTGACAAGCCATGTGACAATGGGTTAATGCTGGCTTTGCGCAGACAGGTAGCGCCCTGGGTGGGGATGAAAGCGACAAACTTCGAGTAAATACCATATAAGCTTTGTGCCCAAGTTAGGGCGCGGTCATGGTGCGTGCGTGTGAAACAGTATGGAGGTATTAGCGATGCATATCAACCGAGACTGAAATGTGGGTCTAGGCGAATTCTGAGGTTGTGCACCATGATATTTGTGATAAAAAGGGCGTTCTTATTTGGATTGTTTACTTTTTACACCACTAAATTTTTTTCTTAAAAGTTCGAAATAACTTATCAAAAGCATTCCACAAATGCCTCAATTCCACATTCCGCAAACGTTTCAGGGCCGCTTTATTGCCAAGGAACGTAAACACCGCATACACTGGCGCTTGTTAGCGTCAATGTATATATACTCTAGATTGAGGATTGATGCGAAATTTGTATTAGTTGTAATCAGCCAACACATAGGAGACATTCCATCAGACCAAAGTTTTACAAAGTGGTCCACTTTTAAGAAGTGCAATAAAATCGAACTCTCTTGGTGCCAAAACACCAAGAGGCGAGCCTCATCACTGGACTCTATTTCAATAAACTGAGCGTTGCGAACAATGTCAATCACCGATAATCTCCCTTGTTCTAAAAAAGTTCCCGCTTCACATTAGCAGGCCTTCAATAGCCCCACTCTAGGTAACATGTAAGGTATTGAATCAATTTGTTGTATGACAGTTAATCACGTAAACAGCAGGGCGTCTTGAATAGTGGAGTTTTGCTTAATAAAGTGATTCTTTTACAACAAGATAGTGAAGGTCATCACTAGAAGGGCGTATGATCTTTTATTTGAAGTTCTCACCAGTTCGTAATGCTAGGGTGCCTTCACTGGACCGGCCTGTTGTCTTTTACTTGAAGTTTTGACAATTACGGCATGCCCGCAACCATCAATAGAACAGCTTATACTGTTGTAGTGATAGTAGTGATATTTCAGCGTGGCGAAGTGGTTCATACATAGCGAACAAGAGCACAAACATTTTCATTTGCCATGCAAGGGCTTGGTCAAATCTCATAAAATTGTGCGCAAACATGAGATGCGTGATATGAAATCATATGATGTGACATCATACTATAGATGTGCCTAAGATGATTTTTGCTTAGTGAAAGTGCCCTTTTCATGGAGGCTTCAGTTATCTTTATTTTTCTGCACGCTTCACGGATTACCTAACAAATAGGGTACACTTGGGCACAGATGTATTATATGACTAACAGCACACGTCTCTATTTTTGTACAATAATCCCGTGTAATGTATACTTGGCGGAATATAGTCTCAGCTTTTGTTTAAACTTTCATGATAGGCACAAACGAATCTAAGTGGTCAATTCTCCCACAGTTTTGGAACACGACAAAACCGATATGGACTCACACTACAGCGAAAGTTTCTGAAAATGACTTTTCCTGCCTCGTGGACATGAAGATCAATGAAAATGGCTCCTACATGATATTTAACAGGTTGTTCTATACTGCTAACAGAACGTAAGTTATTGAATTATTAATCGCGCGTGGCATAATAACTGAGTTGCCTGGCGTCACAACAAACAATATCAAACTATTATGTTCTAGGGAGAAAAATACTCTCCCTCTGAAAGGCCTCTTTTCTCCAGGAAACACTTTCGACCAACCAGCCATGCTTCTGTACCATACAAGTAAGTTCTTGCTATGACAGGCTCCACTTGACTTGACATCTTCAAGCTCATCTCTAAGTATATGTTCGTGGCGAACTTTAGATTGTGCTACTAACAGCGACCACTTGCCTATTAGTTTTGTACTCAACTTTCCTATAATACTTGTTGCCGAAAAGGTTGGCTTATTCCTCAACTATAGAAAATTAGAAAAAGATTGAGGGCTACTTTTGATCGCCGCAAGAACATGCAAGGTGACATAGGGGTCATGAGTCTGTGTGCAGTGTTAAAAATATCAGTAAAAGACGCAACTTTTAAATTAAACTCGGCCACAAGAGGTTCTTTTAGTCCATGGTGGACTGAGGAGTACATGAATAGCTATAAAAAACTGAAAGCTGCATGGAAACAGCTGCTGGTCAACCAATGTCCGAAATATTGGTGTGAGTATTAATCCGCAGCAGCAGAATCCAAACGCACAGTCAGTACAGCAAAATAGGGCTATAATATGAAAAGATATCATTATCTTTCTAGGGCTAAAAAGAAAAAAAAGTGCTCTTCAGATTTTTAAAACCGCAAAAGATGTTACCACCCCCTGAAAATATTGACTCCTCCATTATTTCCCCCAGTGAACTCTCTGATTTAGTAGAAACTATTGCGAAAGGGCTCCAAGGTAGATTTATGTCATCTATACCACTGCACATTGTGAACCTCATGGCGGGCGAGAATTTCGAGGAGGTTACTTTACATGAGCTGGCAGAAATAATAAGCCACTTATCTCCTTCAGCACCTGGACCAGACGGTGTAACAAATTCAATGATAAAAGTAATATTCGAGATTTCTCCAACTGAAGTACTTAATCTGGTGAACTTTTCTTTCACAAAAGCTTCGATACCTGCTGTATAACGTAGTTCAACTTCTTAAAAAGCAGAAAACAAAATTTGTTTTAGACAATGTAAGGCCGTTATCACTCACGTCTAATCTGTTTAGGCTAATTGAAAAAGTTTTGAATACACGGGTAATAAAATATATTCATAACAACGCAATCTTAAACCCCAGTCGAATTGGTTTTAGAGGTGGTTGCTCAATGCGCATGTTCATTTAGAGAGCCGAATACAACTGGCTAGGCGTCGGCGCCAATACTGTGCGTTAGTTACTCTAGAATTGGCTAAAGCGTACGATAGGGTTGAGCATTCAATTATATTAAAACAGATGGAATATTACCACTTTCCCAACTACATCACTTCGTGGATGTCGGAGTTTTGAAGGGGTAGAGAACATTACTGCTTTAAAAATGGGTACTCCTCGAATAGATATAAGCAGACACGTGGCGGGCCTCGGGGCTGTCCTGTCGACAGTTTTATTTAACACCTTCTTAAGCTCCATTCCATCAACTATGGATATTCAGTTATATGAGTAGGCGGACGATATCGCTTTCTTTGCAAGTAATACCAACACTTATTCTCTGTACCAGAGTCTACAAAATTATCTCAATATGATGTAAAGATGGCTCTAAACCATTCATATGACCCTGAACGTAAAGAAAAGTGCGCTTTTTGCATTTTCTTTTCTGCAGCCTGTCAATATCTCGTTAATATATAGTAATTAGCTCAAGCCACAGGCAAATCCTCTTAAATATTTGGGCGTCTTATATAATGACACATTAAATTAAATAAGCCATATGGATGATGTGTACTCCAAGGCAACACGGGCCATGGGGTGGCTACGGAAGCTCGCAAACCGTAAAGCAAGTTTAAAAAGAGATGCGCTAATAATGATATATAAACTTTATGTGTAGCCTATCATGGAATTTCAGATGTGTATTATTTTCTGGCAGTGCAGCTTATAAAATTAGACCTATAATACTGCTGAAAAGAGAAGCGTTGCGTTTGTGTCCGGGTCTCCCAAAGTTCGTTGCGAATAACGTGTTGTATATGGAAGCTCGCCTACCTTTCCTGCTAAATAGGTTTAAAATTCTTAGTGTACAAGCATTCCTAAAGATATACAGTTCACACCAAAGGCGCTCATTTTACGTTTTCACTCAAGAACCGTCTTTCTTTTTGAAAACACACTGGTCACGACTGCACACCCTGGAAATAATATTTGCGCAAGCGATGCTACAGCAACTGAATGTAAAAATAAACATATTGGCCCAATACACAACCTAAAGTCAATGCTTAGCATACAATTTGATAATATATTTCCTCATAACGCGAAACATTTGGGCCTAGGTACTTATATGACCAGTTACAGATTATCTAGATCGCCTATAGATAAGCAATATCATTGCGACTGATGCATCTGTGTCGAAAGAAAAGGCTGGGGTTGGCATCTTCTCTCTTTCTTTTGACAGGTCCTTTTCGCTTCGACTCCGAGAATATACCCCTGTATTCTTTGCAGAAATATATGCTATTGTTCTTGCCCTACGCAAATTGCCCTCAAGTGAATCATCAGCAGTTATCATTACATATTCGTTATCACCATGTAATGCACTTTCTGCGGCAGCAAATTCAGAGCTGATGAATACGTTTCGGCATTTAGTAGCAAAAAACGTAAAAAAACTGCATTTCCTATGGGTACCAGGCCACCGTAGATTATATTTGAACGAAATGGCAGACTATTCAGCAGCAGTATCCCTGAGTGGGCCCACCATCCAAGTTTTGCCAGATGCGGCTTATGTGACAACGCTAAGGTTCTGAAATGCTTCTTAACAATGGGGAACAGGTAATTTGGATAAATCTGAAGATTTCGAGCATTCAAGGTATTGCTGGAATAAACAGTGGTGTGTATCTCGCCAGTTAAGGGAATCTTATACAAGATTGCTCCGTACAGTTCCACAAATAAATTATTACCTTAACAAAGCTCGACTCAATACGTCACTGCTGTGCATTTTTGCAACGAAATTGAAACAATTGAACATTTCTCTTTATTCTTTCGTCGTTACTCCTATCAGAGAAAAATATTTTCAGTAGCCCCTTTACAAAAGCAAGGAATACAAGTAAATGTACCAATACTTTTATCACTTGGCGGCACTTCATTTGGTTCCTGCCACAGGGATATATGCTCCACTGTGTTTGACTACATCAATGCAACTAAAAGATTACAATGCTAGTGAACCATAACCTTTTCATATTTTTAGTTTATAATTCGTAGCGATATCTGTCAGAAACAAGAGATGGTTTGACCACTTGCTCAGCAAACATTTTGTTTATTGGCAGTATTATCTGTAAACTACTTTTTAAGATTGGCTTTAATTTCGTTTTAGTTTCACTTAAGTATCCTGCCGCCCGGTTCTAGGCCCATCTCCCTCTGTGGGTGAGCGCCATACATCTGAGGTCATCAGCATCAGCATCGAGAGCCAGGTACGACTGACGCATCGTCCTAGATCTAGCTACACGGTGGTTTAAGAAACCTCCCAGTACTTGTGATTCATCGTGACAATATGTATACGAAAACATTATTAGATTTTTCAGACCATCCCGCTAGGTGCTAATGAGATAGTGTGTACTACTCTCTATGATCACTAAAGCAAACAGACTCACAAGGTTCCTCGTGAACTTGACTAAAATTACTCGAAGGTGAAAGCCATCTTGCTCTAGTTCTTCAGAGAACACAATGTCACACTCTTTTGTCAAGGTTCTGTTAAGGTGACAATAATCGACGCAGAAATTGAGGTCTGCGTCTTTTTTCGTCCCAACAATGCGAAAGGTGCCCGCGGGCTCTTCAACAGCCGAGTGAGGTCGCATAACATTTCGTCGACTTGTTTCGTCACGGCTTCGCGTTCGTTACTCGAAACTCGGTGTGGGCTCTGGCGAATTATTCGCGCACTTTATCCTGATATAATGCAATAATTATTGAGTGGGGTCTGTCGAGTTTTCGACGATGACGAGAAGCAGTCTTGGAATTCCCAGAGCAGAGCTCGGAGTTCATCTTGCGTGCACTCCGGAAGGCTCGGGTTGAAGTTGCAATTTTGTTGGCGACGTTAATTCGTCGAAGCAGGTTTGGTAGCATAGGAAATGGCGAAGAAATTGCTGGTGGTCACGAATTCTTCTATGTTGGCAACCTTCGTATCATTTATGAGTTGCCTGCTCAGTGGAAGTTACCGTCATGCATCATTTACACGTGTAATGAGCCAATAACAAACACCTCAGAAAGGAGCGCCACACCGTTCCTTATTCGCTACCTTCTAAGCGTTTCCCCGCAGGGGCGCCTGAGAAAGCAGGCGTCTGGTGTGTAGCGACACCACGGACCCGAGTTAACGGGGTAGTTATGACTCCCTCCCACGCCTAGCCGTGCGTGGCTGAGCCAGGTCCGGGAAAAGGGGATTCCGGGGGTTGTGCTGATGCCGGGTGATTGGACCTTTAAAGCCCCCCGACACAGGCAACACACCCCTTTGGGCCCGGCTTCACGTAGATGCACCCCTGAGCTGACCCACCCAGGGGAAATTGGCAGTCGCCTTTTCCTATCCTTCTCTCCCTACATCTTCGTGTTTATCTCTCAATTTTTATCTGTCCTCTATTCTACTCTCTTCCATATACTTCCAAACTTCCTGGCGGCTAGGGTTAACCCTGAGAAAATAGCCTACCTTGGTCTGGGCGCATTGGGTTATAGTAGCGTTGTACGGCTGGCGTCTGCAGGTTTTAGCATCCGCAAACTTGTAGCGTCCCCTCGTTGGGCTCCGTGGTCGGTGGCCGCCAACGCTTCTGAAGAAAATTAAACAGGCATGCATAGAGGTTTTCCCTTGTTAAGTGATCGTACCGCCTTAAAGCGCGTACGCACCGAAGACATTTGTTTTTTCAACCGTTCAAATGAAAACTTCCCCTATTTTCATGTCATACATAGAAAAGTAGCAAGCAAGCCAGAACTGTATCCCCCTTTGTTGTAGCCAGTTGTCTTACAGAAACTCTTGGGGCCGGGTACAAAGTTACAAAGATGGGCAGTCGAAACTTCCTCCTCGAAGTTCAAGAAATAGAACAGTTTGAGCAGTTACACAATCTTTCAACTTTTGGTGACACTCCGATCACTGTAACACCACACAAATCAATGAACACAATTCGGGAAGTGGTATCTAACGCTAATTTGCTTGGCCTGATCAAAGTGGAACTTCTGGAAGGGTGGAAGAGTCAGAATGTTACCAATGTACATAGGATCATCATCAGAAGGAAGAACAAGGAAACACCAACAAAACACCTAATTCTTAGGTTCGCTTACAGCAATCTGCCAGAAACTATTCAAACTAGGTACACATAAACTTCGATCAGGCCCCATATAGCTAACCCACGCCGTTACTTTAAATGCAATAGGTAGTGCCACGGCTCACAAAGCTGTTGTGGTCAGCAAACTTGTGCACAATGCGGAGTGTCAATCACAATTCTGCCAACTGCAAAGAACCGTCACACTGTGGCGAAACAGTTCACATTGTGTGAACTGTGGCGAAAATCATGTGGCATACTCGTGGTCTTCTTCATTTCGGAAAAAAGAAAAAGAGATCATCACATTCAAGATTAAAGAAAACATCACATTCAAAGAAGCAAAAAGAAGAGTGCCAGCATTTTATGGCACCACATATGCTGATGCGGCACGTCAGGGGGCAACGCCACACTAGCCCTCGCAACTCCTTTGGCCAGCGCAAAGCGAGCCGTCGGCTGTGGTGCCTGCCCCCAAGGCGGCAGTAGTTAAGTCTACTCCGCCTCCTAGCAAATCGAGACCGGAGACTTCAGGGTTCTCTCGTCTCAAGGCTTAACCTCACCAGGTGAGGCATAAATCCAAACCACCAGCTCGCACGTGCGGGCATCCAGTGCCTGAGGCAATGGATACAATGGTATCCTTGGTGCCGAAAGAGCAGCGCGGCTCCTTGGAGCGCGCCAAGAAAAATAAGATTCCGTGAATGGGGCCAGACGACCGTACTGCCACCTGTATTAGCAAGTTCACTCCAACATAGCATACTCTCTGTACCCACAGCAGCACCTCTTTTTGATATGCAGACAGAAATAATGCTGTGTAACATCCGAGGCCTTCTTCAAAACCTCGATGGCTAGCAAGAGCTCCTCAATGAACACAATCCTAGAGTGCTGTTTGTACAAGAAATACACCTAAAACGAACGCACACGAATGTTTTACGTCACTACATAATCTTCCGAAAGGATAGAAATGATGCCATGCCTCATCCGATGGTGTATCTGTTATAGTTAGTAAAAGGAACATGTACACAATTACCCCTTCAAGCTTCCCTCAAGGCCTTGCCTGTCCGAGCAGCTATTCTAAGCAAACTCGTAACCGTCTGCTCTTTGTACATACCTCCGCACCACCGCCTTGAAAAACAGGAATTCCAGTCTTTAATAGACCAACTACCTGTACCTTATTTGGTCCTTGAGGACCTGAACGCACATAGCGGTCTATGGGGTGATTCTCGCTGTGATGCATGAGGTCGTCTTATTGAACAGTTTCTCTTCTCTTCCGGTGCCTGTCTGTTAAATAGGAAGCAACCAACGTACTATAACATCGTCAACAAAACATACTCGTCTATAGACCTCAGTATCGTATCTCCTCCTCTTCTGCCCCTACTGGAATTAAAAGTCATAAATAATCCATATGGAAGTGACCTCTTTCCTTTATTTTTAGCACACCAACATTTTACAAATGTCCTCCACATGTTCCATAATAGCTGGTAAACAAGCCGACTGAGAAGAACTTCATAACATTACTCACTTAAGTTGGACTGACATTGGTGGGTTAGGCGTAGATGAAGCTGTGCAACACTTCACAGCTTTTCTTACTGACGCAGCAGCCAAGTGCATCCCGGAAACACCTGGACTGCCAGGCAAGCGACCCGTACCATGTTGGAACATTGAATGTTGAAATGCGCGAAAGGAGCAGAACAGGGCATGGAGGTTGCTGCGGAACTCACCAACAGCGAAAAACTTTGACAGCTTTAAAAAAATAAAACCTCATGACAGAATAACGCGTCGGCAAACCAGAAAAGAAAGTTGGCACAAGTTTTTACAGTTATCAACTCGTATAAACAGGAGGCTAGAATCTGGAAAATGGTTAGTAGGGTAGCAGGAAGGCAAATACACTCACTCCCACTCGTAAAGACACAGGGTGACAGCCTAGAAGATCAGGCGAACTTTCTCGGCGCACATTTCGAACGAGTGTCCAGCTCGTCAAACTATACTCACGCTTTACAAAAACATAAAACAAGAATTGAGAAGCAGACACTAGAACACAAATATACCAAACACGAAGCATACCACCACGGTTTCGGCTTGGCTGAGCTCGAGACATCACTAAACTGCTGTAGTGTTTCCGTGCCAGGTTCTGATCGAGTGGTGTACGATATGTTAAAAAGCCTGCCAATCGAAACGCAAAAAACCTTACTTTCATTGTACAATGCTATCTGGTTTTCTGGCGCTATCCCTGCTTCCTGGAAAGAGGCTCTTATTATTATCATCTTGAAAGAGGGCAAGGACCCTTGTTCAGTTTCGAGTTATAGGCCTATTGCACTTACGAGCTGCTTGTGCAAGCTGTTCGAAAAAAAGTTGATAAACTGGCGACTTGAACATTTGCTTGAAACCAGCAATTTGCTCGACCCATTTCACAGTGGGTTTCGAGAGGGTAGGTCCACCACCGACCACCTTGTTCGTATCGAGGCACAGATCCGAGATGCTTTTGTTTACAAGCAATACTTCCTTTCTGTGTTCCTCAACATCGAAAGGCATATGATACAACATGGCGCTTTGGAATATTAAGAGATCTGTCCCACTTTGGCGTGCATGGCAGAATGTTTACTACAATCGAAAGTTACTTGTCTAACCGGACATTCCACGTTCGAGTAGGCAGCGTTCTTTCGCAAACATTTGTCCAAAAAACAGGCGTGCCACAAGGTAGTGAACTTATTGCACACTTTTTATTATCAAAATGAATTCCTTGCGCTTGTCCATCCCTCACAATATCTTTATTGTGCATATATCGAGACGTCCAGCTTGGTTTCAAATCTTCTTATCTGGCCATGTATGAGCGGCAGGTTTAGCTTGGTTTGAACAAAGTATGCAATTTGGCAGAGGAAAACGCGTGGTTCCGACTGAATGCACAGAAAAGCACGTGTGTCTTGTTTTCCAGGAAGAGAGGCATTCATTCCGAACACGATATTCAACTGCATGGGCAACGTCTTTCTTTTAATTCCGAACACGAATTCTTAGCCCTAATATTGGACACCAAGCTAACCTTCATACAACACATCAAATATTTAAAGAACCAAGTGCATAAAAGCTATGAACATTCTAAAAGTGTTGTTACGCACCACATGGGGAAGTGACAAGAAGTGTTGAATGAATTTGTACAAAAGCCTCATACGTCCCCGCCTAGACTATGGGAAAATTGCGTATCATTCTGCGACACCTACTGCCCTTAAAATGATTGACCATGTTCATCATCTAAGAATCCGTATTTCTACGGGTGCTTTCCGCACTAGCCCCATGGAAAGCTTGTACGTGGAATCAAATGAATGGTTGCCTCACCTACAGAAATGTTACATGTTACACTGTGAAATATTATCTTAATGTTAATGCAGACAAGGATCATTCATAACCTTCCTCAATTATTGACATGTCAAGCCTTGCAGTGTTTGAGAAACGACCTTCTATGAGACAGCCTTACTCAGTCCGTGTGAGGGGCCTACCAAAAGAAACCGGTATGCCACTTAAAGACCGTTTGATGGCTCCCGCAGCATGCCTGCCACCGTCGATATGGCAGGCGATAGATTGCGACGTGTCTTTTTTTGGAAGCTACGAAGCATACACCTATTGCACATATCCAGACACACTTCTTAGAACTACAACAGAAATAAACATGTCCCGAGTTCTTTACGGATGCTTCAAAGTCCGACACTTCTGTCTCGTACACAGCCGTCGGCCCATCCTTTTCGGAAGCCAGCGTTCTGCACTCTGATTCAAGCATTTACACCGGCGAAGCTTATGCGGTACTTGCGGTCATCAAACACATAAACAAATAAAGAACAGAAGGCAATAATATATACAGATTTCCTAAGCGTAGCAAAGACTCTGATCTTAAGAAGCACAAAAACCCTGTCCTTGTCTCGCTTTATTCGCTGTTATGCAAAGTCTACTCATCTGAGAAGCATGTTGTAGTCTGCTGGGTGCCAGGACACCGCGAAATACAAGGTAACGATCTGGTGGACCAGCTAGCTGGATCCGCCAACAAAGCCGCTTCCAATACATCGATACCAGTTCCTGCACTCGACTTGAAACCTTTTCTAAAACGAAGGCTCAGGGGCTACTGGCAGTGCACATAGGACACACACAGGTAATAAATTGCATGTCATCAAGCCGCAACTTGGTCATTGGCCGCCAGTATCAAAATCACGCCACACAGAAGTAATCCTTACAAGGTTAAGAACAGGACATACACACACAACACCTTCATTTCTTTTGTCTTGGGGCGATCCACCTTTGTGTGATAGATATGAAGAAGCCCTCACCATACTTCAAATTCTAATCCAGTGTAAAGAATTAGACCCGCTCAGAAGACAACACTTTCCGTTACTCTACCGACAACAGATAACACACCATCCTGTAATATTCGTTGGTAGGGAACCAATTTTTACACATAAATCATTGTTAGCTTTCTTAAGGGAAGTCCGTACTTTTCATAACATATACCCGGGCATACCGTAGCACAACCTCTCTTGAGAGGTCTCCGCTGCGGTGGATACACTCAACAAAGCACTTGCCTGACAGCCCTTGGACACAAGCGCGTGAACGAAGGAGGCACCTGTGCTAATGCCATACATGTCCACCATCGATTTTATTATCCATTAACACCACACCTTTCAAGGCATGGTCATCATTTTATTACACTTTCAGTCAGGTGCCGGATAACGAACGGCACATGGGCGGCGCGCTCCTGCCTACTGACTAAAATTTTGTCTATAGGGAGACCAGCAATAAAAAATACCCTGAACATCCGCGCCGCGCGGAAGTGGAAGTCACGCATAAAGCCGGTAAGAGCAGGCGCAAGAAGGAAAAAAAGAAAAAAAAAGAGAGCCGCTCTCTTCAACGCGCCAGCCTGGCGCCAGGAGCCGGCGTCAACTTACGCAGAGCCCTCCAGCCAGCCACAAGCGCGAGCGTGGGGAAAAAAAAAAGAGAAAGAAATGCCCCCCGTGCCTCCCCTTGCTGTCGGCACGTCAGCTGGGCACTCGGCGCCGGCGTCACGTTCGCCGTGCCGTGGCATTTGTGCGTCGTCGTTTCGTGCCGCTGTCTTGTGATGGTCGTTTTTCTACAAGATTGTCTGGGGCGGAAACACTTTCCATTGCTATATGCACGCTTTATTCAAGATATCATACATCTCTCTGCATTTGGGCATACACTGGGATGTGCAGTCCCATTGTTGCTCTTTCAACCTCAATAAAAGAGTTCAAACAACTTTCCGTTCATCAGTTGTCGAGGTATGACACTGTGTCATGCACTAAATAAAACAGTACTAGTGCACGCACGACAGCTTACTAAAAACACTTGCCTATGTATGTTGATGCTCATGTTCTACGAAACAAGTTGAACTGGTGATTTTAGTAAAGCATGGCAAAAAAGAAACAAACCGAAGGCCGAGAGACAGAAAAAGATCAAAATTGAAAATCGTTTGGTCGATGTTTGATTAGTGGTTGCGTAATTTGATGATGAACATCACGTACAGAAGTCAGGTGCAGTAGCCAGCAGGAGAGCCCCACCGCGGTGGTCTTGGGGCTGAGGTACTCGGCTGCTGACCCGCAGGTCACGCGTTTGAATTCAAGCTGCGGCGGCTGCATTTCCGATGGAGGCGGAAAGGTTGTAGGCCCATCTGCTCAGATTGGGTGCACGTTAAAGAACCCCAGGTGGTCAAAATTTACAGAGCCCTCCACTACGGCGTCTCTTATAATCATATGGTGGTTTTTGGATTTTAAACCCCACATATCAATCAATCATTCTAAGTCAGCAGGAGAGCGTACGTCACCAACATTTGCTCACTCTTTTGAATTATAGGTACAGTTATCATATTCCAGCATGGATTTGTAACAGTGAACTGCGACCAAGACAGCCAGTGTACTGCTGTGGAGATAATGTACCACCTATAAAAATCCCCATTTTCTTAAGAGCAACTGCTAGCAGTCCGATGGAGGCGGAAATGTTGTAGGCCCGTGTGCTCAGATTTGGGTGCACGTTAAAGAATCCCAGGTGGTCGAAATTTCCGGAGCCCTCCACTACGGCGTCTCTCATAATCATATAGTGGTTTTGGGACGTTAAACCCCACATATCTATCTATCTAACTGCTAGCAGTAACAATAAATATTTGGAGGTTCGTCCTGCACCATTTCTTGACCCCAACTGCACGCCGACATTCCCGAAAGTGATGTGCAGAGGCATTATTTATTTGGAGGACGACCAAACTGTCCGCCACTAATTTGTGTACGTCATACTTGACCTTGGCACACGTTTCGGCATTCACTTGAACAGCGGTGTGATGCTGAATAAAGGTAAGAGTAGCCACTCCCCATAAATAAGGTAAGTTAAAGACTGAAAATGAGTAAAAGCCACTCTATATAGCGAAATAAGGCGCATAAATTCTAATTTCAGAAATAAGTAATCGTTAAAATGCTACAAAGGTGCTGCTGCCCCAGCGTGCAGTTCGCGCGTACGAAATTCAAATGTTAGAGAAGGCACGCTAAAATACTAATGCAACGTTTACGTGGGAAAGCGCATTGTCTTCAAACAGCTGAGAATAGGCTGCTGTTACTGACCCACGTGTACCTCACGGCACACGCACATGCGAGAAACATACACAGGTTTCGACAGCCGAACACAGCCTCGTCCGCAAATTTTGGTGAGCTTAACAATCTTGGTTCACGGGAAAGCACTAAAACAACGCACAAACGCACGTTATTCGTTCTTGCGGAACGGCGCACTATGAACCGAAGTCGGAACCGAAAATGCTTTCCATGGTTGTCTCGAGTTCATGAAGCCCTACAAACTATTCGCTGAAGAAATGCATGCACGTGGCACAAGAACAGTTGAAAGTTCCGAAGACTGTTTACAAAATTCCACTTGGTAGATATATAACCCCGCAAAGACTCGCCTCCATATAGTGGCGCTGTCGTGCAATGGGTGAGACATCTGCTTCACGTGCATGCGGTCCCGAGTTCAATTCCATGGCTGTGCTTTGCATGTTATTATCGCAAATATAGGCAATTGTGATACTAATGGTTTCCTGATTACCTGCACTCGTTATATCCGCTGCAATCTCGGTGAGAAACCGCTCTCAAAAACGTTAACTAATGCTTTTCTTCCGCCACCGCATCAGGGCTAGGCCACCTGCAGAATGTCACGCCTAACCGCAGGCCGTATCTTGGGAGAAAACATTTGACCTAAAATCCCGGCTGATCTTTGTCCCGGCTATTTGAAAGGCCACTTCAAATCGGTTCAGTTTCTATGGGACACGGCTACAGAGCCGTGTAGAAGCGGCGATAATTTTATTTGATTTGATTTACTGCCTGCGGGTGCAAAGTCTAGCCAGGATTTGACTAAGAGTGTATTTCTATGCTCTTACCCGCCTTAGCGTGAAGAATTTTATGGCCCTTATACAGCCCCTTATCACAATTATTGTCCATATCTCCAGTAAGATGAACTGGCGCTCTTTGACCATGAAACGGCTCTTTCGCCATCAAACATCATCATCATCTAAGCGCTTTCTGAACGTAACGTGACTTAAACATCTAAGCATTTTATGCAGGTGTTCACCATGGCTCCGCTGACGTGTTTTAGTCACAGATATGACATTAAAAGTTATATACTAGCAGATTGCGAAAAAAAATGAGAAGGAAAGATTCTGTCGCGCGGCGTAGAACCAGCATCCTCGCGATTCGCAGCCCGTGGCGCTAACGAATGTGGCATGGAACGTACGTTGTCACAGATGCTAGCGGCAAGCCATTTATACATGCACCATTCACTGTATGGCTGTCCTCAGAGCATTGAAATAAAGCCCCTAAAGCTTCCTAAAGTAGCGACGTGCGTGGTTATTCGTGCGCCTTCCTTCTTTTCCCCCTCCTCCGACTTTTCCAAGGCCGGCACCGCGTTCGTATTGGCCAGATCCCATCACATGGGACCGCTCACAATGTTCTTTTGTTTACAATCGCTCACGACTGCCATCTTTGCCCTGGAGGCACGGACTTCTAGGGGCGCAGCGTATCTGTTGTGACGGATACGAACTTGTCCTTCCGCGCGCGCTGTTCTGTGAAATACTTCTTATACAAGAGTAACGTCGCTGTTCATTGCCGTGGGTGGTTGTTGCGCCTTCTGCTGCCAGAACAATTCTAGTGATGGCCAAAAGCTCTTTATGATATCGCCCGTTAAGCGCAATGAGATGCGACGAAAGACAAGGTTACGTAGAATTTGAAATGAGAACTTGAGAAAATGAGAACTTCGAATGCACTTTGCGAACTAAGTTGCGCGTCTCTCATTCATGGTTCTATGTTTGCTCTATTTAATGCCTGCTCTAACGCCGTAGACAAGTTGCATTTAATTGTTGAGGACGTCGCAATCTCTCACTCAGGTTTCATTCACGCTTCTTCGAGGGCTGCATTTTTTTTTTGTCAACAATACATGCTCACGCGTTCTGCTTGCTTTGTGCGCCGACTGGTCTGAGTTCGCGGTACTGGTTTGTGCGGTTAGTATGCACGTAGAAAGATGCTCGAAATCGTGATTGCGGAACTTCAGAGATTTCGCGTTGCTGTTTGGAATAAACAAAACTGGATTGCAGCAGCTCAAATTAAGATTGGTATTCTTCGTTGGATTTTGTTGCGCGCTCGTATGTTTCCGAGCGATTTGCTCTTTGTGGCTTTTTTTACGTAGACCGAGCAGCCGCGAGACTCGCGATGCAAGGCCATACAGCTATGCAAAGCATGCATGTCTTCGAGTCATTGGGTGCCTCGTTTATGAACCTCCCGCATACGTGTCGTTTCACGTGATAGTTTATTTGCTATTTGTGAAGCTTTATATCTGCGAGTGGAGCACTCGCGAAGTAATCGCGCATGGTGGCACGCCAGTTAATTCGTACGCTAGCTCAATCTTTCAGTGATATAGTTTGTATGTGAGATACGTCCACAAGGCGCCCTTCTGCATTATGATTGGTGCGTCTTCCACTTCACGAAACAACCACAGCTGTTCAAGTGTACCAGCTGTGCGCCTGCTGACACTTTACTAAGGCCTTAGATGCCTCACCAGAAGCTAAAATTGGCCGTCGGTGACATCGCCGTCCCGCGTCAACAGTGCCACCGCGAGTTGTTGCTTTCACTGTATGACAGTCACTGTCATTGCTCTGTGAACATATTGTGTACCCTATATACGGCGAACGTTGCACAACCCATGCGCTGAGTAAGAAAAGACCGTCTGACTGTCCCATATGTTGCCATCGCGCCAGCTAACAGAAAGGTAAGCCATGGAAGCCGCGCATGCACGTTTGAGTGAAGTTATTTACCGCGTAAAACTTGTTCGGAGACGCCCTAAATGATGGGCCAAGAAAAAAAGGGGGGTTCTCATTAACGGTCACAATTTTACGTTTAATAACATGCATACTAAGGGCTGATGCGCACAAAGTTAACATCTGGTCACGGCGACACCGAGTGGCTCAATCAAGGCGTGATCACACGTATGCCTAGCGCGTGGCATTAGACAGAGCTGTCGCGGGCCAACGTTACACTCATTAAAATAACTTTAGGGCGAGTTAGACGGCTGGCGCGAACGCCCTGAGCGCGCTGCCTGCCAAGCAAGCACTCTCGTCTCGAAAGGGTGTGTTACGCAGGAGCAATGCAGGTGGCGCCACCTTTGAAACGAGAGTGGGAAGGAGAGGAAACCACGGAGAAACGAGAACGGAGGAGGAGAGTGTCGCTATTTCATGAAGTTATAGGGGCTTTACTCCGAAACTTTAGGGCGTTTTCGTTATCAGTAGTGAGATTGCGAAACGGGCTCACGTTGGCCCGTTGTGTGGGGTTCCTCGATGCACGCGCCCCCTCTGCCGCTTTGGAGGGTGGAGACAACTGCGTCGTCTGCTACGGCATCCGCCATTACAATGCCCTCTCTGAAAGCCGCATACAGTCACGATAAGCAGCCGACGGGAGTTACGGGGCTGCATACAGAGTTTGTTGTGCCAAAAGGTGTGGTAGTCACCCAACATGAGAGAAATACAAAATTTCACATCAGGAGTTAGGAATTCTCAAAGATTTCTATTCTCTAATCTTCATTTTTACAGTGACATCAGCAGCTGCAGTTGCTCGCAGCATAAAATTGCCTTCCACGCCAGCCACGTTAGCACCTTCAAGAAGCATCTTCTTGAAGGTGCTAGTCGCCATCTATTCATATACCGGGTGTTCAAAATTAAGCTTTATGATTTTTTTAAAATTAGGCGCTCGAAGGCACGTGAGAACCACTTGTGCAAATAAGTTAAGCGGCCAGGGGGACAGAAAGTTAGATGATAATTATCGCTGTCAGCAGCCCAATTAACTAAAATTTAATAATTAACTTTTTACTGGCTGCGGTAAGTTGGCATGTTTATATTGAAAAAATGTAGGCAGTGGTGTTTGTACACAGTTTCAGTTGGAAGATTTTTTCTAGCACGCCTGTGTTCCGAGATATCCGGCTCCAAAGTTTAATTGTCTTTCGCACGATTACGCATGCAAGAGGGTGAGGGTCCGCGCAAAGCTCCTCCCTAAAGTGACGCATCTGTTGCGTGTGGTGTTTAGTGTGTGAAGAGGGTGGAAGCGTAGGCATAGGTGATAGCAATTACCCTTGCCCTCTTCGGCCGGCGAAATCAAAAATCGAAGAACGCTTGCAACCAGTGTCGTAACACGCAACTGCAGAGCCTCTAACGATAGTGGCAGATACCATGCCGAGATAATGGTGCGAGCGGAGAATCTGGATGCCAGTGCGCGTGCGTAATAATCACTAGAGAAGCATGCGTGGTCGTTGCCTGGGCTACGCGAATAGCGTGACTGCTGATGTCCGAGTACTGTAACTTTTATTGAAACAAGAGCAACAACTCCACCAATAATAACTGAAACAGTTTTATCCTTGCTAACGCATATTTCCTGCTGCTACATAAGCATATTTCGGTCATGCACAAATCTCATCGAAACTCTTCACCTCTCAAGACGTCAATGCCCCAAAAAGTGTTCAAAATGCCTGCCTTCGGCAGCAACGCAAAGCATGAACCGCTGTCGCGTCGACTCGATGACTCGGCGCAGTACTTCTGCAGGAATACTCGCACAGGCAGATGTTATCCTGTCCTTCATGTCATTAACATCGCTGGGCTCTGTTACGTAAACTCGATCTTTAACGTAGCCCCAAAGGAAAAAGTCGAGCGGAGAAAGGTCAGGTGATCTTGGTGGCCAAAACATCGCTCCTGCGCGCCCAATCCACTGTTGTGGAAAACGTCTGTCCAACCAGTTCTTCGCCCTGGTAGAAAAATGTGGTGGTGCTCCATCGTGCTGAAACCATACTTGGCGCAGGTCATTCAGGGAAAGACTGCAGACAAGATCATCAATGACAACACCTAATATTTCTTCTGTGTACATCTTTCCGTTCAAGTTGTCCTCAAAAAAGTGAGGTCCGATGATCCTGTCCCCGAGTATGCCGCACCACACATTCACACTCCAGCGAACTTGATGCTTGTGCTGCCTCAGCCAGTGTGGGTTTTCTTGTGCCCAATAATGGGCGTTGTGAAGATTAACACTTCCATTTCGGCAAAACCGAGCTTCATCAGTCCAAATTATTCTGTGCAAAAAGTCATTTTCTTGATCAGTTTTGATGAGGCCCCAATTGCAGAAGTCAACTCGCCTTTCAAAGTCCGCCTCATTTAGGTCCTGATGAAGGTAAACGTGATATGGATGGAACTTGTGCTTTCTTAAAACATTTGTGACTGTTCCGATGCTGCGACCGCACTGATCGGCAATCTGTCGGATGCTGAGCTCTGGCATCGAGGTTACGCACGCGACAACGTCGATTTCAAAGTCTTCATCGACGATTGCCTTCCTGGTCCGTCTCGGAAGGTGGACAGAGCCTGTTGTGCAGAAGCGTCGAAACAGGTTTGTGAAAGTGGGCCTTGTTGGAAGGGGACGGTGTGGGTGGCGAGACGCGTAAAGCTCCATTGCTAACGAAGCGTTGCCATTCATTTCAGCCATTGCAAGCACCACGTCTACTTTTACTTTGGTAGAATACCTCACGCCAGAAGCAGCCATATTAGCTCGAAAGGACTCCACGTGGATTTCCTTGGTAGACCTTCAATGCAGAGACGCTGTGCTCTAACCGGAGGCACCCTAGTGCAGGACGGTCCTGCTAACGCGTTCACAAGAAGATGTCTCAGTGTGATCTAAAGTCACGAAAAAACGTCGCGAAAAATGGTCTCCTGTTATCGCGTTCATCAGGATCATGCGTAAGGCTCATGGCGCACCGCGCTGTCACATTTTGATTTCGCCGGCCGAAGAGGGCAAGGGTAATTGCTATCACCTATGCCTACGCTTCCACCCTCTTCACACACTAAACACCACACGCAACAGATGCGTCACTTTAGGGAGGAGCTTTGCGCGGACCCTCACCCTCTTGCATGCGTAATCGTGCGAAAGACAATTAAACTTTGGAGCCGGATATCTCGGAACACAGGCGTGCTAGAAAAAATCTTCCAACTGAAACTGTGTACAAACACCACTGCCTACATTTTTTCAATATAAACATGCCAACTTACCGCAGCCAGTAAAAAGTTAATTATTAAATTTTAGTTAATTGGGCTGCTGACAGCGATAATTATCATCTAACTTTCTGTCCCCCTGGCCGCTTAACTTATTTGCACAAGTGGTTCTCACGTGCCTTCGAGCGCCTAATTTTAAAAAAATCATAAAGCTTAATTTTGAACACCCGGTATGTGAAACATGCGCACCCAAGTACCATGACTTTTCATTGTGTCTGCGTGTTGTGTGCCTTTAACAAAAGTATAAAAAGAGTTTGCCAGCTGGTCAAAAAAAATAAATTAAAAACGCGTGCTGTCGCGAGAAAACAGAAAAACTGTGAAATCGTGCCATGGTTTCTCGTCTTGTTTTAAAGTATTCATCAGCACCTGAAACGCACCCTGCAACGTAGAGTAGTTTTAATACCGTTCTCATCTGTTTTACGTTATCTCAAGCAGCATATTGGCAAAAAAATGTTGAGAACACCACATTATTTTGTACTCTACATGAGGTTTTTGTGACATAAAATCATTCTAAATTAGTAATTGTTATATATCATTCATTGATGTATCCGTGACGTCACGCCAGCCGAAGCCGCCGTTATCACCACTGCTTCTTCTCCTTCCCTTCCCCTTAACCCCTCTCGCACAACGCTACATTAACCCGCGCTATCGCAATAAAGCTTTCGTCTTGGCCCAGCCACGCCCCTGGCGTGTTCGTTTTAGTGGCGACGAGGATGGGATGAAAGCGGTGCGGCAACTCCGTCCGTCATGACCGCCGCACCCACGGGAGGATACGCCAGCCCGCCGCAGTTCGACGAGGCGAGCGACAAGTGGCCCGCGTACCAGGTTCGGCTGGAAGCCTTCTTTGAGGGAAATGGCATCACGGAAGACAACAAGAAGCGGGCCCTGCTGGTGACTGCACTGTCCACCCACACCGTCGACGTACTGAGCGGACGTTGTGCGCCGGATAAGGTGAATGAACTTTCGTACCCACAAGTGATAGCCTTGCTTAAGCAGCACTTCTCGCCGCAACCGAACGAGATAGCACAGTCTTATAAGTTCTTCACCCGCAATCAGCTGCCCGGCGAACCGGTCAAGGATTTTGTCGTGGCGATTCGACAGATAGCGGACACCTGCAATTTTGGTGCTTCGTTGGACAGAATGCTACGAGATCGCATCGTGTGTGGTCTGCACAACGTCGGAGTGCGTCGGCAGCTACTCGCGAAACCACAGCTGACGAGGAGCGAAGCGGAAGAAATTGCGATATCTACCGAAATGGCCGAGGCCAACGCGCAAGAGATAGTAAGCCCCACCGCTGAGGCAAGTGTGCATGCGCTGGGAGGCCAGTCCTATCGCCCACGAAGCCGGCCACAGATTGTTGGGTGCTACCGCTGCGGAGCAAAAGGGCACGGACCCGAGGATTGCCGCTTCCGCTCGGCGTCATGCTTCAAGTGTAAACAACGAGGTCATATCGCTCGAGCCTGTTGCCGCCGTGAGAGTGGGTTCGGGGTGGTACCACCAGAACGCCAAGTACACGCCTTGTCGCGGGAGGAAGACACTGGCACGGACGGTATGTTCGCGCTGGAGGCAGCGGACAGTCACATCGGCCACGTCGGCATTACGCAACCCATCGTGCGCACCTTGGATTGTGGTGGGGTTCCAGTGAACATGCAGGTCGACACAGGCTCGCCGGTTTCGGTCATCACGTGGCCCACATATGAGCGGAACAAAACAGTGTGGCCGAAGCTGCGTGGTTCGCCATTGAAACTCACCTGCTTCCTGGGACGGCTTCCAGTGCGGGGACAACTTCAGCTCAAGGTTTCGTGCGGAAACAAGTCGACGGCTGGATCGTTGCAAGTCCTTGGTTGCTCCGGCCCAAACCTCTGCGGACGCGACCTGATTCAAGCGTTCCACAGGCTCGAGGCACCGGTAATGAACGTGAACACGTCAGGTGAGCAACTGCCGTTACTCGGTGCTGACGGCGTTAACGTGGACCGGTTGCTAGCAGAATTCGCTGATGTGTTCGCGCCAGGTTTAGGGCTCATAAAAGGGCCACCGGTACACTTCGAGACGCGAGAAAACGTGGTGCCGAAGTTTTGGAAAGCACGCGAAGTTCCTTATGCTTTTCGGCCAAAGGTCGACGCGGAACTGGACCGCCTTTCGGGCGCGGGTATTATTGTACCGGTGCCTCATGCGGAGTGGGCGGCGCCAGTGGTACCGGTAGTGAAACGGAATGGCTGCATCCGCCTTTGCGGCGATTTTAAGCTAACGGTCAACAAAGCCTGTCGCACTGAGCAATATCCGTTGCCACGGGTGGAGGATATCCTGGCTACATTAAATGGCGGTGAAGTTTTTACCACGATAGACTTGCGGGAGGCATACAACCAGCTTCCGTTGGATGAGGAAGCCATGCAACTCACGACCATAAACACGCATAAGGGACTGTTCAGCTTTACTCGCCTGCCTTTTGGAGTGGCGTCCGCGCCGGCCGTGTTCCAACGGCGTATGGAGACCATTTTGCAGGGACTTCCGGGTGTTCAGGTCTACCTAGACGACGTCATCGTGGCAGAGAAACGCAATGACTGCACCACCCTGCACGAAGTATTCAAGCGTTTCCGGAAATACGGCGTGCGCCTGAACGCAGACAAGTGCAAGTTCCGCCAACTAGAGGTGGATTTTTTGGGGCATCGAATCAGCGCTCGATGTCTTCAACCAAAGACGGAAAACATAGACGCCATCCTTAAGGTTCAGGCACCACGGAATTCCGCAGAATTAAGGTCCTACCTCGGCATGGTAACGTACTACCACAAGTTTCTTCCCAATGCGTCGACCGCCATGGCACCCCTATATCAACTACTCCGGAAGGAAGCTAAGTGGAAGTGGGATACCGCTCAACAGCAGTCATTCAGCAGTGTGAAAGACCTTCTGAAATCCGCAGACTTTCTGGCGCATTTTGACCCACACAAGCCGCTAGTCCTGGAATGCGATGCCTCCCCGGACGGAATAGGCGCAGTGCTTTCACACGATGTCGGGGGCGGGGTACTTCGGCCCATAGGGTTCCGCTCTCGGTTATTGACTGGAGCTGAGAAAAAAAATTACTCGCAGCTGGAGCGTGAAGCCTTGGCACTTGTGTTTGGTGCGTCGAAATTCCGACAATACTTGCTCGGCAATACTTTCACATTGATGACGGACCATAAGCCGCTTGTTGCACTTTTTCACCCAGACAGGCCAGTGCCCGTGATGGCCGCTGCGCGAATCCAGCGGTGGGCCCTGCTGCTGAGCGCCTACGATTACGTCATCAAACACCAGCCCGGGAAAGACAACATTCAAGCAGATGCCCTCAGCCGACTCCCCACGTCAGCAACTTCCCAGCCAGAGACGCAGGAAGAAACTGTGGACGGTGAGTATGTCCTGCTCACGGAGACCCTCAATGATGGTGTCATGTCTGCGAAGCAACTGGGCACTCTCACGGAGCTTGATGACGATTTAGCAAAGGTGCAAAAATGGGTGCAGGAGGGATGGCCAAGAAATTTGGGGCCTAAGGACCAGCACTTGATGCCATACTTCAACCGGAAGGCTGAGATAACGGGGAGTTATGGGCTTCTATACTGGGGCCATCGAGTGATCGTCCCTAAGAGTGCCCGAGCAGTGATGTTACGTCTGATGCATGATACTCATCAAGGGACTTGCTCAATGAAGCGGCTAGGGCGCTCCTTGATGTGGTACCCCCGGATCGATAATGACATTGAGCACATGGTTAAGTCCTGCACCAGTTGCATCCAAGCTGCCCCTATGCCCCCAAAGAAACCCCCTGTTGCGTGGCCAGAAACGGATGAGCGTTGGTCGAGGCTGCATATCGATTTTGCGGGGCCGATCGATGGTCACATGCTACTGATTGTGGTGGATTCACATAGTAAGTGGATAGAAGCGATACCCATGAAGAGTTCCACCACACACGCCACCATAGAGGCTCTGCGCACCTTGTTCAGTACATTCGGGTTGCCCCGGACGCTGGTATCCGATAATGGCCCACAGTTTACGAGTTGGGAATTTAACACCTTCACGAAGCTGAATAACATAGTACACCTCCGAACAGCACCGTATCACCCCCAGTCCAATGGGCTCGCGGAGCGGGCGGTTCGTACGGTGAAGTATTCATTGAAGAAGAATGTACAAGGGTCACTGAAAACCCGCCTGGCTAGGATTTTGCACAGGTACCGCAGGACGCCGCAGGCCGGGGGCCGGACACCAGCGCAACTCCTAATGGGCTACGATCTTCGCTCCAGGCTGGACAACGCAGTGTCCATTCCGCCCTCACCAGTTGACCGTCCCCCCCTCGATGGGTGGCAGCCCGGGGAGCCAGTCTGGGTGAGGAACTTCGGGCGAGGCGAGCCGTGGACTCCAGCCAGCATTACATCGACAGACGGAGCCCGCCTGGTGAATGCCGATGGTCCGGAGGGGGTAACCATTAGGCGCCACAGCGACCAGGTGAAGCCACGGGAGTTGGAGCATGACCAGGGAGAAGTCGGTGACTCTCGGTGCCTCGAAACTGCCGGCGGGGCCCTAGCAGGAGGAACACCGAGGCGAGCGCCAACAAGGAGCGAGATCGCCGGGAGCCCCTCAACTCCGGTGTTGCGTCGCTCGGGCCGGCAACGCAAACCCCCAGACCGTTACTCACCGTAGGGGGAGCGGAATGATGTATCCGTGACGTCACGCCAGCCGAAGCCGCCGTTATCACCACTGCTTCTTCTCCTTCCCTTCCCCTTAACCCCTCTCGCACAACGCTACATTAACCCGCGCTATCGCAATAAAGCTTTCGTCTTGGCCCAGCCACGCCCCTGGCGTGTTCGTTTTAGATACCATTAAAATGAAACGACGACACGGCTTCACAACAATGAGAAAGCAAATCGCATTCACTATACGGTCATTTTGGATGCAACACCTTTATTTCGACGATAACTTTATTACACTTCAAAAGAGTCACAGCTTTGCCGCAAAAGCGAAGCAATAAACGCGATAGTAACGAATTGGGAGGTCACACGAAGAATGGCAAGCAGATGATAACGTGTCCTGCGTTTGTCACGCACAAATTACGCATGAGTTGTAATCACAGGGACAGATAAACAGACAAACGCGAAGAACTTATGACAAACTGTACAGAACCTGAAAAACGTGCATAGCCGCTGGATGCGTAGATTTGTCTCAAGATGCTTTCTCAGTGGCAATGTATACTCGTGCGTATGTTGCCAAGTGCAGTTCACGAATGTGGCAGAAATTATTGTACAAAATCAGTTTCACCGAAAAGGTGAAGCAATGATTGTGAAAGCGACGAATTGCAATGTTATACGAACTCACTCACTTCAGATCTGACCTCCCGTAACTCTACAAAACGCTGGTGTAAAAGAACGCAGCCTCCCTTGGCACCATTTTTTTTTTCTTGTTCAGACCGCAGCCTGTAGAATCTCCAGCCTGATGTAGGGGCACAAAGCACGCTGATTGTTGCCGCCCCCTCCCCTTTGTTTCCTCACGTGCGCGCAGAGAAACACAGCCGTGCGCGGCCATGCGGCCATGCGCAGAGGAACACTAGAGTGCGCGCAGAGTAACACGGCTATATATATATATAGGATAAGTACATTTATTTCCCAGCAGTTTCGGGAGGGGTCCTCCCTTCGTCAGGGGATGAGTCATACTAACATAGACGTTCAAACTTCGTTGCTGCTGCTTCACTCTCGCCTTGAAAGATGTTTGCGAGAGTGAGAGAGAACTGAAGAAACAAACCAAAAAGGAACAAAACACTGTGAACCTTGAGCACAAAAGCAGACTGTGCACATCCCGATGTCGGTGTAAGTCCACATCCAGTTCTCATCCTGTGCTGGATAGTTCTCGGCGTGTGTCGGGCGACCCAAGAATGTCGCTGCGGTGGCGGGAGGGGCCCAGATGGCATGCGTAAGGAAAGATTTCCCCCTTAATGGGTCACTCGGCTCTTTACCTTTCATCTTCGCCCGTTTCCCCTCAATGGCCGTCAAGTGGTAGGCGAGCGCAAACTCTTTGTATGTACACGAAAAAAAAAACTAGAAAGAACAGTGTACACGTACGATTCAGTCAGAAAAAAGAAACAAGCATGGTCTCCAGCTATGGTTCTTTGTCACCAATTTCCTCCTGGCTAACTCCTCGGAGGCAGGAGCGTCTTGCGGGGTCCTCGTTGATGCCGGCTACTATTGTTCTAAATTTGAAAATAAAATACCGCTCACGGTGTTCGCGCCCGCGCCTGTATGAAAAACCGGACTGTAAAGGAGTTACCCTGGTGTTTTTAATACTGTGGTTTGACAGGCGCAGATGTCTGGCTTAAGGTAGCTTCGGCAGTGAAGTGGCGTGGTACCGGCAATAATTGAACCACAGCCGAAATGGCGTGCCTGTTTGGCTGATATATTCTTGTCCGCAGATGTTGCAATGTAGCATGTATATATTACGTTACTGGAATCACAATTAAGGCTTTTAGTTATGCTGAATTTCAAATCCAAAAACTTCGCTTTTGATTCACGTTTTGTGACCATCTGTGGGCATACCTTGCATCAAGCGTTTTCGCAGGGATGACACCCTGATTAATTTTTTTTTGGGGGGGGGGGTGTTTTTGATCTGACAAGAATGTTCTTTAGGTTTTTATCCCTGCGGTACACCACGTGAGGTGGCTTCGCGAAAATTGGAGTTAGTCAATCGCTTTGCCTGATTGCGTTGAAATGGCGGGAAAGTATGTTGTTGATTCGTGGCACTGATAAGGAGTAATTTTTTACAAGGTTCGTTTGGGAAGTCGTTTTAGATGCTCTGTTTACCCCCTTAATTATATCATTCCGGTTAACGTTGCAAGCATGTAATATGGCGTCGTCAATAATTTCTTGTGGATAATTTTGTTTTAATAAGGAATGCTTTAGGTGTTCTGCGTGTCTCTCGAATTCCTGCATACCGGCGCATATTCTTCGGTACCGGTATGCCTGAGAATATGGAATACCCATTTTGGAATGCTTTGGAAGGCTGCTCTCGAAATGTACGTACACTTGACGGTCGGTTGGCTTTCTGTAAAAAATTGTTGACACGCTGTCATTTCTGACCGTGACAGTGACGTCCAAGAAGTTAATGCTAGTTTTGGAAATTTTGTTCGTGAATTTATTTGACGGGTGGCGCTTGATAAAATCCTCTATGAAGCGGAAAAGACATCCCTCATCGTGGTTACATATTATAAAAATATTGTCCAAGTATCTTCTGTAGTAGAAAGGTTTCAGGTGCGTCCCTCAATTAATGGGTTTTCAAGTAAAGCCATAAAGGTGCTCGCAAAGTTTGGGACCATCTTTGTGCCAATTGCAGTGCCACTCACCTTAAGGAAGTGCTTGCCATTGAACTCAAAATGGTTATAATTAAGTACAAGTTCAAAAAGTGTGAGCAGTGCCTCGCCACTTCCACCAGTTGATGAGTCAGATTTTACATATTCAGAAGCTATATCCGTCATTCCGTCATGGTGGGGTATGTTGGTGTCCATGGTCACCAGAAAACTACCGCCTGGGATGTTGAGACTTCTTTCGCAGACGAAGGAGTTTGTGTCCTTTAGGTATACGGAAAATTTGCGGGGATGTCTTTTAATAAGGAATTGATGAATTATGGTATATTTTCTGTTGATGTGCTGTTACTGGATATTATCAGACGTCCCGGATTGCCTGCCCTGTGTATTTTGGGCAGCAAATAGAATCCACCGGGAACAGATTTGGCCGGTAACATTTGCTTTTATCATTTTCCTGGTAATTTTCTCGTCCCGGCAGAGATTATTTGGGGTTTCTTTCATCTCACTTTCAAGTTTGGGAGCCGGGCCTGTTGGAAGTTCTTTGTAGAATTTTGTGTCTGATAGTTGTTCCCCTTCTTTTAAATGGTCGGACGTAATTTATTTACTATTCAGCCCTCTTTACCAGCAGGTTTGATGACAATTTCACCGTTTTTACGTAGTTTATTGAGTGCCCTCGGTTCTGACTTTGATAGGTTCTTTCGAGATGACCGATTTTTTTTAAAACGCTCTGATGATATCTTTTTGAACTGCTGATATATACATATCGAGGTGTTTGTCGCTCTGCTCACCTGGATATCATGATTTGTCACCACCAATCAATTTATTCTCGTACGTACAGTCCTTCCGATCATTAATGTTTTCACGGAGGCGTAGATTACGCGCAAAGTTATAGAGATCTTGGTACAGTTCAAATTCATTAAATCTACCGGATGATGGACAAAAGGTTAAGTCTCGCGCAAAAGTTGTAGCTGAGCAGGTGTAAGCGTTGTGTTGGACAGATTGAGGACATTTTTCTCATAAGCTTTTGGCTGCTCTCAACTATCAGGTGGCACGGGAGTGTCAGCGTCATATTCGAAAGTAAGGCTGCTTTGATTAGGTTTACACTGTAGTTTCGAGTTTCTAGTTTTCTCCTCAAAAATAGGTTGTGGTACGGGTGGTCCCTGGCGTTCTTGTAGGGTCTCATTCTTATTTTCCTGTTGCAGAGCAGTGGAGCTTCTGCAGTCCCGATAGAATTTTCTATCTTTTATTATTGAAACTTCGCCTGTCTTTTTTTTTAGTTCATAACTTTCCTGTTTTGTTGCCTCATGCGCTATGAGATTAGATACTAATTTCTGCGTGGCCTCCACGACACTGTATTCAGCAGCCTTACGCTCACTAAGGTCCGCAATGACCCGAGTCAGTTGCAGGGACGATTCTAGTAATATTTTTTCCTGAGTCGTGGGTGTACACTGTGCTTTTTAGTTTGTTTGTTTTTTACATGCACATACAAAGTTTTTACGCTCGCCTACCACTTGAAGGCCATTGAAGGAAAACAGTCGAAGATGAAAGGTAAAGAGCCGACCGACCCATTAAGGGGAAACTCTTTCCTTAAGCAAGCCGTCACGGGCCCTTCTCGCCACCTCGGCGACAATCTTGGGCGGCCCGACACGTCGAGAACTGGCCAGTGCAGGATGAGAACCGGATGTGGACTTACACCGACATTTGGATGTGCACAGTCTGGTTTTGTGCTGAGCGTTCACAGTGTTTTGTTTCTTTTTTGTTTGTTTCTTGTTCTCTCTCACTCTCACAAACATCCTTCAAGGTTAGAGGGACGCGGCAGCAACGAAGTTTGAACGTTTATGTTAGTATAACTCATCCCCTGACGTAGAAGGACCACTCCCGAAACTGTTGGAAAATAAATATATTTATCCTTGTTGACAACGCTCCCGTTGTGCCATATCCCATACCTTCACGGTGACTAACTAATGGCCCATTGAATGATTACTCCCCGTAAATATATATATATATATATATATATATATATATATATATATATATATATATATATATCCTGATGAAGGCCAGACTCCAGGCCGAAACATCGAAATAAACCACGTTGTGACCACTCACGGAGGATCTACTTGGCTTCCTGCAACACTACGGCCACTCAACCACCATGTTTATACATATATATATATATATATATATATATATATATATATATATATATATATATATATATATATATATATATATATATATATATATATATATATATATATATATATATATATATTGTGGTAAAGCCTTTGAACAGTGGGTCGTCCTATTCAGCGCCTTCTAGTGGGTCGCCCTTTTCACAAGAAGAAGAGCAGCTCGCGCAGAGAGTCGATCCCCGCATTGACTGTCGCTGTCGTTAATCATCGCTGAGTGTCCGCCAATAAACCGCTTAACAATTTGGTGGAGAGTGCTGAGAGTGCTCTGCCCTTCAAACACCTTCGGTCCGCATTCGATGCCCTTGGAGTTTCGATCCCGTACCGTGCCTCCAACCATGCACCAAGACGCCGCCCAGCAAACGCTTCCTCCTGCGCCGACGCCATGTCCCGGTGTCCCCCGCATCCGCGACCCTCCTGTCTTCACCGGAGCGGATGGCACCGACGTCGAGGACTGGCTGGCCATGTACGAACGCGTGAGCATCCCCAACCATTGGGACGAGGCAGGTAAACTGGGCAACCTGTTTTTCCATCTCGCGGGTGTGGCCGGCATGTGGTACAACAACCACGCATCTGATTTCCCGACATGGTCCGCTTTTAAAACCGCTGTCGTCGACGTGTTCGGCCGCCCGGCCGTTCGTAAACTGCAAGCTGAACAGCGTTTACGTGAACGAGCCCAGCAGACCGGCGAGTCCTTCACGAGTTATATCGAGGACATCCTTGACTTGTGCAAGAAAGTCGACCTGAACATGTCAGAGGCTGACAAAATCACGCATGTTCTAAAAGGCATCGCCGATGATGCCTTCACCATGCTCCTGGCAAAGAACCCCCGCACTGTGGCAGAAGTCATCATGTTATGCCAAAGTTACGACGAGCTGCGGTGGCAGCGCTTGATGACCCGTCGACCGCCACCACGTGATGCTGATCTCGCTGCCTTGTCAGCAATTCCTGACCACGCAACCTTGCTCGCCGAAATCAAGTCGTTCGTGCGTGAGGAAGTTGCCCGCCAGGTCTCTCTACTGGCTTTTGCTTCCCCACAACATGCTCAACAGCCATCAAGTACACTTCTACCTCCGCTCCGCCGAGCCATTCAGCAGGAAATCGCGGAGGTCGTCCCTGAATACCACCAGCCGCCTCATGCATCTGTGCCACTCAGCTACGCCCAAGTTGTTGCAAGGCCGCCCCCACCGATTTCTGCAACTGTTCTCCTAAATTACACCGAAACCGTCGCGAGGCCTCAGGCCTTTGGAGAAACGGTCTCGCCTACATACGTCGGCGTCACCCACGTGCCCCGAGTGCCGCCTACCATGCACTCATATCAGCAGCCGGCTCGCCAATCGCGTTCTCCGACATAGATGCGACCCGCAAACCAATGGCGCACTGCTGACAATCGCCCCATCTGCTTTGCTTGTGGTTGCGTCGGTCATGTAGCACGCTATTGCAATCGTGTGCAGCAACCGCAGGTCGCCTCCAACTTTCCCAGCCAGTCAAGCCGCTCTTATGACCAACCGCCGCCTATGTCACCGTCGTCCCGTCCCGTTCCGTCTACCCGCCGTTCACATTCTCCACGACGTCGCTCACTGTCGCCAATGCGGCCACGTCCACTCGAGGGCGACCAGGAAAACTAGTCGTCGCAGTCCACGAGGCAAGGGCTGCGACGCTGTCGAACTGCGGAAGCCCTCAGGAAAGCCCGTCGAACGTGATAGACGTGCTTGTGGATGGCGTTCGTGCATATGCCCTTGTTGATACTGGAGCCGCCGTATCCGTGATGGACGAAAAACTTAGCCGATTACTGCGCAAAGTGACCACGCCGCTTTGTGGGCTCTCCCTTCGTACAGCCAGCGCCCAAAGTATTCACCCTACGGCGATGTGCACAGCCCGCCTTATGATTCAGGACGTGATGTATGCGGTCGAATTCATCATAATTTCTTCATGCTCTCACGACGTCATCCTAGGATGGGATTTTCTCTCCCGCCACGACGCCGTCATTCATTGCACACCAGCAGAAATAGAACTCACGCCATTCTCTTCTTTGACGCCGGCCGACAGTCCATCCGCTGCAAGCAAGTTACTCGTCAGAGACGACACTCAAGTGCCTGCAAACTCGTCCGTTGCGGTGTCGCTCTACTGCGCAAGCCTTTCTGACACCGCTGCACTCCTCTCGCCATCTCATCGTGTCTTCATAAAAAAAAGCTTGCTGGTTCCTTTCGCGACCGTGCAACTCACTCACGGCAGCACCACTATTTTTGTTGTGAACTCATCTCCGTACAGCGTTACGTTGGTGCGAGGGGAATGTCTCGGCAGCGTGGAACCCATCGAAGACGCGCAAGTTATGGATCAACCCGATGACATGCACTGCTCAAGTTCCTGTACGCTTGGTGCTGTTTCGAAATCTGCTTCATCATCCGATGATATATTCGGTCCCTGCATACCCGACGACCTTACGCAGGGCCAGCGTTCCCAGCTTTTGGACCTGTTGGAAGAATTCCGCTCTTCTTTCGATGTCGCTCAACCTTCTCTCGGCCGCACACCCACCGTTACGCATCGCATCGACACAGGCGCACAGCCACCGCTGCGGCAACGTCCATATCGCGTATCTCCCACAGAACGCCGTGTAATCAACGAGCAAGTCGATGACATGCTTCGCCGCGATGTTATTCGTCCCTCTAGTAGCCCCTGGGCATCTCCTGTCGTTCTCGTCACGAAGAAAGACGGTTCTGTGCGGTTCTGTGTGGACTACCGACGCCTCAACAAGATCACTCGTAAGGACGTGTATCCACTACTGCGGGTAGATGACGCGATTGACAGCCTGCAAGGAGCAGAATTCTTTTCATCCCTCGATTTGCGCTCAGGGTACTGGCAAGTACCTATGGCTGAGGACGCTCGACCGAAGACCGCTTTTGTCACTCCCGACGGCTTGTACGAGTTCAACGTTATGCCGTTTGGGCTGTGCAATGCGCCCGCCACCTTTGAGCGCATGATGGATACAGTTCTGCGTGACCTAAAATGGCACACGTGCCTGTGCTACCTCGATGACGTCGTCGTTTTCGCTCCTAATTTCTCGACGCATCTTCAACGCCTTCGGCATGTTTTAACGCGTCTGAGCAACGCCAGTCTGCAACTGAACCTAAAGAAGTGCCAATTTGCAGCTCGGCAGCTGACAATACTCGGCTACGTCGTGTCCAAGGACGGAATTCTCCCTGATCCAGCCAAGCTTCGGGCCGTGACCGAGTTCCCCAAGCCGACATCTGTCAAGGAACTGCGCAGTTTCGTAGGACTGTGTTCCTACTTTCGGCGCTTCATTCGAAACTTCGCGAGTATCATATCGCCGCTGACGAAGCTTCTCGGAAGTAACGGGCCTCTCCATTCGTGGTCATCACAGTGCGACGACGCTTTCAGAACACTTCGTCGTTTGTTGACGTCGCCTCCCATACTCCGCCACTACGACCCTACGGCCCCTACAGAGGTACACACGGATGCCAGTGGTGTCGGCCTCGGCACTGTCCTTGCGCAGCGCAAACCAGGGTTCCCAGAATATGTCGTGGCGTACGCGAGCCGTACGCTTACTAAAGCCGAGACTAATTACACAGTCACCGAGAAGGAATGTTTGGCAATCGTCTGGGCCCTTGCAAAGTTCCGACCTTATTTGTATGGTCGCCCATTTGATGTCGTCACCGACCACCACGCACTATGCTGGTTGTCGTCATTGAAAGATCCCTCAGGCCGTCTCGCCCGGTGGACACTTCGCCTGCAAGACTATGACATCCGCGTGCTATACCGCAATGGAAGGCAACATGCTGACGCCGACGCCCTGTCGCGCTCTCCCTTGCCTGACGACAATGCCAACAACTCAGTGTCTCACCTTGCCATTTCTTCGATTAGCATTCATGCCATTGCTACTGAACAGCGCAAGGATCAATGGATTGCCTCACTGATAGACTTGCTGACTGATCCATCCACTCCATCCACTCGCGCGTTGCGTCGTCAAGCCCACCATTTCGCGGTACGCGACGACCTCCTCCACCGACGCAATTACAACGGTGACGGCCACCAGTGGCTACTAGTCATACCTCGCAGTCTGCGCTCTGACATATGCGAATTCTTTCATTCTGATCCGCAATGTGCGCACTCCGGGGTATCGAAGACTTACAACCGCATTCGCCAACGGTACTTTTGGCGCGGCATGTACCGCTACGTGCAGAAATTCGTTCGCTCCTGCATAGAATGTCAGCGCCGCAAAACTTCAACGCAACTGTCACCGGTAGGTCTGCAACCTCTACCTTGCCCTTCCAGGCCGTTTGGGCGCGTTGGCATCGATTTGTATGGGCCACTTCCACTGACGTCAGCTGGTAACCGCTGGGCCATTGTTGCTGTGGACCACCTCACGCGATACGCCGAAACTGCCGCTCTCTCCGCGGCTACAGCGAGCGATGTGGCCTCCTTCCTGCTCCAACGATTCATGCTGCGACACGGTCCACCTCAGGAACTGCTCAGTGATCGAGGCCGCGTCTTCCTGTCTGAAGTCGTCGAAGCCGTTCTCAAAGAGTGTAACGTTGTTCACCGCAAAACTGCTGCTTACCACCCGCAGACGAATGGCCTCACGGAACGCTTCAACCGTACGCTCGGCGACATGCTTTCCAAGTACGTCGCCGCCGATCACACAAATTGGGATGACATTCTACCCTTCGTCACCTACGCATATAACACCGCCCCTCAAAGCACTACTGGCTTTTCACCTTTCTTTTTATTATATGGAAGGCACCCGTCGCACACCATCGACACTATACTTCCGTACAAGCCAGATCCGTCCGAATGGGCGCCTATTTCTGCTACAGCCAAGCTTGCTGAAGAGTGTCGAGAGCTTGCAAGGACATTTACAGCGCATGATCAAGAGCGGCAAAAAGTCAGTCGCGCTGACGCCAGCACTACTGCGCCCACGTTCCTCCCTGGAGCGCTCGTCTGGCTCTCGATCCCTACTACTGCAACTGGCCTATCTTCAAAACTATTGCCCAAATACGAAGGCCCCTACCGTGTCGTCAAATGCACTTCCCCAGTCAACTACTTGATTGAACCCATTGAACCATCTTCGGACATGCGTCGTCGAGGACGCGACATTGTTAACGTGGAGCGCCTGAAGGCCTACCATGACCCGCTCATTGTAACCACCTGTTAGGTCGCCAGGCGGCTCCCTTTTCGTACCCGGGGTAGTTGTGGTAAAGCCTTTGAACAGTGGGTCGTCCTATTCAGCGCCTTCTAGTGGGTCGCCCTTTTCACAAGAAGAAGAGCAGCTCGCGCAGAGAGTCGATCCCCGCATTGACTGTCGCTGTCGTTAATCATCGCTGAGTGTCCGCCAATAAACCGCTTAACAATATATATATATATATATATATATATATATATATATATATATATATATATATATATATATATATATATATATATATATATATATATATATATATATATATATAAATGACATCTAACAGACAGTAATGCCAAGGAATGTACAGGGAAGTTATTGGAACCAATGCGATGTAAATAAGAAAGAAAAGTGGATGAAAAAATAACCAGACGGCTGGTTATTTTTTCATCCACTTTTCTTTCTTCTTATTTACATTCCATTAGTTCTAATACCTTCCCCTGTACATTCCTTGGCATTACTGTCTGTTAGATCTCATTATTATTGTGTTAAAACACGGGAAAACGAGCCCTTAGGTATACACTTCTTTCCCTTATTTCATTAAACGAGGGTCTCGTACTGGCAGACTTGGTGTCATTAGGTTGTATACGAGGGACTATTAATCAGCCGCCCGCTCATAATAAGTTGACGTGCTACGTGACGCCAAACATGCGCATAAAAGAGTGTTTTCACACTCGTCGCTTGACTTATAGATGGCGGTGACTGTCACTCCTACTATTAAATTCACATATAAACCCAAAAAAGTGGATGGAGGGAAGGCCGCTGTGGTAGCTCAGTGTTTACAGCATCAAACGCGTTATTCGAAGGACGTAGGTTCGTTTACTGCTCACGACTGGTTATTTTTTCATCCACTTTTCTTTCTTCTTATTTACATTCTATTGGTTCTAATAATTTCCCTGTACATTCCTTGGTATTACTGTCTGTTAGATGTCAATATTGTGTTAAAACATGGAAAAACGAGCCCTTAGGGTTACACTTCTTTCCTATATATATATATATATATATATATATATATATATATATATATATATATATATATATATATATATATATATATAAATGACGGCTGCGGCGATGGCGAAAGACCAGTCGAGGCTGTCGATATCACTGTAATCGCGATAAAACAAGCGTAACAAGTTAACACGTTAACCGCAGCGGATGTATTGCTTCCAGTTCAACTGGTTCTCGTTGTTTTGAGCTGGCGCATACCAATGCGTAGTGTAAATGGATACGAAGATTTATGATAACATCCCACCGCGGCCACCAGGTTTAAAGGTTTGGAGGTAGATGACAGGTACAGCGCAGTTTCTTTAGGGTTACTGGCACCCCACCGTCTTCCATACAGTCGATGCTCACCAGTGAGGGAACGCGTTCTTAGGTGAAAGAACGAAGGTTTATTTACATGACGGAAAGATACAACAGAGATTCAGCTCCGATTCCGCTGAGATTCAGCGCTGATTCAGCTATATGTACGAAAAGTTTTCGGCTTTTACAGCCTGTTGTCTCCTTCATACGAAGGTCCGAAGGAGCCGGGGACCACTGTTGCCGCGAATCAGCTGACGTGCAGTCTCCGTGGTCCAATCACCAGAAATGGTGCAAAAATTGCGCCACTCGTGAGGAGAAGAACGTGGGTGAATTGTCCAATGGTTAGCACGAATGCACCACACAATGGCTCACCTAAAGTGCCTGAAAAAGCTAAAGTAGCGCCAACCACACCCCTTCGCCTCTACCTCCTCTCCCAGCAACCGCAGCAGCACCTCTATAGTGTCTACCAGGAAACTACGAACGCGAATTCACGCGGGCGCACTGGATGTGCCACACGCTTGAGCAGCTCGGACACTGCTACGCCGCGTGTTCATCGAGCGGCCGTGCCTCGGGTATGCTGTAAGGATACACCGGTGTCGTCTGTTCGTGGAGCGCTTGTTCGCGAAAGTGGACAAACAATATGGCCTTTGTGATACCATCACAAAAGTTAGTGCGTCATGCTGCAGATTCTTAGCACCGCCGAGTTTACACGGTGAGCGGTGGCGTTGCCATTGAGAGCGTCACCACTGAGCGCTTCTGCACGCAAATAGTGGGCTATCGCGTTGAGTATTGTATACTTGCGTTGATGTTTTTTGCCACTGCATGCAGCTTGCTTATATACACGTCAGATCATCGTATTAAATGCGAATCAATTCTTAGCCAACTTTGGCGATTTTTCGCGAATCTATCTATCTATCTATCTGTCTGTCTGTCTATCTATCTATCTATCTATCTATCTGTCTATCTATCCATCTATCCATCTATCCATCTATCTATCTATCTATCTATCTATCTATCTATCTATCTATCTATCTATCTGGCCACCTACGACTTTTAGCTCTCCTGAGCTTTCGATATTGGTAGCGATACCAAACTTGGTATGGCATAACACGAATCTATTAGGAACATATTTGACTAGTCATGACATGAGAATCCTGACTTGTGGGTCATGAATGTCATGATGTGTGCGTTTCAGCACGTTCACCGTCCCTCCGTCACGAAAAAAAGGAGATGCTGTCTTGTCTGAGTAACGCATCGGCGTGAAATGTAGCATGTCGCATTTCGCGCCGATTGCCGTCGGGCCGCGCCGACGGACGTCGGTCGCGCCTGGCATCAGACTATAAGTGCTCGCGTTTTGCTAACGTAGCGTCGCTGTGCCCAGCGTGCGCGCGCGTCAGCGCTACATTGGAGTTGACGTGACATTGATGTGACGTCAATGGATCACGAAATATATCACTGGTAAAAACATCATAACCCCGACACGCATGTCATGTAGGAACATGACAACATGACACGCTCATAGCGTGCTCGCGGCCGTTTTGCTAGCTCCACATATACTAAATTTGGTATCAGGTGACGTGAATAGATGACGAAGGTAAATGACACATCCAAACATGATAATCATGACAAGAAAGTCATGTACGCTATCATTTACCTCTACCTTGTAACATTGTGCTGATTTCAAAGTGACATATCAACATTTCTCATCGTGCTTTGCATCTCATCGATTACCACTGTACGTGGGATCTGCCAATTTTTTACGTTAATTTTTATATTTTTAGTTTCTCAATCACTCTTTCGGTGCATCGCCTAGAGCCGCAGCGCCAAATGAGCTCTAACAGAAAGATGAGCACAAGCCCATATTTGCGGCAAGGAGCTACACAGCTTCTCAACTAGCGTCGTTTACCATCTCCTATGGACGCGAGGGGAGAGACACAAATGACGCTATTTTAGGCTTTAAAGACGATAGTTTTTTTTTAAAGACGATAGCCTTTCTTGGCGACTTTCGACGCAAACTTTTTGTCTGTCTGTTTGTTTGCCTGTACAGTTGTTGGTTTTTCCACCCTTAACGATACATTGAAAGGCACCAGAGTGACCAGACGATACCCCGAATGGCCCAACCCATCCACACGCCCACCACTGCGGCTTAAGGTTCAGCGTTCATGCTTGTGCTATTGTCAACCGAAAAGCAATCATTGCGCATATATGTGGCACCATAACAACCCGTATATATTTTTATGTGCGTCTTTTACTAGAAAAAGCATCCATAAGGAATTTTAAGGACCGTCGCCTTTATCGCGCTGCGCTGACCATGCAACGCTTTCTCGAAAAGGCGACTGTTTTCAACGCTTTGCTAAGTGACGACACGGTGATGGCACCTACCCGTCACCTTGCGTTCTACAACTTAGCTCCTCCGAGACGGGCACGCACGCCCGTCTCAAAGCCACGTACGTGCTTCGTTTTCCATGAAAACTGCACATAGCGCTCACCTCTCACGTATGACGGGACTTGATGCGCTCGTTCGCTTCTGCTGCACGCTCCAGGCACTCTAACGCAGCGCCTCCAGAATACATGTTACCGATTTCTTGCGCAGAACATGCAAATAAAAGTTTTGTTCATTCTCTCCACATGCAAGACATTTGTCTTTCGACATTTGAAGATGCAGATACGGGGCCAATTTTTTTTCATTGACTTTAGGCACACCCGGCCAATGCCTTGAAGACATCGCAGGGCGAGGAGGTAGAGTCCAGTGAAGTGGGAAAGTCGAGCTCTTCTGTGGTGATGATGATGATGAAAAACATTTATTATAAAAGAGAGAAGTACGGGGCCAAAGCATGACCCCGCTACGTGGTCGGCGTCCTTAGTCCGGGACACTGCATGACGAGGCCCCTACTCGCGCCCGTCTCACCAGAGCCCGTTGAGACTCTAGTGATGAGCAGTTGATGAGGACAGTCTCCCATGCCTCTCGGGAAGGGGTAGGGGAAGGATGTAGGTGGTGATTTTTCGGACATGCCCATACCATGTGGAAGATATCACACATCTCCCCACAGTGTGGGCACCGCCCATCTGTGTTCGCATCGAAATGTTTTAGGAGTGCAGGACAGAGTAGAGCACCTGTCTGCAGGCGCCTTAGAGTTCGCTCTTCCGCCTTACTCAGCCGCTTTGTAGGAGCCGGGTAAAGGCGGTGAGTGTCGCGATAATAGGTCAGAATTTCTTTGAACCGCAGCAGTGGTGTATTGGCCTCCGAGTCATAAGAGCCAAGGTGAGGATCCCGGTGGGTAAGCGCTCGGGCGGCCGCGTCAGCGGCCTCATTACCTCGTAAGCCATGATGGCCAGGAGCCCATACGATGCGTTTCGGGGCTGGATCATCGAGAGCCCGTTTTAGAATTTGGCTGGCTAGGGGGGATATCTCTCCTACCAAGTAATGAGTACATGCTTTCCGGGAGTTCATGATGATAACTTTCGAGTTGGGGTTTCTGTGGTGAAGGTCGCCGCTAACACGAACGTCAGCAACGGTTGATGGCTGCGTTCTGCTACAGTATTTCCCGAACTCTCTCGAACATGGCAGTCCAAACGCTCGATCTTTGAAAACGGCTACTTAACGCTTTCCCACGCTTCCGAACCGTTGGTACTTTTCATGATGTCGCGTAGGCGACAATGGCTGTCTGTAGAGTTTGACTTAAAGAGAACTGCGACAGTGGCGCCTTCTCGCACTGTTCAACGCCTGCTCAACGAAGGGTTGTTCTCAAAGCTTCCATCGAGTTCTTCGTAACCCGGCCACAGCAAACTGCTTGGCCCTGCTGCTGGACAGCGTCGTGCTTTTCGCTTCTGGGGCGCCGATGGGGTTTAAAGCATTCAAGCAGACCAGCTCATCCACAATGCCGTCTGCTGAGATGAACTGCCGGGCCAAACGTAACAGCTCCTCCACCGCCCGGAAAATCTCCGCTGACCAGCGTTCCCAACTGCTGGCCACGAAGAGAATGGCTGATGACGAGGACAATAGCCTGACCGCGAACCTCTAGCTGCAAACTTGCAACCAACTCCCAAACCACCTCACAATGAATGACAGCAGCAACATGAACCACACAACACACTACCATGGTGAAATCAAGTTCATTTGACTCGCTTCAAACCCGCCAGGCTTCTCAAAAAACGCACATGAAAAAAAACGCTACACTATAAGTTGAACACAACTGCGTGGCGCCAAAGTTACAACAATCATGGATGTGAAGATGCTTACTGAAGATAGATAAATTTGCCATGCAAAAAAAGCATGAAGGCAAATACAATTTTGCATCAGATAACCATAAACAACCTACTTCAAAACTACTCTGCTTCTATTATCCGCACTACTATGTAGTAACTAACATCCGCTAACTTCGTGACTAACTTCATCAAACACAACCAAGTTCATTGTTTTGACACAAATGCTGCCTGAACCCTACGCTAGGTAACTGTGCGTGTTTTTCATTCTCTAACTACATACTTTCAAAGCGTAGTCGTGAGTGCCTACTTGTAGGACACCCTGACGCCAACGATAACTTTCTCACAACAGGTCGAACGGTGTCTTATAAATCCATGGAATTTATCTAGCCACAATGTTCGGTAAGCGTAGCACTCAGCTGAAGAGATCACTTGATCCCTAAGCACTCAGTAAAATAACAAAATAAAGAAAATAAACCTTTCGTACTACATGCTCATTTTTTTGCATAGCTTTATGTCAGCCCTTGTTTTTTTTTAAGAATGCCCAAGACTTTGCTATGCGCCCTAGCACGACATCATACTCTCAACCAAAGAGCGCTAGCATACCAGCACACACCTAATAGGTCACATCCATATAACCTAGGCACCACTGAACACGTGTTTAAACATAAATGTTTACAACGAGAATCACGGAATGATAATAACAATAGATGCCGTACACTTTAGGAGCACCTAACAAAACTTGCGTAAGTTTTGTGCTTGAAACATTTGATTCAATGATTCTCAAACTTGAGCATTTCAAAAATCACTTCTGATTTTATTCTGAAACATTCCTTACAAATGCTCATCTAACCCTTGAAGACAGTGAGAACCTCGCGCTACATAACAAAAGCTACAAAGCATGCAAACTGTGGCTCCGCTTGACAATGCTATCACGCTTTCAAAATTCGCGCGGAGTAGAAATTTTCACTAACGACTAACATGCTCCTAATAAAAAAAACTCATTACGCTCAGTCGGCTGACTGATGCGGGTTACTGCTTCCGCATAACGCTTAACAACCTAACTTAAAATTCTTACAAAGCTTACAAACAAAACACCTAGAAGGAAGAATTTGTAACTAAACAAACTATCCGTGTAGGTGACATGAACCTTACTTAAAACGAAATTTAAACAAACATCATAAGAAAATTCCCGTGTCCCACTCTCCAGCTTACTGCTGTTCCTCACTCTTCAATCGTACGCGCGGTGGTCGAGGTCTTGGCGGATTTGGAGAACACCCGACACAACAACGTGTACGGGCTACCATCTGAACGGCGCAGTCACGCCTCATTCGCAATTTCGGCCAGCTTCTGTCAGTGTGGCAAAGGGGACCCGAGCAACGCGTGGGAAAGAGTGGCGATGCTCCCACTCGGCCTGCACCCGCGCGGCGTTTAGCTACTTTGGCTTTTTTTCTAGGATCACATCCATACTCTTGTCCACGCAAAGCTCTGAATCTCCACCGTGCATTCCGTCGCGAGGATGCGCACCTTGACCTACCATTTCACCGCTTGTACTGCGCCGTGTCGCCTGTAGGCAGACAGAAATTAGGTGCCTTCTTCCTTTTCCTCATGAACCACTAACAACAACAACAACTTCACGCCACAAAGGCCCCTTCGTTGAACAGGCCGATGAGCTACAATTCTTTCTTTCACCCGGCTGTTTGCCACCTCTTTCGTGCGTTCGCTTTGTCGCGCGCGTACATCTTTTGCGACGTTTGCGATTGACATTTCCAGCCCTGCTTTGCAATTTGACGTGGGTTGAGTCATCGATGGTTCTACAACTCAAGGGCGCCCCATGAAACCTGCTGTGGATCGAACGCGAAGACTGGCGCTTTCTACGCGATTCCATTCGTGAAGGACCTGCAGTTCTTTTTCTTTTCGTCTGCTGGCTCGGACGCATGCAAGCCGACTTTCATATCGATGAAAAATGCCTAGTTTTGCTTGCTACACTCATAGGTTTCGAGCCTTCTTTAACGCGCGTAGTGCCTTTTGTCGCATTCGCGGCTCTCCGATGTCGCTTGCGTCTGCGGCGCTTCTTGCGGCTCGTTGCGGAGCCTTCCAATGGCGCCTTAAGCTCCTCCACTCTCTCGCAGCTTTCGTCAGCTGTCTCACCCGCGCAGTCTAAATGATTTTTGAAAAAAAAAATACCCATTTCACACACTAGACTGGCGGACACCTTGACGCGCTTAGGAACAGTGCCACTGTTTTGCTTGAAACAATTTATACCACGAACGGGTTGGGGCTGTCGGCAACTGTGCTGTTATCTCCGCTATCTACTTTCGCTGCTTTTGAGCTCTCTCCGGTGTCCTTGTCTACTTCCACATTGTTTGCAAGATTTACCGTCGCGAGAACCTGAGTTGAGGTCTGTACCAGCATATGTACAGCTATTCTAGCTGTTTCACTTGCATTCAACTGGCACAGCACCTCGTCACACTCGCTCTGGCCTTTGGAGGACTCTCTCGTTAGAGCACCATCTTTCGCAGCTCTCACATTCGGTTCATCTTTGAACCTGCTGCTGTCTTCACATGTGCTAACCTTCTCTACGGCTGTAAACTGCACTACACTCAATAGTTTATCAAAATTCTTGTGCACTACACTTACATATGGCTGAATCTTCACCGCATTGCCTCAACATTCTGCTCTAGTACTTCAATTTCTTTTTCTCGTTCCCTTCTTTCTTTTTCTTTTCTTTTTTGTTCTTGTCCCAAGAAACGTTTCAGAACATTTAGCGCGGATTTAATTTCCTTCTCACTGGCTTTTTGCAAAATCAGCTTCAGAATCAGTGTTCTGCTTATACCCTCCTCGACCTTATTACCTAGGTTTTCACAAATATACAAAACTTCATTTTTCAGAAGTGTCTTCACCTCCGTGATGGCTGGATTACTTTGGTCTTGCATAACACACAAATGTAGGGGATCCCTTTGACTCAGTACTCAAAATTAGGTGATCTCCCTATCTCACACACAATCCAGATTCTACCTAACTCACACCATGAAACCTGCAAAGTCAAAGCGGAGAACAAGCACTCACCACAACACAGCACTATGTCGTGAGGTCTATGCCACCAGTGCCAACCACTTGTAAAGTGGTACGAAGATTGAGTGCAGTGAAAGTTGGAGGCAGGGTAGTTAGAAAGGACACTGGCAAGCTTTCCCAGAAAACGAAGAATATCATTAAGGAGCGTCAAATCATGAAAGTCTCAAGTACAACAGACAAAATAGAACTGGCAGAGCTTTCGAAGTTTATTAATAGGCGTAAGGTATCCGATGTAAGAAGGTATAACATAGAGAGAAGTGAACACGCTCTGAAAAACGGAGGAAGCGTCAAAGCAGTGCAGAGGAAACTTGGGATAGGCAAAAATCGGATGTATGCACTAAACGACAAACAAGGCAAAATAACTACCAATATGTATAGGATAGTTAAAATAGCGGAGGAGTTTTACAGAGATCTGTACAGTAGCCGGGACAACCACGACTTTATTACTATAAGAACTAGCAGTAACTCAGATGACACTCCACCAGTAATAATAAAAGAAGTCAGAAAAGCTTTGGAGAGCATGCGAAGAGGCAAAGCTGCTGGTGAGGATCAGGTAACATCAGATCTGCTGAAAGATGGAAGACAGATTGTGTTAGAAAAACTAGCCACTCTGTTTACAAGGTGTCTCCTGACGGGAGAAGTGCCTGTGTGTTGGAAGAACGCTAACATCATCTTAATACATAAGAAAGGAGATGACAAGGACTTGAATAATTACAGGCCGATCAGCTTGCTCTCCGTAGTATACAAGCTATTTACAAAGGTAATTGTCTGACAGAGTAAGGAAAACATCATAATTCAATCAACCAAAGGAACAAGCAGGATTTCGAACAGGCTACTCAACAATCGACCACTTTCATACAATCAATCAGGTAATAGACAAATGCTCAGAATATAACCAACCATTATACATAGCCTTCATAGATTACGAGAAGGCGTTTGATTCAGTAGAAGTATCAGCCATCATGCAGACACTGCGTAATCAGGGCGTCGATGAAGTATATATAAACATCCTGTAAGAAATCCGCAGGGGATCAACTGCTACCATAGTGCTTCAGAAAGAAAGCAACAGAATACCAATCAAGAAGGGTGTAAGGCAGGGGGACACAATCTCCCCAATGTTACTTACCGCGTGCTTACAGGAGGTTTTCAGAAGTCTAGAATGGAAACAGTTAGAGATAAGAGTTAATGGAGAGAACCTTAGTAACTTGCGCTTTGCCGATGACATTGCATTGCTAAGTAACTTAGGCGATGAATCGCAACTCATGATTACGGAGTTAGACAAGGAAAGCAGAGAGGTGGGCCTTAAAATTAATCTGCAGAAAACAAAAATAATGTAGAACAACCTCGAAAAAGAGCAGCGCTTCGAGATAGGTAATAGTGCACTTCAAGTTGTGAAAGACTATGTCTACTTAGGGCAGGTAATAACCGCGGAGCCAAACCACTAAATTGAAGTAACTAGAAGAATAAAAATCAGCTTGAGCACGTTTGGCAAGCACTCTCAAATTATGACAGGTAGATTGACACTATCCCTCAAGAGGAAGGTATATAACAGCTGTATCTTGCCGGTACTTTGCTACGGAGCAGAAACCTGGAGACTTACAAAGAGGGTTCAGCTTGAATTGAGGACGACGCAACGAGCAATGGAAAGAAAAATGGTAGGTGTAACCGTAAGAGACAAGAAAAGAGCAGAATCGAATTAGGGAACAAACGGGGGTCAAGGATATCATAGCTGAAATCAAGAAGAAGAAATGGACATGAGCCGGGCATGTAGCGCGTAGACAGGATAACCGCTGGTCATTAAGGGTAACTAACTGGATTCCCAAAGAAGGCAAGCGGGTTAGGGGGAGACAGAAGATTAGGTGGGCAGATGAGTTTAAGAAGTTTGCGGGTATAAATTGGCAGCAGCAAGCACAGGGCCGGGTTAACTGGCGGAACATGGGAGAGGCCTTTGTCCTGCTGTGGACGTAGTCAGGCTGATGATGATGATGATGATGATGATGATTATGATGATGATGATGATGATTGATGATGACACTCCACCACTGCCACCAGTTGTAAAAAGGTAGGAGGACGATGGCAGGTACGACGGGTTTCCTCTAGGGTAGCTGGCACCCTGCCATCGTCCACATAGCCGATGCTCGTCGGCGAGGAGACGCGTTCTTAGGTGATAGAGCGAAGGTTTATTTACATGACGGAAAGATAGAACTATACAGATATTCAGCTCCAATACCGCTAAGGTTGAGCTCATATTCAGCAGAGATTCAGCGCTGATTCAGCTTTATGTACAAAAACGCTTCCGCTTTTATAGCCCGTTGTCTCCTTATACGGAGGTTCGAAGAATTGATTGATGATTGATATGTGGGGTTTAACGTCTCAAAACCACCATATGATTATGAGAGACGCCGTAGTGGAGGGCTCCGGAAATTTCGACCACCTGGGGTTCTTTAACGTGCACCGAAATCTGAGCACACAGGCCTACAACATTTCTGCCTCCATAGGAAATGCAGCCGCCGCAGCCGGTATTCGATCCCGCGACCTGCAGGTCAGCAGCCGAGTACCTTAGCCACTAGACCACCGTGGCGGGGCAGGTTCGAAGAAGCCAGTGACCATTGTGGCCACGAATCAGCTGACGTGAAGTCGCCGTGGTCTACCCACCAGAAAGGATGCGAAAATTGGGCCACCCGTGAGAAGAACGTGGGTGAAAATGTCCAATGGTTAGCACGAACGCACCACTCAATGGCTCACCCGGCCCACGCCTTGAAGACATCGAAGAGCGAGGAGGTAGGGTCTGGTGGAGAGGGAAAGTAAAGCTCCTCTGTGGAGAAGATGGCCGCTGACACGAACGTCAGCAACGGTCTATGACTGCGTTCTGCTACAGTATTTCCCGAACTCTCTCGAACATGGCAGTCCAAACGCTCGATCCCTGAAAACGGCTACTTCAACGCCTTCCCACGCTTCCGAACCGTTGGTTCTTTCTCAAGATGTCGCCTAGGCGGCAATGGCTGTCTGGTGAGGTTGACTTAAAGAGAACTGCAACAGTGGCGCCTTCTCGCACTGTTCAACCCCTGCTCAACGAAGGGTTGTTCTCAAAGCTTCCATCGAGTTCTTCGTAACCCGGCCACAGCAAACTGCTTGGCCCTGCTGCTGGAGAGCATCGTGCTTTTCGCTTCTGGGGCGCCGATTGGGTTTAAAGCATTCAAGCAGACCAGCTCATGCACAATTCCATCTGCTGAGTTGAACTGCCGGGCCAAACGTAACAGTAGCCTTACTCATGCATAGGTTGATATCAACATTTGTAGGGGTGAATCTCCTCCGTTGGGTTGTCCCTCCTTGCTCGTCGTGGTTCATAACCTTAGTTCGATGACTCATTCAGCAGGTGCGACAGACAGGTGGACGAACCATCAGACAGACAGACAACAGACAGGCGGGCGGACGGACGCATGTCCTTTTGTGCGTCCAAAACGAACGAGTTTAACACGCATGTACAGAGAATGCGAATTAACGTTATTTCACCGGTGCACTGGTGATCGCGATTAAGCCCGATTGGGATCAAATTTCTTAACAGTGACTGGTGTTCTTCTGCAGCTGGTGTAAGATAGTTAAACACATCAGGCTCGATCGCAATCAAAAGCTGTGTGACGGCACTTTAAGTTCGAAACACTGAAATGGCATAACCTACACTGCACAAACACGAAGGTTCTATAGCCACTTATCGCGCTTTATTTTTAGCAGCCACAAGAGTCGCCTTTTATTATCTTTCGGACCTCTGAATATTCTATAGCCATTTCGCGAGTGGTTTGTGTACTCTGTCACGCAACACCCGGGAGTTTTACCCGATAAAACGCCGCGCACCTGTCTTACTCCACCTGCCGCGACAAGACGAGGGGAGCCGAATGACGGCCGCCTATTGGAGGACGGCATTCACCGTTTAAAAGAGTGACTCCTCCCTGCAAGGGGGCGTGTGCATAGAAGAACCCCAGCAATGGGAGCGCTCTAAAGGTCATCGCCTCCACGGAGCGTGGTCTCTCCTGCGCGTGCGCCTATTAGACTTGTTTAGGGGGAAAGATGACAGTCAATTCGCTAACTGCCACTGGCGCATTTACGAAAGGTGTGCGCTGCTGACATACAATGAAGAAGTTTGACATTTGCTCGCACTTGTCCTGCGTATATTTGTGCGCTCGTTTTGAGCTTCTTTCTTTCTGATCGAACAGCGTGTTTTAAGTTTCGAGATGTGACAGTTGTGAGAATGCGCTCATCTTGTGTGTGCTCAATTCGTGCGTGCTCGCTCTTTGAGGTGTGTGCTGCAAATTTAGAGCTGCCTGTCGGTTTACACTTGACTTTAAAGTTTGTTGCGATTGACCAAACAGAGCACAATAAGCACGCAACTACCTCTGTGAAGAGACGTTTCACTTTCTTGTTATACTGATTTCCAGACAGGGACATCAGTCACGTTTTTTTTACAGCCTCCAGGATCGGAGGCGTTGCAAGCTTTGCACACGTTCAAGCCGGTAATCAGGAATAGTTGGCCTGAGCCACTTGTAATGAAATGCGTAGCGCAAAAGGCAGACGTGGACATATGAAAGAAACACATACACAAGACGGGAGCTAGTTTTCGTTTTGTGTATGTGTTTCTTACATGTTTGTGCGTCTGGTTTTCGCACTACGAATATAATTTATACGCATGAACTCACTTTGCATTGCTTCAGTCGTGTGCCCACTAATCTCGGAGGCAATGCAAAATGATGACGCCATGCGATGATGCCATTATGTAACGTGCCGTCGTGACGTCACACGCTTTGGCCGTCTGTGTTGTATTGATGGTATCATAATGTGGTATTATCATTTGACGTTTTGCATTCCTCGCGTTGGCGCTGCTGAAGCGTGACGCTGGCTGTCAGTTATCGTGTTTGATGAAGAATCTAAGGCTTTCACTATAAAATATGCAATCTAGTTACAGCTCGGTAAATAGGAAGAGCCAGTCAAAGGGACCAGATAAGTAGTGGGAAAGCTGTAGCTTATTTTTCTTGCTGGAAATGTTTCGGAAATTCTCCTCTTCTTTATGAAAATCAAACACGAACAGCGGAGCGCTGTCCTCAAGGATTAGGATCTCTATAGTTCATACCATCCTATCACCATCATTAACAGGCAATCATAAAGTATTAGGCGCCACTGTGTGATCAAAAACATGGGTGTGATGCACTAGCATGAAATGCATGAGCGCATCTATTTTTATAGATAATGAGGTGAAATTTACCGTACGCACCACTGCTGGCGTTTTCTTCGGAGAAGTACGTATGGTAATTTTTAATCTGCTTCACAGCCACTCAGTCTACGCTAGTTGTCCGCAATAGGCTGCTCTTCGATGATGTTATCTATTTTATGTTGTCGGGCAACGTTTGTGTGCACGGATTTTCATGACTGCTATTGGAAGTCGAATGTGCATTTGTGTTCAACTCAAATCTCTTTGCACAAAGCTAACTTTTACCAATAAGCTCCAAAATTTATCACTATTGGCTTCCCAAGCAGCGTAGACTCTCCTTAAGATGTTTGCTAAGTCGTTCGCGCTTGTAAGCCAATAACTTTAGCACCATCTAGTCCAATGAGTGACGCGGTGGGCTTGGGGGCGTGATTGCGGCAGCTGCAACTGCTGTTATATAGAATATATGTCAACTCTTAACGTTTCATAGCCTTCTGTATTTCAAACATCCAGGTACAAACTATTATTATTGAAATTACAGCTACAAGTCAAGGAACACCGTGCGACGTGTGCGGTCTGTAACGAAAATGTTGCTGTTTTAAACAGAGCTTAACAGACGACAAAAGCTTTATCGGCGCCTTTGCGTCAGCGGAGTATCGTTCACAGCGCCCCCATGCGTGGCACACGAACCGAATGGAGGAAAAAAAAGCATAGTAATAAAAAGAGAAGGTGAGTTCACTAGAGAGAGAGAGAGAGAATATCAGATAGAGACAGACGCGACAAAGCAATAAAAACTGGAAGTTAGAGAAGGCTCAGTATGTATAGTATATCAGGGATCGGCAATGTGCGACAAGCGACCCGTGCGGTGGCCTTATGCGGCTCTAAGCGCAACGTTGAACCCCTCTCCTTTTTTATCATCACTTCCTACATAAAAACCTACTCAGCAGTATTGACCTAAAATGGTATTGTCGCTTTTTGCTAATGTTTGACTACAAGTTTCTGTGCTGAAAATGAATCTGATTTTTCATCCAGCTTTGTAAATTACTGATGGTTTTGCAGTATACCAGCACCTAGAAGCTGTTGAAGCAATAACTCAACGCACTATGGACGAGCTTATATAAGCTCAAACAACTGCTCAAAAAACCGGGCTTTCATCCACTGAGCCAGGGATCAAGCTTTTGAGAGTAGCGGGTATTCAGTCTTCAATGCGCGACGAAAGTTCGCTTGTGCAGGGAACTCAGACATGCATTATGGTTCACCCTGTCCTACGAAACACCCACCAGTGCTCAACGATGGTAAATAACTCATGAGAGTTAAGGCCATACTTGAAGAAATCAATCTGTACAAGTTAGAAGCCCTGTTCGTCAATAATGCCGGATATCACGTTGGGGATAACTTCACTGTTTCGGTCGTTGACGCGTGAGGCAACCTAGTTAATGCAGCCTCTTTTTATACAAAAATTGCTGATGGGGCGGAGAAAGCGGATATTGTAATGGCTTTTCACACCAGGGAAGCGCACAGTGGTGAGATCTTTCTAGAACGCCCCTATTATGTGAACGTGAACAGTATCGTAACCGAACATTTCAACGAACCCGGCAGCGCAGTCAAGGTGGTTACATAATGTGGTTTTCAGCCCATCTAGATGGTTCAGTTAACCCAGTCAGATGTAAGCTTAATGAGCAGGCTCATTGGATAGAACTTGATTTCGCGTACTACGCAGTCGAGGATTAGCAATGCTCGTAACGAGGTCGACATTTATGAAGATATATTGTGCGCATTTCACAAAATCGTTCCTCACTACCGTCTGTCCAGGGGGAAAATTCCAACACCCGAAATTGATCAAGCCTCCGGGGAGCCCATTAAGTTTACTGCAAACCATTTAGTATCCCACACATGGATCCCTCAAAAGGATAAATCTCGATCATTCACCGCCGCGCCCTATATTTGGCCATGACTTATGTTCTTTTGATCACATGCTCTGGCTTTGCCCAGTCCTTAATGCCTTTGCACCCATCACGAAGGAGCAATGGGATGCATCACTGAAGAGCAGCAGTCTACATGATCAGCTTCAGACCATCCAGAGTCCAGACGGCCCATGACATCACGACGTTACTTTGACTTCTGGTTCCATCGTGGGCGGAGCCACCGGCTCTCTAAGGGCGTGGGGCGGGGTTCTATGGCTTCTTTAAATATGTGTCTCTCAGGACTCAAAAAATCAGAGCACATCCACAGACTGAATTATGATGAGGGAGAAGCGTCCATTCATGCGTCCATCCGTCCATGCTTACGTCCGTCCGTTCGTTCTTGCTTTCGTCCATCCATGCGACCATCCGTCCGTGTGACCGTCCATGTGTCCGTCCGTCCTTCAGTGCGACCGTGTGTGTGTGTATTTGTACATCCGTCCATCTGTCCGTGCATTCGTCAATCCGTCCGTCCGCTTGTCTGTCTCTCCATCCATCCGTCCATCTAGCGAACACTCCAATTACCACCGTCTTGCTTCTTTTTGTGATATATTTATCACATACAAATACCGCTATCTAGCGGACATTCGAAGGACTAAACAATACATGCCTAACTACTGCTACGAATACTACTACTCCCGCTACTACAACTACGTGCATTGAGGACGCACGACCCATGACATAAGAAACTGCGCCTCTAAAAATTATTGTCATGCCATGTCTTGCAATTTTTTATGTTGCCCTTCAAAGCCCTTTTAGAGGAACCCATCCCCCCCCCCCCCCAAGGTTTGCCACGTACAGCCCCTGTTGTGTCGGCTTCATGCGACTCAGCCCTGTGAGAAAAACAGTTTCTGACCAAGGTAGTATAATATAGCAAAGGGTTGGAAAGAGAAGTTAGGAGTAGGAGAAGGTGTAAGTCATAACGTAAATCACAGAAATGTTCTGTATTGTACAGTATAGTATATTCAGGGAATGGTAAACGAAGGAAAGGTAAGGAGGATGGAAATGAGCAAAGGGAGCCACAGGGAGTTACGTCTTTTCCTTTCCTCAACTTCTCTCTCTCTCTCTCTGCTCTGCTCCCTTGGACTCCACATCACTAGTATGCAGTAGCGTGTTGTTGCGTCAATTTTGATTTTTTTCCTGAAGCCTGTCCAGTTTAAAGTGAGGCCTTGCAATTCTTGCTTGACTTCATTTGCTGGAGCCTTATTTTACGAATTGGATTCCTAAATAATTGGTCACTAGCCTCTTTGTTGGTGGCTGGCACTGGCCACCGAAGCTCTAGCGGAATCATAAGTATGACAGTCGCCATCTACATGATGTGCTTTCCGTTTATTGTATTGGTTGACCATGTAGTAGCGATAAGCCATTTCTTCCTCCTTTTAAGACAGACTTGTTATGCACTTCGCGCCAAACTTCTTCAAGTTTGCGGAGACATTATTCTTAAAACACTTTGAGCTTGTTTCTACACAATGGTCCTAGAATCATTATTTCATCTCCAATTTGAAATGAACGGGTCCTGATCATCCAGTCATTATGTACCTCGAAAATATGCTGGGAGTTCTAGATCACCTTCTCAGATAACCTCATTCATTACCTTCTTTTTATGTTGCGATGGCTGAAGCACGTACTCGATGACCACCCGCTCATCACCGCGTATTTCCCATTATTCGTTTAACGTGAGATCACATTGAGAGCTGTACATGAGTTATACTTATGAAATACATGTTTTTGTTTGTGGCAGCGCCTTATGAGTAGCATAGCATTTCTCCTTGTCTACTTCGTTGACACGGCGCCGATAGGCCATCGACTGTTACCTTTGAGACGTGTAGAAATGAACTGTGGCCTTTTACTGCTGCTTAATTTAAACGGGTTCCTTCATAAACATGTCGGTATGAGTATGAGCTGTGAACCAGGATCATATCCTCTATTCTCTTGGTCTATATTAACTACGTCTATACAAACTAATAATTAGGCAATGAAGCTCCTCATAGTCAAACCTTGGTCAGTGCCGTTGACATTAGCTTTGTGCGCCGTAGCAGCCCCTGACGACGGTGATGACGCTGATAACGATCAATAACCAACGCGTCGCAGACCACGCATTCTCTTTCACGGCACAGCACATCTAATATACCCACTATCCATCATGGCAATGACATTCATGCTGATGAAGAACAAGCGCGATCACGCTCATTAAGAAGCACGTGCACTACATCACGTCTCGAGTTACTCTATGGTGTATTTCGTGTAAGCAGAAAGAACCAACAATCACCAAAGGAACGTGCACAGGCCTAGTTTTGGCCAACTTCAAGCTAGATCTCATGCCACAAACCAGTAATAATGACGGCGAAACGAAATTCGCAACTCGACACAGCATACAAATTATGACCAATAAACAATGTATATAACTGTACGCCACATGGCTTTCATTTACATGCGTGAGTAGTCAAAGTCACGGGTAATTTAAGGTACCTGCTAACGATTCCATTTCTTCGCTCACTCATCACCAATAATTTCTTGTATAAGCCGCGATTTTTGCATATGTCAGTGTAGTGGACACCAACCTATTGAAGTTACCTGATATAATGGTGCCCACAATCGTTGGTCTATCACTCTTTTTTATGTATACTGGCCTTAGACCTCCATAAATCTAGCTTTACACAGTGTCATTATTCTATCTGTCAAAGCAAGCCACACCCGTAGCGAGTGAGTCACCATAATTGGTGTAATTCTCTGAAAGCGCCTATCTCGTCGTCTTTGTGAAACAGCCGTTTATCTTGGAAATGTTATGCCTTAAAGCAAGACGGACTTTCAAAATAACTCTCTATTACAGCTCAGAAATGAATCAGCCGTCGGCTTCTTTAGCCCTCTCCGAACAGGGCGCATCGGGTGTCCAGAGCGCGATACCCTGCAGGAAGGGAAGCGAAAGAGTGAGAGGGGGTTGCCTAATTGCCGATGGCCACAGCGCCAACATAGTAGCGAAGTGTGGCTATTTTTGGCTCGCGTTTGTGGCTGCAGGCTTGCAGCTAGGGGCAGTGACCATGGTGGAGAATTAAATGTGTGGCAGAAAGAAAGAAGTGGCGACTATGGTGGCAATGAAAAAGTGGAATGTAGAAACGAAACCATTTCAACTGGGCTAGCGCCTGTGTGGAAGGTCACTTCACGTAGATCGAGCATATTTGCTTTAGTGAGCTTTGCTTCAGGAGGCGTCCCTATTCAGTGAACAATACAAGGTGAATATTAGGTTCAAGTTGAATATTAAGTTCAAGACAGCAAAAACCAAGGAGCACGCACACGCCATTTTACCGATATGTATAGGACCTGGGTCTAACACGAGCGTTACCCAGACCCAAGTCCAGTGATCCGGGGCCCAATCCAACAATGCCTTACCCGGCCAGGCACGTGAGCGGGGCCAGGCCCGTGCAATGCACGCAACTTTCACAAGCAGGAAATCAATAAAGAATAGCAAAATCCAGCGCACATCTCTACCTCTGAGTTTAGAAATGTTGCTAACAATATACTACTTTTGCTAATAGAAACCAAGATGCTTACCTGTAACGTAAGCGTCCTGCACTGGTGGGTACATGGACCAGTTGGAACTAAACAGACGTGAATCTCTGGGCGACCAAGCTACGCCCTTCCTCCATTTTCACTAATTGTGAAGGTCTTTTTACACGTTCGGTAAAGTCATTCATATTTCTTTGCCAGCTTGAGAGACACTGGGCTATTGGCTTTTAAATGCGAAGCATTTCTTAGCGAACTTCGGTGACTTTGAGCGTATCTATCTATCTATTTATCTATCTATCTATCTATCTATCTATCTATCTATCTATCTATCTATCTATCTATGTCTCTATCTATCTAGCCGCCGACGACTTTTAGCTCTCCTGGCCGTTTCAATAATGATATTGATAACAAACTTGGTACGGCATAACATGGCCATATCACGAGCATATCTGACTAGTCACAACATGAAAATCATGACATGTATGTCATGAATGTCATGATTTACATTTCATGTTTTGCTGCTCTTGCGGTGGTTTCGTTCACATAACATTTTGCAAAACTGCTATGGGATGACATGATTGTATGGCGAACACAAGCAACACCCCTTAACATGAAAATCATGGCATGCGTGTCTTGTGACGACATGACTACATACCACGCTCATGATGTGCTCGCGGCCGTTTCACTAGCGTCACATACCCCAAATTTGGTATTACGGTACGTGAGTGGATGACGAAGGTATGCGACGAGTGCAAACATGATAATCATGAGATGCGTGTCATGTAAAACATGACTACATGCTACACTCATGATGCGCTCGTGGCCGTTTCGCTAGCTACACATATACCAAACTAGGTATTACTTGACGCGAACGGACGACATAGGTAAATGACACATCCAACATGATAATCACGACATGCGTGTCATGTAACAACATGGCTACATGCCACACTCATGCTGCGCTCACGGCCGTTTTGCTAGCTTCACATATGCGAAATTCGGTATTACGTCACGCCAATAAATGACCAAGGATTGTGATTGGTGCAAACACAATAATCATGAGGTGCGTGTCATGTGAGAACATGACGACATGCCACAGTCAAGTTGCCAATACATTTCGGCGTTCTTTTCGTCGCGTCACGCCGGCGTTCTCACGCCAGGTGCCGGTCCTGCCATATACTTGTAGGCAGGCACCGCGCTGCGTTCCTTTGACGTATGTGCGTCTTAGCGCGTCCGACGTCCCTCCGTTACGAAAACTAGCAGACGCAGTGCTGTCAGGGTAACGCATCGAAGCGAAATGCAGCATGTCGCATTTCGTCCTGGTTGCCGTCGGGCCGCGCGGACGGACGGTGGTCGCGCCGATCGCACCTGCCGTCCGACTATATAGTGCTCACGTTTTGCTAACGTTGCGTCGCTGTAGCCAGCATTCGCGCACGTCAACGTTATATACGTTCTAGTATATTGGGCCCTTTAAGGTGCACTCGTGACCATTTTATTACTTCACATATACGAAATTTGGTGTTACGTGGCATCAATGGATCACGAAGTAGCTTTACATATACTAAATTTGGCATCACGTGGCGTGAATAGATGACGAAAGTAAACGACACATCCAAACATATTATTAATAACAGGGATGTTTTGTACGACATAATTTACCTCTATCTCGTAACGTTGTGCTGATTTTGAAGTGATATATCAACCTTCCTCATTCGTGCTTCGCATATCATCGATTCTCACTGTGCAAGAGATCTGCCATTTCTTTTTGGAACTTATCGCGCAACGAACGTTCTTGTTATTGTTCCTTTGCGTTGTGCTAAGAATGCTGATTCGAAAAGCGTCATTTACCTTTCCCGTTGGCACAGAATATCAAAAATATCATTTTAAATGCGAAGCATTTCTTTGGGAACTTCGGCGACATTGAGCGCATCTACCTATCTAGCCGCCTACGTTTGGCTGCTCTCGTGGTCACATCTTGAACTTGGCGTGAACCAAAATTAGCACGGGAGGCTAAGTTGGTTTGACGAATATGACGCGCTCGTCAAAACATAAATATTGTCACAATACCGTCGCGTACGTCGTCAGACAGTGGCACACCCGCCAGACAGTGGCACATACCCACAGGCGGGTATGTTTCGCTGGTATGCAGGTATGTGCACAGGTGATTGAGTATCTACCTAGGAACGGCGAGAGCGCGCATGGGCAATTTCAACGCGCGAGCGTTGTGAAGTACCCGGCATCGGTAGCGTCGACCACACGAATGCAAAGTATAAATGTCAGGGTTCCATCTTGAATCGAACCCAAGCATTCTTCGTAGCAATTAAGCATTCAACCACATAGCTACGCCAGGTCTCGGAACTACTTTTCAAATAGACCCTAATCTTCGTGAAACGTCAATAGTGGTTGAAATGCTGCCTACCCAAGTTTATAACCATCACGTATGTACTCCTATGATACAGCCGTCACGTCGGGTAAGCGTCAATAGTGGTTAGTTGCCATGCGCTGAAATTGATTTATGTATCAGTGTCCAGGGCCAGCATCCTCGCGAGCATCAGCGCTTCATATCAGCTTCTGGTGTTGCTAATACGCATGTTCCAGTTGGAATTGTTGAGCAAGTGCAAACAACTCGTTATATAAAGATCTGCAACTCTTCAACATGTGTCTGTGCATGCAACATTTGTGCATACATTTAGCGTCATTTCATGGCGTGTTGCTCAACAAAAAAACACTTCAACACGGTCACCTTCTCTCCACATGCTTCGCATAACGTTGATTCGCAGGTTGATTCGCTGTCGAATTTTTCAATCAGCAAACACGCGTTCCCGCGATTAACGCACCTGTATCTACTTTTAAAATACTATTATTACTATGAACTATTATTATTATTCTGGCACATCACACATGGGACATGAACTGTTATTAGGTAGTCTCCTGAGAGGAAGAAGAGGTAGTTGAACAATCGCGGAGATGCATTAAGCAACCCCACTGTGGTTTCGAAACCGCGTTTCCGAGTGCTACATAGTGCTCTCTAAAGTCCACAAACATGCTTCCTAAGAGACTGGCTAGCTTTGAAGAAGTCACAGTTTTGCCACAAACAGAAAAAATCAACTTGATAGCGACAAATTAGAAGATCACGCGAAGAATGGCAAGTCGATCGAAACGTGTCCCGTGTTTCTCATGCACAAATGACGCAAAAAATGTACTCACTGGTACAGATGAACGCAAATAAGCATCTCAGTTGTTATTTGCTGTGTCCTAAAAGCGCGCACTTTTGGCAAACGGAGAGTGTGCAACAAATGCAGTGGTCTTTGTGGAGCCGGTCTGCAACATAATCGTACTGATGAAAGCCCAAGGCTTACGATGCCATATCGCTGGTAATGCTGAAAACACATTTCTCCCCCTGAGATGCCCGTCGCCAGCGGTAAGTGGTAAATATAGATAGCTTGCCGTTTGAACGTTCAATGAGGCGCTTCTTCGTGGCTCAGTTGCTGATGCCTCACACTCACAATTCTGAGGTCGGACGTTCGATTCCGCACCCCGGAGTCATCTTCTGGATTATCTTTTCTTTTCTTCCGTTTTCATACGTATAGATATGTATACCTATAATTTTCAATGATGAAGACGCTGACGCCGGTGACAAAATCCAGCCGACAGTGCCCATATAATTGCCCTTGCAACAAAAAGGCGGACATTGCGAACGTTCTTCCGTGCTATGAGCCCAACAAGAATTTCACTTTGTCCCTTGCGGCAAAGTTATAAACGCGTTCGCAAATCCAACTTATTACGTATTGTACATTCTACAAGAAGTGCTGAACAGATGTTTCTTTTTTCATACTCTTTTTTCGAAGCTTAATTTAACCCATCCACATTAGACGTGCTCTGCACGGGTGTACGTACAAAGAAACACTGGCATTAGTTACGCATGCTTACGACTGGTTAGTCATGTGACATTTAGTATCTTTTGTACGAGCCCTAGCGGTTCACACCCTCTCTGGAGAGCTTATAAGTAGCGACTGGGTCACCAGCAAACGTATGTTAGAGTTGCATGTACGACTAAAGCAATTGCTATGAAACTACATCACTGTATGTAAACACTTCCGGCAATCATGAGAAAAATGTTCCTTACTAACGACACTGGGACAGCGGAGGCGCGCGGTGTGAATATATGAAAACGCCCACTTGGAAGAGAGAAGAACTACCACATACTTGATGGTCAGTGCAACATTAACGTTGAAGGGTGCTACATTCGGCCTAGTGTCAGTATGTCTGATGCCGTCCTCATTCAGCTTTTCACATGCTGAGCATTTCATTGAGCTAGCCATCTCCCCATACCTTGTAATGTAACTGAGATTTTTATCACGCGTGTCATGGTCGTCTGTTTGTTTGTCATTTATGCAAGTTGCTCATTCACTGCTCTTCTTCTCACTAATTGCAGATGGTACAACGTATGCCGTTGAGAACTTGCTTTATGAAAGTCCGGACGGACAGTGCGGTGTCTTCAAGTTCTCAAAGTACCCAAGTGGTAAGTACCTAGGCAATACCACGCACGAGCGCCTGCGTCAGTCAACAATCCTTTCTGAAGTCATGAATCGGATTGGAACGGTGTCGAGCGTTCCTGAAGTTATTCGTTTCCAAACAAGACGGTATGCTGATGGTGTGGCTCATAACAGCTGCCTCAAACCCTGAAACCTCTCATGGGTGGCAGCACACACGTTCCGTCGTGCTCTACCATTATGAATAAATTGCTAGCCTTTTTCGCTATCTCGGTCAAGCGCTATCATTCTAGTCAACTTCGCAATGCTCATTCTTTTTTTTTTGGCATCCTGCGCGATTGTACCGACGCCAAAGTAACTGTGTAGAAGGTAATAAGTGATTGCGTATGTCTCAGTGATCGCAATTCGCTGTCGTAAATACGCTCTGCTCCGCTTACCGCATTATGTGATTATCACGTTACAAATTTTTGAAGAGTCATATATCGAAGTAAACCTTGCACTTTCGTATCACCGTGTCTTCTACATTCCTTATGCACAAGCATGGTACAATGTGTACTAGAGCAGCCTGTAAAACACCTTGCGTACCTTCAGCACTAGGAGTGTGGTGGTTTGGGCTAGTTGGTATGACATGACGATAGTTATAGCACGAGAACAGAATGACGGCAAAGGGTCTCCTTCTTGTCCCTTTGTCGTCATTCTGTTCTCACGCTGTAACTATCTTCAGCACCAGCTTTTCTTAACTCCCAGCTATTTGCGTGTACCCACCTGCTTGGTATTCATCCACTTGCTTTTTTTACATCAAAATCCCCTTAAAGTTGTTCTGAATCACTCCTCGTCTTAGTGAGAAAACGCAGTAGAAAGGAGGCGTAGCTGCGCACAGGGTAGTCGAATCTGTTGATCGGCCAGTAGCGTTTACAAGCGCAGCGTAAAGGTGTCACACTCTCAAGTGTGCTTTCTGCATCAAACAAGCGTCCACCCTGTATTCAGAGGTAAGGGCGGTAGCTCTGTGTCATCCTACAGCAGACTGCAGCTATTGGCTACTCAGTGGCGTTAACAAGCGGTGCCGTTTAGATATGGTAAGCAGGAAAAGTTTGAGCGTGAAAACAAGGCATTCACGAGAATGTCTTCTTTTTGCACTCAGAGTTTCCCTGTTAGCTGTACACGACCACATGCGGGAAGTGCCACTAAATGCTGGCTCCGCTAACTACAATGTGCTAAAAGCTCACTGTAGCAACACTACAGCACATATGATTCAAAGCGGCAGATTGCGATTGTTTTCCTTAATCTTTTTTGATATGCTGAGGGCCGGGGTCAAAAAGCCTCTTCCCGGGCTTGACTAGGACCACGAACCCGTACAAAGTGGCAGGGATAGGCGAGTGTACAAAAATAAAATAGACAACAACAATGTCAATTATATCTGTAAAGGAATGCAAAATAGTACTGTAAAGGAATGCATAAATATTTACATATGAGCATATATAGACAGAAAATGCAAGTGAAACAGATCGAAAAATAAACCTTTAAAACAATATACCAACTTCAATTTTGATAATCACATAAAAGATCAATGAGAGTGTACAAATAAAAAAAGAAATACAATGACATTACACAAGTAGGACAAAAACGTATTTACAGCCATATTTTTACAGTGTTAGTTGATTCAGATGGAACGGCAATATAAATCGCAGCATCTCTTTGCCGTAGTTCGTGCGCGTGTGTGGAAGAAACCACGTGTGAACATGACGAGTGTTATGAAAAAGGGTCCGCTGGTTTATACGAGCAAGTGTGCCCAAAAAGTTATCACTTTTCAATCCGGCGTAAGAGCGTTTCATAAGACTTGCTTGATAGTAATCTGGTAGGGTTAATAAGTTCTTTTTTTCAAAAAGCGGTGACGTGTGACTTCCATACGGAACATCTGCAATGGCGCGAACAGCCCTTTTCTGTATGACATGTAATTTGTGAATTTTCGTTAATGTTGTTGTGCCCCAAACCAGATGACAATAATCTATGTGTGATAAAAACAATTTGTAGATGAGAAGTTCAACTTTTTTAGGAAGCAGGAAACGTATCCTAGGCAAGATTACAGTTATTCTGGATAAACTTGAAGACAGATTTTCAATGTGGGAATTCCATGACATATGTTCATCAAAGATTACACCTAGACATTTAACACTTGGTACTAACTGAAGTTCCGAAGTGCCGACCATTAACGGGGCATGCAAAGGGGGTGGTTTATTGCTAGCCCTAAAGGGAACAGCTCTCGTTTTCGAAGAGTTTAACTTTAAAGAATTATTGCATGTCCAGGACACTACCTTTATTACTACCTGGTTTGCGTCATTTAATAAATCTCTATAGTGTGGAGCAGTGAGAAGTGAGGTTGTGTCAACTGCGTATATAACATACTTTACAGATGCGTCAATGTTTACGATATCATTAATATATACGCAGATTAAAAGGGGTCCCAGGATACTGCCTTGGGGGACATCTGCTGAAATTGCTTGTAAATTGGAGGTGTGATCGTTGATGACCACCATCTTCTGTCGATACTTTAAGTAAGATTCAATTAATTTGAGAAAGACACCTGGGAAGCCGTAGTGATTGCATTTCTGTAAAAGTGTGACATGATTTATAATATCGAACGCCTTTGAGTAATCTCTAAAGATACCTAGTGTGTGTAGTTGACGTTCAAAAGCATCTAATATGAATTCCCTTTGTGCTAGGAGAGCATGCTCAGTTGTGCGGCCTTTCATGAATCCAAATTGCTATGAAGTGATGATATGGTGTTTATCTAAAAAGGAAATCATACGTTTGTGAATCAGTTTTCTAAACCTTTTGATATTATTGGCAGTATAGGTATAGGCCGGTAGTTGTTAAGCGAGTTTTATCCCCTGCCTTGCACAAGATGATTACTTTCGCCACTTGCAGTTTATGTGGAAAGATTCCAGTTGAAAGTACCTGCTTGAAGATATGTTCTAATAATTCAGCAATGAGGTCCAGCACGTGTTTAATGGGTCTAATCTGAATATCATATACGTCACAACATGAGCTGTTCTTTACAGACGAGAAAACGTGGGCAATTTTGCTGGCTACTGTCGGCGCCAAAAACTCGCTCTCAGGAGTACTGTCTGGTAAATGTGTAGTACAATCTGGCTTGTGTGCTTCTTCTGTTAAGGACACAAAATAGTCATTGAACTCGTTAGCTAAATCAGCATTGCGAATAGTGCCACCGTTCACCACAAGCTCAGTGGGCCCAAAGTTGCACTGGCATATCTTCTTTCTCCGGTGTGATTCCTTTGTAGCTTTCAGCTACATCGAAATATTTTCGGGAACCGGGCCAAACATTCGTTATCTACTCTCAATAACATGCGGTAAACGAACTATGTGCGAAACAGTGACCTATAAAAAGAGCAGTTGTGACAAATCCCTGAACTATCGTGGTGACCTAAGGCTTGCCTCACATACTAGTCGCTTTCGGAAGTTTCATGTTCAATTACCAGTACCACACAGGTCCACTTTTTGGTCTCTAAACAGCACAACGCATTTCAGAAAATTTTATACTAGGCAAGAGTAGCGGACAGTGTGGTTGTTGTGGCTGATCGCTTTTTCTAGGAATCGGTATATAGCACAAGAGTGAAAAGTATCTTCACAAAGCTGTGCGTCAACTGTTTTGCGTGGATTTTTTCACCACAAGAGCAAATAAATGAATGTTAAAGCGAAAAATTGCAAAGCGACGCGAACAAGCAGTTTGAAACTTGCCGTGTGCACTTCAAGCAGGGAGCATGCACGAAATAAGCATACAGAGGACGTGCATGGACTAACAACTGTCATTGATCGACACTTAAAGTGCGCTGCTCAACCAGAAAGAAAGACTCGCGAAACGAACGCACAAGTATACACAGAACAACCGCAAACAATTGTCACAATTCTTGCTCATTCATGTCAGAGAGCGTGTTTCCTCGCAGACGCAGCCGCGGCAGCGAGATAAGTGGCCTTCGCTTTCTCCTGAATGAATAGTCTGATAAGAGCGTGCGAAGGAGAGATCACGCCGCCGTCGAGGCGGCGCTATCGAAACGCTTAAGGCGCCGACAAGCTTCAGAGTGCACCCAACGCGATACCCTCGCGTCATTTCGCTACACTTGACAAAAAGGCGCTGAAGGCATGCAGCTATGAAGACCACCACACGGTATGAGGAGTATATAAATGGCTTGGTATTAGCGCTCTTGTCGACGTGCATTCCTTGGCACAGTGGTTAGCGCCGCGCACTGCAGATTGAGACGTCGCTTGTTCGATGCCCCGCGGCAAAGCCTTTCTTTCTCGTTTCGTTCTTCACGGTTTGTTGGACATTTACCAACGTCATATCCGTGACGTAAATACGTCAGTGGAGCTGTGGTGGACCATGGCTTAAAATGCTCTCATGTTAAAATTAACACTTGAAGGTGTCCTTTCTCACAAATGTTGTTCTTTTGTCTTTTCAGAGTTGAGGTTTGACCTTCGAGTGAAGAACTCTTCGATAACAAAGCCACTAGATGCAGGGTGTTCCGCGTTTTTCTGGGAGACATACAAATACCACCAAAGACGACATCGCATAAAGAGCCTGACAGTGTATAATCCGTCATGCCAAGAAATACTTCAGTTTACGAAAATTGGATGTTAGGGTGGTAATTTCTTACAAGTTTACACCTTTCTACATAGCTACACTGAAGAACTGAATCGCAATAAATCAATTTGTAGTGATGTGTTACTGTTACACAAAGTCTGCCTTTTGTCGTCGCTTCACACACCGAAGCAACCGTTATGATGTATTCTAATACAAAAAACAAGCGTTTTCTTTTTGTCATGACATTCCAGTGTCCGGCGGCCCATTTTTTCGCTAAATACTCTTGGGAAATGGGTCGCTGATTACGTGAAAATCAACCATAAGGCCAATTGGATAGCAGAAGCTTCATTTTATTGACCTTGCTGTTTTCTGCGGCGGCACTCAATACTTTATATATGGAGATTACGGATATAGCAGTTTAGATATACTTTTGTCGAAAATACACAAAGTTTTATCGGCAAGATGTAGTCGAGAATAAACTGCTGCATCATATTGAAAAGTATATTATGGTAAGCTTTGCTGTATCCAATTACAATCCAGTGTGTCAACTTTCAAAGCACATCTGTGTTCTTTGAAACACGAACAGGATAAAAAGTTGTGAATCAGCCATTACACCCTGTGAAAGCAGATGACCAGCCAAGATTCGTGACATTCTTGACACGGTTGACACAGAATTTTGATGAATGGCACATAAACACCCAGCATTTTTATGAAAGGTGCAGAATGTTCCTTGTGTGTTTCGCGTACGCTCCTTTGTTGTTTTCCATTTCACTAGCAAGCGTCTGGTTTTCGCGTCGTCTTCTTTCAGTTGCCTCGTGTGCTTTGCCCACGGTGTTAGAATCGGTTAGGTTCTAACACCATGGCTATTCTAACACCGTGGCTTTGCCTTTATTGAAGTCCGCATATAGAAATTATGGCAGCTAAAGGATTGATTGATTGATTGATATGTGGGGTTTAACGTCCCAAAACCACTATATGATTATGAGAGACGCCGTAGTGGAGGGCTCCGGAAATTTAGACCACCTGGGGTTCTTTAACGTGCACCCAAATCTGAGCACACGGGCCTACAACATTTCCGCCTCCATCGGAAATGCAGCCGCCGCAGCCGGGAATTGAACCCGCGCCCTGCGGGTTAGCAGCCCAGTACCTTAGCCACTAGACCACCGCGGCGGGGCTGCAGCTAAAGGAGCACAGGCACTTGGGATGCTTCGTAGACTCAGCAATAAACGTTGTGGTTTACGTCGTGATGTGCTGGTCATGATATATTGTGTGTATATTCGCCCAATATTGGAGTTAGGCTGTGTCTTGTGTTCTCGAGCACCCGCCTACAAAATTAGACCACTGGTATTATTAGAACATGAAGCGTTACGAATATGTATTGAGCTGCCCAAACCTATCGCAAAAAAATATTTTATATAAGGAAGCACGCCTGCCTTCTCTTCTCGCTAGGTTCTAAATACTAGCAGTCCGTATCTTCCTAAATATATACGCATCACCACATAGAAGGTTGCAATATGTTTTCATTATTGAGCCGACGCTCTTTTTTAAGCAACAGTGGTATAGATTACAGCGTCCGCAAGTCATCGTCGTACAGAAGCTATTCAAGCAGTGAACACCGATTCAAACAGTGAAAACAGAATTTGACAATATATTTCCTAATACATGCAAAACTCTTCCCAATAGATACCTAAATGCCATTTTGAAAGACCACCTGGCAAGATTAGGCATAAAAATTGTAATAGCAACTGATGCTTCAGTTCGCGAAGAGAAGGCAGGAGTCGGAATTGCATCTTCAGTGTTGGATTGGTCTTTTTCAATTCTTTTACCCAATTTTACACCTATTTGTCAAGCGGAGTTACTTGCGATTCTCTTAGCGTTATAAAAATTAACTCAATCAACAACAGATGTTATTATTCTTTAAAACTGCTTGTCTCTGTGTAGTTCATTAACTGTGCCTAATATGGCCAATGCTTCAAAAGTATTTTACACCCTTGCCCCAAGACATTTACGACTCGTTCGCTTGGTGTGGATACTAGGGCATAAAGGTTTAACCCTCAATGAATATGCAGATGCACCCGCATAGGCCTCACATAATTATTCCATAATTGCTATATTGCCGACGCTCGCATTTGTCGCTGGGGCACGCTTTGAAAAATTTGTCAAGTCAAATCAGTTTGAAAAATCTCGCTTGGCAACATTGTATTTTTCCCACCTTACGTACCCCTGGAAAAATTGAAGGTGCTCCTCTAGAATGGCGGAGATATCAATTATGAGACTAAGATGCCGAGTCCCCCCCCCCCCCCTTAACTTTTATCTACACAGGTCTGTTCTCGCACAGTCTCCCCTATGCCTCCACTGCAACGAGAGTGAATTCCTTTACCATTTCCTCTTGACATGCAGGATATATACAAACCAAAAGAAGAGACTGTTAAAAGAACCTCTCCGTAGGTTGGCTCTAAAATTATTCCTTCCGGTGGTACTTTTTTTGGAGCAACTGAAAGGAAATTTAGCCACAGGAACGTTTGCGAGGCCGTATGCGATTTTCTAAAGGCAACAAAACCATTAGAATGTTAAGCTGAGGCATATATTCACTTTATTTCAAACCATGTTAGCTTGTTCGTTCTTTGTATTGCCTTTATTTATTTTATTTCTAATCTATTGTTTACCAATTGGTTCTTTGTTTAAACATTCTCATCTAAATAATCCGGCTGGTAAAACAACTCCATCTCACAAATTGAGGCACCGTCCGTTTCATGGTCGATCCCCCATGGTGGGTTACGCCAAGACTCTGATGCACAACTAACCAACCTTTCGTGCACCACCTTCGGGAGTAAGTGCCTCTTGAACGCCTGACATGACACGACCAGATGTTTGTAGATTGCTGAGAATCGGAGATCTCGGGCAGCTGATCCCCATCTCCGATATGAAGACGGTGGCTCTACTCACTATAGGACCAGAAAAGGAGCCCCGCCACAATATGGTGGGCCGCCTGAATGGAAAAAATGCCCATTGTTCACCATGTTAGCCGAAACAGGTTGAGCATTTCGCTTCAGTAGTTTTTATGGCGCATACGTTCGCGTATTGTGCGCCGTGTGACTAAATTAATTTGCATTTTTAGTGTACATGAAGGGAGTAGTGGGTTCTAGTGTTTGCAGAGCATTCGTTTGGCAGCCCAAGACAACTTTTTTTTTCGATTTACAGGACCAGAGGTAGTGCAGAAGTTTGACTTAGTATTTCATTTGCATTTACCTGGTAGAGATTTTCTACTAAAGCAATCCTCAGACAAAATTTAGGTTTTTGCGATTCGTTGTTCTCAACAGAGACATACTTGTCACAACCCTAAAATAGTGTTGTTGCGCTTGAGATGCATTCAAGGTATATTTACTACCACCAGTCTAATTAATACTTTCGGTTTTGCTATCGAGGGAGTCGCTTCGAAGTGGCGTGTCAACACAACTCTGATGACACGTAAGGATGCGAATGCGAAAATACAAACACCAGCTCTACTAACGTGAGCTTGCATGCACTAGAGCCAAGAAGGCACAGGGGATGTTATTAGTTGTAATTCTAATGTAAATATGAATTAACAAACGGGGACGCATAGATAACTTGCCATCGGCAGGAGCCAAACTTGCAACTTTTAACAACGCGTCTGATGTTCAAGAATCTAAGCTATAGCAGCGGCAGCCCCCCCCCCCCCCTTTTTATGGAGACTATATGTACAGTGCTCAACTCGGCTGTGTGTAACGACGGAGCGTCGCGTGCGGACCAGCACGAGTGACATCTGCAGTCGAAAATACGTCACATCTGAGCACGCGCGGCGCCAATAATGTGCCTGCACTGCAGTTTCCACCCTTCTGTACCTCGGCGGCCGCGATGGCTGCTTTGGCCGTCGAAGCGCTGTCAACCTAATAAAATCGAAATAAAACAACAACAAAAAATATTCTCACTTCGTGATATCATAACACAGCAACAATGACTTAACTTAGCCTTTCTTTCGTTTTTGTTCTTTCGCGATATAACTCTGAGCACTTTTGACTGCCAAAGCGGTTGTTGCCTCCGCGGCGATAAACAGGGATCAGTATTGCGAGACAGGCACATCACTGCCACCGCGCATGCTCAGATGTGGCGTATTTGTGACTGCAGATGTCGCGTGTGCTGTTTCGCGCACGACGCTTTGTCGTTAGAGACGGCCGAGTTGAGCACTGCACATTGACACATCGTTGTGTTAGCCGGCAACGGCAATAGCCGTGACGGTATAGGTGGAACACTCGTTTTCTGCCTGTTGGCGCCACGTTGAACACGATCTTGTTACGACCTGGCCGCTGATGATTAACCTCTTGCATTTCGATTGATACTAGCTTGTATTCTACCGGTCAGCTGCCAGCTCGTAGTAAGCTCACGTGCTACGTAACGCCAACTCGCAGAATAAAAGCGTTAGGCACCAGTCGTCACCACTACTAACCGCACTGATTAAATTTTTGATGTTGAAATATACATGTAAGAAACGTGCACTCGAAGGCCCTGGGACTTCGTAATGTAGCCTCTTTCCCCCTCCGCTCTCATTTGTCCTCGGTCTCTTCTCCTTTGCAATCTCTTTTCTAACGTGGCGCCACCTACTTTGCTTCTGCGTAGCATACACCGATTCAAGGAGGGAGCGCTTCTTTGCAACGCAGCGCACAATGTTGAGCCATGACAGCTCTGTGTAGTGCCTTATGAGGTATGCAATATGTGCTCAGCGTACTCGCAATTACTGTCAGTGGAAGCATCAGCTCCCGTTGACGCTGTCGATGCCGAACGGTGATGTCGCCAACGCCAACGGCCAATTTTAACGTTTGGTGCGGCATCTTAGGCGTTCACCTTAGTAATTTGCCAGAGGGCGTACATCATTTATAGTTGACGCGTTCGAAGAGCTACGGCTGATTCCTTTAGTGGTTTGACCCCCCGACCACATGTCGCAAGCGCGGTTTGTAGACGTATCAGACTATATTGCTGAAAGAACGAGCTTTCGATTGAAGACACTGGCGTGCCACCATAAGAGATTCCATTGCGACCGCTGCAGTCACGGACAGAAACCTTCGCATGAAACGGCACTCAAACCGTCTCGCGAAATGGTATGTATACGTGAGGTTCCTAAATAATGAACGCAACAACTGACTCGGTGCTTTGAAATGCGCTTTTATATGTACGAGCATGCAACGAAATTCAACGGAAAGTATTCATTTTAGCGCGAGTTTTTCTACTCCTTTTTTTGGTATTCAAGACACCAGCACGAATCTCTAAACTTTGCAATCACATTGTTCATCATCCTTCCGTGTGCATGCTAAGTGCCCAAACCAATAGCATGAGCTGAAGCCAGCTGATGCATAATGTGAAGCAGAAAACGTAACGGTATATTGTTTACAAAAAAAACAGGCAATGCATAAGCGTTCATTAAACCTGAGTGAAAGATGGCGACAGAGTGCACAATTAACTGCGATGTGTCTACGGCGTTGGGATGCGCACCGAATCAAACCAACCTCGACGCATACTCATCATGAGATGCTCGTAGCTTAGTTCGCAATGTCGACTCTAAAATGTCGGCACCAAGTTCTCACTTTCAAATCTATGCCAGCATGTCTTTATCGACTCTCGTCGCGCTTAACGGGCGGTATCATGGGGCGCTTTCGGCTGTCACTAGATTCGTTAAGGCGTCACAAGGCGCCACTGTCACCGATGGCAACCAACAGCAAAGTCTCTCCTGAGTGAAGAGTATTCCACACTACAATGTTCTCGATATGACAAGTGCCTATCCATAAAACAGATGCGCTGAACGACATCCAAACCGCGTTTCGACAGCAAAGATGGTAGTCGAGCGACTGTAAACAAACAAACGATGCGAGCGCCCCCCCCCCCCCCTCCCGTGACGGCATCTGACCAATACTGACGCGGCGCAAACCTAGGAGAGGTCGAAGGAAGGAGAATAGAGAAAAGCCCACCTTTAACCACATACTTTGCGACTTTTTGAAGTCTAAGAGGTTCATAATATTGCCAGCGTGCCGAAGGTGAGGTGATGACGAAACGCTCCAGCATACCATTTGCTCTTGCCCACGGTGCAAGATACAAACACTTTAGGTGGGGACACTTCTCGGCTTTCTGATGGCAGACGGTCGACGAGATAAAGTAACAGAGACACGCGTCCGTTGGACCGCTGCCAGCAGCGTGCCTGTCGGCCAGCCAGCGCAACTCAAAAAAGAAATTCACACACCATTGCGATATCAACCGGTGAGGCTGGTGGCAACGCCGGCGTTCCGAAAGCGTCGCGCTTTTCACTCGGAAAAAACAAGTCATTCGGCCGCTTCAGTCACTATAGTGTGCCTTTGTCGCGTTTCATGAAGTAATAAGTGTCGTTCCATCGTTTCCGTTTGTGAAATGAACCTGTAATATGGTGAGCTGCCATGAATAAAATCTGCTAGAACAAGACGTTCACATTGTGAGTGAATAATATAGGAAGAAAGTGCTTCGTTAGTGATTGCCGATTAGGTTACCTTGGTGGTGATGGTGAAACTTTATTGCCCGAAAAAGGGGTCCTGAAGGACACTCGGCTACACGCCAGGTATAGAGGGCATCTCCCACGTCGGGACAGAGAGCCCGAAGCTCTCCCCCGTCTGGCGGGCCTCCTGGACAGCCTGAAGTTGGTCTGCTAGTGAAGCACTTCTTAGCAGCTCGGCCCACTGTTGCTTGTTCTTGGCGTAAGTGTCACTCGATGATCAACCACAGAGCATATGGTTCAAATATACAAGTTCACAACACTGTTCACACAAATGTTATCCGTCGTTGTCTGGGTTGACATGCTTCATGCGCCAGAAGCTGGGTTATGAGTTAGTCTGGAGCACTGGCTGCGCGTTAATTTCTTCACCGGAGGGGGGGGGGGAGGACTCTCGCCGGCCTAGATAAAAGTGCTTCGTAATTTCGTTGCAAGTGAATAACTGATCCCTCTACTCTATGTGCAGTGTAGAGGGGGAAACCGGAGTGACGCGGTGGATGAGTCCTCACACCACCTCGTGTGCATTTTCGTTGAGATTCCGCAGGTTGCCCCCTAAGCTGCCCATGTGTGCCGGGAACCAAACGATGGAGTGTTCGGTGATGCTATGTCCGCCTAATATTCGCAATGTCGTCTAGTGTAACCCGCTTTTTGCGAAAGCTCAAGTGGCTGCTCTAGAGTCACTGTATATTGTTGTGAAGCTCGAGTCTGTTAGACCTAGAGCTATCGCTGCTTGTTCAGCTTCATCCGGCCTCTTGGTGTTCGTCCATGTCCGTCCATTACTACGACTTAGTAGGCGTGCTTTGCCGGTATGTCCGCTGCATTCACGAAAGCTCTCTGGTCGGGAAATTTTGCGGCGTCTGCCGCGAGGGCTCTGGCGCCGGCGAGTCTTCTTCCATGATTGTGGACCAGGTGTACGTTTCTTAGGAAGGGGAGCTCTGTAATTGATTTTAACAAGACTTTGCGTAACTTCTGTACATTGTCCATTTCCGCGATGGTGTGCAACCCGAGCTTGACAAGAATATCTCAGCCTGCTTTGGGGCTGGAGAGGCGTGTGATCTGTGCCGTGTGCTGGACCTCGCTGATTTTGGCAAGGGTATTATGCACTCCTAGCTGTAAGAGGAGAGCAGTTGAGGCATTATCCGGGAGCCTTGATGCTGTCTTAAAAACGCGTCATATGTGTACTTCGAGCTTTTGCCGTTCTACATTTTTCCAGTTGAGCATCGCAGCCACGTATGTGATGCGACAGAGAACAAAAGCGTGGACCATTCTGATGGGAGTATTCTCGCCCAGTCCTCGGTTCCGATTCATGATGCGCCGAAACGTTCCAAGCGCGTTCCCAATATTGAATGTGATGCTGTCCAGCATTGTCAAGCTGGAGCCATTACTTTGGATGATGAGTCCAAGGATGCGAATTTTGTCGACCGTAGGTATGCGGTTACCGTCCGAATCACGTAACTTTATGCTTGAAGAGACGGGTCTGCGTCAGCCTTCTGGTGGGCGTCCTCGCATGGGAGGATGATAGAAAAGCAGCCAAGATTTTCTGGAAGAGCCGGGAAGTTCCATTGGGGTGAGATGTGCTTCGGTGACTGAGATTGCATCTTGCACGCGGGCTTCTAACTCTGCATCGCTACCACCGGTGCTCCAAATGGTGATATCGTCTGCGTAGATGGTATGCTTCACATCTGCTACTTCTCTCAGCGTGAGAGAAAGCTTTGCCATAACAAAATTGAATAAGAATGGCGAAAGTACCGAGCCTTGCGGTGTTCTCTTATCACCCAGTTCAAAGCTTTTAGAGACTTGCTCACCTATCCGTAGAGTGACCGTTCGATCCTTTAGAAAAGCATTGACGTAGCGGGAGAAACGTGTGCAAGGATTGTGTTCAGATATAGCGGTCAGAATGTCTTGATGTCAGATGCTGTCAAAAGCTTGGTCCACGTCAGACCCAGCAGCACCTTGGTATCTCGAGTGGGGCGAACCCGTAGACTTTTCTTTATTCTCAGCATGGCGTCTTGCGTCGATATACCTCGCCTATATCCTATTATAGTGCAGGGGAAGTTTTCCTTTTCTTCGATGTACTCTGTCAGTCGGTTCCGAATGACATGTTCGGCTAGCTTTCCTATGCAGGACGTTAGTGAGATCGTCCTCAGGTTTGATATCCCCAGCGGCTTTCCAGGTTTTGGCATGAGGACCGTATTTGCATGCTTCCATTCTACAGGTGAACGGCCGGTTTTCCAGGCTTCGTTGATTTGTTCAGTTAAGAAGGTGACCGAATCATCATCTAAATTTCGGAGGGCCCGATTCGTGACGCAATCGGGGCTGGCTGCAGAGTTGTGGTTGAGTTTGTGAATGGCGTAGCAGACTTCATCTCTGGGTATTCCGCGTCGAGTTCCGAACATGGGGCACCGCCGTATATCATCTGTGGTGACATACTGGGTTGTCCCAATTTAAGTGGTAGGTAGCGGTTAGCAAGACCGTCAACAAGTTCTTCGGCAGTATTGTGTTGCGTTGCGCAGTGTACTATTGCTGAGCCTGATGCGTTGCACGGATTTGGGCTTGATGCCATTTTCGTCGAGGAAGTGTTTTATGATTCGCGGCCAATGGCTCCCACGGCTAAGTTCTGCTCTCGCTGTTTTAGATACCATCGCCTCGTGCCACTGATTGCTGGCCGGCCGCTTTCTTCCCCGAGAATTGGGGCCGCTTCATTCCGTTACTGCATCATCGATGTTCCCGTGATTTCATCCACTGACGTCACAACAAGAGCAGCACCGCTGTGGGCTACAAAAAGAGTACCGGCCATCAACTTTATTCTGCTCTCGCAGTTTTAGATAGGCACGTAGTTTGGGACACATTGCTGCTTTATACGTTCCCTCGAGTGTATGGCCGCTGATCGCACTCTGTTGTATCTTTTTTGCTCGAAGTGTGATGGCTGTTGACGTGTTGACCTATCGCGTGAGGATTGGCTCATTCGTTCCTTGCCGGCAACCTAGGAAGTCCCGCAATGTTTGCTTTAGCTTTGCGCCTGCTTTTGTTAGATCCCTGTGCCCTAGACCAATTATCCTGCTTCTAGCTTTGGTTATTTCACTCATCCTGCTCTGCTGTGGTGACGTGGAATCTAACCCTGGTTGTAGGATCGATAACGTTCTCGCCCTAATGAAAGATTTTCACGATAAAACCACGGCTACTCTGACCACAATGAAACAGTTAATCAATAGTATAATTGAAGAGTCTGTGCAATAGAAAATAACCTGAGCGAAATGTCGCAAATTGAAACAAATTGTGAGAATGTAGGCGACTCTTTGCGCGAAGTGAAGACAAGCATCTCAAAGGTAAACAATGAAATATTTGACGTAGTTGACGATATCAATAACAGGATGGGAAGGAACAACTTGATTGTCAAGGCCATAGCGGAAACAGAAAAGGGGGGTACGAAGAGTCAGAAACAATCGTGAAACCTCTGCTGCCGGTTACCTTGGTTACCTCTGCTGCCGTTTGTTATCAACACGACAGCGCACTGGACACTATGAACGTGCGTCCTCGTAAGCGTGCGGACTGGTTCCTGAAGTATATATAATGATAGCGAAAAATAAGGGAATTGCTATATTCGCTTGTTGCCTTGATCTAACGTTTTCTCTACCGACAGACGGCTTATGATTATTAGACGTTAATGACGGTAATAATCAATTACATCGAATTAGTTATTATTTTAATGAATCGAGATTAGCAATAGAGTCAAAAAGGAAAACTGAGCCATTTTCTGCGAAAGTATTGTTAGCAGTTTGACATATCAGAATAGTGACAGCTGTTAATTTTTTCCAAGTCATAAAATCTGAGCAGTTGTGGCGGCGAGACAAACTTTGAGGCAGTGCAGCCGTCATGCTTCCAGATACGAGCAACATGAGCAAGCATCGTTGTATGAACCACGAATTTACTTCACTTCTTAAGTCTGCGTACTGCAGATTTACTATTTTTATGCATAGCCTAAGGCTAGCAAATATTGAAGCCGTTCTATAGTTGCTGCCAGTTCTGCTGCTCGCATCAGTCGGTTTGCCGGCGAAATGTCAGGAATTTCGCAACTCCGTAGTAAGTACAAGAAACTGCATTTGAGAAAAATATAAGTATGGTTTTTATAGCAAGCCTGTATGTTTGCAAATTATCTAGCAACTACCCTCCGAATAAAGCTACGCAAATATTTTTGTTTGGGTGATGGTTCTGCTTGGATCCCAAGTGATGCAGCAAGGATATGCTCAAAGCAAGTCGTCAATGATGAAAATAGCAACATTACCACGCATCCAGGCTACTACCCTACCATTTTTCCAGATGCCTACAAGTCTCGTCCTGTGGATGCAGAAAGAGCTTTGACCAAATGTGAACAGTCATTTCTGACTAAGTGGTGTTGGTGTGCAGTTTTATTTATACATGCATAGTATGAGAGACAGGAAGGCCTGCCAAAGGCTTTGTAATATTTGCAGTACATACGTGTGTTTAAATTCACTGTTATTGCAATTCATTTTTAGGTGGAACAGAAGGGCATTTGCTGCAAGGTCGGCAAAGCCTGAAGACCCAAGGACTGACATTGATTTCGGTGACAGCGAGGACACACCACTAAATACGACCTCCAGTACCTCCAGCGCTACGTCCAGTGCTTGTGTCAATGCCTTGGACATGCTCTGCACTGCCGCTGTATTGGCGCAAGAGCAAACTGCAGACCAGGTATAGCCATATGAAGTTGCTCTTTATATTTACACTAAGTGACAGCTGAGCACTGTGTATGTTATAGCATTGCACTGGCTATACTTGTTACTGGTGGTGTTGCAATATACTGCGGCCGCGCGTAACATGACATTATTTCGTTATGGCAGTAGCCTTTATTGTGCTTAAGGCTGTAGCTGTATCGGATGCTGAAAGTGACATTTATGGTTGTTGCAGGTATGGATGAATGCTGAAAGTAATACTCATTGTTGTTAAGACGTATTGATGAATGCCAAATATGATGTTAATTGTTCTTGAACGGTATGTAAGATGGGAAATACCTAAAAAATAGGAAATACCTGGTGCGACAAGTGGCTTATGAAACTGAACTTAACAAAATGCGAGGTAATGTCTTTCACCCGTAAACACGTAAACTCTGAATTCTCCTATTACTTTAACAATACCATGCTTTCCCCCACTTCTTCCTACAAATACCTAGGTGTTCTTCTCACAGAGAATCTTTCATCGGCCTCACATATCGAGTCTACCTGTGCCAAAGAATCACGTTCACTGGGCTACCTACGCCGCAACTTGAGAAACTCTCCTACTAATATTCGAAAACTAGCCTTTCTTACCTTTATTCTGTCAATATTAGAATTCGCCTCAGCAATTTGGTCTCCTCATCAAAACTACTTGATTATTATGGTAGAAAAGATTCAAAATAGAGGTGCCCGCTTCATATCACGAAACTACGACATCACGTCAAACATAACGCAAATTAAATCAGACCTTCAGCTGCAGTCATTGGATAGCCGTCGCAATATTGCTCTTCTCTGTCTGTTCCAGAAATATATTACCTCTAATAAACGAACGCGGCTTCAGCTTCAAACACCTCACTCTTCTTCACGCAGATTGCATAATCCGTTCAGCTTTATGCGGATATACGGGTCAACTAATGCACTCAATTCATCACCACTGTCTCGGGCTGTTCGTCTTTGGAATGACCTCCCTGATTGCATAGCCTCCATATCTAATCCCGATACATTTCGCCGTCAGCTACTCACTCTGTTCACCATGTGACCCTGTTTTTGTATTCTGAGTGCATTGCGTAACAGTGATTTATATTCTCCTTGTCTTTTATTTTAAAATGTATCCCTCTGTCGCCATGTTCATATCAACAAGTGCTGTATTCCCTCAAAGTTACCTCACCCTGTATAGCCTAAAATGTGATATCATTTATATATATATATATATATATATATATATATATATATATATATATATATATATATATATATATATATATATATATATATATATATAGTTTTTCGTTGTTCTTGCACTGATCCTGCCTGTAAACTGTTCGTTACCTGTCTGTACCATTCCGATTCCTCCCCCCCTTACCCAATGCCCTGTTCTGGGGCCTGTAAGGTTTTTTTTAATTAAAGAATAAAGAATAAATTAAAGTTGACCTTTATTTGCATGCAAAATTGGGTGCGTCCAATAAAGCAGGTATTTCTACCCACAAACGAGATTTACTTGTGCAGTGGTAGCAGCAGTACTGCCTGTCACATGTGCAGTAATGAAGGCGTGAATAAACACCCATATTACGACATCTCGAAAAAACTGACTTCATCCACAATGCCATGGTAGATCGCAACTTTGCACCAGGTCTAAAAGTGCTATGAGGCTCATTTATTTATTTTATTTATTTATTTATTTATGACATACTGCAGGCCCAGGTAAGGGCCCAAGCAGGAGGGGCATGGAAAGTACAAATTATAATAACCAGAGGGAAACAACATTGTAAGTATGGAACGGGAAAAGAAACAATACAAAAGTTGGCATAAAAACTAAGCATATGCAAAGCAGATACAAGGCAAGAACAAAAAGGCATACACAAGGCATACACAAAGCATAAAAAACTTAACATCTTAACTGAGCAATAGCGTGAATATTGGACAGCTGTTCACAAGGCAAGTTGTTCCAGTCTGATATTGTGCGCGGAAAAAATGAATACTTAAATACGTTAGTTTTAGTGCTATAAGGCGTTAGGGATTCAGCGTGGCGATGCCTTGTCCGGCGTGCTTCGAGCGGAGTTATGAAAGGCTGGGGTTAAGGGATAAACGGTTATTTTTCAGCAAGAACATAAATTTTAGTCTGAGAATTTTACGCCGTAGTTGTAATGTTGGAATGCTATTAGTTAGCATTAGGGTTGATGGGGAATCAGTTGAACGGTATTTGGAGAAAATGAATCTTATTGCTTTGCGTTGTATCATTTCTAATGCGTCAGTGTTACGTTTGGTGTAAGGGTCCCACACAGTACATGCATATTCTAATTTTGGACGGATTAGCGAGTAATAAGCTGTTAGACGAGTGTTGTGGGGAGCCTGTTTTAATTTATGCCTCAAAAAGCAGAGCTTACGGAAAGACGACTTGCAGATGTTAGAGATATGCGTATTCCAGGATAAACTGTTAGTAATAGTAACACCTAAGTACTTATATTGATTAACTTCAATTAGGGCTTTGGAAGCGATATTATATGGAAAGGATAACTTTTTAACCTTTTTGCTGATTTTCATATAGACAGACTTTTCTGCATTTAATTCCATATTCCATTTTTCACACCAAGATACGATATTTTGAAGGTTAGAATTAAGTGCCGCTTGGTCGTCACTGCAAGTTATTTCATTGAACACCACACAATCATCGGCGAATAATCTGATTTGAACGGGCTCTGTAATTGTGTTAGTGATGTCATTAATGTAAATTAAAAATAACAAAGGTCCTAAAATGCTGCCCTGTGGGACTCCCGAAGTTACCGGAAGTTCACCCGAAAACTTATCATCGATAACAACAAATTGCTTACGGTTAGTCAGGTAGGCAGAAATCCAATTAATTAAATATGCTGGCAAGTTAATCATTTCGAGTTTTTTTATAAGGTTACAGTGCGAAACAAGGTCAAACGCTTTCCTAAAATCTAAAAAAACTACATCAATTTGCCCAGATTTGTCAAGGACAGACGCAAAATTATGAACGATAGAAGTCAGTTGGGTAACCGTAGAAAAGCCTTTACGAAAGCCATGCTGGTAGTTAGAGAGAATATTTCTATCAGAAAGGAATTTGTTAATCTCGTTTGCTATAATATGTTCAAGCAGCTTGCACGAAGAGGATGTTAGTGAAATCAGACGATAGTTGAAAGTGTTTCATCTCCTTTCTTAGGCACAGGTACGACACGTGCTCTCAACCAATCGCTAGGAAGAACTGCAGAAGATAACGATGCATGAAAAATAACAACTAGAAAATGGGACAACTTTTCTGCATATCTGCGCAGAAAAGCATTTGGTAAAGCATCCGGACCAGGTGATGACTTAGTTTTCAGATTGAGCAACATAGAAACTACCCCTGGTTGCGATACTATATCGGGTGGTATAATGTGAGGCATATGTTTTAATAACGGCAGATCATAAGAACGGGAAAAAACACTGTGAAAAAATTTGTTGAAATGATCAGCAATGCTTTGCTTCTCGACGACTAGAGATCCCTCGTGTACAATTTGGTCAACTGACCTTGGTTTTTCTTTCAAGTACCTCCAAAACTTTTCCGGAGCATTTCGCATAAAACCTGGCAGCGTATGCTGGAAGTACCTTTCTTTTGCGTTTTTCACTATTTCATTTAATTTAGGTTGAATATTTAGAATAGTATCACGAGAAGCGCCTTGTCGTCTTAAGCGTTTATTCTTTCTTTTCAGTTGTAGCGCTTCACGCGTCATCCAGAGATTTTTCTTTGCTATTTTTTTTTGTTTTTTCAGGAATAAAATTATTAATACAGTGCATGCATATGTTTATAAACTTTTTCCAAAGACTGATAACATCGTCACCATGAAAACTATTGAGACTAAAATCAAGGAAGTCCAACACACTCTCGTCTCTGGCGCGCGAGAAATCTTTAACAGTCACCCTTTTACATGGATTGATGCTACAAGACTGTATTGGACAGGAAAAATACACCATGTGGTGATCAGATATACCTGGTTCAACCGATACAGAAAAAATCACCGATTGTTTGACTGACAAAGACAAGATCAAGTACCGTAGCTGGCGTACCATGAACACGTGTCGGTTGATTGACAACCTGCCTCAAGTTGTGGTACTACATGATATTACTTATATAACTAGAATTTGTATTTAAGTCGGGACCAGGGTATTCATTCACCCAATCTATTTCAGGCAGGTTGAAATCTCCAACAAGAAAAATTTTGTCATGAGAAAATGAAGACATGTGTTCACAGAGGTCATGTAAAAACTGAGGAGATGAATCAGGAGGGCGGTACGAGCCAAACACCAACAATGAAATATTCCAGCATGTAACCTTTAAAGTAACGCATTCAATATTTTCAGGCTGACGTAAAAGCATGACTGGAATATCGTCTTTGACCAAAATAGTTACTCCTCCTCCTCTAGTATTCCTGTCACGACGAAAAGCCCGATAAGAAGGGGGGAAAACAACCGTATCGTCAATAGCTTTATGTAACCATGTCTCGGTTATCACCACTATGTGAGGGGCGTATCCTAAAATAATTGCCTCGAGTTGGTCACCTTTATTTACAATACTGCGCGCATTGATATTAAGTAGTCGTAGTTCCTTGCAGACCTCATGGGCAAGTCAGTTCTGTTTAGAAGATTCGTGGGTCCGAATATTAATTCTTGCGTTTTGGATGTCGTCCCAGATAAATGTGTCATCATTGACACGTTGCTTGTCATACTTTAGACTGACTTTTTTTCTCTGCTGTTTTTACAATTTTGCACTGTCCCACAGTAGCTTGCGCTTTCTTAATGTGGTGTGCGAGTAATCATTTTGCAAAGATATGACAGTCCCTTTGAGTTTGTAGGGATTCTTTAGAATTTGTTGTTCTTCGTTATAGTCTTGAAAATAAATGATTACAGGACGTTTTTTACCGGGTCTACCAAGACGGTGAATTCTGCCGATTGATTTACACTGAACGTTAAGTTTCTTCAAAAATACATCGTCTAAAATTTTATATTGTAACATAGAATCGGTCTCTTGTGCTTCTTCTGGTATGCCGAAAACCACCAAATTAGAACGCCTAGATTTGTCTTCTATATTAGTCAACTTCGCCTCCAAGGACTTGACGGTATTTTCTAGAATATCAATACGCGCCACTCGCTTTTCTAATTCCGAAAAACGAGCGACCCAGTCAGCCATGAGCTTTTCCATATTATTCTGCTGAGCTCTAATGGCTGCCACTTCATCAGCTAACTTATTTCGACCAGCTAACAATTCACTTAGCAAGGCCTCAGTTGAAGGACCGGGATTTGACTCCACGTCACCACAAATCAAAAGCAAGCACACACAAAAGACATCATTTGCACAGCTAAATAAGCGTTGTGGGCACGGTAGGACCAAAAGACCACGATGATGGCTCTTAATTGAGCTGAAGTAATCACCAACCTGAACGAGACAGAAGAATGGCTTGTTAGACCACATACTCGCTCCTGGTCCACCGCGCCCGCTGAAAGCGTAGTGTCGGTGCCGCCTTATATGGTGCTCTGCGGCAGTCACATGGGGTACCGACTGTGACTGCGCACGGGTGTCAAGAAGCACGGATATCGCACTGCTGGCAGTATCACGATGTGGCTCCTCAGATGACGCTGAATACTGATGAAGCTTGCCAAATTCGGTTGGTTCGAGCTGCGGATTTATTCCGGAAGGTACACGTTCCCGTCGATGTGTTAAGCCGGCGGATCCAAGAACAAGCACCGGAACGAGACAGAAGAATGGCTTGTTAAACCACATACTCGCTCCTGGTCCACCGCGCCCACATAAAATATGTTAACCTTATATTAATTTTTCGCATGGCACAGTAGCGATTTTTCTTTAACTGGTGTTCCATCTCACATCACTGAGAATCACAGAATCAAAAAATGCTCTTCAGCGGAAGGCATAGCACTGCATCTGCCATAAAGTACACTTTCAAGAATCACAGTCACGTAACAGCCCGAGCAGGATGCTGACGCGTCTGATAAAAAAGAAAAAGGAATTGCACTTGCTCCTAGAAGTCTTCCTGTTGAGCATCTTGCAGTTAATATTGCATTTAAAAGCACACCCAGATTTTCATTCATTAAAAGTGAAAATTGTTGCACTAAAAACTGCAGACATTCGAGAAAGCCACCAGTAAGGTGATAGACATCTACTCAGAATTTCGCTACTTTTAAAATTCACGATGATCAGTTCTCTGAAATTTTGCGCTTACACGAGTAGTCACTGGATTTTATGACTTTATTGTGAGGCTGCAAGTTGCTCTTGCATAATTAAGAATCATCACTAGCTGAAACATTTATACTCAAAATGCAATATCTGGTGTGTTGACTTTTTTATTGTAAATAAGAATCCAGTGCGGTAAGTACATTTTCACTGTGTGGTTAGGTCAGGAAATATAAATACGAAAAAGCACTAGAGTTTGGGATTTTCTGTATACGCTGAACAATCCCGCTTTCTATAGTTTTTCTAAACGGATAAATATCGCTCATTGCATGATATGGGTTTTTCTCTTGGTTGTATGCAGGCCTGCCAGACTGATGATGCTGACACCTGTAGGCGTTTGAATGGGTTTCTGCGCTGCATGGACGGGCATGATGAAAGCACACAGGTATGACCCACAATTATTTGCGACGCTGGAGTTCAGTGCAGCCCTTCAACAACCTCACGCCACAGCGGGCCAAGCCAGCGAACTTCGTCGTTCAATGGCTACGAAAGTGTTAAGTCATGTTCTAGTGCCATGAGGGATCTCTGCGGTGTTACATTGGAAACGTATGCCGTTTTATTTGACTGCTGCCTGTGGCTGCTGATCGCTCGAGTGATGTATCGATGCATGACAGACTTGATTTTTTTCATGAAGCTAAAGTTAGGAATTTCCTACTCATCACTTGCAGTATTATTTTCTATAAGCTGAATGACCGCTGCTAGACATTTCAATAGCGTGTTTCGCACATTGGCTACTGCAACTGAGAATTGAATATTCATTCCACCCAGACACATTATTAAATCTCTGTTGCCTGATTGCTTCAAAATGCACTACCCAAACTGCACCATAATTATCGATTGCAGAGAGGTTCCAACAGAGCAGCCAGCTTCTGTAACAGAGCAGAGGGCACTTTATTCAAACTACAAGGGTGGCTACACGCTGAAATTTCTTGTAGCAGTCACACCAAGTGCAGCTGTGTCTTTTCATTCTAAAACATATGGTGGAAGGTGCTCCGATGCTTTTGTAACTGTAAATTCTCATTTTCTAAAAAAATAAAACCAGGCGACATGATCATGTCTGATAAAATATTTCCTGGAATTACTACAGACCTCGGGAAAGCAGGGGCTGTACTTGTTATGCCGCCTTTCCTCAGAGGCCAAGCCCAGTTCACTGAGGCTGAAATACAGCAGACTTATAATTTCGCAAGGGTAAGAAATCATGTGGAACGCATGATGCAACGGGTCAAAATGTACAATGTTTTAAATACACGCGTGCCCACTGAATTAATTCCTGTAATGTCCGATGTTTTTCATATGTGTTGAGTACGGGCAAATATGCAGCCTCGAATAATAAAGGTGCCAACTGCTGCATAAGCTTGAGTCAGCTGAATTCGAGCCTTTAGGTTGGCTTCATTTCACGTGTTATATTGTCATGACGTGAAGACAAAGGTCTTATTTGAATACGCTGAGAAAACATCAGTGGGTCGGTCTTTTTATTAACCACACGCGCCAGCAAGTTCCTCGTCTTTCTCATTGTTACCTTCTGCAAAAAAGCGTGCAGATGCGCGTATGCGCTGTCGCCTTCGTCTTTTTCGCGGGAAGCACTTGACATTTGCCTCCTTCCAAAAATGGCATCGTTCCGATGCGCAGCCAAGGCGCTCTACTTATAAAAAGGCACATATGCTCCGGCACCCACAGGACAAACGAAAGTTAGCTGGACAAGTAGGGTTTCGTCCGTATGACATGCACGATCTCGTGTAAGCGGTTTCAGCGACTGGAACTGCAATCGCCGTCGGGAATAACTTCGTATTTGATATCGTTCAATCGTCGGGTGACTCGATATGGGCCGAAGTGTCGTCGTAATTGCTTCTCTGAAAGTCCGCGTCGACGTATTGGGGTCCAGACCTATACCTTGTCGCCTGGTTTGTAGATTGCCGATTTATGTCGTAGGTCGCATCGTTTCACATCTTTCTGTGGTGACAAATACGCACGCGGGCTAGCTGTAAGGCTTGTTCGGTGCGCTGACCAAATTCTTCGGCGTCAGCGTGAGTGTTGTCGCACTCGTGCGGCAGCATACGTCCAACGTAGTAGTGACTTCACGCCCGTGTAATAAGCTAAATGGCGTCATTTCGATAGTTTCCTGCCGGGCAGTATTATAGGTGAAGGTCTCATAAGGCAAGATTTCGTCCCAGTTCTTCTGTTCTGTGTCGACATACATGCAGAGCATGTCTGCACGGGTCTTATTAAGCCGCTCTGTTAGTCCATTCGTTTGTGGGTGGTATGCCGTTGTTCTCCGGTGAGCTGTACCGCTGAGCCTGAGAACCAACACCAAAAGTTCTGCCACGAACGCGGTTCCTCTATTCGTGATGAGAACTCTTGGAGCACCGTGCCGAAGGACGACATTTTCTATGAAGATATGAGCCGCTTCTGCGGCTGTGGCCCTCGACATGGCATTAGTTTCTGCGTAGCGAGACAAGTAATCGGTGGCGACAATGATCGATCTGTTCCCTTTGATAGAAGTTGGAAATGGGCCCAGGAAATCCATTCCGATTTCGGCGAATGACTTTGCTGGCACCTGGATGGAATTTAATTAGCCTGCCGGGTGGTGCTTTGCGTCTTTGACAGTCGGCACATGTTTGGACGTGATGTTTCACAGCAGCAGGTAGGTTCGGCCAGTAGTAACTGTTTTGCAGACGGGACAATGTTCGTGTGTAACCGAGATGACCGGAAGTGGATTCTGGAAGCCTGCCATCACTTCGTCATGGCAGGCTTCCAGAATTTCTTTTCGCAGTGATGCAGGAACGACGAACAAGTATGCGCTGCCGGTGGGAGAAAAGTATTTCTTGTATAGGACGTCGTTCTTTACACAAAAAGATGGCACTCCTCTAGCGAAAACTCGCGGCACGTCTTCACGTCGTCCTTCCAAGAAGTCGATAAGCGGAAACAGGTCAGGGTCCCTGCGCTGCTCCTGTCAAATAGTGGCCGCGTTGATGACTCCCAAGAATGCGGCGTCCATAGACTCGTCATTAATAGCGGCAGGCTTGACGGGTGACCGCGAGAGACAGTCTGCGTCAGTGTGCTTCTTTCCTGATTTATAAATAATTGTCATATCAAACTCCTGAAGCCGAAGGCTCTAGCGTGTCGAACGGCCGGATGGGTCTTTTAAGTTAATGACCCAGCAAAGCGAGTTGTGATCACTGACGACCTTGAATGAGTGGCCGTACAGATACGGTCGAAATTTGAGAACCGCCCAAACCATGGCGAGGCACTCTTTCTCGGTGGTCGAGTAGTTCTCAGCCTTGCGAGAAAGAGCTCTGCTGGCAAAGGCTATCACTTTCTCGGAGTTATCTTGCCATTGTATCAGTACGGTGCCTAGGCCTATATTGCTTGCGTCAGTGTGAAGTGCTGTTGGCGCTTCCTGGTCAAAGTGCGCAAGAACCGGAGGTGTTTGGAGGCAATGGCGTTATTCGTTGAATGCTGTTTGTTCCTTTTCACTCCAAAGAAAGGGGACATCCTCTCGTGTAAGCCGCGCCAAAGGCACCGCAATAGACGAAAAGTTCACGATGAACCGTCGGTAATAAGCACAGAGACCTAAGAAACGTCTCACTGCTCTTTTGTCATGCGGTGCGAGAAACTTTGTGCCAGCGTCGATTTTGCCCGGCCCCGCCACGGTGGTCTAGTGGCTAAGGTACTCGGCTGCTGACCCGCAGGTCGCGGGATCAAATCCCGGCTGTGGCGGCTGCATTTCGGATGGAGGCGGAAATGTTGTAGGCCCGTGTACTCAGATTTTTGTGCACGTTAAAGAGCCCCAAGTAGTCGAAATTTCCGGAGCTCTCCACTACGGCGTCTCTCATGATCATATAGTGGTTTTGGGACATTAAACCCCACAAATAAACCAATCAAATCATCGATTTTGCCCGGGTCAGGTCAAACACCTTCATGGCTGACCACGTGGCCTAAAAACCAAAGTTCGCTGAAACCGAAATGGCACTTCTCTGGTATTAAAGTCAGGCCAGCCGAACGTATAGCTTGTAGAACTGCGAATAATCGACTTAGGTGTTCCTCGAATGTAGCTGAGATGACGATAACGTCGTCTAAATAGACCAAGCATGTCTGCCACTTCAGTCCTGATAGCACAGTGTCCATTAAACGCTGAAAAGTGGCTTACGCAGAGCATAACCTGAATGTAAGCACTTTAAATTCATAAAGACCGTCGGGCGTCCCGAAAGCAGTTTTCTCACCGTCTCTCTCGTGGACCTCTGTTTGCCAATAGCCACTTCGCAGGTCCATCAATGAGAAATACCGTGCATGCCGCAGCCGATCAAGAGAGTCATCTATGCGTGGCAGTGGGTAGAAGTCTTTCTTCGTTACTTGGTTTAACTTGCGGTAATTTATACAAAAACGCAAGTTGCCGTCTTTTTTTTTTACCAACACCAAGGGGGTTGCCCAGGGACTTTTGTAAGGCTCTATTACGTCATCTTCGAGCATGTTCTAAACTTGCTCTCGGATCTCCTCACGTTCTTTCGGAGCCACACAGTATGGATTTTGACGGATCGGTCTCGTATTTTCTTCAACGATGATTCGGTCGTCAAGCAAACTTGAAAAACTGTAAGTTCGTCAAGTTTGCTTGACGAACTTAAAGCCGTTATATACACGCGCAACGCTGATGTTATTCTTCGCAAGTAGACGTGGCTAAATTCTGACACGGAAAACAATGAACTTTGCTTCCCTGCACAGTACACATTATTTCGACAAGACAGAGCCGCTTATCATGAAGGAGGGGTGATTATTGCCATTAGGAAAGAATTTCGTCCTTCGTCATAGTCTACGACTCGCCCATTGAAGTTACGTGGGTTGCAGCACGCTTGGGGCATGTACCGTGCGTCAAAGGCGTGTGCTACAGACCTCCCGATAGTCACCCAGAATTCATTGAACACCTGAAAGATTTCATTGATCATGTCTTAAACAAACACCCAAACTCTGTTGCGATTCTTGGAGGGGACTTCAATTACAACGACATAGACTGGTCCTCTTCCACTGTTAGCTGTGCTATCCGTCATCAAGAAAGCCTTAGCTTCATAAACCTAGCACACTTGCACAACATGTCCCAGCTCTTGACGGGGCCAACACGCGGAAACAACATATTGGACCTCATATTCACTAACCAACCCGATGATGCAGTTTTTCATGACCTGGAGGAAATCAGCGATCACCGTGCCGTACATTCATCCTTATCTATACCACTTCCACTTCCCGATAAAACCATAACGGACAAGCACATACTCAATTATGCACGCACCAATGTCGAGAAAGTTAATCATATTGTCGCGGGTTATAAATGACAGGGGGTTTATTTAAAAACACGGACAGTAGGACTTGTAGAGACGCTCTCAGAGAAGGCCGCTAAGATTGTCGTCTTCTTCACTCTGCTGCGCTGCGCCTCTCGAGCAAATCCGCGTTCTTCGTTGTCATCGCTAAATGCAGCTATGCACGCGGCATTACCCTCCCGCCAGAGTGAGCGTCGTCCCGACGCTCAACAGGTAGAGATGCGGCCATCGAGTGTTTACATCACATAGAGTGATAAAGTTTCATGCGCACCACATGCACTGTCTCAGGCAGATGCTGGCGACGTTTTGAACAGGAGGAGGCGTCGGGCACGACTTCGTACGTCACGTCGCTAAGACGACGCAGAACCTTGTAGGGTCCGAAGTATCGGCGTAGAAGTTTCTCTGAGAGGCCTCGTCGTCGTACAGGAAACCAAACCCAGACTCTATCTCCTGGTTGATAAATGACGAATCGATGGCGAAGGTTGTACCGTTGGGTGTCAAGTTGCTGCTGGTTCATTATTCTGACGCGGGCAATCTGCCTTGCTTTTTCGGCGCGCTCAGTGAAGTCTGCGGCGTCTGTCTCTGAATCATTGCAATCGTAACGCAGCATGGCGTCAAACATTGTCGTAACTTCTCTGCCATGAATTAGTGCGAACGGCGTCATTTTTGTTGTTTCCTGGCGCGCCGTATTATACGCAAATGTGATGTACGGCAATATTCGGTCCCATTTCTTGTGTTCTACGTCGACGTACATGCAAAGCATGTCAGCGATTGTCTTGTTAAGTATTTCTGTAAGCCCATTAGTTTGTGGGTGGTAAGCTGTCGTCTTCCTATGCGCTGTGCCACTGAGCGTAAGCACAGTGCGCAAAAGCTCGGCTGTAAACGCGGTACCTTTGTCTGTAATGACGACAGCTGGAGCACCATGTCTCAGAACAATGTTCTTAATGAAGAACTGAGCCGCTTCAGCTGCAGTGCCACTCGCGATTGCCTTGGTCTCCGCGTATCGGATGAGGTAGTCCGTCGCCACTATAACCCATTTGTTGCCGCTGTCCGATGTTGGGAATGGGCCCAGCAGATCCATTCCGATTTGAGAAAACGGGGTTTCTGGCACGGGCACAGAATGTAATAGCCCAGCGGGTTTGACAGGTGGCACCTTGCGCCGCTGACAGTCAATGCATGTTCGGACGTAATGTTTATCCTCTGCTGCGATTCTTGGCCAGTAATATTTTTTTTATGCGTGTCAGTGTTCTTGTGAAACCGAGGTGGCCCGCAGTGGCTTCGTCATGGCAGGCTTGTAAAATTTCGCTGCGGAGAGCTCCAGGAACTACCAGCAGATAGCTTCTACCTGTTGATGAAAAGTTCTTTTTCTACAGAATTCCGTCCGTTAAAAAGAATGACGATAAGTTCTTCGAAAACACTCTTGGTGCATTGGCGGCACGTCCGTTCAAGAATTCTATAAGCGAGTTGAGCTCCCGATCATCTTGTTGTTGCCGAGAAATGATAGCTGCATCAACAACTCCTAAAAAACCTGGGAAATCATCATCCTCTATAGCCGGTGATTCAATCGGTGACCTTGACAAACAGTCGGCGTCTAAGTGTTGCCTTTCGGACTTGTAAACTACGGCCATGTCGTACTCTTGGAGCCGTAAGCTCCATCGAGCTAAACGTCCAGATGGGTCTTTCATGTTGGTCAACCAACAAAGAGAGTGATGGTCGCTTACGACTTGGAAAGCGCGGCCATATAAGTACGGGCGGAACTTCGCAACTGCCCAAACGACGGCCAGACACTCCTTCTCCGTTGTTGAGTAGTTGGACTCGGCGCGTGTCAACGTTCTGCTAGCGTAGGCAACCACTCTCTCCACACCATCTTGGCATTGGACAAGAACAGCACCTAGGCCCACAATGCTGGCGTCTGTATGGATGGCTGTTGGTGCATTCTCGTCGAAGTGAGCGAGGACAGGTGGAGTTTGTAGACGCTGTCGCAGCTCGTTGAATGAAGCTTCTTGCTCTTCACCCCATACAAATGCGATGTCTTCCCTTGTAAGGCGGGTGAGTGGAGAGGCGATGTGTGCAAAGCCTGCTATAAATCGCCGGTAGTAGGCGCAGAGACCCAAAAAACGCCTGACCGCTTTCTTATCAACAGGCCTTGCGAACTTTGCGACGGCTGCTGTTTTATCTGGGCCAGGCTTCACACCTTCGCGACTGATCACGTGTCCCAGGAACTGGAGTTCTTCGAAGCCGAAGTGGCATTTTTCCGGTTTGAGTGTGAGTCCAGCGGACCGTATGGCTTGAAGGACTGACAGTAGCCGCTTTAGATGCTCTTCAAACGTGGCCGAAAAAAACGATCACGTCGTCGAGGTACTCAAGGCATGTTTTCCATTTCAGGCCGGACAGAATGGTATCCATTAGTCTCTGAAACGTGGCTGGGGCTGAGCATAGACCGAAAGGGAGGACTTTGAATTCATAAAGCCCGTCTGGCGTCACGAAGGCGGTCTTTTCTCGGTCGCGTTCATCTCCTTCTATTTGCCAGTATCCACTTTTAAGGTCCATTGACGAGAAGTAGCGTGCATGCCGTAGCCTGTCCAAAGAGTCATCGATCCGTGGTAATGGATAAACGTCTTTTTTGTAACATGGTTCAGCTTACGATAATCGATGCAGAAACGCAAGCTGCCGTCTTTATTTTTCACGAGTACCACTGGCGATGCCCAAGGACTTTTTGATGGTTGGATAACGTCATCCTCTAGCATCTTCTTGACTTGCTGCTGGATTACCTCACGTTCTTTCTGAGCGACGCGATAAGGGTTCTGTCGGATCGGTCTTGCTGTGTCTTCCGTAATTATACGATGCTTAGTCAGAGGCATTCGACCCACTCGTGATGTCGATGAGAAGCAGTCCTTGAACTAGTCGAGCAGCTCCATAAGACGGCATCTTTCAGTCGGTGTTAGACTCGGACCGATATCAACTGGTGGTGTATGTGGAGGTGATTGAGCTGTGGCTTCCCCTTGCATTAGAAGACAGTCGTGAGAGTAGTCCAGCTCTTCGAGGTACGCCATAGCCGTGCCTTTACCGATGTGCCGGCGCTCATTCGTGAAGTTGGTCAGAAGCACGTCTGCGCGCCCATCCACTAAGCTGACAATACCGCGAGCGATGGCGATGCCTTGGTGAAAAAGAAGGTCAGTGATGCGTTCGACTATGGCGTCTTCATTACAGTGCACGGCGCAACACACGGAAACAAGACTACATGACAGTGGTGGCACAAAGACGTCGTCGTCGACCACACGTAACACCCTGGGTTCTTGGTCTGGATCAGTGGTCACAGACTTGTCAGCGGCAAATGTGATCACACCGTCGCGTATGTTGACCACAGCACCGTACTCTCTTAAGAAGTTCATTCCCAGAATCATAGGTTTGCAGCACTCCGGTAGGATCAGAAATGTGGCTACAAAAGCCACATTCTCAATAGTGAGTCTTGCTGTACATTTTCCCGTGGGAGTCATTATCTGGCCTCCAGCACTTCGGATATAAGGGCCCGTCCATTCCATCCAGACTTTCTTGAGTTCCTCTGCCAATCGTTCACTCATTATGGAGAAGTCTGCACCCGTATCGACTAAGGCCGTCACTTCAACGCCGTCACTCGTCACAGCAAGGTCGGCAGTCACAGTTTTTTCGACGAAGTCTTCATCGTCGTCTCTCACGTGTTTCGGCAGCAGTGGGGGTTTTTCGGCAATTCGACGGCTTGCAACCTTCCCCCCAGAGGTCGCTGCTTTCAGTTTCCCCGCCGTGGGCTGGGAGACCGACCTCTGACGGCGTCACCAAAACTACGGCGGCTTGGTGAACCAAAGCGAGCCGGTGATGGTGACCGCGTCCGGAAGGTAGAAGAGCCTCCCGCCTGCCAGCCTGGTCGTCGTCGATGGGGGCACGGCTTTCGTCGAACTGTCGGCGCGTAGCTGTAGGTGCACTACCGTGGTATTCAGCTCAGCGATGTGGGCAAAAACGGCAAATGTGCCCTGGCTCTCCTCAGTTGTAGCAGAGTGGTCGACAATCCGCAGTGCGCCTTATGTCGGTCTTCCACATATAGGGTCGACTGACAGAATCCTGCTGAGCCCAGGCTGCCACAGAATACGGTTCGAGGTACTGCGGCGCTGGCATGGGCGTGTGTCGACGAATAGCGTCTGCATAGTTGTATCCGTTCAGCTGGTACGATACTTCTGGAGCCAATGGACGACGCACAGCATCTGCATAGGTATACGAGTTTGGACAGTGCGGTGGAGCGGAATATTGCTGAGGAGAGGCAAACGCTTGTCGAAGTTCATGGCGAACTATTTCAGCGACGGAGGCTACCGTGGACTCCTGCTGCGGGGGCGCCTGTGACTGCAATGTGTATTTTGCGTTCTCCTTCGCGATCTCCTCACGCACGATCTGTCTAATCAGGTGGCGTAGAGCAAACTCGTCGTTTGCGGTAAGTGCGGTGGCGCCTGCAGCTGCGCCGGTGGCCGGGCGATCAGACTGTCGGTACCGTTGCTGTAGCGCACGCTCTATTGCGGTGGCCTCCCTGGTGAGCTCGTCCACTGTTGTCGGCGGATTGCGCACAAGACCAACAAATAGCTGCTCTTTGACGCCCCTCATGAGATGGGTTAGCTTTCGAGCGTCGGGCATGTTGGGGTCCGCGCGGTGGCACAGGCGCACCATATCCTCAGCAAACATGGCGACGCTTTCATGCAGCTGTTGGGTGCGTCCTTCAAGAAGGCGTTGTGCGTTTTCGCGTCGGTCCGCGTTACCGAAGGTGTCAAGAAACCGACGACAAAACTCCTCCCATGTCGTCAATATTGCCTCCCGGTTTATAAACCATGTCTTCGCGCCGTCTTCAAGGGCGAAGTATACGTGGAAGAGCTTTCAATCGAGACTCCAGTAGTTCGATTTAGCTACCCGTTCGAACTGCTCAAGCCAGTCTTGTGCATCTTCGTTCGGCCGGCCATGAAATGGTTCAGGAATGCGCATATTCTGGACCGTCACCTGTGCAGGACTCCTTGCCATTTCTTGAGTAGGGGTGGTTGTCGGAAGTGTTGCTCCCTTTAAAAGGCCAAATGCTGGTTCAAGACCTTGAAGGCGACGGCTTGAGCGGTGCACAGGCGTCTCCACGCGTGGCTGTTTCGTAGGGCTGGACTCGGGGCTTCTCACAGGGGTGCTGATCATGAGGTGGTAGTACCGAGCACCTCCACCAGTGTCGCGGGTTATAAATGACAGGAGGTTTATTTAAAAACATGGACAGTAGGACTTGTAGAGACGCTCTAAGAGAAGGCCGCTAAGATTGTTGTCTTCTTCACTCTGCTGCGCTGCGCCTCTCGAGCAAATCCACGTTCTTCGTTGTCGTCGCTAAATGCAGATATGCACGCGGCAATATGCTGGAAGAGTTTACACCACAGTTCAAAGCAAGCTTTGCAAATTGCACTGCAAATGAACACTGGATTAAATTTCGTGACATATTAAAAGAAATCAAAGATAGTTGCGTACCAAAAATGGCTATTAGATCAACCAAAAACGTTCTGTGGTTCACATAGAATGTGAAAAGAAGTGTTAATAAAAAGAAGCGTGCATTTAGAAAGACGTCTCGGACAAAATCGACAGTAGACTGGAATAACTATAGGAATGTATCAAGAAAAACCGAAGCCATCAATAAAGGAGCCAAACATAAATTTTTCAATCGCACACTGCCCAAACTCTTCGAAACTGGCCCTGAAAAATTCTGGCAAGTGGTAAACCCTAAAAACACTGATTCTCCGACCTTGCAAGATGGTGAGCATGGCAATTCTTTGTCAGCTAAGAAAACCGCGAAAATATTCAGCGATCAGTTTGCATCGGTATTTTCAAATGAGCTTCCATTATTTTCCCTCGACCTACCAGAGACCGTCATTTATGATATCTTTCTCCCAATAGAAGTCACCGAAAATTGTGTAGCACGTGCCATTGAGCGACTTGAGTACAGGACGAGTCCAGGGCCCGATGGCACTAGCTCCAAACTTCTGATATTAACCGCTCAAAAATTATCGTACTTTTCAGTACGATAATTTTGACTGCTGAAACTAATATTTCAGCAGTCATTGAACATAGGTTGCGTCCCAGATGATTGGAAGTAAGCATTAGTGGTACTATTCAAATCTGGGTTAAAATCATGTGCTAATAATTATCAGCCAATCTCTCTTACTTCTATTCCGTGCAAAATACTCGAGCATAATCTGTTTACGCACATCGTATCTCACCTCAATAAAAATAACTTGCCGTAATAACCACTCGTGCGAAACTCAGCTGTTCGAATTGGTAACTGACCTTAATGATTCTCTGAAGAACTCCCACTACACTGACGCAATTTTTATAGATTTCACTAAAGCGTTTGACCACATGCAACACGAAAGGTTGATGACTGAAATCTGTAATCTACAGCTAGACGATAAAACAACCCAGTGGATAAGCGGTTATCTTACTAACAGTGTTCAGACAGTTAAACTTAACAACGTTATCTCTACTCCCACACCCATCAAATCCGGGCTACCCCAGGGATCCGTACTAGGCCATTTGCTGTTTCTAGTCTATAATAATGATATCGGATCCAATATTAACTCTTCACTGCGCCCCTTTGCAGACGATTGCGTAATTTATAAGAAATCACCGAACCAAACAACGTAAACATCTTGCAGTCCGACTTGACAAAATTATCTGAATGGTGCCGTTTATGGCAAATGGAAATAAATGTATACTAAACCGAACACGTACGCTTTTCATCTGTTGCACATCCTTCGCCCAATAAGTATGTCATAAACAACTTGGTAATTTAAACAGTTCCAGCTATTAAATATCTAGGTATTTTATTCCACTTTGATATAACCTGGAATAGCCACGTAGAATGCATTACCGCGAAAGCACTAAGGAAACCTGGTCTTCTTAAGCGCCACCTGAAACTTGCAAACAAAGACACCAAACTTCACGCATACAATACTGTTATCCGGCAAACCCTAGAATATGCTTCCATAGTATGGCACCCGCACACAGCAACCCTTATTGATACGCTTGAAACTGTCCAAAACAAAGCCGCGCGATTTATTTTGTCATGTTATTCCCGCTATGAAAGTGTGTCATTCATTAGGAAAAATCCAAATCTCCCCCTCTTGCCATGCGCAGGAAATATTTCTGCTTATCTTTCTTCCACCAATTATACCATAGAGATTCGCCGTTCCGCCATAAGTTCATTCACCCTGCTTTGTACATTTCCGCACGCGTTGACCATGATCATAAAATTTAATCTATATTTTCTCGCACAAAAAACACCAATACTCCCCCCTTGTCTTCGCGATAACCAAGCGAAACGCTCTGCCTGCCAGCATTGTAACGCATACATAGCAATCATCTTTCCAGTCTGCATTATTTCCATTCCTTGAATGTGTTGGACAATCTTAGGCATTGCTGTATGTGATGAGTGAAGAAAACGACAACGACGGTAGTGCGGGGCAAAGCGCGTGTAATGTGTGTGCGCGTGAGGTCAGCCAATGAGCTGATGACCTGTGGTGGCCCATAGAGATGGCGTGCCACGATTGGGCCACGTGTGACCATTACGTGGCGGTAAGCTTTGTGGCTGGGGACGAGCCGAAGCAGCGGCAGACGGAAGACAGCGGGCCGAAGTGTCGGACGCAGGCGATCCAGGTTCCGGCCAGGGAACGCGGCAACTCCCCTGGCACCTGGATCCTCGGCCACCCTGAACCTCACCCGGCTCCGTGGTCCTCCGTACACACGCCCGCGTCTCGCCCGGCAGAACGTCTCGCTCGTCCCTTGCCGATGTGCGACGCTCTGGTGACACCGGCGCTTGATGGCATGGGTGCGGCTACGGAGCAGTCATCCCGCATCGGAGACGCGATGCTCAATGCGTGGAATGGCCAGCCCGTCCCGCGAAGAGCGTGCGCCGAGACGCGATGGTCGGCGCAACCGTGACCATTAGCCAGGCCACGTTCATCGCTGTGCCGAACGGCTGACCGTGGAGACGCCTCGCCGAGATCCGTGATGCCCTCGGCAAGGAAGAGAACAGCAGGCTAGGCCGCGCCCCGAGATGCAGTACTCGTGCCGGCAATGCCGCCCCAGCTGGTGGTTGGATGGCAGCAGCGTGGACGGCCGCGTTCCCTGGCCGGAACCTAGATCGCCTGCGTCCGACGCTTCAGCCCGCTGTCTTCCGTCTGCCGCTGCTCCGGCTCATCCCCAGCCACACTGTATAACGTGTCGTGCAGCTTTTTCAATGTACTCACTTGTGAAAACCTTGTGTTATTTCTTGCTTATCTTGGTTGACAGACAGTGTATCCTGCGCATGTTTTCTTGTCTTCTTTTCTTGTTAAAAACTATATGTTGTGACTGATTAATGTATGAAACCCCCTGATGTAATGCCCTAAAGGCTCTTAAGGTATATAAAATAAATAAGTGAGCCTCCATCCACTACCTTTTCGTATTTGCCCGTTGAGGGAGTTGCAAACTTCGTCCACTGCTGTCGGGAAAGAATCACGCAGTATTTTTCAATGTTTTTGTTGAGCTCGGCGAGCTTTTTTCGCAGTCATTGATTGAGTCGTTTACCCTTCCACCTGGTTAGTATCGAGTGCTCGGCTTCAAGAAGGTTCCCTAGCCAGCTGTTCATTCTCTCCACCTTAACATCCGTGGTAATCGTTCGTTTACATACAGAGGCTGCGATGTCGGCTTTAAGCTTTTCAGTGTAGCTTGCTATCGTGTGCTTTGTGGTTTCTCCTAATAAGTTTTATGACTGCATCCATATTTTGCGAAATTTGTCCCAATCAATTAGTTTGTACTCCCTTTGCCTCTTTCCTGGGAGTTCTGCATCATTCGGAGATTGTAATGATGTCTGCCAAGGTCTATGTCCGAGTTACACCAGCCGCAATTCTCAATGCCGCGAACGAAAGACAGGGCCACTGTAGTGTTGCGCTATTTGGAAGTACCACACCTAGTTGGAATTTCCGGGTCTGTGATGAGAGTGAGATCTAGATCGGACGCGGTCGTGTGAAGACGTTCACCTTTGCTGAAGAATATGCGTAGCTCCTTGCCTGGTGTGGGGCGTTAAAATCGCCACCTGCAATTAGGGGACTATCTTTTGTGATGCTCGCGATCTTGCCGAGCGTGCTTCTGAACCCTTGCCTTGTGTCCTTAGGGCTGCTGTACAAATTATTGAGAAAGATGCTTTGCTTGTTTCCTACGCCGTCGTCAGGAATAATCTCGATCATGACGTGTTCTAGATAGCAGGCTGCGTGACGGATTTCACGGCGAATGTACGGGATCTTTTTGCCAATCAGAATAGTGACGCCTCTGCCTTCCTCGTTTCTGTGGGTTTCGGCCTAATAACCCTTAAGGGTAAGTTCTATGTGAGTGTTTCTTGCAGTAAACTTATGTGTGGTTTTTTGGTTTCTGATTTCACCATCTGCAGAAGGACCGCATTTTTTGAGGCGATCCCCCTGCAGTTCCATTGCCAGATGCGAAAACAATTCATGTTCTATTTGTCACTGTCATGTTTATCATCATAGCCGCTTTCGCTTGCAGTGAAAACGACTTGTAGAGGGCCATGCACACCGATGTGCTGTGACTTCATCGTCTCCATGGCGGGTACTACCGTGTTGTTCATAGTCATTGCCATTTTTTGAACTCGCGTGTTAAACATGTGCATTTTCTCATTCAGTCACATCAAGCTCTCGTTTATCAGGCTCATATTCTCGCTCATGGCTTCCAAGGTGTCCTTGACGTCTGATCGCACGACCGTTCGCGGTTGCGTTACAGCTCGCTTCTTTGATGCGGGGTGGTGGCGGCGTTCTCCCTGTCTCGCTTTCTCAAGTGCTTGGGGTGTTTCAATGTAGGCGGCGAAGCTCCTTATAGCAGCACCCGTTCACCCCTCGTAGCCGTTGTAGTAGTGTGTAACAAATATAACAATTTGACCTCCAAGGTGGTGCCGGCGAGAAATTTCTTTTGTGCGTTGTTGGACAACTTAAAAGACAGTGCTCAATGTACATACCAATGGCAGCTAAAGGGGAATGAGAGACAGGAAAATTCAGATTTTAGTTAACGCACATGCTGTGAATTTTATTTTTCAACAATGCACAGAAGACAAGAAAGGGTTGCTACGTTATACTCGCTGGGCGTAACATCCTATACTTAAGAAAGGTTTAGCGAGCGTTGGGCTGCAGTGTCATGAATACAGTGAGGTACTGTATACCATGAACTAGAGGCGGTTAAAGGTGGGAAGTAGACACGAAGCGCAAGCCGTAAGAAAGTGTGCGTGTGCCTCCTCTCGTTCAGTCCTTGGAATGTCCGCTGGGTGGCAGTGCTTTTATATGACAAATATATGATGAAAAGATGCGAGATGGTGGTACTTGGAGTGTTGAATAGGTGGACGAACGGACACACAGACAGATGCATGGACGGACGTACGGAAGGCTGCATGGACGGATGGACGCATGGGCGGACGCAGGAACGGATGCATGGACAAAAGCAGGGACGGACGCACAGATGAACGTGTGGACGCGTGAACAGACGCACGCACGGACGAGCGGATGGACGCACGGGTGGCCACACAGACGCACGCATGGATGGACGGAAGCAAGTACGAATGGACGGACGGATGCTTCGCCCCACTATTCATCATTCACTCCGTGGATATGCTGCCATTTTTTTGTTGGTGGTTCGGGAGTGCTCGTTGGCGTACTGCTGTTTGCTTCACGTGCTTCAGATAACTCGTGGATTAGCATGCTTTGGGTCACTTTAAGCTCTCTTAACTCCTGTTCCAACACAGCTGTTCGTTTTATCAGTGTTGCAGAACTCATGGTTTTCCTTCGGCGTAGTCGTTGTGGCACCTCTGACTTTATCCGCCCACGTGCCGACTTCTGCTTGTGGTCGATGTCCTCGCAAGTGTGCGGCTCCGCGTTCGAGAGCGCGAGTGGCTGTGTGTCGACGTCTACGACGTAGATCGACCTCGCTCTGTCTGTTGCTTGTCTTCCTCCAGCTCTGCCTGACCTTGTTGCTCCAATCGCGCTCGTTGTCGTCGTGCGCGCACTACATACGGGACGAGATAGCGTTTCGAGCATACCTTTTTCGCCGTCAAGTGCAAGCCACCGCACAGCTTGCATTACGGATCACACACATGCGATGATGTTGGGTTAGAAATTCCGCAGCCTCTGCATTCGGTAGAGCCCGGGTCTGGGCAAAATTCGGCACGATGACCGAGTTTCTCGCATACGTAGTTATGTCCACGTGTATGCGATATAAGGAGCAGGGTACCAAAGTAGGTCCATATCTGGCGCGGTTCGGGAGGCGAAGTCCATCAAACACAACGATCATTGATCCTGAGTTCTTGATTCTTTTCGCCGCCAGTGCCAAGGGGTTGCGGGCGTTCACGATGTTTCTTTCAATCGTCTCATGGTCGTCAGCAGTCTCGATGTGTCGAATGACACCTTTGCAGCTGTCACTTGAGGCAGCTTCGTAAGTGCTGACTTCGTACCTTTTTTCCGGCTATCTAAATAGCCCCTACGCTCGCGTACTTATCTGAATTTTCTCTAAAGGGCGTGCTCACCACCATGATAGTCTGCATAATGTTGGGACAAATAATGTCCTCCGAGGTCTGAATAGGACGAAGATTTGCTGCTGCTACAAGGGTTTTCCTCAAGAAGATAGGTCCGACCTTTTGTATGTTCAAGCCACCCTTTGGGCGAAACACTATCTTGATGTTGTCTTCCGGTAAAGATGGCATGCGTGAGGCTTTGATCACGTGATTCATGATGTTAGAAGGCGTTCTAGAGGAGCTCATCTGTCCGCTGCTTGGATTATTTTCCTGCTACATAAGTGTCGCAGTTGTTTTGGTGCGTTCCCTCTTCTTCGTTTTCCGGCTGCTTACCACTTCTCAACCCGTATTGTCTGCGGCGAAACCCGCGTCTTCGTATGCTGCGATCTCTTGTTCATCAGATCTGGATGAAGCACCCAGCATTGCTTGTAGATCTTCCACCGAGCTGTTCATTTCACCTGTAGTATACGCCATTCGCGTCTCACACCTGGCGCAAAGGGCTGGTATAGGCACCCGGCAATGCAGTTTACGAGATCTGATGGTAGCGCCAGAACACAGCCTAGTGAGCAGGCGCAGCAAAACCGAGTCTTCCAATGCGTGGCCTAGCGAGTAGACGATGCAAAACCGAACTTGCACGTGAATATTATTTTATGTTCTAGCCGTGAGCAAGGGAATGACGGCTGATTATGTAAGTGACCAGGAAGCGTTCTTTGAAAATGTCCGGGAAAAAGGGAATCCTGGAGGTAGCGGTCAAGGGGTGGTTGGACCTTTAAGGCCCCTCGGCAAAGGCAACACACCCCTTCGGCCACGGCTTCACGTAGAGGGCACCCCTGGGCTGACCCACCCAGGCAAAATCGGCAGTTGATTTTTCCTATCGCTCTCTCCCTACATCTTCATCTTTATCTCTCACTTTTTATCTGTCCTGTCTTCTAGTCTTTTCCGTTTACTTCCGAACTTTCTGGCGGCAAGGGTTAACCCTGTGCAAATAGCCTACCTTGATCAAGACGCATTGGGTTATAGTGGCGTTCTACGGCTGCCGTCTGCAGGTTTGAGCATCCGCAAACTTGTAGCGTCCCCTCGTTTGGCTCCGTGGTGGGCGGCCGCCAATGCTTCTGAAGAAAATGAAACGAGCATTCATAAAGCTTTTTCTCCGTTAAGTGATCATACCACCTTAAAGCACGTACGCACCGAAGACTGGTTTTTTCAACCGTTCAAATGAAAACTTCCCTTGTTTTCATGTCATATATAGTGAGGAAAGTCGCAAGCAAGCCAGCACTGTATCCCCTTTTGTAGTAGCCAGGGGTCTTACAGAAACTCTTGGGGCCGGGTGCAAAGTTACCAAAATGACCAGCGGAGACCTCCTTTCCGAAGTCCAACAAAAAAACCAGTTTGAGAAACTACACAATCTTTTAACTCTTGGTGACACTTTGATCACTGTAACACCACACAGATCAATCAACACAACTCGTGGTGTGGTATCTGATGCCGATTTGCTTGGCCTGACAGAAGCATAACTTCTGAAGGTGTGGAGGAGTCAGATTGTGACCAATGTACAAAGGATCATTATTAGAAGAGACAACAAAAAACACCAACAAAACACCTAATATGTTTGCTTCCAGTAAACCACTGGAATCCATTCAAACAGGGTACACGAAGACCTCTCTCAGGCCATACATACAAAACCCTCGTCGCTGCTTCCGATGCCAGAGATATGACCATGGCTCTAAAAGCTGTCGTGATCGCCAGACCTGTGCACAATGTGGAGTCCTAGGCCACGTGTCTAAAAACTGCAAACAGCCGCCCCACTGTGTACACTGGGAAGGAAACCATGCCGAATATTCATGCTCCTGCACATACTGGAAGAAAGACAAGGAGATAATAAAACTGAAGGTAAAAAACATTTCTTTTAAGGAAACAAGGAAAAGAATCGCGATATTCTATGGCCCAACATATGCTGATGCAGCGCGTCAGGGGGCACCACCGCACCAGCACTCGGCACTCCCTCGGCCCGCACATACCGAGCCGGCGGTTGTGGCACCTGCCCCCAAGGCGGCTGTAGTCCAGACTACACCACCTATTTCCGAACAGAGACCAGAGACTTCCGAGTCCTCAGGTCTCAAGGCCTCGTCTCACCAGGTTAGGCCCAGAATTCGAACTACCTGCTCGCACGTGTGGGCATACAGTGCCTCCGAGGAGGCAATGGATACGTCGGCACCCTTAGTGCCGAAAGATTGGCGTGGCTTTTTGGAGCGCGCCAAGAAAGCAAAAAAAAAGCAGATAACACGGCCTGTGGATGGCCCTGTTACATGAACACAAGCTCCTCACCTAAACAGCTACTTGCTTTTTGTACACACAGCACTACTTTACATTCACCATGAATACTCAAATTATACATTGGAACGTCAGGGGCCATTTCAGAAACCTTGACGACGTCCAGGAACAATTACACGAACACACACCAAAAGTGCTGTGCGCACAAGAAACACACCAAAATTCAAAACACACCGACTTCCTCTCTAATTACATTATTTTCCGAAAGGACCGTGATGATGCCATAACATGATCCGGAGGTGTTGCCATTATCGTGAATCAAGGGATTTCAAGCACACACTTACAAATCTAAACGTCCCTTGAGGCAGTGGCTGTTTGAGCTGTTCTTTTTGATAAACTGATCCCAATTCGCACTATATACATTGCTCCAATATATCAACTACAAAACATGATTTACAATCTTTATTTGATGAACTTACTGAGCCTTATGTTCTCTTTGGAGACTTTAATGCGCATAGCAGGCTATGGGGGACTGTCGTTGCGATGCGCTAGGTCGACTGATGAAACAGTTCCTTCTCTCGTCGAGCGCGTGTCCCCTGAATTGAAAATAACCAATCTATTATCATCTCGCTAATAATACCTACTCTTCCATTGACCTAAGCATAGTATCTCCGTCTTTTGTGCCTCTATTCCAGTGGGAAGTCATCAGTAATCCGTACAGAACTGACCACTTCCCCGTAGTTTTCAGCACAACTACAGCAACTGAGCATCCACCACGTGTTCCCAAATGGCTCATAAACAGAGCTGACTGGGAACAGTTTTATACCATTGCTCATTTAGGCTGGAGTGACAGTGACATATTTACTTTGAGCATTGATGCTGCTGTCAACTATTTCACAGCGTTTTTGATTGATGCTGCAACAAAGTGTATCCCGCAAACAATTGGACACCCTGAAAATGGCGTGTGCCATGGTGCAACTCTGAGTACCGAAGTGCGTGCACCAGCAAAACAGAGCATAGAGGTTCCTTCGGAAATCACCGACAGCCGACAATCTTGACATCTTCAAGAAAATTAAGTCTCAGGCCAGGAGAACGCGTCGGCAGGCCAGAAGAAAAAGTTGACAGAAGTTTTTACCAGGGATCAATTAGTATACACAGGAAGCAAAAGTCTGGAGAATAGTTGGTAGGGTAGCAGAAAGACAAGCACACACACTCCCTCTTGTAAACACAAAGGCTGACACTTTGGAAGATCAGGTGAACTTTCTCGGCGCACACTTCGAGGGGGTGTCTAGCTCGACGCACTATACTGACGCTTTCAAAAAACACAGAACAAAAATAGAAAACCAAAAACTCGAACCCAAATGTACAAGGTACGAGGCGTACAACCAAGCTTTCAGCTTAGCTGAGCTCCAAACGTCACTAAACTCCTGCAGTAATTTCGGCCCTGGTTCCGACCGTGTGCTGTATTACATGCTGAGAAACCTCCCAATTGAAACGAAAAAAACTTTACTTTGTTTGTACATGCTATGTGGTTTTCTGGCACTATTTCTGCTTCCTGTGAAGAGGCTATTGTTATTCCCAATTTGAAACAGGGCAAGGACCCTGCTTCAGTTTCGATTTATAGGCCTAATAAGCACTTACAAGCTGCTTGTGCAGACTTTTCAAAAAAATGATAAACTGCCAACTTGTATATTTCCTTGAAACGAAGAAATTGCTCGACCCATTCCAATGTGGATTTCGAGAGGGTAGATACACCACTGACCACCTTGTTCGCCTCGAGCTACAGATCAGAGACGCTTTCGTTCACAAACAATACTTTTTTGTGTGTTCCTTGATATCGAAAATGCTTATTATACAAGATGGCGCTTTGGTATATTAAGAGACCTATCCCACCTTGGCGTGCGTGGCAGAATGCCTACTATAATCGAAAGGTACTTGTCAAACGAGAACTTCCGTGTCCGGGTGGGCAGCGTTTCTTCCAAAACATTTGTTTAAGAAGCAGGACTGCCGCAAGGCGGTGTATTTCGTTGTACACTTTTCATTATCAAAATGAATTCCTTGCACCTGTCCATTTCTCGCAGTATGATCTATTGTACATGTGTTGACGACGTCCATTTTAAGTTTAAGTCATGTAATCTGGCAATGTGTGAGCAGCAGGTTTAGCTTGGTTTGAACAATGTCTCCAATTGGTCAAAGGAAAACGGGTTCCGACTGAATGCACAGAAAACCAAGAGTGTTTTGTTCTCCAGGAAGAGAGGCATTTCTTCTGTACCCGATGTTCAACTGAATGGGCAACGCCTTTCTGTCAGTACTGAACTCAAATTCCTAGGCCTAATCTAGGACGCCAAGTTACGTTTCATACCCCACACGAAGTATTTAAAAAACAAGTGCATAAAAGCAAAGAAGGTTCTAAAAGTGTTGTCATGCACTACGTGGGGAAGCGACAAGAAGTGTTTCTCGAATTTGTATAAAAGCCCCATACGTACCCGCCTAGACTATGGGGAAATAGTATATCAGTCTGCGACACTTACTGCCCTTAAAATACCTGATCATCATTTAGGCATCCGTCTCTCTACGGGTGCCTTTCGCACTAGCCCCGTAGAAAGTCTGTACGTGGAATAGAACGAATGGTCGCTCCACCTGCAGAGATGTTACATGTCTTTTAAATACTATCTTAATGTAAATGCAGACAAGGATCACCCATCACATTCCACAATTATTGACATATGAAGCCATGCTGTGTTTGAGAAATGGCCTTCTATGAGACAGCCCTACTCACTTCGTGTGAGGGGCCTAGCGAAAGCAACTGGTGTGCCACTCGAACACCGCTTGATGGCTCCCGCAGTAGGCCTGCCACCGTACAGAGGCAGGCGATAGACTGCGATGTGTCTTTTTTGGAGGTTACGAAGCACGCACCAATTGCACATATCCAGACATACTTCCTTGAACTACAACATAAATACACATGTCCTGAGTTCTTTACGGATGCTTCAAAGTTTACCACTTCTGTCTCGAACGCAGCCATCGGCCCATCCTTTTCGGAAGCTGGCGTTCTGCACTCTGATACAAGCATTTTCACCGGCGAAGCTTATGCAATACTTGCGGCTGTTAAACACATTAAACAAATAAAACTACAGAAGGCAATAATATATACAGATTTCTTAAGCGTACTAAAAGCTCTGAAAACACCTGAAAAGCACAAAAACCCTGTCCTTGTCTCGCTTTATTCACTCCTATGCATCACTCCTATGCTCCTATGCACACATCCAAGCAGCATGTTGTAGTCTGCTGGGCGCCAGGACACCACGAAATACAAGGCAACATTCTGGTGGACCAGCTAGCTAGATCCGCCAGCAAAACGGCTAGCAATACATCGATACCATCTTCTGCACTCGAGTTTAAAGCTTTTCTAAAAAGAAAGCTCAGGGGTTACTGGCAGAGCACATGGGACACACACACAGGTAATAAATTGCATGTCATCAAGCCGCAACTTGGTCATTTGCTACCAGTATCAAAATCACGCCACACAGAAGTAATCCTTACAAAGTTAAGAACAGGACATACATACACTACACATTCATTTCTTTTGTCTGGTGGCGATCCACCTTTGCGTGAAAGATGTGGAGAAGCGCTCGTGGTACTTGCCATTCTGATCCAGTGTAAAGAGTTAGACACGCTAAGAAGACAACACTTTCCAATACCCTACCTACAGCAGATACCACTTCATTCTGCAATGTTCGTCAGTAGGGAACCACTTTTTACCCACAAATCATTGTTAGTTTCTTCAAGAGAGGTTCGTACTTTTCATATCATATACCCGGGCATACCATACACAATAAATAACATTACACCCAAAAGAATGTAAAAAGGGTGTTTTTACAGGAAAGCACCCTTTGCGACACCTTTTACCACTCATAAATGGTCGATTGAAAAAAAGCACCCCTTTGTTTGGGTGCTTGCCTCTATAGCACCCTAAAATAGGCTCTAAGGGTGCTTTTGTGCCTGAGAAGGGTGTAGGTGACGATTGATCAGATGGAATATGCAGCAAAAGAATAACACAGAATTATATTATTTGGGATTTTACGTCCCAAGAACCTCGATATGATTATGAGAGTCGCCGTTGAGGAAATCTCCAGAGATTTTGACCATTTGGTGTTCTTTAATGGGCGCTGATATCGCACAGTGCACAGGCTTCTACCTTTTCGCCTCCGTCTTAATGCAACTGCCACGGATGGCATCGAACCCGTGACCTTCGGAATGGCGGCCGAGCAGTGTAGCTCGAATATGTGGACCTTGCATTAAATGACGGCTTAATTGACTTAGAATGTATGAAGGTGCTCTCCGAATACAACAGAATGCCAGCAGAAGCAAATCGCGTTTCATCTATAATGGCAATTAACTGCAATCCGTGTTACGAAAGTTTTCCTTAGCGTTGGTTATAAGCTACTTGTTTGCTATGGATTATACACACACACCTAATATTCGCCCGAGTATAGGTGTGTGCTCGTGAGCCTGCGCTTGTGTTCGTGTGTAAGCACTCGTGTGTCCACCCGTGCATGTGTGCGTGCGCGTGTATGGGTGAGTCCGTGCTTGTGTTAAGCGTGCCTGTCCAAATGTGTACGCCCATGCAAGCGTGCGTTTACGCTCGTGTGTGTGTGTGTGTGTGGCCGTATGTGTGTATACGTGTATGTGTGTGCGCCTGAGAATAAATGTGCGTGTGTATCAGCTCGTGTGCCCCCGAATTTCGTGTGTGTGTGTGTGTGTGTGCGGGGGGGGGGCACTGCTTCTTAGTGTTTAAGGTCCCACACCTGTTCAGACTGGGAGTCTATATGGGAGGTGGCTTAAGGAATGGCGGTAGTCAATGCACTGTACACAGACTATTCAGTACATGGGAAACAGCTGCACATTCTCGTACCTCATCATTGGTTACGAACTTGCTGTGGTAGCTGATTAGGTACGCTGAGGCACTTCTACGCTCGAAAACGTGGGTTATGACCAATTCACACGGAAAACTGTGACTGCGCCTATGCACAACCATGGTTTATATTAACGACATTTAACAAGAACGTGCCTTGCCTTTGCTACGGGTGCTTAGCTAGCTCATTGGGCAACCATATGGAATTATGTGCTGATAATGTGGTAAGCAAAAAGTTTGGTATAACAACCTCGGCACGTTTCCTGGTGTGTGACAAGTCTTCTAAGCATCCCTGACTGTGAATTAATTTGTTCCAGCTTCGACTATGCATTCAGTGTTTGCGGCATCATATTGCCAGACACAGACAATGCGAAAAGAAATTCCTCTGAAAAAAGGTGTAGCGATTCTCCCCCTCTAATCCCACCGAGGACGAAATAATTATTGTTTCTGGTTGTTCCAGAATGCACTTTGTTTTCCGCAGGTTTGTTTACCTATTTTTCGCCGACTGCAGTCGCATTCCGTGAAAATACTAAAGAACGCGAGGCTGGTAAATAACCTGCGCCGCTTTGGAAGGAGAGTGGCCATTTACAAGGAGTCATTCTTAAAGCGCAATTCGATTGCCTTCCGTGTCGAAACACCGCCTGCCCCATAACCTCCATTCAGTGGAGTTTACGAACGCGCTGGCGCCATCTTTCGCCACGTCGTGAAAACCGCGGGTTGGCCTGGCGCGCAGAGGCGGCAACGACAGCGGCGCGTCCATCGTCTTCAGTCGGCGAAAACAGTGCCCGCGGCCTCGTGTTAGTGCCTCAATTTGTTGGTCCTATGGCAACTGATAGTGGTACCGGTACCGCCGGTACTTCGAGTAGAACAAAAGCCAACAAGCGCCGCTACTGCTGCGTCAAAGACTGCCACAGCCGCGAAGGACAGCCTGGCATTCGATTGTACCGTTTTCCCGGCCAGCCTTGGGAGAAAGAACGACGGAGAAAATGGATTGTTGCCGTTCGCCGAGTGAAGTAAGTACCCGCAGCATCTGCATCTGTGTAATTAGTACCAAATCATGTTTCGGTTACCTCTGCTGCCGTTTGTTATTAACACGAGAGCGTACTGGACAGTACGTACGCGCGTCCTCGTAAGCGTGGGGACTGGTTCCAGAAGTGTACATAAAGATTGCGAAAAATAAGGGAATTGCGATATTCGCTTGTTGCCTTGATAAAACATTTTCTCTACCGACAGGCATCCTATGATTATTACACGTTAATGATGGCGATATTCAATGAAATCAAATTAGTGAATATTTTATTGAATCGAGATTGGCAATAGAGTCAAATAGGAAAACTGGGCCATTTTCTGCGAAAGTATCGTTGCCACTCTGACATATCGGAATAGGGACAGCTGGTAATTTTTTTCAAGTCATAAAATCTGAGCAGTTGCGGTGGCAAAACGAACTTTGAGGCAGTGCAGCCGTCATGCTTCGAGATACGAGCAACATGAGCGAGCATCGTTGCATGAACCACGTATTTATATCACTTCGTAAGTGTGCGTACTGCAGATTTGCTATTTTTACGCATAGCGCAAGGCTAGAAAATATTGAAGTCGTTCTATAGTTGCTGCCAGTTCTGCGGCTCGCATCAGTCGGTTTGCCGGCGAAGTTGCAGGAATTTCGCCACTCCGTAGTAATTACAAGAAACTGAATTCTGAGAAAAAATTCAGTATGCTTTTAGAGCAAGCCTGTATGTTTGAAAATTACCTAGCAAATACCCTGCTGATAAAGCTACGCAAATATTTTTTGTTTAGCTTCTTGTTTCTATTTCTCTCTGTAAAAGCGCGCACAACTTTGATTGCACACCGACTATGCTTTTCCTTTTTCTTTTCTTTTTTTTGCTTAATGTTAAAAAATTTCTGTTTCTAGGCTGCATGTTTTTTTTTTCTCACTAGTGCCTTCTTTCTTAATACCTGTTTTCAGTGAGGGTGATGGTTCTGCTTGGATCCCAAGTGATGCAGCAAGGGTATGTTCTAAGCACTTCGTCAATGGTGAAAAGAGCAACATTACCACGCATCTAGGCTACTACTCTACCGTTTTTCCAGATGCCTACAAGTCTCGTCCTCTCGATGCAGAAAGAGCTTTGTCGAGATATGAACAGTCAGTTCTGACAAAGTGGTGATGGTGTGCAATTTCATTTAATGACATGCATGGTATGAGAGACAGGAAGCCCTGTCACAGGCTTTGTAATATTTGCACAACATACGTGTGTTTAAATTCACTGTTATTGCAATTCATTTTTAGATGGAACAGAAGGGCATCTGCTGCAAGGTCGGCAAAGCCTGAAGTCCCAAGGACTGACATTAATTTCGGTGACAGGGAAGACACAGCCCTCAATAAGACCTCCAGTATCTCCTGCGCTATGTCCAGTGCTTGTGTCAATGCCTTGGACGTGCTCTACGCTGCTGCTGTATTGGCGCAAGAGCAAACTGCAGACCAGGTATAGCCATATGAAGTTGCTTTCTATATAAACACTAAGTGACAACTGTGCACTGTGTATGCTAATTGCACTCGCTATACTTGTATGATGTTGAAATATACTGCAGCAGTGGGCAACATGACATTATTTCATTATGATAGTAGCCTTCATTGTGCCTAAGGCTGTAGCTGTATCAGATGCTGAAAGTGACATTTATGATTGTTGCAGGTATGGATGAATGCTGAAAATAATACTCATTGTTGTCCAAACGTATTTATGAATGCCAAAAATGATATTCATTGTTCTTGAAGTGTATGTATCATAGAAAATACCTAACATTTGGCCTTTATTTGCATGCGAAATTGGGTGCGTCCAATAAACCAGGTATTTCTACCCACAAACAAGATTATCTTGTGCAGTGGTAGCAGCAGTACTGCCTGTCACATGTGCACTAATGATGGCGTGAATAAACACCCATACTACGACATCTCAGAAAAACTAACTTCATCCACATTACCTTAGTAGATCGCCTCTTTGCACCAGGTCTAATAGTGCTATGAGGCTTATCAAATATGTTAACCTTATATTGAATTTTTGCATCGCACAATAGTGGTTTTTTCTTTAACTGCTGTTCCATGTCACACCACTGAGAATAACAGAATCAAAAAATGCTCTTCAGCGGAAGGCATAGCACTGCATCTGCCATAAATGATGCTTTCAAGAATCACAGTCATGTAACAGCCCGAGCAGGATGCTGACGCTTCTGATAAAAAAGAAAAAGGAATTGCACTTGTTCCTACAAGTCTTCCTGTTGAGCATCTTGCAGTTATTAATGCATTTTATAGCACACCCACATTTTCATTCGTTAAAAGAGAAAAATGTTGCACTAAACACTGCAGACATTTGAGAAAGCCACCAGTAAGGTGATAGGCATGTACTCAAAATTTTGCTACTTTTAAAATTCACGATGATCAGTCCTCTGAAATTTTATTCTTACACGAGTAGTCGCTGGATTTTAAGACTTTATTGTGAGGCTGCAAGTTGTTCTTTCATAATTAAGAATCATCACTAGGTGAAACATGTATACTCAAAGAGCAATATCTGGTGTGTTGACCTTTTTATTGTAAATAAGCATCCAGTGCGGTAAGTCCATTTTCACTGTGTGGTTAGGTTAGAAAAAATAAATAAGAAAAAGCACTAGAGTTTGGGATTTTCTGTATACGCTAAACAATCCAGCTTTCTATAGTTTTTCTAAACAGATAAATATCGCTCATTGCGTGATATGGGTTTTCTCTTGGTTGTATGCAGGCCTACCAGACTGATTATACTGACACCTGTAGACGTTTGGTTGGGTTTCTGTGCTGCATGGGCGGGCATGATGAAAGCACACAGGTCTAGCACACAACTATATGCGACGCAGGAGTTCAGTGCAGCCCTTCAACAACCTCACGCCACAGCGGGCCAAGCCAGCGAACTTCGTCGTTCAATGGCTACGAAAGTGTTAAGTCATGTTCTAGCGCCATGAGGAATCTCTGTGGTGTTACAATGGAAATGTATGCCGTTTTATTTGCGCTGCTGCCTGTGGTTGCTGACCGCTCGATTGATGTATCGATGCATGACAGACTTGATTTTTTTCATGAAGCTAAAGTTAGGAATTTCCTATTCATCACTAGCGGTGTCATTTTCCATAAGGAGAATGACCACTGCTAGACATTTCAATAGCGTGCTTCGCACATTGGCTACTGCAACTGAAAATGGATATTCATTCCACCCAGACACATAGTTAGATCTCTGATGCCTGATTGCTTCAAAATGCACTACCCAAACTGCACCATAAACAGAGGTTCCGACTTAGCAGCCAGCTTCTGTAACAGAGGAGAGGGCCCTTTATTCAAAAAACAAGGGTGGCTACACGCTGAAATTTCTTGTAGCAATCACACCAAGTGGAGCTGTGTCTTTTCATTAAAAAGCAAACGGTGGAAGGTGCTCCGTTGCTTTTGTAACTGTAAATTCTAATTTTCTAGAAAAATAAAACCAGGCGACATTATCATGTCTGACAAGGGATTTCCTGGAATTACTACAGATCTCGGGAAGGCAGCGGCTGTACTTGTTATGCGGCCTTTCCTCAGAGGCCAAGGCCAGTTCACTGAGACTGAAATACACCAGACTTATAATGTCGCAAGTGTGCGGATTCTTGTGGAACGCATGATCCAACGGGTCAAAATGCACAATGTTTTAAATACACGCGTGCCCACTGACTTAATTCCTGTCATGTCCGATGTCTTCCATATGTGTCGCGTACTGGCAAACATGCAGCCTTGAATAATAAAGTTGCCAACTGTTGCAGAAACTTATGTCAGGTGAATTCGAGCTTTTAAGTTGTCTTCATTTCACGTATTATATTGTCATGACGTAAAGACAGAGGTCGTATTTGAAGACGCTGAGAAAACAGCAGCGGGTTGGTCTTTTTATTAACCGCGCGCGCTGGAGAATTCCTCGTCTTTTTGGTTGTTGCGTTCTGCATAAAAGCGAGCAGATGCGCGTGTGCGCCGTCGCCTTCGTCTTTTTCGCGGGACGCACGTGACATTTGCCTCCATCCAAAAGTGACAACGTCCCGATGCGCAGCTAAGGCGCTCTACTTATAAAAACGATCATATGCTCCGGCACCCACAGGACAAACGAAAGTTAGCTGGACAAGTAGGGTTTCATCCGGATGATATGCACGATCTCGGGTGAGCGGTTTCGGCGACTGGAACTGCAATCGCCGTCGGGAATAACTTCGTAGTTGATATCGTTCAATCGTCGAATGACTCGATATGGGCCGAAGTATCGTCGTAATAGCTTCTCTGAAAGTCCGAGTCGACGTATTGGGATCCAGACCCATACCATGTCGCCTGGTTTGGAGGTTACCAATTTATGTCGTATGTCGTATCATTTCGCATTTTTGTGTTGCTGGTGACCAATACGTACGTGGGCTAGCTGTCGGGCTTCTTCGGTGTGCTGACCAAATTCTTCGGCGTCAGCGTGAGTGTCGTTGCACTCGTGCGGCAGCATAGCACCCAACGTTGTAGTGACTTCACGCCCGTGTATTGAACTAAACGGCGTCATTCCGGTAGTTTCCTGCCAGGCAGTATTATAGGCGAAGGTCACATAAGGCAAGATTTCATCCCAGTTCTTGTGTTCTGTGTCGACATACATACAGAGCATGTCTGCAAGGGTCTTATTAAGCCGCTCTGTTAGTCCGTTCGTTTGTGGGTGGTACGTGGTTGTTCTCCGGTGAGCTGTACCACTGAGCCTGAGAACCGACTCCAAACGTTCTGCCACGAACGCAGTTCCTCTATCCGTGACGAGAACTGTTGGAGCACTGCGCTGAAATACGACGTGAAGAAAGACGACTATGAAAAAATGAGACGCTTCTGCTGCTGTGGCCCTTGGCATGGCTTTATTTTCTGCGTAGCGAGACAAGTAATCGGTGGCGACAATGATCCATCTGTCCCTTAGATAGAAGTCGGGAATGGGCCCAGAAAATCTATTCCGATTTCGGCGAATAACTTTGCTGGCACTTGGATGGAATGTAATTAGCCTGCTGGCCTGCCGGGTGATGCTTTGCGTCTTTGACAGTCGGCACAAGTTTGGACATGATATTCCACAGCAGCAGGTGGGTTCAGCCAGTAAGAACTGTTTTGCAGACGGGACAATGTGCGAGTGTAACCGAGATGACCGGAGGTTACTTCGTCATGGCAGGCTTCCAGAATTCTTTTTCGCAGTGATGCAGGGACGCCAAGCAAGTATGGGCTGCCGGTGGAAGAAAAGTTGTTTTTGTATCGGACGTTGTTCCTTAAACAAAATGGTGGCACTCCTCTCGCAAAAACTTGCGGCACGTCTTCACGTCATCGTTCTAAAAAGTCGATAAGCGGAATTAGGTCAGGGTCACTGTGCTGCTCTTGTAAAATAGTGGCCGCGTTGTTGACTTCAAGAATGCGGCGTCCATAGATTCGTCATTAATTGCGGCAGGCTCGACGGGTGATTGCGAGAGACAGTCTCCGTCGGTGTGCTTCTTCCCTGATTTATAAATAATGGTCATATCAAACTCCTGAAGCCGAAGGCACCAGCGTGCTAAACGGCCGGATGGGTATTTCAAGTAAGTTAGCCAGCAAAACGAGTGGTGATCACTGACCACCTTGAATGAGCAGCCGTAAAGATACGGTCAAAATTTGAGAACCACCCAAACCACAACGAGGCACTCTTTCTCGGTAGTCGAGTAGTTCTCTTCCGTGCGAGAGAGAGCTCTGCTGGCATAGGCTATCACTTTCTCGGAGTTATCTTGCCATTGTATCAGAACAGCGCCCAGGCCTACATTTCTTGCGTCGGGGTGAAGTGCTGTTGGCGCTTCCTGGTCAAAGTGCGCAAGAACCGGAGGTGTTTGGAGGCGTTGGCGTAATTCGCTGAATCTGTTTGTTCCTTTTCACTCCAAAAAAGGGGACAACCTCTCGTGCGAGCCGCGTCAAAGGCGCTGCAACAGACGAAAAGTTGGCGATGAATCGTCGGTAATAAGCGGAGAGGCGTAAGAAACGTCTCACTGCTCCTTTGCCATGCGTTGCGGGAAACTTTGCGACAGCGTCGATTTTGCCCGGATCAGGTCAAACACCTTCTTTCTGACCACGTGGCCTAGGAAGTAAAGTTCGTTGAAACCAAAATGGCACTTCTATGGCTTTAAAATCAGGCCAGCCGAACGTATAGCTTGCAGAACTGCGAATAATCGACTTAGGTGTTCCTCGAATGTAGCTGAGAAGACGACAACGTCCTCTAGATAAACCAAGCATGTCTGCCACTTAAGTCCTGATAACACAGTGTCCATTAAATGCTGAAAAGTGGCGGGCGCTGAGCATAACCCGACTGGAAGCACTTTAAATTCATAAAGACCGTCGGGCGTCACGAAAGCAGCTTTCTCACGGTCTCTCTTGTCGACCTCTATTTGCCAATAGCCACTTCGCAGGTCCATCGATGAGAAATAGCGTGCATGCCGCAGCCGATAAAGAGAGTCATCTATACGTGGCAGTGGGTAGACGTCTTTCTTCGTTACTTGGTTTAACTTGCGGTAATCTATAAAGAAACGCAAGCTGCCGTCTTTCGTTTTAACCAATACCACGGGGGATGCCCAGGGACCTTTGGAAGGCTGTATTACATGATCTTCGAGCATCTTCTGAACTTGCTTTTGGATCTCCTCACGTTCTTTCGGAGTCACACGGTATGGGGTTTGACAGATCGGTCTCGTATTTCCTTCAACAATGATTCGGTGATGGGTCAGTGGTGTTTGCTTGACTTTCGGTTGCACGAAAAGATATTATTTAACTGGTGTATCATTCTAGTAGGCGCTGTTTATCCGAGGGTGACAGGGTTGAGCAAATGTTGACAGATAAAGGTTTCGAGGCTGGGATGGTCGCGTCGTCCGGTTGCAAAGCAAAGCAATCTCTGGATTGGTCCACGTCGTCGTAGTAGGCAATCGCGGTGCCCTTTTCGATGTGACGACGCTCGTTGCTCAAGTTGGCGATGAGCACTTCTGCCCACCCATTAATTAGCGCCAGAACGCCTCTCGCTATTGAAACACCTTGCGCAAGCAATAGCGTGTCTATTCGCTCCGCTATCACCTCATTACGGCACGACCGTTTACATAACGCTGTCACAAGACAGCAAGATCTCGGCAAGAGCATCACATCATCGGCTACACGTAAACGTTGCAGTTCTTCTTCAGTGGTGCCGTCGACGTAAGGATAGGCGGAAAAGGTGACGATACGTTCTGGAATGTTGACGACAGCACCGTACTCTCGCAGAAAGTCCATACCCGAAATCAGCTCTTTACAACAGTCCGGTAAAATGACAAAAGTGGTGACGAAGGTCGAATCACCGATTACGAGCCGAACGGTGCATTTACCGGTTGGCGTCATTAGCTGCCCACCAGCACTCCTTGTGCTCAGCCCACTCCATGACGTCTTGACCTTCTTAAGGTGGTCGGCGAGCTTTTGTCTCATAATAGAGAAGTCAGCACCAGTGTGAACCAGTGCTGTTAGGTAGTGTCCGTCTATAATAACGCTAAGGTCGGCACGTACAAATTCATTGGCCTTAGTACTCGTGGTTGTCGTCGTCTTCGTCATCACCATCGTCACGTAGTCTTTGTGTACAGGCAAGGAGGTCTTTTTGGCATCTCGGCGATTGGCAACCTTGCCCTTGGAGGTCGCGGCAGTTAGTTTCCCTGGCACGGGCTTCGGGAGCGGTTTCTGACGGTGTCAGCGTATCTTTGGAGATTCGGGGAATTCTGACCTCGTGCATGTGAGGGAGACCGCCAGCGACGACTTGGTAAAGACGCTTGGTTGGTCGGCAGATGATCAGCACCATGGTCACAAGGGTCTTCAAAATAAAATGAAGCGGGCCGAGAAAAGTTTCCAAACCGGGCTTATCGATGACGGCAGTAGCGCGAGATGTGGCCTGGTTCGCCGCAGTGGAAACAAAGGGGTCGACGGTCGGCAGTGCGCCACAAGTCGGTCCGACATACTGGTGGTCACCGCACAGGTTCCCGCTGCCACCACGACAAGATAACGGGCCGTGGCTGAAAGGGTGCTTCTTCTGGGGCAGGCGGATGGTGGTGGACGGCATCAGCATAGGTCAGTGGACGTGGTTCGGGTGGTGGCACCGGTGATGGAAAGGCTTGCCCTAGTTCCTGGCGCACGATTTCCGCAATAGAAGCAACTGGAGGCTTGGTAGACGGAAGGCCGAGGGCCCGCAGCTCTTCCCGCAGGATTTGCCTAATCATTTGCCGTAAAGAGTTTTCGGAAACGGCAGCGTTTTGAGCAGCGGCAACAACTCGCGTTTGGTCGGGCAGGCGGTGTAAGTGGCGGCATCGTTGCCGGAGTGCCTGCTCAATGACAGTCGCCTCTTTGATGAATTGATCCACTGTTGGTGGATTTCGTACAAGTCCTGCGAAAAGCGGTTCCTTATCTCCCCGCTTCAGGTGACCAACTTTCCTTGCCTCAGGCATGTCAGGGTCAGCGTGGCGAAATAGACAGGCCATATACTCAGCGAACATGGCGACGCTTTCGTTTGGCTTTTGCCCGCGGGCTTCAATCATCTGTTGTGCGAGATCCCGTCGGTCCGCACTCAGGAACGTCTCGAGAAGCTTTTGGCGGAAATTGCCCCAGGTATGAAAAGTAGGCTCCCTGTTCTCGTACCATGTGCGAGCGCTATTTTCAATTGCGAAATAGGCACGGCCAAGTTTTTCTTGCACGCTTCAACGATTCACCACAGCGGTCCGCTCGAACTGGTCGAGCCAGTCCTCGACATCTTCATACAATTCTCCATGGAAGACTTCAGGAACACGAGGAGTCTCAAAAGTTACCTGGTAAGGATGAGTCGTCTGGGCCAGAGGAAGATTCGCAGACGTTGAAGGGGCCGCCATGTTGGTAACAGGAGATGCCGTCAAGTGTTTTGGACTTAGGCCTAGTAGGCGCCGGCTGAATTGGTGTACTGGAGTCGTAACAAGATGTTGAGGCTCCGGACTGGGTGTACGGTTGCGAACAACGCTTTCTTGCACCAGGTTGTAGGCCCCAGCACCTCCACCAGTGTCCCGACGTGAAGACAGAGGTCGTACTTCAAGACGCTGAGAAAACGGCAGCGGGTCGGTCTTTTCATTACCCGCGCACGCCAGAGAGTTCCTCGTCTTTCTCGTTCTTGCGTTCTGCATAAAAGCGTGCAGATGCGCGTATGCGCTGTCGCCTTCGTCTTTTTCGCGGGACGCACGTGACAATATATAAACTTAACCATGTCATTTATTATCGCGCTTGGAAGACTATTTGTTGTATCTGTACTGCTAAAACATATCCTTGACAAGAAAAAGATGGTATGAAATTCATTAATGTTTGTCATTTCTTATTTTGAAAGTATGTTCTGTTTTTGAGGCACCACCTAATTTAGCTGCTATAAATGCATGCACTGTGCAACCTCAACAAAGCCTCTTAAATAGTAGACCACATTTTTGTACTAGCGTGAGGTGTTTAGCTTAAACTAAGCAAGCCAGAGTATTAGTTTTGTGGAACACATGATCTCACAGCTCGAGATGTACAATGTGTGAAATACTCGTGTGTTCATTGAATTGATTCCTCTATTGTGTGAAGTTTTCAATGTTCGTGTACTGGCTAGCATGTAGCCTCTAATAATAAGGCAACGAACAACGCCAGACATATCAAGCTAGCTGAAATTGAACATTTGAATCTTCATTTGAAGTGTTAACTATAAATTGTCAGCTCTGTCTTTTATTACATATAGGGCTGTATGACGTCTATCTGTACGACTAAAATCTGTGGAATTCATTAATGTTTGAAATTTCGTATTTTAAATGTATGTTCTGTCTTACATGCACCACTTACTTTAGCAGTTACGGATACGTGGACTGTGGAACCTCATGAAAACATTTTCAATTGTAAATGAAATTGTTGTGCTAGGTCAATTTTCAAAGCAAGGACAAATGAAGGTTAGAAATTGGTGCGAGCTCAAAAATACTTTTCTGCGTTTTTTTTCACAATGATGTTGTACGAATTAGCCACATCATGCATGCTTGTTTTTTAATTGAGTATAGTTTTTAGCTGAGTGGCAGTAAGCTCGACAAGCATTTCTCCTGTTCTTACGAGGTGTATGACAGTTTGGTCTAGATATGCTTACAATTATGAAATTAGCTCGTGAAGTGTTTTCATGATGAATGGGCAAGTTCCTGTTACCCTGTGTACATTGTTTTGTCATGTTTTGAAGTGTTCTCTAGCCGCAAATAGATGTCATTCAAGGAACAACAAGCAACTTGTGGCATGCCTATGAGTACTTTGCTCACCTTGCAGTATGCGAGAAAGAAAACAAAGAATAAGACAGTAATAATGTTGACTGATAGGCATGAAAATGGCCAGAACACATGAGTGAACAAGATATGTGGCATGTAATGCTTCTCTCATCCCTTTGTTCACTTAGAGCAATGACAGTCTATTTGAGGCTATTTTTATTTGACTGTTTTCTTTATTTCTCGTACGCTTATTCAAAAAACCTTGCAAGAAGTCAATTTTTTTTATTTTTTTATTATTTATTTATTCATACTGTCAGCCCAAGGGCCAAGACAGGAGTTGACATATCTGGCACGTACAGAGAACATAAGTGGAAACAAGTTTCACACTGTACGCTCAAGACGCATACTATATGGAAATAACAAAAACAAAAACGCAAAGCTATATCAGAATACATCCCATATAGATCACGGATAAAAGAAACATGTTCGAATACACTCGTACACGTCACCAGAAAGAGAATAAGGATTTGAAGTCGTATAGTACATATTGAACATATTGATATAGTACATTGAACATATTCAACCGACAAGCAATTTGGTTACATATATTCTGACAAAGCCTTTTCGAACCTTTGTGAATCGCAATGTTCGACTATGTATTGAGGTAATTGATTCCAGTCATCAATGCTCCGAACCAAAAACGAATACTTGAATAAATTTGTTCTGTAGCTAAGTGGTGTGATATGTTTCGAGTGTTTTGTTCTTGATGTAGTAAATGGCTGTAGTGCGATGTGTTCCTTTAGGTGAACTTTGTAGTCTCCAGTGAGTATCTGAAAAAGGAATATCAGTCGATTATGTTGCATTTTTTGTTTCACCGTTGTTAAAACGGCTCTGTCTCTAAGCTCACTAATAGACTGAGTTCTGGAATGAGAGTTGAAGATGAACCGTAAGGCTTTGTTTTGTATACGCAGCGGGCAGCGGTGCTTCGAAGGACGCACACGTTAGGGAAATTCACTTTGTCTTACAGATATCGCAAGACGACTGGTGTGGTTTCCGCAGCATCTTGCAGCGGGAGGTGGGCTTCGTGTGGCCATTGCCGGACATCAAGGACGGTACCAGCCCAAGCGACTAGCGAACCTGCGTGACGGATCTGCGCAGACCCAACGGACACAAACGCCACCAGGGAACCGTCTGTGATATATACCTGCAGCAACTCGTCTATCGCTCAGTTCGGCAGCGGTGCTTCGAAGGACGCACACGTTAGGGAAATTCACTTTGTCTTACAGATATCGCAAGACGACTGGTGTGGTTTCCGCAGCATCTTGCAGCGGGAGGTGGGCTTCGTGTGGCCATTGCCGGACATCAAGGACGGTACCAGCCCAAGCGACTAGCGAACCTGCGTGACGGATCTGCGCAGACCCAACGGACACAAACGCCACCAGGGAACCGTCTGTGATATATACCTGCAGCAACTCGTCTATCGCTCAGTTCGGCAGCGGTGCTTCGAAGGACGCACACGTTAGGGAAATTCACTTTGTCTTACAGATATCGCAAGACGACTGGTGTGGTTTCCGCAGCATCTTGCAGCGGGAGGTGGGCTTCGTGTGGCCATTGCCGGACATCAAGGACGGTACCAGCCCAAGCGACTAGCGAACCTGCGTGACGGATCTGCGCAGACCCAACGGACACAAACGCCACCAGGGAACCGTCTGTGATATATACCTGCAGAAACTCGTCTATCGCTCAGTTCGGCAGCGGTGCTTCGAAGGACGCACACGTTAGGGAAATTCACTTTGTCTTACAGGTGAGACCTTTTGTATCACGGAGTTTTTTTTTAGTGTTAGTTTTTTAGCACTGCTGCCGAACTCAGCGCAAAGTGTTTGTGATGCCAAAGGGGGCTGCAAAAGACACTGGTGGTGATGCTGATAAGGATATGTTGGATGGTAAAGACCTTCGGGAATTAATTAGAGCGTTCGACACTTTCAAGCGAGACTACCGATCGGACATGAGGGAACTAAAAGACAGCGTGTCGTTCTGTACGGACATTTGTAATGACGTAAAGGGAATAGCAGAAAACATAAAACAGCTCAGACAGGAAATGCATGGCATTGTAAACGAGAACAAAGCACTCAAAGCAGAAAATGAAAGGCTTGCGCAGAAGTGTGAAGAATTAGAGCAATACCAGCGCCTCAATAATGTAGAAATAAAGGGAGTGCCAGCTGAAGATGATCCAGTACTTACAATACAAAAAATTGGGAAAAGCGTGGGTGAGGCTGTAGAAGCAGCTGATCTCGACACGTGTCACTGGGTACGTAGCTCAAAGCAGAATGCGCAAAGCATTATCGCTCGTTTTGTGCGACGAAGCAAACGAAATGCGTTTCTGTCAAAATGCAGAAAACAAAAGATAGACAGTTCAGTGCTTGGAAGTGAGGCGAAGACGCCTATCTACGTAAACGAGAATCTCACACAGGCTAATAAAGCACTGCTTTCAGCCGCAATTCAAAAAAAGAAAGCTGCCAACTGGAAATTCGTCTGGACGAACAGCGGAAAAATTTTGGCTAGAAAGGATGAAGGCTCATCTGTAGTTCGTATCGCCACACAGGCCGATCTTATTCAGATATGCGCTGATACTGCTTTGAATGCCTAGTGACATACTTCCTAGCGCAACATCTTTTTTAACATCTTTGCCCTCATTTCACCATGCCTGAGCTAGAACATGGTACAAACTATTACACGACTGATGCCTTCAATTCTGAATTCTCACTTCCTGCAAAACGTTTTTCGCTTCTACATATCAATAGCAGAAGCCTTAAGAACAAAGTTGACGCGATTACCAATTTTCTTCACTCTTGTACCGTATCATTTGACGTGATAATGTTCTCAGAAACTTGGATTCACGGAAATGAAGTGCCCTATATATCTGGGTACCATTCTGAGCACCTGTGCCGCAGCGCTAAGAAGGGAGGGGGCGTTGCTATATACTTCAAAGACACGCTTACTTGTGAAAAGTTGCCTCACCTTTCCGTCATAAATGATGACGTCGAGTGCTTAGCTCTACGCATTGGCAAGGTGCTCGCAGTGGTTGTGTATAGGCCACCTCTTGGAAAGGAAGTAAACTTTCTTCATTTCTTCGAGACGCTACTGTGTGATAATTCTTTCACTTTGGGTTCATTTGTTATTATGGGTGACATAAACATTGATCTGAAATCATCACACACGTACTCTAGGGAATTCACTACCATGTTGGACACGTATGCCTGTAAAAATTACGTAGATATACCCACTAGAATCACAACACACAGTGCCACGTTACTGGACGTCTGCATTACAAACCTTTGCACAGACTACATAAAAACGGGCGTTTTCTCTTCCGATATGAGTGACCACCTGCCGGTATTTTTACTGGCCACCTTATATGAAAATAAGCCTCAAGAGCAAATGTGTTCTCGACGTAACCTAAATGACATCTCGCGCGAAGTATTTAGAAACTTAGTCCAAGGACTTGACTGGAGCATTATATTAGACCAGGCAGACGCCAACACTGCCTATGACATGTTTTTCGAGATGATCCATAAATGTTTTGACAATGCATTTCCGCTCAAGAAAATCATGGTGCAGCGAAACAAAAAATATAGGAAACCATGGATAAACAAAGGTCTATATCAACGCATAAAGGCTAAGAATAAATTATACCACGAATTCATTAGTTGTCGGGACCCTGAAGTGTTTTGTAGATACAAAAAAATTCGAAATACTCTGAATGCTGATTTAAGAAAAGCCAAGAAAAATTACTACACAGCAAAGTTTGAGAGCATTTACGATAACCCAAAGAAGGTATGGCAAATGGTAAATGCTCTAACTAATAGAATGGAACAGTGCAGTGATATAAAAGAAATGACTATAAACGGTACAACTATATATGCTGAAGATTTGGCTAACTCAATAAATGCACATTTCATAAATGCCGGTTGTTATGAAGAGCCAAATGACATTGACCGTGATACTAATATCCCGGATACACCTATGATAGAACACACAATATTCTTACAACCAACATCTCCTGCTGAAGTGGAGGCATCAATAAGGCTACTGAAAAGTAATGTCGCACCAGGCATTGATGAGATTGGTGCGAAAGAATTAAAACAAGTATCCCACCTTATTTCGGAGGCAGTTGCTCATATTGTTAATCTCATGTTGTCAACTGGTGTTTTTCCACAAAAACTCAAAGTAGCACGGGTGACAGCTATATTTAAAGGTGGCCTTAGAAATAATTTATCAAATTACCGACCGATATCGGTCCTCCCCATTATGTCGAAAATATTTGAAAGTGTGATTAACCAAAGACTGGTTTCTTTCTTTGACAAACACAAAATTCTTTCTAATAGCCAATATGGTTTTCGGAAAAACAGATCAACTGAAAAAGCATTGTGCTACATCAAAGATAGTATACTTACGAACATAGATAGCAAAAATTTCACACTTGGTTTATTTCTAGATTTGAAGAAAGCTTTCGATTCCATAAAATATAATATTTTATACGACAAACTATCTAGGTATGGGGTGCGGGGAGTAGCATTAGAGCTCATTAAAAACTATCTGAGTCACCGTTCTCAAATTGTGCAAATACAAAACGCAAAATCATCGAAACTAAAGCTAACACAAGGAGTTCCTCAGGGGTCCATACTGGGGCCATTTTTATTTCTTGTTTATATTAACGATATTGTAACTATAGCAAACTCTCCTGAAATTATTATGTATGCCGATGACACTAATGTTTTTTTTAAATCCACAGACTTAACTGATTTGGAAACTAAGGCCAACGAGTACCTTGCGTTGCTCTCGACTTGGCTAGGCCAAAATAGACTGCAGCTTAATATAGCAAAGACAAACTATGTCATATTTCGTGCTCTGAACAAACAACTTAGCCGGGAAATAGTTCTAACTTTCCAAGGGCATGAGTTAACCAGGGTTAAAGAGCAAAAGTTTCTTGGTGTCTGGTTCCAAGAGCATCTTTCGTGGAACGTTCATGTTAATAATTTAGTCGTTGAACTCTCCCGAGCTGTTGGCTGCTTGTATAAAATTGCACCCTTGATACCTATCTGGTTGAAGCAAAACCTATATAATTCATTGTTCTACTCTAGACTATGCTACGGAATACTGGTCTGGGGTACCACTACAAAAACCAACTACAATAGGATTATTCGTCTACAAAAAATGATACTGCGCATTTATGAAAGTTATCAGGGGCCATGGTACCAATTAAGCACGTCACCGTTATTTTTAAAATATCAAATGCTTCAAGCAAACAAAGTTTATGACTTCAAACTACTGCAGTATATACATTCCAATGCACTATATCTAGACGACAGCAGCAGTAATGAAGTCCCATACGACATGAGACTGAAGAGAAGACGAACATTAAAAACCAGGACTAACTATGGTACACAAACAACCAGCCACCAAGTACTAATGATCCTGAATAAGCTAGAAGGTCATATTAAATTCTTCACGACTAGAAATGCATTTAAAAATAAGGTGAAGGAACTGTTACTTGCACAGGCTTTGAGAGAATGACTATTGCAACACATGTGTGTGTGGGTATATGTGTGTGTATGTGTGTATATATGTGTATGTGTATATATGTGTATGTATATGTGTGTATATATATGTGTGTATATATGTGTATGTAGGTGTATATATGTGTGTATATATGTGTGTGTATGTGTGTGTGTATGTATATATATGTGTGTATGTATATATGTGTGTATGTGTATATATATGTGTATGTATATATGTATGTATATATATATATGTATATATATATGGATGTATGTGTATGTATCTATGTATACTATTGCATTCCATGCGTTTGATTGAGCTTGATTGTGTGCTGATATCAATACTCCTTTTGTTATCTTATGCCTCTGTCTATTAAAAAAAAAAAAAAATAGCACAGTAACTATGTGGACGTACGAATGCGAAAGACTTTGTATTCCTAACGCATTGTATATCAAATGTGTAACGATTTTTTTATATTTTTGTTTACTGCCAATGAACTACTATTATGCCATGTAATATGATGTTGTAACATGTTACGGGTACCGGGGCCCCTGTCAGGCGTTGTTCGCCTTTAGCTCCTGTACCTTTCTTGAAGTTGTCAAGATCAAATAAATCTTATTCTTATTCTTATACGCTCACATTTTAGTGCATTTGTTTTGGTGTATGGTTCCCATAGATGACTTGCGTAGGTCAGTACTGGAAGAATAGTCATTTTATAAGCCATTGTTCTAGCTTCCGGGGTGGCATCGTGAAGTTTTCGTCGTAACGACCAAAGTTTACGCATGGCTTTATTGCAAACACTGTCAACATGCATGGACCAGTTCAAGTCATGTGTAAGATGAACACCTAGATACTTAAGATTCTTTACTTCAGTCAGCACTGTGCCTTTAATGCTGTAAGAAAAGGATAAAGGATCTTTTTACGTGTCATGTGCATGAAGAGAGCTTTTGATGCATTCAGTTCTATTTGCCATTCGTCGCACCAAATTCTAATTTATTGTAAATGGTTATCAAGATAACCAGCAATAAGAACTTACAGTAAAAAACATTATGAGCCCTCACTTACCATAGGGTTTACAACAGTGGCAGACACAGTGCAATTTATTAGCACCTTAACTCATGAAGAGGGAAAAAAGCCACTATATCCACGAAGTGAATGATGATGAGTGGGCGAATCTTCGAAAATAAACCTGGTAAACTATGAATCCCTCATACATTTTGCCCCCTCGATTTTATTACAACGCTCCCCCTAGCATACGACGGCGCACTAAATCGAACGATTGCCTTCCAGCAATGACACGCGCCTCATGTGACATCATTCCTATTTTAAAACATCTCGCATCTTTCATCATCAACTACAAGTACCGCCGTCTAGTTTAAAACATTTTGCATCTTTTCATCATCAGCTACAAATACCGTCATCTAGTAAACACTGCAAGAACTATACGAGAGTTGGCTACATACAGGGGACGGTACCGCCATATAGTGAACACTGCAAGAACTTAACGAGAGGTAGCTACATACAGCGGACGCACGGCCTACACCTTAAGGAGCTTCGCTCCTAAAATTCCATCATGCAGATGTACAGCCCCCTATTTCTTTACCCTGAATTCGCGAGCGCTGACTGCCCTATCAATAAGCGGCTTTTGACGGAGCACAGGGGCGAAATGAACAAGAATACACGCATACCTGCGATGAACAGTCCTGTGCAACTGTCTTCCAATAGGTTGTTCTGGGAACAGGACGGTTGTTCCCAGAATAGCATATCATCAGACTGTCCTGTGCAGCTGTCTTGCGATAAGCTGTTCCGGGAACAGGACGCCTACTCCCAGAACAGCCTATCATCGGACGCCAGGCACAGGCACTTCCAGGCTGTGGTCGGTGTAGCACATTAGGTTAAAAAGATGGGCAACTGTACAGAATAGACACTAGAAGCAGACTTTAAATTATGGTATGCTGTACTTGCAGAAACTATGTTGGGAACGATGATGAGGTCATGCAGTAAGCTTTTGCGACTTGAAACGCACCGCATGTATCGTATTAAACCTCTTGAAAGAAACAATATCTTACGGCAGATTATAAAAGATACAAAAAATAGCAAGGTCGTAGCACTCGCTACTTTCATATATACATTAGCAATATCAATTCGCTTGCTATTTGGACAATTCTGGCAGCAAGTGGGCAAAATAAAAATCTTCAAGGGCGCGAACTGCTTCAGAGAGAAAGTAGTCATCCCTCTGCACGCACACAATAATGGTCTTCTTTTCAGTGTATGTATGCAAAAAAAGCACTCCTCGAGATTGCGTATGAACATTTAAGCCTGTATCCGTGTGTAGTACCTGTGTGTCTTCGACAATGTTGGCCTCCCATTTATATATTTAACGTAAGGCACCAAACACTTCTCCTACTTGTGGTTGATTATCTCTTGGCTCCTCCTGGCATAAGATACTTAATCTCGAGAAGAAACGTGTATTCTCCTATTGAGAAAAGGCCGTCAGGACTTCCTGATAGCCAGTGCTGGCTAGGATGAACCAGAAGTCCTGTCTGAAATGTATTATTCTATTTTTCTTCATATGAAAAAAAAGTGCTCACATGCACAAGTGACAGTGGCCTGTGGCTTTTTCAATTAATATTACCTCGTATATTTTCGTGTTTATTTTGTTTTCAAACTATTCGCTATTGCTTCCATTTTCGTACCAAAAAAGTTAAGAGACTGTTGTGCACCTGGAAATACAATAAGCGATAAGTACATACTATATGCCATGGCTATCGAAAAAATTTATGACCATAGAAGAGAAAGTAAACCAATTTGTGGGGGCTCGTCCTGCTTCCGAGATTAGTGTGCGCCGTGAAGCTGCTAATGCGAAAACGCCTTTCTTGATGCCACCTGTAGGACAAGGTTAATGTATGAACAGTTAAACTATGAATAAGTATTTTGGATTTAGAAAATACCTGTAAATTAAAGGGCTCGTTTCGTTTGATAAATCCAATAATAATGAGAACTAACAAGTGATGAAGATATTGAAAGTGTAGCGGATGTCAATAATAATAATTGTAGTGTGAATGAGATGAAAGAAAAGTGAACGAAAAAATGATTGATTCGTAGAACTCACCTTAAGTTGTCTGATTGACCTTTTGCTAATGCACTAAGACGAAAAGTGTCAGCACACATAACGTTTCCGTTATAGAATAAAGCTTCTATTGGGGCTTAGGTGGTGATCATCATACTTTCTTTTGAGTATCAAGCTTGGCTGTGCTCGCACAACAGGTAAGGCGTGAAGTCTCTGTGGTGGTCTTTTTAAAAGGCCCTAAAGGATTGAATTGCCGTCTTCAATGGCAGCACAGTTTGCCGCACTATTATCTTGTGTCGCAGTGGAGGCATGTTCAGCTTCGTGAATCTTTTTCAAGATTGTGTTTGTTGCACATTGCAGGTCAGGGAAATGCTTAAGATGAAATTCAGGTTCGTGTTTCACTGGCTCTATGTCAGTGATCTACGGGTGTGTGTTTACTGAAAACGAAATCGGGAATGTTTGCTGAAAGACATGTTGCTGAAAATAAGGTGATATTTACAATTGACAAATAAGATTAAAGCAAATTTTTGTGAACTTCTTACTCAGAAGGAAGAGGAAGATGTGGTTAGTTAAAAAGAAGGAAACACCTGTTGGCCGCATCTGAAAGAGCAGCGAGGTGAGTATGGTCTGTCGAAAGGAGGACAGTCGCGCTTCTTCAGTCCGGCTGCGACAAGATAAGTTGAACGAAGCGGTACCGGCAGGGGTGCCACCTCTGAGGGTTTCATGCATTCACAAGCTTCTGTACTTTCATCGTGCGCTAACTTACGGTTGAAAAGTTCGTGAATGGGCGCCCTGTCACTCAAACGTGCCTTTTTTGACGGCATTCTTCACGCCTGCGGTTGGGAGGTGCATGACGCTTCCTCTTCTCTGTTCATATAAACGGCAACGGCAGCGCAATGCTTGCAGTTGCCAGCCGCGCCGTACCTGCAGTCGCATGAGCCTTCGAGAACTAGCGGTAGATCTCGTGCAGCTGTAATCACAAAAATGCAAAACAATTACTCAGCTGATCGCGAAATCAGAATATTTCGCGAAATCATCGCGAAATCAGAATCATTGAAATGCAAGCGTGTTCTACTTACCCGCAAAGAGACGATGTACAGCCGTTTCCCTTGCGGAGAATGACATCGCGCCCGTACAGCAACACCGTCCGTCCCCTTCAAGTCATAAACGTGTCTTGCGGCGTACAATTTCTCGCCTTTCAGGAGCACAGATGGACGAAAATATTCTTCCAAGTGCTGCACAGGTTTGAAGCAGCAAAGAACTATCATGGACATTTCGAGGTATCCGAAACTACGCACGTAGCTGCATTCGAATGCGCCACCTCAGCATGCCAAGCCGCTCCGAGACCGACTCACCGTTTCGAATTTCTGCCGCACGTTAGCGCTAACAGTACAGCTCTCTAGTGCCACCTCTAACGTTTGCCTTTCTGCGCCTTCTTGGCGGGTTTCCCGCTCACTCCGGCCAGCGTTGCCCCGGCAACCACCATGTAGATAAGCGAATAGTTGCGTCGACATTGGTGGCGCCGCTGCCAGTGCCTCCTCCTTCTCTCTCTCAACGTTGCTCTCTCTCTGTCTCATTCTTCCTTCAAATGCGTCGCGTTGGTCTGGGGTCTTGGTCGCTGTGTGAGTTCTAGCGAACAGGCGCATTTTCAATGGTGGTCACGCATGACACCGTGTTCGAAGTGACGCTCGGATTAAGGAATATTCATGGAGTGGCGGACACGGACAACGTGGGCCTGTTAACGGTGAGTTTACTGTTATCGTAGGTAGTATTCACACAGCGCTAGCTGGGCACCTGCACCAGCTCTGCCGAAATAGGCTGCCAGCCATTTACAACAGCATGCGTTCGCGGGCCTGTTGCAGATGCCCCACTAAGCATGTCACTTAACGATGATAGATATACATATGTGGGGTTTAACGTCCCAAAGCCATCATATGATTATGAGAGACGCCGTAGTGGAGGGCTCCGAAAATTTTGACCACCTGGTGTTCTTTAACATGCACCCAAATCTGAGCACACGGGCCTACGACATTTCCGTCTCCATCGGAAATGCAGCCGCCACAGCCGGGATACGTGTCACTTAACGAGTTCACACTGCTATGCGCGATGTTGTGTAAGTGCCTGCATCACTCATACAATGAGTGGTGTGATCACTTAACAAGGACGCGATTAGTTGCTGATCGCACATTGTCTCTGCACTGCTGAAAGTTCTTGATATTGTTTTAAGATGCACTTTAGGTTACATCGTAATAACATTTCTATCAATACTCAAATATGCAACAAGCTTCTGAAGGTGTAAGCGTAAAAAAAGAAAAAAAAACTTTTTGTACAGCGGCGCACTGTACGAAATCGCTTTTTTTGCCTAAAGACGGTTTGTTTGAGGGGCTGATATGCCGCGATGCTACCAGCACGTGCACGTCGGTCTTTTAAAACATTTAGGACACGTGCCATCAGCAACAGGGAAAATTCTAGTAGACTTCCAAAGACGCGTTGTTTTGGCCATTACCGTGCGTTGTTTTCCCTCGTTTCTGTTTGCTGTTTTCGTGCTTTGCTTACATCTGCGATAACGTTTGGCGTTATAACAATCCAAAGAGTATACGTGACTGTGGGAGCTATGTGCCGTAGCTCTAGCATAAGCCACGGCTGATGCAAAGTAGACGGCGCGCGCTTCGGTGTCGTTCGAGCGCTCGTACTTGCTTGATTGTGTTTAACTGAGTATTTAGGCGCAGGTTACGTTTCTAAATACCGTGGTGAATAATCGCTAATAGCGTGCCCCTGATTGCTAACAGAGGATGAGCTTGGTTGTCGAAATATGCCAGACGCTTTTTCTGGAAGCAAGCTTTGAAGAATTTTTTTTAAAAATCTTTCATACGTGCTAGGTAGTGCTTATTGCAGGCCCGCAACTCTTTAAAAACTGGACGAGCTACCACATCTTTTATAAATTACAATGAATTTAATTGATTGAATTATAGATGACAAATTTCTGCGCAAGATTAGGTGCACAAAATACACGTTCGCAACCCTACGTCTAGAAAGCAGGCTAAAGGAAAGCACAGCGTCAAATTTGGATTAGATGTCGTGGACGGAGCTTCTTGTGAAGGTAGAAAGAACGAGGAAATTGTTAAATTTTGATGCCCTTATCGAGGCAATCAAAATTGTACTCTTTTCTAAATTGTCACAATTCATCATATTGTTAGAGGCGTGATTAAAGTCATAAAATCTTTTACTTTTTTTTGCAGACCTCTTTGCTAGTGCCACGCCCAAGATCATTAGTTATCATGCAAAAGAGAAAGCAGAGATGCCTTCACTGTTTGTACATGAAGAGGTAAGTTTCTTGTGCGTTTTGATTAATGCTACATGTTCTGGACGTTGTACTTTAAAAAATTTTTTTCACGCTGGTTCCTTACCCTAAAGGAATTTGATTCTTTGGTGAGTTCAGGCTTTCGTAAGTGCCATTTTTGAGCTGTAGTCTTACACTTCACTTCCATTCGGGAATTTGCTGTAGGCTGGAAAACTATCTTATCTTTATCATGCGAAATTATTGGAATGAATGGGTTGTATGCTTCGAGTTCAGTGTAATGTCAAATACATGCTATTTCTAAAGATACACATTAAACATTCTTTATATAAGTTGCTGCCAGAACAGCACGAACGTCATTTTATGAGAAATCATATTTTTTTCTATTACAGGACGAGAGGGTGCCACTGACGCCCTGCGTAGTTTATCCCGGCCCCCGCCTAGAGCAAGCCTAGTTCCTGAACCTCCACGTGGATGACCGAAAAATCTTCCGTGTCAGTAAAGACGAAGAAGGAATGACAGTGAGTTAATTCTTTTTTTTATTTTCAACATTGTCTACGGCCGCAATGCCTTTAACAACCACCGTGATAGAGCGGCTTTTTCTCGGCGTGAGTTTGGAGTTTATCAACGAAGTTGTTCACACAGTACGACGCTGAAAATGTTAGTGTCACAATGCCTGAACAACGTTTTCTAGTGTGGTCAGGATAGATAAAGAAATATTGTTATTTGTGTAAGTTATTTTGCCCAAATATAGGTGTACCATTCCATGCGAAACGTCCCAGCTACTTTGGCGACCATCTGAAATGTATTTAAAAAAATGTGCTGACTTACTGCGTTGAAAACAGTGAACGGCTAGAATATTTCCGCGAAAAAAAAGTTTTGTTCATGTGGCTGCCTTCTGAACTTCCTTGCATAATGCCGTCTGGGTGTTGTTTGTTGAAAATTTCATTTTAAAAGTACCGCTCATTTTTTTAAACAAAGTTCGATTTACATGTTAAGTAAATGTGCTGGTTTAAGGTATTTATTCAGTACAATACAGAGGAAGTAAAAAATTGATATAATACAGAAGGAGGTCCTAAAGTAAAAACTGTCAGGGGGACCTCCTGTGAATTCATGGCTAAAAATATATATAAAGCTCAATATTATTATTGAATAATATATAATAAAATAATATAATAATATTGAAGCTCAATATTATTAGTGCACTTTTTTGCCACATTCGCTTCCATGAATCAAGCCAAAATATGTTATGTTTGCATTTTTTATTTCAATAGTGCACTTTGTATGAATATCTGAGCTTGAATACTTACTCCACAGAAAGTATATTTTGAAGAAAAAATATCTTTAGACCTCTCAAGCTGCTGAAATATACAAGAAAATATCACGAATAGCACAAATTCGTGATTTTTGTTCGTATTGAGATGCGATTTGCTCCATGTTGTGATAAAATGAAAACTCATGATTATACCTAAACTGAAATAAAATAAAGTTCTTTTTATAATAAAAATCTTATCACAAAAAGGATAGGAAAGTGTGCTGACTGTTAACTGAATTTTATTGAAGGTGCTACGAGCGCTTTTATACTGAACACAAGAACAGGGCTCCTCTGCAACAACACATGTGTGATCATCACAAACTAATCTTAACCGAGAAAAGAATATTCTCTTCCGGAAAAGATAAGTGAAGGTGTACTTATGCATTGATCCTTGGCCTTCCTGAGAAGAAGTTCTAAAATCTCTTTCATTTTTTTCTTCTTGCTTTTTTTAAACACCGTGTTTTATGAAACATAGGACTGCACTTAAATTCTTCACAGTGTCCGGCCATGAGACTGCCATAGCCCTTCTTAACATTTAAAGCATGCTGTCTTGTTCGATCATTGAAGCGTTGCCCAGTTTTTCCTAAGTTTACTTTTCCACATGTTAGTGGTATCTCATACACATTAGATTGGCATTCAGTAAACCATTTCTAGTGACGAATGGTGCAAGATTGACTATTCCTGTTGCTGTAACTACATGCACTTTTCAAAGCTTGCAAGGGGTGGAAAACAACAACATCATATCTGCTGGCTCTTTTCCTAAAAGTGTGAGACACCTTATGTACCTGGTACCGTGTAACATGCAAAGGTCTTTGGTCATTCTGTTTTTCTTTTGGCCTTGTTTCCTTTAACTTTACTTTCGGCAGGAGGGTTTCACAAACGAGTGTGATGATGCTGTTAAGGTATTGGCTGGTGCTATCATCCCAGGAGTGCTAAGAATGTTCTGCCTTTTCATAGTAGGCATTAAAATTACTAAAAAGAGGAATTGACACCACATGTATTCAGGCAACACCCTCTCGATTATCAAGGCCTTTCTACCGGTCCCATGACGTCACGCTAAGGGACCTTTCGTGAGCTTCGTTCCGCTATTTCAGAAGAGCGCCGCGCACGTTTGACCTGTAGTTCAGTTACTGCTACAGTTAGCTGCTAAGTTTTCAACTGTTCCGTACAGTAATACCGCTCATATTTCTTTCTTGGTTTCTGTAAACATTAAATAGCCTAGTTTGTTTATGCTTAGGACTAACATTTTATGTGCTTAATATATAGTTGTTTACTTCATAGCGGAACACATGATACTGAAGAATATTCCACCTCTGAACGCCCATAAAGTTTCTTTCACTATTAGTGAAAACAATTTAATATACCTAGCCACACGTCAACATAACACATTATTTGAACTTTTCGCAAATCATTGCGCTTTGCTGTTAAAACTAATCATTCAGATATGACACGAACAATATTGCTGGGCTGTAGAAGTTCTACATTGTGTGTTATTGGGTGCAAACTACAGTCATGCCATGTCATATATGTTGCCTTTGTATGCATCAATGAAATACTGGATAGCTAATCCAACCGTCATAAGAAACCAATGAAGTGTTCGGAAAAAATTTATTGCATCAGGAACAAAGCTTTACTTTTCAGAGTTGCTGCTTTGCGGGCTGCAGCCTTCTTCTACCAATGTCTTGAATGATGTCTTTTCTGAGCTTGCAAAAGTTATTCAAAAATACATTGGTTGCAGCAGGCTACCAAGCCAATAAGCTTTTGTGCAGTGTGGCCGTTTTCACACATCTCAACGTCTGGCTCTTCCAGAAGCGAAATCGTCTGTGAAGTCACAGCATCACGTTGGTCGCTACAGGATAGAAAATCGTTGGCGTTTCCTCCAAAAGACAACTTTTCTGCAACTAGTTTTGTCATCAGTACCATATGAACTGTCCATGGCTGCGGAAATTGCAGGCCTCCTCTCGTCAGGTTAGCTATCATGGCAGTGTTTTTCGCTTCGATCTCGCAGTTTTCAACAACCAACCTGCTGAAACAAGTAGAACAAGAAAGCTTCTTTGAAGCAGAATAGGCCGCGTACCCTGCAATATAAACTATAGCATCCATATCGGAGTGGCCGCTTGTTGTATCATCGTCAGTAACAGACACAGAAAAGTTGCACGCCAGTAGATCTTCGTTGGTGTCTCCAGACTCAGCCTCCTCGCGAGGAAATATCAAAAGCTTTTGAAGACGAAGCTTCTTCTCACACTCATACAGTTGGCGCACCGAAATGTGGTACTGCGCTCCTGCTAGCTGACGGTAATGGCCAAAGCGGTCCTGTAGCGCATCCGTCTGAAATTTGCCCAGCAAGACGTACTTCAAGTCAAGTACTTCTAAGCAGTAGCGCGAGAGTTCTACCAAAGAATAGCATGTCAATCGCAAAGCACTGCGTGTGTCTTTCGTCAGTGAGCCACTGCTGGTGTTAATGCTCGCCCAAGCGTCCAGCCAGTCAATAATGGAACTCAGGAACGTCAACTCTGTATCGTCAACAGACCTCACAAGGTCTTGCAAGCTGTCTCTTAGCCTCTGGCTTTTGTAAGGTGTCTTAACATTGACTATTCGCCACCATAAGAGGATAATGTCAATGAAAAGAGTGGTGGACTCAGCTTGAGCAATCGTGAACGTGGAACCATGAGTCCTGAGTGCATTTGACACAAATGAATTTACTACATTGAGTACAAGCTTTACATTCTTCCGCTCCAAAGAAGAGAGATTCAAGGCTTTTGCATTCAGTCTGCAGCCGGCCTTCACAAGCGACGTTTTCTCTGAAGTATAAAGCTGCCGCACAGCTGCAAAAGAAGCAGCTTTCATACGAGGAGGCCTTTCAGGCATTTTCCAACTCAAGTCCATTTCAGGGAAATAAAGAGATCTTCCAGGATTTTTTCCCTTAATACAATTATTCCTAACACACTTCAATAGATGCACAGGATCGACAACGTAAAAAAGTGGACGAGTGTTATCCGCTGGATGGAGATAGACAATGCTCACTTGAGGGCTTGTGGCGAAGAAGGACATCATCTTGCGATTCATAGCATTGTTTTCAGTTATTACAGCGATGACTTTAGGACCCATCTTCTCAACACTTAGGATTATGTGTTTCGCATGCTCATGCAATACTTCTGCGCTCAGTTTGCTCACAGGTAGTATGTGTATGACGTCCTTGTTTGAAGAAAGCAGCGACTGTATCATAAACACATGGGCTGTGGTGGCTGGTTCCGTAGAATGGGCTGATGATCCCACAATTGTGCCCCCTTTTTAGCCGAATTATGGTTTGATGTGGATCTCATCAATCATCATGGTCACTGTCTTCTCGTGATCTTGCATTGACTTCACTCTCTCTCGGATGTAGGAAAAGCAATGCATTTCACTTTGCTCCAGAAGGGGGTCAGCTTTGTAATTTGAGCACACACGACAGAGTGTGGAAGGATGGGGCAAAATTATCCCTGATGCAGCTGTTGCGAAGTTATATGCGTGAGGTGAATACGAATGCATGATGCTGGCAAATACCAGAACTTCTGCACTAAACATGCGCTGTTTCGCGAGGTGAATCTCTATATTCTCAACCAGAAATTTCAGCAAATTTTTGCGTTTTTTCGGATTGTCACTGTCTTCAATGACGTCCAGAAGAAGTGAAGTGAACTGCAGTACTTTGGTCCCCTTCGAGTCTTGCGTCACTCCAGGTACATCACACAAGCGTTTCTCGAGCTCCTCTAGCAGCGAAGACAAACTGGGGGTATCGCATACTTGATCAGGCAGAGCGCTGCCCGAAAGAAGCGATTGAAGCTTCACTCCTTTCAGGAAAACGGAAAGCGACAGATCTGAGAGAACTACTAAGGCGCATTTCACACTAGGTGAAGGATCGTCCTCAATGAGAAGAAACCTAACCCATTGCTCAATTACAGAGACCGTCCAAAACTTTGTGGTTGCAAATGCCGGACAGCTTAGCTTTCAACTCTTCAAACGATGAAACTTTGTTTCTTCTCTGTTCAAGTCCATTATATTCAAGTGATTGTTGAAACGCCTCCTGCAGAGCAGCATTTTTCCTCCTTGCTTCCTTGGACTCAGGCGACTCGCTGCGAACTTGTTTTGACGATAAATATTTCGGGCAGTTAGGGAAGACCGAAGGCACGGCACCTTTCTTCAAGTGCACTCTGTCGCATTTCACCTCTATTGTTATGCCTGTCTGTTCATCTTGGTGAGGCGATGCCGTGATGAAGTCCTCTTCATGAAAATGCAGCTCACACACCTGCACACAGAAAGTTATATTGATAATGTCAAGGGTAATTTCAACTTATACGAGCTTAAATGTGAGAATGACGTTCGTACTAGCTTTCGCAGAAATATACCTATGTGTGTGCAAATATATCGCACAGCCTGATGCATCCGCAGAAATAAACGCTTGCTGACAGGCCCACACGTTAGTTATAGCAGTGCTCTCACTGCATACGAAGCGCGCATTACCGGTAGCCACAGTTCAGAACAATCGCTACACCTCACAAATATTCCTGGCTCCTATGCAACAAAAATGCAGTCTTACCCTCGATTGCACTGTAGGTGTGAAATCCTTCCGTGGAATGGCCCGCAACCACGCTTTCTTCTGCACTTCGTCTCTTGGCAAGCAATAAACACGCAGTTTGGGGCCATTGTCATAGTTTCCGCGGCACCTGGGAACACAGCACCAGCCTATGTTTCACGAAGTTGCCCTCGTTGCGACACGGCAAGTGTTCAGCGTTGAATTCTGGGCACACTTTCCATTCGAAGGCTTCTACACGCACACACGCCACAAAAGGAACAGGACCGACGGACTCGCGCGAGTAATGAAATACTGCACGAACGAAAGACAAACGCAGCGGCTTGCCGCTCACCGCAAGATGGAGTTCCCGCTAGAACTTGCCCGTATGACCAACAGAGGGTGTTGGTATGACCCCTCCAGCGGAAGCGAACTAACAACAGCGACAACAAAGGGATACGTGCGTCCCTGCCAGCTCGCGCAACACCCTCTCGATTTGCGCCAGTCGAGCGGTCGGACACATAGCGTGGCGTAGCGCGTGTGGAAAGCAGGGGTTGCAGAGGCCTGAAGAAAATCGAGAGATTGTTGATTCAGGCCACCCTTCAGAAGTCATGTTAGCACAAGGGCGAGGTCAGCGTTAAAAGCCAGAATTAAAGACTAAAATATGCTGGATATCCCGACAGAATCATCATAAAACCCTCCTGTGGAGGTAAAGCTAAAGAAAACAGGACCAACAAAGAAGTAGAATGGCAAAAACCTTAGCATGTTATACCACATAAGGTGTCTCACAATTAAAAATAAAATAGCCAGCAGATATGATATTAACTTGTTGTTTTCCGCCCCTTGCCAGCTTTCAAAAGCGTGTGTACTAAACAGCAACAGGAATAGTTAATCTTGCACCATTCGTCACGAGAATAGGTTTACTTTATTAATGCCTATCTAAAGTTTGTAGAAGTATTTTTATGAGGAAGGCCAATGATCAGTGCATCACTGCACCTTCACTTGTTCTTTCCGAGAGTGAGTATTCTTTTCTCAGTAAAGAGTATTTTGTAGTGCTCACACGTGTCGTCACGCATGAACACGGTTCTTGTACTCCGTATAAAAGCGCTCGTAGCACATTCATTAAATTCAGTTGACAGTCGGTGCTCTTTCCTGTCCTTTCTGTCTCTTCCTAAAGTTGTCGCGCTGTGACTAGCACACAACCACGATGAACCAACTCATCCAAATTAAGCTCTTGTTACGTAACACGTAGACCGAGTTTTGTATATAAAGAAGGAGCGGTGCTTTTAAAATAAAATTTTTCACATACAACACCTAGACGGCATTTCAGGGAGTTCAGAAGGCAGCCACGTGACCAAATATTTTTCTTCTCCTAAATATTCCAGAAGTTCACTATTTTCAATGCAGCACGAGTTTTTCGAATACATTTGAGATGGTTGCCAAAATGGCTGGGACATTTGGCATAAAGTGACCCAGCTGTGTCATTAGCCATAATTATGCATTACCTCTTTTGTTTTTTGTGTGTCCTGACTCAGTTTTGTGTTCGTTTTTAGCTTATTGTGTTTCTGATCATTGTATTGGTTTCTTAAGTATTCGCTAAAGTTATATGTGCGAAAACCCGTATATGTTTGCATGTACATCATTTTTTATAACCAATTGTTATACATCCAGGAATACAAAGCTTAAACCACTGTGATTGTATACATTTGAAAACTCTATCCATATATATTTTTGTGTGCATCACTTCTTGGGAACGATTGTGTACATGGAGGCGTATATAGTGAAATTATGGTGATTGTATATATTTGAAAGAATCATAAGTATATATTTGCCTGTATTTCATTCCTATTAACCGATTGTGTACATGAAGGAGTATTAAACTGGAAACCACTGGGATTGTAGATACTTGAAAGAAGTATAGGGATATATTAGCGTGTATTTCATTTATAGTCTCTATGTACTTGATGCAGTATACTAAACTGAAACCAGTGTAATTGTATGTTGCAAAGAATTGTCAATAAGGTGAAACTGAAAAAATATAATAAACATTTGAGGTGTTGCATGTGTAGTGTACGTATACGTGAATGCAGATCTGGTGAAAAAGTCGTGTGGCAGAAGAAAAGTTTATGTTTTACTTGTCTATTAAATGAATCCAATATGCAAGGGCAGCAAGGCTTAGTTTTCTGTAACGCGCATTATGCATATACTGTGAAGTATATATCGATCCGGTAGGAGTTCATACACGTTTGTACGTGCTCGTATTTTTGCCCACACGCAATGAATGGAGCTCGACAGGTGGCGCACCATTGCTAATCAGGACCACTTTCTTCTAGTAGTGTGTAATCAGTGCATGCTCGTATCATTAGTGCAGTCTAAAAGAATACTGGCACCCCTGCCATGGGCACTGAACACCCTTGTGCTCCTTTCTCGCACCCTCCTCAGTGGGTGTTGAAAAAGTGAAGCACATTGAAGGCACCCTTCTCTTTAAGGGTGCTTTTACAACACCCTACAGTTTTTTTACATGTACACCCTATTCTAAGGGTGCATGCAAAAGCAGCCTTTTTGGAAGGTGCGGATTCAACAGCCTTAAGCTTGGTTCACACCGAAGGCGGGGCGGCAAAGCGGCAAAGCGAGTTTCTCAACGCGGTGAGGCGGTGAGTGCGTGCCCCTGTTCACACCGCATGGATCGCTTGGCCACCCGCGCGGCTAAAGAGGCGGGGCATCCCGCCGTGTGTCGCCATCTCAAGGCACTCTTTGGGACTTCTCATCATGTGACTCCTCTACTCTCCACATCAGGGCGCCTGTGTACCATTGAGTCAGCTGCGCAGTTCTCGCGCCTTTTCCGACTCAGTGGTGTCGCCAGTTTTGCTTTGTGACGACGCCTGCCATGACAAGTTCGGACGAAGAGGACAATATACTTTCCGTTGTAATGATTGCTTCATTATTGTCGCATCATGAACAGCTGGAAGCGGATAAAAAGTCGCGCTGCCAACGTCACTGGTGGGTCCCCAGCATTGCAGCAGCGAGATACTATGGGGCATGCTGACATTTTGTTGCCGCTCCTTCGGTCTCGCGATGTGGATTACTACAGAGAGTGAGTACCCATTAAAAACTAATAACAGTTCATCACGTTTTTAGCGATGTCTGCCACTGTAAGCAATGAGTTGTACGTGTTGTTTAAATTGCCTGGCACGTGTGTTTATTCCGCAGCTATTTGAGGATGTCCCCGAGCTGCTTCGACACACTCTTAGAAATGCTCAGGCCAAGGATAAAAAAGAATGACACCAACTATCCAAAGGCAATCCCTTCACAACACCGGCTAGCTCTAGCAATCAGGCAAGGGTTAATATGTACACATTTCGCGCGTTGAACTGCTTGTTTTTACGTCATGCACAAAAATTATTTTTTATCTTCATCATGCAAAGCCACCTAATAAGGCTGTTTCAAAGCAATTTTAAATTTACCAATATTTTTTTAGATTGTTGCCGGCAGGAGAGATGCTTCGATCATCATCGTTCAATTTTCTGACGGGCAGATCCACAGCCTCTGTCATCGTTTCTGAAGTATGCCAGGCAATTTGGGATGTACTTGGCCCCATATACGTGGCGCTTCCATCGACACAGAATGAATGGTCAAAGGTAACCTGTCAGTTGATACTTTATGTGACAGCTGTTTCTAACAGCTGGCCTACACCAATTACACTGCACATAAATGTGTTCGCCGCTTATTAGTTTATATCAGTATCGATGAAACCTCAATATTATTGTTGATGTAACCATTCGCTTCGAAATCCTTTAAGGGTAACATTGTTTTTTATGTTCTCATTGCAGGTTGCGAGCGACTTTAAAGAGAAGTGGGATATGTCACACTGTCTGGGTGCTATAGACGGCAAACATGTGATTGTGGAGTGCCCAGCAAACTCAGGAAGCCGAGATAGAAATTACAAGGGCTCATTCAGCAAATCATTGATGGAAATCAGCGATGCAAACTACAGGTATGTGTCTGCTGACGTTGTTTTGTATGTCAGTAATTATTGTTTGAGAAGGTAGCCCTGTTCATAGCAAATGCTGTGCGCATTTCCAATTAAAGGCTGAGCTACCGGTCAGCATAGTTCTGTGCTACATATGATTATATTCCACGTCACCTGCTGGTATCAAGGCACTTTCTAAAATGCAGGGCATGCAAACCCTCACCAAAGAAGTGGGGACACCATGCCCTACTTTTTGAATTATTACTTATCAACTAGCTCAGCTGTATGTTATTACTACGGCACAATTATTATTTCCATCTTTCAACTCCCTCAATAGAGGGGTGTAGGTCTGCTTGCTGAAGGTAGATCCTTCATCAAAACGTGAAGAGTCGTTCTAACATTTTACATCAAAAATCTCAATTCACACTCATGCGAGCCTCCACATAGTTTGACTGTGATGAACAAATTACGGTCAAGGAAGGGCAGTAATTGGCTGTAATTATAATGTATGGTAATTTGAGCAAAAGCACAGACACAAGAAAGAGCACGAAAACATGCAGGTGTGTTCGTCCCATTTTTTGTGTCTTTCTCTCTGTTCTCGCTAATATACCTGGGAAGATAAGGCACTACCAATTAGTCAGACAATTTATTCTAGTCAAACTATTGATTCTTTAAAAATAAGCTTTGCTGGACCATCGTTGTACGGTAAACAGTATGCTTAAATTGAACAGATGCCCAGAAATGTTTGTTCTGACTAGTGTTTATCGCAATACGCTATACGGCATGACAATTGGTTCAAAGTGTAACATGAAATCCCAATGAATGGTGCCTGTAAAACATCAATGCTAACATTTAAATTTATTTTTTTGCACTCTAGCTTTCTGTATGTGGAGATTGGTCACAACGGAAGCGAGTCAGATGGAGGCATATTCAACCGCAGCAAGCTGCAACCCCTGGTGCCCAATGGCACTCTTGGAATTCCACCAGTCGCCTGTCTTGGAAGTATTGGCAACGTGCCGTATTTTTTGTTGGTGACGAGGCATTTCCTCTAAGGACATACATGATGAGGCCATATTCTAAGAAAAGTAAGTGGAGATATCATAAAGGTACATTTCGTTTATAGTATAGCCGTGGCCCTGACATTGTTGAACCAATTGTCCATTTCAGCATAAATTGACCACTTGACAAATTTGCTTGCTTTGTACTGCATATTCACCGCACATTCATTTCGTCAACATATATGCAAGTGCATACCTTATAAATGAATGTTCTTTTGTTATTGTGCCAGCAGTACTGACAACCTAGAATTCAAGTACTTACAATTGATATGCATAATAGTGCCTCAAATATGCTTGTTCGGACAGAGGTTTCTGCACAACTTTAATGTTTCATAAGTCAAGCTAATATTATAAGAAGCATCAGAGGAGCTATGCATTTGAATGTCAATTCTGTGTTTCAGATATCAGTATTAGAGCAGAAGTGCAAATAATTGGGTGCAACTAGTTTCGCTAATGCATACACACAAGTGGTGCTTTGTACTTATAGTAGTTTAGCTTCATTTAAAAACATGTACTTTCTTACAGGTCTTCATCCTGTTCTCACTGGAAACACCACAGCTTCCACGGCCCAGTCCTCCTCTATACAAAGCGATGCAACTAGCCAATTTGGGGAGCACCACCAAAATAGGATATTTAATTATAGGTTGAGCAGGGCTCGAAGAGTAGTCGAAAATTCTTTCGGTATACTCGCCCAGAAGTGGTGAATTCTTCATCGGCCATTTAAAGCAAAAGAAGAGAACAAAACGAAAATTGTGTCTGCCTGTGTGGCTTTGCACAACTTTCTTCTGAAGGAGTCACCTGCATCACGAAACATGTACTGTCCTCCAGGCACCACAGACAGAGAGGACTGGTGAGGCAACCGTACAGATTGGAGCTGGAAAACCGAGGGTGTAGTCAATGGTGCACTGATTGCAGTAGCCGGCACAGGTGGGAACTCGGCAAGGTAAACATGGCTTACTTACATGTTTTATTTCGCATGCATCTCAGGCATCTCAGGTCGTTTGAAAGCACATTGAGAAATTGTTTTGCCTCAATATCACAACCTTCTTGAAATACCTTTTGCAGGCACGCTCATTCCATTCGTGATAAAATGTGCACGCATTTCATAACACTGGGCAAGGTGCCATGGCAGGTGAAACATGTGAAAGACTGCAGATGATAACCAGTCAAGTAAGTTTACGCCATCTTAGCACATCTCTGTAGCATGGACAGCATCACGGCACAACAATACTACACAACAAAGGTAAACATCATAATACAAATGAAGAGCTATCATTTTATGTTGCCGTTTCACTGCCTTCATTATGATTGGCTACCAGATGAAAAATCACTTCAAATTATACATGTCTGTATTAAAACGTGTAAACATATCTACACAAATATAAGCAAAAACAAATTAACTTTAAAAAACAGGCGACACCATCTGAAGTCATGTCAGCAAACAAAGTTCTATTATGAAAGCACGTGTGGAAACAGGGCAACTTCAGGCTTTATTTGCACTCCAATTACTCACACTTTTTGCGCTCCCTAACCTCCTTCACTTTATGGTAAACCAAATTTTGCACCTCATGCATTGTGTCGAGCTGGTCGTCTAAAGGCAGCGTGCGAAGCATGCCAACTATCGTGAATCCAAAATGGTACAGGACGTCTTTTTGTTGTTCTCGGCCTTCGCGTGCTGTTTTTAGATGGTCTAAGCATGCCGCTGCCACATCCATAGATGTAGCTGCTTCATTGGAAATCCTGCAAATGAGAAGATGTGTGTTTTAATAACGTTCTGCACCGAAATAGGTCACAACTTACGTCTTTCGGTTTTTTTACCCTCGACGACACTTCCTGGGCCTTGGTGCACTGTAAAAAAACTAAATTAGTAAAGACATCCTCTATGGTTGGAACACATCATGTGCAGCAACAACTACAATGTTCTTGCCTTGTATTTGCCTTCTCTCCTTCTGTTTCAAGGACATCAGTCTCTTGTTGCCTGCATGATTAATTTCCAGAATTATTAGCTGCGAGTGCCTTACAAACATACGAGACAATACTTATTACTCTACTTATAAATGTCAGCCAATATCACTTGTGAAACCATTATTACGTTTCAGGACTGTCGGTGGTTTCTGCCTGACGACCGCTAAGGTCTGACGTGCTGCTGCCGCACCTCTTGAGGTCTTCTGTGTCGACTTCAAGAATGTCGATGTATATAAATTCTTCAGCTTCATCCTGGCCTGTGCCTTCTTCCTTGTAACATTCTGAACTGCACCAAAGAAAAATAAACTCCTTTTTCACATTTACTCCAAGAATATTCTAATTGCTCTTACCAGATGTATGCAGTCGAACTCAATAAGTTGCAAATGCAGTCCGTGCTTAAAATGCACGTGGGGTCAGCACTGCAAAGCAGTGCTGACATAGCAAAGTTTGTTCAAGCATACAGATATACTACTGGTATTATTGAAACCAGTTTAACATTTACCAGTCAGGCTTGCGGCCCCTTCGACGGTGGTCAATGTGTCACTACTCGAATTGAGCTCAACTGTACATATTGCACAGCAGGGGAAAGCAACGTTCTCTAAAATTACCTGGGTACAGTATGACACCACTAACAGTTTTCCAACCACGGATACACCTTAAGGTTCATTTCAAGTTACTTACCCTGTGGCCTGTTTAAAACTGATGTTGCTGCATATGCTGCAAGAACAGTTGAAAAAACATAGAATTAGTGTACTTATCCATAAAATGCTTCGAGTTCACACTGCACATGTGATGTCCCAGCATTTGACGATACTAACTAGAATAAACAATAAATTAACGGAATGCTGTGGAAACTAGGAAATTGGTGAGACGTGTAGGGACATTAACATGGCTCCACGTATACTTTCTTCATTATGAGCACCATGGCCTCGAAGTGCCTCCACTTCACTGAATTTATTTCAGCGGCTCCAGCCCCACTTTTTTTTTTTGTCCTTAATTTTTGTTTTCAGTTTAGTGAAGCTATCCTTTACGTTTTCAAATTTTGTTTGGCAGAATGCCGCTGAAAATTAAGAAAAACATTTTCACAACTTAGTAAAATTTTGCACAGCTGTGCTACTCAATCTGAAGCAATGTATGTCCTATTTTCTTCAATAGCAAAGCAATCTAGATTTTTTTTTCGTGCATAAACTGGAGTGATTCGGCAGTCTCACTCAAGAAAACTAATAAAAATAAATTGTAGGCGAGCCATATTAACTCTCAATCTATATGAAAAGTGGATGAAAAGGGCACCATATACATCTATTTGTACATTAACGTGTGCGAGTGTTGCACAGACTGCTCAGCCGTCATAAATTGCAGAAAAGGGGGTTGCTAGATTCAGCGTTCTATGCGGTATTGAGGCAAGATTAGAATAAGCTGGGGCGAGTCATGAAATCCCCTACTGTGCCTGCTGACTGACGTCATGAGCAAGCCGCCAGATATGGCGATTGTGCCGAACTTGCGTGGTTTATGAACGCCGATTTTAAATTTTTCTCGCGAAAACGCAGTGATTGCCCAATAAAACGCGGAACTCCACAAAGCTTTCGAATTTCGTAGAGACGCTTTCCGCGTACTCATATGGAAATATCTCGTATTGACTGTTGAAACGCACGCTACGAAAAGAAAAAAAGAAATAGGTTTTTTGAGCTGACTATCAAGTCGCACATGTAGCGTACCGAGAGAGTGCATGGAACTGCATAGATATTGGGTTCTTGGCGAGCGACACAACGAGTTTGAATGCTCACGCACAGCACACTTCCTTGAGCGCGTTTGCGTGTCTGACCAGAGCGGAGTTGAAAATTTCCCGATGTTATGAACTATAGGCTGTGCACTTACCGGTAACTCCCAAGTGCGCTGCTATTTTCACCCACAGCTCTTTATTATACCCAACTGCCTTGTATCGTGGGTGGCATTTGTCAAAGAGCACTGGGTAGTGCTTAATAGCATCGATTAAGAGCTCCGCGGAGAAGGCTGCTTGCTCGGAAATTGTTGACGCCATTTTGAATATTCTCAACCCGATCTTTACTACAAGAATACACCAGCGCCACCACCGCGTGGTGTTGTTATTGGCTGCGGCGAAGCGGCGAGCCGCGGCAGGCGGCAAAAAATTGCTCTGAGAGCAATCGGTTTTTCTCCCGCTTTCGCCGCCTGGCGAGACGGTTTTCGCCGCTTCCCGCGTTGCCGCCTCGCCGCTTTGGCCGCCCCGCCATCGGTGTGAACGAGCCTTTAAAGTGTCGTCCATGGAACAAGCTCATTTACACCCTTTTGGGTATAAAAATTTTTACTATGTAGCACAACCTCTCTTGAGAGGTCTCCGCTGCGGTGGCTACACTCAACGAAGCACTTGCCTCACGGCTCTTGGATACAAGGGTGTAAACGAGTGACACACTTGTGCTAATGCCATACATGTCCACAATCTTTTTAGGGGTGAAGCTCCTTACAGCAACACCCGATCGTGCCTCGTAGCCGTTGTAGCATGTAATAAGTATAACATTTCGACCTCCAAGGTGATGCCGGTGAGAGATTTCTTCTGTGCTTTGTTGAACAATAAAAAATAGTGCTCAATGTACATGCGAATTGCTGGTAATGGGAAATAAGAGACAGGAGCATTCGGCTTTATTTAACACGCACGCTGCGATCCCCATTAGCAGCCATTGGCATGTACATTGAGCACTATACGACAAGAAAGGGTGCAACTATACTCGCTGGGTGTAACCTCCTTAGCTTTAGAAAGGTTTAGCGAGCGTTGAGCCGTAGTGCCATGAATACAGTGAACTAGTATATACCATGAACTCGAGGTGGTTAACGGTGGGAAGTAGCCCCGAAGCGCAAGCCCGTAAGAAAGTGTGCGTGTGCCACCTCTCGTTTAGTCCTTGGAATGTCCGCTGGATGGCGGTGCTTCTATATGGGGAATATATGATGAAAAGATGCGGGATGGTGGCACTCGGAGTAATAGATGGACGAACGGACACACAGACAGATGCATGGATGGACGCATGAACAGACGCAGGAGCGGATGCATGGACGAACGCAGGGACGGACGCGCGAACACTCCAATTACTTGCGATGACGCACGCAGGGACGAGCGGATGGACGCATGGACGGTCACAGAGACGGACGCATTGACGAACGGAAGCAAGAACGAATGGACGGACGAATGCTTCGTTCCACTCTCCATCATTCTCTGGATATGCTGCCAATTTTTTATTAACACAAACTTTTGTCGTCCAATAACATCCTACAGATTTCATGGCGTGGTCATAATTTTATTACTTCTACATTTTTACCCGCCTTAACGCGAGGAATTCTATAGACCTTATACAGCCGCTTATCACAATCATTGTTCATATCTCTAGTAAGATGAACTGGCACTCTTTGGCCATGAAATGGCCCTTGTGCCACAAAACATCAAACATCATCATCGTTTAGTAATAACATCTTCGGCTGAGGTTCACTGGTACCGTGACGATGGAAAGGAATTTACGTCAAACACCGCCCGAGCTTCGCGCCTCGCTACGGGCAACCAAACATGTGAACCACAAAATTCAAATCCACTACAATAGCGCTGTATACGAGAGACGTTAATTAGAAGCCGACAATTTCCAGCATCTTGTTTGTACTGGTAACTATCGTATTTTCAGCATTATCAACAAAATTACGCAATGAGCGCGCAGCGGCTTTCATGTCTGACGTGAACTTTGGCCGGCGGATAGGAGGGGAGTTGATTATCTCTCGCATGCCCTTATATCTCAGAGGTGAGGATCATACGTCTTGGCTGGCGTAGCGCATGAACTGTCATGGCACGATTCTGTTGTAGTTATGGGGCGCACAAAGGTCATTGCAATCGTTGCACAGTCATTTCACCCCATATTTTGAGGTTATCCGTAGCTCGACCTCTGTACAGAGGTCGTGGCTGAAACGGCCCTCTCCGCCAACATTGTCATTTTTTCTACCTCCATGAATTTCACATCACCGCCATGATTTAACTTTTTTTTAGTTTTAACCCACCTCAGGGCGTAAAATTTTAGGCACCTTTACGGCCGCACAGCACTATTATTGTTCAAATTCTGTTTATAATACTTGAATAACGCACCATTGCTTTTTCCTCATCATTGTTTGTGGCGCTCTTTGGCCATCACATGGCCCTTGCGCCAATGAAGGCCATATATCACCATTTTCAATCGTTGCACAGCCTCCGTTTGCGAAAATGGCGCGCTTTTCAGACACAGCGAAGTAACAACTGAGACACTTATTCACGTTCATCTGTACCTGTCAGTACGTTTCGTGCGTTATTTGTGCACGAGAAGCGCGGGGTACATTTCGATCTGCTTGCCATTCTGCGCGTAGCCTTCCCATTTTTTGATATCGTGTTCAGTGCTTCACCCTTGCGGCAAAGCTGTGACATTTTTTTTTCAAACACCATACTTACAGCAAATGGCAGCCAAATGTTTTCTGGTGACAGTGAAAATTTTGCGATGAAGTGGCCAACTATTTCTGCATAGTGTGGACATATCCAAGTCAGAACACTGTTTCACACACTGTAGAACCTCAGAATGCTCTGCTTCACAACCGAAATATCAATGTCCAGCAAGACATCATCAGCGGAGCCCTTGCTGCTACCATGCCTCAGGGGATTCTGGACAACGGCTAAGGGCGGCGGGCAACATGTAACGTGAATGACAGATATTTTTTAACTTAAGTTCTCTCTCTTTCTCTCTCTGCCCTTACTATGCTTCAGAAACCGGCGGGAGCACTGGATTTTCGCACATGGCGTGCAAGAAGTAATGCCGCGGGTACGTTTATGAGGTCTAGCTTTTCACTGTGAACTTACCCTCGACGCAGGTTAACTGATATTTTTAAAATGCTGAAAGAACCGAGGCACACTGCGAAAGTGACCTCAAGTCTACAGTCTCCCAATCGTCGATGAAAAGCCACCGACAGTTGCAGCAATACTTCCTCATGCACTGCTGCCGTTTTTCCATCGCATTGATGTTCATTTAGCGGCGCAGCTCATATACGGTAACAATAAGGAAGAAGCCGCGCATACCATGCAGAGTGCGTCGCGGACGACGAGAATTCGGAAATTTATTCCCCATGTGTTGTCGTAGCATTTTAATGATTCCGAGGTGTAAACGTGCTATGATGGCGTGCACAAGGCGCCTTTGCTGCGGTGGCTTGACTGAGCCCAGCATGAGGCTGCACACGCCGGGTGGCAGTGTTTGCGAAAATCAGTAAAGTGGTCACTGGGGCTGCTCGTTGAATGCTAGTGAGAGAGGTGCGAGTAGACTGGTGATGGACGGTCTTCCGGCGTCGGGTGGTGGCACAACGACCATCGTGCTTGGTGTTGGAGCCCTACAGTGCCGATGATCGAGCGGTTCGTCACCGGACGCTCACTGTTGTTTGATTGATTGATTGACGAAGGACCGACGTAAGGAGCGACGTCTGCTACGCGCTAAGCGCATCCTGCCGAACAAATATAGCTTTTTTTCATTGATTGATTGATTGATTGATTGATTGATTGATTGATTGATTGATTGATTGATTGATTGATTGATGGATCGATTGCCAAATTATTGTGGCGCAACTCATTGTAGGTAATCAGCCATGAAACAAGGGTTGCCTTCCTACTTAAAATAATCTTTCATGATTTTAAAACGGTAAGAACAGAAAGTTTTCAAATCCTTTGTTAGATAATTTCACAATGAAAAAGCAAATACTATTGTTTAATAAATATGTTTGTTTTTCATAAGCTTTATTAAAATTAATTTGTGAAAACAAATTTTTTGAAAACTATTTATGAATTTGACGTACTTGGCATTTAACTCATCTCGTCTCACGTAGGCAACCGCATATAGCCTCGCAAACGCTCCTGTGGCTAAACCCCAGCACGGTAGCCCACCGAACAGAAAAACCAGAAGAAATAAATTTAATCTCAACCTTCGAAGTGGTTTGTCTAAAAGTCTTTTTCTCTGATAGGTGAATATTTCGTACACTAGAAAGAAATCATTCATAGATTCACTCTCACTGCAATGGAGGCATAAAGGTGACTTCACCAGATCAGACCTGTGTACATAAAAGTTCAGTGCGGGGACTCGGTATCCTGTTTAGGTAGCTGACATCTGCACCCTTCTGGGGAAGCACCATCTACATTTCGAACGGTAATTGAGGTGAGGGCACTGAGAGACTGACAACGCAGACTTAGCGAAGTAGTGCGTCGTGGCAAAATTTTGAAATCGCGCCACAGTTAAAAACGCCCACATCAGCAAAGTATACATTATTGGGTAATTATGCGATGCGAGTGCAAGTGCATCCGCATATTAATTGAGAGGTATACTTTTGTGCCCTTATACCCACACCAAGCGAACAATACGTGTACGTCTTCAAAGAAAAAGTAAAATACTTTGATATAAATTGAAAATTTTTTATGCAGTTAATGAGCAACAGATGGATAGGCTATCTGTCAAAACGGCGGCTTCTGATATTGATAAAGATAAGTTTCGTAAAGCTAACTTATTGGTAAGTAATTCCGCATGATAAATAGAAATAAAGTCGGGTAAACAAATCCAAACACTTATCGAGAAATAAAAAAAATTGGCCGCTTATCTGCATGTTACACTACACATGTCGTCGAAAGACAACAGTCTCGCGTCTGGAGAGAGGGAACAAAACGATTATTTGATGTTCTGTGCAAGAGAATCGGTTAATAGGTATTCCGGAGGCGCTGCGTTAGAGTGCCTCGAGCGTGAAGCATAGGCGAACGAGCGCATCAAGTCACGTCAAACGTGACAGTTAACTTGGAAAACGAAGCGCACGCGCCCTTCGCGTCCATCTCGGAGGTGTAAAGGCGTATAGAACGCAAGGCGACGGCTAGGTGCCGCCACTGTGTCGTCTTAGCAAAGCGTTGGAAACACTTGCCTTTTCGTGCAAGTGTTGGCTGGTAAGCGCAACGTAATAAACGCTACCGTCCTTATAAGTACTTATGTATGCTTGTTCTAGTAAAAAACACACATACAGAATATTGACCTGTTGTTATGAGGCCTCAGATATTCGCAAAAAGTGTCTTTATTTGACATTCACGCAAGTATGAACGCTGAATCTTGAGCAATGCTGGTGGGCGCTGCGGATGGGGCCGCCGTTTAGAGTTTCGTTTGGCCACTTTGATGCCATTTAGGGTACCGTTAAGGGCGGACAAGCAGACAAATGTACAAGCGAACAGACAGACAGACAGACAGACAGACAGACAGACAGACCAAAGTTTTTGCGTTGAAGGTCCCCAAGAAAGACTATCGTCTTTATTAATGCGATTCCCACCTTTGCCTTTTCTTTCCACGGTGGTCTAGTGGCTGACCCGCCAGTCGCGGGATCGAATCCCGGTTGCGGCAGTTGCATTTTAGATGGAGACGAAAATACTGTAAGCCCGTGTTTTCAGATTTGGGTGCACATTAAAAAACCCCAGGTGGTCAAAATTTCTCGAGCCCTCCACTACGTTGTCCCTCATATTTATATGGGGATTTCAAGACGTTAAACTCCACATATCAATCAATCGATCCACCTCTGCCTTTTCTTCACATACTGAAGCATCAGTTTCTATAACTGCGAAAGTTCATAATCTAAACAAATGATCTTCCAAAATCTAACTTACGTATTTATCAAGCAAATGTTTGCAATTCTTGCGAAAGATGTCATCAAACTCTATTTTACTCGTTTGTACAGATTCGTTAAAGGCCGGCACTTCAAAGAGCTGTACGTGTAATTGTTTCAGCTGTTTCTGTGCGAAAATGACCTAAGGACATCGTAATTTTGACCACTGATGGTCGAAAGCTTCCGTCGGTCGATTCACAAAATTATATTGCGACCTCCTCAATGGCGATACATGCATGTTTAGGAATGTACGCACTGTTAGGATGTTAAACCGAGTACGATGAGAATCCAGGCGCGCTTCCTGGTATAAACTATTTTTGAGACAAATTTTGAAAGCCCAAGACATAATCGTAGGGATCAGCGTTTTAGAAAACCCAGTGGTCACAGTTCGTATGCAGGTGAACCAGAAAACAAGACCCACCCACACTCTGAAATCTGGTGATATACATGCAGTAAATCATGGTGAGAACACCACGGTGTAAACATTAACGCGTTTTGTAGAGTCAACAAAGCATCCCTAGCGCCCGTGTTCTTTTGGCAGCCATATTTTTCATATGTGGACTCAAATTAAGTTTGTCAGTATAAGTAACCCCTGAATACTCAACAGATTCCACCGGTGCGATAAGGTCCTGCCGATAAAGTGAAGCAATAAGGACCGGTAAACTCAGAAGAAAAACTAACATTACACTTTTGTAATTCAGCGATAATAAGGTAATGTTTTGTAACCACGTTTCTGGAGCTTTCATAAATGTCTCGAGACTTTGATATAGTGTATGCATATCAACAGCTGTAACAAAACACGTTATGTCATCAGCATACACATTCACTTGCACGTCTATATACACAGAAATATAACATAGTAAAATAATAAATAGTAGTGGTGATAACATTGATCCTTGTGGAAGACTTGAAGTTTGTACCTTAAAAAATACAAACCAGATAGAGAACAATAAAATTCTTTGACGTGTAACAAGGTATATACTCACGCGACAAAATATTGCGCTGAATCTGTGGATTAAAATAAATTTATTAGTTTGAAATGTTCCACGCTGTCATTAGTTTTTGCGCGATATCAAGGGTCACTTATGTGACAAATAGTTTTCTAACGAGCAAGCTGTATTCTACTTTCCAAATCGACATGAGCACACAGAATGGAGCAACCGACACCTGAAGCGAATTTCGCATGGGCCTAGAACTGTGTTTTTATTCCAGCAATTATCAATCGTATTGTTCAACATCCTTTCAATGACCTTTATCATCATGTTATCTAACGTAAATCTTGCACCTTGTTTTTTAGCAAAGGAATTACCTTAGGAATTCTATAAACATGTGAAATTCATTAGTTTTCGATAACGCCTAATGATTCATTTTTAATGCCGACGTAGTTATGCCATTAGGACCCGCCGCAGAATCAGGCAAGTTTATCACTACACGTTCCGATTCCGAAGCTGTGATATCAAAACCATCATAATTTCCAGGCGACTGCGAGTGGTGTGAGAAGCATACGCAAAGCGACTTTCAAGTCCTTTTGCAATACCTTCGAGAAAACTAGACAGTTCACTTGGAGTTGGAACCACTGATCAATATCGTTTTATAAAAATATGACCCTATTTTTGTTTCTGAGGAAACAAAAGGGTTTTCCTGTTGGTAGTTTTTGACGAAAACTCTGAACGCTGACTAGCAAACTGTCTTTCGCCGCGGCAACTGTTCTTTTAAAAATAGTAGCCGCATACTTGTAATCTCTCCAGCTTCTAGGGCATTGGTCGTAAAGTAGCTGTCGCCACGCACCTCTTCTTAGCCTGTAGTCACGTGCGCGAGCTGAATTTCACCGAGTATTAGAATAGCCTTCGTTAGATACATTTACGTTGAATTGCATTTTACTTAACCAGTATTTTCTCAGGTAACCTAAATTCATCACATTTTGCTATACTATTTATAGATAGTGATGTTAGCACTCTAGAAAGTCAGTGATAATTATGATGACGATATGGGTGATTTAACGTCCAAAAACCGCCATATGATGAGGATGATGATGATATTTATGATGATGATGTGTGGTGTTTTATTGGCGCGATGCCACGTGATGTCCAAAGAGCGCCACTACTTGATATAAAAGATGTGGGCAATGGGTGTGAGGACCGTCTGTATAAAGGCCTGAAATTCCTGGCGCTAATGGCGGGTAAGCCATAAAAGTACCATAATAATATGAGAGACGCCATATTTGAGCCCTACGGGAATTCGCACCACCTGGGGTTGTTTAACATGAACCTAAATCTGAGCACACGGCCTACAGCATTTTCTTCTCCATCGAAAACGCAACTGCCGCAGCCGGAATTCGATCCCGCGAAATTAAGTAATTTCAAGTCTATGAGCAGGTAATTAATACGGTTAAGTCACCACCGCGAGAGGGCTGATCTAACCTAAATATGCGGTATTTTTTACATGAAAACACTTTTCCGAAGAAACTTAAGTTTCTTGCCACATCAATACATTAGGAACATATTGATTACAAAGGTCACATAAATCAGTATTGTCAGAAAACATTGACTGGCTGTTTCCCTATTTATACTTAATCTACCTATGGTAACGAAGTACCAGCAGTGTTCACTGCCTTTTCCAAGGTACTACCTCTCAAAAAATTGTTTTTTAACGCTTTCTTTGTGGTACTCTTTACTTTTGACCTTGTGATTCAGTGGAGAAACTTGAGCTCCACGTGACGCACGGCGTATCATGTTATTAGATTTTTAATTCATTTTCGATTGATGCGGACCTGAATCAGAACCCCAAATCAGGTCCTGCTCGACTGGCATTATTAGCTTACGGCTCATGCGAGACAGACCTGGTTTTGGGGAACACGCCTCTTCATCGACAGTCATTATTTTCTTGCGCGCAGTTACCATTCAACTTGAATCTATCGAGCGGGCATTAAGTTTTTTAGGCGGCGAAAATGGCGGAGAAGTCGTAACTGGTAGAAAATGCATTTCATAATTTGCGTCATTTGTGCCTGTGTGAGTGGAACAACTTTATTCTTTATCTGGCATACTGGAGGAAAAGGTAGGGGAATTAAAGCAAGACTCTAGCGTGCTCGGACGTCCCGGAGAAGCAACTTACTTGTGTCAAACCCGAGGGGGCGCCGCTTTTGGGGCCGCTGGCGTTCCAAGATGCCAAGCAAGCGCCGGATCACGTCTCTCTGGTCGCATGGCTTTTCGCTCCTGCTTTTACTGCTTATGTCAGTTGGCATTGCTTCTTGGTTACCCGGTGGTGGCGCACAGTCTTAGAGGAGGTGTCTCTGTGTAGCTCGTGCCTTCTTGCAGTGTTGGCATATATCTGTGGAGTATACCTGCGGGAAGGCGTGCTTTGCCCAGACGGGCATCTTTATGGCTTGTACTTGCAACGAGCAGACGCCTCTACCCACCGAGACCAACAACGCAGCGAGGCAATCATCTGTGCGTTCGCTATTTGAGGCAATGATTCTGTTAAAGTTAGAGAAAGATTTCGCTGGTGTTACTGCTTATTCGTCTGCTTGTTCAGCTTAGTGAAGGTGGTAGTCAGTGCGGACAAGGGAACGCGCACGCACACACGACGCTGTGTTTCAAACAAAATCTCGCACGTCAGGGCACTACCACACTGTTGGAGTTTGCTTCCGTGGTGCTTCCTGTGTTGGGTACATTGCGCTTTTATTTGCAGTCAGAGGTGCACTGAACGCATCTGCCAGTAGTTGGACGCTAAATGCTGCGGCCAAAGCGTACACGGCAAAATAAAAAATGGCATCATATCCACGGGGTGAATGATGGAGAGTAGGGCGAAGCCTCCGTCCGTCCATTCGTTTCTTGTTTCCGTCCGTCCATGTATCCGTCTGTGTGACCATCCGTGCGTCCATCCCCCCGTCCGTGCGTGCGTCTGTTCGTGCATCCACACATTCAGCCGTGCGCCCGTCCCTGCATTCGTCCGTCCATGCATCCACCGTCCATGCGTCCGTCCATGCGCCCATCCGTCCGTGCAGCCATCCGTGCGTCCGTCCAAACATCTCGCTGTGTGTCCGTTCGTCCATCTAGTCAACAATCTAGGTAACACCATCTCGCATCTTTTCATCATATATGCGTCCGTCTCTGTGACCGTTCGTGCGTCCATCTTCCCGTTCGTGCGTGCTTGTGTTCGTGCGTCCACATGTCAATCCGTGCGTCCACCCATAAGTCCATCCGTACGTGCAGCCATCCGTGCGTTCGTCCATGCATCTGTCTGTGTGTCTGTTCATCCATCTAGTCAACACTCCAAGTACCACCCTCTCGCATCTTTTTATCATATATTCCGCATATAGAAGCACCGCCATCCAGCGGACATTCTAAGGACTAAACAAGAGGTGGCACACGCACACTTTCTTACGGGCTTGCGCTTCAGGTCTACTTCCCACCTTTAACCAACTCGAGTTCATAATATATAATAGTTCACTGTATTTATGGCACTGCAGCCCAACGCTCGCTAAAGCTTTCTAAAACCAAGGAGGTCACGCCCAGAGAGTATAACCTAGCAACCCTTTTTTGTCAGATAGTGCTCAATGTACATGCCAATAGCTGCTAATTGGTAACGTAAGACAGGAGAATTCTGCTTTAAGTGAACGCGCACGGTGCGAAATTTTTATTGTTCAACAACGCACAGGAGAAATCTCCAACCGGCACCACTTTGCTAATCAAAGCGTAAGACTGCTTACGCACTACCACTACTACGAGGGACGAACGGGTGTCGCTTTAAGGAGCATCGCCCCTAAAATCAAGATATACCAGCACACTTGCTTCGCTTCGATCACGTATCGCAGCACATGTCACTCATGATTTCTGCGAAGTTGCGGTTCTCGCTTGTCACTCCTAGTATGCACGCCAAAAGCACCACAACACGCATTTCTTTGCTTGAGACCGTTTATTAAATACGAAGCATTTCTTAGCAAACTTCGGCGACTTTCAGAGTATCTATCTATCTATCTATCTTTCTATCTATATATCTATCCATCTATCTATCTATCTATCTATCTATCTATCTATCTATCTGTCTGTCCATCTATTTATCTATTTATCTATCTATTTATCTAGCTGCCTGCGACTTTTAACTCTCCTGGACGCTTCGATAGTGGTATCGATACCAAGCTTGGTATGGCATAATATCAGTGTATGAAGAACATATTTGACTAGTCATCACATGAAAATCATGACATGTATGTCATGAACGTCATGATTTACATTTCATGGTCCTGCAGCTCTCACGATGGCTTCGTTCACATGGCATGTTGCAAAACAGATATGGTATGACTTGATTGCATGGCGAACACAAGTGACAGACTTTAACATGAAAATTGCGACATGCGTGTCTTGTAACAACATGACTACAAGCCACTGTCATGCTGCGCTAACGGCCGTTTCGCTAGCGTCCCATATACCAAATTTGGTATTACGGTACCTGAATGAATGACGTAGGTATGTTACTGGTGCAAACTTGATAATCATTAGATGCGTGTCATGTAACAACATGACGACATGCTACGTTCATGATGCGCTCGTGGCGGTTTCGCTAGCTTCAAAAGTACAAACTCAGTATTACGCAACGCGAATGGACGACATAGGTAAATGACACATCCAAACATAATCACGAGATGCATGTCATGTAACAACATGACTACATGCCACATTTATGATGCACTCGCGGCCGCCTCGCTAGCTTCGCATATGCCGAATTTGGTATTACGTGACGTCAATGGATGACGAAGGTATGTGACTGGTGCAAACATCATAATAATGAGATGCGTGTTATGTGAGAACATAACTACATGCCACAGTCAAGGCGCCAATACATGTCGACGTGACGCGGTGCGCGTCCTCGCAGGCGTTCATGTTGTCGCATCACACCGGCGTTGCGATGCCAGGCGCCGGTTTTGCCATATACTTGCAGGCATGCACCACGCTGCGTTGACTTGACGCATGCGCGTTTCAGTGCGTCCGTCATCCCTCCGTCACAAATAGAGGTCGACGCAGTGCTATCTGGAAAAAACATGGCACGAATTTCTAGCCTGTTGCCGTCGGGCCGCGCCGACCGACGCTGGTCGTGCCGGTTGCGCCTGGCGTCAGACTATAGAGTGCTCGTGGTTTGCTAATGGAACGTCAGTGTGCCCAAAGTGCGCGTGCGTCAACGCTACAATGGAGTATATTGGGCCCTTCATGATGCGTTCGCGGCTGTTTGGCTAGCTCCACATATACCGAAAATGGTGTTACGTGACGTCAGTGGATGACGAAGTATATGACTGGTGCAAACACGATAATCCTGACACGCGTGTTATGTAAGAACATGACAACAAACCATGCTCATAGAGTGCTCGCAGCCGTTTCGCTAGCTGCACATATGCTAAATTTGGTATCACATGACATGAATATATGACGAAGACAGATGACACAACCAAACATGATAATCATGTCACAGAAGTCATGTACGGCATCATTTACCTCCACCTTGTAACGTTATGCTGATTTTAAAGTGACAAATCAACCTTTCTTACTCATGCTTCGCATATCATTGATTCTCACTGTACGTGGTATCTGCCTTTTTTTTCTCGAAGCGTTCAAAAGCGAACAGTGCTCACACACCCCTGTGCGCGGGCAAGTGCACGCGAAAAAATGCCTCAGCCCAGGAGGCTTGGCACCAGACTGCTGAAACTCGCACAAGTTCGCGGGTGATTGGCATCGCTGGTGAATCCTGTGAGCTATTTTTGCTATTTATTTTGCAACAAGAACAAATTGATCACCCTGAGTCGAAATAGAACCCGTATTAGATAAGAAGGTGATAACAACAGATTGCTTCTATTCATGATAAGTACAAGCAGTAGCACTTGCTGTAGATTGCAGGAAGGTTTGGATTATCGTGAGGAAGAGTCCCAGGAGAAGCCACATCGGAACAGCACGACTTGACAACTGTGGACTGGTACAGGGAGGGGCACTGAGCAGACATCAGGACAAGCAGTGGCAGGAAGGAGGCACCGAGGAGAGGGCAGCGGGCAGGAACAGTGGGGCACCGGAAGTCTCCAGACAACAAAGCGACGAGTCTTAGGAACACAAGATGGCTAATGGTGGCCGTAGCTGACTCGCGCACACTTCATGGCGCGAAACACCACCACCAACTCACTGACGCAGTCTCTCTTCGTGAATTTCCGGAGCCCTCCACTACGGCGTCTCTCATCTTTATATGGTGGTTTTGGGACGTTGAACACCACATAGTCAATCAATCAATCAAGGCACACGTATTGGCCCGGAGAAGAGGCGCCGAACGGAGCGGTCGTTGGGCGGCGGCACTGGTGCACAGCGCTCCGACAATAACTGCAGCCACCATCACCCGCTGGTACCACCGGCGTAGACAAGCAGCGACGACCCCGTATCGGGGCACCCTGTCATTACACATGCTGATGAAGGCCTCCGGCATGGTTTAGAATGGACATGTGACGTTCAGCCCCAGGGCCTCCTCCCCGCGGACGACCACCAGGTCGGGACGCAGGCCAGTGTCGCCGACAAACCGGTTCTCGAGCGCCACCGTGAAGTCCTGGGAAGCAGCAGTGTAGAGGCGAGGTACCACTGCGTTGTGCCGCACCTTGTACAAGACGCTGTGCATCATGCAGTGGCACAGCACGTGCGTCAGTATCTCCCAATGGTAGCCGCAGATGCAGCAGCGCTGGTTATGGTCAGTAGGGTCCCACATAATGGAGCCGTTCAGGAGCAGGAGCTTCAGGCGCGCTCGGTGGATGAAGCGCCAGTCCGCTAAGTGGGTGAATGCTCCACTCCTCATGAACTGGGAGCTGGCGCATTGTGCCGAAACACAGGTCACCAGACTCATCACCTTGCCCTGGTTTAGCTCGGCAGGCAGGGCGTGGCCACAATCCACGGCAGTGACATCGCAGAGTGACTGCATGACGCGATTGCGATACCAAGGCGGCAGGGTGACATCGCCGCACGTGATTGTGACATGGTCAGGATGGAGGAACGAAGAAACTTGGAGCCACCAAACGATGAGAATTTTCTGGAATCTAGCGCAAAGGGTATTTAACCGAGCAGCAGAGATGGGAGGTAAGGAAAAGAAGTAATTTTGCACCAGTGTGCGTAAAGTCCTTTTCTCCTCAAAGCCTTTTGTCCTCAGTGACAGAAGAGAAGAAGAAAGTATGCACTAGAGTGCGTAGTTTGTTTCTGCCGTGTCGTCGGCGAAGGTTCTGTCCTCAGTGACAAAACAGGTAATGAAGAAGATTTCCACCTGATGGGTGAAGACTCGTGCTACAGGCAGGAATGTGTGTCTACCACCAGTGAGCGAGGACGCGCGGCAACAACTGCGTGTGGGAAGCCGACGTGTTACCGGCGAAGAAGTTTGGAGCTTGGAGAGCCGCCAACTGAAGACGCGAGGTTTCCTGGAAGGGAAACTTCGGGGGCAGCGGATCAACAACAGCGCTGGACTTTGGGTGAGTGATTCTCGGAAGAGTATCATTCAGACTTTTGTTCCAAGGACTTTGGACTGAAAAGGTTTTCGAACTCTCTAATCTTGAAGTGTCTTGGTTATTCGATGCATGCGATTGCATTGTAGTGCGTATTGTTGTTTGTGTCCGTTGTTTCGACTGTGGCTGATTGTTCTGTGTAGTACGTTGTTTGATTGGTGACATATCGTATTCAACTCTTATCGAGTATGCTTATTTGTGTATCGTTTTGATCTACAATTACTGAGAATATAATTTTGTATTGTTTATCAACTCTTGGCTCTGACTTGTTCTTTGGGCCACAGCCGGCGTCCGCTGGCGCGCCAAATAGGACCACTTCTAAATTGTCCACGCTTTCGTGGTGCAGTTCGGGGGGCCGATACTTCAGCGCTTGGAATCAGCCCGGCGATCGCCTCCCTAATTATCGGGACATGTGACAATTAATCTGGCGTCCGCAACAGAACCTTTTTGGTGCACAGTGTGTCCAAAGTATTGAGAAAGAGCCTCGAGTTGTTGATAGTGCTATCGGAACAATTTTAGTGTGTTGCTCGGCGTTCTCATTAATTAGTGGGCAGAGAGTGTTTTGATAGACTGAGTTGGCAGATATCTTGTGCACGCGGCTGGAATTTTGTTTTAGAGGCACCATGGATCTGGAGAAGTTAGTAGCTCTTGGTGAGCAGAGTCTTTCTAGCGCCAAACTGTGGAAGTGGGTGAGCCAGAAGGAGAAAGAGGCGATGGAGAGAGAGAGGTTGACAGCTGAGAGAGCCAAGAAAGAAAAAGCAGCTGAGTTGGAACGAGAGAGGTTGGCAGCTGACAGGGCCAAAAAGAAAAAGCAGCTGAGTTGGAACGAGAGAGGTTGGCAGCTGAGAGGGCCAAGGAAGAAAAAGCATATGATTTGGAGAGAAAAAGGCTGGCGGCTGAAAGGGCGAAATAAGAAAAAGAGGCAAATGAGCAACAGCTGAAAGAAGAAAAAGAGACGAAGATGACTGGAAGGGAACGACAGCGGCAGCACGAGATGTAACTCAAGCGGCTTCATTTGCAACAACGAAGTGAAACTACCGTCCAAGCTAGTGTTGAAAGCTGTGAACGGGAAGACCATGGCTTCGGCTTGAACCCAAGCAAGCTACTCGTAGCATTTGATGAAAGAAAGGACGACCTCGACGCGTACCTTCACACATTTGAGGCGATTGCAAGGAGCCAGAATTGGCCTGAACATCAATAAGCAACTGTTTTGAGTACCTGCTTGAGTGGCGAAGCATTCAGTGTGTAGGTAGGCTGACGCCGACCGATGCAGCCAACAATGCAAAGGTGAAAGCTGCTTTACTAAAGTGACTTAGATTTACTGTGGAAGGTTTCTGGCAGAGATTTCGGACAGGAAAGCCAGCTGATGGTGAAACGGTTACGCAGTACGCCGCCCGACTTAGCCATTATTTTGACAGATGGATCGAACTTTCAGGCACAGCGCAGGAGTACGATGAGCTTAGAGAGCTCCTTATTAGAGAGCAATTTCTTACTAGTTACCACCCAAGCCTGTCACTGTACTTGAAAGAGAGGAAGGCTGAGACACTTGAAGACATGCTTGAAATGGCCGACCATTTCTCGGAAGCGCAAAGTGGCACAAATTTGGCCAAAGTCAAGAAGGAGTGTCCCGAAGATTCAAAGAATTCGGCACCCGCACAAAAGAAGCGTATACCGGAGAGTGTTCCACGATGTTTTCTTTGTAGCCGAGTGGGTCATCGCTCGAACAGCTGTCGAACTATCTTTATGAGCCCTGCTGTTGTAAAATGTTTCAAGTGTTGTCAGACTGGGCATAAGGTTGATGCGTGTCGCAACGGAGTGAGTCAAACTCATCAGGTATCCTGTGTGCAAGTGGCACCAAAAGCCAATAATGGCAACGCCACCGATGGATTCGTAGAGTTGAAAAATAGGGAGAAACTTGCTATTGTGGGTGCTGTAACGACAAAACAGCCAAACGGTGTTACGAAGAGAATGCCAACAATGCCTAGAAAAGTTGCGGGCAAAAAGGTTACGGTGTTAAGAGATACCGGTAGCTCCACTGTTATCGTGCGGAGAAATTTGGTACGGCAAAGTGAGTTAACAGGAAAAACGAAACCGGTTTGCCTAATTGACGGCACGGTTCGGATGCTTCCCGAAGCAGATATAGAGGTTGAAACACCTTGCTTCAGCGGGAAGATTACTGCCTTATGTATGACGACCCCCCTGTACGACCTCATCATCGGAAACATCGACGGGGCGCGAGGGCCGAATGGTCCAGAGCGTTTGGGGGAAGACCCGAAGATGGAGCCCTCGCTGACACAGGGACCGCGAGATACAGTGGAGAAAAATTCCGTGAATGATTTCACTCGAGCCCAGGGCGTAGCCTGGATGTAAGAGACAGTGAATGAGAAGATGATCGTGTTGAGTGAGTTCACGTGCTGGGCAGCTGGACTTACGTCGGCACGACTTCAACCAACTGACAATGTAAAGGTGACAAAGTCGGCCAGCCAGGCCCAATGTCATGACATGAACAAGCTGGTGAATAACCAGACAAGATCAGTTGAACGTTATGACCTGTTAACGGCGTCGGAAGTGACAACGGTGGCTGAGACGTCGCCTCAGATACCGTCGATTGGAAGGGCTTGCCAGAACAGAACGAGTAAAAATAAGAAGAGATCGAGCGAGCACTGCAAGAAAGGGCGCAAGCGCCACTCAAAGTACACAGGATAGGTGCTGAAGTCGAATCGGAGTGTGTTTGGTAGTCTTGAAACTCATTGTGTTAATGTGGTCGTTATCCTTTAAGTGTATGTCGAGGGAGTCAAAGTGTTTGTTTCGGTGACGTGATGTATAGGATTGTACAATTGTTGTAAAGACAGACCTTTGTACATTTGTATTGCTTTGAATGTGTAATGTAGTTTTGCACTAATGTGCCTGTGGTTATATTTCATGCATTGTGAGATTGAATTGCAATGTGGAATTGTATTGAGTGTTCTATTGTGATTGTGACGCGCCATGAGCGATGGACTATGTTACAATCTTTAAGTGTGTGGTGACTGTTCGCACTCGTTTCTGTGGTTTTGAATATTGCCGCATGAATTCGCGTGGTTTTCGTGTGGAAGAGGACGAAGAGGTTGGGATTGAGCCGCTTTTTAATGCCGCATGAATTCGCGTGGTTTTCGTGTGGAAGAGGACGAAGAGGTTGGGTTGGAGCAGTTTTTCTTTTTGTCCTAGCTTGACGAGCAGTTCTGCGGAAGGTTTCCTTGAGTGAGACAAGATTGGTGACAAGATTGGTGGAGCTGCTGGGTACGACAACTGACGACGCACCCCATGCACAAGAGCCCATCCAGGAGCCGGAACACAAGCCCTGTGCCCGTGGACACGCCAGTTCACAGAACAAGCCGCCGCCAACGAGGCCTACCACCAGAGACACCGGCACAGCTTATCCATAGAGCGACTATGACTTCGCCTCAAGGCGTCATGGAAACTCCTACGTCGTCGGCACCAATTTATTGCACTGTCCAGAACCCGCTGATGCCTAGTCCCTTTCACGGAGAGCTGTTTGAGGATGTGGACGACTGGCTGAGCGAGTTCGAACACGTCGCAGCGATCAACTACTGGGACGAAGCCGCCAAACTCCGCAACGTCTACGCGTGTTTGAAAGACGGCGCCCGAACGTGGTTCATGAACAGAAGTGATGTCTTGACATCCTGGCGCGAGTTCCAGCATCGCCTCTTGGAGACCTACCGGAGCCCCGACCGCCGCGATCGTGCTGAACGTGCATTGCATTCACGCATCCAGATGCCTAATGAGACCGTCACCATGTACGTGGAGGACATGACGCAGCTTTTCAGGCGAGCGGATCCGGCAATGCCAGAAGAAAAAAAGCTACGCTATCTGATGCGAGGCGTGAAGGAGCAGCTTTTTGCTGGTCTAGTGCGGAGTCCTCCGAAGAGTGTAGCAGAATTCCTGACCGAAGCCACTACGATGGAGAGGGTACTTCATCAGCGGTCAGCCCTACTCAACCGGCAAGTGAATTCTGCATCACCTACTGAATTTTCCGCCAGCTTCGGGAGCAACAGCATTGAGTGGATTCGCGAAATCGTCCGCTCCGTCGTCCGCGAGGAAATCGCGAAACTACACGGGGCGAGACAGCCGGAGGTAAGCAGCATCACCAATATTATTCGGGACGAGGTCCAGCAGGTGCTTCACAGCCGTCGCCCTCAACCAACGGTTACAAATCTAGAACCACCTCCTGCGTCCACTGATGTTGGGAACCGCACATATGCCGAAGCTCTGCGCACTTCCATGCCGGTCTCAAGCCCTGCAGTCCCAATCCAGACGATGCCGCCAGTTTCAATTCAATCTGCGCATGCTGGTTTGGACATCGACGGTCGCCGTGCCCCTCCGCGGAAGTCCGATATTTGGCGTACGTCGGATAGAAGACCCCTCTGCTTCCATTGCGGTGAAGCCGGTCACATCTACCGGGAATGTCCATACCGACAACTTGGACTGCGCGGTTTCTCTATTCATTCACCTCGTCCCCTAGTTGGTCAGAGGCCAAGAGAAATTGAGGACTACCTCGCGCAGCAACGTCTGCCTTTCCCACGGCGTCAATCGCGGTCTCCATCTCCACGACGACCCGCAGCTATTGGACCACGTCTCAGTACGATGGCACGGGGACGTTCCCCAAGCCCTCGTCGGGAAAACTGAAGGCAGCGACCTTCGGGGGCGAGGTCGCTGGGACTAAAAGTGCGGAAGACCTCCTATCGACGCTTCCACAAAACGCTGCAGACATTGAATTGACGTCTGAGTGCAGTGCGAGAGAAATGCCGGATTGTGCGTCTGAACCCAGTGGCCGAGTCTCACTCGACATTCCCGTGCTGATAGACGGTCTTCAGGTCAGCGCATTGGTGGACACAGGTGCAGATTATTCTATTATGAGCGGAAAATTGGCAACCAGTCTTAAGAAAGTGATGACACCTTGGAATGGGACGCGTATTCGCACTGCTGGAGGCCACGTTATTACTCCATTGGGTCGCTGTACCGCAAGAGTGGAAATACGCGAGTCAACGTTTGTGGTAACCTGCCTCGTACTACGCGACTGTTCTCGTCAGCTCATCCTTGGAATGGACTTCCTTCGAGAGAATGGCGCGATCATAAATCTCCGCGAGCGAATGGTGACTTTCTCGACGCAACTTGCAACCGATCGAGGCGCTGATAGCTGTCGTAGACCTGCGCTGCGTGTTGCCGACGAAAGCGTGACGTTGCCTCCCCGAGCGACTGCTTTCGTAGAAGTCACCTGTGAAGACCTCCAAGACGGTGACGTGGTCGCCGAGAGCAACGTATCCCTTTTACTGCTTCAAGGTGTGTGTGCAGTGCGAAGCATTCTGCGTGTGCGTGACGGACGGTCGCAGATACTCGTCACAAATTTTAACTTCGAGCACCGACATCTTTTCCGCGGCACCACCGTGGCCTTCGGAGACCGTGTAGCGGATGTCACCGAGTGCTTCGCATCCGAGGAAATGGTTGATGGAGATAAGTTTCTGGACCACATCGACGTCAGTTCGAAGCTTTCGGACGAGAAGAAGGCCGCACTGCATACCCTGCTGAAGGAATTTAAATCTTGCTTCGCCTCTTCATCTAGAGTCGGTCAAACACCCCTCATAAAGCACCGAATTATTACCGACGATGATGTTCGCCCAATCCGCCAGCAACCTTACCGTGTTTCGGCTAAAGAACGCGAGACTATACAGACGCAGGTAAAGGAGATGCTTGACGACGGGGTGATACAACCGTCGAGCAGCCCGTGGTCCTCGCCAGTCGTTCTAGTAAAGAAGAAAGACGGAACGCTGCGATTCTGTGTTGACTACAGGAAACTCAATAGCGTCACCAAAAAAGACGTCTACCCGCTTCCACGGGTTGATGATTCTCTCGACAGGCTACGACACGCGAAGTATTTTTCATCGATAGATTTGAAGAGCGGCTATTGGCAGATAGAGGTCGATGAGCGAGACAGAGAGAAGACAGCGTTTGTAACTCCCGATGGGCTTTATGAATTCAGAGTTCTTCCTTTCGGCCTCTGTTCGGCTCCCGCAACATTCCAGCGAATGATGGATACCGTCCTCGCTGGCTTGAAGTGGCAAAGCTGCCTTGTATACCTTGATGATGTGGTCATCTTTGCCGAGAGTTTCGAAGAACATCTGAAGCGTCTAAGAATGGTTCTGGAAGCTATTCGTTCGGCCGAACTCACGCTAAAACCCCAGAAGTGCCATTTCGGCTACGATGAGCTGAAATTTCTGGGACATGTTGTGAGTGCGGATGGAGTGCGGCCTGACCCAGAAAAAACTGCAGCAGTCGCCACCTTTCCTGTGCCGTCAGACAAAAAAGCGGTACGGCGTTTTCTCGGCTTGTGTGCTTATTATCGCCGATTCATTACCAACTTCTCGACGATAGCCGAACCGCTCACGCGACTCACCCGAGATGATGTACCGTTTGCCTGGACTACAGAGCAAGAAGCAGCTTTCACAGAGTTACGGCAGCGAATGCAAGAGGCACCTGTTCTTGCGCATTTTGATGAGGACGCTGATACCGAAGTTCACACGGATGCAAGCAACGTCGGACTTGGCGCTGTCCTTGTACAACGGCACAACGGCGTAGAACATGTCATAGCTTACGCCAGTCGTACTCTCTCTCGAGCCGAGGCCAACTACTCCACTTCAGAGAAGGAATGCCTCGCAGTCGTGTGGGCAACGGCAAAGTTTCGACCTTACCTCTACGGCCGTCCCTTCAAGGTGGTGACCGATCACCATTCGCTGTGTTGGCTGGCCAATCTCCGTGACCCGTCTGGTCGTCTCGCTCGGTGGAGTTTGCGCTTGCAAGAGTTTGACATCATGATTGTGTATAGGTCTGGGCGCAAGCACGAAGATGCCGACGCACTTTCTCGAGCACCCGTGGGACATCCTGATATGGACTCGGAATATGCTGATGGTTTTCTCGGAGCCCTCAGTGATTCTGACTTTATGTCTAGACAGAGAGCCGATCAGGAATTGCGCCCTATTATTGATTCCTTAGAAGGCCGAAATTCTCACACTCCTCGGCGCATCGCTCGCGAATTGTCATCCTTTTGTCTAAGGAGGGGCATTCTTTACAAGAAAAATGCTCGAGGTAGCAACAAAGCCTTCCTCCTCGTTGTACCAGCCGACATGCGGGATGACATCCTCCTCGCGTGCCATGACGAGCCCACGTCGGGACACTTGGGCTACTCGCGGACTCTCGCCAGAGTGCGCCAGCAGTACTATTGGCCACGACTTTCGACCAGTGTACACCGCTACGTGCAAGGCTGCCGCGAGTGCCAGCGTCGCAAGACGCCACCCGTGAAACCTGCGGGCCTTCTCCACCCTATTACACCACCACGGACACCTTTCGACCTCGTGGGAATGGACCTTCTAGGACCCTTCCCTTTGTCGGCCACTGGTAACAAATGGATTATAGTGGCAACCGATTACTTGACCCGGTATGCTGAGACAAAGGCATTACCCCGCGGCACGGCGTCTGAAGTGGCGAAGTTCTTCGTGCAGCACATCGTCCTCCGGCACGGCGCGCCGTCATGTGTGATTACGGATAGAGGAACATCATTTACGGCACAAATGCTAGAGGACATTTTTAGACTGAGCTGCACGAGTCACCGAAAAACAACGGCTTACCACCCACAAAGTAATGGACTGACGGAAAGGCTCAACAAGACCATAGCGGACATGCTGTCAATGTACGTGGACGTGCAGCACAAAACCTGGGACGATATCCTCCCATACGTCACGTTCGCATACAATACGGCAATGCAGGAAACAACCCGATTTTCACCTTTCCACCTTGTTTATGGACGCAACGTACAAACGATGCTTGACGCTATGCTGCCGTACGATAATAGCGATGCTCTTTCTCCAGAAGCCGAGCAATACACGCAGTACGCCGAAGAGGCTCGTCAACTGGCTCGCGTGAACATCGGTCACCAACAAGACGCAGATGCACGACGTTACAACCTTCGCCGTCGAAACGTCGCATACCACCCGGGTGAACGAGTGTGGGTGTGGACTCCTGTCCGACGACCAGGCTTGTCTGAAAAGCTTCTGAGCCGTTATTTCGGACCATACAAGGTTATCCGACGTGTGAGTGACCTTACATACGAAGTACTTCCGGACGGCACAGTGTCGTCACGTCGACAACATCGGCCCGAAACTGTGCATGTCGTACGACTCAAGCCGTACTACACACAATAGTCTCTGTGCTTGCGAGTTACTTCGCAAACGTGACAGTGATCTCATGTGGTGTTTTTTTTTCTTGACTCTTCCACTGGTGCTGTTGTGTTCGCGCATGGTCCAAGTGCTTGTGCGCCCTCTTTGTTTTCCCTGGCACTCACTTTGTCATTCTCTGCGTCAACGCGTGTTCTAATTATGGGTTTTTTTTTTCTTCTTCTTTTTATTTAGAAGCATCGAGTCGATGCTTTTTAAAAGGGGGGACTAATGCCGCATGAATTCGCGTGGTTTTCGTGTGGAAGAGGACGAAGAGGTTGGGATTGAGCCGCTTTTTAATGCCGCATGAATTCGCGTGGTTTTCGTGTGGAAGAGGACGAAGAGGTTGGGTTGGAGCAGTTTTTCTTTTTGTCCTAGCTTGACGAGCAGTTCTGCGGAAGGTTTCCTTGAGTGAGACAAGATTGGTGACAATATTATGTGATAATATTCTTAAAGTGGGAGGGGGGTGTCACCAACGAGCGCTCCGAAAAAGCGCGCGCCGCCGAATTCTAGCGACAGTAACGATACCAAGCGCAGAGAGGCGCCTCAAGGTCAACTGTAAAGAAGAAAACAAGCATCGAAAGACTCTCCGGGCGCGCCGCGCCGTCTTTCTCCCCTCGGAAGCGCAGGTTCGCCGACGAACCTCTTCACATCGGCGGCCGAGCAAGCCCTGGAAGTTTCTCGAGGGAAAGAGGCGTGGTGATGCAGAGTTGCGTCATGTGCCGCGGACGGCCCTCGAAACATCTCGCTCTTTCAGCAGCCTCGGCGGGCGCATCGCGCCGACGGAAACGATGATAATTTTCTGGAATCTAGGGCAAAGGGTATTTAACCGAGCAGCAGAGATGGGAGATCAGGAGAAGAAGTAATTTCGCACCAGTGTGCGTAAGCTGCTTTTGCCCTCAAAGCCTTTTGTCCTCAGTGACAGAAGAGAAGAAGAAAGTATGCGCCAGAGTGCGAAGTTTGTTTCTGCCGTGTCGTCGGCAAAGGTTCTGTCCTCAGTGACAAAACGGGTAATGAAGAGGATTTCCACCTGATGGGTGAAGACGCGTGCTACCGGCAGGAGTGTGTGTCTACCGCCAGCGAGTGAAGACGCGTGGCAACAGCTGCGCGTGGGAAGCCGACGTGTTACCGGCGAAGAAGTTTGGTGCTTGGAGAGCCGCCAACTGAAGACGCGAGGTTTCCTGGAAGAGAAACTTCGGGGGCAGCGGCACAACAACAGCGCTGGACTTTGAGTGAGTGGTTCTCGGAAGAGTATCATTCAGACTTTTGTTCCAAGTACTTTGGACTGAAAAAGTTTTTGAACTCTCTAGTCTTTAAGTGTCTTGGTTGTTCGATGCATGTGATTGCATTGTAGTGCGTGTTGTTGTTTGTGTCCATTGTTTCGAGTGTGGCTGATTGTACTGCGTAGTACGTTGTTTGATTGGTGACATATCGTATTCAACTATTGTCGAGTGTGCTTATTTGTGTATCATTTTGATCTACCATTACTGAGAATATAATTTTGTATTGTTTATCAACTCTCGGCTCTGGCTAGTTCTTTGGGCCACAGCCGGCGTCCGCTGGCGCGCCAAATAGGACCACTTCTAAATTGTCCACGCTTTCGTGGTGCAGTTCGGGGGGCCGATACTTAGGTCTTGCTAGGAAGCGTAGCCACTATTACAAAGAACACACGCTTGTGTTGTGTGTTGTTTGTAATAGTGGCTGCGCTTCCTAGCAAGATGGATCCTTACCAACTGGCCTGATACAATGGTTTTTTGCGATACTTTGGCCCTTAGAATTAGCCCGGCGACCGCCTCCCTAATTATCGGTACTTGTGACACTCGCCCAGGGTAGAGTATTTCAATCCGGCACATCTGAGCGTATGATCCCAATAGGATCATACGCTCAGAAGAAAGGATGCCGTCTGCACCAAACACTTCACAGATGATACGATTCGGAAACAAATGTACTTCGAAGAGCTCGCAGGAAAGATCCTGATCGACGTGCCAAAGAGAAGCGTTCTTTCAGGAATATACAATCTCTTACAATTTTTTCCATCTCTTACACACCCTTCTTCAGAGTGCACGTACAGAAAGCTACCTGCCACGGTGCACGAACATTTGTTTCATATTTATGCAACAAAGTGACTCCTATTAATAGTGTTTTTTCTGTTACAGGCATAGTGAGCATTTCAATTACCGTACGTAGTATGTTGTACATGCACTTGTCTTGTTTTCTTTTACCACTCTGATTGCGTTTTTAGAAAGGTGCGCTGCCTAATCAAAACAAAAAAATAATACTGAGATTACCATCCACATGCTAAGGAGAGATGACGAGAGCCTTGAGAAGATATGTGCGTGCCTACTCCCTCCCCCCCACCCCCCCCCCCCCCACCGTAAACGTGTGTTATCAAGGCCAGCAACGTGCTGGCCTTGAAAATGGCTAGGGCATTGTTTCCAAACACAGAATTCGTGGGGAGGAAGATCATGCGCTACTGGTGAAGCATGAACGCCGCCTTCCTGAAAGTGGAATGACCCCTCGCACGGCTCACTGAAGCACATTCGCGCTTTTACAAGGGCGCCGCAAACACGATGCGGATGCTATAGAAAGGCGCCCCCAAATGTGGTATTGACAAAACCCCGCCCGCCTGCATCGTGGAAGACATTGCGTGGCACCAGCTAACACCTGAAGAAAGAGGCGGTCAAAAAAATGGCAACAGAATGCGCTCAGGGATGGGCGGAGAATGCCCAAACCGGTAGAATACATGTGGCGGAAGAATTGAGACATCCGACCAATCCGTCAGCGCCTACCCAGGCTAGGCATCGTGCCTTCTCTTCGTTGTCCTAACTGCCGCTCCGTAGAAACCATACCACACACTCTGCATGAGTGCCCCGTAGCCAAGCCAGTGTGGCGGATAGTGGCGAGGGAATTCCACATTCGCCCCCCTCCAGCCCTCGCCAGGAACATGGGCTCATTCCTCAAACTAGTAGTCATATGCACGCTCTTCGTGCCATGGAACCAGCGCTGTCTGGTTGAAGCATGGTATAAGCAGGGACGGGAAACCTTCCCTGCAGTCACCAGGATACATCTGATGTTCTGGCGGTATTTCCCGGAAAACCTGGGAACCAGCGGCAAGGACGAATTCCTTCCCCGACGCCACACTAGGTTTATTTTGTTACAAAAAGGCAAATCGCACTCCCTGTCACCGCCTAACCTGCAGCAACCAACCTCCCACGCGTTTGTGGTCGACCCCATAACACGTATACCTCCGTTAAAACCATTCTAACTTGTACGGGCACCCATTCCCCCCCGTCTTTTCTATGCCACCCCTCTTTATTTAGATGCCCGGTTAGGCAGCTCCATTACCCCCCCCCCCTTTCCTCCTCAAAGTGTTTTTTTTGGGGGGGGTCATTGTTTGCAATGTGCCTCGATGCTGAATAATGTTGTACAACAAGGAGGGCATGATGTACGAACTGTATAGTTCAGTCCAGTTCAGTTCAGTTTATTACCTTAAAGGCCCCCCTTTCTAGGAGGGGCATTACATAAGGGGTGGGGTTTTATTTAGGTTGACAATAAGCACTAAGAGTTGTTTTAGCATTGAAGATGATCAATAATACGGTCTTGAAAGGCAGATGATGAGGCGATGTTGGCGATACCCCGGGAAAGGCTGTTCCAGTCCGTGGCTGCTCGAAAAAAGAACGAGGCAGAAAAAGCAGTGGTGCGTGCAGATGGGCGGGAAACCTGAAATGGATGACTGGTTTGATTACATATGTGTGCTGCGGCTACTATATAAGGTGGCTGATTGAGGAAAGAATGAAATAATTTGTGATAAAGCACGAGAGTTGCACTGCGGCGGCGCAAAGAAAGGAGTGGCAGTCCAGATTTCGCTTTCAAAGATGAAATACTGATATCGTATGAGTAAGATGAGTGAATGAATCTGGCAGCACGGTTTGTACCGCTTCTAATGCTTTGTATAAATACGCTTGATATGGGCTCCATATGGCAGATGCATATTCTAATTTCGGTCTGATTAAAGATTTGTACGCAAGTCATTTTACACGTAGGGGGGCTAGGCGGAGATGGCGTTTGAGAAAACCAAGTGCTTTATTAGATGCTGAAACTACATTAGCGATGTGGGTACGCCATGATAAATCATAAGACAAGGTTATTCCAAGATATTTATAAGATGGTACTGATTCAATTGCGGTGTTAACGATGGAATACTGGAAGCGATATGGTCTGTGGCGACGAGAAAAAGACGCAAGTTTACATTTAGAAGGATTAAGGGTCATTAACCATGTGTTACACCTAAATAAGCACGTTGTTAAGATTGGTTTGGAGATACACGTGATCATGCTGGTTAGTGATAGTGTGATAAATGGCACAGTCGTCCGCGAACATGCGAATGCTGCAGGATACATGGTCGGGCAAGTCGTTAATATATATTAGAAAAAGAATGGGACCAAGCACAGATCCTCGGGGAACGCCTGATGTGACTGGGAGAGAGATAGGTGGCCATTAACAAAGACTGACTGAGAACGGTTAGTGAAAAAATTTTCAATCCAACGAAGGATGTTAGGGTCTAGGTGCAGGTGTGAAAGCATTAGCAAAAGGCGACGGTGAGGAACTTTATCGAACGCTTTCGCATAGTCTAGAAAAATTACATCAGTCTGCATGTTACGGTCTAGGTTAGTGTGCAAGTCGTGAAGAAAGAGCGCTAATTGTGTTTCGCAGGAGTGACCTTTACGAAATCCGTGTTGTGATCGATGAAAAAAATTACATTAGTCCAAGAAACTTGCAATTTGAGAGTAAATGACGTGTTCCATGATTTTACAGAGCTAACTAGTTAATGAAATGGGGTGGTAGTTCAAAAGTGAGTCTCTAGCTATTACCTGATTTGTACACTAGAACGACCTTCTCCGTTTTTCAGTCATCTGGAATGATTCCTGAGGCGAGTGACTGTGAAAAATCAAAGATAAATAGGCGGCACAAATTGATTTACCATTCTTCAGTAGCTTAGAATTAATTGAGTCCATACTGGCTAATGATGAAAGCTTCATGTTATTGATTACGGACGCAATGCCTTCTTCGAAAAATGAGATAATTGGCATGAATGCTTCGATGTTAACTGATGGTGACTGTGAAGGTGTGTCAAGTTCTTCAGTAAAGACAGATGCGAATGCGGTGTCAAATATTTCCCCACATTCATGGTCTGTCACTGGTTCATGCGCGTCGTTAGTCAGTGTGATGTCGTGAGTATGCTTTGGATTTAAAAGTTGCCAAAATTTTCTGGGGTTGCTGGTTAGTAGCTTTGGTAAGTGATCGTGATAAAATATATGTTTGACGTTCTGTATCTCAACTAGATATTATTTTTCAACCTCGAGGTATTTATTCCAGTCACTCCGGGTGTCTCGGCGTTTGGCCGAACGAAAGAGTCGTTTTTTTTTATTTTCCAGCCGTTTTAAACGTACAGAAAACCATGGTTCATTGTGATTAGTATGAAAGGTAACCCTCAGAATAAACATATTAGTGAGCACACTTGATTTATTTTTGAATATTGACCAGTTTTCATGTACTGTGTGAGTGGGAAACACTGATTTGTACTCCGAAAAAAAAGGTGTTAAGGTCTTCAGTTATTGCATCGTAGTTTCCCCGGTCGTAAAGGCATATTGTTTTTGCGGATGTGTACTTTGGAGCAGAACTGAATGAAAATAGGGCATGTATGATTTTATGGTCGCTGATTTCTGAGAGATAACTGATAGATGAAAGGTTCTCAGGACTGTTAGTTAGTATTAGGTCTAGGATGTTTGCTGTTTCTTGCGTAACGCGTGTTGGTTCCGAGACTAATTGACTCAGCTTCAAATTTAAACATACGTCAATGAATTTTAGCCACTGCATGACATAATAATGAGGACATGCCTAGGTTATGCCATTCGATGTTCCGGTAATTGAAGTCACCAAAGAGAAGGATGCGAGCATTGGGGTAAGTGGCAACAAGTTGCCTTAGGCTATTTTTTAGGTGCCTACAAAAGTCTGGATAAGTATGCAGTAGCCTATAACAAACGCCAAGAAGTACTGTTAAGGGAGGAGCGTGACGAATGAGCCATACTGATTAAATGTTGGATGTGACGTGTACAACGGAACATAATATACTTTGGTGAATTGCGACCAGAACACCACCCCCTCGAGTACACTTTCGGTCGCTACGATACACGCGGAATTCGGGTAAGTCAGTCAGAATTTCAGCGTCCGAAACGTTATCGTTGAGCCAAGTTTCAGTTAGTTCCAGTATATTGCTTCCGGATGACAAAACAATGTTCGATAAGAGTTCGCGCTTTGGAAGGAAGCAGATGTTAGTAAATATCACGAAAACTGAGAGTGGTTTGGCAAGTGCCGGGCGCTGTCGGTTTGTAGGTACCTGGTGACAGGACGACTGCTATGTGATTTCTTTAACTGTGCTAGACAACTTATCAAAAATTTAACGTTTCGGACCGATGTGCAGGGTTTTATACCGCAAGGAGGACTTAGCAGATTTAGCCTTGGCAAATGCTAATAATTGTTTTCGCGCGTGTCGAACGGAGAGAAAAAAGTCCTCTCCGATGCTAAAGTTAGTATTTCTTAATTTCCGGCCATTTGATAGGATCGATTCCTTTGTTTTGTAACATGCGAATTTTACGATTATGGGAAAATTTCTACCGAACGAACGACGACCAAGGCGATGAGCTTTTTTGAAGGCATGAGGTCCTACGGTTATTCCTAGATTATTATGGAAGAAATCGATAATTATTTTTTCGGAGTTGTTCCATGTCTCGCTGTCAGTAGGGTCGGAGATGCCATAAAAGATGAGGTTATTTCGACGTGATCGATTTTCCGCGTCGTCTAGGCGGTCTTCTAACTCCTCGATCTTGCGAGACATGCTGCTTGTGTCTGCCCGCATCTTTTCGATGTCGTTTCGGATATGAATAAGGGCCTTGTAGTGTGCTTCTAGGTCGGTCATCCGTTTGCATAAATCCGTTAATGTTCTATCAGCAGTGTTTAGCTGAAATTTGAGGCTCTGTACTTCGGTAATTACTTTGGATTGGCCTGGGGCTATATTCTGAAGTTCTGTCAACACGGCATCGTTTCCGCCAGGGCCAGGGTTAGTTTCCACATCTCCAGACAACATCAACAAGGAATGAATAACGGAAACACATTCGGCGGCAATGGCGAGACGGCACCGTGGGCTCGGCAACTGCACCAAGACGTAATTGCTATTTTTTTTGCAAACAGCGCGTAGTATTTACCAACCTGCATCGTAAAGATTAGCGGGTTAGATGGCTGCGTTGAGGTGCAGTCACAGAGCCCACGGGGCGGTGCCGGCGGTGGGTGCGCTTTTATATGCAGCGGAGCTGTTGACGTCGATGATGATGTGGCCGTCCACAATGCTTTGGCCTCCGGTAGCCACTGCTCCCCTGGCGGCATGGTCATCCCGGGTTTGCTGTTGATGAGCGACAGGTGGTAGCATCCCGACGCCACTGCGAAGCACGGCAGTGCGCACCCCGATGATGCACCGGCAAAGATGCGCACCGAGGTCAGCAGTAGCTGGCTGGTGATCATACGGAAGATCGTCTGCATCGCAAAGATTAGCGGGTTAGATGGCTGCGTTGAAGTGCAGTCACAGAGCCCACCAAGGTTGTGTACATGCAAATCTAATAACCATAATGCATTCAATAGTGTATGACGATGCATGATTTGTAATAAAAAGGTATATATGTAACAGTGCAATGTGTACACTTCGTGAAATGCGGTACAACGATGTAATGCAGAAATTGTATCTTGTTCTATTTGTATGATTTGAGCCCATGCCGTGATCCTCCGGATATTTTCAGCAACTAGTTATGGTGCGCTCAAGAGCCCCATGTACATTTGTGTTGTGGCCCCTTGATGAAAGGGCAACATGGTCTTCGTTAATCAAATTTTCCTTTGTGTGGCCCCCTGGCAGGGGATTGACGCCCTCAAGACATTGATCTACACGACACTCAATTTCTTCATAAGGTGCGGCGTCTTCACTCAATCGGGCTGGCACCGTTTAGACCTCGCCATCAGGCCCTTGGTCAAAAGGACGCTATACCTCTTGGTGAACGCCTCGACCAAATACGTCTGCGGGTGTGCCTCTAGAGGTGCTATAGCAATCCAGGTGGCAGCTTAGTTATATGACATTTGCCGCATTGACTTCGCTTTCAAGCTCCTGCCGACTCCAGACTAGTCGCATCGGGAACTCGCCCTATCAAACGCTTACGAGTTGCCCTCTACCCGTCTCGGCTGGGAAGATACACTGCGCGCGTTGGAGGCATACATGTCTGGCGATCCAAAGATCGTTCACATACGACGGGCCACCCAGCTGCGCAACCTGTGCACCGAGGCCAGTAAGGCGTCCTGACGGCTTCATGTTTCGTGTTTCTTGTGCCCGGACCACGTTACCATCACCTGCAGCGACACGACGCTCCCGCCCTCATACCACAACAGGGTCATGCGGTCTCTGCGAGACGTGCTTCCCCACGACTGAGACAAGGCCCTTCCCGATCAACCGAACCAGGGGAAGATGATGGCCTATGTCTCGACGGACCACGCGAGCTCCCATTTGCTGACTACCGGAGCCTTCACGCAATTCACTGCCTGGCGATTTGTCCACCGCGCGCGCCTTAGCCCCCTGAACAGCGCCATCATGTGGGGCACACCTGACCGTGACTAGCTGTGCCTGGTTTGTGGCTACGCGAGGAAGACGTTACAGGACGTGCAATGTCATTGCATGACGCATGGCGCCTTGTCTTTGGCGCAGAACAACGTGGTTGTCTCTCGCCTCCACACGGCTGCTGCCCGAGACTTCACCGTCGCCTACGAGAACAGGCCTGTCGGCGACACCAGCTTTCGTCCCGACCTTATCCTGGTTAGCGGGGAAGAGGCCCTGTTTATCGATGTGGCTTGCCCATCCTAAATTCACCGAAGGCCTTTACCAACCCGCGCAACGGCAAGCTAGCACAATACGAGCCCGTCGCCGACTACCTGCGTCGCTGCTACCAGAGGGTCACGGTGGCCGCAGACATCGAGGGCGCATAGGTACATAAAACTCGGCCAACGACCGCGTCCTCCTGCGACTATGACCATCCTACCTGCGCCTCATGAAAAAAGCTGTGGGTAAGCGAGGTAGTGGCGGCGTCTTGCCTTATCTACCACGCACACATCGGTTATGGTCACCACTAAATGACTCTTGTTCCAGATATTTCCTGGTCCTCTTCGTCACCTCGTCGCCTGGCGCCTAACTGGTGCCCGTGACAGCCTGTCGCTCTTGGTGTTCCCGAGAACAAGAGGTCCCTGTGTCTTTGGAGCTACCAGCTATGTCCGGCGTCTACCTAGCCTTCTCAGTGCCCTATCCAGGCCTCTAACCACGTCTACTGGCAGCCCCAAGAAAGTTATCATCGAGTTTGAGACATAATAAACCGGTCTGTTTTTATCAGCTTAATATCTAATAACAATCGTATTTGGATGCATGATATAAACGTATTATTTGCAATGGGGCGAATGCTTGAAGTTTGCTTCACCTCCACTACTGGTTGGCCCGGTATTGCATTACCTCCGGCATCGGCCCACTCATCCCTGTGGAGGTGATTACAACAGTATTTTCAATAGAATAAGACGCGTCCGCATTGAACAAGGATCACCGGTAAACCACGTAGGTGCGGCGAGTGCCCAAAGCCTGTTGTCACGCCGCCCCGGCTGCCGGGGTATTCGCGACCGCTCGCCCGCGGCGAGGGTGCGCTAGCTGTGTTCGCTTACAATTTCTTTCTGAAAATAGATGTTTGTGTCGGAATTGTATAACTGAGGAGCATTTTTGATGGGCCAAATCCGAAACCGCAGCTTGCTCACGTAGGGCTCTATTCGCACATACATACTCTTTGTGTTTGTTTGTTTTTTCAAAAAACATTAGTACTCATTCAATAACAATATTGAGGAATTTATTTTTACTGTTTTAGAGGAAATTTAACAATGTGTATGTGCCAAAGCAGCCTTATTTGGCTAGTTCCGGTTTCGGATTCAGACAATTTAAAAAAAGCCCCTAATGCGTGTTGGTGTTTTTCTTTAGTGTTGCATTGACAAGAGAATACATTTTTTACGTCTTCACGAGACGTCTTACCCTACAGACGTGTGCTCTCACCGCGTCTTCGCGTGTACACTTTCCTCATCACAAAACAATATCACAAGGAACACCGTAGGACGCACCCCGCACGCACCTACAGTGCGGTGGAGCCCCGAAGTCCCGACGTGCGCACGTTGGTGTGGCTTTTCTTGTGTCCACCAACCTGGGTTCCACCGTTCGCAATCGGTAGCCGTAATTCATTTCCACGTGGTCAGCTATCTCACTCGTGCCCCAGACCATCGCCCCTTTGATTACACACTACACTTCTGGACATCATCCCGTACCAGCTGAGCCGTGGTTGGCTCTCATTAATTACAACGAACATTCACGCATGCTCGCCTTAATGGAACATCCAGTTGCTAGAAGTTGCAAGGGAATTGCGTACTAGACACTCGGACGCACCACGGACGGTCCTGCAGCGCTGTGAAACCCAGGACGTGCGAGATATCACCCCGGGCGCGCTTTGGTGTGCTTTTCTTCTGTACCTACTGATTACTCCTGACAGCTTCACCAAAGCGAATATGTAGAAGGCGAAGAAGCAGAACAACTGAGCGGCCAGTCTTCCACAGAGGGTATGAGCCACAAGTGAAGGTCAACAAGAACAAGATCACCATTGAACAGCTGGCACGTTCGGAGCTCTTGCTTTTACGAGAAGTCTTGGCCATGGATTGAGTACCGCTTTATTTTATACGGCTTTCATAGTTTTTAGAGTGAAAGAGTTGGTCGAAAAGCATGTTTTGTGCAGTTTGGACCTGACAGAATGCCCTAATCTTCGCCGGCACCAGGGACTTTCCTCTGGTCTGCGTCCATTGCTCCACAGGAGCTGTCAATGGATGTTTTCTTGCGCAATGGCATATCGTCTGTTACTTAGGTGCTAGATCCTACCAATGAGGGCATCATTCGGATGAAAAATCGAAGGCAATACAAACGGAATCGCGGTCGGTGGTGGATCACTTACAGACCATCACCGAGGTCTGCCAGTTCGACAAAGGGTATATATATACTCTGCCCGTCATATACCAGCAATGGAAGCGTCGCTCTTTGATTCCATTGTGGAGGCAATTGATAAAGCAATGAAAAAGGCGATAGAATGCCAAACTGGAAGCCTTTATGAGACATGGGCCCATGTACTCACGAACCAGACGGCCCACTTATTTGGCACGGTTGAAAATCTCAGCCCACCTAACCTACTCACAATAGCGAAAGTAAAAAACCTTCAAAAAAGGTAGTCTCAGAAACCTTGTCACAGGGTGCTCAAGTTGAGAGTGCATCTGCTGAACTCACTCAGGATCAAAGCGAAGCAACCCTGGAATACATGTAAGAACCAGATGAAATGGAAATGGACCCTCGATCACTAAAGCTATACAGATCCCCTTTGAGCAAAAAAGGTACTGAACCTAGCCACTCTAAGTTCAAGAAATACCAAAAGGCCAGCCTATCTAAAGGCAACTTTCTAAAAGAAAGTATCTTAAATAAGGCAGTCACCGAAACTATTTTAAATTAACCATACGGTCACTTGAAATTCTTCAATGGAATTGCCAATCAATTCTTTCAGCAGTAACCAATTCATCATTCATAGCACCATAATTCGGTCCAGATATTATTGCATTAAAAGAAACTTGGCTTTCAACCCATCAGATCTTTCAAGTCAATAGATGTAAATGTTACCGTCTGGACCATGCATAGAAAGAAGGATGTCTTGCATGTTTTATTAATAATAAATTGGTCTAAAGGCTAAAATTGCATTCAAGCATATGTCACTGGAAAGCGATATTTTCGCCTTAGAAATCACTTTGACAGGTTGCCTGCTGTTCTTACTAGTCAATGCATACTTCCCTACAGGGGTTCTAGACACAGGATGTTTGAATGTTGCACTGACATCTCGCTGTAGAGATAAAATTATGGTGGGACATTTCAATTCCCACCATACCTGTTGGGGTTTTTCAACCGATATTTGTGGTAAACGATTGTGGGAGTGGACAGTAGATAACAATTTATCATACCTCAATTCCCGAACTTTTTCCTTTTATTCGTGACATGCCTCGCTCAGCATTGGATTTAAGTTTTGTTAGTTCTTCCCTCACTAGTTCGTCATGAACTGTCTTGGAACGTGCCACCAACAGTGATCACTTGCCAGTAATATTAGATATTGTTTGTCCTACAACACCATCATGAATTCAGAACCAAGTATATATAAAGTAGTATCAATTTAAACAAGATATAGAATTTGCCTTGACAATTTATTCCGAAAAGACAGAAGGCACAAAAGCTATGGAACTATGTTCGTTGCTCAAAAGAACCTAGAAAAAAAGCTAAATTCGTAGTTAAATCATGGAAAAAGAACTAGAGTGTCGATTCACATCAAGCAAGTTGTATGATCTAAGCCTTCCCATGGTAACAACGGAGTTTACTACAATTACATTAGACGAATTAGCTCAGGTTGTTCTGAATTGCCCTCATCAGCTCCCGGTCTAGGCGGAATTACAGCTGACATGATAAAATTATCATTTAAATTATCGCCAGGTGACCTCCTGAACATTGTAAATTATTCCTTAATACACGCCTGGAATCCATACCATTGTAATTTGGCAAAACTATTTCCGATACAGAAAAAACAATGTTTAGGCTCTAAGACAGAAAACTTACGACCAATTTCCTTTACTGCTAATACGGTAAAGCTTCTTCAAAAGGTGCTTCATAGGAGAATGACAAACTGGATGACAGAAAAAAAATTATTAACCCCCGATAAAAGTATGCCTTCAGAGAACACTATTCGATATGGTGTGCTCACGCTGATTTAGATAGCCACATCCAACTTGCTCGCAAAAGTAGGCAACATGCCACTCTAGTGACTTTGGGCATAGCCAAAGCTTATGACAGTGTGGTGTATTCAGTGATATTTGAGATACTTCTAAGCCAGAATTTCCCAAAGTACATTTTGCGCGGCTGGGAGAATTTTTGAGGCAAGAGAATTTTATTCCTTTAAGAATGGCTGCGCTTCGTCAAAATTTAAACAAACTCGCCGTGTTCCCAAAAGGGCCGTTTTGTTTGCAATATTATTCAACATCTTAATGAGTTCAATTCCTTACAGCCAGGTAGTGCGTGTATACGTGTATGCTGATGACATTGCCTTCTTTGCAGCAGGCATTGATATTCATTCCTTATATCTAAAACTGCAGAGGTATATGAATTTGCTAGAGGGGTGGTTAGAGACAATATGCATATCACTAAATGTTAACAAAAGTGCAATGTTGACATTTTCGTTAACAGATCCCATCTAAATTTATTATTTGTTTTAAAGAAGAGCCTATTCCTCAAGTTGAGTCACTTAAAAATTTGGGAATGATTTATAATGATAAATTAAACTGGACTTCTCACATAGAAAGTATGGCATGTAAGGTACAACGTGCCTTAGGCACGATTCGCAGATTGACCAGCAGACGCTATGGTTTACGCAGGGACACTGGTTATGATTTCCATAATGTACATGCGTCCCATACAAGAATTCGGAAGTGTGTTATTCTCAGGTGTCCCTGCTTATAAACTTAGGCCTTTAATTGTTTTGGAGCATGAGGCACTGCTACTCTGCCTAGGGCTTCCTAAGTTCATTGCAAACAATGTTTTGTATAAAGTGGCGCGCTTACCAACCTTGCTTTGTCGATTCCGTATCTGACGGTTCAGGCTCATCTAAAATTTCATAGCTCTTCGTTTAGACGATCAGAATATGTATTAATCAACGACACAGACTCTTTTTTTCTCGGTCATTGGCCACGCTTTCGTACACCACAAACTAATTCCGTTCAGAAGCAACTAGACAGAATAAACGTGAAAATTCGAGATATGCCGGCAGCAAACATACCCAATAACTTTTTTTCGTAAATTATGAAATTTTTTTTCTATAAGCCTAAATTTCAATCGCACAGGGTCCTAAATAGCCGCTTGCAAAATTACCTTGCACACGTGGAAACAAATAATGCAATAGCCACGGATGCTTCAGTATTAGACGAAAAAGCAGGGCTAAGTATTTTCTCTACTCCCTTGACTGGTCGTTTTCCGTAAGACTACCAGACTTCACACCTGTTTCGGAAGCTGAAATTTTGGCAATTGTTCTAACACTACGAAACCTAACTTTGGACACCCACACTGCTGTAATGATTAAAGACTCCTTGTCCGTACGTAGGTCACTAACAGCTTCATCTAAATCAGATGCCTTAAGGACAATCTTTACGCTAATTCCTCCACAGCTGAAGCTCTTAAATTTATTTGGGTACATGGACAATGTGGATTAGAATTAAATGAAATGGCGTACTCGTTAGGTCAAATGGCATTTAATGGCCCAGTGCTGTCTGTGCTTCCGGCGCTGTCCCCTATAACGGCAATAATTTTCACTCAGGGCCAATGCCATAGAATCAGTAACACCATGGACTGAATTTAGACAATTGAAATATCAATGGAACTCCGACTGGTGCCATACCAGACAAAGGGAAGTCATGTTGACAAGATTGCGATGTCTTGTGCCCCCTTTAAATCTAAGTTAACACAGGGCTGGTCTGGGAATCTCTCCCGTATGCACCTTTTGTACACACCAGGAATCAATAGAACATTATTTTTGTCATCTCGCCGTTACTGGCTATTAAGAAAACGTCTCCTTGTCATCCCAATCGCTAACTTTGGGCTGCCTTCCACCATTAGGTATACACTCTCCTTTGGTGTTTCGGTTCTGGGCTACACCCACTGGAATGCCTTTGATGCCATTCGCAGTTATCAACATGAAACAAAACGAATGCACCACTAAAATCATATTTGTATATTTCTTATTATACTATTTTATTTGTATACTTGCTATTAAAGTATTATTAAGCAAACTCTAAACATCAATTTAAACGTGTTCAAAATTACTGCAATTTCTATTCAATATACATATTATTCTGTCTGGTCGAAATGGCAAAGAAGAATTATTGCATTCTTTCTATACTTACGTGTGCTTTATCCTCCTGTTAGAATTACGTATCATTTGAGAGGCTTTAAATTTCATTGCCTCAATTCTTAGCCGATTCTCTCGAGTGGGCAAGAGCCATAGTGGAAGCATCATAATCTTCATCATCATCAGCAGCAGCAGCGAGCTCAGCGACGAAGACGTGGATATGCGGTACCCAAGGGCGACAAAATAATCCGTGGTTATGGCTGCACGTTGCCACGCGGTCGTATTTGTGCAACCACCGTCTCCCGAAGTCGGTCTGTCGCGAGTCTATTTGCACCTTACTCAACGGCATTCAACGAAAAGTGCAGGCGAGTACTTCTCCACTGATATCCGCGACCATTCGACGACCGCCTTCTACCGCCTCAAGCCCAGCTTGATCGACGGAGCGCCGCGCCAGCGCCTCGTACACGCCACCATAACACTTCTACCCCTCGGAATCAGCAAAACCTGGACATTTTAGACCCTAGCCAGAGCCTTCCGACCTGTTGACTGCTTGCACGACATCACAGTGGCGTTTCGCACACTCACAATCTGTCACCCTGTGCCACATGACCCTTCATTCACCGGCATCACAACGCACGCTGTAGACATTTCGCATAGATTCTCCGCTCTGCCTTCCAAGGCAGGACCGTCGTCGACTTCGGTGCGGGGTTCCACCGAGTCAGAATTCCCAAGGTATACGTTGCGTGCGCTGAAGAAGCCAACGGCAGCCCCTTTCCGCCGATGATTGTGGTCGTCCTTTCAGACGCGTTGCTTGGGCAGCCAGCGTAGAAGCCATTTTGGATGTGTGACGTCATCGCATTTTGCACAGTCATTTTATTGCTTCCGGGGCAGGCTGTGGTGCACGAGTTTGATATGTAGACATTGCATCAGAAAATAAAATAAGTGCTGTAGCATATCTCGTGGCATGCCTGATAACGTGCGCAGTCAGGCATACTGTGTGACGTCATGGGCGTAATCGAGAGTACGCGTGCAAGCAAGCGTGGCTTCGGCGTCTGGGAAAAGAAACTTAAGTTTTAACATGTTTGTAAGCGAAACAAAAAACTTTCAGTACGACGGATAAAAGCAACGCAGTGAAGCCAGCGCTGCCGCTGTCGGTGCACAGTTCTCGTTTTGCATGGGTGGACGTCGGAATTGCTTTGGTACAGTTTGCTCGGCGTTTAGCCAGAACTATGTAGGAGGTGTGAAAGACTGTATTTTAATTACGTTCAATCAATTCGCATAGCGCCTCGGCCTGTTTGGCTATGATCAAAGCATTTCTTAGGGTGGTGTTAGAGTAACGTTTAAGTCGCGCCATCTCCCGGTGCCCGCGATCGGCCAGGCTAGTCGTCTACAGCGCGAGAATGGCTTTCCGGGCCTCACCCCCCAAAGCGCACTGTTTTTGTTTCGACGCATTTACGGACTCCCCCGCCGATGACATCATCGATGCGATCGAGAAAGTAACGGGGCCAAGAAGTCTCAGGCACTCAGCACCAACGCGGAACAAAGTTGTGCATTGCAGTAGCCACCGCGACGGCTGCAGCGAGGCTTTCGACTCGAAAAAGTTTCGTCCTCAACGAAGTCGCAGTACCAGTTGCCCAATTTGGACCCCAAGTAGCCGCAGTTACAGTCTTCGGGTGCCCCTGTTTCTTGGGGATGCCTCTTTGGCGGCAGCGTTCTCTCAGTATACGGCAAATCGAAATTCACTAGCAAACATTCAAAGGGCGCCAACACGTGGGCAACAGTCTCCGAGTTGTACAGCTGGAAATTACCAAAGCAGTGCCGAACTTCCTGACCGTGAAAGGGCACCGAGTAATAAACGATTATCGGGGCGTGACGAAAGTCTGCTCTTGATGCGCCCAAGAAGGCCACGTTGGGAAGGACTGCCACACCCCTAGATGTCCGAGGTGCGAAGCGCTCGGCTATGATACGACGGGATGTTCCGCCCCATGCCGTCTCTGCAGCGGGGAAAACGCGACGGCAGACTGTCTAGAGTCAAGATCGTAAGCGGCGGCAACGGAGGAGAAACATCCCCCAAGTTCCAGAGCCTACGAACCTGAGCAACACTCTCGTGCGGACGTCCCCGCCTCCCGGGGCAATACAGAAGAGATACAAGGCAGGAAGTTACACAACCCTGAGGAAGAAGTGCCCATAGAGGACTGGAGAGGATGGCTGGAAGGGTCGTCCCAAAGCATGCAGGTGACGAAATACTCTACGTCCTTGACGGATACGGAGTCACTGCCCGGAGCCAGTCAGCTAGTCTCAACGAAATCAGACGATGCAAGACAGTCGACAAGCTCCACTGAGGACGCGCCCCCGCTAAACATGCCCCCAGGCACCGAACCCATGCACGCGGCAAGCCTGCGGGCTTGAAGCGCACCAGCGCACAGGTGGCCGCCGGGCGAGGTCACCACTCACGAGCGAGCGAGCCTCAAAATTCGAAAGCCTCGACCGAACCTTCGAACACGCCGCAAGACCAGCTGCCGCTGAGCCCGGTGTCCCGAGTGCTGAACCAGAGCCGTGACCCCAGCCTGCGGAACCCAGTCAACGAAATTTTAGGAAATTTGGGCCAGTACTACGGAATGCAGGAGGATAAACCAGGCTTAATATGGCCACACCATTCATCAGCATCAAGCTCCGATGAAGTGGGAAACCCCTGGGCAACGTCGTATACCGAGCCCCCCCCCTTCCCCCAGGGTCCAAGCCCCCAGACACGTAATGAACGCTCATTGACCTGTCGTTCACCAGCGCGAGAAGGTATCTCTACCTTCAGCTTACCTTCTCTAGCAACATGGTACTTACCCTGAATGTACAGGGGTTTTGTAAACCTGATAAACAGACAGGGGTTATCCATTTTGCTACAGAAAACTTTATTGACCTACTGCTTCTTCAAGAAGTAAATTTTGTGTCACCAATGTAACAGTCTTTCGCAATCAGTTTAATCTTATATGTTATTTTTCCTTAGCTTCCACGCGCTGCTGTGACGTCAGTGCAGCGATAATGAACACCGCCCCCTTTTCTACAGCCTTTTGCATGGTCAAGTGTTGGTGTCGAAATGCTAGATGAAAGTCTGCTTATGCGCTTTGTGTCTGTGTACGCACCGACGCGAAGGAAAGACACGAATGCTTTTTTTTCAATAGCTTTCGCCCTACTTCAAGGAAGAGTACTCAACAGTATTATGCGGGGATTTTAGTTGTGTCACAGATACCATGCGAGATGTTAGGGGCCCAGGCCAAGGCAGAAATGTAGACAACGCTCGCGAGCTCGTCGGCTTAGCACAGGAAGTTGGGCTTCAATACGCATGGATCCTCAAGAAAGGTGGTACGTTTGTCGCGACCTGGAAAATTGCTCATCGGAGACAAGGCTAGATATATTTTATGCCTGTGAGGCCTTGAGTCCTGTGGTGGCCAACGTGGTGGTGCAATCGTTTCCGATAGAGGCCGGTCGAATTGCCGACCACTTTCCTGTGGTCCTATCTACGGCCTTGCCGGATCGTCGGCTAGACGGGGTGCGCCTAAGGGGCCTCGATCTCGGAGTGCTCGCCAATGACGCTGCGAAAGATATCCTAAAGGCGAAAGTTAAGGGGACGTTCTTGGGCGCCAGAGACCCATCTCAGGTGTGGGATAGCTTGAAAGCACAATGGCAGCATTGGGCTCGCGAATGTGGAAGGAACGTGAGGCTTAAACTCATGCACGAGCTCAATCAAACCCTGCGGAGCATAAGATTGGTGAAAGCAGGCGCCCCCTTTACGCCAACCACGAGAGATAACTTGGGAGTTTTAAGAGCCCAATACGACCGGATCTTACTGAAAACCACCCAAAAGGTGCACATACACCCTCAACACTCAATTTTTCGAGACACGTCTGACCTCACTCATTTTTTTGACATCGCGGCGCTCACCGAACGGCCCTGAGTACACGATTTCTGTATGTATGCCAGACGGATCCCTGTCAGAAGATGGCACAGATATCGACAGGTGCTTTTTAGGATATTTTTTTACTTTGTTTGCGGAAGGCGACCCAGTTACAGATGCGAGCGCGTTAGCAGCGAACTGAAAACCCAACGCGTAGAGTTTCCTAAATTGCCCGAGGAAGCGAGCGCGAACTTCACAAAAAAAAGCGTCTGCTGCTGAAGTCAACTCAATTCTGCGATAGCTGAAGTTAGGCTCAGCCTCGGGCCCGGATGGACTGCCTACCCAATTTCATAAGAAGCTCTGGCCAGAAATTGGGGCCGGTTTAGTTGCCATGATCAACGGCATTTCAAACGGTGGAAAGGTCCCGGAGTCGCTGGCAATAGGAAACCTGATTTCGTTACCTAAAGGTGGAAAAGACAGTAGGCAACCGGGGTCATGGCGACCAATCACCGTGGCCTCTCCACCCATCTTCGATGACTCCTCCACCAGACTGGACCATCTGGCACCACTCGTGCACACACGCCTGCTCGCTATGCGCGCCACGTCAGCAGTTTCTCTTCATCCTCAACGTCATCCTCGAATTCCCCACCGCCCACTTGATCCCGGGCTTCGCGACATCGCGGTGGCCATGCGCCTTCTGCTGCCGCACGTATGGTGTGGCCCTCGTCATCTCCAGCTGCCGGGTCGGGGGCCTCTTCGCCCTCGTCGATCGACGAACCGGCTGCATTCATGTACATGTCCCCCAACAGTTCGTTCACGCCTGTACGTTCGGCCTCCATTCATTGTTCCCCGGCATCATCTGCCGCCATCCCGGTACCTCCCGAACTGGTAATGTGCAAAGCCATCGTCATTCTGCCACTTGGCCATCACATCTCGGGGTACAGCCGCCTGCCGGCGTTGCCGTATCTTCGTCCGTCCCCATGTCACCAAGGCCGCCAGACTCTGCGTCGCCGTTGCAACTCCCGTCGTCTGCAAGGCATAAACTGGCCCCTTTTAACCCTAGGCCTTCCTCGTTGGCATATGGCAAGGCCCTTGTCTAGCGCGGCTCGTCAGCGGCTTCGCCCGTTGCCGCGGCTGCCTCCCCCCCCCCTGCCCGACAACTCCGGACTCTCCAGCGACGTCGTGCCGTCTTCGTCGCCACCCGATGTCGGGCCGTCCCCGGCTGTTCACCTGGGCTCCCGGTGTCTTGGGCCTCCTCCCCTCGCTGCCTGCGTCCATGTGTATCATATCTAATAAAAGCACATGTGCTATCTGAAAACGTGAAAGCATGTGAACATGTGAAAGCACATATACATGATTGCCTCGTGCGTACTCCTGGCCCTCACCTTTTCTAACCCTTTCCACCTTCGACTATAACTACCAACGCAGAATACACGATGGAGCTGACTTGTTTCTCGACAACCCAGCTGTCCAGTCTGTTCATTCCACACGCGAATGAAACATGGTGTCAGAAGTGGACAACGTATAAGCAACGACATGGATCACCTGAGGTCGCCTGAACCGCTACGTTTGACAGCTGATGGAGGAAGGAACTGGACGCGGTTTCGCCAGGAGTTCGAGTTTTTTCTGCAAGCGGCGGCATGGCAAGCTAATCCGAGGTCGTAAGCAGCGAAAACGGCCCTGCTCCTCAGCGTTGTGGGGGAGGAAGCCTTAGATGTTTTCACCAATTTTGTGTTCAGCGGAGAAGAAAACAAGGAGGATTTCAACACCGTGATTGCCAAATTCGAAGATTACTGCCTGGAGCAACAAAGTGAAATAGACGAGCGATACGTGTTCGTTCCCGCAGTCAAGGTGAGGCGGAGCCCTTTGAGCAGTTTCTGTGCGAGCTTAAAAAACAAGCGCAGCGCTGCAACTTCACGACCATGGCGGATGACATGGTTCGAGACCAAATTGTTTTTTGGAACAAACTCGCCAAGGCTTCGAGAAAAGATGCTCAGGGACAAAAACTTGACCTTGGAAAAAGTTATCATCCTTTGCAAGGCGGCGGTAACATCAGCTCGTCAAAATGAATTCTGGCAGAAAACAAAGAACTCGATATCAACGCTGTCACAGCCAGTGAGAGCACCCCTAGATGGTCCAGGAACGACCTAAAATGCAATCGTTGCAACCGAATGCATGCCTACAGATGCTTCCCGGCATACGGAAAAGTATGTTACTCGTGTAATGGCCACAACCACTTCGCTTCTTATTGCAGTGAGAAAGACCGCGTGTATGAAGTGCAACATCAGAGCGACGACTTCTAAGTACTGAATGTCGCCAGCAGCTGTGCAAGCAGAGAACGGGACTGGCGTGTGAACGCATTCATTGGCGGCAAGTACATCCCATTTAAGGTTGACACAGGATCGCAGGCCAATGTTCTGCCACTTTCAATGTTTCGCAAGCTCAAAACGACAGCCCTGATGCCCAGTAGCGCAGTTCTGAGATCATATGGTGGTAACACGATTAAGCACATCGGCAAGTTTTCAGCGCTTATCGAGATTAGTGGTCGCAAGGCGTACGCAAAATTTTTTGTAGTAAAGAAGGACCACAGCACTATCTGAGGATTGTACAGCAGCGAGAAGCTTGGAATCGTACAGCGGGCTGTTGGCAGCGTGACGACGAACGACACCGAAGAAATTGTCAAGGAGTTTCCACGCCTTTTCCACGGAACAGGATGCGCCCCACGTGAACACAAGATTGAGCTGCACATAGATGCCTTGCCAGTCGTCCAGCCAACTCGGAGCGTTCCTGTCCCTGCGTGAGCCTCTACGTACTGAAGTGGACAGAATGGAAAAGGAGGGCTTCATCCAGAAGGTCAGCAGCCCCACAGATTGGGTAAGCCCCCTTGTCATTGTACTAAAGAAAGACGGAAAATTGCGGGTCTGCATGGACCCGGGACGCATCAACGAAAACATCAAGAGGGAACACAACCATATGCCGCGCCGAGAGGATATTGAAGCAGACTTTGCAGGCGCGAAGTTCTTTTCGCTGCTCGACGCAAATGCAAGATTTCATCAAATCGCATTAGCCGAACAATCGTCGAAGATATGCACATTCGCGACGCCTTTCGGCCGGTGTCGCTTTCTTTGTCCACCGTTCGGTATAGCGTCGGCGAGCGCAGTGTTTTAAAAGGCCCTTAACGAGGTTTTTGATGGTCTTGCCGGTGTACGCGTGTACGTAGACGATGTGTTAATTTTGGGAGGGACCAGGGCTGAGCACGATGAGAGGCTGCGCAGAGCATTAGAAACAGCTGAAAAAGCAGGCCTTACCTTCAACGCATCCAAATGTCGCTTCGGCCAACAAGAAGTGCTCTTTTTTCGGTGACATCATTAGCGACAAGGGTATTAGGCCGAATCCTGAACTTGTTGACGGTCTTTTGAAAATACCAAGACCTCAGGGCAAATTGGCTGTCCAAAGGCTACTGGGAGTAGTTAACTACTTCAGAAAGTACCTACCAGCTCTCTCACAGCGTACGTCCACTTTACGTTCTTTCATGAAACATGCTGCCATCTTTGATTGAACACCAAACCACGAAAGCGAATGGCAGGCTATATGCCGAGATTAAAGTAATGTCCCAGTGCTTGCTATATTTGATCCAAATCGCGAGACAAAGGTAACTGCAGATACCTCTCAAAGTGGGGTCGGCGCGACACTTCTACAACGTCATGGAGACAGCTGGCCGCTGGTAGCCTATGCGTCAAGAGCTTTGACAGAATCGGATCAAAAATATTCACAGATTGAAAAAGAGGCTTTGCCTTCAGTTTTTGGTTGCAAAAAATTCAATCATTTTGTTTATGGCCGCCCCATCACCCTCGAGAGTGATCACAGTCCGCTGATAGACATATCAAAGAAAGGCATAAGCGATATGCCACCCAGAGTGCAACAATGTTTCTTGAGATTGATGAAATATGATTACACGCTGACTTTCATTCCTGGTAAACAGATTGCCCTTCCTGATATGCTGTCCCGATCACCTGTTCCTGGAATAAAGGGAGCTGCAGGCACGAGTGACGTTGAGATCCATGCCGTCACGGTCGTATCAGCACTCGTAAGTGAAACGACAGCTAGAAAACTTGCACAGGGAACAGCTCTCGATCCATATCTTGGCACAGTGCTAAGAAAGCTTGCCAAGGGGGAGCTTGTCAATGGCCCCCTGAAACCGGTGGCCGCCGAGCTATCCGTAGTAAATGGCCTACTAATGAAAGGCACTAAAGTGGTGATACCGACAAGCATACGTAGCGACATGTTGAAACGGATCCACGCAGGCCATCTTGGCCAGGTAAAGTGTTAAGCTAGAGCAAGACAAATTGTTTGCTGCCCGAATATCAACTCGTAAATTCAGTTCCTTGATAAAAAGATGTCCAACTTGCAAGACATACGCTTATAAGCAGCCATCGGAGCCTTTAATGCAACCATCGCCTACTCAGCCATGATACCGTATCGGTGTCGATCTCTTTCAGTACTCGGGAAGACAATATTTGTGCGCCTAAGACTTGATGTCTAATTTTCCTGAGGTAGAGCTACTGTCCGACAGAACAGTCAGTACTGTCATCGATAGACTGAGTGCAATATTTTCAAGGTACGGCATACCAGCCGAGGTTTGTACTGATAATGGCCCACAGTTTAGCAGCCAAGAGTTCATTATTTTCACAAAGCGTTACGACTCTAAGCACGTGAAATCAAGCCCGCTGTACCCGCAATCGAACAGGCTCGCAGAAAAAGGGTGTACAGGTCGTAAAACGCATTCTAAAAAAACAAAAACTGCAGGAGAGTGTTTCTGGCTGGGCTTGTTGAGTTACAGGGCGAGTCCTGTTGAAGATGGCCGGTCACCGGGCGAACTCTTGCAAGAAAGGCGGCTGCGCTCACCATTGCCGGACATCAATCCAGTGTCAGCAACGCTCGTCAAGAAACAGCGGCAGAGAAGTCATCATAGGCGCACCCCACCTGGCCTCTGCGACAATGACGTGGTTCGCTTGAATGGGACACCATGCGCCACGAAAGCTAAAGTGATCGGATCAGCCGGCTCACGGTCCTTCTAAGTACGCACAGAGAACAACACCGTGCTGAGGCGCAACCGCCGGCACCTTCTGGCGACGAAGGAACCATGTAGTGTTGGTTCATCAGACGACAAAGATTTTGCAAACAACCACATCCCATTTTAAAGTGAGGCATCGTCGACCACCGCAGCCTCGCCCGCGGAAGCTCAGCAGCCGTCGCCTCAACCACTGAGACGCAGTCGACGACAGACGCGGCCGCCAGGGTGTCTGGGTTATGACCAGCAGTTCCAGCAGACAAGCCAGCGGCATTAATTTCGGCAACTGTTTGAAAGGAGGATGTGTGAAGAAGAATATGTGCCTGCAGCGAGCAGCATCGCCAACGCCCGGCTCGCTCGGCTCGTGCTTCGGTCCGTTGCTGTGCCGATCGCTGGACGCTTCTTCACGCTGTCTCGTCGCTGTCTTTAACGGCTAATAAACCTCCTCACAGATGTATCATATCTAATGAAAGCACAAGTGCTATCTACATGCATGATTGCCTCGTGCGTACTCCTGGCCTACACCTTTTCTAACCATTTCTACCTTCGAACTACCAACGCAGAATAAACGATGAGGTTCACTTGTTTCTCGACAACCTAGCTGTCCAGTCTGTTCATTCCACACGCCAATGAAACACCATGGGCGAGTCCGCGGTGGATCCTGACGATCAAGACGACGCTCTGGAGCAACCCAAGCTCTCTGTGACCCTCCAGCTGCCACCGGACTACACACACATCTTCGAAGACAAGGCATGTCTGCTCCACTCCTTGTTGTGGGACCCGCCCTTTGACGAGTCCAGGGCCCGCTGCGAGGACGCCTGGACATAGGCCGTCGCATTGGCTGTCGTGGCGGTGCGTCTTTCCCCGGTGCCTCCTGGCCGCCAACAGCGCCAGCCCAACCCTTCGAACGTGGGCGATTCAGCAGCTGTACCGCCACAAGAGTCGCCGCGCCGTCAGACTCATCCTGGAAGGACCAACCCAGACGTGCGCTAATCTGCTTCAGGACTTGCAGGATCCTTGGGAGAGTACGTAATCGGCCCGCCAGCCCAACTCTACTGTTTCTCGGGTATGATGCGGCTCCAGCGGTCGTCGACATGTCCGACTTCACCTTTGACGAGGTGTTCGGTCACCCGCGTAAGTCCGAGAACACTGCTCTCGGCGGTGACCATCTCACATACCACCATTGGCGAACGGTCGACCCGGAGGCACTGTTCCTGACCGCACTGTTTAGCGTCTGCCTAAACCATCGCCGCACGCTGGACTCATGCAGGACGTCGAGGACCGTCCTCATCTTCAAGAGGGGCGATCCGCAGGTTCCCTCTAACTGGCGGCCCATCGCCTTTGGCTACACAACATCGAAGCTTTATGCCAAGTGTCTTGCAGCCCGGCTACAGGTGTGTAATATAGAACACGCCGTCCTGTCGAAGTGCTGGAAGGGCTTTCTTCCGCACGACGGCGTGTACGAGCTTAACTGCATTTTGCAGCACAAGCTTGACATCGCACGATCGGGAGACCCCGACCTGTGTGCGGCGCTGTGTGCGGCGCTGTGTGCAGCGCTGTTGTACTCGCACCAGGCATTGCTCGACGCCCTGCGTGATGCTGGCACTGGCTCCGTGTTCACGGACATCATTGGCGACCTGTACACGGACAACACCTGCATATTGATGACCGAAGGAACTATCGACCCGATTCCAATCCTGCCCGAGCTACGTCAGGGCTGCCCATTCAGTTGTCTGCTGTTTAACCTGGTGGCCTAACCGGTCATGCGCGCAGTGCAGGGTGGTGACTCCGACCGTGAGATCCTTGCCTACGTGGGCGACCCGACTCCCCTGACCTCGAATCCTAGCGCGGCCAACTCCGTCAAGTCGTAAACTGGCATCATTCCTGCTATCAGCGGCATCCATTTTGCTCACTGCTCTTCACTCCTTCTTTCACTCACCGAAGCCTCGGCTTTGTTTTTGTTTGTGTTTAGGTTTGCCACCTAGAACGTTGGCAGCTTCCGCGACGAGTCCAAACAGAGGGACATTCTGATGTACGCGCAGCCATTGATATCCTTTTTGTGCAACAGACGGGCTTTAGGACCCCATTGGACGTGGCTACATTCCGTCCAAAATTCCAATGGACGCCTTTTTTTCATTGTCCAGCTCCAGATCCTGCTGAGTATGGGTTATTTTTGTTTCCAAGCGTTTAAGGAAAAAAATTTTTGCACCTCTGGAGCAAATAGATGCATGCTAATACTGGACGTATTTGTGAATGAAAAAAAGATCCGATTTCTCAACATTTATGCCCCAGTTACAAGGTCTGACGAGAACACATTTTTTGCGGACCTACACCAGCTCTTGTTGGAACCACTTCCGCACGTGCTACTCGGTGACTTTAGTTGAGTCGTCAATGCGCAGCGTAACTTGAGGGGTCCGGGTTAGGGTGGGTCAACATACCATTCGAGAGAATTGGTGAACGTCCTAGGGCACCTCAACCTAACGGTCGTCTGGGTATACATGCACAATGATCGATTTGTGCCAACCAGGACTTCTCGCTCCACGCAAAGCCGGATCGATCGCATTTATCTTCCGAAATACTTGGTTCATACAGTGGCTAAGTGCGAAGTGTTGGCCGCTCCCGAATACCTGGCAAAGTCATCGAATGACATACCACTGGTGACGGTGTTCAGAGGAATGCCCGGACAACGCGTGGGTGACCTAGGCTGGCGAATTTATTCCAACCTTCGGCCACATGAGGTTAGTGTCGCTCGAAACGCAGACCGCCTGCGGGAGTCAGTCCAAGGCACTACCCCCTTGTGCCGCAATGTTGGGACTTGCTGAAAAATTTGTCGAAGAACTTGTTGCAGGAGGAGAGCAGAGCCAGGACTTAAACAGAGGACAAGCCGACCGACACAGCAACCAGGCCAACAGGAGAACCCTTTCCTTGCCGACACAAAAGAACTGCACGGGAAGGGCGGCAGGTAACTAGTGGAGGCGAAACGCCCAGATGGTTCAATGGTTACGGAACCGCAAGAAATTGCGACCGTCTTTCAAAACCTTTTCACTAGCCTCTTTCAAGAAAAAGAACCGTGTGAAGACGGACCTCCACTCCATCTGGTAAAGGCGCTCTGCCAGAACCTCCGGCACCCGTAAGAGGAGGCGATTGAAGATCTATGTCGGCAGCAACGATAGAAGAGCTCAGAAATGCTATCCGGAGAATGCCACAAAATTCTGCCACAGGACCAGACGAGCTCACGGCGTGTTCTTAAACCACGTTCTTCGACTCCCGAGGGCGACGCCCTTCTGGAGGTAGTGAATGCTTTCATTACAAGGAAGAAGAAGCCCGCCTCTTTTGGAGCCGGCCGAATAGTACTGTTCAACAAAGAGGGCTCACCCTCTAATGTCTCAGCATCGTGGCGCCTGATAAAACTGCTTAACATTGACTGCAAGATCACGGCTGCCATTCCGAACAACAGACTGAAGCCACTCATGCCGACGTTAATCTCTTCATGCCAGGCGTGTGCTGTTCCCGTTCTCCATGTAAGCGAACCTAACGGTCACGAGAGATGTTTTCGAGTACATGACCCAAAAGAGGCTTTCCGGTGTATTTTATTTCTCTCACTCGACTAGGCTAGAGCATGCAGTGAGGTCAGGCATGCGTACCTTTTCTAGGTTTCGCAGGAGTTTGGTTTGCCGGCGACATTCGTTGACCTCATCAAACTTCTTTACTCGAACTTCACGAGCAGCGTGTTTGTAAATGGCGCGGCAACGTCTTATTTTAGCTACACTCGTGGCATCAGACAGGGCTATCCATTGGGTCCAACCCTGTTTATCTTTTCGATTCAACCGCTACCAGCAAACCTGACCGCAGACTCTAACATCCGAGGCTTCCTGTTAACTGGAAACGATGATCTGAAGGTGCTAGCGTATGCCGACGATGTACCTCTTTTTATCAGAGACGAGCGCTGCTTAGGCGGGTTCCGGAGCGCCTTCCACCGTTATGCCGAGGTGCCTGGTGCCGAGTTGAACTCGGAGAGCCAAGCGCTCATTTTTGGCTCCTTCCCCGAATAGGCCCGCAGGAACATCGAAACAGTTGACACATTGAAGATACTCGGAATTCACTTCGGCTGTAGTGGCGTCGCAGAGGTTACCTGGGAGCAAGCACCGGAGCGGGCACAACGGGTAGCCACCCGCGCTGAAAGCCTGGAGCTTACTCTGAGGGAGAAGGCACAAGAGCATCTGCGCTTTCGCAAACCACGTTAGCCGGGTGGCAGTGATTCCAGTCTGAATAGCGAGCCAACTGAACAAGATCATCGGGCACCTTTTATGGGACGGTAAATCTGCCCCGATTAAGCGCAACCTGCTCTATTTATCGACAAGCGAAGGGGGTCTCGCCTTACCTCACGTCACGGTAACGAGCAAGATTTTAGCTCTCAAGACAACACAAGCCATGCACCAAGCTGGCAACTTCGTTGGCGGGAACCTCCTGCGATACTAGGAAAGTACGACCACAGCGTTTCTCGACGCCGGGGGACATACAGAACGACTTGCGGAAACCACATCGCAGTTTTACCAAACAGTGGCAATCACAATGCGCATGATCCGAAAGGAAGCTTCCAAGCGCGACATAGACGAAGACCCCCCGTCAACTTTAGTAAAAAACCAGCTCTTCGAAGAAGAGAAAAAGAAAATAGGCGCTTGGAAAAACAAAACACTAGAACTAAGCCACCCCTTCCCATAGAAGAAGTGCAGGTATTCGTGTGTAGGAAGAACTGGAACGTCTTCCCCAAACGCACAAGATTACACCGCTTTGAAGTGGTACCCTCAGACCAATGCCCCAACTGCTGAGCTACGGAATCCTCAAACCATGCGCTGTACGAGTGTCCCGCCGCTAAGCCCGTCTGGTGGCTGGTAGCTAGGGGACTTTAAAATCTGCCCACACCCCAGCGTTCGCTCTGAACAAAAAAACCTCCGCGCGACTGGTAATCATATGCACTCTGTGATATGGAAGCGGCGCTGGTGCGTGCACCTTTCCACGCGGTATCGCCAATCCGCAGAATTTTGCGAAATTATCCAGCAGAAGAGTTCATGGCGAGTGGTAAGGAATCATTTCTTTGCTGCTGAAAAACATGATTCTTTATTGTTAAGAAGGGGAAGATCTTCCTCCTCCTGCAGGGGCGTTTGCTTAGGCAGGCGTTTAGTGTGTAGTGACACCACGGACTTGAGCTAACGGGGGGGTTTCGACTTCCTCCCAGGTGCGTGGCTGAGCCGTGTCCGCGGAAAGGGAATCCTGGGGGTTGAGCTGACGCTGGGTGCTTGAACCTTTAAGGCCCCCCGGCTGAGGCAACACACACCTTTGGCCCCGGCTTTGCGCAGACGGCACCCCTGGGTTGACCCACCAAGGGGAATTCCGCAGTCGCCTTTTCCTCTCTCTCTCTCCTACATCTTCTCCTTCATCTCTGACTTTTATTTGTCCTGTCATCTTCTCTATTCTATCTACTTCCAAATTTCCTGGCGGCAAGGTTTAACCTTGTGTATATACCCAGTCTTGGCTATTCCATATTAGGTTACAGCAGCGCTGTACAGATGGCGTCGACAGGACTTGCCCAGCCTCTCCTACCCCGTCCCCTTGTTCGGCTCAATGGTGGGCGGCTGGCACAGCTGCCGAACTTTATAGTCAAGTTATGGCAAATGCATTTCTCCCCTTCCTGATCGCTTGCTGAAAAGGTGGCGCACCTAAAACACTTTCATGCTCAACACACCAAACCAGCTTTCCCAAAGTACCATGTTATTCAGAACCAGAACGAAAAGAGGACTGTACGTACTATTTCACCTATTGTTTGTGTAGAAAACTCTCACCGAAGCAATAGGCTCATGCGATAAAGTCACAAAAATGGGAAGTGGCGATCTCCTTTTGGAGGTTCGTGACAAAGCTCAATATGAGAAGCTGTCTAAACTTGTAGCGTTTGGAGAAACCCCTGTTTCCGCTGGCCCACACACGCCAATTAACACTGTCCGCGGCATCAATTCTGATGATGACCTTCTTCAACTCTCAGAAAGTGAACTATTAGAAGGCTGGCAAGACCAGAATGTAGTCAATGTACAGATAATTATTATACGTCGAGACAAGAAACACCCACAAAAAACATAATTGCCGCGTTCAGTAGTAGTGACTTACCAGAATCAATTGAAACCGGCTACTGTAAGCTCCGTGTAAGACCATATATCTCCAATCCTCGTCGATGTTTGAAGTGTCAATGTTTCGGGCACGGATCGCAGAGTTTCAGAGGGCAAGCCACTTGCGACACATGTGCATCTACTCAACACATATCGGACGACTGCACCTCAGAAGTCACTCAATGTTCGAACTGTGAAGGAAATCACCCTGCCTACTCACGTTCATGCCCCACATGGAAAAATAGAAACAATAGAACTCAACGTCAAATTCAATTTGTTATTCCAAGAGGCACAAACGTTTTTTACTGCACAACCCCTCGTCTCCCTTCTTTGAAGATGTGACGCGCCCGGGCGCCACGTCACAAGTTTCTGCACCCGCGAATGTCACACAGAGTGTGACCGCGGTCATGCCACCAGCGCCACCGGCGGGAGCAGCCTGTACTGCTCCGCCACCTGACAAACAGGGCCGGCAGCACCCGCGTCTCCTGAACCTCGGACCACTGCAAGCGCAGTTAGGTCTGAAAGTTTTGTGAACGTGCCTCCCGAGCAGGCACCATCCACCACCTCACTAGAGGTGATGGATACAAGTACCACTTTTCCGGCGCCTCAGACGCCGAAGGATAGGCGCAACTCCTTGGAGCAGGCCAAGAACGAAAAAAAAATCCAGAAACATGGCCCCCAAAAGGCCCTGTAACCTAAGGCAACACTTTTGTACACACAGCACCACACGACACTAAAACGACACAAATACTACAGTGAAACGTCAGAGGACTGCTGAGAAACCTCGACGATATTGCCACGTTCCATTTCTCAAGTTTCATTATCACCCCAAAACACTACACGATTCTCAGCGCAAACCGCGCCTGCAGTTTTCGAGAAGCTTCCGGACTGTAGTAGATCATTTCGATAAGATCACGGCTACTCTGCGAAGTGTACAGATTATTCTGGAACCTACGCCAGCGTCAGCGATAACGCTAGAGCATTCGACGGCAAGAGCATAAATGCCGACGCGCTTCGCCGCTTGTCAGTAATTGATCAACGGCCGATGCTCCGTTCACTGCTATCTGTGCAAGACTGCTACTGTAATCGTACTTTCCGTTTACCGGGCACAGGTTCACCCAAATCAACAGTTGAATCCCAACATAAAGTCTCCTGACTTTGGCCACGTCACAAACCCGTGACATCTGATGTGGAAAGTGATGTGTGCGCAAGAAACACACTTGAAACGAAACACTTCAACTTTCTGCGCAATTACGTTATTTTTCAAAAGAACCGGAATGATGCTATTGTGCCATCCGGTGGTGTTGCCATTATAGTCAATCAAAGGATTGCGTGCACACACCTAGCACTACAAACATCCCTTACGATGGTGGCTGTTTGCGCAGTTCTTTTAAATAAGCTCGTCACCCTCTGCTCTCTGCACATACCTCCACAACAGCGTCTTGAAAAGCATTAGTTCCAGTCCCTCATAGATGAACTTCCAGAACCCCACCTTGTCTTAGGGGACTTTAATGTACATGGTAGCCTCTGAGGTGACCCCCACTCCGATGCGCGAGGTCGCCTGATTGAACAGTTTCTTTTTTTTCGGTTCGTGCCTCCTAAATCGGAAAGAGCCATGATATTACAACATCGCTAACAATACGTACTTAACAATAAACCCCAGCATAACATCCGCATCACTCCTGCCTCTACCTAAATGGGAAGTCAATATTATACATGTCCTGCACAGGTTCCCAAACGGCTCACCGGCAAAGACGATTGGCAAAAGTTTCAAAATATGACTGTATTAACTTGGACTGACATGGCGGCGTTAAGCATAAAGGATGCTGTGTTCTACTTTACGGCTTTCTTGGTTGATGCAGCAATGAAATGTATTCCCCATACATGTGGACCGTCAGGCAAACGACGAGTTCATGGTGGAATAGTGAGGGCCGTCATGCAAGAAAAAAAAACTAAATAAAGCATGGAAGTTGCTTAGGGACTCGCCTACAGCCGGGAATCTCGTAAACTTTAAGGACTTTCGCAAGGAAGGACGACGCGCCGACTGGCGATAAGGTAAAGTTAGCACAAATTTTTATCAGGCATTAATTCATACACAAATGAGGCCAGAGTCTGGAATATTGTTGGTAAGGTGGCAGGACGAAAAGCACATTCAATATCTATAGTGAACACACACGAGAAGAGTTAAGAAGACCATGCTGATACTCTCGGAGCGCACTTCGAACAGGTCTCCAGCTCATCACACAATAGTGACGCGTTCCAACGATACAAAACCAAAATAAAAAAACAGAGATTGGAGCGCAAGCCTGCATTACATGAGGCATACAATGAACCTTTCTGTTTGGCTGAGCTACAAGCCTCACTTATCTGCTGTAATAAATCTGCCCCAGGCCCCGACCGTGTGGAATATGAAATGTTAAAATACCTGCTTACTGAAACCTAGAAAGCTCTCTCTCTGTATAATGCTACAGACCAATAGCGTTAACCAGCTGTCTTTGCAAGGTCTTTGAAAATAATTAACAGGGACTTGATACACTTATTTGAAACTAATGGTCTCCTTGACCCATACCGGTGTGTGTTTCGAGAGGCTCGGTCCACCAATCACCATCTTGTTCGTATCGAGGCACACATTCTCGACGCTTTTGTTCATAAGCAATTTGTTTGTTTCTGTGTTCCTCGATATAGAAAAGGCGTATGACACTACATGGCGCTTTGGCATATTGCGAAACCTGTCAAGTTTAGGTGCGTGGGGTAGAATGCTCACAATTATCGAAAGCTACCCGTGCAACCATACATTCCGTATCAGAGTCGGAACTGTCTTATCTCGAGTATTTGTCCAAGAAACAAAAGTGCCACATGAAGGCCTATTGAGCTGCACACTTTAAATGAATTCTTTGAACCTGTCTCTCCCACGTAATATTTTTACTGCATATATGTCAATTATGTACAGATTGGTTACAAATTGATTGAGTGGGCATGGGAGCAACGCTACGATGCGGCTCACGAATATTTTTCGTCTCTGCCAGTTACAGCTGCCGTTCGTTGTCGACGCATGCGCTGTCGGTTTGCCCGAGTGGCTTCCCGGTGACGCTTATCGTTCAACGCCGATCGTCTCCGAACCAGCGCTACATGACGCACGCTCCGACATGCCGTGGGAGACCACCCTGACGCAAGTCCCTGTGGCTCCCCCTGGATCAACCTGCACATCTTCGATTACGTCAGCAACGCCACCTGATATAAGCGCATCGGGCCAGCCGTACCACTTTAGTGGGCATGGGAGCAACGCTACGATGCGGCTCACGAATATTTTTCGCCTCTGCCTGTTACAGCTGCCGTTCGTTGTCGACGCATGCGCTGTCGGTTTGCCCGAGTGGCTTCCCGGTGACGCTTATCGTTCAACGCCGATCGTCTCAGAACCAGCGCTACATGACGCACGCTCCGACATGCCGTGGGAGACCACCCTGACGCAAGTCCATGTGGCTCCCCTTGGATCAACCTGGACATCTTCGACTACGTCAGCAACGCCGCCTGCTATAAGCGCATCGGGCCAGCCGTGCCACTTTAGTGGGCATGGCAGCAACGCTACGATGCGGCTCACGAATATTTTTCGTCTCTGCCTGTTACAGGTTAGTGAAGTTCCTTCTAAGCGCTCCAATAACGCTTTTCTTGTTGTATTCCCATGCCCACAAGTGCTCTTACAACATGTAAATGAGTGCTTTGATGTGTTGAAACTGTTACTGTCCGGGGATGTGGAGCTTAACCCGGGGCCTACTAAACCTCGACAGGGTGGCACGCAGGTGTCCGAAGTACCACCGGAGCCTACGACCGATGTTGTTATAACAATGCTGAGGGACCTCACAGCCCGTTCAAAGCTGATCGAGGATGGTCAGGCGCGCATACTCGATTCCATCGGAAGCTTAACGTCAAAACACGCTGAACTGAACGCGACGGTCACAAACATATCTGAAAGGTTAAGCTCCATGGAAAACAGGTTTGAAGTTCTAGAAGAGCATGCTGAAGACATAACTACAGTAAAAAAATCTATTGACACACTTCAAAACGAAAATACTTTGTTAAACGTACGTTTGTCAGACCTGGAAGATATAGTGAGAAGGGACAACCTTTTATTTTTTAATGTGCCTGATAACCCCCTCGGAAACATGGGCGGACTCGGAAAAGGAGGTCAAGAAGATTGTACTTGATTAAATTTCGATTAATCTTGTCGATAGCGATATCGCGCGTGCGCATAGAGTTGGGACATTGCATCGCAACAAAGCTCGACCAATAATAGTAAATTTGCAAATTACAAAACAAAAGAAAAAGTACTCAGCGCAAAAACCAAACTTAAAGGATCAGACATCACAATTAGTGAAGACTTCTCGCCAGCTACCCGACATGCCCGTAAAATTCAAGTAGACTTTGCGAAACGCTCAGCGCCAGATAAAAAATTCAAACTCCGCTATAACAAACTCACTTTAAACAATAAGTGTTACGCGTATTGCGAGGTAAGCGGTGAAGTAAAAGAAAAATGCAGAAACCCCAGCGCCTCTAAAGCTCCGCATTCAACTATCTTTCCACATGCATCCACAGAATAGCTCACCGTCCGTCCACATAACGTGCCACGGGCGCCAAGTAACATTTCAGTTCTTTTCACTAACATACGAAGTGTAGTCCGTAACCACGATTCTATTTCTGGTGCTGCTGACACTACTGCCGCTGACATTATTGTATTAACTGAGACTTGGTTGAACGAATCTGTACAAGACAGTGAAATTTTTTCTGCCCAAAAGCGCTACAATATTTTCCGATGCGATCGCTCCTCAAAGCGTGGTGGTGGTGTCTTAGTTGCTGTTAACCACAATTTTGAATGCTCACAAGTCAATGTCACTACAAATCTTGAGTTCACTTGCGTCCAAATATCTGTTAACTTCACGAAGTTTCTACTCTGTGTATGTTATCGTCCTCTGTCTACGCCACTAGGCATTTTTAATGATCTTCACGACACTCTTAACACCATTCACATAAAGTTTTCTAATCGGCAGATATTTCTTTTCGGTGACTTCAATTTTCCCGATGTTAACTGGCAGTCACCCGCTATCTCAAGTGAAGAAACATGCGAATCATCAAATTTTGTGGCACTCTGTTCAACGTTTTCTTTGACTCAGGTTATCACTGAGCCAACAAGAATAACTGATTCCACGTCTAACACACTTGACCTATTGCTAACAACAGCTCCCGATCTTGTCACCGACATCAGCTATTTACCGAAAATTAGCGATCACTCCGTAATACACGTAATGTTGAATGTCCCAACTCGTTTGTCCCATAATAACCCTAAGGTTATTTACGATTACGGAAAGGCTAACTTTTCGGCCATTAATGATGGGCTGAAGATTTTTCTGGATGAGTTTCTTGTTGGTTTCGACGAGAGATCGGTCACTGAAAACTGGCACCTGTTTAAAAGTACAATTCACAATTTAATTAAACATCATATTCCCCAAAAGGTCATTACCACTAACCGTCAGTTTCCATGGTTCAGCCGTGCATTAAAACGCCTTGCTAACAAAAAAAGGCGTTTCTCCATCGGAGCAAAGCGGTCTCGAAAATCGGAGCACTGGTCAGCACCTAAGGATGTCGTATGTACATATAAGAAAGCTTTAAAGCAAGCAAAACGTAAGTTTATGAATGTTACATTACCTGAACTTCTTTCCGCAAACCCTAAAAAATTCTGGAGTCTGATTAAGGATACAGATGATTCGACAATTTCTCTTGTTGATTTGCAGTAAAACCGAATTAGCAACGCTTATTGCTCCGCCGCTCTGAATGACACGTTTGCAAAAGCATTTTCCAGTTGTACTAACTCGTCACTCCCTGCCTGTCACACTCATTATGATTTCCCCGTGGACCCTGTTCATTTTGATTTTGATGGCATTGTACGCATTATTCAGAGCCTAAAATTATCTTCTAGTTGTGGTCCCGATGACATTAATACAAAAGTGCTCAAAAACACCTCGGTTTATTCTGCTATAATATTGTCCAAAATATTTAATCAGTCTCTTCAGTCAGGGGAGATTCCAGATGACTGGAAAATAGGTAAAGTGATTCCACTCCATAAATCTGGTGACAAACATTCTGCTTCGAACTATCGCCCCATTTCGTTAACGAGTATTTCTTGTAAAATATTTGAACACGTCATCGCTTCCCACTTGGCAAAATTTCTTGAATCATTCTCATTTTTTTCACCTGAGCAACATGGCTTTAGAAAATTATTTTCGTGTGAAACGCAGTTGGTAGCCTTCACAAACGACCTTCATTCTGTACTTGATAATGGTTCCGCGGCTGATTGCATATTCATAGACTTTTGTAAGGCATTCGATAAAGTTCCCCACAGCCTGCTTCTTCACAAACTAAGCCAACTGAATATCGACCCTAACGTTCTTAAGTGGATTAAATGTTTTCTAACAGATCGCTCTCAATTTGTTCATGTTAATGGTTTTAACTCTTCAACTCTACCTGTCACTTCAGGCGTCTCACAAGGCTCAATTTTAGGTCCACTGGTTTTTTTTTATATATATTAATGATCTGCCTAGCAATCTGACTTCTGTGAAACTTTTTGCCGATGACTGTGTTATTTACCGCGAAATAAAAAATGCTACTCACGTTTTTTTTTGCTTCAACAGGACCTTGACGCTATCGATAATTGGTGCTCGACTTGGCATATGGCACTTAATATTAATAAATGTAAAGTAATGCGGTTCTCACGCCAACGTAAATTAAACCCTTCCTCTTACAGTATAAGCAGCTCCCCATTGCTACCAGTGTCGTCCTATAAACACCTCGGGGTTATTTTAACAGCAGACCTGAGTTGGAATATGCATGTCTCCTCTATTATCCTAAATGCTAACCGGACGCTTGGTTTTATTCGGCGACATTTTTTCTCTAGCCCCCGCTTCTGTTAAACTGTTATTGTACAAGTCACTTGTTCGATCTAAACTCGAATACGCGTCTTCAGTATGGGACTCATGCTAAAATTCACTAATAAATGCACTTGAAGCAACCCAAAACAGAGCATCGCGTTTCATCCTTCACGATTACGGCCGTTTATCAAGCGTAACGCAAATGAAAGCAACTCTCTCTTGAACCACTCACACTGCGAAGGAAGATATCGCGCATGTGCCTTTGCTTTGAAATCTATAAATTGAACGCCACCCTCAAAACTGCTCTTATCTTACCCCCTGCTCATGTTTCATTGCGCATAGATCATTCTTGCAAAGTTGGTATCCCGAAATGTCACACTGTAGCATATTCAAATTCGTTCATTCCTAGAACTACATCAGAGTGGAATCGCCTGCCACCATCCCTAGTGCTTACTAACAATATTGACCAGTTTAGGAAAAAAGTGTCTGATTACTTCACTTCTTTGTAGCTTGAACTTTTTTTTTCACAGTGTTTATTTACCTTATAATGTGTCATATGCATGCAGTTGTCAATGTTAGTTTTGTTATCTTTTTATGCTAGAGGCAATACCTGTGTAGATTTGAGTTAAACTTTTGTATACTTCTACGCACCACTGGATACTTGTTTTTGCAGTGCTTTTGTATATTTGCTCATATGTGTGCAATGTTTGTACCATTCAAACATCTTTCAACATCCTGATCCTGTACCAGTCCCCTCAACAATGCGCTCCGGGCCATGAGGGTACCTGAAATAAATAAATAAATAAATAAATAAATAAATAAATAAATAAATAAATTGTGCAACACCTCAATGTGCCAACGTCAAGTTCAACTAAGGTTGAACAAGGTATCTCAATGGGCAAATGAAAATGGCTTTGTACTCAATGCGCAAAAGAGCACTTGCGTCTTGTTCTGCCGAAAGATGGGCCTCTATCTTGACCCCGACATTGATTGATTGATATGTGGGGTTTAACGTCCCAAAAGCACCATATGATTATGAGAGACGCCGTAGTGGAGGGCTCCGGAAATTTAGACCACCTGGGGTTCTTTAACGTGCACCCAAACCTGAGCACACGGGCCTACAACATTTCCGCCTCCATCGGAAATGCAGTCGCCGCAGCCTTGACCCCGACATTGACCCTCGTGGTCAACCTCTGCCAGTGAAGACCGAGCACAAGTTTTTCGGACTAACATTAGACGCAAAACTAACCTTCATCCCACACATCAAATTGTTGAAAAACGGGTGCTTAAAGACAGTGGATATTGTGAAAGTGTTGTCACGCACTACGTGGGGCGGTGACAAGAAGTGCCTGATAAACTTATACAAAAGCCTCGTACATACACGCTCTAATCTATCAGTCGGCAACACCATAGGCCTTGAAGATTCGCGACCTTGTCCACCATCTGGGAATTCGCCTCTCTACGGGTGCTTTTCGAACTAGCCCTGTAGAGAGCCTGTACCTGGTTTCGAATGAATGGTCACTCCACCTACAAAGGTGTTACCTGTTTTTTTTGTACTTTCTCAAGGTGAAGACAGAAGAGAAACATCTGTCTCATTTCACAAGTAATGATTCGTCTTGTTCTGGCTTCTTTGAGAAGCGTCCTTCATTGCGGCAGCCCTACTCACTCCGTGTAAGGGGCCTGGCCGAAGAAACAAGTGTGCATCTTCTCAAACACAGTTTCATGGCTTCTGCAGCATATCTGCCACCGTGGCAGTGGCAGCTTATAGACTGTGATGTCTCTTTTGTTGAAGTCACAAAGCACGCACCACTTGCACACATACATACAAACTTCCTAGAACTACAACAAAAATACGCATGCCCTGAGTTCTTTAACGATGCCTCAAAGTCCAACACTTTTGTGTATTAGGCAGCGGTAGGCAAGTCCTTTTACGAGGTCAGTGTTCTTCATCCTGATGCAAGCATCTTCACAGGACAAGCTTACGCAATACTGGCGGTCGTAAAACACATCGAACAAATGAAATTACAAAAGGCGGTAATATATACAGATTCCCTAAGTCGAGTCAAAGCCCTGAAAACTCCTAAAAAAACACAAGAACCTCGTGCTGGTGTCACTTTTCTTACTTCTGTGCACATTGTACACATCGAAACAGCATGGCGTTGTCTGCTGGGTGCCAGGGCACCGTGAGATACAAGGGAGCGTTTTGGCCGGCAAGCTGGCTGCTTCCCCCAACGACACTACTTCCAAAGCATCAATACCAATCCCTGCACGTGACTTGAAACCGTTTCTAAAACGAAAGCTCAGGTAATATAGGCAGAGTATACCTGGCAGAGTATAATTCCAGGACTGGAAGTTTTGCAAATTCTTTTTTGTCAGAACAATACATGAGTGGAATGGGCTCACAAGTGCACAAGTGTCTGCTGTAAATGAAAATTTGTTTTTTTTCGAATCTGTAACCCCCCCCCCCGCTATAACGCCTTTGGACGCTGCAGGTATACTTCGAATCAAAAATAAAGAATAAAGAGTACGTGGGATAGACACATAGCAAAAAAATTCTAGGCTATTAAGCCACAACTAGGTACTTGACCGCCACTATCAAAATCACGACACCCAGAAGTAACACTAACAAGGTTTAGAACAGGACATGCACACTCCACACATTCATGTTTTCTATTTACTGGCAATCCACCATATTGTGAGAGATGTGGAGAACCACTTTTGGTTCTCCAAATTCTCGTCCTGTGCAATGAGCTAGATGCTCTAAGAAAAAAGCACTTTTTACTGCCCTTCCAACCGCAACTCCCCCTACACCCTGGGAAGCTCAATGGTGGGGATCTGCTTTTTAAACTGCAATCACTTTTCACGTTTTTAAAAGATGTTCATAGCTTTCACCACATATTTTGAGGTTATCCGTAGCACGACCTCTGTACCGTGGTCGTGGCTGGGGTGACTACATCTCCATCATGAATTTATTATCATGACATTTTGCCATCCACTATCACTGCACATATCTCGAACCATTGTCATCATTTTATTACTTCCATGTTTTAACCCGCATTAGCACGAGTCATTTTAAGGCCCTTTTACAGCCACGCATTGTTCATATCTCTAGTCAATAGAAATGACGCTCTTTGGCCATCAATTGGCCCTTGCACAATTAAAAACCACTCATCGTCATCGAAGGTCTTCCTCCCAATCACCCCACATTAGCTACTCCCCCCCCCTACAGACACACAGGAACCTACACGTTCTGCAATATTCTTACTCTATTAGGTTACCTGAATGTGAAGCTACATTGTCATTTGTTGTATTCCCATTGCGTGACTTACATGAAATCACGTCTGCGCACCTTGAGTAGAATTCTATAAATTACAATCTACTTCATCTGTATCAAGTGTCGGGTATCCTCCAATCTTTCCCTCTTTTATCAAATGGCGTATAATGACGTCCGTACACCCTTGCAGTGCATCCCGCAGGAAAGCTCGCGGTTTATGTATATGCGGGCATGTGATACAGCATAACACTGCTTTAATGATCGAAAGTATCAAAAGATTCTTGTCGGTGAAGACATGTGTACACAGCGTATCTGTAATTCAGTCAAATAAGTTCTCTATGTGTAGTCCTACCTTTCGGGACTACATGTGCTTGGCCCTGCGGCCGGGGTTGAATGGATAGAAAAGGGTGCTTCCCCTTGAGGGGGAACCACCCTTTTCCTCTCATTTTTTTTTCTTTTCACCTCCCTCTTTTCCCCTTCTTTCTAGCATTGTGGTGGATCCAAGGCGGGCCCATTCGGGAGTTTACTGATCAGTTGCACCACAATTTACCCGTCGTTCCCCTGTCCTGAGGTCAGGTTTTGTTTCTATGGATCGAGTCTGTTCCGCACCTGGCCACCTAGCCTATCCAGCAGCACTGTCTGGGGTCTTTTGACCCGCAAGGATCTGCGCCTCTGGGATTCCTTTGGCAGCCCTACTTCGGATTGCACTGTTGCATTTGGCGGTCCACCCTTTCGCCTCTGCCGCCAAAATGGAAGAAAGGAAGCCGCCTTCTTTTGTGGAGATAAGGAGCAGCGCCAAGACGCCCTGCTGTTTCCGTGTACTGGGCGCTACGTGGCTGAAATTACTCTACAGAGCGCCGCTGTCCTTCGGGTCCGCGCAGAGATTCCACGGGTGGCGTAATCATGCCCCGGCAAAAGCCACAATGCCGAGCTTTCGTCGATTGCGGACGTTGGATCATCACGCTGTGCATCTCTGACTTCTGAGCCACCGACGCTCAAATCAGCACAAGATGTCTAGGCATGGCCCCTCGAAGGCGCCTAGACCGCGACTGCCGTTTCACAAAGCATAGGTGGTCGGCCCGAGCGGCGAGATGACGGACTCCTTTCATCCCGCTTAAGCAAGATTCGCCGAAGGAGGCAGCATCGCCGGGACCATACACGTGTTTGATTTGAGTATGTGTGTTTGTTGGGAGTGGTGCCGGCATAATGACACTTGTGTGTGCAGCGGGACATGTTATTGGACAGCGCCGTATAGACCTATTCCCCGATCTGGGGATCTGGGGAGATGAGACTGTATTTAATCAGCCCTCGCGGGCTGCTTAGTGTGGTTCACGAAGCTTGTTCAATAGACCGCCTTTTTCAATGTACAGCTTTGAATGTAGAGCTTCAGGCCAGAGAGTCCGTGTCATGTAAATAATGTAAATAAATCTCTCTACGAAGTTCTCCCTCCTCCTGCCTCGACATATTGATCCAGAATCTCCGTTGTCGCAAGCCCCGGTCGCAACAACTGGATGGCAGCGGTGAGATGAGACTCGGCGACGGAGACTGACATGGACCGGAGGTCAGCTGAAAGGCCTAGCCCTGGAATTCGGCGAGATCGACGCAGCATACTACGACCACACGTAATCGGCTTTGTCCTTGAGATGTGTAGTGTAGCGCAAGTAGCGGCCAGCCGGTTGGAGAAACAAGATGACGAGTGCTGGTGACTCGTGGCACGAGGAGCCTGGAATATTCGTAGGCTTCTAGCTGGCTGAACGCCACGGCCGCTGCTCTACTTGGGCAGCTTGTTTCCTCCTGTACGTCTCGTCATTTCATTTAACCTGCGACGACGGCACGTCTACGTCGGATGCCGTCACCTCACTGCCATTGGTGACCACGCACACACAGACAAGTGAGCGGCGCTTCACTACTGCCACCGAGCTCCGCGGCCATGTTCCCGTCAGCACAAGCCTGGCAGCCCCGATTCGACCCACCACTCCCGCGATTTCGGACCTCTCGCTTGGAGTCGTGGTTCGAGGAGTTTGCGGTGGCCTTGTATCACAACGGCATCTGTATCCAAGAGTTCATCTACGAAGTACTGCAATATCACCTTGCAATTGACCTAAAATGCCACCTCACATTCTTCTCCTGGAGCCCTCGCCCGTACAATCACCTGCGAGACGCCATGTTCAAGTTTTACGGCATCAAACATAATACTTCTCACAAAAGCGACACAACTGCACCTGGTTCATCACCATCCAGGACGCCTCCTGCACCCCAGCCAGTTCAGACCGCTCCTTTGCCGACACAAACTGGCCAAACAGTTAACGGAGACCAGCCTTCCATGCCAATCAACCTGTCGTTCCAGTGACCTGGAGCCCTGGAGTCCATGGTTGTTGCCTCCGGCGTGCCGTATATGCCACCTCTCTATATCACAGATTCGACGCTGGCCACTGCTCCGCGCACCGACGGGTTTGCTGCAGAAAGATGCTCAGCTGCACTGTCTGTCCCGGGCGATTCGAAGACCTCAGCCTGGCCAGCTAACCTGCCTGCAGACTTCATTTCTCTTCCAACACGTGTGGAAGCCCAGGACACCACGCCCACCATGGAGCCAGAATCCACTGTCGCGCTGGATCTCATCAGTTTTCCCAACACACTGGGGCCGGCTGCTGAAACGCTCATAGGTTGTCCGGTGGACCGTGAATTCTTCTCCTACACCTCAAGGGGCAGCCAGAATTTTCCAGACCTGCATACAAGTATTTTCTCTCACCTCTCTGTGGAGTCGTTACACACCTTGTCACCAATCCAAAAAGGAGGTACCATTTAGTGTCGCGCACAGCCATTCCGTACTACGCCCAGCTTCTTGTGAAGGCCAGAGAGGCAGCATCACGTCTATGCGCAGTGCATGACCCATGGTCTGTCGAAAACACGCATTGCGCTGTCTACAGACACACCGTTGTGGTCACTCAAGCAGCTGCGACACGCCATGCTTAATGTGGCGACAACCTTGACGTCCGTACAGATTTCGCCACCACAATCTTCAACAGTCCACTCTGCCTTGCTCGCTGCTTCTAGCGACGCGCAGTTATCGTGGTCCTCGCCCTCTGCGTGGTTCCCAGTGCCGCCCACCGAAACTGTCGGACCTCTCCGTACGCGTTCTACCCTAACGACATTCAGACTTCACAGTAGACACTTTAGGAACTGCCACACATGTGCATAGTGTTTACATGTTTGTCTTACCTCTTTTTGTATTCATAATTTTTAACGCGTAACACGCTAGACGGGGAGCCCTTGTAGCGTAGCGCTAGTGGCGGCCAGCCGACTGGAGAAACAAATTGGCAGCATATCCACGGAGTGAATGATGGAGAGTGGGGTGACGCATTCGTACGTCCATTCGTTCTTGCTTCCGTTCGTCCATGCGTCCGTTTGTGTGACCATCCATGCGTCCACCCACCCATCCATGCGTTCGTCTGTTCATGCGTCTGTCCCTGCGTTCATCCATGCATCCGCCCCTGCGTCCGTTCATGCGTCCATTCGTGCATCTGTCTGTGTGTCCGTTCGTCTATTTATTCAACACTCCAAGCACCACCATCTCGCATCTTTTCATCACATATTCCCCATATAGAAGCACCGCCATCCAGCGGACATTCCAAGGACTAAAGGAGAGATGGCACACGCACATTTTCTTACGACTTGCGCTTCGGGTCTACTTCCCACCTTTAACCACCTCGAGTTCACGTTATATACTAGTTTACTGTGTTCATGGCACAGCGGCCCAACGGTCGCTAAATCTTTATAAAACCTAGAAGGTTACGCTCAGCGAGTACCATGCAGCAACCTTTTCCTGTCAGATAGCGCTCAATGTGCATGCCAATGGCTGTTAATGGGAAATGAGAGATAAGAGAATTCGGCTTTTACTTTCTTATGGCTTGCGCTTCGTATCAACTTTCCACCTTTAACCACCTCGAGTTCATTCATGGTATATACTAGTTCATTGTATTCGTGGCACTGCGGCTCAACGCTCGCTAAACGTTTCTAAAACTAAGGAGGTTACACCAAGCGAGTATAATGTAGCAACCCTTTCTTGTCTGATAGTGCTCAATGTACATGCCAATGGCTGCTAATGGGGATCGCAGCGTGCACGTTAACTAAAAGCTGCATGCTCCTGTCTCTCATTCACCATTTGTTGTTCAGCAACGCAAAGAAGAAATATCTCACCGGCACCACCTTGGAGGTCAAAATGTTATACTTGTTACATACTACAACGGCTACGAGAACGAACGGGTGCCGCTATAAGGAGCTTCATCCCTAAAACGATGACGAGTGCTGGTGGCTCATGACGCGAGGAGCCTGGAATGTTCGTAGGCTTCTAGCTGGCTGAACGCCACGGCCGCTGCTCTACTTCGGCAGCTCCCTTTCTGCTGTACGTCTCGTCATTTCATTTAACCTGTTACGATGGCATGTCTACGTCGGACGCCGTCACCTCGCTACAAATGTATCGAGTCTTTTAGCCTAGACCCTTTAAAAGGTAGATAAACAAACAACTGCCTAGACACTGTGGTTGTTATCTTAGCACAGAACAGCACTGGAGGATTGTCTGAGAAAGTAGGTTAAGTAGAAAAACTTTAGGTAACCAGTAGCAACTCTCGATTTGTGCGGGACTTGTATTGGGTACGTCACGGGGAAAGTTTTGGGATGTTGAAGAGCAGAGGAGTGCAGAAGAAATAGGGAAAAGTGTAGAGAGGGAGGTTGACCACGTACTGCTATTCATGTGCTTATGCTTTCTGTCTCCGTTGTGGGATTTACCAGGCTTCAATTTTTCCAGACCCAGAATTGAAACGCTGGTGGGTTTGTGTTTTTTTTGACAGCTGAGCTAAAGCAAAGTACTCGCCATGGACCTAATGAGATTGATGAGAGATGACTTGCTAAACCTGTGTTGGGATCTCGACCTAGAATTGAGGATGATATGTCTGCATCTAAACTCCGTGAGGTCATTCTCGAATGCCAAAAATTAGCAAGGCTAATATTGAGCACTTCGGGAATACTTATTTATTGGAACAGGAACACATTGAGAAACGGAGAATAAGGGAGGAAAAATACAGGAAGGCAATGCAAGAAATTCCTGAGGAGGAGAAAATGTTCAAACGTGAGCGTAAAAGACTAGAACACAGCTTAGATGCGAAGCAGAGGAGTGGTCAATCAGTACAAATAGCACACGAGAAGTGGGAAGAACAGTTGAGTGCGGTGCAAATCGGAGCTGCAGAAAAAGCTAGCACCTACGAGGGTAGCAATGGGTTCATGAATGAACCGAGGTTGCCAGCAGCGAGAGAAGCTGCGATAGCAGAAGCCTACGAAGGCGATCGTAAATGTGGTGAAGTGCTGTGTCAGGGGAATTCTGGTAAAACAGCTAAGATAGTTGTAGACCACCAGGCACAGACACAAGGTGAGAGGGTGCCTATGTCGGATCTTGCCTGCGGAGTCCAAGAATAATTCAACCGACTAGTTGTGGACAGCTCCCAGGCTTGTAAACTAGATTCACGAGAGAACATTGCCACGGTGAATCCTGCGTGCGGTGTCCAAGAGGATTTCGACGCGCTAACCAGGAACACCGGGGCGAATTCAGGAGATCGATCGATAGCAGATATCACTGAGTACCGTGCAATTGTGAGCAGCTCCCTGGAGTGCGAGCTAGCTTCTTCGGAAGAAAACGGCTGCAGTGTTACGAGACGTGTTAAGCTGTCCACCAGTCTGGAGAGTAAGGAAAATTATTTGTGCGCAATTTATTTAGACTGCGCGGGCAAGACAGCCGAGCAGCAGGCCCAGAGAGGCCCAGAGAGAGCAGCAGGCCCAGAGAGGCCCTGGAGACCAAGAGGCGCGAGCAGCAGGTCAAGAGAGGCCCTTCAGAAGAAGCGTAGACAGAACTAGCATCGTAAAGGGAGGAAAGTGACAACGAGCATGCGCTCGAAGGAAGGCAGTAGACGTTCAACGGTAGTAATCCGAATGAGGCGTTTGTCGTCGGCGCCGGACTTGCTTTCAATGTGTCCAAGTCACCGGACAAACACGAAACGTGCACTGGGCGATCATGCAAACAGAAGAAAGGGGCATAGTAAGCAGAATGAGGTCTTTGTCATCCGCGCCCAAGTTAGTTTGCATGCTTCCGAGCTGCCGGATGAAGAGAAAAAGAAGGGCGCATTGGGCCAAAATGCAGACAGAACAAAGCGTGTGGTCAACCTTGCGCAGTTCTATCCCCGGCAAGTTTGATAGGACACGGGAGTGCAAGGTCACTGGCTCGCAAGTAGCCGATCGAGGCGAGCAATGCAGGTCACCAGCGAGGAGCTTAGCGGGGCTCGAAGGCGAAGAGAATGGGTTTTGCAATTGCTCTCTCCCCCGTTCGCAAGAAAGGCGCACAGGGCTCGACCACCGCGCGCACTCGCGATCATGCTGAAATTAAGCCACGCGTTTGAAGAAAAACAAGAAAAGTAGGTGCTCAAGGTCATGATCCGCACTGACCATTGGTCGCATCTTTTTGCCCACTGTCATTCCCCTCCCTGCGTAGCTTTCAGCGCGCTCGCTGGCACGAAAGGAGAGAGAAAGTGCTTGAAGCATGCGACAAATAGCTTCAACGCCGCTGTTACTGGACGGTTTCTAAATATTTTTGCGGCAAGTGATTCGTGAAGTCATGCGCTAATAGTGAGACTATTCCATTATAACTCAGAATTTCAAGTGTTGCATGACCCCTTTAAAGACTGTTCACTCAGCCCCATAAAGGGTATCGTAGATTGACAATTCTAAGGCATTGTTTGGAAAGCAAGCTCCCTTAAATTTTGAAACACTTTTGAGAAGGAAAATATACTGATAAACAACATTTTAGCCATCTTTCCCCTTAATAAGAATTCCTAGTTGATCAGTGTCTGTAAACAACATTCCTCTCAATGAGAGCACACCAAAATGTTTTTGCGAAGTTCCTATGTGAAAAAATTTGAAATTGGTTAAGAGGGAATGTGAATGAGTGAATGAGGCTTCTGAAAATTGAAAATAGCCTGCAAATAAGCTCTGCAATCAGCAACCAGAGGCTATACTGCTATAACCAAGCAGCCCCTATGTCATAAAGAGAAAAGAGATGTACTTTTCATGAAGTTCTCGTGCCTTGTACAATTTTGATTACATTACTCAGTGCTTGTTATCAAAAGCACTAATGGGATCTTACGGCAGACATGTAATATCTAGCGAAAATAAATGTGTTAGCTACACTGAGCTTCAGTATTTGTGATGCCCAAACATGTTAAGTGGGTCCCTAACAGTTAATGACATCAACCATGTTTGTGTGATTTTTGATATTTCTTATGGGCCTACCATGTCATCTTCTGAAGCCAGCTCTCCAGGATAATGTTGCTCTGAAGCATCATCATAGGACATGTACAGCTGTAAAAAATAAAAAATAAAGACACAAAACAATGAAACCAGGAGAAACGGGAACTGGACAGAGATCAGGACTACCCTAATGGGTGACAAAGCCCTGTTCAGATTTTGTAGCGCAATATCCACAACAACACCACACGTGGAGGCACAATAGGCACAAGTGCTGCCGTGTCTGCGTGATGTCATTGCAGATTACTAACTAGTCTGAACAACCACTTTGGTGTAACAGTTTGCTCATACATAAAACACACAAAATACAGGTATGTGTGTTTGTGTACCTCTTCATCATTTAGTGATGTGTTGTGGGAAATCATCGGGATGTCATGCTGTGGCCCATCATTGGCTGCCTGCAGTTCTGAAGTAGCGTGACTGGCCGCAGCAGATGTCATACTGGAGGCCGCTGCACCACACAATTTTGCGAACTGCACTTAATAACACATTTAAAGAGGACAAAATCTATGAATTATGGACTACTGTGAAATGCAACTAACCTGTAAGCAGGATATTTGTGAAACTCTGAGAACATTGTAACACTTTCATGTAAGCTGTGAATTCACATATAAAAGTTGTCCGCTTTAAATGTTCAACAGATGCAATGTACTGAATGACGACAACTCATTTCAAAGCACAAGTACAGATATTCTGCTGATGTGCTGAACATTGTTAAGCCAATTTTTACCATAGTTGCAGTGATCTGCTTAAATAACGACTGCCGTTCACAACTGCTTTATTTGTACTGACATGTCGCAGCAATACGAGTCTCCATTTTCACTAAACAGTATGTTACAGCGTAGTTCAGTATGACCGCCGAGCGATATCTGCCGCCACTATTTATGTTGACCCTCCGCAACTACATGTGCGGACAAATGCAGGTTTAGGCTTTTTAGTTATCCGAACTAAAACATGCAGTCCTGTGTGAGTCTTGAACACAAGTGCATATTGAAGGCGATAGAACAAAAAGGAAGGTAAACTTACATTGTGTTGGCAAGCCCTCTTAGTACTTCTCGGTAGCACAAAGTCCGATCCATGGTTGATTTATCGTTTATATGGGCCTCTCTTCCTTCTCTTTGAAAGTTGATCTATTATGATCGCATCAACATGCTCCAACAGGCGATTTGTTGTTGCACGTGTAGATGATCTCCAGATTGTTGCTCAGCGCATACCACTTCTACACAACCTGCTGGCACTGCTTGTTCAGCATGACGAAAGGTCTTCAGTTTTGTATTTCATTATTTCATTTATTAGTAAAACCTATATAACCAGCAAACCACTTTATACTCCTAAAAAACTAAATAAATGAGACATAATATTATAGAGCTTGCATGCGCATCTAGACAGCACGATGATTTTACGTGTAAACATGTATCTGTCAAGTACGAGCACACGGCTCGCACACTCTTTACATTCAGCACGTACTATGATCCCTACGATTCTGCAAAGTGATCTTTCTGCTGCATGTCCTTTTTTATTTTTCACGTGTTTAAAGTATAGCGAAAGAATGATCACGCATACAAAAGTGCGTTATATAGATGACAGGAAACTTGCGGTTGTGAATATTCGCGACATCAAAAATTTCCTTCCGGAGAACGCAAAAGACTTCAAGTCTAATTTTTTTCAGTAAAATGAACCGATCCGGACAGGACCTCGGACTTTTACCGGGCTCGGATTCTAGCCCTGGGAGGTAAGCTCTTCATTTGAGCACAATTATTTTGCCTTGTCAAGTTAGACATAATAAGGGCATTTCTGTGTTCCGCGGTGCAAATATGCCTATCGTTGTTGACGCTATCCGGTGCGTGCGGTCAGTCGTTGAATAATGACACGTACCTTTGTCTTGAAATGAGTGTAATTCAAATATATTGTTGCAACTTTCAATTACGCCTAATAAAGCTAGTGCATTACAATAGTTAATTACTATAAGTGCCAGACCTCTTCTTCAATTGTTGCTCGGCGAGATTAATATATTTAAGGGATCGCCTTTCTTTCCATTTTCGCCCCGCCGCGGTTGCCTAGTGGCTAAGGTACTCGGCTGCTGACCCGCAAGTCGCGGGATCAAATCCCGGCTGCGGCGGCTGCATTTCCGATGGAGGCGGAAATGTTGTAGGCCCGTGTGCTCAGATTTGGGTGCACGTTAAAGAACCCCAGATGGTCGAAATTGCCGGAGCCCTCCCATACGGCGTCAATCATAATCATATGGTGGTTCTGGGACGTTAAACCCCACATATCAATCAATCATTTCTTTCCATTTTCTTAGTCGCACAATTATTCTATGCAGTACGGCACAACTCGATGATTGCTCAGAAAATGTTTGCACTGATCCAGATCATGCCCCTTTCCTGTCCCACTTTGACGTTTATCTGCGCAGTTTCCAGCGTACGGCACGTGTTCGCCCCATGCGGCACGTGGTGAACTCAAGTCCATCCCAGCTGACTTTTGATGATGATGTTTGATGTTTTGTGGCGCAAGGGCCATTTCACGGCCAAAGAGTGCCAGTTCGTCTTACTAAAAATATGGACAGTGATTATGACAAGCGGCTGCATAAGGACCATAAAATTCCTCGCGGTAATGCGGGTGATGATGATGATATATGGTGTTTTTTTGGCGCAAGGGCCATTTGATGGCAAAGAGCGCCAGTTCATGGGATAAGGAATGTGGACAATGATTGTGATTAGCGGCTGTATAAGGGCCATAAAATTCCTCGCGTAAGACGGGTAAAAATATACAAGTAATAAAATCATGACCATGCCGTGAAAGGTGTGTGTGGTGCGAATAGATGACAAAAGTTGGTGATAATAAAAACGATGGTCGACATGTATGGCATTAGCACAAGTGCCCCACTCGCTCGTACCCTTGTGTCCAAGGGCCGTGAGGCAAGTGCTTTGTTGTGTAGCCACCGCAGCGAAAACATCTCTGGAGAGGTCGTGCTACAGAATGCCCGGGTATATGGTATGAAAATTATGAATTTCCTTTAAAAACGCTAACAATGATTTATAACTAAAAAGCGGTTCGCTACCAACGAACATTCCAGGGTGTAAAGGTATATGTTGTCGGTAGGGTAACGGAAAATGCTGTTTTCTTAGAGATTCTAAGTGTTTGCACTGAATTAACATGTGAAGGACTGGTAATTTTTCACCACATCTGTCACACAATGGTGGATCGCCACCGGACAAAAGATATGTGTGTGTTGTGTATGTGTGTCCTATCCTGAGTCTCGTTAGTATTACCTCTGTATGACGCGATTTTGATACTGGCAGCCAATGACCAAGATGTGGCTTAATCATGTGTAGTTTGTTTTGTGTGTGTGTATCCCACTTGCCAATACACCCTGAGGTTTCGTTTGAGAGACGGCTTAAGATCAAGGGCCGGGACTGATATGGGTGTAGGGGCAGTGCTTTTGTGGACGGATGAGGCGACCTGATCCGCCCTCACGTTGCCTTGTATCTCTCGGTGCCCTGGCACCCAGCACACTACAACATGTTGGTTGAGTGTGTAGAGTGTGCATAAAATGGAGTAGAGTGAGACGAGGACCGGGTTTTTTTGTTTTTTGAGACTTTGCAGAGCCATTACCACACTGAAGGAGTCTGTATAAATTACTCCTTTTTGTATTTGTAATTGTTTGATGTGTTTAGCCGCCACAAGTATCGCGTAAGCTTCCGCTGTGAAGATACTTGTGCCTGGATGTGGAGGGCCAGCATCCTAAAAAGATGGGCCGACAGCAGCGTAGGACACAGAGGAGTTGGACTTAGAGGCATCTGTAAAGAACTGAGGACGTCTGTATTTGTCTTGAAGTTCCAGGAAGTATGTTCGGATATGGGCAATAGGTGCATGTTTTGTAACTTCTAGAAAAGACACATCGCAGTCTATAGTCTGCCATTGCCACGATGGCGGATATGCTACAGGAGCCATTAAACTGTGTTTAAGTGAGGCTCCAGTTTCCTCACCTAGACTTTTTAGGCGAACTGAGAAGGGCTGCCTCATCGAAGGCCTGTTTTGAAACAGAATTGAGCTCGTAAAATCATTATTAGTAGAGTATGAGGGGTACTTCTTGTCTGCTTTCATGTAACATGTAACATGACACATGTGGACATGTAAGTTCTCTGTAGATGAAGCGACCATTCATTTGACTCAACGTAAAGACTTTCTACAGGGCTGGTGCGAAAAGCACCCATACAAAGGCGGATGCCCAAATGGTGCACGGGGTCCAGCATCTTCAAAGCACTTTGAGTTGCAGACTGATAAACAACGGCCCCATAATCTAAGCGGGTGCGAATGAGGCTTCGATACAGATTCATGAGGCATTGCCTATCACTACCCCAAGTAGTACGTGACAACACTTTTATAACATTCGTGGCTTTTAAACATTTTGTTTTTAAGCACTTGACGTGCCGTACGAAGGTCAACTTGTCCAAGATTAAGCCTAAGAATTTATGCTTGGCTTTGAACGACAGACGTTGCCCGTTCAGTCGAATGTCAGGTTCCGAGTGCATGCCTCTCTTTCGAGAGAACAAGACACACGTGCTTTTTTGTGGGTTAAGTCGAAAACCGTTTTCATCTGCCCATTTGGAAACCTTGTTTAAACCTGCTGAACCTGCCGCTCACACAATGCCAAGTTGCATGACTTGAAGCCAAGCTGAACGTCGTCGACATATGTACAATTAAACATATTGCGGGGGATGGACAAGTGCAAGGAATTCATTTTGATGAGAAAAAGTGTGCAGCTAAGTACACCACCTTGTAGCATGCCTGTTTCCTGGACAAATGTTTGGGAAAGAACCGTGCCCACTCGGACACGGAATGTCCAGTTTGACAGGTAACTTTGGAATATGTGAAACATTCTTCCGCGGACACCAAGATGGGACAGGTCTCTTAGAATTCCAAAACGCCATGTTGTATCATAAGCCTTTTCGATATCAAGGAACACAAAGAGAAAATATTGTTTATAGACGAAGGCGTCCCTGATCTGTGCCTCGATACGAACAAGGTGGTCTTGGTGGATCTACTTTCTCGAAACCCGCACTGAATTGGGTCGAGCAAATTGTTTGTTTCAAGGAAATGTACAAGTCGGCAGTTTATAATTTTTTCGAATAATTTGCACAAGCAGCTTGTAAGTGCAATAGGCCTATATCTCAAGGGTGGAGAAAGGTCCTTGCCCTCTTTCAAAATGGGAATAATAACAGCCTCTTTCCAGGAGGTAGAGGTAGTGCCAGAAAACCAGATACCATTGTACAAAGTAAGGTTTCTCGTGTTTCGATTGGCAGGTTTTTTAACATTTAATACACCACACGGTCAGAACATGGGGCAGAAGTACTGCAGGAGTTTAGAGACATTCGCAGCTCAGCTAGACTGAAAGCTTGATTATATGCCTCGGATCTAGTAGATTTGTGTTCGAGTTTCAGCTTTTCTATTTTTGTTCTGTACTTTTGGAAACTGTCAGTATAGTGGGATGAGCTGGACACCTGTTCGAAATGTGCACCGAGGAAATTTGCCTAATCTTCCAAGGTATCACCCCGAGTGTTTACGAGTGGAAGTCTGTGTACTTGTTTTCCTGCTATCCTACCGACCATGTTTCAGACTTTAGCCTCCTGCGTGTATGAATTGACCCTGACAAAAACTTCTGCTAGCTTTCCCTTCTGGCCTGCCGACGCGTTCTCTTGCCTTGAGACTTTATTTTCTTGAAGGTGTCAAGATTTTCGGCTGTCGGTGAGTTCCGTAGCAGCCTCCAAGCTCTGTTTTGCTGTTTGCGCGCGTTTCGGCATTTAGAGCTCCACCATGGCACACGCCATTTTCCAGGGTGTCCATTTGTTTGTGGGATGCATTTTGTTTCAGCATCAATCAAAAACGCTGTGAAGTAGTTGACAGCAACATCAATGTTCAAAGTACATATGTCATTCCAGCCTAGACGAGCGATGGTATGAAACTGTTTCCAGTCGGCTCTGTTTATGAGCCACTTGCAAACACGTGGTGGAAACTCAGTTACTGTAGTTGTGCTCAAAACTACGGGGAAGTGGTCACTTCCGTACAGATTACTGACGACTTTCCACAGTAGAGACACAAGAGATGGAAATACTATGCTTAGATCTATGGAGGAGTAGGTGTTATTGGCGAGATTATAATAGGTTGGTTCTTTTCGATTTAGGAGACACGCGCTCGACGAGAAAACGAACTTTTCCATCAGTTGACCTCGCGCATCATACCGAGAGTCACCCCATAGCCTGTATGCGCAGTAAAGTCTCCAAGGAGAACATAAGGTTCCGGAAGTTCATCAATTAAAGAGTGTAAATCACGTTTTTGCAGCTGATGGTTAGGAGAAATGTAAGCAGTGCAAATTGCGATCAGTTTATCAATGAACAGCTCGGACAGCCACTGCCTCAAGGGATGTTTGGAGTTGTAAGTGTGTGCATGCAATCCGTTTAATCACTATAATGGCAACACCTCCGGATGATGTCATCGCATCATCACGGTCCTTTCGGAAAATAATGTATTTACGAAGAAAGTTGTGTTTTGACTCAAGGTGTGTTTCTTGTACAGACAGCACTTTTGGTGAGTGTTCGTGCAAAAGTTCTTGGATGTCGTCAAGCTTTCTGAGAAGGCCCTTGATGTTTCGTTGTATGATTTGAGTGTTCATAGTGAATGTAAAGTAGGGCTGTGTGCACGAAAAACGAGCGGCTGTTTAGGCGGGGACTATGAGTTCATGTAACAGGGCCGTCACAAGCCCTGTTATCTGTTTTTTTTTCTTGGCGCGCTCCAAGGAGCCACGCTGCTCTTTCGTTCGAATTTCGAGCCTCGCCTGGTGAGGTGAGGCCTTGAGACCCGAGGACTCTGGAGTCTCTGGTCTCTGTTTGGGTGTAGGCAGTGTAGCCTGGGCTACAGCCGCCTTGGGGTCAGGTGCCACAACCACCGGCTCGGTATGCGCGGGCCGAAAGAGTGGCGAGGGCTGGCGTGGCGGTGTCCCCTGACGCGCTGCATCAGCGTATGTAGGTCCATAAAATGGTGCTACTTTTCGCCGTACTTTCTTAAATGATATGTTCTCCTTCACCTTTACTGTAATTATTTGTTTTTCTTTTTTCCAGTATATGCAGGAGCGTGAATATGCGGCATGGTTTCCTTCGCAGTTTACACAGTGCGGCGGTTGTTTGCAGTTCTGAGACACGTGGCCTAGGACTCCACATTGTACACAAGTCTGGCGACCACGACAGGTTTTAGAGCCATGGCCATACCTCTGGCATTGGAAGCAACGACGAGGGTTTGGTATGTACGGCCTGATACATGTCTTCGTGTACCCTGTTTGAATAGATTCCGATAGTTTACAGGATGCAAACGTGAGTATTAAGTGTTTTGTCAGTGTTTCTTTATTATCTCTTCTGATGATGATTCTCTGTACATTATTGACATTTTGGCTCTTCCACCCCTCCTAAAGTTCAGTCTTAGTCAAGTCAAGTAAGTCCATGTCAGATACCACTCCGCGAGTTGTGTTCATTGATCTATGTGGTGTTATGGTCATTGGTATGCCCCCGAAATCTGAAAGACGGTCTAGCTTTTCAAATTGTTCTTTGTCACGGATTTCGAGGAGAAGGTCTCCGCTAGCCATTTTGGTTACCTTGTATCCTGTGCCAAGAGTTTCGGTAAGACATCTAGCAATTAGGAAAGGAGAGACGGTCCTGGTTTGCTTTTCACGTTTTTCAGAGTGGATAACATAAAAGTTAGGATATGTTTCTTTCGACTGGTTGAAAAAATTTATATCATCGGTGCGTATCCGCTTTAAGGCAGTACGATCAGACAGTAGGGGGAATGCACTATGTTCTGCAGCGTTGGTGGCCACCCACCACGGAGCCCAACGAGGGGACGCTACAACTTTGCCGATGCTGAAACCTGCAGACGCCAGCCGTACAACGCCACTATAACCCAATGCGCCTAGACCAAGGTAGGCTATTTGCACAGGGTTAACCCTAGCCGCCAGAAAGTTTGGAAGTAAACGGAAGAGAGTAGAAGACAGGACAGAAAAATAGTACGAGATAAAGACGAAGATGTAGGGAGATAGAGATAGGAAAAGGCGACTGCCGATTTCCGCTGGGTGGATCAGCCCAGGGGTGCCGTCTACGTGAAGCCGGGGCCAAAGGGGTGTGTTGCCTTTGCTGAGGGGCCTTAAAGGTCCAAGCACCTAGCGGCAACAGAACCCCCAGGATCCCTTTTTCCCCGGACACGGCTCAGCCACGCACGGCTAGGCGTGGGGGGGTGCCAAAACTACCCCGTTAGCTCGGGTCCGTGGTGTATCTCCAAGGAGGATATAAAGTTCTGGAAGTTTACTAGGAACTGGAATTTGCGCTTTTAAAGATGGTAGTGTGTAGGTATGTAGACAGAGCAGATGGTCTCGAGTTTGTTCAGGAGAACTACACCAATAGCCAGTGCTTCATGAGTTTTCGAGTGGTAGATGATTTCATGCAATCCCTTGATTGACTATAATGGCCACACCACCAGATGACCTGACGGCTTCATTCCTGTCCTTTCGAAAAATGATATACTGGCATAGAAAATTAGTGATCTTGTGTTTTAAGTGTGTTTCTTGTACACACAGCACTTTTGGTGACCGTTTATGTAAAAGTTCTTGAATATCATTAAGGTTTCTCAGTAGTCCTCTGACATTCCACTGTAAATTTTGTGTCTCCATTTTTAATGTAGTTAAGTGCTTTCTGTACAGAAACGTTGCCTTAAGTTACAGGGCCTGTTGGGGCCCTATAATACGGCGTTTTTCTTTCTCGCTTCGCTCCAAAGAGCTGCACTATTCCTTCGGCGTCTCGGGCACCGGAGGAGTATGGCTTGTGTCCATCACGTCTTCTGAAGTGGTGGATGGTGCCTGCTTGGCAGGCACGTTTATGGCAGTTTAGGACCTGACTGTACTTTCAGCGGTCGAAGGTCCAGCAGACTCTCAAGTCTGCTGGCCCTTTTGAACAGAAGGCGGAGCAGTACAGGCTGCTCCATCCGGAGGCTCTTCTGGCACAACCGCAGTCACACTTGGTGTGATACTCCTGGGTGCCGAAAGACGTGGCACGACGCCTCGACGCGCCACGTCGGCGAAGGAAGGTTCCGAATTATTGTGTAGAAAAACGTTGACTTGCCTCTTGAAATGACAGGTTGAACTTGACCTAAAGTTCTAATATTAGTTTCTCTTTTTTTCATGCAGGGCATGATTGGGAGTAGGCAGCAGGATCTCCTTCACAGTTAGCGCAACAGGCTTCTGAAGTGCACTTTTCCAATATATGGTCACAAGATGCGCACTTCGCGCACCTAGCGTGCCCTCTGCACGTTTGGGATCCGTGTCCGAAGCGCTGATAATTGAAACATTGGCGAGGATTCCGTATATAAGGTCTGACACGAAGCTTGCAGTAACCTGTTTCAATGGAGTCGGGAAGGTTGCTTGTACCGAACGTAAATATGATGTGCTATGTTGGGATCTGTTTAATATCTCGCCTGACTATTATTCTTTGTACTTTCAATACATTTTGTTCTTGCTAGCCTTCGAGCAAATCAGTTTCAGAGAGCTCGAGGAGGTCATCATCAGATATGACACCACGCACTGTGTTCATCGACCCATGTGGACCCACTGATATTGAGATGTTATCAAATGAAACAAGTTTTGTGAGCTTGTCGTACTGAGTCTTGTCGAGAACTTCTAAAAGGAGATCACCATTCCCAATCTTAGTTACTTTATAGCCAGGGCCAATTGTATGTGTGAGCGTTTTCGAGACCATAAATGGTGAAATAGATCAAACTGTTTTCTGTTCATTTGGGCTGTGGATTACATGGTACTTGGGGAAGGTCTATTTAGGCAGTGCAGTAAAGAAGCTGTCATTGGTACGCCACCTTTTCAGGAGGCGATCAGGGAGTGCGTGAAAGGGGTTTTTCATAAGAAGCATTTTAATTTCGGCGGCGATGGTGGCCACCCACCACCGAGCCCAACAAGGGGACACCACAAGGTGGAATAAAGAACACTTGGAGACGCCAGCGATGCGTCGCCGCTATAACCGAATATAACTACCCAAGGTTGGGTCACTACACAGGGTTAACCCTCGCCGCCAAAAAATTTGGAAGTAAACAAAAAGAAAAGATGGCAGGACAGATAAAAGTGAGAGGTAAAGACGAAAATGTAGGTAGACAGAGATAGGAAAAGGCGACTGCCAATTTCCCCTGATGGGTCAGCCAAGGGGTGCCGTCTACGTGGAGCCGGGGCCAAAGAGGTGTGTTGCCTCCGCCGGGGGGCCTTAAAGGTCCAATCACCCGGCATCGGCTCAACCCCCAGAATCCCCTTTTTCCCGGACACGGCGGAACCACACACGGCTAGGCGTGGGAGGGAGTCAGAACTCCCCCGTCAGCTCGGGTCTGTGGTGTCACTACACACCAAACAGCTACTTGCGCTGGCGCCCCTGCGGGGTGGAATTGGTCGAGCAGATTGTGTGTTTAATGGAAGTGTAAAAGGCGGTTTATCATTTTTTCAAAAAGTTTACAAATGCAGCTGGTTAGTGCAATGGGCCTATAGTTGACACTGAGGAAGTGTCCTTGCCCTGTTTCAAAATAGGGATAACAATAGCCTCTTTCCAGGAAGTATTGATGGTGCCAGAAAGCCAGGTAGGATTGTATAGGGAGAGTAAAGTTTTTCGTGTTTTGAGTGGCAGGTTTTCAACACTTCATATCGTGACACGGTCGTAGCCTGGGGCAGAACTACTGCAGTAGTTTAGTGACGTTTGTAGCTCAGCTAAGTTGAAAGGGTGGTTGTATGCCTCGTAATTTGTGAACTTGTATTCTAGTTTCTGCTTTTCTATCCTTGCTTTGTATCTTTTGAAAGCTTCAGTATAGTGTGACGAGCTAGACACCTGCTTGTAGTATGCACCGAAGAAGTTCACCTGATCCTCCAGGCTGTCATCCTGTGTGTTTACGAGTGGGAGTGAGTTTACTTGTCTTCCTGCTACCCTACCAACCATGTTGCAGACTTTAGCCTCTTGTGGATATGAATTTATCCCGGATAACAACTTATGCCAGCTTTCTCTTCAGGCCTGCCTAGGCGTTCTCCTGCCTCAAGATTTTATTTTCTTAAAGCTTTCAAGGTTTTCCGCTGTCGGCGAGTTCCACAGCAACCTCCGTGCCATGTTCTGTTCCTTTCGCGCATTACGACACTCAATGTTCCACCATGGGTGGGCAGTCCAGATGTTTGTGGGATGCACTTGGATGCAGCGTTAGTAAGAAAAGCCGTAAATACTGCACAGCTTCATCTATGCCTAATCCGCATTTGTCAGTGCAAAATTGAGTAATCTTTTGAAATTTTACCCAGTCGGCTTTGTTTACCAGCCATTTGGGAACATGTAGAGGACATTCATATAAAGTTGGTGTACACAAAACTAAAGGAAAATGGTCACTTTCATATGGACTATATATGACTTTCCACTGAAGTAATGGTACAAGTGAAGGAGATGTGATACTGAAGTCTATAGAAAAGTAAGTTTTGTTGGCAAGGTTATAATGCGTTGTCTCTTTCCTATTCAACAGACAAGCACCTGATGAAATGAGGATGTGTTCAATGAGACCACCTCGTGCATCACAGTGAGAGTCACCCCACAAACCTTTATGTGCGTTCAGGTCCCCAAGGACCAGATAAGGTTCAGGTAGTTTGTCTATTAAAAACTGTAATTGAAATTTTTGAAGACAATTGTGCAGAGGTATGTACAAATAGCAGACGGCTATTATTATTACGTTAAGTTTTATTGGCGCAAGAGCATCTAAGGCCAAAGAGCGCCAGTACAAGTGTTGTTTCATTCCGGTTATTAGTTTAAAAAATAAAACAAATGATTAAAACATGATTAAAAATTAAAACAAATATCTACGAACCATTTAAAACACAGTGCATTTAAAAAGAATGTCACTATGTTAAAAAAATTCATTTTGTTGGCTGAAGTCTGTGCTGATAAATTAGTCTGCAATGCCCAAGACCTTCGCAGCTGAAGTCCTTGCCTGAGCAAGAACTGCGAAGGCTCAGACATACTTTTCATGCACCAGGTGGTACCTCACACTTGAGGCGCAGCCTGGTGCCTAGGATGGAATGATATCATTGTTAAAAATTTCACTTTCCCAAAATAATGACGAAGTCTCTTAAGGTCAGCCACTGCATCAAGTGAAAAAAAAACAGCCCTGGATGAAGTGGGATATGATATTGATAGAGCTCCCTGAAATGGGTCAGTCGTGCTTGATGAAGCACAGGACATTGTATGAGGACATGCACAACGGTTAGACTCTCTCCACAGTGTATACATGTAGGTGGATCAGTGCCTGTCAAAAGGTGTTTATGTGTGGCATAAGTGTGGCCTATTCTGAGCCGTGTTAGAGTAACTTCGGCGAACCTGTTGAGTTTTGGGGTGATAACTTTTCTCAGCTGGGGTTTTACAAAGTGGAGTTTGTTGACTTCTCTGTCCCATTCAGCTTGCCAGTGGTTGCGTAGACCTCTACGTACAACAGGTTTTAGATCTACACCCGGAATAGAGGTTATATCTATGGTTTGCCGACCAGCGGCTTCTCGTGCATTCTTGTCCACTGTTTCATTGCCCGCAATTCCAGAATGACCTGGAACCCAGCAAATAACAATAGAAAGTTTTAGGTTGTAGGCTCCATAGATTTCGTTAAGGAGCTTGTTGAAAGTAGGGTTCTTGCTGTACTTGCCACAAGACAGGGCCCTGCCAACACTTAAAGAATTTCTGTACACTATAGACTTTTGTATCTTGTGTTGTTTAATGTTTTGTATAATAAGCAGGATACCATAGGCTTCCGCTGTGAAAATGCTGGTATGTGTATGCATGGTTCTGGTGTCCGAGAACTTTTGTTCATAGGCTGCACAAGATACATATGTTTGAGACTTCGAGCCATAAGAGAAGGACGCGGTTGAACGATATTTGTGTTCAAGGGCCAAGAAATGTTGCTCACTGAGTGCACTTGGACAATTTTCCTTTATGAGGTCTTTGAAAGACCAGTCACAAGTGACTGGACACTGCTGCCAGGAAGGCATGTGTTTGACATGGTCACATTCCTCTAAGTCATTGAAAAAAATTGCAAGTTTTTCTACTGCTGGTCTTATTGCCAATGGAAACGGTGGGGCGATAGGAGGACGGTTTGAGTGTAACTCGGTAGTAGACACATCGTTCATAAGTGTTTTGCATGGGTGCTGCTTCAGAGACGTGATCTTGACTGCATAGTTGACTGATAGATACGTGCGCTGATAGTCTAGTGGCCACTGATCTGACTCTGCGTAAAGGCTGTGAATAGGGCTGGTACGGAAGGCACCAGGTGCCTGCGGGATACCTAAGTGGTATACAGGGTCCAACATTTTCAGTGCTGTCCTTGAAGCTGACTGATATACTATGCATTCATAGTCTATGCGTGACAGAATCAGGCTTCGAAACAGAGATATGAGACAGTGCCTGTCTGTCCCCCACGACTGATGCGATAAGATCTTTAAAAGGTTCATGGTCTTGAGACATTTTAACTTCAGCTGTTTTATGTGCTGGATGAAGGTGAGTTTGTAATCAAAAATTACACCAAGGAATTTTTGTTCTTTCGCGATGACTATGTTTTGTCCATTCATTATTATGCAGGGGTCAGGATGCACACCTCGTCGTCTCGAGAAAAGCACACTAGTAGTCTTGTCAGTTTTAAACTTAAAAACATTCTCGTCAGCCCATTTTACAAGTCGGTTAACACCTAACTGTATCGGGCGTTCTCATACAGTCAAGTTACACGATTTGAAACTAATTTAAATGTCGTCCACGTATACAGAGTACAATATCGCAGGTGGAAACAGAGCGAAGAGAGTTCATTTTAACTATAAATAGTGTGCAGCTTAATACTCCTCCCTGCGGCACTCCATTTTCTTGAATAAATGTGCGTGATAACACAGTACCAATTCTTACACGGAACTTCCTTTCAGACAGGTAATCTTTTAAGATGGTAATCAACCTGTCACATATTCCGAAAGACAGTAGATCTTGCAGGATTCCGTATCGCCAGGCAGTATCACATGCCTTTTCAAGATCAAAGAAAACAGACAGACAGTATTGTGTACAAACGCGTCACGTATATACGACTTGAGAAGGAGAAGATTGTCGGTTGTGGATCTAGCTGTACGGAAACCAGACTGGAACGGGTCCAATATGCCGTTGTATTCCAAGTAATAGACCAAGCGGCAGTTAATCATTTTTTCAAACACTTTGAGTATTCAGCTTGTGAGGGCGATAGGCCTGTAAATATTTACCGAAGAGGGATCTTTGCGCTGTTTCAGGATTGGTAGTAATATTCCCTCTTTCCAAGCAGAGGGTATTTTGCCGGTATTGAAAATCTTGTTGTAAAGTGCTAAAAGGCAATTCAGGGTTTCATCAGGGAGATTTCTGATCATTCCATAGGTAATTGTATCAGAACCAGGAGCAGAACTTCCACAGGAACCAAGGGCAAGCTTCAGTTCATATAGCGTTAGTGGTTTATTGTATCCGTCTGATACACACTTGTTCCGGCACAGAGGTACACTTTCATCTATGCTTTTGTGGCGTAAGAACTCAGTGGTATAGTTTTCTGAGCTTGACATTCTCTCGAAGTGTTCGCCAAGGGCATTTGCCTGTTCTTCTATTGTATCACCGCAGTCATTCACCAAAGGGAAGGGTTTTCGGCCTTGTCCTTTAAGTTTATGCACCCTATTATAAACCCCACTGACGTCTGTGTAGGAGTTTATTGAGGATATACAGCGTGCCCAGCTTTCCCGTTTGGCTATGCGGCGAACACGCCTGCCATTCGCTTTGCAACATCTAAAGGCTATCAAGTTTTCTGCTGTTTGGTAGCGAGAGAAAGTCCTCCATGCTTTACTTTGCCGTTTTTTAGCAATTTCACACTCCCGATTCCACCATGGCTTTGTGTTAACCTTATCATTCCTGGACTGTGGTACGCACTTTTTTGCACAAGTAAGAACTTATTCAGAAATATAGTTGGCCATTTCTTCTACTTCCAAATGGTCTACCTCTTCGAGGTGTAGTGTACATAGCTCTCTAAATTTCACCCAGTTTGCAACATGAAATTTCCACTTTTTAGGATAAGACGGCCGGTCATCCCGCTGTTTTGTTACTAAAAGAGTTGGAAAATGGTCACTACTATAGAGATTATTAATAACTTTCCAATCTAATAAGGTAGGAGTGACGGTGACCCAATAGCTAAATCTATGCATAAATATGTATTGTGTGTGGTACTGAAGTATGTTGGCTCTGCCTTATTGAGCAGACAGGCTCCAGATGCGAGAAGAAGATTTTCTATTGCACGACCTCTCGCATCACATTTGGTAGCACCCCATAGCAAACTGTGAGCATTAAAATCTCCAAATAACACATATGGTTCTGGAAGCTGATCAATAAGCTTTTCGAACTCTGTTTTATTAAATGGTTCGTCAGGGGTTATGTAGATCCAGCAGATAGATATAAGACGGTTGAATAGAATAGCGCGAATAGCCACAACGTCAAGAAAGCTTTGTAGCACAATGTGCTGGCATGCTACGCTTCTTTGTGCAATGATGGTCACACCTCCAGAAGAGAAATTGCCACCATTTCGATCTTTACAAAAAACCACATATTGATTTAAGAAACTCACATGAGTCGACTTTAAATGAGTTTCTTGAACACAGAACACTTTTGGCTGATAGTTAATAAGCAAGTCTTTGATATCATCTAGGTTATAAAATAGGCCTCTGGCATTCCACTGTAAAATTTGTGTGTCCATTTTAGATGTGCTTTATGTTCTGTGCTCTAGGATGAAAAGTAAGCTCACGGACCCTTTCCAGGGGCCGTGACACGAGATTTTTCTTTTTTGGATCGGTCGACAAAGTCGCGCCGATCCTTGGGCGCTTGCTGCGCCCTCACGCTAGGAGTTGTGTCCATTGCCTCTTGCGAGGCAATGAACAAGCGCTCTTGCGAGCGCTGCATTTGTTTTGAGGGCCTGGCCTCAAAAGACGAGGCCTTCGCGGCCACCAGGCCGAAGGTTGGTGGGTCCTTTTTAGATGGCGGAGCAGCACTGGCTGCAACCGCCGAGGGGGTGGACGGCGTCACCGCCGGCTCACTACGCGTGTGCCAGACAGCCGCCGGGGGCCATCGTGGCGCTGCCCCCTGACGCGCCACTTCGGCAAAGCTAGTTTATGGTAGGCACGACACCTGCCTTCGTGCCTCCCTATATAAATGTTTTGTTTTACTTTAACTGCGATAATTTCCTTTTCTCTTTTCAATCATGGGCATGACCATGAGTATGCGGCATGTTCCCCATTACAGTTCGCACAGTGAGGAGAGTTTTCACAGGCATCAGTTGTGTGTTCTTCAGCACTGCAAGTTAGGCAGCCTCGGCAGTTCTGCGAACTGTGGCCGAACCGCTGGCATTCGAAACATCGTACAGGGTTTGGCATATAAGGCCTCACTCGAAGCTTGATGCACACAGCCTCAACGGAATCGGGCAGTACATTTGAAATAAACGTAAGTATTAGGTGCTTAATCTGGACTTCTTTGCCATCACGTCTCATCCTAATTCGTTTCACGTTGATGACATTCTGTTCGCTGAAACCCTCCAAGAGTTCAGCCTCAGTCAGCCCTAACAGGTCATCATCTGAAACAACACCACGGGTGGTGTTCATGGTTCGGTGTGGGGTTACTATGATTTTGGTATCTCCAAATTTCGCTAGACTAGACAATTTTTCATATTGTTTCTGGTCGCGGAGCTCCAACAGGAGGTTACTACTTGCCATTCTCGATGCTTTATAACCTGGGCCAAAGATTTCCGTCAAAGACTTCGAAACAAGAAAAGGTGAAAGTGTTCGCACTGGTTTGCCGGGCGTGTCAGCGTGGATAACGTGGAATTGGGGGAAGGATACTCTTATGAGACCAAAAAAGTGGAAGACTTCATCGGTGCGCCCTCTTTTCTGAGGGCGATCAGGGAGTGGGGGGAAGAAACTAGCCATATGAAAGGGTTTATGTTCGGCAGTGGCGCCAGCCACCCACCATGGAGTTCTACAAGGGGACGCTGCAGGGTCTGTAAGCACAGGCCCTGCAGACGCCAGCTGTACCCCACCACTATAACCGAATATGGTGTATCTAAGGTAGGATAGCCACACAGAATTAACCCTTGCCGCCAGGAAACACGGAAGTCAACGGAAGAGAGTAGAGGACAGGAAAGATTTGAAGTAAGAGAAAAGACGAAGATGTGAGGTGAAGACAGGAAAAGGCGACTGCCGATTCCTCCCACCGGCTCACTCCGGCGGTGCCGTCTACGTGAAGCCGGGCCAAAGGGGTGTGCTGCCGCCACTGGGGGGCCTTAAAGGTCCAAACACCCAGCGTCGGCTCAACCCCCAGGATCCCCTTTTCCCCGGACACGGCAAAGCCACGCATGGCTAGGCGTGGGAGGGAGTAGAAACTCCCCTGTTAGCTCGGGTCCGTGGTGTCGCTACACACCAAACGCCTGCTTTCACAGGCGCCCCTGCGGGGACAAAGAGCAGACGGTGACGAGTTTGTTTAGAATAACTGCTCGGACAGCCATCGCCTTGAGGGAAGTTTGAAGGGGTAATTTTGTACATGCTATACCTTGACTAACTATAACCGCTACACCACCGGATGGTGGCATGGCATCATCTCTATCCTCTCAGAAGATTGCGCAGTTACGTAAAAAGTTTGTGTTTGTTCTTTTTAAGTGCGTCTCTTCTACACACAGCACTCTAGGATTGTGTTCATGGAGGAGCTCTTGTAAGTCATGGAGGTTTTGAAGAAGGCCTCGGATGTTCCACTGTAATATTTCTGTCTGCATACTAAAACAAGAGACGCTGCTGTGTGTACTGAGAGTATGATGATGATGATGATGATGATGGTGGTGGTGGTGGTGGTAGACTCTGGTGGCGCAAGGGCCACTCAGGCCAAAGAGCGCCAAACACAGAGTTTTTCGTTGGTTCAATTATAGAAAAAAATCTCGGGGTGGCAAGAATAAGCGAGTGGGGCAGAGGGATTAAAATTAAGTGTAATGACTATGTGTGATGAGTTTAAAACGGTCTAAACCTATGGGTTTTAAAAAGTCACGCAGTGGCAGCAGTGGTCCTTGTCAGGACAAGGAGTGCGTGCTGCATGACATTTGGTGAAGAAGTCTCAGCGGTTCTCTCAGGATTGAGAGAGGGCTGAGATTAGAGAGAATATGTATTTAAGTCCAGGAATCCAACATCAGCTAAGAACTTTAAAACTACTTTTATGGGAAACATAGAATCATCCCCAAGAAAACATAAAGGGTGAGGCGGTACGTGGCATTTGTATCGCTTTGGGAAGTGATGTCGTCTTTGCGGTTCAAGGTACGGACACATCATTAAAACGTGAACGACAGATAGCACATCACCACATTTTTCACAGCACGGTGCAGGAGAGTTGCTTAAAAGGTGCGTGTGAGTTGCATATGTATGACCGATCCTGAGTCTGCACAGTGCGACCTCTTGATGCCTGTTACGTTTTTCAGGAGCATATCTTCCTATTCTTAGCTTTACTGTGTGCAATTTGTTTTGAAATGCTGCGTTCCATTCCTCTTGCCATTGCTTACGCATTCGGTTTCTGGTTAGCGGCCTCAAGTCGTCATATAAGATGACGACTACGTCTACTGTAGGGCGGAGTGCAGCGGACTTCGCAAGTTGGTCCGCTGCCTCATTACCACCTATGTTGCAGTGTCCTGGAATCCAGCATAGCGTTATTTTAAGCTTGGATCTGTAGGCTGACATGAGGCTGTTCAGAAGGGTATTAGTCACTGGATTTTTATGTGTCTTTGCAGAAGACAACGCAGTCACTGCACTGAGGGAATCTGTGTATATGATGGAGGCTGGTACTTTTTTCCTTAAGATGTGCCTTATAGCTAGCAATATGCCATAGCACTCAGCAGTATATATGTTGGTATGTTCATTCATTGTTGCAGATTCAGAGTACGCTGGGCCGTATGCAGCACATGCGATGGCCGAGGACTTGGAAGCATCAGTGTGGTACTCAGCACACCTGTATTTTGCCTGCAAGTACATAAAATGCTGACCGATTGCGACTGGGAGGCCTTCCTTTCCTACCTCTAGGAATGACAAATCGCAATTGATAGCTCGCATTTCCAATGGCGCCACGGTGTCCTTGTGGGAACTTAGTTGAATATTGGAGACGGGTATATTAATATTTTCAAAGTGTGAGGCCACTCTGATGAGATACGTTGGCGTAGCTGATGGTCGCCTCAAGAACATTGATTGATTTGTGGGGTTTACCGTCCCGAAACCACCATATGTTTATGAGAGACGCCGTAGTGGAGGGCTCCGGAAATTTCGACCACTTGGGGTTCTTTAACGCGCACCCAAATCTGAGCACAAGGGCCTACAACATTTCCGCCTCCATCGGAAATGCAGCCGCCGCAGCTGTGAATCGAACCCGCGACCTGCGGGTCAGCAGCCGAGTACCTTAGCCACTAGACCACCGCGGCGGGGCTCGCCTCAAGAACAGGTAGGGTTTGATGTATCCTGCATTAGCTCGCGACATGGGTGGTCGACATGAGAGAGCACTTTGGTTGCATACTTGATGATTTTGAAGTACCGTCGTCGTTCTAATGACCACCAATCTCTCTCAACGTACAGGCTGGCTATTGGGCTGGTTTGGAAAGCGCCACTAGCAAGACGAAGCCCATGGTGATGCACTGGGTCGAGCATCTTAAGTGCGGATCTCGATGCTGATTCGTACACAACCGAGCCATAATCAATACATGAGAGCACTACACTACTGAGAAGGTTTATTAGACAGTCATGATCTGTACCCCATGACTGATGCGAGAGAATCTTGAGCAAGTTCAAGGCTTTAAAGCATTTCAGTCGCAGCTGCTTGAGTGTGGGACAAAGCTGAGCTTTTCATCCATCACAACACCTAGAAATGTACGATCCTTCTTAGTAGCAATGGTGTGTCCGTTCATTGAAATGTTGGAGACGGCCTTATGACACGTAGTTTTGAAAAGAGTAGGCAGACAGTCTTGTCACAGTTAAACTTAAAGCCATTTTTGTCTGCCCAGCTTGAGAGCTTATTTACTGCCAACTGAATCTGACGTTCGCAGATGGCTAGGTTGCAGTATTTGAAGCTGATCTGAATGTCATCAACATATACAGAGTAGGAGTTGTTTTAGGCAGTATAGTGTTATGGAATTCATTTTTACGATGCACAGTGTGCAACTAAGTACGCCACCTCGGGGGACACCATTTTTCTACGTAAATCACCTTGAAATGACATTTCCAACACGATTCACGAACGTACGTTCAGAAAGGTAGCTTTGAATTGTATTTAGCATGTTCCCTGACACTCCAAGAGATTGCAAGTCACGAAGAATGCCATAACGCCATGTCGAGTCATAAGCCTTCTCCAAGTCGAAAAATACAGAAAGGCAGTGTTGTTTGCGAAATGAAGGCATCCCTGACGTAGGATTCGAATGCTACGAGTTGGTCAGCTGTCGATTGGCCTGATCTGAATCCAGCTAGACGACGGTCAAGGAGGTCATTATATTCAAGGTAGTACATGAGGCGGTGGTTTACCATTTTTTCAAATACCTTGCACAAGCAGCTAGTCAGGGCGATAGGCGTGACAAGTGTGGCTTCTTTTCCTTGTTTGAGGATGGGTATTATAACTGCCTCTTTCCAGGCCTTGGGTAGACGCCCGGAGGACCATACGCTGTTGAACAGTAAGAGAATGACATCAAGCGTGTGTTCGTGTAAGTGCTTCAGCATGCCATATGTAATCTTGTCTTGGCCTGCAGCTGAGTTGCCACATGTCGCCAGCACTGCCTTCAATTCGTCGATGGTAAACAGAGTATTGTAGCCTCCAGCAGGTGGCCTTCTATCGCGGATAGGCTTACGTTCCTCAGCAAGCTTGTGTCGTTTAAAGGAGTCTGTATAATGTGCTGAGCTGAAGATATACTCAAAGTGTTGGCCTATGGCATCTGCCTTGTGTTCCAGCGTTTCACCAGCAGTACTGACGAGAGAGACCGGATGATTGTTGTGCCCTCGAAGTGCTCTTACTCTGTTGTACACCCTATGCGTATCAGTGTAGGAGTTAACTGACGAGAGAAAGGACTGCCAGTTCTGCCTCTATGATTCTCGTCGGATACGCTTACGATTTGCTTTTGCAAGCTTGAAATTCATCATGTTGTCAGTTGTCGGGTACCTGCGAAATTTCCACCAAGCATTGTTTTCGTTCTCGCGAGCTTTTTTGCACTCCGCATTCCACCAGGGTCGTCATTTGTTTCGCGTCTTGTCAGATGTCTGTGGGATCGATCGCTCTGCGGCCTGTATGATATGAAGTACGACCAATGCTTCACAGTCATCAATGTCTAGGTTTTCAATAGAAGAACGCGACAGTTCTGTAAGTTCTCAGAATTTTGTCCAGTTAGCATCTTGTTCTCTAAACCTTAATACACTTGTAGGCGTCTTACTTGCATTTCCTGTGTGTTTTAGGCAGACAGGAAAATGATCACTTCCATAGAGGTTATGAATAACAGGCCTATCTGTGGTTGCCATGAGCGAAGGGGAGCCCATAGCAAGATGTATGGCTGTGTAAGTTGTACGCTGCGTTAAAGTACGTTGTTTCTTTTTTGTTAAATATACAGGAGCCGGAGTACAAGAGGAAGTTTTCGATGAAGGAGCCTCGGGAATCTGTTATTCTGCATTACCATAGGAGGTTGTGCGCATTAAACTCTCCAACCAAGAGGAATCGATGCGGGAGCTGGTCAACTAGAGTTTCAAACTCTTTAGTAGTAAGGTGGTAGTCTGGAGGGATATATAATGAGCACACAGTTGTCATTCGCCCAAAGATAAGGGTTCGTATTGCCACTGCCTCTAAGCCGGTAACCAGAGTGAAGTTTTCGGACGGGAGTGCTTTCTGCACCACCATAGCGACACCGCTGGATGAATGGGCAGTGCCATTCCTGTCCTTTCGGTATACCGCATATCTTCTTAAAAAGTTAGTGTGTGTTGAGTTTAAGTGTGTCTCCTGCAGGCAAAGTATGTTAGGTTGGTGTTGCGCAAGTATTTCATAAATGTCATCCAGGTTCTCGAGTAGACTTCGGCAGTTCCAGTAGATGATACTCTCGGCAGCAATTTTTAAGAAGGAAGAAAGGTAGGAGGGTTATTCAGACTTCGCCGCGTTTGTCAGGCGCCTGGACTGGAGGATGTTTCTTCTCTCTGAGGCATCCTGTTGGGCTCCGCTTCACTAGGATGGATTCCGTAAGCGTCGGAGACGCTGAGGACGCCCGTGTCACATCCATTGCCCCCTGTGTACACTCGGAGGCTGACGGAGGTTTCTCAAGAGGGACAGGTGCCCTCTCAGTCGTCTGCGTCGTACCCGAGGTCTCACGGAGGTTCCCCTGCGGGGTTTGGATTGTCTGTTTTGTCTCTAAGGTCTGATGGAGGTGGATCTGCGAGACTTCGAACGTTGGTTCAGCCTGCGGCTGCTTGGTGGGGGGCCGAGATGTGCACGCATCAGCAAAGCTGTACTGCGTGCCCACCGTTGCTAGACGCCGCCCGGCCTCCCGGCGCGCTGCGTCACAAACGTTCTTCCGGAGAAGAGCGACACCTTTTTCCGGGCTTCAGAAATTGTGATGTTTTCCAATACTTTTATCCGCGAGTACGCTGCGTGCGGCCCGTGACAGTTAGGGCACTCTGTTTGCGTGGTAGTACAGCTCTCTGTTGGGTGCTCATGATCACCACAATTTGCGCATGTTTGTTTTCCGCGACAGGTGTTCGACCCATGTCAATCTTTCTGGCATTTGTAGCACCTTTTAGGTTTGGGTATGTAGGGGCGGACTTTGCAGTGAAACAACGCAGCTTTCACGGATTCTGGCAGGAGGGAGCGGTTAGATGTTAGTACTATATGAGGCGTCACCACTTCTTCATTCTTTCGCCTGATGGTTATCCGACGGATGGTGACTACGCCTCGCTCTCGAAAGCCTTCAAGGAGGTCAGCTTCAGTTTCTCGCATCAGATCACGTTGTGAAATGACACCTTGAACAGTGTTAAGACTGCGATGGGGGTGATAGACACGTCCAGGTGGGCGAACTGCTTCTGTTTAAGTAGAGTGTTTGCATGCTGTTTCTGGCTTACTTCAACAAGAAGATCACGGAATGACAGTTTCTTTGCGTCGTACTTTTCGCCTCTTAGGTTAGCAAGGGTTTTGGCTATCACGAAAACCGACAGTCCTGCAACAGAGACGTTATCTGCCAGAGAGTGTATGACTAGAAAGCGTAGGAAGTGGTCACAATCCCTTCCAGTTCGTTTGGAGATTTCATCGGTGCGGTTCTTTTTCAGGGACTGATCATTGAGAAGGGGGAAAGATTTTGCCACGTGGTGCATTTCATGTTTGGCGGCGATGTTGACCACACACCACCGAGCCCAACAGGGGGACGCTACAAGGTAGAACACTTGAAGGTGCCAGTCATATATCTCCGCTATAACCAGATATAACTACCCAAGGTTGGGTAACTACACAAGGTGAACCCTAGCCGCCAGGAAGTTTGGAAGTAAACAGAAGAGAGTAGAAGACAGGACAGATAAATAGTAAGAGATAAAGACGAAGATGTAGGGAGAGAGAGATAGGAAAAGGCAACTGCCGATTTCCCCTGGGTGGGTCAGCCCAGGAGTGCCGTCTACGTGAAGCCGGGGCCAAAGGGGCGTGTTGCCTCTGCCGGGGGGCCTTAAAGGTCCATGCACCCAGCGTCAGCTCAACCCCCAGGATCCCCTTTTCCCCGAACACGGCAAAGCCACGCACGGTTAGGCGTGAGAGGGAGTCAAAACTCTCCCGTTAGCTCGGGTTCGTAGTGCCTCTACACACCAAACGCTTACAAAGCGCCCCTGCGAGGGTGTACTGAGAGTATCCTCTGTTTTAGAGTGAGCTTGTTAGTTAAGGTAGCAGGACGATCGTCCGGCCCCGTTATTAGTTTTTTATTTTTCTTGGCGTGCTCCAAGGAGGTGCGCCGCTCTTACGGTACCAAGGGTACCGTTGTATCTATTGCCTCCTCAGAGGCACTGGATGCCCGCACATGCGAGCTGGTGGTTCGGATTTTAGGCCTCGCCTGGTGAGGTGAGGCCTTGAGACCAGAGCACCCTGGAGTCTCCGGCCTCAATTTGCTTGGAGGCGGAGTAGACTGAACTACTGCCGCCTTGGGGGCAGGCGGCACAGCCGATGGCTCGCTCTGCGCTGGCCGAAGGAGTGGCGAAGGCTGGTGCGGTGTTGCCCCATGACACGCCGCATCAGCATATGTTGCGCCGCGAAATGGCGACACTCTTCGTCTTGCCTCTTTGAATGTGATATTTTCTTTAATTTTCAATGTGATGATTTCTTTTTCTTTTTTCCAAATTGAACAAGACCCTGAGTATGCGGCATGATTTCCGCCATAGTTCACACAGTGTGATCGTTCTTCGCAGTTGTCAGAATTGTGGCCTGACACTGCACATTGTGCACAAGTTCGGTGACCACGACAGCTTTGTGAGCCATGGCCATACCTCTGGCATTTGAAACAACGGCGTGGGTTAGGTATGTATGGTCTGATCGACGTCTTCGTATACCTTGTTTGAATACTTTCTGGCAAACTACTGGAAGCGAACGTGAGTATTAGGTGTTTTGTCGGTATTACCTTGTTGTCTCTTCTGATTATGATCGTTTGTACATTGGTCACATTCTGACTCTTCCATCCCTCCAGAAACTCCTCTTCGGTCAAGCTGAGCAAATCAGCATCAGATACCACTCCACGGGTTGTGTTCATACATCTGTGTGGTGTTACAGTGATTGGAGTGTCACCAAAAGTTGAAAGATTCTGTAGCTTCTCAAGCTGTTCTTTTTCTCTAACTTCAAGGAGGAGGTCTCTGCTGGCCATTTTGGTAACTTTGTACCCGGCCCCAAGTGTTTCTGTGAGACATCTGGCTACTACAAAGGAGGAAGAGTTCTGGCTTGCTTGCCACCTGTCCCACTATGTATAACATGAAAATGGGGAAAGTTTTCATTTCATTGATTGAAAAAGCCTAAATCTTCGGTGCGTACACGCTTTAAGGCAGTACGATCACTTAACAAGAGAAACGCTCTATGCATGCTAGTTTCATTTTGTTCAGAAGCGTTGGCGGCCACCCACCACGGAGCCCAACGAAGGGACGCTACAAGTTTGCGGGTGCTAAAACCTGCAGACGTCAGCCGTACAACGCTACTATAACCCAATGCACCTAGACCAAGGTAGGCTATTTAAACAGGGTTAACCCTAGCCGCCAGGAAGTTTGGAAGTAAACAGAAGAGAGTAGAAGACAGGACAGATAAATAGTAAGAGATAAAGACGAAGATGTAGGGAGAGAGAAATAGGAAAAAGCGACTGCCGATTTCACCTGGTTGGGTCAGCCCAGGGGTGCCATCTACGTGAAGCCGGGACCGAAGGGGTGTGTTGCCTCTGCCAAGGGGCCTTGAAGGTCCAATCACCCAGCGTCGGCTCAGCCCCCAGGATCCCCTTTTCCCCGGACACGCCAAAGCCACGCACGGCTAGGCGTGGGAGGGAGTTAAAACTCCCCTGTTAGCTCGGGTCTGTGGTGTCGCTACACACCAAACGCCTACTTGCGCAGGCGCCCCTGCGGCGTACGTCATCGAGGTTTCGAAGAAGGCCTCGGATGTTCCACAGTAATATTTCTGTCTGCATATTAAAATAAAAGATGCAGCTGAGTGTACAGAGAGTATCCTGTGTTGGAGTGAACTTGTTAATTCAGGTGGCAGGACGGTTGTCCGGCCCCGTTATTGGTTTGTTATTTTTCTTGGTGCCCTCCAAGGAGCCGCGCCGCTCTTTCGGCACCAAGGGTACCGTTGTATCTATTGCCTGTTCAGAGGCACTGGATGCCCGCACATGCGAGCTGGTGGTTCGGATTTCAGGCCTCGCCTGGTGAGATGAGGCCTTGAGACCAGAGGACCCTGGAGTCTTCAGCATCGATTTGCTAGGAGGCTAAATAGTCTGAACTACTGCTGCCTTAGGGGAGGCGCCACAGCCGACAGCTCGCTCTGCGCTGGCCAAAGTAGTGGTGAGGGCTGGTGCGGCGTTGCCCCCTGACGCGCCGTATCAGCATATGTAGCGCCGTATAATGGCGACACTCTTCATCTTGCTACTTTGAATGTGATATTTTCTTGAATTTTTAATGTGATGATTTTTTTCTTTTTTTCAAAATGAACAAGGCCGTGAGTATGCGGCATGATTTCCGCCACAGCTCACACAGTGTGATGGTTCTTCGCAGTTGTCAGGATTGTGGCCTGACACTCTACATTGTGCACAAGTTTGGTGACCACGACAGCTTTGTGAGCCGTGGCCATACCTCTGGCATTTAAAACGACGTGGGTTAGGTATGTATGGTATTCCCACGTTCCATTTCTCAAGTTTTGTTATCGCCCCAAAACACTACACAATTCTCAGCGCAGAACGCGCGTGCAGTTTTCCAGAAGCTTCCGGATTTTAGTAGATTATTTCAATAAGATCACGGCCACTCTGCGAACTTTACAGATTATTCTGGAACCTACGCCACCGCCAGCGATAACGCTAGAACATTCGACGCCAAGAGTATAAATGCCGACGCACTTCACCACTTGTCAGTAGTTGATCGACGGCCAACGCTCCGTTCGCCGCTATCAGTTCAAGACTGCTACTGTAATCGGACTTTCCGTTCACTGGGCACAGGTTCGCCCAAATAAACAGTTAAATTCCAACACAAAGTCTCCTGTCTTCGGCCACGTCAGGACCCCGTGACATCTCGTGGAGGTGATGTTCCTTCCATGTACCGAACGCCTCCTTCAAGCCGCGACCCCAGCCCAAGTGTCAAAGAATGATGATGATGATGAGTGGTTTTTAATGGCGTAAGGGCCAATTGATGGCCAAAGAGCACCATTTCAAAAGTCCAGATATATAAAAAATGATATGATATATGGCTGTAAAAGGGCCTTAAAGTTCCTAGCGCGAACGCAGGTAAAAACATAGAAGCATTAAAACCATGACATTGACGTGAAATATGTGCAGTAATACTAAATGACGAGACGTTGTGATAGTGGGACAGTGATGAAAATGCATCCACCGCGGCAGCGACCTCTCTTCAGAGATCGTGCTACGGAGCGCCTGGGTATCTGACGCTAAAGATACGTACATATGTTAAAAATACCACCAATGATTTATGAGGAAAAAGGGGTTCTCTACCAATGAACATTGATGGGTGCAAGGGTATCTGTTGTCGGTAGGGATATAAAAAGTGCTTTTTTCTGAGAGAATCTAAATCACTGCACTGGACAAGAATGTGGAGAACCACTCACGGTTCTCCACATCTCTCACACAATGGTGCATCGTCACCAGACAGAACCTATGAGTGTGTCGAGTATGTGTGTCCTATCTGTAGTCTGGTAAGTGTGACTTGTGTGTAGCGTGATCTGTATATTGTTGGCCAACTTCCAAGTCTTGGCTTGACAACATGTAATTGTTTTCTGTCTGCCGATCCCATAGGCGCTGCCAGCACGCCCTGAGCTCCCGTCGTAGAAATGGTTTAAGATCAATTGCAGGGACAGCTATAGATGTATTTGTGCCAGCGTTGTCTTGGGCAGATGTGGCCAGCTGATCCGCTAACACGTTTCCAGCAATTTCCCGGTGCCCCGGCACCCAGCAGACTACAACATGCCGTTTAAGAGCGTAGATTGTCCATAACAGAGTACAGGGACACAAGGACAGGATTTTTATGTTTACGCAGAGTTTTCAGAGCCATCACAACGCTCAGCGAATCTGTGTATATTACCGCACGTTGTAATTGCAGTTTCTTAATATGCTTGACGGCCACAAATATCACGTGAGCCTCTGCTGTGAAGATGCTTGTTTCAAAGCGCAGCATATCGGAGTTGGAGAAAAAAAGGGCACCAGCTGCATAGGACACACCCGTGTGAGACTTCAAAGCACCTGTGAAAAATTCTGGGCAAGTGTACTTGTGTTGCAATTGAAGGAAGTGCATGCGGATACGTGCAGAAGGTGCGCGTTGAGTGACTTCAATGAAAGATATATCGCACTCTACTACTTGCCACTTCAATGGTGGCAGATATACTGCAGGAGCCATCAAACGTTGTTCTAAAAGTGGCACAGCTGTTCCCTCAGCGAGCCTCCTAACGCGAAGTGAATAGGGCTGTCTCAGCAAAGGACGGTTATTGAACAAGGTACAGTTAGACATATCGTTAATTGTGGAGTGAGCGGGATGTTCCTACTCAGCGTTAACCTTGAAATAGTATGTAAAAGACAGGTAACATCTCTGCAGGTGGAGCGACCATTCATTGGATTCTACGTACAGACTCTCAACGGGGCTAGTTCGAAAAGCACCCACAGAGAGGCGTATGCCTAGATGGTGGACAGGGTCGAGAATCTTTAAGGCTAATGGTGTCGCAGACTGATAGATTACAGCACCGTAATCTAGGCGCGTGCGTACAAGGCTTTTATATAAATTGATGATGATATATGGTGTTTTTTTTGGCGCAAGGGCCCTTTGATGGCCAAAAAGTGCCAGTTCATGAGACAAAGAATGCGGACAATGATTGTTATTAGCGGCTGTATAAGGGCCATGAAATTCCTCGCAGTAAGGTGGGTAAAAACATACAAGTAATAAAATCATGACCATGTCGTATAAGGTGTGTGCGGTGTGAATAGGTGACAAAAGTTGGTGATAATGAAACGCGATGGTGGACATGTATGGCATTAGCACAAGTACATCACTCGTTTATACACTTGCGTCCAAGGGCCGTGAGGCAAGTGCTTTCCTGGGTAGCCACCGCAGCAAAAACCTCTCTGGAGAGGTCGTGCTACAAAATGCCCGGGTACATGATATGAAAATTATGAATTTCTTTTAAAAAAGCTAACAATGATTTATGACTAAAAAGCGGTTCTCTACCGACGAACATTGCAGGGTGTAAAGGTATATGTTGTCAGAAGTGTAATGGAAAATGTTGTTTTCTTGGAATTTCTAAGTGTTTACACTGGATTAACATGTGAAAGACTGTTCATTCTTCACCACATCTGTCACACAATGGTGTACGCCGCAGGACAAAAGATATGTGTGTGTCGTGTATGTGTGTCCTATCCTGAGTCTCGTTAGTATTACTTCAGTATGACGTGATTTCGATACGGGCAGCCAATGACCAAGGTGTGGCTTAATAATGTGTAGTTTGTTTTGTGTGTGTGTATCCCACTTTCTCTGCCAGTAGTCCCTGGGGTTTCGTTTGAGAGACGGCTTAAGATCAAGGGCCGGCATTGATATGGGCGTAGGGGCAGTGCTTTTGTGGACGGATGCAGCGAGCTGATCCGCCCTCACATTGCCTTCGATCTCACGGTGCCCTGGCACCCAGCACACTACAACATGTTGTTTGAGTGTGTAGAGTGTGCACAAAATGGAGTAAAGTGAGACAAGGACTGTTTTTATTGTTTTTAAGAGTGTGCACAGCCGTTACCACACTGAGGGAGTCTGTATAAATTACTGCTTTTTGTATTTGTAACTGCTTGATGTGTTTAGCCGCCACAAGTATCGCATAAGCTTCCGCTGTGAAGATACTTGTGCCTGGATGTAGAGGGCCAGCATTCGAAAAGGATGGGCCGACAGCAGCGTAGGACACAGAGGAGTTAGACTTGGAGGCATCTGTGAAGAACTCAGGACGTGTGTATTTGTGTTGAAGTTCCAGGAAGAATGTTCGAATATGGGCAATAGGCGCATGTTTTGTAACTTCTAGAAAAGACACATCGCAGTCAATAGTCTGCCACTGCCACGGTGGCGGGTATGCTACAGGAGCCATTAAACTCTGTTCGAGTGACATTCCAGTTTCCTCAGCTAGACCCTTCAGGCGAATTGAAAAGGGCTGCCTCATCGAAGGCCTGTTTTGAAACAGAATGGAGCTCGACAAATTAATAATGGTAGAGTATGTGAAGGGTGCTTCTTGTCTGCTTTCACCTTAAGGAAATAAACAAAGGACATGTAAGTTCTCTGCAAATGAAGCGACCACTCATTTGACTCATAATAAAGGTCTTCTACGGGGCTGGTGCGAAAAGCACCCGTAGAAAGGCGGATGCCCAAATGGTGCACGGGGTCCAGCATTTTCAAAGCACTTTGAGTCGCAGACTGATAAAGAACAGCCCCATAATCTAAGCGGGTGCGAAGGAGGCTTCTATACAGGTTTATGAGACATTGCCTGTCACTCCCCCACGTAGTGCGTGACAACACTTTTAAAACATTCATGGCTTTTAAACATTTTATTTTTAAATACTTGATGTGCGGTACGAAGGTCAACTTGTTGTCCAATATTAATCCTAAGAATTTATGCTCCGCATTAACAGACAAACGTTGACCGTTCAGTTCAATGTCGGGTTTTAAGTGCATGCCTCTCTTTCGGGAGAACAAGACACACGTGCTTTTTTGTGGGTTTAGTCGGAATCCATTTTCCCCTGCCCATTTGGAGACCTTGTTTAAGCTTAACTGAACCTGCCGTTCACACATTGCCAGATTGAGAGACCTAAAGTCAAGCTGGACGCCATCGACATATGTACAATAAAAAATATTGCGAGGGATGGTCAAGCGCAAGGCATTCATTTTTATGAGAAAAAGTGTGCAGCTAAGTACACCACCTTGTGGCACGCCTGTTTCCTGGACAAATGTTTGGGAAAGAACCGTGCCCACTCGAACACGGAACGTCCGGTTTGACAGGTAGCTTTCGATTATGTGAAACATTCTTCCGCGCACGCCAAGGTGGGGCAGGTCTCTTAGAATTCCAAAACGCCATGTTGTATCATAAGCCTTTTCGATACCGAGGAACACAGAGCGAAAATATTGTTTATGGACGAAGGCGTCTCTGATCTGTGCCTCAATACGAACAAGGTGTTCTGTGGTGGATCTACTTTCTCGAAACCCGCACTCAAATTTGTCGAGCAAATTGTTCGTTTCAAGAAAGTGTACAAGTCGGCAGTTTTTCATTTTTTCGAAGACTTTGCACAAGCAGCTTGTAAGTGCAATAGGCCTCTAAATCGAAGCTAAAGAAGGGTCCTTGCCCTCTTTCACAATGGGAATAATAATAGCCCCTTTCTAGGAGGCAGGATTAGTGCCAGAAAACGAGATAGCATTGTAAAAACAAAGTAAGGTTTTTCGTGTTTCGACTGGTACGTTTTTTAACATTTCATACACCACACGGTCAGAACCTGGGGCAGAAGTACTGCAGGAATTTAGAGACGTTTGGAGCTAAGCTAGACTAAAAGCTTGGTTCTATGCCTCGTATCTAGTGCATTTGTGTTCGAGTTTTTGTTTTTCTATTCTTGTTCTGTATTTTTGGAAAGTGTCAGTATAGTGGGATGAGCTGGACACCTGTTCGAAGCGTGCACCGAGGAAGTTTGCCTGATCTTCCAAGGTATCGCCCTGAGTGTTTACGAGTGGAAGTGTCTGTACTTGTTTTCCTGCTATCCTACCGACCATGTTCCAGACTAGCCTCCTG